>NC_138905.1:54906247-56151377 GCF_965231255.1 Vanellus vanellus
AGATAAGACTCAGAAAGCCAAAGGCAAGCAAGATGGTTAGAAAACAGTTACAATGAGAGATATTCAAGTAATAGTGTTATGTCACCCAGAAGGGAGAGGATGAGAGGGGACTTCATTTAAACTGCTGAAGCTTATAAAAAGGCTTGTAAAACTGCCAGCAGTAAGAAAACAAAGAATCATGGGCTGACATTAATGGTGAGTATATTAAGAGCCGTTTCACACAGCTAAGGCGGCCTGGGAAATACACTTTTAGCAGGAGGTCAAATCTGCCGATGCATTTTGAAAGGGCTGGGTAATTTTTTATGACCATAGCAAAACTGTACAGGTTC
This sequence comes from Vanellus vanellus, assembly GCF_965231255.1. Taxonomy (NCBI): domain Eukaryota; kingdom Metazoa; phylum Chordata; class Aves; order Charadriiformes; family Charadriidae; genus Vanellus; species Vanellus vanellus. Next base: position 54,906,577 of record NC_138905.1, read on the forward strand.
TCATGCTAAGGAAAGAATAATACAGTTGTGTCACAGGGTGATAAACAGATATCTACACAGCCCAGCAACAGATGCCTCCCGCACAGACAACTCTGAAGAATGGCTAAGCAGCACCATGGGATGCTTGATCATTTTTCACTTTTCTGATCCACCAACAAATGGCTCCTGCCAGTCAGAACAGTTCTGAGTGGATGAAAGGTTCTATTTAGTATGGCAAATTCTGCCTTTTTAAGAGGCAGAATGGAGGACGAAAGCAACTGTGCTGCCTCCATCTGAAATCCTTGCTTTTCTGCCATGGGGCTGAGTGTTTCTTTTTCCAAATTTGCAGCCAGCCTGTACCAGGTTACTTTGGTGCTGACCAAACTCTGGACTTCATGCTGCAAGCACAGACCGGAGATGGCAACAAAAAGGTAAAACAAGTGAAGACACGGAGGGCAGTGGTAGCATAGGAGCGAGGGAGGTTGGGTTGAAAGGGACAATCATTCCCTGCTCCTTGCTTTTCCCATTTCTGTGGCTGACGCTCATCACTGTGTGGCCATCAGCATGAAAGGGAACAGCACAGGCCATACCACTCACTGCGAGGGGGCTGTCTGTACACCCACACCTGGACACCTGTTAATGCTAAATCTCTCCCCTTCCTTGAGGTGGTGGTGGTAGATGGAAAATCCGGCCTCCCTGTTTGGAACCAGGAACTCCCATGGCAGAAGCAACAGCTCGATGCACTGTCAGTCATGACTTTGGACAAGAAGTCTGTTTTTCTCTTCTGGGCTGATGAAGCACAGCCTGTGTTGCAAAGTTTGGTGAGCAAGCATCTTTTCTTCTCTTTGAGGTTTCTCTGTGAGGCACATGCAGTCTCTGTCTTTTATTCCTAATGTAATTGAACTTCAAACCTGCCATATAAGAAGGGTGTCAGGGACATCTTTTCCTCTTTCTCTGATATTGACTTCTCTGAGCCTGAACACAGGAGTCTTTCTGTGCAAATTCTTCACCAGAAAGCTTTATTGACAGAAAATTCCTGTCCACAAAACCAAAACATCCTGAGTTAATTTTTTCTGAAACACTGAGATAGTTTTACTGCAGATTTGTTCCCAGACCCAGAGTGCTGCTTCTCTGCATGAAGGCACAGAAATCAGCATGGAGACTCAAACTTGCAGACTCTCCCATCAGGCTGGCTTTGAGAGAGCCAGATCTCAACCTTACCAAACAGAAGTTGTGGAGCAAATTTTGTTTTAGAAAAAAAAGCTTTGCAGGATTTCATCTCTGTAAAACTATAGAGGTTTTGATTCTCTGATCCATGTAAAGACAGCATAGTGTCAGAAAACTTTTTTTTTTTTTTGGCAATGCTAGACTCCTCTTTGTCAGCCAGCTGTAACATTTTTGTCTGTCCTTCATTCCAACAGCAACCTGGTCTCAGACCTGAGCGTCCAGGACTGCACCACCTCTATCTCCTCCATCCTGTTTTTCCTACAGTCCTTCTGGACCTCACCAATGCAACAGACAAAGTCATTGCTTCAGCAGGTGAGTACAAATGGAAGAGAAACTACCTAGGCTAAAAGAGATATGGAGGCAGAGGTAGCTGTGAGAAACAGTGGGGTGTAGTTGTGGCTTTAAAGGTAGCAGCTGAGGGCCAGCAATGGGAAATAAGATTCATCTTAGTCCTGAGGGAAGGTCCTGTCCAACTTCTGCTTTGCAAATAAAAGACCTATGAAGTTTCTTGCATATGTTTAAGCAAGGAAAGGTCTGAGTTTGACTTCATTCACGTTTTACACCACAGAAGTTCCCTTGTTCTCCATGGAGCTATTTATGATTTAAGGCGGTGCATGAAGAATCACTGTGAAACTTTCTCTGTCACCTCAGATACACTTCTGCATTTATTGGGCATCTTCTCCTGCTCTCTGGGATAGCAGCTGTGCTGTTTCTTCCTGTTTCTTTCTGAAAGGGGGAATCCAAAATATTTATACGTGTGTTTTCAGGGAAAGGTAGTTCTGCGTTTAACATCTGTACAGGATTGCGCAGTCGCTATTGGATTTCCTTGCTCTTTCTAAAGCAGTTCAACCAACAGCCAGCCTGTTGAGCACGGCAGGATGTGGCATAAAAGATCCGTTCATCCAACACTGAGTCCAGTAGGCCAGGAAGCATAGAAAAGCTGCTACATAGTGATACATCGTATTGGATTTGTATCAAAACCACAGATCAGTTGAGAACAAATAAAAAATCATTTTTAGAGGGGTTTATTAGAAACTGGGATTTCTGAGGTCTGTACAGATCATTCTGCAGTGACTGGAGTTAACTGACTTGCCAGTGCCTTACAAATTTCTTCTTCTACAGAGGTAGAATAATATCTGCTAACACCTGTGGGAAGGAAAGCTCTCTGAAAGTGAACTGCATTATTAAAATATGTGCATCTCTTATGTCAAGCTCAAAAACATCACCTGGAACCAACCCGTTCCATTTCTGATCTGAATTTCAGTCTGTTTATTTCGATGGAAAATTTTTAACTTAAAATTATTTTTCCTGATTAAATAAGGTACGTGCAATTGTAAAGTCAGACTGAATATACCAGTGGATGTTTTGACTGAGTAAAGAGTGTAAGATTTCTTTTGGAAGAAACATAATCATTTACTCCTCACTGATATTGTCTCTCCCTTTTCTGATGCACCAGTTGGAATTAATGATCTCCAGAAGGATGCATTTCACATCACTGTGACAACAACTGCAACCTCTGAAAAACAGCCAGGATTTCTCTCGGTCAGCAAGCTGGGCCTGAAGTGGGCCATGATGAGTCAAGGTCGAATGGTGTGGCTAAAGGACACCACGACTCCCAAAATCAGCCGTGGAGAAGTGAGGCGGTTTCTTGCCCGAATGAAATTTGTTGACTTTCCTCAGAAGGTGAGATTGTGCAGGAATCCCTAATGAAATCCAGGCCCTTGAAAACATCTGATCTCTTCCCAACAGACATGGTTAGTGCTCTTTGGGATGCAAAGAGACTGTTTGTAAGATGACTGGCTGCCCGTTTGGGCATAGGCTGGACAGATTGTGGGGCCCAGCTGTACTTTGGCAGTTGGACAAGGAGGAGTAACTTAGAAAGAACCAGGGATGATGATTATAAGGGACTGAGAAACTCCAAGAGGGAACGGAGAGGTGGGACAGAGATCACTTGTTTTGACATGGGCAAACGAGGTTCCTCCATATTCAGTTGCTGACCTGTGAATTACCACTTTTCTCTACCAGACTGAATGTTAATAGGTTTTGGCTCTAGTTTTTGTTTGCTTTTCCTTCTCCAGCTCTAGCCTGGTGGTTCTTCAGATTTTGGTTGGACCTGTGGCCTGTATGGGGAATACAGGAAGCTGCTCTGTGGATCTTCAGGAAGACTGCTGTGTAGAGGGAATGGGGGCTAAAAGCAGTTCCCCTTTCTTCAGCTCTCTGGGGAATGCTGCTAGAGACAGGTTTGTCCTAGGCAGACCTGTCCTGTACCAGAGGAACCTTGTTCAGCGTCTCCCCCTCCATATGCTGTTCTTGCATGCTTCCTTACAGGTAACACAGAAATGTGAATTTAGAATTTATACACATACATATACATATATATATAAAACCAGGTTATATATATATGTGTCAATTTATACAATATATGTATATTTTTTGTATGTTTAATTTATGAATGAGATTTAGGACACTCCTTTTTATGTCCAAATAGTATTCCCAGGCAGTCAAACAAGCTCTAGGCCTACAGTGGGCCATGACTCAAGGCAAATGGTGGGGCTAAAGGACACTACCTGCTTTAATCTTTATATTTTTGGAAAGAAGCCTCTGTCTTGTTCCTGCAGGGCTAGTCTTGTCTGCAGCCTTTCCTGTGCTCTCAGCCCTCTTCTCCTTTCTGTCCCCAAATGCACAAACAAACTAATTCTCTGGCTGAATTACCTGATCTGGAGAAAGATGGTCCCCACAGCACTTGCCAGCCCTTGCACTTGTATATTTCTTTCCCCAGTCCCAAGTTCAGGACAGGTTCATGTCGGTGACGTAGAAGCAAAAGGTTCACATCTTATTTCTATCCATCCCTAAGGTTTTTATGAACCCAAAGTGTCACTGTAACATCACGCTGCAGTCCAATGGGCAGAGTACCCCTTTGCAAATACATCACAGCCGTTTTGGGATAGATTCCCAGCAGATCCCCACTGGCACTGTAAAGTTCACACTAGATCCAGTCACAGCAAAGCGGATTCTCACACCACTGCTTTTCAGGGTTTAGAGGCTCAGACAGAGGCACAACTGGAAAGCTTTTCTGTGCATTTTACTCTTATTCTGGGCTAAACTTTACCGTTCTCTTACCAGCCCAGCCCTGTGTGCAGTTCCAGGAGGAACGGACTACCACCAGGGCATATTTGCTCACAGTATGTTTAGTGCTTTGAACTGTGTCTCTGAGTGTGCCTTCAGTCTCCTGTGTTGTAGTTGCAGAGCATCTAAATGAATTTTCCTGTAATAGAAATGACCATATTACAAAGGAACCGCTTTGGTGCCCCAGCAGCTCCCCACAGCGCAGGCCAACAACATAGGAACTGTTTTCCCAGTATGCCTTTTTAGGTCTGACCTTTGACATGAGGCAGAGCCAGGCTGAGGTGAGGATTGCAATGGACTCCTCTGTCCTCCTGCTGGCACGTGCCCTTCCAGCCTCGTTGCCCTCCCCTGTGAGCGGTGAGCTGATAGCAGGACTTTGACCCTCCCTCCAGATGGATACATCTACCACGCTGTACCTGGGCTCTTGACACCTCTCCTTGTTATGTCACCCTCTCTCTTCTCCTTCCCTGCATCTCCATATAAAGTTTCCAGGATAGCCCTTCAGGATTAGCTGCAAGCTCCAAGGCTGGTCCTTGGGCCCTGCTCTCTTTATGTCAGAGCCTGTGAACAGTTTGTATAGGTTTAATGGTATTTTTGTGTATATAGCTTTGTATATATTAGCACAACTGTAGCAATGGCTCTAGGCCTGGCATTTTCCTCCAGACAGGGGTTAGTGTTTATAATATATAGTCAGTTAATACAGCAGCATAATAAGGACGGAATTAACAATTGTACTTCATGATCTTAAAGGTCTTTTCCAACCTAAACGATTCTATTATTCTATGATTCTATGAACGTGTGAGGACCAGTAACGTATGAGGATTAAACAGGAGTGTCCCTTCCCTTCTGTATAGCCACCACCTTGCTGGGAAAGGTGAGGCAGCTGTTAGCTGAAATAGTTACTCTCCTGAGGTTCTTCCTGAGAGAACTGATACTCAAGTGCAGTGACTTTTGCTCCTCCATAATGTGAATTCACCCTGCCCGCACACACGCACATCCCCACTGTGAATAAAGAGTCTGTCTGTATATTGTTGGGAAAATGTATTTGAACTGTGAACTGCAGTGGCGCAAATAAATACTGTGTACAACATCAGCGTGTCATGTGAACCAGTGTTTCACCTTTGAGAGGTTATGAGTTTGCTTGATTTGGGGATTGTTTGCGATATTTTTACAATGGGGAAAAGGGGACAGATGAAGAGAAACAAAGAAAAAAGCAAAAGCCCAGCCAAGGATTCTTAAAGGTTGTAGAGAAGCACAGTAGAAAGATACAGACAGGAAGGTGCCTCAGAATGGGAGATTTTGGGGGGAAAAGCAAGAAGGGAGCATGTAGGAGTCATTACAGGTAGGAAAGAGGAGAGAGATGTCTGAAAGCAACCCCCCATTCCTACTGCAGCAGCCCTTTTAATCTGGGGGCAGGGAGAAGAGGAGGTTGGGCCTGGAAATGAATAAATAGGGTGTTCAGAGGGATTACAACCAATGAGTATGAGCACCGATGCCCTTCACTGTAACACTGAACCAGTGGGGTTGCTGGAAGGTCAATGTGACACCACCCAAAGAGGCCGAGCACTGCAATTTATCAGCTGGATGGCGCTGGCTATCTATTCCCTAGTGCAATATTGCTCGGATGAGGACAACTGCCTCAACTCTGCCTGAAACGGCTTGGAGACAGCTGACACCAACATGTCCCTCCATTTTTAACCTTCCCCGCTGAGAACACCCTTCAAACTGTGATCAGGGAGGACCCATCCTGCCACTGTAGGCACTGCTGTTGCCCTGGCCCACTGCCCACCTTCTCTTCTCACTCCCTAAACGGTAGAGGAAGGAAGAGCTCCCCAAGAACTTGCTGACAGTGGTGCTAATGTTTGGTTCAGAGCTCTCGTGCTTCCCAAACCCCCTCATCCCTAACAGCGATCCTCCCCGATCGTCTGTCCCAAGACCTCATCCAGTTCCAACTCTGGTTCCCGCTGTAGCACTTTCTGCTGCAGCTCAGAGTAGAAGTCGACTCCCTCAGAGACTGAATGGAGGGGTTTGTCTTGGGGCTCGTAGTAGCTGCTTATTTGCTGCTGTATGAAGCACTGGTGATGCTGAGGTTGATCCTTGAAGCTCCCATCATAGCCCTTGATGTGGTTCCTTTTAAACTCCAGCACCGTCTTGGTGTAGGTGTTGAGAGTGGTGACAGCAGAGGCCATGCAGCAGGTGAAGGAGGCCCAGGCCATACTACAGGAGAGACACAAGAATAGCACATGCTGTGAGAAGCTGAGTAGGGTAAGAAATCGAACTGCATGCGCTGTGGGGCACCCTGATTCACCAGGCAGAAACTGCTGGGCATGGACATGGACTAGAAAGACTAGAAGTGTCAGGCTTATAACATTACAGTTCTTAGGGGTTAGCCCACCACAAGATCCTTCTTAGAGTGGTGGGGTAAGGGAGGGATATTGGGAAAATAAAAAGGGCAGCAGGAAAGTCTACAACGGGTCAGAGCAGGACAGCACGGTTTGGAAGCAAGTTCTGTATCGCAGGGCTGCTCAGTGTGTTCTTGGATATGAGGCATGTCAATGGGCATAACCAGATGGCCGTGCTGACATTTGATGTCCACAGCTGGCACATGGCACTGGAGTGTTTAAGTCTTAAAAATCAATGTCGTCATCTTCAGTATAGCATTGCAAATTGAGCCTGCACTTTCCATGGGCGCTGGCAAGGCTCATCCAGCTGTTTTTCAAGTTAGTTATGGCTTATCAGCTGCCGTTGGCTTCTTTAGCCTTTAGAGAAAGGAACCCTGAGCCACCTGCTTTTTGCAGCTGCTCTTCCTGGCTACAGCATCCACATCTTTAAATATCTGTCTAGGCTTGGTGGTGTAGCAATAGGCCATTTGGACATCAGTTAATGAAGATGCCAAACCAGAGTGCAACTTACTTAAACTGCAGAAAAACAAGGCATGTTTAGAGCATCATCCCAGGTGTGACACTGGCCTCTGCGCACAGGGAAGAGCTGAGACCAAACAGGGCAAACCAGCACCCGGGCAGACCTGGTGAGTCAGCAGGGTTGAAGGTACTTGTTTAGGTGTGACCCCCTTATTTTGCCAGTTCTTGGTAGCTACTCGTTTAAGTAAGTCAACAACTCTTTGTTAAAACAGGGGATGAGGCAAAGACAGGAGATTAGCAGTGGAAGAACTGTAGTACACCTGTCTTGGGAAACACAGAAGGTCAAGGAGGGAGGAGGTGGGTTTTGGCAGAGTGTAGCATGGCTGAAGCCCAAAAGGCTGGGGAGGTGAAGATGGCTTCAGAGCTCACGTACTAGTATGCCCAGCCATAGTCCCATGAGTGTGGTCTCCAGTCCTCTGGTCCCAGACTAACCGTTGCCTGGAAGACTTGAGTGTACATCATGTGTGCCACCATCCCAAGGAGACCTGGACACAAAAGGCAAAAAAGAAAAGGAGTTACAGCAGGAGCCAGAGCAGCATACTTCAGCCTTGTGCAGGAGAGGAAGCTCTCCTGCTGCTGTGACTCCAAGCCTGCAGTAATACACTTACCTGACAACACCGAGGAGACAGCAGCAAAGGCGTTGAGCTTCAACCCGCAGACAGGATTGCCCGTATGCAGAATTTCCACCATCATGAGGATGAAGCTGATGAGCAGCAAGCTGATGTACAGCATCTCTGATCCCAGCGACAGCCACAGGATTCCTGCCAGGAACCAGAGACTCCTCACATAAATATAGGGTGGCTTGTTCAAGGGAGAGTACTCCCTCTACCCAACCCAATCCTGAAAGGATGTCCTTTGGAAAGAAGGAAAACAACAAACACCCAGAAGCAAAATCCCCCAGCCTGTGAGTAAGGGCTCAAAGGATGCTGAAGGGGACAGAGAGTCTGTCTCAGAAGATGGCTTGGATGGTCCGGCACTGCAAAAGCTGAGAGGAACTAAAAGAGCTGTCTGTAAACAAGCCATCATTATTTGTAAACAACAAAGAAGAAGACATGGGGGAAAAGGCAGAGGGAAAGCTGTTGGGTATCAACACAAGACCTAGTGGTCATAGGTTGGCCATGAGCACATCTGAGCTGGATGTTAGAAGGTTCTTACCTATTAGCGTAGTGATGTTAAGAGTAGGTTTCTAGTCACAACAATGGAAGAAAATTACTTTTAACCTGGGACTCAACTGGTTAAGAAAAGAACTGTGTGGTTCATCTATGGCAGCGGCTAGGACCCGGCCTCTGGAATTCAAGCGGCCCCTTGCAGGCCTGCGTTCCTTGGGGTGGATATCCAGCTACTACAACACCACTCACCACTCTCCCTGCTGCTTGAACAGAGTACAGGTACTTTCACGCTGGGATTATTAGCGGGATTTAAGTGATATCACAGTCCTTAGCTGAGCTCACAGTGCAGCAGGACTCAGAGGAGGATGAGAAAAGGCACTCTGTAATGCTGGGCTGTGGAAGGGCACAGGATTCACTGAGGAAGAAATATTAATCTGCCAAATGAAGCAGCACCGTGAACACTACCGTTAGCAACTATTAATGGCCATAGAGGAGACATTCAACTGGGGAAAAGGAGTGTGAAGAAAACCCTCATTAACGTGGCACTGACTTGACTTCTCAACGTCATTAGTGCCATAGTCACCCAGTTCTTTAGCAGGAACTGATGAGCTGCATTCCCTGCTTAAAGGAGCTGGTCTGCCAGCTGCAGCACCATCAGGGAGACTATTTCATTAGAGGTCAGACTGTTGGAAGTATCCTGGAGGCTGCATGCACCACACGTGCACAGAGGTCTCTGCATCACTTTCCCTGTGAGTCCAGGCTCACCGCGCACGCTGTGTAATCTGGTCTTGTCGTGCTGCCTGTGTCATGTGGGGCTGCTCCGCACACACCCAGCTCAGCCAGCCCAGCCTGCAATCAGCAGTCACGCCACCTGCTCCAGTGCTGGCCCAACCTCATAACGGCAGCTGCACTGGAGGCCGAGGTCACCTTAAGATGATGCTATACGCAGGAAGGGGTGAAAGCGGGTGATAGAGCTGTTAAGACCACAGTGTCTCTGTGAGTGTCACGATTAAGCTCACAGCGACCTTCCAATTAATTTGTAGAAGCTCAACATCTTACGGAACGCGGCCTTTCTATCAATGTTGGGCTGTAATTAGGAAAGGAGCAGTAGGAGGAGAGTGCGGCGGGACAGACAGAAAGATTTACACATAATCTGGTTGCATAAACCTCCTTTCCTGGGAAAGCAGCCTATAAGGAAGACATTGGAAGCAACAGAGCCCGAGGCCTGGGCAGGGAATGAAGCACAAGAAGGTGAGAAAGCAGAAAAATGCATTGCTGCTCTCTGTGAAGTGAGCGTTTTGTGGTAGATTCAAGAGTTATTCCGTAAATGCAGTGAAGGTATTCATTATATGACAAAGTGGAGATCTGCATGACTTCGAAAGGATCTTGTAACGCCTGCATTATTTGAATTGTGTGAATACTGCTTCCCAAAAGAATAAGCAGGGGAGGTTTTTCTACCCTGCTGTTGTGCCAAGAGCGACACAGGTTAATCTGCACCGCGATGCCACTGTACGCCTCTTGCGCCGGGCCCCTCACCTAGGAATGCTCATCGCTTTACAAAAGCAGGTCAGCAGTCTTTGCCAGTGTTTTGAAAATAGGACAAACAAGGCAGAAAAAGAAGTTGAGATCCCCGAAAGTACTCATCTCCCTGCTGCATGTTGCGATTCCCCAGCTTTTGTTCCAATCCTTGCTCTCATGGCTTTAATGCTGACATGGGCTCTGCACCCCAGGCCCTACCCTTCACATAAGAACATCCTCTCAAATGTCTTGCCTCCAGCCTCCACCTCAGGGAAGCCCACAACAATTGAAAAGCTTTTACTCAATAAAATCTCCATTGCATATGTACATGTATATCCAGGTATACTGAAGTTATCCCCAGGATAATTTGAAACATGTGACAATGACAAGAGGGGTGAGTTCTCCAACTCAAAAGAAGTTTTCTATTTGATGAGGCAAGGACTTCACCCTGAAAGTGTAACTTTCGGATGTCCTGATCACTTACCACAAAGTAAAAGGAGGTTCAGCTTCCAGAGTCATCACATTATACCCCAAAACTGACGCACTGAGTCAACATGTAGCATATGCGGGAGGGAATGCTCTCAGGTGGCATCCATCCCGTTCTCGCTGACTACAGCAAGAGGACAAGCTCAAACTGGGCAACTTATTAGATTAGATGAATCCTACTTCATATGGGAGGGGGTCTGAGGTTTCCAGCACTGACCTCAGAGATGGCAGTGGTTTAGGCAAACATCTGGGAGGAAATCTTTGCTCTTTTAGCAACCATGAAGCCGGGATTTCATGCCTGGCTCTTTGGGGACCCACCCTGCTGTCCTCACACAGGTGAAATATTGCAGGTCCCCCATCCCAAGGAGGTGCACTGGGCAGCTACAGTGAGGTATGGGGGTTTGCTCTTACCTCTCTCTGCTGGTGGTGAAAGTTCAATAAAGCTACGGCATTTCTCTTCTGAAACACAAAACCAAAGGTATTCGTTTATAAAACAATGCAGGGTACATAAGGGAAAAGAAAATCTCTTCCTCTCACTCTCTTTTCACTGCATAGCTCCAGCCATTCGTGAGTCTACCCATCATATCTTCTCACCTCTGCTCTCTTTCTGACCATATTTCCAGACCTTCACTAGGGGAAGGCAGCATCTGCCTGGAAAACTAGAAGTGGCCTTTCCAGAAAAAAAAACTTCAGCAATTTGTAAGCCTCTGCTGAATATAAGAATCTGTTGCTACTCATTCACACACATAGGTTGGTCAGACCTATTAAGGGTGTAGCTTATAACAGACTGTAGACCCACCACTTCTGCTGAGGATGTGAATTCCCACTCGTTCCAGTCCCAGCAGAGCAGCTCTAGCACTGCTTCCCAAAGAAGAAAGCAAAAAAAAAATATCTTCCCAAGTGAAATGCTGCATGACAGAGATGTGAGTCCCTCTTCTGTGGCAGAGAATCACACAGAAATACGGTTTTCTGTCCTCACATTTTAGGCATGCTATTTGGACAAATGGTGTTCATATTTGCTTTGGCTTTTTATGTTGGACAGATGCAAACTATTGTCTCAGCTGAGGGCCCATCATTATTATCTGTAAGTCTCTCTTGCTGCATACTGCATCACTGCATTTGAGGGTTCTCTCCTCTATTTGGCACAGTATTTTCTCCCAGAAGTATCAGCCTGCCGCTTTTCATGTAAGAATCTCATTTTCTTAATTTTTATCCCCAGTTCTAATCTCTCCCAATCTCCTGTATTACTTCTGTCATCCACAGCTCTAAGGACGCTACCCAGTTTAGTGCCATCTGCAGTCCTCATTAACTTGCAGTTTGCTACTTCACCTAGAACTTTAATGAGGTTATTCCGTAATGGCTCATCTAAACTGATCCCAAGATTAGTCTGAATAATGAAATCCTTTCTCCAGCTCAATTCAAAGTCCTTTTGCTCATAGTAGCCCCTTTTTTTTTTTTTCGGTTGTTGTTGTCTATGCACTTGCTTCAAAGACCCACAGCAGTGGGTGGGTTGTACTCGATTTACAGGAAGCAGGGGACTGAGATTGACTATGCGCTCTACCATGTGCTCTGCTGCAATCCAGATGTAATGCGCTCTCTGCATTCCTTCAGGCATCGGGGTTATTTCAGGACTGCCCAGTGGCCAGACAAGTCTTTCAGAGAAAGCTGTCAAGGGATGTAGCCCCATTCCCACAAGCACCATGGAAACACACCCCAACCCAAACTAGTCCCAAATAAACACGTCTCCTCCAGCAGCATGTCTGGAAATGCTCATAACGAAGCGTTCCTCTCATTAGGACATGAGAGTTTCAAGCACATTCCCTCCTGCTCCCACCCCCATTCTGTCTGCTTTTATTCACCAGTTCCTTATTTTCAAACTCTGACAGCAACAGATAAGAAAATGAGAAATGCTATACTAGAACTTAGTCAAAGGTGAGGTGTTTGTGCTTGGGGAGAGCTGAAGGGAGGGTGGTGGGCTCAGGGGAATGGGCCTGATGAGGGCTACTTTCATCACTGTATCTTTTGATACAAAACTCCCTGTTGGCCACTTTTGGGGTCAGTTCTCATCCTTGATGAGTGTGCCAGGCTGTAAAGAGCATCTATGCACTGCAGAGCATCCACCTGTGCTAGGGTGGCACAGGTTTTGGGAGAAGGATTTCAGCAGGGCTAGGCAGGAGCAAGTCAAGGGTGAAGGGAGGCACTAAAGGGGTCTAGGACAGGTTGTACAACCAGCTCCTGGCACTCCAAGGTTTACAGTGCCAGTCTCTCATGGTCAAAAATCACAAATGAAACCCATAACAATATCACAAACCCAACTAAAAAATTATAATACTGCAGTTCTAATCTTCAGGTCAACTTGACTCCTAGCTTTAGTTCCTCTGGGTTCAGGTCCTCCTGGTTTTCTCCGTATCTATAAAGCAGTACTTCTCTTTCTCTATTTATTTTATTATTTTTTTTTTTTTTTAAGAAAAGCCCAGTCCCTCTTCAATTCACAAAACCTCTCAGTTTGGTGATTTAAGGAGAACCAACTACTGCAGTCCTCACAGTGATAACTACAAATTGACAACCCTGCATAAAATGTCCCTGCTTAGATTTCTGAGGGGACATGCGCAAATGTGCCCTGGAGAGCATGAAGCTTTGTGTAGGAATGGAGATATGGGGAAAGGGAATGGAGGCTCACTCCAGTTCACACCAGGATGAACAATGCCATTACAAAGTCACTGTCACCACCACTTGCACTTCACAGCCCCTATTCCAGACTGAGGGGCACGCCAGAGACAACCATTCTCCCTTGACCCCCTCTGTAAACATCTCAATAAAGGACAGAAATATAATGACCACAGCAGTGCACAGGGCCAATGCCATCTAGGAAAATGAAGAAGGCTTTTCTCCCAAGTGTTGTCAGCTTCCCGCCTTTCATTTCCAAACTCCTGTGGAGTAAATACAAGGGAAGAAGTTGTGGCTGCCTGGGCAAGACGCTACCTGGCCCTTCCATGCTCTCTTCACAGGAAAGCCACATCCCCGTGTGGAAGTATCTGAAGGCAAAGCGGTCATCCCCAGTCTCCCAGCTGTAGTGCACCTCTTCTGGGGTTGAAATATTGCCAGCACTTCCATCAGGTGGCATGGGGACACCGATGCAGTTGGTGGCTTTGGTCTTCCCACACAAAGGCTTGGGCACTTTCTGGGTCCCGGTGCACCAGTAGCTGCCGAGCAAGGCAGTGGTGGAGAGGCTGAGAGCCAGCAGGTTCAGGATGACAGCCAACAAAGCACGGCCCCATGGCAATCCCTTCAGCAGCTCCATCTACAACACACAAATAGGAGGGACTGTCACACCAGCCACTTGTCCCACCTAACCTTACAAATCCCAGATCTTCCCAGCGTGCACTTGTGGGAAGGGGATATGAGCACTGTGCCCTCCTCACAATATCCCAACATCTCACCCAGCACAGAAGCCAGAGCTGTGGACCAATAGGTCAGCTTCAACCATTTCAAAGTACACTGAATATCTGTAACGGGGAAGAGGGGGTGACCCAGTAGACATAGCAGGGCCGAGTGCATCGGGGGGTGTGACAACATGAGCAAAAAAAAGGGACATCATATTCACTCCGTCTGAGAGGTGGTAGGGAAAAACTGTTAACCAACTTCCTCAAATACCATGTGTTGCCCTTAGATGGGGCATGACAAATGCTTCGTCCGCTAGATGAGAATTCTCACTGCCAAGTGTCCCAAAACACTTTTTCAAGCAGTTCATTACTGTACCTACAGAGGTAGGGAGAGTATTGGTTTCACAGTGGGGAAAGGCAGGAAAATGTCCCCAGATCACTGAAGGTCACACATCAAAGCAGTGACCTGCTCAGAAGGGACACCCAGCTATCCAGACCTGGCAGCTCCAGTTTGAGCCCCAGAGCAGCACCTCCCACCTGAGCAAGCACTGCTCTGCACATCAGCAATTTGGTAGGGTAGCGGGATGACAGCGTCTCTGCTTTCACACAAAGTGCCAAAGGGACTTTTTTTGAGAGCAAACATTGCCACAAACAATCTTCCTGGTTTCATCTCATCAGAAAAAGTAATTCACAAAGCAGTTTGTGTACCAGGGTACTGGGGTCTTTCTCACTCAGAAGGAAGCTTAAGATTTTACGGTTCCTGCAAAACCCTGCACTGACTTCTGAGAACCCCAGCTTATCACTCCATGGATTGATTAGATGTCATCTACCCACACATCAACTTTCATGTAATCAACGCATGCCTCTTCCCACATGGCACTCCCTATGTTTGGCACAACTTCATCCAGATACTCCCACCCTTTCCTATTTATGACTCTCAAAATCTATTTGCCCATGAATAGATTCAGTTTGTACAGACATTGCCTGCTGCCCGTCCTCTTCACATAACTTCGGTTGACTCACCCAACGTTGAACGTGTGAGAAAGGCCCAGCACGCTGTGGACACTACTATAAATAAACGATATGAGACTGAGCTTTTGCATTGTCTGTGACTGCACCACAGCTAAAAGTGGTACAATTAGAAGCATTTGTTCTGCTAACCAGCAAGCTTGGAAATGTGGTCAATAAAGATGGTGCTGAAGCTCCTTCTGGAAAGCAGGACTTCATTAGCATCTCATCACACTAAGAAAACAGTGCCTGATCCAGAACACTCTCATCGAAGGCAAGAAATACCCAGGTCCTGAAAAATTCCTGTATTGTTTTGTGCTCTGGCTTCTTTTGTCTCTTCACCAGAGCATTTCTTTCTTTCACCAATGGAGATGTTGCACCCTGGAGATGGCAACCTCTTAATCATACTGTATCTAGTGACTTCCATCTCTGCAGGCATGTTGGATATCACCTTTTTCACAGAGGAGATACCTACTAGGAACACTTAATTATGTGAAGGTTTCTGGCTAATGTTGGTGGCAAATTCCTCACTGATATTTTTTTTCAGTGGGAAGTTCAGCTTACGACTGGAAAGGAAATTATAGATAAAATTACTCTCCTCAAAAACATCATTTTTCATCAGAAAATAGAAACTTGTAGCACACAAAGGTTTTCAGTTTTTCATCAATGCTTGATTAGATGATTTTCTGTCATCAGGTTTCGGTTTGCTCATGCTTTTATTTAAAAAAAAATAATCTTTCCACTCATAATATTGACAAAAATAATTTTTCTAATTTAAATCTTCAATAGTGGGACTAATATTCTCTCTAGTTGATTGTGATAGTAGCTGAAAGGCCATATAATTTCAGAACAAGTGATAAGGAAAAAGACAAAAAAAATATAAGAAACAAATGAGCCAGAAGGAGGAACTGGATCAAGGATGCAGAGGACATAGAAAATAAGAAGCAAATCTGAACTACTCCTTCATGAGAACGTTGACAGAAAAGTTTCCCTCCATAAAAGCCAAGCCCTTACTGACAATAACTGACCATAGTATCTAGATAGCCCCAAAAGGAAAGAGAGTTGAATTTACCTTGGCAGCAAGTCCTTGGAGTCCTGTAAATTTGGAGGCACGATACAGAATTGGGACTCACGCTTTGTCTGTTGTTTTGCTCATCTCTAGATCCTTCAAGAAACCCAATTGCTTCAAAACCCCTTTCTCCTTTGTCTCCTCCCCTCCTCCTTCACCCCCCTCCTCGTGATTATTAAATGCTATCCCTCCAGCCAGCAGCTGTTTTGTGGAAAATGGTCATTTTGTAATCCACAATGCAATCACAGCACAGCTGTTCTGGGAGATTATATGGGAAGCGATTGGTGCTGCCGCCTGGGATTAAGTGCAGAAGGGTGACCTGTATTGACTGAGTAGAAAGTTTCCATAAAACACGGAAAGATCCCAGCCACCTCCATGCGGTGGCTGTTTGGGAGCTTGTATGGAGCAAGCTGGCAGCTCTCTGGCCAATGCTTCAGGGGACAAGTGACCTTAGCTGAGAAACCACCAGCACCCTCGGTGTCCGGTCACCCCTTGCCCTGTGCACTGTCTCAGCAGAATGACAAAGGCCACAAGCCCCCCAGCCCTGGGGCATCTTCCCAGCCAGAGCTGGAAGTCACAGAAAAGAGAGAAGGAAAAAAAATGGGGAGAGGAAAGTTTATGCAACTGTCTGCTCTGAGGACTGAGGATTTCGGACCCTGAAGAGATGCCAGCCCAGCTCTCCCCATGGGCACCGGAGATTTTAAATGACAGAAGGAGCCCCTTAGCAGAAGCGCTGCTGAGTGGCAGACTGGCACCATGGCATCACCACCATGACAGGTATGTGAAACTGTGCTGAGTCAAAGAAGTCCAGTACTCAAAGGATGGGAGCATGGGGAACACTGTCAGTGTGCCTCGTAGTGGCAGCCTTTACCAAGGCGCAAAGTTCACCAGGAATCCCAGCTCCCAGCATCTTCACATCGGATGAGTTTGGGAAGCTAGTAAGGAGAGACAGAAAGATTCACACTCACCCAAAGTCCCCTCTGAGCTCATGTCTTGAAAGTTTAAAGGCTCTCACAATACCTGAGGGTGTTGATACACCTCGTTTGGTGATACACCTCGCACAGTGAAAATTAAGAATGGTATCACCTCTCACGAGAACAAACTTTCACTAGAGGGCATGGAGCAGCGCCGCATTGAATCAAATTGCAAAGGAGAGGAGCATCCCAAAGGTACGCACCCCGTCTTCCCCACAAAGGCTTTGCCCAGTGCCAAGCGGGGGAGGCTCCCACTACCCACCGGCAGGGAGCGAGGCAGATTCCCTGCACACCTGCCCTGCTGCTCTGCCGGGACAGAGGAAACCAGTGGTCCACCTGCTCTCATCCCCAGCTTCCACCACCGGAGCCCGGAGGCTGGGATGCGGGTGTACCGCTGGCTCTGGGTGACAGCAGAGCACAGGCAGCAGATGCAGCCGACAGGTTCACGGTCCCCTACGTGGGCTCTGCCGTCGCGGGCCCCTGACCTTTCCTGCCCTGAGCAGAACGGTCGGTAGCTCTGCAGTTATTTTAATCCTGGTCACTGCATAAGCTCCTCTAATATAGATAAGCATTTCTAAGAGAGGCTAACTGAGAGCAATGCTGTGTGTTTCCGAGCTCCATGGACTGTCTGCAGGCTTTTTGATTAATAACAAGGTTCTGTTTGACACAGATGTACTTAATTCAGTGAAGTAGGTAGAATAATCACTGATGCTGTTTAAGAGGAGAGTGGTAATTTATTTATTTTTTTTTTCATTGTTCAGTATCTTTGCATCTAGACACCTTAAGTTTGCCTTCTAAATGCTCAGTAGAAAAAAAAAGCCTGGTTTTCAGGCTCAATAATAAAGTCCATCTTTTTACTGGTAATCCTTAATGTTAACATGTTCCTAATTTTAAGCTTGATGAGAGTCTTATTAAAATCCAGGATACTATGTCAGTTTCTAAAGCTGGGATCAAAGAATATATATTGATGAAATGAGACTGAATTAGATTTATATGGATAAGAATTCAGATTTTAAAATAAATTTATTGGAGATATGCTATGGTTTCAAAAATATACATAGATCAGATTTAGGATTCTGAATAATGGCAGATATTTATCCTTCCAGAAGATGGCAATCTTACTCTAGTCTTCTTCTTGGGAGTCTCTGCTGCTCACGTGTGTACTGGGGTGAAGCAACACCAAAGTTCCGACTTCTGTCCTTTCCCTTTAAGTTTTTTGCCCCCTTTATCTTCCTCTTTTTTTTCCATTTCTATGAACACAACCTCTTTACTTCACCTGGGACTACGGGGGGGGGGTTGAGTTATCTTGGAGTTATCTGAGCCTGGGGAGACTTCTGAAATCACTGGGGAAATTAAAAAGGAGGAATGATTGGAGAAGCATAGCAGGGCATTTGCTCCACCTTCTGCCCTGCACGGAACTATTCTTTCTAATAAATTTTCTAATATTTTGTCAAGTGCCACATTAACTTTTTCAATGTGTTTCCATCCCCAGATTATTGCACACAGCTCATAGAACATAAAGACCCGAGCATGTTTCCTGATGTTTGACAAACTTCTCTTAGCAAAATCTTATGTTGGTTTTTTTTTGTTTGTTTGTTTTGGTTTGGTTTGTATTTTTTTTTTTTAAATGTCCATTCCAACCTTGCCTTAAGCTGACCAATTATGGACAGGAAAAGCAAGCTGTATCTGTCTTTCACCCTACGATGCCTTCCAGTTTTCTCCTCTTTGTATCTGATATTTCCCACCATAACTTGGCTTGGCTAGAGGTTTTGGATGTCTCTTTCTCTTTGAACTCAGCAGCAGCCAGTCCCTGGTGACTCGTTTAAAATTTGCCCATTGAAGTGAATGCCCATAGCAGTTGATTTCCTGCGCAATCAGCCAAGCACTTGGCTTAGAGAAACAAAACAAGGAAACAAAATGCAAACCACAGTCTCAGCACACCACCTCTGTGGAGATTGCCAACTCTAAAAAAGCCCGGGCATTTTCAAGTGATGCATTTTTATTCTGGCTGTATCACATACGTACTTAGGGTGTATCCTGCCCCAAAGCGACACCCTCTACTCCCAAGGGTGTTGGTGGAAAAGAAGGGTGAGGAGCCCGTACCAGATGGTAGGGCCCCAAAATTGCAGTACTTAACTGGCAGGTCTCAAGAGGCACACGGCTCTTCATAGCCCTCCGTGCAGCTCTCCTCCCCGGGGATAACAGGGATCACACGCTGTCCTGACATGGGCTCTTCAGCTGTCCTGAAGAGGAAAAGAGAGGAGGAAGAGCAGCTATTTACACCCGTAACTCCGCTCTCTGAAACCTGGACAAAGACGGGCTCATACTCACCCCTCATTCCACACATTCCTCACACATGACACTTCCCACCGCTCCTGTTTTTGCTGGTTTTACAGGAAAACCGTCCAGTGCTGCAGTCCCCTCCCTTACTGCCACACTGAAAGCAGGACACCTCCGGGTGGCAGGGACACTGAGAGAGCCAGGCTTCTCAAAGCCAGTGACAGACTGCAAATGCCAGATTTCTCCCTGAGCTCTGAATAATTCCACTCAGATTGTAACCTTTATTTAGCTGTTTGCATGATGCATTAACTCTTGCTCTGCAAATGACCTCACCAGCCATATTTTTTCCAGTCTACGCACATTTAAAGGTGAATTCTGTTTTTAAACATGAACAGCTTACACTGCTAGACATCAAGTCTGTGGCAGAACAGAAATAAACAGAAATAAAGATTGAATTGAAATAAATAAATGCAGCTTGACGATGAACAAAGAAGCTTGCCTTCAGTTTGGACCTAACTACTTTTTTTTCTTTCTTCTTTACTTTCTCAAAACAAGTCTTACTTGGCTGGATTTTTTTTCCTAATCTTTATGGTTACGAACCATGCAAAACCACATAAAAAGAAGACACGAAAAGAAAAACAATCAAATGCAGCAACACAGACTTTGAGAACCCACTAGAGATTCTAGATGCCTCAATTTCTAGATAGGCAACATAAGACTATTTAAAGAGGGTTGCTTTTCACAGACTACTTAAACTCTGGTGACTCTAGAAGGTGTTCACCTGAGCACACAGAAAAAAAATGTTATTTATGACATTTAGCCAACCATAAACTGTAAGCAAACAAGAAAAAGAAAACTTCTTATACAGGTCTATAAGGATATTAAAGAGGACTCAGTCCAGAAAAGGGTCCATACAAACCCCCAAGTAGATAAAAGCTTACCTTATCCACTGCTCACTATCCCCATCTGCTCTTCTGAGGCATACAGTGAAATACCACAAGGTGATCATGGACTGTCCCCACTCTTTCTTCCTCTCTAACTGAACATGTAGCAGCCAAGAAATTCCATGAGATCTGACCAGATGCTTTGAAATGTACCAAGTCTGTCATTTTATTGATTGGTTAATTCTTTCTGAGCTCGCTAATTCATCACGGTATATTATATCAGCCGCAGGATTGGCAGGGCGTCCACTTCTGCAGAATGTGTGTTTGTAATGTGGTATTCTCTCCTTTATGAAAATTGTTGCCAGTTTTAAATCTACCACTTATGGGATCTCAGTCTGTTACTCCACAGAATCACAAACACCCAGACTCAATGGCTGTCACGGGCTCATGGGGTTTTTTATTGTCAAGAGGGACCATCACAACAACATAGTCTCATCTTTGGTGTTACAGAACCCAAAGAACTTCAGACAATCATTTCTAGCGATACATAGAGCTCCTGCTGAAGCTATGCACTTATTTCAGACAGTTAACTAGTATCGACTGTGCAACAGGATATGATGGAAAACCCATCACATCCTTAGAAAAATTATTCCAACGGTTAATTAACCTCATCCTTTAAAATTTCTCTCTTGATTTGTAAGCACAGTTTCTGCTTTAGTTTTCCAACCTCACCAGGCTGCTCCACCACACAAATAAATAGCCAGTGAAATGATTTCCTAAAAATGTTATTGTAAGAGTCACAAATCAATGCATTTCATTAGAGGCACACAGTGTGATCTAACAAGCTGGCTGATGGCCCAAATTCCTGGTTATGTACTTGGCTCTGACACGTAATTTTCCCCTCCCATCGGCCAAGTCATTAGTGGTGCGTTTACACTGCAGTCAAAGCAGTGGCAGTGATGGGGAGTAAACAATCAGTGCTTGTTTTAATTGGGTGTTGCTAGCAATTTCTCTCCAGCAATACGGAGCACAGTGCAGGGTACAAACCTCAGTCCAGAAACAGAGTCGGGTAAGCTGTGCTGAACTCCACATTACTGTAGCTGGACTGATAGTTCAAAAATAGTTCTTGTTTCCCTACGCTATAAAGTTGGGTCTTCATAGTCATTCCCACAGACACAAATCTACAGCACAGCTGATCCTTGTTGATGTTGGAATCAGCACAAAACCAGTGGGAAAGAGACCCTTTGTTTTGATAATGACAAAACTCGAGGATCTTAAATTAATCTGTGCAAAGAGTACATCGCATATGCAGGTGATTCAGGAGTCAAAGAAATGTTTAGTATCGGTTTTAAAGCAAAAAAAAAAAAATTGAAACAGTACAGTCAAACCACACTGCACTTTGGTTTCATGTATGGAAATGAGTAAGTCAAAGCAATTGTTCTTTGCTTCAATTTATCTTTTCCTCCATTTCATTATGGTGAATCAGAATAAGTACAGCCGGAGGAAACCTCCAAAGATTATCTAGTCAATCCACCTGCATCAATACGACCTAGGCACCCTGAAGATTTTCAAGCCTACTGCTAAAATTTTCGGCAAGGCAGATACTATTTCATCCCGGATTGAAGGCAGTATATTCTCTTGTAAGATCTTGTTTCCAACCAAATCACAATATCCAACAGAAAACTTTTCCATCTCTGCTCAATGCCATGGTCTCCATCCCACATCTGAATTATTTACTCACGTGGATTGTCCCCTTGAGCCCATTGGAACTACAGAGTTTACTGAAGTTATACTCACGCGTGAATGTTTGGGGAACCAGTTCTTCAAAGGAAGACTCTAAGCTAGCAGGAGAGGTTTGGAAATCAAAAAGAGTGAGTAAGACAGAGAGTTAGCTTTTTTGAGGTGAGGCGTGGGAGGTGTTTTCGTTCTTTAGCTATTAAAAACTCCTTGCTTTGGCAAGCAAAAAAAAAGGGGGGGTGGCGAGAGAAAACTGGGAGGGGAAGGATTCATGAATAAAGAGGCAGCATGGCAAGAGGTACGGCAACCAGGGTGGCCAGCAGGCACAAGAGAGTTCCTCAGGCTGCCTTCCCTGCCGGAGCAGAGACAGTAGCAAGCACAGGTCAGAGGAGCTAAGATCTAACACACTGGTCTAAAGGGAACAATAAAACTAGCTTTCTTTATAGTGCTGAGCAGAAGGCTTATCTTACAGTGGGTGCTTTGAAAACAACGGTGCTAGGTATTATAATTGCACCTTTTATCTTTCTGGATGTACTGGTAATTATCCAGGATTGAGGCCATCTCCTTTTTTTCCCAGATTTAATGAGGATTTCGGATTCCTTTCCATTCCTTCATGGCATTTTGGAGCTGTGGCTTCACGGAAGGTCCTGCTGACGAGTGGCATCCCTGGTGCTCATACCTCCCCATGGCCTTGCACGCTGCGGTGGGCAGTCCAACAGGGCTGCCTGTATGATGGGGAGAGGACAGGTCAGGACAGGGCAGCGGTGACACAAATTTGGAGGCCCAGTGGGAGCAGGCGACATTGGGAGCAGGCGGTGTCGCAGCCACGAGCGCGGGGCAGTTGCAGCACGTGTGTTGGTGGCCAGGGAGCTGCAGGGTGCCCGGGCTTCCCTACATGTCCTGGGGGAAGGGAGGGCCCCATCAGTGGAAACGGAAACGAGAAATATTTTGGAGACTGCCTGCAGAGAACTTGGGCGTCTCCATCTCTTCGGCATTTTTTTAATGTTGGCTTTTCTTTCTCCATTGCTTTTTTTTTTTTTTTTTCTTTTCTTTTGTCTCTCCTCCTCTCTCGGCAACTCCCTGTTCCCTTGCAGCCAGGTTTCCGCTTGCCTGGGCAACCCCAGTCCTACGCGTGCAGCAGGGACACCTCTTCACCAGGGTGGCCCCATCCACAGGCGGGAGGGTTCCAGGAGCTGTGACACCATCCTGGCCCAGGGGAGGCCGAGCGAAGTGATCCTGGAGCCACAGCCGGGGCCCTTTGTGCAAGTGCATTTTAACCTGGGCCTTAATGGCAAAATCATGTGTTATTATTTCCATCAGTCCCACAGTTAAAAAAAGTAATAATAAACAACTGTCCTTCCTGGCCCCCGTTATTTTTTTTCTGAGCAGGCTCAAGCTGTAATTACTCAAAGACTCATTATTTAGCCAAATTCGGGGGAGATTTTGTCAAAATGCAAAAAGCATGTTCCTGACAGAAAAACTGTGATTTATTTTAAAGCAATACACTGCTCAGAGGGTGTTTTTTGAAAAGAAAAAGTCATCAAGATTTTTTTTTAAATATGGATAAAACAGAATATTCCCCTGCTAGCCTTGTTCTCAGAAACAGCTAAGTGGTTTTGACTGAAATTAAAAGCAAAACCAAAAAGAAACCTATAAAACAGCTGAAGCAGACGTGAGCTAGAAGAAGCTGGCTCCGAATTTGGCAAAGTCAAAAGCAACCAAAGCCAAACCTTGTGATGGGATGTGTCAAGTAACTATTATAATAAAGACGCAACGCTACTAGCAACGTCTTCTATGTTCTGCGCACCCATTAACATGCTAATCTCAACATTAGTCTTTCCCAGGTAGCCAAGGATTATAATTGCTGAGCTTTACAACTAAGTATTAAGCATCGTGGCTAAACAGCTTGACTGAACAAGAATTATTTGCCATCACCTGAACAGGGCAAGCATGAAGGAAGGAGAACATTTGGCTAGCGTGTTACCACGGGCAGAGCTTAGAGAAATTAGGTCAGGCAGAATGGAAAAAAAAAATTCAGAAATCTCTTCCAAACAGTGAAAAGTAACTGTCTGCAGAAGTCTCTCATGGGAAGTAAAGGATGCCCATTGCTTAAATCACACACAACCAGACTGGATAATGCACTGGAAAATGTACTGTAGGCAAGAATCTTGCAGGAACTGGGCTGGGCTAGAATGTGAAAAGATGCACTGGATGAGCTAGCAAGATTTTCCCATCTCCAGTTTCTATGATTTTTTTTTTTTTTTAATTGGCTGTAGTTTGCATTGCTTGAAATTCCTTCACATAAGCTACAGAATCTCTAAGCGAGGCAGGAGATGGGGCTGGAGAAAGAGAGGTGGGTGTGTTTCCTGGATGACACAAAAAAAAAAAAAAAAGAAAGAAAAAGCAGCCTGCAGGCTCCCAGAAGCTGTGGAACTAGAAAGACTGGCTGGAGAGAAGAGGAGGGAACACAGCTCAGAGGGGCTGCTCCCACCGAGCTGATGCATGTGCAGGTGAGCTATGCTGAGGGCACCGTGGATGAGGATTAGGGGTTAGGTCAATGGTAAAGAGGGTGGCTTCGAGAGAGCCATGACCCTACTTAAGCATGCTGCGGTCACTCGTGGTCAGTCTTCAGCACTGGGCAAGAAGTGGGAAGGCTCAGTTCTGCCTCTCTGAATGACTCTTCCCTGCTAGTTTTCACCAAAGGATTTTTGAGTTAGCAGAACATTTGATTAGGGGCTTTTCTCCCACCCTCCTTTTTTTTTTTTAAGCAAGAGTTTTCTGGTTTGCTTTGGTTTGAAATCAGCTTTCAGAGGGTTGGATTAAAACAGAGATTGCAGAGCTGGTCTTGCACTCCTTCATTAATCCAGTGCTGGACACAACAAACATCCTTAATTACTCCCATCAGTCCTGAAGCCTCACACGCAGCTTTAACCAATGCACCACAATCTCGAATTTCAAAATGCCTAGAATTTCAGTTCATGACTGGATGCATTCACAGGTCAACCACTCCCCTTTCATGAGGCTCAAAGAAGGTCACTGGCCTGTGCTACAGCCTTTTACCACTCCAGCTAAGTCTGCCTGTGTTGCAATCCTAAGGATGCCCCAGGACTCTGCTGATGGGTACCTGAAGTCCAACCTGTACTGAGCAATCCTCAATCAGCACTAGGAAAGTCCATCCGTCTTACTGTACCACATGTTTTACTATTCCAGCTTTGGAACACCTCTGGGTTTGGGCTAACACAGCAGTCCAGGGTAACACCTCCCCCTGCAATCGTCATGCACCGGCTTTGGGATGACGGTGATGTTTGAAGTGCAATATTGCTGAGATTCTCAACAAAGCCATCCTGGAATTTACTGGTGTTTCTTTCCACCCACAGTCTGTTACAGACCTTAAATGTGTGCTTCACAGCTTTGCTGGAGCAGATCTGCTGTTCAATTCTCCAGAGCTTAAAATGTATTT
The DNA here is from genome assembly GCF_965231255.1 of Vanellus vanellus. NCBI lineage: Eukaryota > Metazoa > Chordata > Aves > Charadriiformes > Charadriidae > Vanellus > Vanellus vanellus. The sequence goes on from NC_138905.1 coordinate 54,931,738, forward strand.
AATAATTATTAAATGAAAATTAAACACTGAAGTGATTGAACTTCCCCACAATCCTTCAGAGCTACTTTTACAGCTGGCTTAACCTCTGCACTGAAGATCTGGAGACTGTTCTAAAAGCTCAAATGGGGTCCTCAAGAAGCTTTGAGATCCTCTAGGACAGAAAAGCTACTGAAGTCATTTTGTTGTTGCTAAAGAAAAAAAACTGTGGTTCATAGATGAAATCATGTAAGGCACAAGGTGTCCCAGACAACACTAATTGCTGTTTTGGGGATGTATCCTGGCGAGCGGAGGCAGGGATGTCAGAGGAGCCGTACCTCCAATCTGGCCTCCTTTACTGTATTTCCTAACGGAAAGATTCCTGTCCTATTCCTTCTCCACCTCCTCACTCCCAGGCTTTCAGTGGGGCCCTGACTCAGACACCCGGCTCACTAGCACATAACCAAAATGTACATCCAGGGAAAATGACTTGGCGCCTGCAGAATCTCAGCCAGCTTATTCCATCACTGCTTGGAAAACGGCCATGGCTTGGAATGCCAATGTCCACCCCCAAAAACCTTCTCTCTCTTTTTCTGAGCCCCCACAGCCCCTCTCGGCTACTAGGTTATGTGTAGGCACTGAGACTTCCCACAGAAGAGAGCAGCAGGGAGTGCCACTTCCATCTCCTACCTTGGAGGCGAAGAGATTTAATCAAGTGATTTCCACAGAGCTTAGGGCTCTTAGCAGTGATGATGGAGAATAATGAGTTTCTTTCCAATCATTAGGAGGTTCTCACAGAGGCTTTCCTTGTAGTGATCACACCCTTCAGGGATACAGGTGCATCTGCTGGACACTGCAGATACCTGCACAGCATCCACCTTTGGGGTCTCTCCTGCCTGCACTAATGCCATGGTTTCTCTTACATCTGTCTTTTTGGAATGACATCCAAGCTGGACTGAAAGACTTCAAATGACAAGGAACTTATTGTCCCTAAACTGCCCCGCTGGCTAACCAGCCTCGCAGTTTGGAGTGCACACCCTATTTCTAGATGGCCTTCAACTGCCAGCCGCTGAGGTGACTTCTGCATTAGTAAGCTTAGCAGTTCAGGCCATGCACTCAAGCCCTGACGTGCAATTTTCTGCATTGTTAAGCTGTTAGAGTGCTTCATGGCAAGTTTTGGCTTGTAGCAGCTAGTACTCTCCTAACAACAGCAGGGCTGAGTCTGACACCACGGGTCAGGGCATCGTTCTCAACAGGTGATTTGGGCAAGGCTGCCTTCTTTTGGGGGAGAAGAAATCTTATGTGCCACTTGCCCTCAGGTTCAGAGAACTGGCCCTGGATTGCTTTATTTACTAGTGTAGGTGTAACCTAGATTTTGACAAGACCTTTTCTGCCAGTGTTGTTTACTATTAGAAATCTCTCTCCCGATTGAAGTATTTGTAGACTGTGATTATGTCAATTCTTAACTTTCTCTTATATAAACTACATTTTGAGTCCTTTCCAGTTTTCAGCATCCTTTGAGAAATACAAACAGGAAAACAGAAGACAGTACTCCAGTATGATCTCACCAGCCATGCCTGTTACTCCAGGTCCTTGCCAACTTCCTCTCCCCTTCTGAGCATAGCACAAAACACAAGCCCTCACCTGCGTACCTCATTTCCAGGGTCAGGAATCCTACAGGTGTGGGCCAACTGGACAATACATTAATCTGGTCCCTGACATGAGCTCTCAGGGGATCAAGTGTTTAAAGGACGCCAAGTTATGCTTCTGCTGCTCAGCTTGGACACAGAGGTTAGTGGGACTGAAAAAATGACAATGCCCCACTTGCTATTCCCTTCGTACATTTAGGAATGATGTCTTTACTAAACTATTGGGGTTTTTTAGCTTAAAGACTATTTACCGTGATGCCCATATCCTCTACAGTAGTCCTGTGTTCCAGGATATTGTCTCCAATCTCAGTGGCGCATTCCACATACACACTTTGCTACAAGAAGGTGGCTGTGGCACCTCATTGTTGCAATGTACTCAAGAGATCCTTCTCTGCCTGTGCAATCTGAGCTGACCTGGCTGTTGTTGCCCTCCCTGCTACTATTTGTGTTACATACAAATATGCCAGCAATTAAATTTTCCTAATAAATGAGTTCAGTATCACCAGGCTAAAACCTTACTTCCGTAGGAACCCCACTAGAAGCACTTGCTGATAATATGATAATAGGACACCCCCCCCGGCAGGTATTTTCTGAAGTCTAACCATTGATAAGCTTTCAAGCCATACAACTGAGGCTGTGTTGATTAGCTTTGCCGTTAACCCTGCCATCCACAAGAAGGTTTCTGTATCACAGTCCATGGACTCTTTCATGCCGCGGTCTTGACCCTTATGTCATAATGCAAAAATAACTGTACTATAAACGAAAGGATGGGTTTGTATGTAAGGCATTGCTCTTGACCACAGTTCCAAGCTCAGCTGTACAGGTCTATAGAACCGACACTCCACTTCTCGTGTTTATGAGCACAGCAAGGCTCAGTCATTCCTGTTCGCAGGGATGTTGGCAACACCAAAAAACAGGGAGCCACTGTAGGGCACTCAATGACAGAAGTGAGGTGAGCACGTAGCCGGTGTCACCCTGTCACTACGCTCCCATTCACAACTTGGGGACACACTGATGCAAGCACTGCACTGTTGCAAAACTTGTATTACAGAGTTTCAGCCTCACCAGCCCTCTGGCGTGACACAACTGTCACTGTGCCACAGCACAGTGGTCACCACCTTGCTAGGCAACCATCACAACATTGTGATGGCCTGTCAACATACAGCAGGAAGGTCACAAGGCCAAATCTTCAGCAGCAACCTACAGGACGTTTGTAGAGCTCCCCTTGGCTGGGTGGCTGAGGAAACAGAGATTTTCTCCAGCAAGCAGTATTTGCATGGGTAATTAAGAAAGAAAAATGGGGAAATTAAAGCCTCAGCCTCCTTTGCAAGCACAAGTGCAGTTTGCAACTATGAAGCTGAAGTTTCCAGCCATCAGAACGGCTTTTACTCAGTATCTGCCTCTTTTCTCTCTTCACCCAAACACTGCACTCTCTGAGCCAAGGGCAAAGTTTTAGGGGTTAAATCTGCCCCCCTTGGAAAACGTGATACCTGCCACACTGGGAGGTTATTGTCAGCACAAAAACTTCACCTTGAAAAATGACTGGTAATCTGTACTGGGGCACTGCTGCTCAGAGGGACGGGGCTTTGCCTTCAGCAGAGAGCTCGGTTGCATTAAGAACTGAGCACTAGATAAAGCTAAGAAAGCAGGAGACTTATTGTGCTAACCCTTATCTCCAGAAACACCTTTGACATGCAGAATGTTTGTTCACCTTGATTACCTGGGTGGAGAGATTATTGTTGCTTAAATTATTTACTTTTAAAACCACAGTTATTTGCCTCCACCCTTCTCACACTGCCCTGTGCACCTCAGCACTAACACACCTTAGCGTAGCTGGGGAACACCGTGAAGGACTGTAACGAGCTTTGGGAGGGTGGCTCCTTGGGGATACAGCTGGCAAAAGATGGGGACCACCACTGGGCCAGTCCATCAGAACGAGAGAGCAAAAAAGTGTCACCTGCCTCTGCTGTAAGGGCTGCTGGGCAGAGGAGTCCCAGGGGAGCAGAGCGCACAAGTGAAGGAAGACCAAGCCTGGTAGAAAGGCATCTATTCCTTCCCCTTTCCCTGCTCCTGCCAGATCAGAGGCTGGGATGAGTTTCAATTAGTATAATAAATACAGCTTTACGGGCCCCGTGCCCAGTGCCCAGGGTGGATGTGCTCTCTGCCATCCCTGCTGGTGGGAAGTAGATCTGTCTCCCTATTCCCAACACTGTGCATCTCAGAGACTCTTGCACTGTTTCTTAACAGCTGCCTGAAGCTGCAGAATTGAACAGAAAGCCGTGGTTCTGGATATCCTGGTGACTCTGCCACCACCACTGTACTGACAAGAAGCACCTTCGGGTATAGAAGAGAGATGGAAAATCAGCACTGGGTTACTGTTTAGGAGGAGTGTGTTCCCTGAGGTCACTGGCAAACACATTTTTTTTTATGGTGCAGAGTTACACCCATAGTCTTTGTCTCAGCCAAAGCAAGTTATTTCCTGACCTGCAGTGTGTTCTCCTGTGTCCAGGCCAGTTTTGGAGACCAGAACTGATAGGCTAGGCTTCCATTACTGGGTTTCCCTTGGGAAGCTATTCCACACACCAACAAAAGCCAGTTGCTAACAAAGATTTCCTGATGTTCAACTGAAAATTTCCTTTCACTCAAACTCTTTCCATTACTCCAGCTATTTTCTTTTGGATCTTCTCCCTTAAGCAGCGTATTCCACTAGCCTCCATTCTTCCAAGACAAAGTTTCATCACTGTGTGTGCAAGCCCAGCTTTTCCAAAGAACTGCCTGACCCAGCCCTGCCCTGCCCTGGTTCGCCGTCCTGTCAAAGGGCAGCACACCGCTTGCAATGCTGGGAGCTGGAGACAAATTTTCAGAAGTGATAAGAAACCACAATTCCAGAGCAGTCTGCGGGAGCAGCAGCTGTGACCATCTCCAGCTGCTCACAACAGGTGAAGAGCCTACAATCCCAGTGTAACAGGACTGGTTGTCTCCAGAGGCAGGTCTCACTGCTCCTGATGAGATCCACGCGGTCACCAGCAAGAGAATAACCAAGGTGGGAAGGTCAGCATCACATGTCTAGTATCATATTGCATATTCTCCAAAGTATCCAAAACTGAAGAACACATAAAAAGAAAACGGCTTCCTTCTAGGCCAACCCTTGCACTCTGAAACAGGGATGCAGACCTCTATGACGGCTGCTCTAGTGATGATGATTGCGTTTCAGCATCGGATTTACCTCTAAGCACAGTGGTGGCTCTTTATATTTCTGGCCATCACCTAGAACATTGGGCCCCTAGCTTCTCAGCATTGCCATAGAGCAGACAACAGTAACAATCATTACTAATAATATGGTTTGGTTTGTTTCCTAAAAAAATGTTAGAATAAAGCGACAGTAAGAGTATTGAGTATTGTGCTTATCTTTCATACCAGTGCAAATTTAATTCCAGCACTAGAAAGGTATTCCTTTGGGTATATGAAGCCTTAGGGGACACTTTAGCTCTACACACAAGCAGCCATATCACCTAAAATACATGCCTATTCCAGATGTTCCAGTGAGTGCATCACAAAAAAAAAACAGTTCTAGCAGGATAAAAGAAAAAGAAAATTGACTTGTTCCCCAGAGCTGTTAACCCCTTGTTCCCTCAGCAGTCTGCTCAAGGAAATAGTCACAACATGTGAGTCAGGCTGCAGCGGCATGTAGGCTGAATATGGCCCAGATACGTGTAGACCATTATATTGCATTACATTATATGGGGCAGCCTAGAAAGCTGAATTGAGTCAGACAGGTCCCTATGAAATGCGTCATGGTTTAAGTCACTCTTGTTCAGCAGTTTATGACCATGCTCTCAGCTAAGACACATGAGCTGAATGAACTGTTCCTGTAGTAGCATGAAGTGAAACAGGACAGCCTAAATCACACCCTGCAATAGTTAAATTTTAAAAGGTGAATGGATGCCTATAATCTCTCAGGGGCTGAGAACTAGAAAATCAATACAGCTTTTTTATAATATATTCTTCCCCCTCTTGAGTGCATGTACATACATACACATTTATCTATTCTTCTCAGAATAAGGCTCACTTACTTTAAGAGTAAAACTTCAACAACCACCCCAAACTATACTAACGTAGAAGAATATCACCTCTCTAGTCTGCTCAGATTTACAGTATAAGAAGGAACACCGAGCAGGATGCTTCCAAGCAAGCAAACATATAATAGGAGCGAAACAGAACCTCAGTGTGACACCAGAAGTTAAGGTAGTTGGACTCATTTCAGTCCCAGAGACCCAATGCAGTGTGAAACATTCAAAGCTATGGCACAGCAGGAACAGTGAGCTGCCCAGGAAAGGGACATGTTACTGGGCGCAGGGAGCTGCTGGCCATTATCAGAACATAAAAGCAGACAGAATCCTATTGGGAAACAAACATGACACCCTCCCTCACTTTTTTTTCTTTTTTTTTTTTTTTTTTTTTTTTTTTTAGGTAAAAGACACACCTGCTTCCTCTGTGCCAGGCCTTAAATGCCAGACCAGTAGCTCAATGATCTTTGTCCTGTTAGTCATGGCAGGGACATTTACGACAATGATGAGTGTGGTTGCTAGCATTATAAAGCACTCAGTAATGCAGTCACAGATTAAAGCATATACAGGCTAAGCAAACACAAAGATAACAAGTAAGTCTCTGTTCCAAGGTATTTAAAATGGAATTACAAATTACCCACCATCCTGGGAAGCAAGGGTCAGATTACAGCAATTTACTCTAAGGAGGCAGGGAGGATGCAAGAGATCTAAAATTTTATTTTTCAGTGGTGGAAATATCACTAGGAGCCTGGGTGAACCACTCTTCTACAGACCAAATGCAGCCCACAGGCCACCGGCTGGGCTGTTTGGACGAAATCAGTTGTGGAACCTACACAATGCTTCAGACAGCTTCATTTAACTGTTGCTGTGTACGTTTAACACCACAGGAGAATCAAGTCCCCTTTTTGAATTGCTTTCAAAGTGGGTATTTGGAGACCTCAAAACTGGGAAGCTCTAAACCCAAATAACAATTGCCTTGTGGGGAAGAAAGCCTGAAATCTTGAAGCCTGGTGCTTGCAAAAGGCTGTAGGAGTCACAGGCTTCTTCACGGACTCCCCTCACAAAGCCCCTTTCTGCCATGCCTGCACAGAGTATTTAGACAGAAGGTTAGATGGGTTGGATTTCAAAGCAAGGAATGTCAGAAGAGATCTTCCAGCTGTGAATGGCCTCCAGATGTGGGGTTTTCTTCTCCAGGCCGGGGGGAGGGGATGAGAATGCCTTACGTTTGTCTCATAAAATTAAATGGAAAAACATTGTCTACTGAGGAGGGTGGGCAGGCAGAGAAGGTGGAGTCAGAAACTAGGCAGAACAGAACAGGAAAAAAAAAAAAAAAAAAGCAGAACCACAGCTGAAATGGTTCAGGACACGAATCATCTTAAAAGCAGTAGTCTCTGAGTAGAGGTTGGTCATTAAGACATGGCAGACATCAGCGATCGAGGCATTTGAATTGGAAAGGGCCGAATAAACGAAAAGGTAACTTTGTTTGCAGAAAGTGTAGTCTCCCCCTCCCAGAGCTGTGACAGGATCTTACATTGTGAAACACCCCCGGAGTGGCTGTGGCCAGGACCGCTTGCTGGTTGAAACTGTGCTAAGCCACAAACAACACGTTTCTGTTGCCAACACCCCACAGTCCTGGCCTTGTAGCTAGTTATCTTTTCCTCTGCAACGATTGTCTGTGGACAGTTTATACCTCCTTCCAGCTTATTCATGCAAAATTATTCTTCTCAATTGAAATTTGCCCCCAGGCAATGAAATCTGTGCAAGCTGGAAAGACCAGGGTCCCTGGGGACAAATTTTACTCTCAGTTATTTCTGCAAATGTTCGGTTGCAAATCGGCAGAATTCAAATTTCATTGCTGATATGAAACTTGGCATTTCCTGCTTGGACAGGTGTAACTGTTTGGATCAGACAGCCAGAGGATATTTACTGCTTGTCCAGCAAGGGAAGACTATGTCTCTCTTCTGTCTCCTAAATGTCTAAGGACATCTACTGCTGTGGCAAAGCTAATAGGGAAAACAAAGTTTTTCTCGTTTTAAAAACATGACCACAATCTTTGCTTACTTTCACTCATAAGTCCCTATTTCTGGTTGGTGACGTGGCCTAGCACAGGACATTAGGAATGTCCATAGAGATGTCAGCTCTCCATCTGGAAATTTGTGGTCTTCTCCAGCTTATTGCTTCACTTTCCACTTCTGCTGTAATATTTCACCAGCTGTCAGATAATAATTTGGGAAAAGACTGGAGTGAAAAAAAAAAGATAGTTTTACTAAAAATGTAAAATGACCTGCTGTACTAGCTGAGGCTGAAGAACAGTATCTCTTCTCTAGCAGTCACCAGGTGTTAAGGAAAGAAGCATAAGAATTAGAGGAAGCTAAACTATATCCCATCGCCTTCCATCAGCCTGCCGTTTAAGACGCTTCTGATGCAAAGGTAGCATCTATGCTGCTGCATTCAACAGTCACCAAAGGAAACTTGCTGCATAGATATGCCCAACTCATTCATGCATCGTCTTCCACAACAGTCTGTGGCAACAAGTTCCATTATTCCTTGATGCCTACGTGAAAAAGTCCATAGCTTGTTTGTTTTAAACTTGTTGCTTAATCATTTTATCTGGCGTCATTCGCTTTTGTGATATGGGGCTGCGTGAATGTTGGTTCTCTGCTGACATTCTCCATCCCATTTGTGATTCCCTTTCAGGCATCTCTTTTCCAAGATTAGCAATCTATGCTTGCCCAGAAACTATCTCCTACTTCTAATCACTGTTGATGACCTCTCTATTTTTACTAGTGTTTCTCCACACTCTTCAAAGGAGTAACCAGAAGTACTCACAAACTGTTAAACTTTCAGCAGACCATGAAGTACACAGAGACGTAATCATGTTCTTTGTGTCTTCTGTACTCATTCCTAACATTTCTGTTTAGCTTTTTGACCTCTACAGAACCTTAAGATAGTGTTTTCAGCAGACTGACTGCAACGAATCCAAGATCTCTTTCTCTGCTGGCAGCAGCTGACTTAGAGCCGTTCAGTGTATCCGTACAGCCAGGCTGTTTTCTTCCTTGTGGAGTTCCTTTGCATTTGCTGCCACTGAATTTCATCTGCCGGGGAGTGCCCAGCTACTCAGTGCCAGGAGATTTTCTGCAACCCTTTGCAGTCAGCTTTAGATTGCCTCTCTGGCATAATTGTGGGCCACAAGTAAACTGTTAACTTGCTGTTCATGTTCCTCTCCAGATCACGACAAGTGTGTTGAATAGCACTGGTGTTAGCACGGAGCCCTGTGAGGTCCTTCTGATGAGCTCTTTGTCGAGACTGACCATTTGAAGTGCTCGAGTTGATGCTTGTTTTTTTGTTCTTACTTGTGTTCCCATTTGGCAGAGCTCTCCGCAGCCAGGGCTCTGCGTTGAGAGCGGTCCAGCGCAAAGGACGGCCTGGCACCAGCCTTTTACAGATGCAGTGTGCTCAGACACCAGGTATGTGAGGGCACTCTCTGCGATAACTAGACCTAACTGCTTTAATGGCCTGGACCTTAAATCTAGCAAATACAAGGATGGAACAAACCGGACACAGCTCTTTGCTGTTTTCCATGTTGCTGAGGTCCAGGGGATATGAGGGCTGCAAAGAAAAAACAGTTACTGCATGGAAAAGGTTGGGGCTCTTCATGTCAGTGGAGGATGCAGCTCTGCACCAACTCCCTGCAACTCCTCCCCTCCCTCGACTTGGATCGTTCCTGATGTGTCCCTTCCCTTTTACTACTACGACTGATGAAGGCAGACAAGGATGACTTGGGAAAGTTTCCACCAGCTGTGAACCAGCCTGCACTCAGAAGAACCCTCCTTGAGCCAGCCATCAAGAGTGGGATGGATCAGAAAACAGATCAGTGGGCCAAGTGTGGGCACAGCACACGCTTCGATCTCTCCTGCCAAACCACAGGCTCTCTGAGCCAGGAACACTTAGAGGTTTGTCACCCTGATATCCTCTTCTGAAACACCCCAGCTCTTCCACATCCATCCCTCAGACTCCCCCAGATGGGATTCTGAGATGCAAAATGTGTCATCTGCTCCTGACTTTGCAGCTGTAAATAACCTCATGGTCATGCGGCCCGTGGTTTCAGGTGCCACGCTGTCTCCAAGGTGAGAGGGGCCACCATGGGGGAAAGCAAATAGGAAAGTATCCCAGGCATGAAAATGCTTCTGTGGTTCTTGAGACAGGAATTTCTCTCACACCCATCCCCTCCCCTCTATTCCTCCCCACTGCTTGGTGCAGCTGAAACCCAGCAGCAGCAACAGCCGGCAAGTTTAGTCACTCCACCACCTGGGTATCGATTACACCTGCAGGTGGAAACCAAGTGATCAAAAACAAGATGCCACCTTTGCCAGAGGATTGTCCCCGACTCCCAGTTCGGGCCTGGTGCCAGTCCTTAGCCTGTTGCATTTCAGCATCCCAGCTCTTCCCATGACAGTTCATTCAGGCAGAAGCATTTAGTTTCACATGTCTTCAGCTTTCATGGAAGGCAGAGAAATTCCAGAGCTGCTTTCCTGAGCAGCATTGAGCAACCCAACACCACTGACATCCAGGACAGGCAGAAAACAACAGCTTCTTTGTGTCTGGGTCAAACCCTCCCATTGCTTCTTTCTGCCTGCTGACATTTCCCTAGACGGCAAAAGGATTTTTAAATTACAGTGACAAGCTGGCCTTTCTTGTATGAACAACTCGGCTTTACAAATAGCACGTGGTACCCAGCAAGGCACCGGCTGAGCAGCAGCCTGCCTTCAGAGACTGCTCTCCTGGGAGAAGAAACCCCCACGGATCTCCTGTGACTCAGTGCCTCTCAGCACGGTGGCTCTCTCCAGGCGTTTTGGGAGGGATGCAGTGCATACTCAGTGACCTGTGCGGGTGAGCAGCATCAGCTGCTGCTAGGACAGACTCAGCTGCCAGCCAGCATGGGGAGTGGGACACCCAGCAGCTGCCACTTGTGTGAGTACTGGGTAGGAGCGGTTTGCAGCAAAGAGAAAGACTGGGAATGCATGTCTCCAATGCACCCACATAACCTGCTCCTCCATAAGGGAACAGCAGAGACAGCAGCAAAACCCCTCTGAGAGATGGAGATGCAGGTCAGCTACCAAAGACTTTTCAGCTTCCTTTTTCATTGCTGTTTCTGCCCTGCTTTCCCTCTGCAATTACTTATTTTGGTAGTTGTGACATGCAGAGGTCTCTGTCAACGTTCAGAGCTCCATGATGCCCACCCTTTGGCCCATGGCATGGATATCACATCTACATTGAGCCATGAAGGTGACAGCACTGAACTGGAACAAGCGGATGGAAGGCAGCACAAGGAACCTCCATAAGCAGAAGTGCAGCCCACGAGCATCCACTGCCTGATCAGAGCTGGTCTGCCTGGCTGCACCGCTGCTTCTGAGTCATATGGAGCCCATCCTTACCATGAGACTCGGTGAGATCAAAGGTGATCAGTACCTCCCTTCCCCTCCACCCTGAAGTTTTCTTGCAGAGAAAAGGACTCCGCAGCTAGCCAGATGGAGCTGCTGGTGATGCCTGCGGGGAATAGCTGCTCTGCAAGTGGTCCATGAAGGCAGAATGGCCTCCTTCCCCATCACCTGTGGAAAACTCCACCAGTTTAAGGACTATAACCAGCTATAAGGTACTTGAGTTACATCTCGAGTACTACATGGGCGTTCCTAACACATGGCTCGCTGCCTCTTTAGCCACAATAATATAAATGGGATATCAGAATGGCCTATCACTTTGCTCACCCCAAAAACGCACAGCAGCACTGTGAAGAAGATCAGACCCTGCACTTAAAAGGTTTTTGCCCTGTTCTTCTGGAAGTGATGAAGATGATGGTGCCCCTCGCTTTTCTGTGTTTCACCCTGACCCAGCACACTCATCATTCATACCAAACCTGGCCATTGCAGAGCTGTTGTTGCAGATTATTCAGCCTGTGCCTCACTTTGCTCAGTTTCACCCTCTTGTCCAATTTGGACTAGTAAATACACCCATGCTCTGGCATACCACACGAGATGTAACATTTGTCCTCAGCAAGGCAGTACCTATGGCTTTGGGGTTACCCTTAAGCTTCAGTCCAAAGTTCAAAAATACTCTCAAATAACCACATCTTCCTAAGCATTCCTTCAGTCCACCTCCAAGAGTCCTTATTCCTCACCTGGGAACACTCTTTGCCACTCTGCCATGTACTTTGCTTCAATTCATTCATTCTCATTTTTTGTGTGGTTAATCATATATCTTACAGGGATGGTGGTGCTCAGACATACCCATTGAATTCAAGCAATCATTTTGCACCATTGAGATATTTTGCTGATTTTTGTTCCACAGTCACGAAGCATCACCCTCCATAATCACACTTAAAGTCAAAAAGCCCAGGCTTTTAATTCGGCATGATATCTAATTACCCTTAGAGCCAGGCAATGAGGTGAATGCTCCCTTTCTCCTCCCTCTTTTCTAGCTCATGTCTTCCCCCACGCTCCCAGCATGGAGCTGCACTGGGGCATGATGACAACTTTGACGAGTACGAAGGTACCACAGACCAGCCAGGCAATTCCTCAGTCCCCCCCACAGCACTGCTGGGTCTAAGCTAGAGTGATCCCCTGCCATAGGATTTGAGGCAAATCCTCTCAGCAATGACAACCTTCGGCTTCTGCTGTCGTTACCACTGATAGAGACTCTCTGAGGGTGAAATAGGGCTCTGAAATTTGTGGATGCGAGAAGGACATCAGCATCTGAAGAGCTCGAAATGACATTGGCTGCCTTCTCCCCTGCTAAGTGCTACATCACGTTGCAAGCTCTTCTTCAGCTCTCTGTCTGCTGTCCCTAAGTTGCTTCCAGCTTTATTTCTTTTGCAAGTTCCAAAGGCTCCCGCCCTCTGAATAGCTAAGTTTGGGTTTATTTTCCCCCAGATAATAGGTTTGCATTTTTCCAGTTTGAATCTTGTGTTATTATTTCCTGCCCATATCCTGCCTCAAACACAAGGGAGCCACCAAAGTGGTGACTGTACATTACAAAAGGAGAAGGAATGGAGCAATGAAATTTTTTGTGTTTGTGAATGCATAAGGCACAGAAAGGGAGCCCATGTGTACAAGGGGAAGCAAAGCGTAATTTATGTTCCCTCTCAAAAGACCAATGGGCAGCTGGCAAGAAGCAGGGGAGCAGGTAGCAAGGAAGGAGAGAGAGTCTCTGCGCTGGGGAGAGAGGCTTTCCACCTCACAAATTTTCTCTTTACCACCAGCTTCTTGACAGGGTGGCACTGACTCAATCCCTGATTCAAAATCAGAAAGATTGCTGTGAAGTCCATGCAAGTTGTTCCAGTTCTGCGCTGCTGCGAATAAACTCCTAAGCTGGCCCATAGCGTGACACGTATGGATGTTTCCTCTTCCAGAAGGGAACCGTGCCTCTGCAGTCACAGGAATCGTTTCCCTCTTTGTCAAGGAATGAAGCAAACCTAGCGATCCTCCCCTCCCTTCTGCTATGCAACAGCAATGGGAGGGAGAGGACTTCCCAGCCTCCTGCCAGCCCTCTGCACTTTGCTCAGAGAGTTGGAGCTCGGAGGTTCTTTCCTTATTGGCTCCATCACCCGTGGTGCTCAGCCCTCTCTGCCCTGCCCTGCCCCTGTCAATGCCCAACCTGTCTTTCCATCTCTGCTACACTTCCCTGTTTTCCTTCTCCTCCCTCCTCACCGTGCACCGAGCCTGGTGCTTTTCCGGTCCCACCAACGCTTCCCCTCACTGGGACACCCGTACAGGTACCACTGCCCTCCCTAGCAAACCTTCCCTGGGCTTTTCTTTCAGTTTAGTTGTGTAAGCGATCTGCCTGCTCGGTTTGTTCATATGCCAGGTCCCTTGCAGTCCCTGCCATTTACCTTCCTAGACTGGTACTGGCCCTTCCTGCATACCTGTAGAGCCTGTGACACTACAATGTTACTTAAATAAATGCATCCTGAGGTTAAAAAAGGCAAGATATTGCAGAGCGTGAGAGGCAAGTACAGTTAGCCTTCATGCACCTTCCAAGAGCTTATCTCTGGTGGCAGAGGGAGAGGCTCCTACAGCTTTCTCGGGACACCAACATCTACTCTAAGAAGAAAGTCCACCAAACCTTGAGTAGAGCTGACACCTGCAAACAGCCCTTGGGAACAGCAGGTAACTAGAAAGATGTCCCATTATCAAACCTCAGCTGCAGCACAGATGGCACTTGCCCTTGCCTTGGCCTCTTAGCTGACTTCCGTTTCTACAGCTAGTGACAGAGTTGCAGTCCAGGACGGTCATGCAGGTAATTCCCTTTGTCAGCACCGTATGAAAGGAGAACAATAAGGCACTGTCAACTCATGTCATTTCTTGGTGCTTGCAGGATTTTTTTTTTCTCCACTAACATGGTAAAACCTGTCAGTGAAGCAATCAGTAGCGTGTACTGCGCAACACAGCAGCCACAGAAGGCAGAGGCAGAAATGAGCCGGGAGCGGGAGAAGGCAATAAAGAAAACCTCCTTGGCTGACGGAATGGATGAGAGAGACCTTCATGTGCAGGTGGAAAACACCACCAGCCACTACTTCTTTGATGTGGGATGGGAGAGGTTCTTGGGGAAAGTGACAGCTCAGATAGGTCTGCCAGGGCAGAGGTACCATTTGCAATTTACAAGCATATGTCTTCAGCTGGGCTGTTTCCAATGGAAAAAAGCAAGATATTGAGGTAGAGGTTAAAGCAAGGGAAAATGAGATGGGTTTCATCTCGTTGATGATGAGTCATCATCAAAATGAGTGCAGTTCCCCCACTGTCATAAAAGCAGGGGAAGACCTCATTTCAGATGGCTCTCATCTCACCGCACCTTCTTTTGCTTCAGAGCATGGAAGAAAGTTACATTTTGCCAGGTCCGGGTCTCTATTCCCAGCACCAGCAAGCTCATGCTGCCTCCTCCAGGTGTTCAGAACCCCAACCTGAGGATCACATTCAGCCCACCCCGCAGCACCTGGGAAGGCAAGGCACTTCTGGGCTAACTGACCCGCTGAGAACTAGTCCCAGCCCCTCAGCCAGTTTTGGATAGATTGCCATTTACCCGGTCTGGCAGAATCTCCAAATCTGCTGCTGAAACCATAATGTGAATGTCAGTACTCTAAGACAGCAGGAGATGCCTGTCCACCCACTGCACAGAGGAATCATAATCCATCCTTATCTTCCTTTCCAACATAAGAATGAAGTGTATGTTCCTTCACACGTGGTAGGACAAAACTAAATTCTATTCGCTATGCAAATCGTGGTAGGAATGGTCTCCTTATCTCATTCCCATATTAATTTTGTATTCCTGTTAAGAAACAAGGAATGTTTGGGGGCTTCCCTGATGTGGTAGGTGGGATGCAGGGAATGCATTCTTGCATAGACCCCACTCATAATGCTCAAGTCCTGGAAACAACTATTGAAATTCTTGCCTGTTAAAGTTCTGTGACAAACCATTCCTACACAAATACTATAAACTGAGGGTATTTTCAACTCTGTACCTACCACCCACTTTCAAAAGGTCAGTCAGTCTGCCAGTCCTAAGTGATTTTGGAAAAAATCAGATGTAGATGTTTCTCTAGGTTTTGTTTCTCATGCAGTTTACCAAGGTACTCGGGCCAGAGATCATCCCTGCCACCAAAAAAAAAATAATAATCAAACAAAATCTGGATTGTGCATGAGAAAAGCTATATCTGTTCACTGTTGACGACAATCTACTCCTTTCTTGTACCACTGAGCTTGTAAAGTCAGCTTTCCTAAGTACTGGAAGTCTAGTGGTCCTTGGGGGGACAGGAACATGACGAGACACGTTAGAGAAATGACCAAAACCATAAAGGTGTGACTTCTGACATCTGCTTCCTCAAAACTGAGTGAAGCTATAAATAAGGGAACCATTGCCTTTTCTTCTCCGGTGGATGAATGCTCCCATTTGAAGCCCTGCAGGGTCATGCGTGACAAATCCAGTTTATCATATGGCTCTGATATGTATCATATGTCTCTGCAAATTACTGTATCACATGGATAACCCCAGGATACACACACAAACACTTCAGTTACACCACTACAGAGCAGTATGAAACTCGTCGGTTTCTATTTTTATAAACCCACACATTAGCTTAGGCTCAAGCCCGCCTTCTCCATGTCATGACAAGCGGGGAAGCAGAAAACAGCATGGAGCATATCACTTCCACTTGTCCTGCAACCAACCAGCAGTATGTTGCACGGAGTAAATAGCCTATATAGGAGAGAGGAAAGGGTTTAAATATCTTTAGGTGGAAAGACATGCAGTTTAGACTGGGGGACTTAATATGCAATGTATGTTTGCAGAGAGTTATCCAGAAAAGCATACTCAAATAACATACGTTGAATTTGTACTTGAAAGCATCCCAGAGAGCATGGGAACTCAGCTGCAGACCTCTCCCAGGCATAGATTCTGTCATCTGAAGAAAGTGCAGGGAGCCCATGGACTATTTCCCTTGGCACCCCCCTCTCTAGAAACTACCCGTTCTGGATGCTTCCAGCTGAACCTGACCATGCCTCCCCCACCCCTAACTCCACACTTCATCTCCCACTCCTCATCATCTATTCCTCCTTTGATCTGGGTTTGCGAAAGCTTAATATTTGCCTTATCTAATGTCACTGCAGATGCTCATCTCGTTACACCAAGGACTACTGTTCGCACACAGCACTGATGTTTGCAAACGTGTGGGGCACGGCAAACCAAGCAGACGTACAGCAGCTGCAAGCTGCTTGTTTGAGAAGAGCTTCAGCAAAGGCATGGAACACATGGGAAAGTTTCACCCTCTCATTGCCCGTGGAAATGCCAATCCAGATTCTCACATCTTAAATCCTCACGGCTTTGACCTGACCGCCTCCTATTAGTTGGCCGTAGGCATTCAGAAAAGCCTGTGAAATGAGTGAAGTTAGGTCAAGGGACACCATGGATTATGGTGTGGGGATCTTACGCAATTCAAACTTAGTGTGTCAAACCGGCAGAATGCTTCAGACTTTTGATCCATGATGAGACTTTTCACGTCACAGTTTTTCTGCTGCAGCCTGCCTTGTGAAAACCACGCACTCTAAAGAGAGAAGTTGCCAGAGGCACACAGAAAACCCAGCCTCTTCTGTAGATGGGCGGATAGGGCTGGTTCTTCGTCACACACGTATGAAGTCTTATTGAGCTAAAGCTTCATCCACAGACGAGCAGCTACACAGAAAACACAGCAAATATTGTAAACTTGAAACGTTCTCCTACCTTAACCTATTGGTAAGGTTACTCCTACTTTGCCTCCCTGTCCAGGTGCAAGGTGGAAATATCCCAAAGAGTCACCAATCTGCTCGGTGGAAGCTGAGCTCTCCCCTGACCTCACCGCACCCTGACAGTAGGGGGGTACCCTCCCTTGCTTAAACCATCATCTTGCCCACATCGCTCCCGAACAGGAGCAGCCACCCTCACCCTTGTTCGCTTGACACTCACTGTTACTCCCCCCAACACCCAGTCTGACAGGCATAGCAACGGGTTGAAGCCAATTGCTGGCAGGGTACCAGTGCTCCTCCAGGGCCACAGTCACAGCCTATGTGGCCTGTCCGGTTACTTTTCTTTACTGTGCTGGCTGGGCACCAACATTTCCAGATGGAGAGCAGGGAAGCAACGCTCCTGTGGGCAAGCTGCTGCTGATGCTGCAGAAACCCGCTGCCTCCCTGCGAAGCATCTGATGTTGGCCATCGCCTGCCACAGCCTCCCAGGCTAGAGAGCAATTAGTACAAAACGAGTTTGCTCTCTCTAAACAAACCAGGCTTTGCCAGTCACAGGTCACTCCATACTCAACTTTTTAGGGGGCTCCGCAGTCGTCACCCCATGTGAGTGTGTTTTAGATGCAGCTGTTTTGGCTGCCGGGTCTCAGATGAGCAATTCTGCGAGTGGGCAGGCAGCTGCCTTCTGGCAGTGACTTGTGGACAGGTCTGGAGCAGAGGATGCTCCACCGCAGCTGAACTCTGGTCCACAGAATCTGCTTTAGGACCGTGCCCTCCAGTATTTTATGTGGCACTGACCGTCCCTCACTCCAATAAACTCTGCCGGGGGAATAGGGAAGGGCAAATGGACAGTGCAGCTCAGTGTAAATGCCAGCTCCTTCTGCAGGGTTAGCAAAATTATTTTCCTTTCCCTCGATTTGTATTCATGTACATCATCAAGAAGCACCTTCTGACACATAGGTATTAAACACAGCCTTATTCTACCCTCAGGGAACAAAATCTGTCTTTATTTGCCATCAGTTGCAAAATTCCCATGGGATTGTCTGGGCATGACGTCTTTGCCCACCTTATGTGTCATCTTTGCTGCTGTTTTATCCGTAGCTCTGTTTTTAAGCAGGTTGCTATAGTCTAAAATTAGACCAGACACATATCAATAACACCAGAGAGAGGCAATAATCTGAAAAATAGTCTTTTAATCCGTGTAGACTTAAAAGAGCATCAGCTTTGCCTTCCAAATAAAGGCAACCCAGAGTCCCTCTCATTACAGTGGGAAAGGCCTTTGCCAGGTATTTTATTGGTATCTGCTTATCTCTTTCTGGGCCTCTGCAAAGGCAGGCTTGATTCCTTGCAGTAGCAAATCACCAACTCTACCATGATATGGATCACATTTTAACCCAGATGCTTTCTGACAAACTTCTTCCCCCTTCACCCACATCTCAAGCACACCCCTGCTCAAGCTTGCCTGTAGCACGCACGAGACAATTACACCAGTCAATTCTCTGCAAATGTAAAGGATCTATTTTTAGAGGTCTTTAAGATGACAAGAAATGCTGACCTCAGAAAACTGTGAATCACAAACTCCTCATTTCATCTTCCTTGCCTGCCCTCTCTCCGTGGAAGCAAACCACCACCATCTGGCCAACTTGCTCCAGAGTCACCACCAGGCCAGAGCTGCATTTTGAGCATCTCTGCTCCTTGGTATATTCCCAGAAGTCTTGTCCATGCCAAGCCCACAGGTCCGATTTTCATTCCCCCGCACTGCCAACCTCGACGGCTTCTCTCTGTGCAGTAACGGAGGGGATGCGGTGACTCACCCAGCCTCACCATGCCCCCTGCCAACCGGCTGTTTGTTTGTTTGAGTGGTTGTGTTGTTGAAGTCCCGTTGCCACATTTGTAACTATATTTTTTTTTTTTTTATGACAACCAGAAGTTCAGTTTTATAAACAGATGCTGTTGTGGGCCTCTGTTACTCAGCTGGATCAGCGTCAGTAGTTTTTCCAGGCTGTGGTCTCTGTACTGCACACTGAGTCAGACGCAGCCCTGCACAGATTTCTTTGAATCGCTGGTTTCCTCCCAGCCACTCTTGACTCCCTGCCAACAAAGCAGGGCGTAGCTCATTAATTTTTTTTTTTCCAACCCCTTCTCCCTGTCTTTAAAGGCAGACTGATTCATAGTAACTCCTTTAAAACAGAGTCGAAAGACACCACCCTCCCACACCACCGGAGGAAACTTAAACCACCACCAGGTCACTCCCCTTCACTACTGCTCCGCGCTCCGGGACATCAGCGCTGCAGCCCAGCACGCTCCTGCTCCCACAGGTGCCGGGACCAGCCCCAGCCCACACGGTAAGAGCTCCTCTCGAAAACCCTCAGCGACTTTTCTCCCTCGCCGGCGGCTGCTCCCCTCGCCCAGCAGCTCCAGCCCGCTTTCCTCCTCTGCCCCTCCACTTCTCTTCAGCTTGGCCAGGCGAGCTGGCTACGGGGTGCATCTTTAACCTCCCAGCTTTTGCTCTGAAATCCAGCTGCGTTACTGGGCGAAGCGACGCTGCAAGGCTGACAACCGTGGAGCGCTGGCAGCAGCGATGCTATTCTCGCCTGCGGGGCATGTGCAGGCAGGGCGCAGGCAGGGCGCAGGCATGGCGCACCCAACCTGGGCCAGCCCCGGCGCAGGAGCTGCCCCGCGCAGTCGGGGCGGCGTTGTTTACGAACGTGGGAAAACGCCCGCTTGAAATTAGGGCTGCGGGTTTGGAGTTTCTGGCTCCCGCCTCGCGTCTTTCTGCCTGTCTCTCTGCCCTCCATCCGTAGCTTGCCAAGCTTTAATTTAAAACAACAACGGTCGTTCCAAGTGAAGTCTGAGGGGCCCCAAAGGTGCAGGCTGTGAGGTACAATGGGGAGGAGATCTCTTTTTCTGTTAGGGTCCCGGCTCCCGAGGCTGAAGCCAAGCCCCAGTTCTTAAGCAAAGCCACCGCGATGGGTAGGGATGCGTGCTGCGCCTTCCTTAGCAGCACAGGTCCTGGAGTGGGGAGCACGGAGAGGTGAAGTGAGGGAGCGGGCGGAATCGCTAAGAGCACCACAGGCTGCGTGGTGGGGTGTGGTGGGGGGGAGGCGCTGATGGGAAGTGTAGGATTGCAGAGACCGGCAATTTTCCCTATTCACCTGCTTTTTTCCACGCAACCTCCCCCTCCCTCCCTCCCTTTCTTCACCAGTTCTCTCGCTTCACCCGTCTGCTATGGTTTGTATCCTGCGGTCAAATCCTTGAACTATTTTTGAGGTCTGAGAAAGGGAGAGCAGCAAAGCCAGTTTGTTGGCACCAGGCTTCGGTTCCTGTTGCAGGAACCCAGCACGCCCCTGCACAGTTTCGTGGGTTTGAAAGAGACTGAGAGACTGAAACAGTATTTAGCCCAGTCCTGCTGGGAATGGCCGGGGCTTAGGGTGATGCTGTGGACAGTCGCTATACAAATGGCCAAGACGTTGGGCTGACCTTAACCTTGTGGCAGAAGGATGGATTTTGTGAATTCCGAGGTCCCTTCTGGCCCTATTGCTTGCAGCTCAGTCACTCAGGGGTGCCTCCTGCTTGGGAAATAGATGTGTTTGAGTGGCAGGGAAGCTGACTGAGGCAGCGAGTGTTTCCAGGGCACTCTGGGTAGAAAGCCAGAAGTTTGCCAGAAGTTTTCAGAAGTTGCGATTTACCACAATTAACAATATAAACGGTTTGCAAAAAAAATAAATAAAATAATGCTGTGGCCACAGAGCAACTTTCACTCAAAAGCTTTGAATTCCTCAAGGCACCTCTGAGAGCAGCTTTGCCCAGGAACTGCCCACTTGACATTCCTGGACGGAGTGGGATTCTTTCCTGAGCAAACACACAAGAGGGAGCTGGGCACGAGGAGTGTGAAAACTTGGAGCCCATTAGCTATTTTTCCTAGGATAACGGAATGAAGTCGGCTGAATGCCTCCACCCAGCCCACCCCACACAGCCGCCAAACCTGGGGGCTGTCTGCCCTGAGGGAGTGCGGGCTTAAAGGCAGCTTATTTATATTTGCTCCCTTGAGGATCAGCGTAGGAAAAGGATGAAAACTGAGATCTCTTACTATCGCTAACACTGCAGTGCCTGGAAGCACACCCTGAAATGCAGCTCCTTCGTGCAAAGCACTGCATGCCCAGCTAAGGAGTTCCTCCCAGCAGGCTCCCGCGGAAGCCCCCCCCCCCTTCCCCAGCTATGAGTAACCATTCAAACACGTGGCACGCAGTCCCAGCCATTCATCCAGGCTTCTCTCATGTGAGACTTGGGCATCTCCACCAGGCACGTGCCATCCTGCGGTAGACATCTGAGAGAGATGGAGCCAAGCCACACCCAAGGAGACATAAATAGAGGAGGGACTTGGGATCTTGAGGAGGAACACCCGGTTTTGGAGTGGGTGCCTCAGAGCTGCAGGGTTTCTAGTGCTCCCCAGTATCTTGCTGAGGACAGAGAGCCCTGGGCTTGGAAAACCGGCCCTGCTGGCCTAGCCGGTGGTCTTTGAATTTTGCAGTGTGCGAGCAATGCAAGTGCATGCAGGAATTACTGTTTGGTGGCCTGGGGTGGAGCAGAGATTGTATTTTGAAACAGTTCTGGTAGATCTGCTGATAATAGCCAGCGGGTTTTTGGTTTGGTTTTTTTTTTTTTTGGTAAAAGACCCACCTCGAGGCCTTGTTTATAATGAGACGGGGGAGATTTGCTGCAAGCATGAATCCTTCCCTCCCTTTGTCACCCTGCTGGCTGCGAGGCTGGCACATGGCACCCAGCCTGTGCCTGCTTGAGTTTCCTCGGAGCAAAAGCAAAAGGGGTGGCAGGGTGCAGTCCGCTTCCTTATCCCTGCCTGCTCCTCCAGGGCTTCACAGGCTCCATCAACCCCACGCGGCAGCTGTGAAACCCCTTCCACGGCACGTTTCCATTTGCTCACCCCCCCAGTTCCCTTTGGCTGCTGGAAGGGTGCTCCCACACTGGGTGCTACACCCGAAGGCGAGAGGGGAAGCACCTGATGCCGAGCTGGGATTTGCCCTTAGATACCCAAGTGCCCCACGGCAAGAAGAGTGCCACAAGGCAAGAAATAGCACTACTAGACCCCTTTGATCTCAGTGGGCTCCTGTGCCTGTACCCTTCAACAGGGATGTGACAACACTGTCACCCAACACAACACAGCGCAGGCTGCAGGGTGTGGCACTCCCAATTGTCTTCCTTCCTCCTGTCCTCCTGAAAAAAAAAAGTAATGAAAGAGGACTAAAAGATGAGATTGATTTACCCTTCCGTCAAGGCAGGGAGAAGTAAGAGACCCAGACGTGCTCTTTTACACCTCCAAAAGAGAGGGCAAGGAAAGGGATTTCCTATCTCCCCATTTGAAGAAGGATGATTAACAGGTTGTGGGTCTTTCCTGCTGAGGCAAAGCAGCGTGCACAGAAAAGGAGGCTCTGCCCCGTGGCCCTGCTCTTTTGACAGCCCCTGCCAGGACTGATAACTAACTGGTAGCCACAGTGCTGTAATACTGGCCCTGAATAAATGTGCTGAAGTACCAGCTCAAATGTGACTACACAGATCCTCTACTGGAGTCAGCCCACAGTCTGTCATCCCACAGTATGACACAGGGTCCAGCAGCAGTTCCCCGTATCAACTGCCCACAGGGAAATTTAGAGGGCCTCTTTTTTTAAACTGCCTTCTGCTGTTACACCACAGGGAGGGCAGCAAAGCAGCACATCTGGGGGCTGCAATCTGGAGCAGGATTTCTTCAAACCCCACTGGGGGAGTTTTGGAAAGTACCTCCTGAGTTAGAACAGCTGGACAGGGAACAAAGGAAACCCTGGCCAAATTTGCAGCTCCACGCACCCTCCTCCTCCTGAGCTGTTTGCAGCAAGGCAGAGAGTACATGGAAGCCGCTCTCTGAGTAAGACAAAACGTAGCCTATGCCTTGTCATGGTAGGGAGGGACAGGTTAGGACAACTCAGCTCCAGAACCCACATTCCCCAAGGGAGTGACCTGTTCACCAAGCTCATAATTATGATCTGTCCCCTTTCTCCTGTGAAAACCAGTCTGTACCACAGGGTACCCGTGATGAGAGCCCAAGGACGGGTCCTGGGCTAGGTCATCCCCAGCCACGCAGAGAAACATAATGAACTATGAGCAGTGGAGTGGCTGACGGCAGGTGAGCAGTGACTCATGCCAAAGGCAACATGGGGCCACCTGGCAATACGTCTGGATTAGAGGAAATCCAGGGCGAGGGCCTTTGCTGTCCTTTTGCCCTCACAGGGCAGAGTCTCCTCAGGGAGGGCAGTTGTGAAAGCAGCTGCCGTGACTGGGTCCGGCACCCACATTCTTCTCATTCCTGAGAGACATCTCCCCTACAGGCCTCAGCGAGCCTCTGGAAAGGACAGTGAGAGCCATGGGAGCAAGAGGGGAGAGCTGCAAAAAGCTCAGAGCTGGCAGCAGGCTGCTCAGGGGCTTGCTGATGACCAGCTCCAGGAACGTGGACCACTGCTGAAGGAAAGCTGGGGTCTGAGACGGGCATAGCTGCCGGTTGTGCCAGCCAAGCCAACTTGCCTGCTAGCTGGCCTCCAGTGGCTGCAGCCAGGCCAGCGTGGTGTGCCCCTGATGCCTCACTGGAAAGCCATTTCTGCATGTAACATGAGCTAGAATGACCTTTATGCGGTTCTGCTAGCCCATAGTAACCACAGGTATAGCACAGGTGTAGGAAGCCCTCTTGAAGCCAAATGGGGCTTTTTACCTCACAGCCACCTTTTACCCCACCCTGCACAGAGCATCGACCAACGCCAGGCTGCACAGCATCCTCTCGCTTCTGCTCTATACTCACTCTCCTGCTACCCCCGTCCATCACTCGTGAGCTGTGGGTTGAAAGAAGGAGCTATCACACAATTTTGCAATTTAATCCTGCACAGTCTTTTCCAAGCTGGCTTGCAGGAACAAGGGCACCCTGGAGGCAGACTGACCCAAAAGCTCAGACTCTTTAGATGCCTAAGTCGCATTGACCTCAGTGTCTCATAAGCTGTACTGGCACCTTCAGAGGTCTTGCAGTCTTGAGAGAGAGGGATGCTATTTGATAACGAGGCACTTCTTTTTCAGAGTTACCCTCCTCTGAAAAAAAAAAAAAAGGGAAGAACTGCCTATGTAAATCAGAGAATTGCAGTTTTAATTTAAAAATGCAGCCAAAAGCACAGCTGATGTGGGCTCCACAGACCTTCCACCTCTATCTAAAGGCTGTTGCAAGGAGGAAAAGCAGGAATCCCACCAGGAATGATCTGTGCACTTTTGCTCACACCACACTGTAACCTGAACTTTCCCGTCAGCGTTGTCAGATGGTTTCTCCCACGTGGGCACTGTCAGTGTCAAGGTTGCACGGATAGATACGCGCAGCCATAAGGAAGCCGTGCATGAGAACTCACGCAGACAGACACACACTCACACACACAGTTCAGCTCTGCTCACAGGGAAACCACAGATGCACTCTCCCATTCATAGAGGGAGCCACGCAGAGCTGCAGATGTACAACCCTACACACACCACGTCATCGCCCAGACCGTCAGTCCTCCCACAAACCTTCCTCGCATATCTCGGCATCTTGTCTGAAGCCCTGCAAGTCCCAGCGTCTCCCTTGTCTAATTAACCCACCCAGGGACCATCCAACGCACTAAGGGGTGAGGGTGCTCCCCATCGCACCTCCAAAGGTGCAGAGGAACACTCCTGTGCTTCCATTAGCTCTGAGGTCCCCTTCCCCACCACTGTCTCTTACTTGCTGCCCATCAGTCCCAGCCCTTCCTTGGCGTGTCTAGTGTGATGAGTGACAGTGTTTTCCTCCAGCAGTGGCTGCTGGCTGCCTGCCATGCCCCAGGCAGCTGTCTTTTCCCCTTCCTACTACCAAGCGAGCTTTGGAGTTTCTGTTGATGTTGTCACATGGCTGAACGCACGAGGGTGGTTTCTTCTGGAGAAAATGCCAATTTCTCACTGTCTGTCCTAGGAGCTCTGATATTTCCCCACTCTCATATGAATCACGAGCATGAGAGCTGGGAAACCCTTGTGTGTCATCTTTTGTGACTCTCCCTTGCATCTCTCAGGGTGGAGTCTTGAGGACTTTGTCTGGTGCCACAAGAAATGATTCACATGCTGGGGCTTTATGAGTCCCCTGGGAAGGCAATTCCCCCTGATCCGTCGGAGACCATACCACCAGGAAAGGCTTCCCAAGAACCAGATAAAATCTTCCATTTACTGAAGCTTATTTTCAGTTGTAGCCCTCAGGCTGCTCTACATTTTCTTTTTAGTTGACATTCATCTGCTACTTTCACAGCCTCGCTGTACCCCATGTGGTCACCACAGCCACCACCTATGCATGCACAAAATCTCCTCATTGCCATAAACCAGAGGCTCCAAAGGTCTCCGTGTGCGCACCTCCTGCCCAACCCTTTTCCCACACATGTGAAATCTCTTTCCAGAGGCACCAGCCTACTCATCCACATGTCTATAAAAAGCATCTGACTTGTAAATTCAGTCAAACCAGTCTGTCATAAAACAGGTTGTCAACAGCAGTGCTGGCGTACAGTGGTTTATGAAAGTCCGGAGTCAGCAAGGACTCTGGATTCAGCTGGATCTGAAGCAAGAACCAGAGCAAAGGGTGAAAGCAAAAATATCCTTCCCGGTGGTTGTTTAAAGCTGTCATGAGCTTTCTAGTAACAATGTGATGGGTCCAAAATCACCGTGCCACCAGAATTTCACAGAGAACTTTACATATTTGCATCCTGCCAAATGACGCTGGGCACAATGAGAAATGCTTCTACCACACGCAAGGGCAAGGGGTGCAGTTGTAGCAGGGCTAAGGTGCAGTCAGGGCCTCAGCTCAGTCAAAGGCAGAGCTACAAATCCTGCAGAAGGTTTCATCACACCCTAAGGTTTCCCCTACTGCTGACATCATGGCAGAATTGCTATTTGTAGGTGGGCTTCACACTGAGGAATGCACCAGTGATGGAGGTGGCAGTTTGTGGCTGTCTCAAAGAATATCAAATACTTTTTATTTTCTGTCCTGTCCTCTCCAATTTTCCCCTTTCTTTCCAAGTGGCCTTGGCCCTGATTCAGACCACCGTTATTCCTGATGTGACTCTGTGCCACCTCAGACAGTGTCCTGGTTCATGGGCTTTCTCTAAATATTGGACCTCCTACTGCCACCATCAGAGACAGTGTACTGGGTGAGACAGACCACTGGTCTGACTTATGGCCGCATTTCTTAGATTCTGCAGTGGCAGCTGGGGAAGGCAGAATTTCTTTCATCTCAGTTGCTTTCGATCTACAGAGATTTTTGTTGACGTTCTCGCCAAAAGCATTTGCTTTTTCCCTGAAATGCCATCTTTCCTTTCTTAAGAAATTGAATGTATCAAACCCAAGGGACTTCAGCTGAAAAACTGAGTTTTAGAGGAGTCAGAGGTCACCATGGTGCTCGCAGACATTGCGATTTAGATGTCTTCTGCTCCCCGGACACTATAGGCTGCTATAGGCTATTGGCTGAGTTCTCACCTCAGCCAGCATCTCTCACCATATGCCTCATCAACTTACTCTGGGAAAGGTAGTCCCAAGCAGGAACCTCAGTTCAGAGAGGAGAATGGGAATGGAAGTCAGATGAGCTACATCATTTAGAAACACTTCAAATGTGAAATATTTCAGATTTAGTTGAGAGTGCTTTGATTTTTCACCCCAAACAACCCGTTCATTCCTGCAGAAACATCCTCTCTTCCCATCTACTTCTTTCACTGCAGTGCGCTTTCTGCCAGAAGCAAAGGACCACTACCTAATCTGCCTTATCCTCTTGAGTAACCCACTCCCTGTATTTGAGGAACTATATCGTTGGCATTTGTCATATCTGCAAGTGGCACTTTGCATTCCATCCTGATGCCATACTAAGCAGCAAACTGAGAGCAAGGACACACTTCTCCTGACTGCCATCCAGATAGAAGGATCCAAAACACTTAAGTAGACAGAGGGGTATTATGGGTGGCTACACTTTGCCTGCTCGAGAAGACTGTCTTAGTTTTCAACGGATAGGGTTTGCCTGCTTGAACTTGGACGAGGGTGCAGCAGAGCCATCTGTTGTTCCTTAGTATGTGCACCCCTGCATGGGGAGCGAAATAGTCTTTACACAGATAAGAGTCTGTCATGCTTATCTGTAGGCTTTTTTTGTGCTGAAGGCTGCTATGGTGATTGTTATTCATGGTTACTGTTGGTGGGGCTTGTTATTTCTCCTCATCCATCATTTCAGGAAAAGGAAACTCAGTCCACTGTCATCAGTGCAAGATCTTCTCTTGACTCACATAGGCTGTTCAGCAGGTGCATGACCTTGACTCCTTCTTCTCCATCAGCTGGTCCTACCTCAGTAGTCATTTTACTCTCATGCCTCAGCTCTGTTTTTCTTGGCTTAGCTGAGGTCTCTCCTGGGGAAGACACACCAGGAGGCTCAATGCAGGATTCACAACCTGATTGCTTGACTGGTTCTTGAGAAGCAGTCCTAAAACTGACAGCGTGTCCTGAACACTTGCAGGGTTAAATAATTGCGGTTTTGAGAGCTTTGGGGTGAGTCAGTGGAAAAAACTGGCAGCTCTAGGCAGGCTAAGACTGACTCATAGTCCAAGAAGAGCCTGAGGAGCTCCAAATCCAGCTGCAGTTTAGGTAGGGGAATGGAAGAAAAGACATTTGCATGCAATTGTGTCCTATTGCTCCAGCAATGTGACCCCACCCTGTAGCGGAGAAAGATGTCTCATGCTTAACAAATGGAAAGAGTATCCTGTCCGTCATCAATGCTCTGCCAGCTTCTCTGTCTAATGGGAGGAAAAGTCCACTGGAGACAGAGATGACTCTATTTCAATGCCGTTCGTTCACCCACTGCTCCTTTGGGATTGTTCTCTAGTGTTTTATTTAAAAGGCAGGGAGAGATGAAGGAAGGGGAAAGCGAATGAATAGAGAGGGAGGCTTGTGCTTTAACTCACAAAGAATCAAAACTAAGCTGTGAGCACATAACCCTGGGGGAGTTTGCATTTGATAGTGTGTGTATTCAGGGAGGTGCTGACGTTCTCAGGAAGTAGGTGCACTGAAAGCACCTGAACTAACAGCGCTCTCCAGCAGTGTGAGAACGGGGCAGAAAAAGCAAAGGGAATAAAGGATTTGGGTTTTTTCTTAGCATATTGGTCAAAGTTCTGCGTGGTTTTGTTTTGGTTTTTTTTTTTTTTACATTGAAAAGTAACATTTATCCCTCCTTTTCATTTCTGAATGCAAACAGAAGATGCATTTAAAAGAGCTGTTCTAGTCCTTTAGGGTGTCACGAAAGTAGGTTTTTAGTCTTTCAAGTACAGCACTTTTTTGAAGTTCCTCAAAAATAATCAGCAAAAAACCTGCTGAATTAGTTTTTAAAGAGGCCATGGAAAAATAGGTCCATCTAAGAAAGAAGAAAGTTTAGCCACTGTTCAGTAAAGGCAAATTTCGTAGCAGGCAAATTTGCCCCATTTGGTGTATGCATACCAATACACTATGGTGGTAAGAGCACTCATTACAGTTTGTGTAAGAACAAAGGTAATCAGAAAAAAGGATGACAAGTAGTCAAAGGGATGGGAAGATTTGACTCAGAGGCTCTATTCAAGGCACCTGCTGCAGATATGTAACAGCCATGGCAACAGCAAGTTTCTCAGCTCAAAGCACAGTAACAATATCCATATCATTTGCCATCCAGAATTTTGAAACCCTTGTTCCTTTTGCAATCAGTGGAAAGAAGGGGTTTAATGCTCAGGTCAGGCATGTTGATGCGGTAGCTTGCATACAGTGTCGAGAACCTGGATTTAGTGATGCTGAACTCATAAATGATTGTCACTACAGTCAGAGAAGAACCCCTAGGAAGGCTGTACTTTCTCCAAGGTCATCACTGAGGCAACAGTGATGTGACAACAGAGGGCACAGTGACCAGGCCATCCAGGCAAATCAAGTCATAGAGCATGAGGAGTTTGCTAGGACACCCCAAAGCAGACAAGCAAGGCCAGCCCACGTTCAGCAAGCTAGAGCTAAACAACTCCAGGGAGTTCTCCCAGATGAAGGAAACCTCACAGAGGACAAGTTGTTGCTGAGGAGGAATGACCAGTTACCAAACCTAATCTGTCCTTCTAAGGAGTGACCTCGTTTGGGTGGGAGGAGTGACCTAACAGAGCTGGTTCCCTGAGATCCTGAGCTCAAGGAATTCCTCCTGGTCATCAGCTAATGCTGAACTGGACAGAGAGCCACTGATGGAGAAGCCTGCCCGCCTGCTGTGGTTTGGGAAACTATCCCAAGCAGTGCAAGGAATAGCTGCAGCACTTTACAGGAATACACTCCCACATATGGCCGCAATGAGAGGAAAGACAGGAGTGGAAAAGGTGGAGTCACTGAGTAAAAAAAAAATAAAATACATTTATGGGACTTCACAAAGCCTTTTGTTACAGTTTGTGTGAAAGACATCATGAAGTATAATTGTGTTGTTCCATGACAATGTTACCACACCCTGTACAAATGGTGACAGCATCAAACCTTACCTGAGTCACCTGGACCAAAATAACTTGACAGCCGACATTAGTCACAGGCTTGGTGCTGCTCTTCAGTACCAGCACTACCAAGAAAAAGAGCAACACAGCCCTATGAAACTTTCTAGGAAGCAGTCTTTCACTGGCCCCAGAGTGGGCCCAGTAAACTTTTCTGCTTGATTTCTGTGGCTATAGTGCACAATTACTAATAAATGCCTGGAAGGAGGGGAAATATGCTCACTCACTTCATGTGAGTTGTCAGCACTCGCTCTCACAGCTTAGATTTGTTCCTTGTATTTCGCATTTTTAGGGGAGAAGTCAGCAGCTTTGATGAACAGTGTCATGAGAGATACTCAGAGGACGTTCCCCTCCCTTTCCAATCACATGTTCATCGATGACAGGAAATCTTAGAATAGTAAAAGCTTGCAGGGTACAGAAGCAAAAAAAAACCCCACAACAACCCAAAACAAACCAAAGAGGAATTTGCATTACAACAGAATCTAATTGCAGTAATGGTGATCTGCCTGCCTCAAGTTTTAAAAGGGAAACAGGCAGTTTTCATTGAAAACCTGAGCATTTTCCTCTGCCCCAGAACACCTCAGTAGTGTTTCTGTGGTGGTTATTCTCCTCTTCACAAAACGGAGCAGGCCATTGAGTAGGAGTAGCCCCCCAGTCCACTCTCCACCGCTGCTCAACACCTGATGCACTCAGGAGCACACAGTCCTCCACTCCACGCCACCTGTCCGTGTCCCAGACCAGTTGGAGGTGGCTGTGCCACGAGAGGGAAAGGGAGAACAGGAAGAGAAAATCTTTCCTGACCTCTGTGAATCCTGTGGGCAAAACCTCCTCATCCTGGAGCATAGGCCTAGAGTATGTTATTTTTACTTTACTTAACCACATACCAATTTAAGCAACATGTGTATACGCTCAGGCTATTTTTAAAATGCCCCCAAGCTAACTACCCCTGTTCTACACCTCCTCCCAGACCGGTTCCTTTACCTCCAGGCTTTCTTTAACCTCTTGAGCAACTCCCTTACAGATTTTGACAAAGGTTTTAGCAATGTTTTTTTGTGACTACATGCTTCCAGAATGGATTTAAGATCAACCTGTTTTCTTGCATGTAAACAAAGCTTATAGTAATTCTATTCTTTGATTCAGCCCTTCCCTTCACGTCCTCCCTCTATTCTTGTTCTCCTCCAGACCTTTCTGTATCGGTGACACCACCTAGAAGGGACCCAAGATGTTGGTGCTACTGGCTGGTATCTTTGTGGTTCACATCGCCACTGTCATCATGCTCTTCGTCTCCACCATTGCCAACGTAAGTAGAGACCACCCTGGATGAGACAGGGCTATGGCCTTCCGCAGCAGTAGCCATGGCTTGGAGGGGGGGGGACGGGACAGGCAGGTGGGAGCTCAGGTCTATAGGTGAGGGACACCCACTCACGGCCATGAGCGATGGGTGAAGCAGTGATGGGTGTGCTCAGGGAGTGGAAAGGCAGCCGGGGTGGTACAGGAGGCAGCCTCCACCTGCCGCCCCCCGCTCCCAAATCCCAGACCCAGCAGCACTTCAACGCTCTTCATCCAAGAGAGCGCAAAGAGGAGCAGGGGAGATCAGCAGATGACAGCTCTGAAGCGGTATTTATCAGTCCATCTGGCGGCCAGGCTGTCGCACAACTGGACGTTCCCCCATACCCGTCTGTTTTGACGGCAACAGCCCGTTGCCGGGGGCTGGGGGCGGGGGGGGGGCGGCCACAGACGCAGCTCCCAGCGCTGCTCCTCATGGAAAGCCCAAGCGAATGGGGGCGGCCGCTCCCCCCGCCCCCCCCCCCCCGGCGCCGGGGAAACCCGGGGCGAGGGTGACCCCTGGCGGCTCGGTGGGGGCGGCGGCACCGCCGGAGTCCCCCCCGCGCCCCTCTGGGGCGGTTTCGGGGTCCCTCGTACCCCGGGTGCCTCGGCGGCTTGCTCGCCTCATCGCGCCCTCCTGCCGCCTGCTACACGGAGAGGATGCTCTCAGCGATTCCCACCCCTGTCCCCCCCCCCCCCCCCCATCCCCCCGAATCACGGGAACAGACCTCCCCCGTGTTTTGCCTGGACAAAATGCCTCGTGGCTTTGGAAGCTTGCGTCATCTCCCACCCGCTTCGGCTGTTCATCTGCTGCCGACACATGCAGAATTTTTTTCAGCTCTCTGCCTCGTGGCACTGGGGCTACTCTTGCTCCCCTTACGGTTCAGTCTGAAAACTGGCCAGAAGAGCAAGGCAGCACCCCCGTGACATGACCGTTTCGTCCTGTTTCTAGGTTTGGATGGTGGGTTCTTCCAGCTTAGGAAACGTCTCAACGGGACTCTGGCTACTGTGCAACCAGACGTGTGAGCAGCTGCCGGTCAACAGTCGTGATGAGGGTAAGTTACATCCGCATTTTCATTGTGGTGATGAATTGCAGGACGTTTGCGCACAATACCAAGGCTGAGTCCTGATCTTCACAAACCTCTTCCCTGTGTGTTCACAGCTTCCCTCAAAGCAGTGCAAGCCTTTATGATCCTCTCGATCATTTTCTCCGTCATCGCGCTTGTCATGTTCATTGTCCAGCTGTTCACCCTGGAGAAAGGCAAACGTTTCTACCTCACTGGAGCCATCATGCTGGTTTGCTGTAAGTATGAATGCCTTGCGATAGTGCTGCCTGTGTCCCACTGCCTCTGCAAGCGCAAGTAGCCACACATCTGCCACACGCAGCCATTGGGGGAGGTTGTCAACCAGCTAAAAATTTCGAGTGGCCCAGGTTTTTTTTGATAAAACAAAGCACTGAGGAATTGGAAAGTTAGTTTGTTTGGTTTGGTTTTTTTTACTGTATATTATTTCCAGATTTTCATTAGAAAACCCTAGTGGGTTTTGCAAAATACCTTTGAAAGACAACAAAAAGGATTCAAGTATTTGGGGGAGGCAGGGGAATAAACAGACAGCTACTGCTCAGGGGATTCAACACGTAGCACCAAACTGTCTGCACACCTTATTACTGATTTCCTCCCAACAAAGGTTTATTTCCCATGGCACCCACTCAGCAAGCCCCAAGTGCCTTATGTCATCACACCTGCAAGAGAAAAACCTCCATAAATAAGCCTCGTGGGCAGCAGCCCCTCTCTCATATGGCACGAAACATGCATTATGATCTCAGGGGACAGTGGTGCTTCAGAAGTCCTGCAGCAATGCTGGTCTCTGTGCGTTTTCCAACTCTCTTTTCTCCCCTTCCTTCCCACAGGGATGTGCATTCTGATCGGAGTCTCCATTTACACAGCTCGGTTCACAGGCAAGGTGCCCGAGTCCACAAGTTCTCACCATGGCTACTGCTTCATATTGGCCTGGATCTGCTTTTGCTTCAGTTTCATCATTGGCATCCTCTACCTTGTTCTTAGGAAAAAATAAGGCTGATGGGAGTCTAGGGGAGAGGGTTGGCTACTGGGAATGGGGAAGAATTGCTCTGCTGAGAGAACTGTTGGGCCAATAGAAAAAGATGGAAACAGCCACCATCATCACCACTGCCGCCACCACAGAAAAATCACTAACAAAGCTAGAATCCTCAGAAGCTCCTACACCAAAGAGAGGGAGAAACAGCTCCGACTGAGCTAGCACTCCTGGGGCTGTTGCACCAGAAATCTGGAGGTGACCCAGGCAGCTATTCTCCTTTTCTGCAAAGTTATGTCATACCTTCACAAAGCTTCAAGCTCAGCAGTGATGATTGAAGGGCACCCACAAAAAACAAGGGCTACATCTTTTTCCCTTCCTAGAGCCCTTCTCACTTACCTTTCGGTGTGCCTTGTGGGTTGGGCGGTGAGGCTTATGACCCCTTTTTTTGTCCATGGAAACAAATGGGATGGGTCTTTTGTTACATTTATATATATAGATATATACGCACATATGTGAAAGTTAAAGACATTAAATTGAGAAGCAACCAATAGAAATCAGATTAAATTACTATTAAAATATCTACAGAAATAAGGCAGCAATTTTTTTTTTTTTTTGCTGCTCTGTTTGCTATTTGACATTCCCATGGTTGAATCAGATTGAGGTAGGAAGGGCAAATTTCCAGGTGTGGATGATGGAGAGAGAGAGAGAGAGAGAGAAAGTGTGGGGGTGAAGATACACAGGGGTTCCTAATTACAGAGGATGCAGTTGCTCAATGAGGCACATGCAGGGAGGGAATCATTTGGGTGTGTGTCTACAGTGAAATCTTCTGTTCAGCTCCAGAACAGGGTAACAGCACTGCAACATTGCAGATCTTTGCTAAGACAAGTCCTTATCTGTAGGCAGGATTTTTTTTTCCCACATTGTCATCCAGGACATGATATTCATTGAGAGCCTCACCTTGTGACAGAGCTCATCTCAAAGGCAGATGATACTGGTTAGCAGATTCCCTAATGAGAGATTTGGAGAGATGAGACGAGGCTTGTGAGTTCTGCTCCTTGCTGCACGACCTTAGGCCAGTCACTTAACCCGGTGCTTTTCCATCTGCCAAATTCTTCCATAAAACTATACCTACCTCCCAGGGTTGCTGAGAGATTTTACGTCCACTCTGTAATACAAGGTCCCCATGTGAAAGGTTGGAACGGGAAAGTAAGGCATTGGTACTGCTGCAACCCACAAATTTCTGTCAGTTCGAAGAATCTCAGTCACAAGTGGCATTTAGAAGGGACAAGAGGTCAAAACTTCCTGTGACTCCATCCACAACTAAAAGGCAGAGAGTATAAAAAACCATGCAGGTGCAGATTGTGCGTGGATGCTATTTACCTCTCTCTCTCCCTTTCTCTCTCTTTCTGTTACATTTTCTTCGTATGTAGACTTTATCAGTTTGGTGGATATATTCTAGTACTGTATGTTGCTGTTTCATTAACAAAGGTTATTTCATATATAGTCATTGTAAATATTTTGAAATGCATATTTTTAACTTTGAGGGTATAAAAAAATAAAATCCGATTCCCTTTATTATAAAGAGTTTTGCTTTGGTGTTTTTTCCATTAGTGTTTCAGATATTCGTTAACAGAAGCATTTGGTGTTCCCACTGAATCAAAGCTCGCTCCTTTAAGATGATGCAGAACTACTGCGTTCTCTTGCTTGTCAGTATATGAGATTTCCCATTTTGAAGGGGAGGAGGAAGCAGAACAACTCTCAGAGATCCTGTTTCAGGCTCTCTGCAAGCTCAAGCAGATACTGTGAGCGTAGACAAACAACTGACTAATTCAGGGCAGCTGGCTACAGTAAATCAGCCAGACCAAAGAAATGCTCCACACGCTCATGCTGACTAGCATCACACCAGGAGGTAGCAGAGGCCATACACAGAGGACAGCCCTGCCAGACTCAACTTTCCTGAGAGCTCCTAAAGAATGAGGATAACCACAAGTTCTGCAAACAGGAGGTGCTCGGCATAAGGAGGCATTGCCAGCACAGACCATTTTGTTAGGAGGAACAGGTAAAAGCTATTTCCGTGCTCACTACAAGGTAAGGAGAGCAGAGAGCTGCAGGCAAAGCTAAAAATGAGGGACTGCCAAGGGGGCAGGGGCAAGAGCACGAGACACTCTTGCTTTCACCAGAGAGTCAGGCTATGCAGGCTGGGAAGAAGCAGTCCAGTAACTGCTCACATTAACAGGTTTGAAATTACCTGTACACGTTCAGGGGAGTGTTGCAAAAGCCTCTGCAGACAGCTCGGGGGAGAGTCCTGCTCTGTCAGAGGCAGAAGCCAAAACTGGCCAAGCAAAGTAACTGATTCCCGGGCTGATCAAGGGGTGATGACAGCACTGCAAACACAAAGGCAGCGGCACCATTACAGAATGCAGCTGCCTGCCAGCACCCTCAGAGCAGGAGAATGGCTTGATTCCCTTGCAGCGAAGAAGGCAGAGAAAAAACAAGCCACCAATAACAACAAAAAAAAGCATGCAAGGAACGGGGTGGTGGTGGGAGGCATAAAAGATGATGCTAGGAGTGGTATAAAAGATCATGGGTCACTTTCAGCACTGGAGTAAATCTCCACTGCTGGTAACCACGGTGCAGTTAACCTAAGAATCGTTTAACAGAGCAAAGTAAGATGAAATCAGCATGAAATATCCCACTCAAAACATATCCAGCCCAGGGGGCAGCCCAGAAATGTATGCTGCAGTTGTACTAGTTGTCTTTAGAAGGCTGCCTAATCTTGTGATTATTTACATTTGCAGCTCTGCCTGCTCAGATAATAAGAGCAGGCAGGGTACCAGTTGATTGCTGGAGGAACTGGGAAGGAATTTTAATCCCAGACCCTCTGTTCCCGCATTGCACAGTTGGCGAGGTACATCACTGCAGGCAGCTCAGCTCTCCTGACATTGTCAGAGCCATGGTATTGGAATTAGATACACCAGTGATCTGATGCATGATGACAAATCTCATGTCGCACAATTCACCCGAAGTATGTGGATATCTGGTATAAATATACACCTTGTCATCTGTTACACCGCTGAGGAAACTTGATTGCCTTTCTGCTCAACCTAGCATGGAAGGCTGTAGCTGGCAGCCTTCCTCCTTTATACTCCCTCTGAGGCTTCTCACGTGGACCAGGATAGCCAGGGACCAGAGGGCTCAATCCATAGGCTGAGGGGCTTCCAGCCAGCATCTTCCCAGAGGCAAGCACAGGAGGCATGCTCCTCAGCAGAGATTTATGAGAACCCAAAATGCTTCATCTGGTCTCTCAAGCTAATCCCAGTGTCGGGATTTGGGCAACAGAGCCAGATCTATCTGCAGTGAGGTCTAGGGGAAAAGGCAATGCGGTGGAGCTCTGCCCTGTGAGCATGGTCACTGCCGTGCAGATGACCTGGAGAGCATAATGGAGTCAGAGGTGCTAAAGAAAGGGGTGTTGGGGATGGTCCTATCTCCCTCTGCCTTCCAGATAAATCCGTGGGTGGACAGAAGCCTGACTTTTGGCGTTCACAGCTGGATGTGGCTTTTTTTTCCTGACTTTTGTGGGGCATCATATATTATTTCTTACTCTGGAAGCAACGCCTAAAATAACCCATTTCATTCACAAGCTCACTGTAGAGCTTTTTGGGCCTTGCTCTGATGATAAGACGGAGCTGGGAGAGCCGAGCTGTAATTCAGTGAGTAAAAGCACTTCCCAGGACTTTGGGAGAGTAGGGGGATGTGTGGCTCTGAGAGACAGGGGAATATCAACTGAATTGGGCAGTATCTTGTTATTGCTGCCCAGAAGCCATGAATAAACACACCTGGGCAGCTTAGCCAAGCAAGGAAAAGGTGATGCTGCAAGCATGGCCTGTGAGGGGCTGGGAGGGGGGAGGGGGCATCAAGATGCAGAGATGAGGAGTGGGGAGCTGGCAAAGAGGTTTCCATGTGCTACTCACACTGCAGCCATGGCAGG
Source organism: Vanellus vanellus (assembly GCF_965231255.1). Lineage (NCBI taxonomy): Eukaryota > Metazoa > Chordata > Aves > Charadriiformes > Charadriidae > Vanellus > Vanellus vanellus. The sequence continues at coordinate 54,968,644 of NC_138905.1, forward strand.
TCTCCCCCACGCTTCTGGGCAATGCAGAGCTCCCTGGGAGCTGCTGACAGCTCGCAAGTCCTTCTGATGTCCGTAAAAGCTGAGGCTGCTCAGCATGGTTAGCAGTTCCAAGGACTGGGTCCAAAGCTCTCACCATCTTTGTTTGCAGTCTCAGGGAGGTAAAAGATAGCCTCGGCACAACTTGAATATATATTAGGGGGTTCTCTTTCTAAATGGCATTCTGAAGCAGGACTTGCTTCATGTCCCTGGGAAGGGGACATGCTCTGTCCCTGGGAAGGTAATGGAGCGACTCATTCTGGATGTCATCTCCAAACACGTTGAGGAACAGGAAGTTATTGGAAGTGGTCAACATGGATTTCAAGGGTAGATCGTGCTTGACCAATCTGATAGCTTTCTATGATGTCATAACTGGTTGGCTGGATGAGGGGAGAGTCGTGGATGTCATCTACCTTGACTTTAGCAAGGCTTTTGACACTGTCTCCCATGACATCCTCATTAGGAAGCTGAGGAAGTATGGGTTAGATGAGGTGACAGTGAGGTGGATTGAGAGTTGGCTGCGGGACAGAACTCAGAGGGTTGTGATCAGCGGCACAGAGTCTAGTTTGGAGGCCTGTAACCAGTGGTGTCCCCCAGGGGTCAATACTCGGTCCAATTTTGTTTAATATATTCATTAATGACCTGGATGAGGGGACACAGTGTATCCTCAGCAAGTTTGCTGATGATACCAAACTGGGTGGGGTGGCTGACACCCCAGAGGGCCGTGCTGCCATCCAGCGTGACCTGGACAGGCTGGAGAGCTGGGCAGAGAAGAACCTAATGAGGTTCAACAAAAGCAAGTGCAAGGCCCTGCACCTGGGGAGGAAGAATGCTAGGCACCAGTATAGGTTAGGGGCGGACCTGCTGGGAAGTAGCTCTGAGGAGAAGGATCTGGGGCTTGTGGTAGACAGTAAATTATCCGTGGCCCAGCAATGTGCCCTTGTTGCCAAAAAGGCCAATGGAATCCTGGGCTGCATAGGGAAGAGTGTGGCCAGTAGGTCGAAGGAGGTCATTCTCCCCCTCTACTCTGCACTGGTGAGGCCACAACTGGAATACCGTGTCCAGTTTTGGGCTCCCCAGTTCAAGAGGGACAGGGAACTGCTGGAGCGAGTCCAGCGAAGGGCAACTAAGATGATTAAGGGCTTGGAGCATCTCCCTTATGAGGAAAGGCTGAGAGAGCTGGGACTCTTTAGCCTGGAGAAGAGAAGGCTGAGGGGAGACCTTATTATGGCGTACAAGTATCTAAAGGGTGGGTTGAAGGAGGATGGAGCCAGGCTCTTTTCAGTGGTTCCCAGTGACAGGATGAGGGGTAATGGGCACAAGTTAGAACACAGGAAGTTCCATTTAAATACACAGAAAGACTTCTTTACGGTGAGGGTGACAGAGCGCTGGAACAGGCTGCCCAGGGAGGTTGTGGAGTCCCCTTCTCTGGAGATTTTCAAGACCTGCCTGGATGCAGTCCTGAGTAATGTGCTCTGGGCAATCCTGCTTTAGTAGGGGAGTTGGACTAGATGATCTCTAGAGGTCTCTTCCAACTCTGAAAATTCTGTGATTCTGTGATATGTACACCACATAGAGGATGACCCGTTATGCAGCACAGCAAGCAGCTTTGTGGCAAAGAAAACAGAACCCTTGCACTTTGCATCCCACCTCTGGAAAGGGCTTGCAGGCTCTGCAAGAGAGCCAGGGTGTGGGGAAGGGGAGGCAGAAGTGAGAGACAGGAGTGAAGTCCTCAGGACCATCCCAGAAGCAAGGAGCATGGACACTACCTAGCCAAGTGGGTGGACTGGCAGTGAGTCACCAGATGCCATGCAGGAATGGGGCAGCAGAAAGAAATGGGTGATCAGATGTATGGTCAGGAAGGAGAGAGAGATAGACAGGAAGAACAAACACCATGGAAGACCTGAAGGGTATCAAGACCCTGATGGCTTGGGAGAGGACAAGCAGTTCACTGGGGAGGTGTGTGGAATTTGGGACACCTGAGACCCCCTGCAGTCGTCTACCAAGCAGACAGACCTTGATCAGGCAGTAGGATGGCTTCCCCAAGGTAGTACCAGAGGCTCATGTGCACAATCCTGCCGAAAACTGGGGCAAACAATTGTAAACTGTTCAGCACCGAGGACCCGCGGGTGCACTTTCAACCCCTTGATTGCTGAAGACCCCGGTCCCCTGCGTTGTCACTAGAGGTCAGTGCAAGCCCAGCAAATGCCTCTGCTGAATATATCTTACGATCCTATGATTCGAGGCATGGGCATCCCCAGCCGGGGACAGTGCTGCTTTATCATGGTATAATTCAGAAATAGGAGGGTACCCCAGCCTCACTTAGCAGCCCTCAGACGGGCTCCCCGCTTGCCTGTGGCGTGTCATGTCGAAGATGGAAGAGGTATGTCGGGGGCATCTTGTCCCACATAAGAGGTAACATCGTGGGAGTATTTACCACCAGTAAATAACCTACAGGGCAAATGGAAATGGAAGAAGAAACCTACGGGAGAATGAGCAAAAATTTTCTAGCCATCAGGCCTGAACGGATGACTGTGGCTCAATTCTCTTAGGGCACTGAAAGCTGTTTTGGAGTCAAGGAGATAAATATGTTTGTCCCTCACTCCTGCAGTTAATGCCATCCTCTCTGCCCTGTACTGTCAGAGAAACTGAGGCAGCAGCAATGGCATCGAGCTGGGGCAAGCAGGCTGGAAGTAGAGAACAGAAGGGACGCTGCTGTGGCCTTTAGGAAAGACTACGGTCCTTTATGACCTCCACAGTTCCCACTTCAGAGGGGGACCCTTTCCAGCTAACTCCCCCTCACTCCCAGTGGATCTTAACAAAACGGGGGCTTTTCTCAGTTTCACAAAGAGCAAGCCCTAGGTTCCTAAAGACTGATTGCAGCAGGCTACAGCTACATCTGTGTTAAGGTAACCAGCTTTCAGGGGGTGGATTTAATACTGGTGAGTTGCCAGTGAAATCTGTGGAAGTTGCAGAGACTCAGCAAGGTCCATCAATTTAAGTATCTCATTTCAAACACCCAAGCCAGAAAAACTGAACACAGACACCCAGCAGAGACCTTGAAACCCCACAGCAGGGAGACAAAGAGATCAGAGAAGTCATTGCTTTTATTGCCACGTGCCCACCAGAAGATTTGCAATGACCTTGCTGTCATAAAGGCGAAGTTTGTATTTGCGGTGCAGTAAATCTAGTGGTCCCTGCTGTATAATTGCCTGCCCACAGAGAGGCACGACTGCTGTCTTGCTGGGGAAAAGGGAATCATGGGGTGGAAGTGTGGTAGAGCCCAAACAGCAGAAGCTGAGCTTAGGAGGTGAGTTTTTCCACTCAAATTCAGAGAATTCTGCAAATTATAAAGCGTTTGTTTGATCCAGTTGTCAAAGCTCTGACAGAGGTGATAGAGGTCCAGGAAAAGGCCACGTCTTCGGGAGTTCTGGGAGTTTCTGTTGTGCTTTGGACAAGTGCCTTCTGCCTGCTCAGCCTAACCTCTTAGATGTTGGAGAGGACACCTCCCTTTCCCTCCAGCCATTTCCATCCTCGGACCACAGGTCCTTCAGCTGTCACCTCCCAGGCTGCCTCTGTAGGAGCAGGAAATCAAAGAGGGCCTGCCAGGCTCTTTCTGCGACACGCTGCGCTTGGGACAAGGGAAAGAGAAAGATTGTGGCCATCAGAGGCAGTTCAGTAGAGGTGTGGGGGGCAGGACTGATCCAGCTACCCCATAGCCTTCAACCATGCTTCTTCCAGACACAGGGAGCTCAGAAGGCAAGGAGGGGGTGTTCTGCCCCCCGGGGCAGGAGGGGGGGTCGGCTGTTTAGGCCATGCTTGTTGCATGCCAGGCACAGGTAAAGCTGGTGGTCAGCTCACCCCTCACCACCTCCCCAGCTGCTGTCCTGGGCAGCTGCCTGTTTCACCCGTGCCCAGGGCTAATGAGCAGCAGTGAGTGGTGAAGGAAGACAGGCCTCTGAGGAGAACCTTTCCATATTACTTTCACAATGTGACTAGCAAACAAGGGCATTCGGGTCAGGATTCACAAACCCTCAAGCAGATACTGGTCATGAAGAATCAAGCACGATCACATTCAGATCCAGCATGCTTTGGAGCAGAACAAGGGAGCGAGACTGGGCTCACCTGTAGTGCCAACGGAGCCGTTACCGCACACTGGTCCTTACGAAAATTCACATCCAGGTGACTGGCTTTGACACACACTAAGCACCTACTCTGAACTTCTCCCATGCTGGGTCTCCCTGTCCTGTTTTATTTTTCCACTCACAGGGAAAAAAAAAAAAAAACAAAACAAAACAGATTTTTGCACTATCTGCTTCCAAGGCAAAGCTTAATGAAAAGCAGATGCTTTCTACCATGACTGTTTCCTTTCATCCTTCCCTAGATGACTTCTACCCCCTCCCTACTGCGGAGATGGAAGCAAAATTTGGCAGAGCAGCAAGCTGGTAGTCATGCAGGAGGCCTTTATTGCCCAGTGGAAAATCAATGCCACTTAGGCCAACACATATGCTATAGATAAAAGCACTACTTGTTCAGAGAAGCCACGATCAGGAAAGTTAGCCTGTTCCTAACTTTCTGACCATTCTAGCTGTTTTGCACATGTCCCCAAATATCAGCAAAGATTTTGTGCCATAGTAGAGTCAGATCTAGATGCAATTCAGGTGGAAAACACTGCACAATCACGCATATGTCATGCCAGCTGGAGCAAAGAGAACAAATCCATGTCCCTATGTTGTAACCTTATTTTTTTTTTCCCCAGAATTACTGATCTTAATGGGATCCAACTGAAATGGAGCTCTTCTTTCATCACAGTGCTCTCTCTATGAGGGTGTGCAATGGATGGGAAGCCACAGACCCTGAGCTCTTGCTTCTCATCTCTTTCACTACATTGAATTGCTCTGTTTATAACAGCATCCTTCGTATGCATGGATTCATCTCAACTTTCATAGTTTCACATAACCTATTTTCCAAAGGTTGAGAGCATGGCTGCAAAGTCACCTCCAGCAGGTTGGGGAAATAAATTTCTAGTATGAGAGAGAGAAATTATACTACCTCTGCCTTCTGGGTCTACAAAAATCTTACGCCTGACTGTTCCCGATATGCAAAACAAAGCTACTATCTGCATTCCCACCTTCGAGACAGACAGATTAAGAAGACACAGTGTAGGCACCACTGGTCATTATTTAATCAAAAGCACCCTTCTCCTGATCTCATCCCCAGCCCTTCCAGGGGTGGGCTGACTGACACATGCCATGTCACCCCCCACCACACGGCTTCCTTGGGGACTGCCTTCCTCTTGCTTCCCATTGCTGCCACCTTCCAGAGTTTCCACAGGTACTCAAAGGGCAAATGTCTCAGCTTTAATCCTCAAAGCCAATTATCTTGCAGCACATTTGCCACTCTTCTCTATCACATGTGCACTCCTAGTTCTCACCAGTATTGAAAGCTTCCAACAGCTCTTGCCTTTTCAAAGGGCACTGCAGACAACAATTTACACTTTAAATAGATATTAAAATGAAGCCACCTGCATGCCTTCCAGTTCCCAAACTGCAGAACAGAGTGATGGATAATGGAAGTGTACCAACACATCAACAGTTTCCACTAGCAACTGCTGCAGAATAGCATGATACCAGCTTCAAATATGGACAGGAAATGGCTTTTGATATCAAATGTAAGTTTCAACCCCACAAGAGTCTCTAAAAATAAGCATTTTATTCCCACCCACCCTTGATTTGATACCAAATGGATGGTGGAGAAGGACCAAACCCTAGAAACAAAAATAATAATAGAGGTACAGTTTTAATTAACTGATCCTATATTCTTCCCCTTTCTACTGGACCCGCTGCCTCATTCAGCACACAGAAGTGCTCTGCGGTTGAGGCTGTCTTCCTTATTCACTCTGTGGCCATATTTATCTGCACACCAGCAGCCCACTATGCAGCATACAGAATTCTGCTTCCCTCCTGGGCTTTTCAATTTGCCTCATTATTATCACCACTGAGCAGTTCCCAAACTCAAAAGGACTTTTGTCTTCCAGTCACCCCTACAAAACCAAACCATTATCACAGGCATTTTAGAGACAGGGGGATTGATACACAGGCAGATCACAGCTAAAAATCTGCAATGCTGACCATTAATTTTGGCCACCACAGTGGCTGGCTGCCTCTACATACAAAAGGAAACAGCTCGTGACCACCACGGAAAAGTTGGGTGTATGTGATTTGCTCAGCATCATGTTTGGAGTCCATGGTAAAGGCAGAGAGAGAAGAATGGGTTTCTACAACCCACTGTAATGTTCTCAATACGGCTAGCTGTGTGCATTTTCTTGCATGCAGAGAGAGGTAGAAGGAAGGTTGCATGCATCTCCTTAAGCCACCAGTCACCTCAAGTCAGGATTCCTGACCTGGGAAACACCAGGAAACTTCTTACCAATATGACCCCTCTGGATGGGAAACACAAGAACAAAAAGATACATTTCAGAAGGATCAATTAATCTTAGGTGCCACTATCAAGATGCCAATAGCCCACGTATAGAAATCTCCATGCACTCAAAGCACAGCTCTCATGGGTTTCAGCTGTAGTGGTGATTTCTGCTAAGCTGACCCCAAGGGCTCCCATCAGCCTCTTTCCTCCCCTGCAATAAGTCATGTCTGCGTAGATCTGCTTTTAAACAATTGAGCACAAGCTCTGTCTTGGCTGAGAACCAAGTGCTGCACATTTGCATCCCAACTTTACGCCTTCTTGCTCATTCAGCCCATCCAGATGGCAGGCTGTATTCAAGGCTTAATGATCTGCTTCCCCTCCCTCCAATACGGGCACAGTAAATCACTGGCAAATCTTCCCGATGGTCTTTTAGAAGGAAGACAGATCAAATACATACAGTGTGTTTTAAAATACCAAGTCTTCGGGAAAATTATGGTCTGCAACATTGGTGCAGAGAATGGATTCAACTGAATGACTTAAAATGCTTGCAAGTAAGCTTTCCCTGCCAGCCCACCCTTCCCAAGTCCCCATGCCTGGGACTCTCTCCTTCATCAGGCAAAGATTTTGCCAGACGTGGCTTGCTCACTCCACTCTTGGTCACTGCAGCCCCCTGCTCCCTCCAAAGAAAGGCTCTTTTAGCAGAGACGGGCAGACGAAAATTTTTGGAAAAATTTCAAGAGGAAAAGCTAGAGTTTGTTCTGTTTAAAGGTTGGGCGTTGCTCACCACAGAGGCTGCTGGCTTCCAGGGCAGAATTTTACACACCCAAGTCATGACCAGGAGATGTATGTCTTCATGACATGAGACCCGGCTGCATCTTCTCCCCGCAGAGCCCTGCACACGGGTATCTGCTCACCCTCAAACGCTGGAGAGAGATCATAAGATATCTTCATGTGTGGCCACATAAGATACTTTTCTCATTTGATGAGAGGGTAAAGTGGCACACACAAACTTAGTCTTAGGAAAAGGCCACAGCGATCTGACCATGCCCCCCAATACCACACAGAAAGCTGTGGCAGAGGCAGGCACTGCCTCTGGATTGTCCTGACAGCACTTACCAGCCTTAACGTGCCCAGGAACCTCTATCTCATACTTTTCAAACTTTCTAATATCTGTAGTGACTAAGACAAAGGCTTCACGCTCTGCAGTCCTTATTGCTCCCGAGCTCTGACCTCTCCCAAAAGCTGCTCCCACTGTTCCTGCTCAGTGAGGCGTAGTCCTGTGTTGAAACACCGCGTGCTCTTGTATTTAAAGATGGGCAAACAGTTTGGGATGCCAAAGCAATTAATTCAGGTTCACACCAAACTTAATTGTCACATTTCCCAAGGACTCGATTTTGTTCCTCAAATTAAGCCATTTTATCATCAAAAGACTGTTTTCTAGTGTGTGCAGCTTACTCATGAAAAGAAATTCCATCCTGTGGAGTTCGCTGTGTTTCTTTCCACTTAAGCTGGACCTGACAAAGTTATTTGTATGCCTTGAGCTAACCATCTGCATAGGAGTAAACGTCAGCTTCCATGCTATAGCTTACATGCAATATACTGCACAAAATATAAATATATCCACATGTGCCTTCAAGCAAAATGTCAGTGCTATTTCTCAAAGAATATGGGAGCAAGGGCCAGAGGCCAGCGAAATAATTTTCAGCTTTTAAGTGACAGACAATGGAAGTGATCCAGTCTTGTATCTCATAAGTACTGGCAGATTGGCCAGGATTTGGATGCTAACAAAGAGATTCGGTACACGGGGTTGGTTTCAATTAACGAGCATGTGTCCATATGGCTCTGTGTGTGTATGTGTTTATACTGAGTGTTCTTTCCTGTTAATGGGTGTTGCATAAGTACATAAGCGTGCATGTGTGTGCCTGTGAAGACAGGTTGAGAGCTAGTTCAAAAATGCCCAGCAGCACAGGAAAAAATTTAGTGTTGACACCCAGGACAAAAGGTCTTGCATATTAGCTGTGACAAGACCCTGGGAATATTGTATTTTAAACAGAAAACCTCTCTCCTCTGGCAGGAAATCAGATCCACGCGACAGCAGTGAAAGCACCAAACCCGAGCCGCTGACCATGCGGGATATGCCACTGTGTTGGGGCAGGGTAGCAACAGTCGGTGCTGGGACAAATCCCACCCAGGGAGACAGAAGGACCAAATACCATCAAACCTGGTCCTGGCGGACACACCAGCCAGGCTGCCTCGCTCTGCCTGCAGTGGGAGGAGGCAGAGACTGCCAGTGCTTACTGCCCAAGCGGGTGGTACCAGTCTTGGTACCAGTCAGGGGCAACCTGCCTCCCTAAGGAAAGGTCCTGCTCTGCCCGTACCCACAGCCGTCCCACCTGTGTGCATGTCAGACCACGCACCTTCCTGAGATCTGTCAGCAAACTCCATGGCTGCGTGTTCTTGCCCACAGCACTTGTTTCTCCTTTATATTTTTTTTTTTTTTAAAAACAATGGAGTAATGGGCTCAGTAGTTGTCAGACGAGTAGAAGGAGGAGCAGACAAATGGGATAAAATACTTTGTATATGATAGGAAATTCAGATCTGGCAATTTGTAAACAATGCGTGCAGCCTTAAACTTAATTTAATTATTTATTTCCCCCACTCTAGTTTATTAACTTATAATTGGTTCTTCAAATGATAGCCTAATTCAAAATTAAGATGCACTAATGAGGTTGATGATGACCATACAGAACCGTAGACTCTGATAAGGCTCTTACCTGCTACTTTAGGGTTATCTTGCCTTTCCAGCTCTGCATTTCTTTCCCCCAAGATGCACAAACTTTGCATTGTTCTAACTAATGTTTAATTTAAGCTGGTGCGCTTTCATCTCTGTTGGTATCAGCGCCAAAATGTTTGCTTCAAGTACCCCTTCAAGCTCTTCTCTTCTTTTATTCCCAACAGCCACATACGCAGGGCTCCGGAGCTGACCATCCTGGCCTGTCTGTGGATCCCAAAGAGCAAGACGGCAGCCTGATATCACCAGCGTGAGACTGAAGGCTGGTTGGGAAGGAGGGGGTTTAGGACAAGATATGTTTAGGACCATTACTCCAGATTTTCTTTACAGAAGCACTTCTGGTATCTGAGTCCCTCAGAAATACACTCTGCACCCTGTGTTAATTTTCCTGCCCGACTCTGTGTCCACTCCATTTCCCCACAGGAACAAATATACTCTGGATTATTATTTTCCCCTCACAATGATTCTGTGAGGTAGGAAAATCTAATTCAGTGTGCTCAAACACAGCTTTAAGGGCTTTCATAAATCAGGGTCTAGAGTATCCTGCAGTGCAATAACAGAGGTAAGTACAAACAGAAGCCCTTCAGGGAACTGGTACCTGAGAAGGGGTTTTACCCTGCCACAACACAACCCCCAGCAGCACTTCTGAGGCCAAAGCCCAACACCACAAACCTTGACAGGACTGAAGAGGCCATTCTAAGGACTTCCAGCTGGAAGCAATTAGAAGTAAGGGATCTCAAGTGTCTCAGATTCTTCTAGGACACCCAGGGAACACGTAGCCCAAATGACTCAAGCATCAAGTTACTGCCTGGAGCCTCTCAACCCACCAACAACTCTCCCAGAGCCAGCATCTCCATGCCTCTGTGCAATACCTCAGAGCCTCGGTGCATAACGTGACTCTTTCAAGCCCTCACAGTACCAGCAAGTCACCCGGTCCCCTGCTCTGTGAAAGCATGGTGCCTTGAGGGAAAGCAGTCATCAGAGTCCTCAAGACAGCTTGGTAGAGAAGAAACTGCCCACTCCTCTCTGCACGCTCCTCTTCCTCAGCACTGGGAAATCCATCCAGGAAGTCACTGACAGGATAGGTTAACTACACCAAGCCTAGATGGATAAAGGTGATCAACTCCCATATCCTTCCCCCCAGGAAGCCTGCAAGTGACCAAGGAGAGTGTCTTCAAGAGGGGCACTTGTGTCAGAAGCAAAGCACATGGGAGGCTCCCAGGAGGGAGGCTATTGCACAGGTTGTGGGAGGTCATGAGGCTGAACGGGGAGAAACCTACCGAGAGAGAGACGGGGAGGAAAACAGTAGACGTCCAGCCACTGGCTATTCAAAAGAAAACCCTTGCCTACCATCTTCCCTTCAACAGGAGCACACTGACAGCTCAAGGAGACCTCCATGAACAAAAAGAGGTCCCAGCTCTGCCCAGGAGCCCTCAAGGCTGTGCACAACCAGTGACACAAGACATGTGGGTCAGGGGGACAGGAGCAGCGTGGTAGGAGCATGGACGAGGGAAGTGAGGAATGAAGGGAAGTGTATCTGTCTGGCAGAACAGCAAAGCCAGGAGTGGGACTGGGGACCAGAGCTGAGGGACAGCAAGAGGACTGGAGTGTTTTATGGATGGGGTTAAATTACAACACTCCTTTATTTTAAAAGCCTTTTTTTCCCCTTTGATGATGAGATGCAATTACAAGCCTGAATTAATATGCTGACAAGAGACAACAGATGGATACCAACCAGGAGGGGAATAAGAAGAGACAATGAAGCAATTCTGGTCAGTCTGACAGATCGTGAGCTCAGCAGCCTCCTGCCCACTCATATCCATTCACAGGCACACTGATCTTTGTCTTTCAGACTCTGGTTTCACTATTTCTAGGAGAAATTTATTAGTGTCTTTGTCCTCATCAGCATTTTTTATTATTTATTTACTCCAAATCTGTTAGAGACCAAGTGCCTGAAGTATCACGATGGTGGAATTCCCGGCCAGGAAAGAGGCCTGATGTTTTGTAGATGAACCAAGGGAGAGGACAGAAAACCAGCTCAGAATTCATGAATGGCTGCACCTCTGTACCTACAGCAGCCCGCACACAGCATGCCAGGCCTGTGGTCTGACCTGCAAGCGAACGGGGAATGCACGTGGCAGCTACATATCCAGAGCTGGTTTGAAGCTATAAATTTGCAGGTTCCAACCTGACACTATGCTGCGGATATAGAGGGAAAAAAAAAAAAAAGCAAGAAGTTCTTCCACCCCGGTGATTCATTCTTCCATGTCTCAGACATCACAGAGCTGAAGCCAACCCTACCTTTTCAAGCATTTTCTCCCTCAATTAAATACAGACCTAGGTACCCACAGCAAAGACTACTACCCTTTAAGAAAAAGCTAACGACACTGAATACTAATTTGCATCCTTGTAAAATCTGTGAGGCCAACGCCTGGCACGTGATGGATTTAAGTCTTTGGAGACCATGAAGGACTTCAGGGCTAAAACACAGAAATCACTTAGCTTAGTTGAAATCATTATCTTTATGGAAAGTAATGCAAGCTGATAATTTTGATAAGGATGACAAATTCACTTCTTCCAGCATAATTCATCCTAGAGAACCTGAGTGCACTTTCTGGATAGCAAACAGCAGCTACTATTAAACTTTTGCAAATGTCTTGACAAGCAATTAAAGTTATCACAGCACTTAGGCATTTCTTCCTCTAAGAGCATGGACTAACCTGAATACCTGGTAGCATTAGTAACTTCCAAAGGCAGGTGTACAGATTTTAAATGTACATAATAGGATGAAAAATACAGAAGGCAAAACTGTGATGCACCTTCACTTGAAACAGCACTCTCTCTCTGAGTTTTTCAAGCGAAACCTGAGCACTTCAGCAGGACCAGGATATCAAGAAAGACATCACAGAAACCGAAGAAGAAACAGAGGGGCAAAATCTCCAAGCAGTAACGAGACTGTGGCCTAAAGAGAGATTAGAATGATTGGCTTTGCTGGGTTTCAAGAGGCAATAAATAAGTGAGGGCTCCAACAGATAAAAATATCAAAGGAAGGGGAAGGCAAAATTACTGCCTTGTGCAGGAAACGGGAGGGCATTCAATCACAACAGAGGTAGGTACGGTGAACTGTGTGCCACATGGCGTCTAAATACCTTATGGAAGTTATTGTTGGAAGACGTCATTCAGGTTAAGAATTTAGCAAAATGTAGAGCAGGATTCATGCATCTTGCAATGGATGGGAAATTTTAGGAGCTTCGTGTTTAATGCAGGATATAAAAAATAGCTTCTAAGTGGCAGGAATTAAACAGAAAGTATCCCTCCAGGAAGGTTATCCCTAAACAATGTCCTGTGGGATGCTCCTCTTTCCTCTGAAGTGCTACAGACAAGCCAGAGGTAGCCTACCTCATCCTGATCTCATCTACAGGATAATTCCAGGTAGGCTTTTTCACAGCCGAATAGAGGAATTGTATGCTATTTAATCTGAGCCCTTTGGAAATGTTTAGCAGCATCTCAGCCCGCACTGTCAGGAGATCAATTATTACATCAATAAAAGGAATTAAGAGCTTTGTCAGAAAAACATCAGGAAAGCAACCTCCTTAAAGGATACAGAGACAAAATTCTCTGTTGCTGAGATGGAAGAGGGCCCTCCCTCCTGTCCCTGCCCCAAATCCATGCCGCAGCAGGAGGGAAGCAGATTACAACCAGCAATCCCTCCCAGTCCCCCAGCTGAAAGTACCACTTTCCCCCAGTTCCATGTAACATTAGTAGAAAAGTTCCTCATGGGCTGATTTTCATTGACCTACAGAGCCACATATGTGAATACAGTAAGTGTTGACCTCAATGCCACAAAATAAGAGTAGCAGCCACAGCATCATGGCTTAAGGCGATTGCACAGTTTATTGAACACAGACAGGCTCTGCCTGGCTGGTGGGAGCTGGGCTGGCAGCACTACAGTGCTTCCAGCAGCCCTCAGCCCCAGAGCAGCTGGAAGAAGAGAGCAGAGCTAAGGGGGACCAAGACCACTTTGGAGGTAGGTACCCCAGCTGTTGTCATCAGCAGGTGTGTGAGAAAATGCGATCGTGCCTGGCTATGGGGGAAAATAAGGAGGGAATGGAGCTTTTTTCTTGAGTTGGATCCTGAAGTTTTGGTTCATGGAAAAGGAACATACATTCTGGGGATGAGGCTACAATCTCCGAATATAAGGCCATTTGCCTGTAGGATGTAAATCACAGTACTTCCGCAGACTCCAATGGAAAAACTCGGTGGCACAGTAGCCTCTAATTCTAGACAACAGAGGAACCCAAGATTGCTTTTATCTTAGAAGGAGTTCTGAACTTTTTTTTTTTTTCCCCACACAATATTCAAAAGCAACAATACAATCCCATTATTCCTCTGGAGCAAAATAACTGCTCTTTCCTCCTGGGTCCCTTATCACCCCAGAAATGTAAAAGATGACCAGGATGGGGAAGAACAGCCAGCTGCTGTTTGAGAGACTATAACAGAGAATGGACAGTTGGGTAAGCTAGTTACCTGCTAGAGGACTTGGACAGACCTCCTCTGCACCTCATAAGCCAGCACAGACCATCTCAGCCGCTGCAAGTTGCTTAACCCAGTGCATTCTGCTCCTGACAGGAGTCTGCGGTGCTATACCAGCCTTGTTCCTCCCACTCCTTGCCTGCCTCCCTCACACGTGCATGCACGCACTGAGGAGGACAAGTTTCCACCTCTTGAGTGAAAGGTGACATCTCTTCTCTTCAGGAGGGTCATTCAGCCAGCTGGCCATTCAATCCAGGTTTCAAAGCTCTCATGCTGTCCAACGGCTTGACTTGGCTTCCTACCGCTCTGTAGCACTTCAAGGTTCTTTGTTCTGTAGGGATTTGATTTTTATTCTCTCTGAGATCGGAAAAGAAAGAATCTTTTTTTAGCATGTAACAGGGGCTGGCTTAGGAGACTAAAGAAAGGCAAGGTCATAGGTTCAAACCAAGCCATATCATTGTGAAAATGATAACGAGCCTGTGATAAGAAAGGAACTAAGACACTTGTGCTTGATACAAATCATTGGACCACAGAAAGACCATCAAGTCCATCACCTCTGCACGATGTCACAGGCAGGATCCTAATGTTATCTACTGTATCGCCCAGACCTCTCTGCCAAAGGTAGATCAGGCCCAGATCTGCTTAGCTTGCAATATCATACCATCCTCAAATTGATTAACTATTCCATTTTCTCAGCAGCCTGGAAGGTAACAGATATTACTATTATTCAGTGCAAGAGGGAATTGTGGCTGAGAGACTAGAGTACAATCAAGGCGGCGATCTGTGAACAGCCTGGCTCCCAGGCCTCCTCCTGACCCCTACAGCTTCCACCCAGCTCAGCAACAAGATGAAGACTCAACTCACGTCATGAGAAAACTTATACAGACTGCCTGCCCCTCCCGGCTTCTTCTTCAGATGCCTAGAGCTGCCAGAGCGATATTTCATAAGTGGACGCAATAATTCTTCAACCCACTTAAGTGCAAAGAGGAAGATGTTTTAGTAATCAGATTGGGATGCTGCCTACCCAGAAAGCAAGAGATCCAAATCTGCTACAGTTCTCAGCACGATGGCGGGAGCAGCAGCATCAGGTTGGCCCCAGCTCTGCAGCAGGTCTTTGCTCCAGCTGCTCCTTGGCTGGCCTTGGACACATCCCATCATTCATAATCCATCCTGCAACCACCGAGCAATGACCTCACTGCCAGCATCCCAAAGGGACTACAAGGCTGCCTTGCCCCCAGAGGTTGAAAGGCATAGGTTTATCTGAGCCTTGTGGGAATAGGTCTTTAAGTTCCCCCAGGTGTGCACGCACATAAACAAACACACAAAAGCTTACTGCATGTTGAACACCAAAAACGTCGTGTGTGCCCTCTCAAGCAGTATTTACTCTTTTCCTGCTACAAGTCAGTCTCTTTCCTTTCTTCCAAACCGACCCTTGCCTCTTCCTCCCAAGGGGGAGCTGCCTTCTTCCTCAGCCAGCAAAAAAAGGTAACATCTCATTGTTCCCTGCTGGATTTCCACTGCTTGCAGCCTTTCACTGGCCAGCCCAGCACACAGATCACAGCTACGCTCATTCAGAACAAGGCAGTTTCTTCCAGAGGTCCTGTATTGGTCTGTGCTGGGATGATCCAGGAGCACACAGGTGAGGGGACCCTGCATGACAGACCTCTCGAGAGGAGTGTTTACATCATAGTTGAGGGTATCCTGTGATTTCCTAAAGGACAGCAGCTCCTGTTCTCTAGATGGATCTGCAGAGATGATCTCCATGATGTCCTGTAGACTGTAGGAGGGTCAAAGTCTGGCCACGGCACGAAGTGGAAGGTTTGGTTTTCAGATGCAGACAGAGGGCTGCTCCATAGCTTGATACTGCAGGGGTCAGCGCGCCTGAAGTGCAAGACACGAGTCTAACTGGGGAGAACCAACTTCTGATCACAATGTCTCTTGGAGGCATGACGCAAGAAGAGACGCCCCTCTGGTCTAACCAAGCATGGCCAGTCTTATGTTTTTAAGAGTCTGGGGTAACCAGCCAGCCAGTGCTGCTGTTTCAGCTAAAGCGCTTAAGAAGAGAAGGCTGAAGGGAGGGTGACATCTGGAAAACGCTGCACAGCCCTTTTCATGTGTCCTCCTCTCCCCTTCTTCCACCGCTTTCCCTGTTCTCCTCGACAGAGTCAGTCACCCTTGGAGAGCAGTATAAAATCTGCTTCCAAGCTGGAGGTTTAAAAGGAAACGTTATGGCAAAGTCAACGTTTCAGTACATGCTAATTTGAAATTAATTCCAACTCCAAAACACCCCCTGAATTTTATTTAACTGCACATCAACAGCTTCCATTGCCTGCAGAGTAAATATGGCACTTCTTAGGCCAAGCCAATTTTCCGAGTAAACATTACTGGGCAGCAGAACAATACCATTTTTAATAGACAGAACTGGGGAAAATGTGCGGGTAAATAATGAAAAAAGTTACACCAACATTTGCAAACTTCCCCCTTAAAAGCATACACACACAAAATAAGTCTTACAAATGGCCATATATGTACGTTTGGATAAAACTAAAAAAAAAAAAAGGAAACTTGAAATCTTCCGTGACCACCAGAGGGCTCTGGGTATGCGTGAGAAATGATCAGCTGAAGTCGACTCCTTAATTCATACCGAAATGCCTGTGTATGCAAAATACCAGGCAAGTGTCCCCGTTCATTGCATTTCCTCCTTTGCAATAATTAAACAAACAAACAAAAAAACCCAACAACCGAACAAAAAAAAAAAAAAAAAAAAAAAAGAGACAAGAGTTTTTTTTTCAACAGGTTTTCTGGAGAAAATGCCCATGAACATAGCCCCGGTAATATCACTTCTGTCTCCATGTCTTCACATGCAGGATGTCAAGCCACCTTGCGTCTTCATAGACTGAATATATCAGAAAAAAAACAGACACTTTGGAAAGCATGAAGAGAGGGAGGAAGGAGAAAAAAAAATGAAAGAAATGGAAAAGAGAATGCTTCCTTGGGAAAGCATCATCCATGCAATACACAAAACATTGGTCAACAATTCTCAAGGGCGCCACACATAGGTCCACCCATTCACCAGCTGTCTAGGGGAAGAATGTGATGCTAGACCCTCTGAAGCTGGGTGAAGATATAAAGAAATATCTTTCTCCATCCAGCACAGCAGCTTTTATTTTGCTGGACGCCAGCAGCAACAACCATACTGCATAGCATGCACTGTTGCACTGGAGACAGGGGATTGGGGCTGATTTCAGCAAGACCAACAGAAACATCTGCCTTCCAGTCCCAGGAGACACCTGCACTTTTACTGCAGCGAGTAATGCTGTTTGGTATGGCTTGGAGTAGCTCTTATGTGACTTTTGCTTCTTTCCAAGGATACAAATTTCCCCCCTGACAAGCCCAAGGGATGTGTAACTGAATCAACTAATCTGGAGAAATGGACAGTCATGCATTAAGGACTACACGCTGCTTTGGAACCATGAGAAGATCAATGGAGATGCACCTAAGGGATTATGTCTCTTACCTCTCAGTGAATTTTGCGGTGATTCTGACACTCACTTAGAGAGGTGGCATTTAATCTTTAAATTGCTGACAGAACTGAGGTCTCAAGGTGAAACCCAGCCATATGCTGAGCAGCAAGTATCCTTACTGGTGCACATCCTACTAGCTGCTACGACTGAGGATGATGAAGACAGAACAAAACCACTGTGGGAATGGTCAGTAACCAGGAGTCTCTACAATCTCTGATTAGTGAATGGTTAATGCTGTGCTTCCTCCTGACTTTTCCAGGCAGAGTCCTGTCCCTGTATCAGCTGGTAAGTGCCAAAATGTGGGAAAGACACAGACAAAGGCGAGGTAGTTTGTATTATCTATTGTTCATTGGGGTCAGCCTGCAGTGCATAAGCTGAGACAACAGTGAAGACAATAATTCTTATCTGGACTGAGCTGCCCCATCATCTCTTGATAATAGAAGCAACCCCCAGTCAGAACAAAGAGAAACTGAAATAGATGCTTGCTTATTCCAAGTTGGGTTTTTCAAACTGAGCTGAAATGATAAAGTAAGAGCAGATCATATCTACAAAAGCATCCAGAAAGCTAAAAATGAAGATAGAGGCATTTATTTTAAAAAAGAAAAAATTAAAATCTAAGAGAGGTAGGTGTCTCTTCATCAGTCTTCGTTCACTAACTTACCTGGGGGCATCTATAGATCTCATAAGAAGCCAACCTTAGGCACATGTATATTTTCTAAATCTGATTTGGCATCTCACTTACAGATGCTGACCCTTAGGTGTCCAGCAATGCAGAGAAGATGAGATTACTTCTATTGTATAACCACCATTCACGTGGGCCGTTCCCACTCTGTCTCAGTTACTACAAACTGTAGTAAACTCAGCTGGAAAGCTTGCCAGAACCCAGCACTGGGCAAGCTCAAGGTAATATATCGCTACAAGTCTATAACCTGTGGGGCTACATGAAACAGCCAGCACAGAGGAGTCTTCCAGTTTGATCTGCTTCAAAGAGAGTGTCTACCTATACTTCCAAGAAAGGATCCAAGAGCCCACAAGGCAACAAACCCAGGAGGCATCCTGCGTATATATGCAGCAGATTTCTATTCTTAGAATGATTCTAGCATAAAATGTTCCCCAGTTTGTCTTGCTGATGAAGATAGTTCTTAAAACTGGACATGATGAAAGATGCCATCACAGAAAAAGTGCTATCTAGGATGCCCAGGAGGGGCACAATCAGTGTGTGTGAACACTGCATGTGTCACAGTGTATAAGCAAACAACAGCATTATGCTTATGAGCAATATCTCTCTGAGAAACCAAGCAATATCTCCTGAAGTAGCCAAGCTTCAGTTATGCACGCTCAGGGGTTACAGAGGGTACTGACAATTGTGTCTACCAGTGAGGACATTTTCAAAAATGTCCAAATGACATAAATATCTGATTCCCATTTTCAAATTTGAACTAGACCTGCGGGGTAACATTCATCATACTAATTTTAGCTATCTAACAATTAGGCATCTGGGCAAAGCTGATCATTTGGGTTCCCTCTATAGCAAAAGGGGAGAAACAGAAACATCCAGAGGGTGATTCAGTGGGTCTGATCACAAAACAAACAAGAAGTGGGCAGTACTACTCACCCAGGGCTCTGTGAGATGGAGGTATATCTCTTCTTGCTCAAGTTACAGCATGACCTCACTGGAACACGTTGTCGATTCACATTTCTCTCCCTGACTGTGAAAGGACCCCAAACAAGAAGCTGTGCTTAAATGCTTAACTTTTCTACGAGTCAAGTCGAACGAGATGAATCCACCCTCCCTTTCTATCAGTGTGTTAAAATATTTCGCTATAAAAGAAACAGAAGCAGCTATTCTAGAAAAGGGGTTTCGGGAGATACTAAGAAAAATCCTCCCTTTAGTGGTTTTGAAACTGAAATAAGAATAATAGATGTTTCAACTGTCCTGGCATGAAAAGATGTTAACAGCATGGCACTTTTAAAGAACTTGGAGATGACAAGACTGATTTTCCAGAAGTGATTCTTCAGTTTCAATTTGAAAATTCCCTGCAGAGGAAAAATCAGAAATACAGCTTTTCATTCCCACTCACCAGGAAAAATGTCAAGAAGCCATCGACTTTGGCAAAGCCAGGGCTTCCAAGCCCCAGCAAACTAGAAACCTACAGCCAGCACTATCACAGCATGGAGGCAGCTCCTTAGGAGGAATTATTCTGCAAGTCCACTGTCGAACCAGGCAGTTAATTTACATATGAGACATGGCAGAAACCTTGCAACAAGCAAGAAGACCTGATGATAGATAAGCTACCCCAAGAGAATAGCGGTCAGCAGTGGTCAGTAGTGACAGTAGTGGTCAGCAGGCTGAATTCAACCACGTGGCGTACTGGAGATGTCACAAGCAACACTACTTGATCAGAGGCATACATGGGATGACCATATGTCCAAGCAGAAATAGCTTGCAGCTCCTGAGTACTCCTGGGTACATCCATCCATCTCCCATAACATTCTTAAGAAAATCTCATTTTGCCTTCATTTGTTAGAAAAAAAAAAAAAAGGCTTTTTGCTGGGAACAGCAAATGTATAGTTTTGGTAAGTAGAGGCAGGAGCAACTTAAAGAATGGCTGCTGGAAAAACTAAGTGCAAAATGTCTCTCAGCAACAAGCAAGCTTTATCCCGGAGGAAAGTGAAGCAACTACTCCCTCTGGATGCTGTCCCTGAAGCCAAGGTCATATAGCAAGGGATGACATGTTCTGCATGTCAGGTATTGCCTCAGGGGCATGGCTGGGGAGCCGGAGGGCAGTAGGAAGGTGAAGGTGAGAGCAACACAACGGCCCTGTATCGGTTCCCAAACAACATACCTGATCTGGGATCTGGGCTAGTTTGGCCTCTTGCCTCCTGTCTGTGCCTCCAGACAGCAAGGCAGCTACAGAGGCACATAAACACAGTGCTTTAGTTGGCGTTGAAGTCTACCCCCCACTATCACCCCCTCCTGTGTGGGAAGGTTTGGTTTTCTCCCCAGAGGGATGTACCCAGATATGCAAGAGTGACAAAATGCCAGCGATAAAGCCTTCCAACATCTCATGTTCTAGTCATGGGAAAAGAGAGTGGTTACAGGTTCCCTTAGCCCTGGATTTTCTTGTGGAAAACATAAGTTTTTAATGAGAAACAGATGCTCACATGATAACTCACACTGACCCTCTCTGTACATCTTCCACAACACAGCCATGTGGATCCACTGCACCACACATCTCCAGTCAAAACCTGCATTCCCTCCTGTCCCTGTACAAAGGCAAACAAACGTGCCAGAAATGTCACAACCAAGGGCCTCTCTCTTACCCCCTTTCCAAGGAGCATCTTCCCAGAAGAGCCAAAGGCTGAGATTTCCCTTAAATATCTCCCTCCTAGTGGTCCCCAGCATCTCTCCAGCATCTCTGCCATGCACAGGCCACCCTACAACACAGAGCAGCTGAGTGTCCTTCAGAAGGGGCGCAGAGGACTGGTGAAAACGCCTTCCTGCCCTCTGCAGTTCAGCACCAGAGTCTTCTGCCTGCGCCAAAGAGCCAATACTCCTCACTTCCCCCTCTTCCACCTCCTTCCTGGAGAAAAATTCCATATGTTACTGTAAAATTAAGAGTAATGTTGCATTGAAGGAAGAGTCAGAGCAATCGCACACATGGCCAGACACAGGTGCTGTTTTGCTCTTCTAACACAGACTGAGTGACTTGTAAAGCCACTGCAGAGTAGCCACAGTGACCGAGACGGGCATCTCACAGCACAGACCTCATTCACTGGTCTCACTGCAGCGTTTGGCTGACCAGGACATTGTCTCCAGCCCCTTCCAGCGGAGGTGACGGAGGGCAGGAAACCGTAAAAGACTGCCATGTCCCCCCTCTGTCCCCGTCCCCTCCTCCCTGAAATCCAACCAGGAATATCCTGGGGGAAGCCCCATCTGCTTCTCATTCCGGACTATGTCATGTCATAATTATTCCTAATTATGCCTCATTTAGCTTGATAGGTACCAGATTGGGAAAGATGCCCTGGCAAGAGCGAGCATCTCGGACGGCTGCAGCGGCGAGGCGTGGCCAGAAGAAGTGCGAAGCAGACATCCATAAAGGGATGCGACCCGTGCCGCCAGGCAAGGGGGGGCAGCATGGGGCTGGGCAGGGGCGAACAACCCCCCATCCCCCCCGGCAGCCACAGCCCCGAAGGGGAGGCGCAGCGGTGGCCCGGGCCCCCGCCACCGCCCCCGCCGCTCCCGCCGCCGCCCGCCAGGTGGCGCCCGCCGCCCCCGGCCCGGCCTCTCCCCCCGCCGCTGCGGCCCCGCCGCCCGGTCCCGCTCCAGCCCCGGGGCGGCTCCGAAGGCAGTAAACACCCCCCACACCCCCACACCCCAGTCCTTCCCACCTCTCCCACCGCGCACAGCTTTTGCCCCGGCCCTGAGTGTGTGTGTTCGCCCCCGCTCCTCTGGCTGACCCGTGGGCAGAGCTGGTGGGTCCTGCTAGGAGAAGGGTGGGCTGCCCCCTGCTCTCCCAGGCGAGAGGTCTGGGTGGGTCCTTCTCGTCTGCGCCCACCAACAGGGTCCCGTCGAGTCCCGAAGGGCCGGTGGGTCCCACGGCACAGGTTCACAGAATCACAGAATGGTCAGGGTGGGAAGGGACCTCTGGAGATCATCTGGTCCAACCCCCCTGCCTGAGCAGGGGCACCTACAGCAGGTTGTCCAGGCAGGTTTTGAATGTCTCCAGAGTGGGAGACTCCACAACCTCTCCGGGCAGCCTGTTCCGGTGCTCTGCCACCCTCAAAGCAAAGAAGTCCCTCCTCGTGGACTGGACTCCCATCCTGGTCCAGTCTGGGACACCACTCCTGCACCATGGGGGACACCTACAACAGATGGCTACAAAATTAATGCTACAAAAATAATGTTACCCAGACACCGGTTAGAGGCATAACACATTCCTCTTTCCTGATTGAACACCTACATAGGTGTTTTTTAATGGGTGTGCTTGTTGTACTGCAGGAAAGCTCCATTCCTTCTTTATCCACACAGTGACATTGGCTGCAGGTGTCCAGATATGCACAGCACCCGCAGCTGATGGACCAGATGACAGGCTGAGTGCAAGGCAGCTGATCCTCCAGGACGGGTGGTGGGAACTGTGTGGCTCCACCATGGTCCCTGGCCACCATCTTGTTTCCTCCTTGACCATCAGCCATAGGTTGAGGCTGAAATGCCACCTGTTAATGTGCAGGGACTGGAACCAAGTAAACTGCAGGAAGGTGCAAAGAATGTCAGGGATGTCGATCAACAGAGGTTGGTTTGAAAGGGCACTTGCTGCTCTGCACATCTCTGGGGCCCATGCTGCGGAAGCCACTGAGGAATCCTGCTTCAGTGTGAGTCAAAGGCAACCACATAACAACAGCATCACTGTGACCTGGGCAAAAAGACATTTTCACAAAACATTTTGGGGCAGGGGGAAATTAGTCAACATGGGGACAGAACACGAAGAAGTGACGTCTTCACGTGCACTGCTCACTTTCTGAAAAAAAAAAAAAAACAACAACTTATTTTTTGCTTGGGCCAGAACTCCTGCGACAAAAGTGGCTGTTGGGAGAGCCAGTGCTCCACCGTAGCCGGCTGCAAGCCGCATCTCTGAGTTGATGCAGGCATTGCGTCTGCAAATCTGCTAGCCATCCCCTGTGCCTCTTTTTCCTCCTCAGGATCCACCTTCTGAGAAGCCCACGGGGGAGGCAGGCCTGCGTGCAGCCTGTCCTTCTCCCATCTCACTGCTCTCCTGCTGCAGGGGGATGGGGTCAAATTCCAGGGGGAGAGAGGGAGGCAAAGCCACCTGCGATGAATTCAAACGGCATCTGTGGGAAGAAGCTGGGCAGCGAAGG
The DNA here is from genome assembly GCF_965231255.1 of Vanellus vanellus. NCBI lineage: Eukaryota > Metazoa > Chordata > Aves > Charadriiformes > Charadriidae > Vanellus > Vanellus vanellus. The sequence continues at coordinate 54,991,828 of NC_138905.1, forward strand.
AAGGATGATTTACTGACACAAGCTGAGCTAATATAAACAGTTAAACTGATACAGGTGTCTGTGCTCTAAGAGATTGCCTGACTTAATTCAATTGTTTTGTAAACCGATTTAGTTAAATCTGTATAAAACCGGTGTTTAAACAAACCCAAACAGTGTTTAAAAAGTCATTAATAAAACATATCACCATAAAACAAATACATATTAGCAAGGCTTCCTTTTTGCTGACAGGATTTATTCATTCCCTCCGTATTTCTTTTCCCCCCGTTCTTTTCTTCAGAGGTTGCACATTCTTCCGTGCCGTGACTGTCTCTTTCTTTCTGTACCATACAAAAATAGGGTTGTCTCCATTCAAAAGTGTGCAAGTCCACCTCTAGCATTTCTCACTGTTATGTTAAATAGAGCTGGGGAGACGTTTATTCATTTTTATAGAGCCTCCAATAACATTCAACCCAAAACAATATTTTTAAGCAGATTTTAAGCAAAGTAGTTTATGCTGGATTCAGCCTGACCCCTTTCATTCCTTCCAAACTGACCTCTCTTACAGTTTGGACATATTTAATCACTCTGAAAAGACGTTCCTAATTTTCTTGTTTTCAGCAAGGTCAGTTTCTTTTAAAACAACATTTGTATTTTTAAGAATTTTTGAGTCCTATTCCAACATTACCCAACACAAATTTTTAGCTGTGTCCAAAACTAACTGTTTCAAAATTCCAAGATTTTTGCACAAGCTTGGCCCAAATGCTCAATTAGTTTGGTCTCCTCCACCCAAACCCTTTCATTTTTTTAAACAAATGCATGATAGATGTAAAAAGAAAAAAAAAAAAAAGTTACTGTACCCCTAGCAGAAGTCAACAACAATAAGACTAGCATAGGTCAAGTCTTCCCTAGACATGTCTTTTTTTTTTTTTTTGTGGTCTTTAATTCATCCAGTAGAGGAATTTTGGCAAGTGCTTCCTGCATCTAGCTGTTTGCACATCTGCAGGGTGCACTGGAGCCATCACCCCCTTGGGGAGGCAGGTGAGGGGTGGCTGGAGCAGCCGCACTAACCGGCAGAAATTGTGACTAACAAGAACGAAGAAAAGAGGGGCACATTTGGAGAAAAAAAGATGTCGAGGGGGCTGTGGAGCACTTCACGTATTAGGTGGGCAGTTCCGAAGAAGTTAGGAGAGGCCTGGGACAAGGGGTACAGAAGCAAGGTGGTCTGGAGGGTCTGCAGGGGGCATAGGAAGCAGCCTCTGGGCAGGTAGGGAAGCAGGATGCATTTAAGCTCCGAGATAGCAGTATGACAGCTACGGGTTCTGGGATGAAAGGGACCAGCAGTGCTGAGCTGGGGTGGAGGATGTGCCTCCAAGTGGGGCTCTGGTTTGGTGGGCAGAGGCACATCTACTGCTCCTACCGCAATGAAACGGCACTCACAGGCAGCCTCCTTCTTCCCCAGAAAGCAGGCTGGCCTGCTGCCCCATGCCACAGGGCTCTGCTGGTTGGTACCCTCGAAGCCAGGCAGCGCCGGCGCACAGCCCTGTGGCACGTCACTACGGCAGAGGGCCACAGGGAGCCCAGCCAAGCCCCCACAGCCTCACGTTGCTGCCGTCTGAAGAGCACAGACCCTCGCCTGGGGACAACACTGTGCACATGAAATCTCCTGGGAGAGGCTGTCACCCACGCGCTCCCAGCTGTCCCAAATTCCTGCCCTTTATCCATCCCAGAGCCCCTTTCCACCACAAGACGAGGCTGCAGACTGGTGCGTGGGGGTGGGTGGGGGGGTAGGGGTGGAATCTCACCCATCTTGGGTGCCAGCGCAGGGGTTGGCTCCTAAAAGCTGTGCCAGGAAGGCTGCTCTGCTCCGAAGGATGCATCCAGGGTAAGCCTTGTGTACATTTGGCAGGGACCGCAGTCCACAACCACCCAGCCTGGCGACATCGCCGGAGGCCTCAAGGGTAGACAGTCCAAGCCAGGATTTGTGATTGTTTACCTTGACATCCATTTGGATATACTCCAAGTGTAGACAAGGGATTTAGATGTCCAGATTATTTGCCCTCACGGCACCAACGCACAAACACAACTACTAGGAAGATTAGAGAGATCCCATCTGCTTAAACTGCTCCCCCTTTCCTGCCAGCGCTGATCGCTCTCTGATAACCCTGATCCATGGGGATTTAAGCCCCACTGCCACTGTGACTGACACCAGCCTGATAATTACATTTCCCATGGGACCACCCTCCCAGGTCCATGCAGCCCATCTCTGCTCATCCTATCGCAACAGCAGTCTCATCTCCACTGCTGGGGACCCACACCTCGACCCCCAGCAGCAGTCCCCAACAGCTCCTGTGCAAGGCACTAGACAAAACTGTAGCAGAAAGATCGCTCTTGCCTTTTTATTTGGCTGTTTAACCAAACTGAGATGGTCCAGATCATGAGAAAAAACAGCAGGCAACAGAAGGAATTACAGGAAATGTAGATCTTAGTTGTCCTCGCATGATTGCAAGTTGTTATGCTAGTTTTATTCATACTTTGAAATGTCACCTCTTTGGGCTGTGGCCAAAAATATTAAGTTCTAGTCCACGCTGGAAAAATAGAGGCTTTGACCAAAAGTATCTTTACTAAGCTTTAACTAAACCATTTGTTGTCAGTAATTGCTACAAAATAAGACACTCTGTTCAGCCCTGCATCTTTGGAAGGAAACACAATAAGTAATTATGAGTTTACAGTGCAATTACATAATAGTTCAGTCTCAAGCACTTTCCTCGGCGGTAGACAATTCTATTGTTAGGCTGTGAACTCAGAGTGGGGTTTGGCACTTTTGCCTCCCCATGTCATTTGGACCCAGGGAGCAAATCCTTCCACGACTTCCAAGTGCTCAGTGTTGTGGTTCTGCTCCCCAGAAAGAGAGCACCTCCCACAGCCAAATGCACACCTTTGACTTGCGAACAATGTTTTCCACGGACGGTGTGGGAATTTCGCCAACGCTGAACCTTTTTCTAGCCCAAGTTACGGGTCTCCTGACCAAATAATGACTTAGCTCAGCCTGACTCCGTTTGAGAGCACAGATAAGAACACAGCAGAGACTAATCTCCCTGGGAGGCAGTCACACGTGCGTTCTGTGCTATTGCAGCCTTAAGCCATCCAGCAGTGCACACATCGGGCTCTGGTAATGTTCCCCTCTGACCCTTCTCCTGGAGTGGGCCAATTGCTGTAGACGATGGGGTGGCAGTGATGATGGTTGATGACTGGTTTAGGGCGTGTCTTCCCGTACTACCAGAGAGGAGCAATTTGAACCATAGGAAACCCCTCCTTTTATTTTTCCTCTCTTTCTGCAGTGGGCCAAACACCCGTTAACACTGGTGGTTGTTTATCTGCTCTCTTGTCATCCCATCTCAGTACCTCAGCTATGAGATCCAGCTCCTGTTCTTATTCTTGGCAGGTAAACGCCGTAACCCTGTGCATTCTCTAGTGCTTTTTGATGTCCTAGCTTATTCTTTTGATGGGTCAGAGGATGCCTTCAGTGCTGTCCAAACCCCTGCTGTATTCAAATAAATTGCCTCTTTCTTATTTTTAATCTTCTAGAAAACACTGTTTGCCCTCTAGGGCCGACAGTTATTCCCACACACTCAAAAGCAACAAAACTCAAACACGCTACATCCTTTGTAGTCAGCTTAGCAGGTAAAAGCAAAGGCACTCAGAGCTGTGCTTGTGGAGGGACACGTAAAGAGTGGAGGGAAGTGGCGATGAGGGGATGTGCTCATAATAACGTTTATCTGAAGTGCGGCCCATAACTGCTCAGGGGGTGTACCATGATGACCACCCACATAAGACCCTTCTCTAGGCTTTTCACAAAGGTTTTCACAAGCCAGGAGTCACCTGTGGACCGTAAGGGAGGAGCTCCTGCTGGAGGGGGACACGCATTGTTTGGAGGGAGCCGCAGGGCTTGTTAGAGGAGTGGAGGGATGCAAGGAAACAGCCAGCTGCACAGCATAGCGAGGACCATCTCTAAAGCTCGAGGCTTAACTGGTCCTAGATCTGTTCTTAATTTCAGCTATTGTGTTATTCAGCAACCGAGACTCCAGCAAGCAGGTGCACCCAGCTCTGCGCCGTGAAGCGAGCAGGCTGGGGCTGTAGGTTTCACAGTAGCGGCTGGTAAGGCATCGAAACTGCAGAGATGGGAATCATTGCTGCGAAAGCACATTTCATCACTTTCTTCCCATGAGTGGAAATCCTTACACCTCCTGCCTCCTCAACCCCAATACCCCAAAAGACACTCAACTGCATTGTGTAACTGGGAAAAACTTCATCCGCAAGACAGGTCCACAGCAGCAGCGTTTCTCCCTCACCCTCAGGGAGGGCTTTTGGGCACCAGCAAAGGAACTTTGTATCACACCAAGCAAATTGCTGTTTCTGAGCTCGATTGCTGCAGAAAGCCTAAGCCATCAAATGAGAGAGACAAGGAGTAAAAGGGAAGGATGGCAGAGGGAGAGTCAGTCAAGATGGAAGAACGATTTTGTGGGTTGTTTTTTGTTTGGGTTTTGAAGAATAAGGGCATTGCACTTCCAGCATATGATGCACAGTAAATGCTGAAAGGCCAAGCAGAGGAAAAAGGGGAAAAGGCCCTGAAAATCTTCAATACATTACTGAAATATGAGAAGGAAAAGGTTTTGTTTCCATGGCAACGGGGCCTATGGTGCTTCTGCTGGAGCAATCTACCAGAGAAAGAGGACTTTTTCTGTTAGGGTTGCCAGTGAAGTGAAAGATAATTACAGAGACCCCTTGGCTCAGCTGGGTGCATTTGTAAATATTCTACTTGATGTATGCAAGTTCCCAGATGTTACATAGCCCCCAGAAATTAGTGTCTCCAGAGATGACAGAGAGTGAGTTCCTGGGTATGTGTAGGTGACTGCCGCAGGCCAAATGTCTGTGAAGGTTTGGGTGCGTTGTGGTTTTTTGCCCTTCCACCATGCTATTTTGGTGTATGAATACGGCCCGAGGTGTTAACAGAAACTTAAGAGTTAAAATCCTTCTTGACTGCAGATTTTGGATTATGAAGTTGCAGTTCTCTTCAAGATAAGAGGACTTTGTTCCCATCTGTCACCTCCCATTGCCCACATACATCAAGTCTGAAGTGGTCTGTGGCAGCTATTTTGCCCCAGCAGCACAGCATAAAAGAATTCAAGAGAAAAAGGGAATATGAAACAGGAGAGGGAACTTAAGAGATACAGAAGATACTGACATAAGAAGAACTGGAACAGGACTCCAAGCATAGCTTTCATCCTCTTGCAAAGAGCATCATTAGATCATCACTTACTAAAAATGATCGGCTTTAATACTAACTGAAACTATCTGTCTATGGCATAGTGATGATCAGAAGCCCAAAGAGAGACTGTTATACATGTTGTAAAAATAAATCCTTTGCTTCAAAGAACTTAAAATCCAAGTGGGTAAGAGAAAGATTTAGATATCTGTATTTTGCAGATGGAAAGCAGGGATGAGGTGTTAGAGGTTAAAACACCTTGTCTAAAGTTGCACTAGAAGTTTGTGATAGAAGTAGTTGAACCTACAGCTCTTGACCTCCATACAAATGTCTAACAATACAAGTATCTCCAAAGTCATATCTCCAGGTGTTCAGCTAAAGAATTCAGCAGATGCAGTTCAGCTGCTGAGACCCAGCACAATCAGACAGATGGAATGAATACAGGCAACACAACAGCTCCATGGCCACCATGGTTTCAGCAAAGACATTTTCTTCCCAAGCTAGAAACAGTACCAACTAAACAAAAAATAACCCAGCATCCTTCAGCCATAATAGCATATTACATAGAGGAAGTAGGAGAGCATTTACCAGCTGGAAGGAAGATAAGTCTACACTGATCAGATGCAGTATAGTCACTTAGGGCAGCAACAACCATCTTCACCTGTATTTTAAGGGCCAGACCCTGAAAGAACATACAGAGAAAAATTTCTTTTGGGCAGGTCTGTCTGGTGTCCTTCCTCCTCTTTTGCCTCTGCCCGACTAACTTTTGGGAAAGGAACCACAGGGAAGAGGCAAGTGGAGACTGAAGTGTGCCAGTAGCTAGAGAAAACAAGTATGTGTGCTCTCAGGTACCAGTGCCAGGGTCAGCAGCAGGCGAACAGGTTGCAAAGCTGCGCTCCAAGTGAGCAATCTTAGCACCTCTGGATCCTGAAGGGAAAAACTGTACATAGGTGTTAAGGCCCACACAGCAGTGCTCTTTCCTTTCTCTGGGGAAGGAGCTGGCAGCATATGCCAAGCACAGCCTGAAGCTGGCAGAGCAGTTACAGAAAGCAGACTGGGCAGAGACCAACAGCCATAGATAACGTTCTCCCATTGCTCTCTGCAGTTTTGTGTTGCAAGGTTTTACCCCCTTAGTGCTACTGGCTGACCTCCAGACCCTCTTTTGTCCCATCTAGTCAAGTGCCACTAGCTCACCCCTACCACCACTACCACCATGGCAGTGACAAACCATAACAGCAAAACTCATGTGTCATCTTGTCTGTCCTGTTTGCATGTTTTGCCCCCGTCACCTCTCATGGATTTCTCCTGTAAACTCTGAGGACATGCAAAATCTACACATCTACATCTGTGTGTGTACAAGGCTCTGGCCTCCATTAGCGTCGTATCACTGCAGTCATTAAGGATATCATTGCATTACCCATCACATTACCAAAGAGGTAGACTTCTTTCTCTGATCAGGCGTCAGAACAGCATTGTGGCCATTTGAAAAGATGGGTTGCAGATTTTGAGTCAACCGTGTCTTTTTTATTTCTTTTCCTTGCAATATTCTCCATGCAGAGTCAGAGAAAACCTGTGGGGTTTTTCTACAGGGCTTCTCTGCAACTACACAAAGCTGCCAGGAGGTGATCCTGGAGGACCGTTTGCAGTAGCCCTTGGAGGCATGGAAGTGACACAGGGATGCTCACAGCAAGACAGACAGTGCTGGACTCAAGGCACCCAAACGTAGCAGATGTGACAGGACGGAATATCCCACAAGCAACACAAAGATCCCATAAATGATCTGCCTCACAGCTCACCTTAGATCTCCATGTTTAGGTATCTCATCCTCCAGGGACCAGCCTGGGGAGCTCACATGTTGGAGTTGAACATGCAGGACTCTGGAGGGGAAGAAGCAGCAGCTGGAGAAGTCCTGAGGAGAGTGGGAGAATGGCTTCCCTGTGAATGCCCCCAGGGCACGTAGGGCATGTAGTCTCTCCTGGCCCAACACCAAGGACATTCCAACTAGCTGGCTTCAAGTCAACATAGCATTGTAATTCTCATCTGCCTAGTACCACATTATCCCCTTTCATTACTCCTTTTCCCTGAAAAGTTAGAGAAGCATAAGTGCCGTCTGAATATCTGGTGGCTTTACATAGCCTACAGCATGCTCTGAATACAGAACTGGTTCTCTAGGCCCATGACATGCTAGAGATGCCCCCTGCGTTGGAGACCCTATCAGGACTGGGAGTCAGTGTACAGCCTCGCACACAGCCTGCCCTAGGGGAAAAAGGGTTTTCATCAGCTCCTCTCCACTAGAGGAGCAGCACCCAGCCCATAATCATCTCTCCCAGTACAAGCTAATAAATGGGCAGAGAGCTCAGCGCCTTCGCCCTCCTGCGAGGACACCCCACCCGCAGCTGTGCACCTAGATAAAGTGCCAACAAATTATGGAGGCGAGGCAGAAAATCATTCCTACAGCTCCATTTGCAAGATAATTTATAGCATCTGCTTCTGAATTCAAACGAGTGCAATGCTGCAGCCTTTCTAACCTGCTGCTCTTGCTGTACGGTTGTCACCATCTTCTGGCTATTCAGAGACCTTCTGTGAAAGGGAAACACACTAATGGACCTCAGGCTGGCTATTAGCAGACACTTGCCCAGACTGCAATAGAGACCACAGCTTGTTTGGTTGCCCTGCAGCCTCACAAGAGGGGTCAAGAACTGAAATAGGGTGACAGAGATGGTATTCCTGCTCTCACCCAGCAGTGCTGGAAGGATCAGCAGTGAGGTGTAAGAGGCAAAACAGGGCATCATAGTCTCTCCAGTCTCACATTAGCAGTCATTGCAGAAGTGGTACGAATGTACCAAGGAAAAGTGGCCCAAATGTGGTTTGCCTGTGTCAGCAGCCCTGAGAAGAAGGACTTGGGGGTGTTGTTTGAGAAGAAGCTCAATATGAGCCGGCAATGTGCGCTCACAGCCCAGAAGGCTAACTGTATCCTGGGCTGCATCAAAAGAAGCATGGCCAGCAGGACGAGGGAGGTGATTCTGCCCTACTACTCTGCTCTTGTGAGACCCCACCTGGAGTACTGCATCCAGCTCTGGAGCCCTCAACATAAGAAGGATAGGGACCTGTTGGAGTGGGTCCAGAGGAGGGCCACAAAGATGATCAGAGGGCTAGAGCACCTCTCCTATGAGGACAGGCTGAGAGAGTTGGTTTTGTTCAGCCTGGAGAAGAGAAGACTCCGGGGAGACCTTATAGCAGCCTTCCAGTATCTGAAGGGGGCCTACAAGAAGGCTGGAGAGGGACTTTTTACAAGGGCATGTAGTAACAGGGTGAGGGGCAATGGCTTCAAACCAGAAGAGGGTAGATTTAGAATAGATATTAGGAAAAAAATTTTCACTCTGAGGGTGGTAAGGTACTGGAACAGGTTGCCCAGAGAAGTTGTTGAGGCCCCATCCCTGGCGGTGTTCAAGTCCAGGCTGGATGGCGCTTTGAGCAACCTGGTCTAGTGGGAGGTGTCCCTGCCCATGGCAGGGGGTTGGAACTAGATGATCTTTAAGGTCCCCTCCAACCTAAACCATTCTATGATTCTATATTCTCAAGCTGGGAAATCCTCTTTGTGTACCTGCCCGGCATTGCCAGATTGCACCAAGCCACACTGGTTTTTAAGTTACAAAATCTTTGTCAAACTTTGGTGGTGTGGGCTAGGGTTAGACTCTCCCCCTGCCTATACCTGACTGGCTGAGGCACAGATTAGCATCTCTGCTTCGCAGCATACGTCTCTGTCTCTTGCTCTGTCTCCTGTACCCCTTTCCTCAACCATATCACAGCTGCCAACTCCCCGTGAAACCTGAGCTTCTCACCTACAGCTGAACCCCAGTTCCTACTGGCAAAAGGTAGGGAGCAAGAGGCTAATCCCCTTCAACGCAGGATAATAACACCCAGGGTATCTGTCTGGTCATACCCGGTGCCTGCTCGGAACGTAGATGAATGGAGAATCAATCCAGCCTGCCATGGTAAATGCACTTTCAGAGCCTGACACCTCTGCTCTATCTTGGATATCTCTAAGAGTAGGGTGAATTGTCCTTTGGAGGTCCACATCTTCATGCCCTGGCCTACGGTGTTACCAGCGTGTCTCTCTTTCCTCAGTAAATGATTGGATTAACCTCTCTGATGCACAAGACCTGCCATGGGGGCTGAGGCATGTTGTGATAAGTTGGGGTTCACACCACAATGGGGGCTGTGCCTGAGCCACTCTGACAGAGCTGCCCAGTGCTGGCTTTCCTGTGGTCAGTGCTTCCTGCTGAGGAAGGAGCAGAGAAAGCAGCAAGTGCTGCCACACTGCAGGGCACTCCTCATGGTGCTCCCGCTGCCACTGGCCTTCCCTCTAAGAGCCCATCTGCTCCTCTTCCTCCCTCCCTCTCATCTTATGCAAAGCAGCTCATTAGTCCCATTAGCAGCCGAGCACCATCTCTGATTGTTCATCAGCGATTCCTTTGTCGCCCTCCATCACTCCTGTTGAGCCTCATTAATGCTGCTAGGAAGCAGGGGAGCTGTCGGGATATTTATAGGAAGGGTGGGGTGTTCTTTACACTTTATTGCTGTCTAATGCCTCTTCTCCATTCACCACCTCTCCCCTCACCCCAGCCCTCCACAGAGACCCTGCTCTTTTATGGGGGTTATCCAGGGGGTTTACTAGACAGGAAAGGACTAGACTGACGGGTTTGAGTCAGGGAAATGAGAAAGGGAAGCTGGAGGTACGCAGAGGCTCTGTCTTTGGTCAGGAGTATATAAGACCAGGTAGGGCTGGGTACCTGTTTGAGGGATGCTGAGTGTGTGTCCCTGTGCATGCACACATCAGCTGGGATAGCCGTAGCAGCCCACAAATGAATGCAAAGAGATCATCGTGTGGGCACATCCATCTTGTGGAGGTACGTGCCCCAGCTACAAGCATGGCAGCTTGCATATGCGGTACCTGTGTCAGGGGCTGGGTGTGAATGCGTCTCCACGCAGGACACCCATCTCCTGGCGCGTACCATGCTCCCAACAGCCCCACAGGGAGCGACCGCCTTGGTTACTTACAAGAATATTCTTTCATGCAGCACTTAATTATGGAGGCAACTAGACAGAGACTAATCATTCATTCTAATACAGGGGAGAATAATCATTCTGATGGCAGGACATACTCGGCTTCTCTGGGAGGAGAAGAGATAATGTGGGGAGGACGAGGAAGCTGAAGAAAAGCCACAGGACAAGGAGAGGAGGAGGAAGGAGGAACAAAATCCTAAATCAGTTACCTAGTACAGACACCTTTATGACTTCATAAACGGAATATGCTTAGTGTCAGCAATCTTTGCCTTAGAGCATCACGAGGATACCTCTCCCCAGTCAAAGCCACAGGCCCTGATTGTGCCAGCAGTCAAACCAGGTGACATTTTAATACCACTTTTCATCTCAAGATTGCATCTTCCTTCCGAAGGGTCCCAAGGAGTTTTTATAACCTTTCCAGACACATAATTCATGTCTCATGGCACTGAAATGGAGCCGGTTCCTGAGAAGGATGAGCCAGCTCCACCACTGTGCAGGAGTTTTGGATAGAAAACAGTGACAGCTTCTGTATCCCCCTGGAACCATGGGGTACGCATGTGCAGGTGTGCGAGGAGGGGGATTTCAAAGCAGCAGAATGCAATTGCAGAGTATGGAAGCTGGCCAGGGGCTGCAGCCAAGTCCTCAGCTAATATGTAGGTTAGCACTGGGGAGCTGCAAGAAACGGCACTGGTGACTCAGATCGTGCCAATCCTCCCTCTTCCTCCCTGGTGGATCACACCCCTACAGGGGGCCGGACCTCCATGTGGCTGGGGACAGATCTTGGAAAAGGCTGCGATCCAAGGTCCTTAGGTAATTGTTCTGAATCAATTGCCAAACCCCAAGGTATTGATCCAAGTGTCTTGGACAAAATCCAGGTTTGGGAAATGGCATCACACACTTCTTAATCCCCCTTTTGGGTTTCAACCAAGTCACACTACTTTTCTTTCCCCTCCAGAACTGTGCCCTGCTGGGAACAGAGATGGCTCTGTTCCCACTCTGCTTCTCCCACGCTCTCCTTGGGTGCCTGCTCCTTGACCACAGCTGGTGTGAAGACCCTGGGTGAAATGGATATCCTGCTGGAGCTGGCGTACCTACCAGACTGTGCTACACCCACAGCTGTTCTTCACTGTTGCCGGTGAAACACAGCCCCATGCTGCCCCCGGTGAAGTCTTCCTTGCTCCCCACTGAGGATGGTGCCAGCTGACAGACATGAGGAAGGGTTGGCTTCCACTGTCTGGGAAGTGCTGCTCAGCTTTGTCCTGCAGACCTCACAGAGAATCAACATCCTCGACAGAATATGAGCGAGGGGCATGTGAGACTTGAGCAGAACCCTCTATCCCATAAATCTGTCAGGAACTGACCCTTTCCCTTCCTCAGCCAGTGGACTGCAGCAGCAGCAACCCAAAGCAGTTGAGGAATGCCTGCCCTCCTACACAGAGACCTCTCTCTGGCTCCCTAAGTAGCAGGAGTAGAGCTTTCCCTGCCCTCTGCAGCTGCAGGCCATCGTGCATACAGTATTATGTTTGTATATCTCCTCTGCCTTCCTCATTGCTGCGTCTCTCCACTTCCAGCTAATTTAATTGACTGCTCTGGTTATGAAGAATCATGGTGTCTAGGCACCAGGAGTAATACTTAGCATGATATTGCCATTTTCACATCCCAGAGCTGTGCAAACATTAACTAATGCTAACTCTAATTAGCTGCGACTCACTGGAAAGTAGGTAAGCTTGATATTAGCCCAATTTTTTAGCTGATGACACTAAGACTCAGAATGCTCAAGTTACTCGTCTCCACTGTGGAGATGAGTTCAGCAAAAGAACCAGGATGAAAATGGGTAAATATGTTTTCTGGGACGTTTCACCATCCTGAGGGATATTCTGACCTCCCACACAACATGCATTTGCCCCAGCCATACCTCAGGAGCTAAGGACAGGATGCCTCAGTCCTGCCATGCCACAGACCCCCAGAAGTGCCTGTGCTATGCTCAATCAGCTGAGAACCCCTCCCCTGGCTAATGGTGCCCTCAACTGCTGTCATCTCCCCCAGATCATTCAACTGGTGAACACAATGCCACCAGGACCCAAGGAGGTTTCCTAAAGCCACAGTCATGCAATAGTAGGGCACAGGCTGCCCCCTTTCTCCCACTTTCCCACCTGAAAGATGTTGAATGACATGGCAAAAGTCTGCACTGAATGTGCTAGAAGCCATATTATGAGTGGAAAGTGATGCTCTGAAGTCCTGCCATGGTTTGGTTAGCAATTGATGGAGAATATATGTAGTTTCTAAATACTACAACTCTTTCTTTAAACAGAGCATAACCCTTGTGCAGAGGCATTTCAGTTTTAGATATTGTAAGTCACTGCTATGTTATTCTGCCCCCAGAAACGCCCTGTACTTTCTTTTCTTTCTCTCTTGGTTGTTGTTCTTCACTAAAATTCAAAGCTATCTACAAGTTCAGCATTTCACACTCAGGAAAAGAGCCAGGGAAGTCCTTCCTTCTTCCTTCATTCTTGCTCCTCTGCCTCATAGCCAACCTTTCAGCAAGGTCATCAGAAAGACTGGCTGATGGACACTCTGTAAAGTTGGTTTAGGAGAGGTTCTCCACTTGGCAACTGCTAACTCAGGCAGTTGGTGTGCCTCAAAATTCGCTCAAGCCACTTCTATCAGCAGTAGCCCTCACCTTCACTCCTCTCTGGGTCATTACACTCTTCTACCTCCCCTGCTGCCATAGCTACCCAGAGGTGGATGCATTTCCCTCGAGGATGCATCTACTGAGGCTTCCTTCACTGCATTGCTTGGAAGCAAGCCCGAGCTTTGAGCTGAGCTGTCCCCACGTTTGCAGAACAAGAAGTCAGTGTCTATGTTGCGCGCACCCTGTGAAAGTTTCTCTGTTTAGTGTTGTGTTTACAAGGACAGAAAAGGTTGAGGAAATACCACAGCTAAAATGATTGGTTAAAATAATTTTGTCCAATACCAGGAATGGATGGGAAGAGTCCTCTTCCCTCACAGTCCTCTTCCTTTGTATCATTTTGCCATCATATAAAATCCAGGTGTGCTCAGCTCTGGGGAATGGTGGGCAGTTCTGGTCCCTGCTCCAGAGGAAGGCAAAGTCGAGTCAGAGAGACATGGAGAAGAGCAACTAAAATGGCCAGGGGGATGGAGCAGCCACCTTCGGAGGAGAGACTGAAATTTCTAGGGTCTTTGATTTGGAGAGGAGGATGTTAGGAAGCTTTACAGACTCACCAAGGCAGTGGATAAGGTGAAAAGAGAACTGCTGCTCACCAAATGCCATGGTGCTGGTCGTGTGCTGGAAGGCACTGCTGAGAGCAGTCAGGATTTCGTGGTCTTCCAAAATACCATCTCCTGCCGGCACCATAGGACACTGAGGCCTGGGCTGTGGAGACCATTGCTCTGACTTGGTGGGTCATTACATTTTGTCTGTTTTGGTTTCAGTTGGGATAGAGTTAACTTTTTTTTATTAGCAGCTTGTGTAGTGCTATGTTTTGGATTTGTTACGAGAAATACTTTTGATAGTGCACTGGTGGTTTTAGTTGTTGCTAGGCAGTCAAGTCCTTTTCTGCTGCTCATATTGTCCTGCCAGCAAGCAGGCTGGGAGAGCCCAAGAAGTTGGGAGGAGACACAGCCGGGACAGCTGACCCCAACTGACCAAAGGGATATTCCATACCATTTGACATCATGCTTCATATATAAAGCTGGGGGAAGAAGAAGGAAGGTGGGGACATTCAGAGTTATGACATTGTCTTCCCAAGTAACCGTGCTTTCCTGGAGTTGGCTGAACACCTGCCTGCCAATGGGAAGCAGTGAATGAATTCCTTGTTTTGCTTTGCTTGTGTGTATGGCTTTTGCTCTACTTATTAAACTGTCTTTATCTCAACCCATGAGTTTTTCCTCACTTCTACTCTTCTGGTTCTCTCCCCCATCGCAACTTGGGGGGCAAGCGAGCGGCTGCGTAGTGCTTGGTTGCCGGCTGGGGTTAAACCACAACAATATCACACAAAAAAAAGAACAGTGGGTGTGCTTTCATGTACAGAGCCTGTACAGAGACATATCACACAAAAGAAAACCTGTGGACATCCAGTCCCAGCAAGCACCAGCCACCCCCCGCCTCCAACCCAGTCACACCTCAGTGTACACAGCGAGCAGGCTGTGGGACAGGCAGGATCCAGGCACCCTCAAAGCACTGACTCCTTTATACAGCCACAAAACTGCCCTGGTATTATCTATGACTGTAGCCTCGCACAGCAGGACTGGTGCTTGAAGTCAGCAGGTCTGTGGCTGAGCAGAAGGAATAAAGAAGCCATTTTTCATTCAGGCAGCCAGCATGTGCCCCAACTCTCTGAGACAAAATGGGGTGGGGGAAAAAGTGCATAGGGACTTCAGGCACTCATGTTATGCGAGCACCCTGAGGTGCTTACAGACAGAAGGGAGGATAAAATTGCAGTCACTTCCAGTATCCCTGGGAAGATGAGCACTGGGCCCAGCCAGTAGCCAGGAGCCATCTGTCAACTGGGATGAAGGCTTTGCTTCTCCTTATTGCACTAGCCCAACCCTCATTTCCTCACTAGATGTATTTAATAAGCAGTGCTCACTCTGACAGCTGTCTTGCAGCTCACACATGAGCTAGAGCCAGAGTTTAAAGAGAAATGAAGACAAGGAAGAACATATATATAATCTGTAGAGTTTCTCTCCCCTCATTCACAGCCTGCCTTTTTAATATTCCCAACACACCTTTGCCTCAGGACTACAGCCATGCAGCAGGGCTTGTTCATTCAACATAGTATGTATAGTCTTTGGTGACAGAAGACATCATATGTGTGAACAGGTGGTAGAGAAAGAAGGAAGCAGAGGAGGAGAGAAAATTATCCCTCCTTCAGTTACATTCTGTATGGAGAGGAAAGCAATGTCAAATTGAGGAGCTTTAAGAATTAATTTAACCACAGGCTTTGGAGCACACACCTACCTTCTCAGGGCTGCGTGTGAATATTCCATATTCCTCATGCAGAACATCATCTTTTAGGGTTTATCACATTTTGACTCCTTTGCTAGGAACTGGAGTGCTCTGCTGTTGCACAAATCTCAACTAATGCAGCAGATTTCAATGAGATACCTTATCAGGGGAGACAATTTTATTCTAAACCACCGATTTCATTCACACTCATTCTTTCATGCCCCCATGTTCTCAGGCACCAACAGGTGTGTGCCTATATGACCCAGCTAGGACACCTTGCAAAGACAGGAGGACAAGGGACACAAGCTAATGAATCATCACATCTCTAGAGTTCCTCTTAGACAGGCTACCATGGGCTGTTTTTTCACTTTAAGGGTTCACAGTGGTTGTGATCCTTCATCTCCCTGCCCTGTTCCACCTCTCAGAAGTATTAGGAAACATTGCTGATTTACTCATTCTCCTTAGTCTCCTTACCTGGATGTCTTTAATGGCTCCAGGCTTGTCCTTTTTCTTACCTCTTAATGGCTTCAGTCTGTCTTTTGCTTTATTCCCAATCTGGGTTTTTTGAGAAGCTGCAAGATGTGCTGTGATCTTGATAATCTTCTGTCTTAGGTGTCATCAACAGCTGTCATTCCTGACCTTCTGCCACATCCTCTGGTGCCATTCATGCCCATCCATTCCACTCTCAATGTTTCTGTTAGATCTCTACGATATCTCTGGCTAAGGCGTAGTCCCAGCCCACACACCTTCCATCACTATGCCTGGAAGATCCTATCATAGAGGACAGACATTTTAAATGCATGGCATATTTAGCTGAAGAAAAGCTATTTCACTCATTGGGGATTCTTGTGTCTGCAAGAAGCATGTTCTGACTGCACAGTGTTCGTCAACAGGACTTCAGTCACCAAGAGACATCTGGGTGCATAGAAAACATGTCCTTTGGCTGCCCACTGTCAAATCTGGACTATAGGCCAGGGTAATTAGGAAGTGGGGGGAGGAATCAACATTTGCACAAGGAAAAAAAAGTTTGACAGGTTGATTTTTTTTCTTTTTTTTTAATGATGTCTGTTTGAAGATGGTTACCTGGTTGGAAAGCTGAGCTGAGCCCTGGTAGAGGGAAACAGCTTACTAGTGAGGCTGGGAAACATTTTTGGTGAGTTCAGTTTCCCAGCACTGCATCATTTCTGTCATTTGCCATTCAGATCCCCCGGGCTCAAGCAGAGCCCCATTCCCCAGAGTGGTGGCCCACTGGGCATCTACCAGCTTCTCCTACCCACAGATTATCTCCTTACAGATAAATTCAGGATCCTGCCATGAGGGACTGAATGAGGTGCAGATTTACTGATGTACTTGAGTGCCTGGGATTTTCTGAAGATCCCCGTCTGACCCCTGTCAGGCACCTGCACAGCATTGTAAATCCTCTCCCAAGGACTGCAGGACCTACCTTGCGCACACAAGAAGCCAAGAACAGGATTGAGATCACCACAGCTTCTTTCTAGCCCTAGACCCCATCCAATAGCTGGAGCTGCCCTCTGGGGTCTCCCTTGGCACAGCCATGGCAGTGCAGAGGTGAGACCACTCACTTCAGGAAAGATGATTGTGTTCCTCTACCCCTTAGGGTAGGTGCCTAAAATATCAGGACACCTGGGCCAAATTGACCTGTGTAAGCCCTACATACAGTCTCATGTCGATGTCTGCACCGCCTCACCCAGAGCTGCCATGTGCTGCATGCAGCCCCTCTCCCCGAACACAGAGCTTTCTGCAGTCAGCCCCCAGCACTTCTGAACAACTCAAAATACAGAAGCAGGTCTGGACTAAAACCAGCGGCAACAGTGTCGTGGTTTGGGCCAAACCGGCCACTGAGTGGAATGACAGATGCTCTCCCCTACCTCTCTTCAAAGAGATGCAGGAGAGAGAGAGAGAGAGAGAGAGAGACGTATGAGTTTAGAAGGAACTGAACTACTTTAATTAAATATTAGTAATAAACCAAAAAGGAAATAATGAAATATATACAAAACCATATCAAGCTCCTGGGATGACAATCACATCACCGGCTGGCACTGGGGAAGTCCCAGACTGGACTCAGTGACAGACAGGAACTGGATAGCGGATCTGGATTCAGGATCGGGATCAAAGGCAGAGGGAACAGACAGAGTCCTCCTCGGACACTGGCCATTGAAGAAAAAGCCCCAACCCTTTGATCCTTCAGCTTTTATAACAAGCATAAGGCTGATGGGATGGAATACCCTGTTGGTCAGTTTTGGGTCCCCTGTCCTGTCCGCTCCTCCACGCAGGTGTGACCCCTCTACACTTTTCTGCTTCTGACCCCCCAACGGGGCAAATAACCAAGTCAGCTGCCCGTGGGTGTTATAGCAATAAGTATAAGCAAGAGCCTCTCTGCGTACCATCCCTTGGCATCAACTATAAACATAGGTCTCTTATCACTCTGAGAGCGAACAGTTTCTGCACGATATGCTGTTAATTTCAGTAGTTAGAAGAGGCTTAGCTACAAAGTGAAGTTACTGAACAGAAAATTGGTTCTGTTTTACCTCAAACCAGGACAAACAGATTTCTGAGGAATTGTGCTATCAGATGGGGATGTTGCATTTACCATTAGAAGAAGAGATTGCTTATATTGTAGGAGGGAATAAAAGTAGTGTTTGAGGTTGTGCTTCAAAATGACATAGAATGTTGTGGGTTTTGTGGTGGTGTTTTTTTTTTTTTTTTTCCTTCAGTGCTTGACAGCTACAGTCAGAGCTAAGGTTACAGTGTATGTAACACAGTGAAGCGGGATAAGTTGGATAACTGACCCCACTTTGAGCAAGGTCTAAATGACCTCCTGAGTTTCTTCCAACCTGAATCTATGGTTTTGCGCCCAAAACATCGTAACTGTTTTCAGTTCTGGAAGAACCTTGTAATACTGGGCTCTGAATTTATCATGTGTATGGGAAAGTGATTTCTTTCTTTCGTTGCAATAGTAATCCCTAAGAAACCTTTAAAAGATCTTACTTAAAATACCTATTAACCTGAAAGACACGTAGTGGAACATACATGCATAAAAGAGCTTGGGTTTACAAGCAAAAGTAAATGAAAGACAGCAGCACCCAGGAATATAAGGTAGTTTTGAAGATTTTAAGAGAGTTGAGAACTAGTTAGCTTCCTTGTGATCACCAGAATAACAGTAGGTGGCTGAAATGGCTCGAATAAAATGCAGCTATTTGGGAGGCAGTGAGCCTTAACCGCTCCACCAGCCTCTCCCTCTGTTCACCATCACTGAGAGAAATTCTCTGCATTTTCTCCAGCTAAGGAGAAGGGGTGACATTAGCAAAGAGAGGATATGCATGAAATCAGCTGAGGTAATTAAATTTAAGGCTAAGCTCTCCTGGGAAGTATAGCAATGCAGAACTGATCTTATCCTGACCATCCTAACCTCTGTCAGTGTATAAGGAGCTCTGGGAAGGTGTCCTGCTCTGTAGAGGAATAAATCAGACCAGGCATGGCAATGAGATTGCTGCCTAGTTGTCACAGGCAGCCACACAAGAGATGCTCAGTTGAGGGGCTACAGAATGCTTCCAACAAACTGTTACAAACTCAAGAACCCTCGTATGCCACCCTTGCAATGTTGCATTGGAAGAGGTTAGACAGCATAAGTGCTGTCATTGTTGTGCATCGCTGCATTAAAAGGGAATTTTTTAAACAAAATTCCCAGGTGATCCTAGGAAGCAGCATCCTTGTTCCCTCAGAGAAGGGCTTAAAAGGGTTCAGACATCTAGCAGGAAAATTAATAAGCTCAGCAAATGTCTTGAGCATGGGAGCAGGACACATCAAAGGTATCTGAAGCTCTACCGTCACTCTGTGATCTGCATCCTGTCCTGAGCCATGACTGTCTCCAGTGATGTAGAGAAAGGTGGAAAAGAAACAAAATTCAGAAGACAGAAAGGAGTAAAGCCTTTCTAAGTCCTGACATTTGCAGAAACATTGAACTATAAGCCTGACACTAAATAAATATAATGGAAACAAACAGAGATTGAGTTTCCTTCCAAACCCATTTGATAAGCCAATGCAATGGATAGTTAAGTACTCGTATTTCAAAGTTATTTCCTCTCTTCAGAAATCCACCTATTTAGTTACATATACACTTATCAAGCTTCTAAAATAATATACTGCTGAGTGGAGTTCAAACACTTCTGTGGTGAAGGTAGTGTTAGAAATCAGAGACAAATTGAGCACTGGAGCTGGTCTGGATACCTTGCCAAAGACCCAGACGGCTAGATATGTTTTCAACACTTTAAAATCAGCATATTGCATGCAGATGCAGCTGCTTTCAGTCATCCCCACCTTAGCTACAGAACACACGTTGTCCAGTTGTGGAGAGATGTTACTTTTGTGGCATCCACAGTTCTGGATTCCACGCAAATTCATCCCAAAAGCGTGTTGCAAATGGTGTCTCCAGCCCTGCAGCAGCGATCAGTAGGGTGTCAGCAGCGCTATGCAGGCTGACAGGGTGTTGTGCACTGTAGGACAAAGAGATTTTGGGCAGTGGAAAGGGAACAAACTCTTCCTGCAACAACAGACACTGTGGGCTCCTCAATATTCACACAGAACAGAGCAGCTCCGCTTTTACACTTCACTTGGAGGGTACGATATGTAACCTGAAAATGAAAGCTGATCACACCTGAGATTCCAGGAAAAATTATATTTTTCAAAAGTATATGTAGCCTGCCATGCTCACTGTGCTCTCGCTCAGCCTGAAGTTGCAATTTAAATATGTCAAATATAGGCATAAATATGGGGTAAGAATTGGGGTGGGGGAAGAGAACCAGACACTTGTCTCCATCTGGTTTCTCGCATCTTTGGACAGCATCCAGCACTGCAGGACTCTAATCTGGATCGTTAGACTTTGCTCCCTAGGCCTTTGACCATTACCATTTTGGTAAAAATCCCAACCAACATAGAAATATCCAAGTGTATTTGCAAAGAAAAGATTAGATAAGCAGCATGTAACAACCTCACCTGGAATTTGGCAGAGGAACTAGAATTAACCACTGTAGCACTGGAAAAAGCATGGGGGTGTCTGTTCACATCTTTTCCAGAATGGCAGTGGCCCAAGCGTGGGTGATCCACTACATACCCACTGTAGGGGGGCTCCCACTTTATTTTCCTTGACAGCTCCACATCCCTGCATTGATCAGGACAGATCTGCCTCAGTTACATACACAAAAACAAGTCACAAAGGTACAGCTCAGTGCCAGAGACACTGGAATTTTCAAAATATTTGGGGACACAGATATAAACAGGGAGAAATGCTGAGAAAGATAATTTGAGCAAAGTGTTTGCAGAGTCTAAATGTTTGTTTTCTGGGGATGAAGTGGGAAATGTTGGACATGAGAAGGTACCCCCACCTGGGGATTTGTTGTCATCTCAAGGTAAGTGTAGTGTATGCCAAAGCTGGGATAGATCAAGACTTATTGCAGCTCCCATGAATTTAATGCCCAGCTGTGGAGAGATATTAATGGCACAGCAAGGGGATTCTCCACTGCCTGTGGATTTCATGAGCTCCAAACCTCTCTGAAAAATGAAAAAAAAAAAAAAAAAAGAAAAAAAAAGCCAAAAGAGATTGGACATCAAAGCTGAGCAGGGAGAGATTTTTGACTCACATGAAGTATTGCCTTCAGATTTGCATTGCAGCCTGTTGCCCTCTTTGGGAGTACAGCTGGGCAAGGAGAGGAAACTCTGTTCTGGAGAGGATTTCAATATTCGTAATTATATCGAGGTCTGTGTGTCCCAATTTGGAGCAAATCCTCAATTTTTGCAGGAGGATATGTCTCCCTAGCTTTGTGCAGGCCAACCAGGGGGTTGCCGACCAAGGAAGCTTGTCTCTGTGCAAGTGAAAGGCGATTTGCTGCTCAGGTGGGCTGAGGAGGAGACAGAGACTTTTCCCAGAGCTTTCGGAAACCAGACAGACCACGAGCTTATCCTGGCAGGCAGCCTCCATCAGGACATCCATTGAGATCAAAACTGCACTGCGATCCTCCAAACTGGAAGATCCTGAAAGCAGAAAAAACAGTCTGTTTGAATTCTTCCAGCTATCCCCAAATGGGAGGCTGTCACCAACTGTTGTCAATATCCTGTCGGGGCCCATCTCTAAGCATGCAGCAGGACTTCTTGTGGTGCACAGCAAGGAGCTGCTGGGTGGAGAAGCCTCATAACCCAGCCATTGAAATTCACTGAGGACCTGCTGGGGTGTGAAGAGTCCAGTCCATTTAAAGGGAAAGCCAAATGTTTTCTCTGACACAGAAAGCTAGTTCAATCCTGTTTGAAATGGCTCAAGCAACTGAACGTCCCTCCTTGTCCATTTACGTGACCCATTTTCTAATGGTGGCCATGGGATTCAGACAGCACAAGAGAAACTGCAGTAAAATTTAAAGGCCTCCCTACCCTCAGCCTCTCCATGGCCATAAGCACTCTATAAAATCCTAGATAGATTAAATTAGATAGACAGTATGAAGAACAAGTTAATTGGTGGTGTCACCCAGACTGGTACATCTCATTGCTTAATTAACCAGTAAGTCACCACAAGCCACAGAGCTGTCCCTTGTAATATTTGTAATAGACAGGGAAAAGTTGCCTTGAGGGGCTACCACAGAGCACGTGCAAGTACTAACAGCCCTTCTCCCTCTTGATGTGGCTTTTGCCTTCTACTGCCCTGGGTAGTGGACAAGATCAGGACTTAAATGCCTCTTCTCCTACAAAGCTGAGCACTTCCCGGGCATGAAGGAAGCCTAGAGACACCACCAAGTAAGGCTGAAAGCATGGTCCTGTTGCAGCAAAAGGGAGCTTCTCTCTTGCTTACCAGCAGCAAATCTCCCACCACGTCGGCCAGCCGGAGCACGGTACTTCAGTTAGGCCACTGAAGGTCTTCGCTGCTCCCTCCTAATAGCTTCCCCCATTTGGCAAGGCAGACAAGTCCCCCCTCACGCTTTTTCAGGGGCTTTTAACACCTAATTAATTAGTACTCAAGGCAGAATTTTATGTAAATTTTATTTAAATCCCAATCAGTGCTCTCATTTCCGTGCAGTTATTTTTACCATAGCATCAGCACGCAGGTGGGCAAGGAACAAAACCACCCGGGGGAGCAGAGCCTGACGTGCCCAGCCTGACAAAGAGACTGGGAGCACTGGGACCGTGAGAGGGGCTTCCAGGTGGCAGAGAGACATCCCTAGTTTGCAAGACAGTGCTGAGGGGAAGGGGTAGGAGCAGTTATGGTTGCAGGGCACTGATAAGCTCTGGCAAGTGTAGAAGCAAGAGAGTCTTGACTGTGGAGCAGAACTTAAAGCGCTGTCTCCTGAGGACTAAGTGCCCCTCCGGTGGGGAATGGCCTAACACACAGAGATGTTGATGCTACAGCCACCAAAAGGATGATGACAGCAAACCTTAAAACCAGTCTGTGTCCGGGGGCAGTGGTTTTAGCCTATCCACAAAAGCAGGGAGTGTCACAGCAGAACCTCTTCAATGGAGTCTTCCCAGTCAAGATCAGCTTCCTACTCACTGGAGCTGTCTTGACAGGCACCCTGGGGATCTTCCACCTCTTACCACTAAGATCCAAGGCCTGTGACCTTCCCGCTTGCCCCATTTCTATCTTTTGAAACATTGTCAGGCATGGGAGGGCCTGTGGAAACTTCTGTCAGCAGCACTCACATCCTATGAGAGGGAAAGAGAAAAGCACATCTTTCCTGGAACTGGATGTCCAATGAGGTCAACTAGGTCCTCAGGCACCTCATCACGGTAACCCATGCATCACGGTAACCCATGCAGGGTAACCCATGGGGTCCCTAGGCAGCAGCACACTGGGCATCAGCCAACACTGTCTCCTTGTGCATCATTGCTAGGGCAGCCAGGTATGGGACTCGAGCCTTCTGGGCCCTCTGGGGTCAATCCCTCTGCTACCAGTCTTGGTGGAGAGCCAAAGCTGGGAATGGACGTTTTGCCATCTCTCTCCAGTCTATGGAGAAAGCAAAGGTTCTTCAGCACCTCTCCCTAGATCATTAGACTTAGACAAGATGCTTGGGACCACAAAGAGAAACCAGCTGCTAACCTGTGACACAACCACCTAGAACAGGTAGTAGGACCTAGCAAGGAAGTCCCAACTTGCTGCAGATTGGGGAAGTGAGCTCAGCCAGGTGATCCAGAAGCAGCAGATGAGTTAAAGCAGTAGGATAGCATGTTCAGCAGTACAGGACAGCTTCTTCTTCCTGACTGCTGTTTCACAATTCCCCTGGGAGTGCTTCCTCCTCATGCTGCTTGCATTGCCCTTTTCCCTGAGGCAGCCATGGTTCACTAAGGTCAGAAAACAATAAAAACCTGGTCTACAGTGCAGTGTAGTGGAGAGCAGATTTTCAGCCACCATATCGGACTCTCCACAGGGAGACAGCTTTGGGATGGCTTTTTAACTCCTCCTGTTCAGATTTTTTAACAGCAGCCAGGGGGCTGAGTCAATGCAAGTGGCTGTGCCTCATGCGAGATGGATTCATGCTGTTGATACTCTCTGCCAGTTCTTCAACAGCTCTCTCTGTGCTACTCAACTTTTCAGAAATCTATTGATTTTCTAAAAACACCTCCATCTTTGGTTTCTACCTCTTGAATCCTTCATCTACCTTCAGCCTGGATAATTGTAGTTTATTTCTTAGGAGAGGAAGGAGAAAAGGGTTTCCACTGGAGATGCAGTTAGTATCTGCTACCCAGAGAAACAACAAGGGTTCTGCCACTGATAGCAAAAGTCTCAAAGGCAGTATATACTTTTACCGGGAAAAACAAAAAGCATGCCAACTACCAATTTCAAAACATCCATGGGCTGAGGAAAGTCACTCATTGCCATCACCACTGGAGTCATCAGAGTGAAGAGGGTGCAATAACAGAGCAAGCACTTCATACTAATGCCATCAACCATCAATATCTGAGACCTGGCAAATCCAAAGCAAGTCTTTCCTAGGCTCCCTTACAGTCATGGACCATGCACAGAGAGTGCCTGCAACAGCTCTGGGGACACTGGAAGAATTCCAAGGTGGTATTATTCAATGCCTAATACTGCTTCATAACCAATTAGATTTATTAACTTCCCTTGCCACCCAGAGTCTTCTGTGTGATGGCAGACAGATGTTCTCCAGGTGTTTGCAGACTGGCTTAGCTAATACTTTTGATAACCTGAACCTGCACAGCAAATACATTAACAGATTTTGACATGATGGCATTAGTTTTGCAGCTGATGGCACGGAGGGATAAGGAGAAAGAGAGGGAAGAACAAATAAATAAATGTTAAAATAGAGAGCAAAAGAAAAGGAGAGACTAATTTATAGGCTTCCTTCTCCCCCCAGAACATGCAGTCCAGGCACTGGCAGACGGCATTCCCCATCTGCGCCATTGCTAGGGCAAGGGGGCAGATCCCACAACCAGCTCCATCCTGCCAAAATCCCCTCCTTCCCTCTCCACCTTTACCCCTTCCTTTGAAGTGCGATTGCATAGACTTCCATCTGGCAAGGAAGCCCGTGCTTCACGAACACACGCACGCTTCGAGACCACAGCGAGGAGGGCGTTTGAGGTACAGAGACAGGGAAAGTGCATCGCAAAAGGCAGATAGCGGGTAATACAGAAACACTCCCTTTTCTGTTCCTTCCGATGAGTCAACATGATGAGTCTGTTGTGTAAAACATATGCTGCTTGTACATCTGCATAAAATGAGGCAGCAAGATCTAGGAGTGTTCATTAAGGGGCTGAATTCAAACCTTATTTTTAATCTCAAGCTTACTCCCTACCCATAATTAGCCCTCCAGTCAGTCATTGAAGCTCTATCTGTGTGCCTTTCCTCACCCTTAAGAGAGGATTAAACCTTCTACCCAAGGAGTTGTAAAGAACTGACTCTACATCCATAAAGCCTTGTGTTTTACATCTGTGAAGAGATAAACAAACAGTTTACCTCTGAGCAGGATCTGAAACAGACGCAATGAGCCTTCCAAAATAAGACAGAGAAAACTCAGGTCGAAAGGATCCCTTCAGCTTTCTCTCTGGGAGTTAACACCACAGGCAGAGGCAAAACAGGGAACACAGAAGAGAGAGAAAAGCCACCACCTTTGCCAACAGTCACCGTTTCCATGCTGGAGATGAGTTCGGGAAGCTGGTGACAGCTGCCCTTTTCCCAAAGAAGCTCAACAAACACAGCAGCATAGCTTCAATTTGCAGCCTTTTTATAACTGCTAACACGTTTCACAAATTAAACTCATGAGATCTATGGACTCATTACTGGCTCTTGAACACAACTCCCTTCGGGTAAAGTATGACCGCTTATGCACAGATATTGTGCATGAAACTGTAGCATCTCTGCCTATGTGCGATTTGGACAGATGTTCATCACACCAGTTAATGTTTCCCTAAACCCATACACCAACAGATTTCAAAACCATCCTTTTAAAGTAACGAGCATTTTGACAGAAACCAGCAGATACTCACTGAAGGGGCCAGAGACATTGTCACCATGCCGTGGCTCAGCAAGTGTGGCTGCTTCCCACTCCCTAGACACACATATTCTCCTCCCTTCCAAGTCAGCAGAGCTCCCCTCTAAAAAACCGTCTTCTTCCTCCACCTGAAGACCACACCGTAACCAAAACCACAGTATCAGGGATATCGGTTAAGCATTTGGAAAGGCTCTCTCTGTGCCTTTCACGAGAATGTCACCTGCACCATTTCCCCCGTGCTTGGGGAGTTAAGTTCCCTCATTTATCAAAGGACCATTATTTCCAGCTTGCACAGCTTTGCCCAGGCTTTCAGGAAAACAGGACGGCAGCTTAAGGTACATTTGATGTATACATTATCAAAGAGGAAGTCACTTAGTCATGAAAATTATGTAAGCCTGCATGTGTCTAAATGCTCCATCTCCGTTATACAGGAGTGGCAGGCAATGTCCTTCCTGGCGAGATTTCCAGCCGCGCTGGGATTAGCGCACAGTTTGCCTGTGTAAGATGTTATCAGCGCAGTCAGGCGGAAGCAAAGACCTCATGGCTCCAGCCCCCTCTGCCATGCATCAGGCAACTGGGTTTGTCTGTTTTAACTTATTCCAGCAGTAAACCTAAAATCAGGGCAATAATTACTTAAGGCAGAGTTCTTTCAGACGCAGGGGAAACTTACATAGCGAGCGCCTGCGTTCCTATAGGCCATGCATCCCAAGCCTTCCCTTCTCTAGCATTAATTATATGAAATCACCAATATTAGATGGAAGAGATAATTTAGGGGAACAGAAGATTATCCAGAAGGGCATGGCTGACTGATGATTTATTAGCATCTAGCTCTACTGTTTCAGTCAACCGAGAATGTCAGGGGAGGGGGAGCAGAAGGGCCATGACCTTGTTCTCTACCCTGCATTTAGACTACTTTGAGGCTTAATGTTCACAGCAAGAACTATGCTCCCCAAGAAATATGCACAGGGAATATTGACAGCCTTGCGAGTTTTGTGTTGTTCACAGAAAAGGGCTGATCTGAGGAAGGGGAGGCTTTGTACAAGCCTGTGGAGGCACAGTGCATCACAGCCGCTGTGAATTAGAGCTCTTGGCTCTAGCCCTCCCCTAATATATTGCACTGGGTTGGTTTGTCTGGCACAGCACAGACCCTCTGTTGCCTCTTGGCTCTATATACCCTGTTATTTCCCTTTTATGCTGCCCCTGGCAGAAACATCACTGCAGAGAGGGAGAACAAATTATTTGTTCCTGCATCGGGGAGGATCTGGAGGCAAAAGTGGTGGCAAACAATTTCTTCTCCCCAGATGACAAGTCAAAATTCTCTTCCCTGGCGAGGAGTACAAACCCTGTTGTCCTCCCCAGGATGGCATGGGATGTCCCCTTCTACTTCATGCTGCCCTCCAGGATGTGCCACTCTAAGGTAATCAAGGCACCCTTACAGGACTGGCAGATTGGCCACAGGGCATCCAAGCACTCCTTGAGTGGGAGCTTGAGAATAACCCAACTCAGGCATTACAGGTGAGGTAGTTTGGTGATGGTCCCAGGAAGCACCCCAGCAAAGTCAACTACTGGTGCAACAGCTTGTCAAAAAGCTAGAATAAAAGC
The DNA here is from genome assembly GCF_965231255.1 of Vanellus vanellus. Lineage (NCBI taxonomy): Eukaryota > Metazoa > Chordata > Aves > Charadriiformes > Charadriidae > Vanellus > Vanellus vanellus. Next base: position 55,019,213 of record NC_138905.1, read on the forward strand.
TTTGGAGAGAGCAGTGGAGTGCCAAGGGCCACCTGTTATCCATACCACAGCAGTAAGGCAAGTAGTGAACATCATGCAGGGAAAACCCTATTTCATCCAGCCAATAAAGCACAAACAACAAAGCATCAAGGTGTGTGTTCTGCATACAGTGCTGAGTAGACAGCACAATTTTTTTCATGCCGTAGATAGGTTTAGGTCTTAGCTCATCTTGTTTAGGTGGCTTGGTGGGTCTAGCATCAGACAAGACCAGAGCCACTTGCATTAACCCTGTTTGTATTTCACAAATTTGTAATCACCCCCCCAGGTGGAATGTCTTACAATAAACACCATCAGCAATTCGCCCACACAGAAAGCTGTAACTGTGTTCAAATGACCATTCATCTTACCCTCCTACTCCACAGGAGAAAAAAAATACGTCTCCCTCCAACCCTTTCCCGATTACAGACACATCTGCAACATACAGGTGCAACTGCCACCCACGCAGAAACACCCTTACTAATTTTAAACTAGGCTACATGGGTGACAGTCTAACCCCAACAGCAAGCCCTCCTCCATCAGCAGCCAAATGCCACCATCCCACCACAGCTGGGATCTGTGCCAGGTATGGTATGGGCAGACAGAAAATTATCTTACTTACCAGGCCAGTGATACAGATTGCTATCGCATCCCAGCTGGGGTTCTCCCCCCAGCTGAACTGCAAACCCTTCATGTAGAGATACTGCGTTTCATTGCATGCCTACCTGGACTTGCTACTTTCTGTTATGGTATGAGTGGCATTAACGTGTCACTCTTCGTTTAGCATCTTACTGGTAGGCCCTGCTGCTAACAGTACTAATTTACAAGGACTCTTTGAGGGGTTGACCAGGAAAACCTTGTTTGCTCATGCCAGACTATTGTAGGTAGACGTCATTCAGCCGTATCTGTTTCAACATTAGGCACAGCAGCAGCTGCCCTGAGTCAGGAAGCAGATGACCAGAAGTTTAAGAGACTCAACTGTAGCTACAATCAGGAGTTGCACAAATAGACATAATCCTGTCAACCAGCTGGACTCAAGTGGCCTTTGGACTCTACAGCCTCCAATTTAGGACTTGCTCTCACTATTATTAGCTCTGAGAACCTACTAATTACAGAAGTTTGTTCTACCAAACAGTTAAGTCTTTCTTTGATAGGCTTTTTCCATAGCTAAAATATCTTTTTACCAATAAGATTCATACCCATGTCAGGAAGGTACAGACCTTCCAAGTTCACAGCTGGTAGCATCAGTAGTTAACTGGGAAAACAAGAAATGTGTGACAGGAAGATTCCATAAACCTTAAAATAGCCAATATTTATAATTACGAAAATTGTAGGTTTCACAGTGATTACACACATGACTTTGAAAAGTGATCAGGAGTCACTCAAAGAAAATGAAATCTACCCATTAGGATGCAGTCAAACTATACTTATTTTAGAGCTTTTGCAGCTGAGGGATGTTCATCTTGGAAGCTGTAGGAATAACACACAGTGTTAAGCGTGACCTCATCAAAACCATATTGGCCTTTCAGGTTCCAGTGCATTGGGAGGCTTACTGCATTTTTCAAATTAACGTGTACCAAATCAGCAGGTGAAAAATCAGCAAAGCACCCCCCATCCCTGGCATCAGCAGTCTCTATCACTATCTGCTATGGTTCTCATCTTTGATTTGGCAAGGGGAAGGAGTCACACGTCTGTTCTCAGCTTTTAAAAGTCCAGGTTTTCAAAGGGATCCAGCAGGTTTTTGTAATAAATATTACCCAGAGTCTCATCAGTTGTGTTCAGCACAAAACTTACAAACCTCAGATTGCAAAGCTGACAAAAAGCCTGGGCCTGAAGACTACCACCTTTTTTCTTCTTTTTCTTTTTTTTTTTTTAGGTTGAGCTATTTGGGCCGCAGCAGGAACTTATTAGTTGATCTTTTAATAGGTGACATTTCTGGGAGCGTTTGCTCCAATTTGAAAGGTAATTTGTATCAGCTGTTGTGGTTCCTGTTCCGTGATTCTTTCCCCCCACCCCTGCAGCGGGCACCTGAGCTGGCAGCTTTTATACTTACTCTGAGGAAGCAAGAGAGTGAAAAGGGTCATCTTTTATACAGGATGAGAAAAATGTTTAACACAACAGGATCCTGAAAATGTCTTTACTTAGGCCTTTACCTTTACTGAGGTAAAGGGCCAGACCTTAATACACCTTCTACAGAAAAGGCTACCGAAGTACATCTCCCTTTCTATTCTAAGACTGAGAGAACATTTTAAACTTGCAACAGTTTAATTGTCAATGCCCTTAAATGATACTCACTTGAGTGGCCTGTAGCATTCTCCATATCATTTACTTGATAGTTGGCATTTAACAATTCGGATAGTTTAAGTCCAGTGCTTGCAATAAACACAGAACCTGCAATTTGAAAGCCCAGGTTAACTCTAGACATTCAGTGACTGAAGGAGAAGATCTTGCGAGTTTGGCCATGCCAAGCAAGCATGATTTCCAGAAAAGTAAAGGAGTCCATATAGATTCAGAATACAATTAAAGGAGTTGCTTCCTGCATCCTTTGTGCTGAGCCACCACCCAGGACCCAGCCAAAACTTACTTCCCTTCAGGGTCTGACTGGAGCCCACAGAGCCTCAATGGCCAGAGTGACCCGCCTCACCTTCAGCTGAGCATCTGCTGGTAAATCAGGCCTGAAAAGACTTCTCACAGCAAGTGAGCTCAGACTGGAGCCCGTGGATAAACTGTACCCATGGGCATCACAACCAGATTTATATATGAGAGAGCTGAAGGACATTTTTAAATCAGGAAGTGTAATGTTCTCAAAGGATGTGAGAGCCAGCTTGGTGTGACTCCTTCCTGAGCAAGTCTCACAGGTCTGATCACAATCCTCTCTGCTCAGAAGAGCAGCATTTAAAGCAGCTGAGAGCTTCCTGTAGATGTCAGAGTGATCTTATAGCAGCCAGGCAGTGCCTGGATGAAGGATCAGCTTCCTGTGTGGTTTGGTCCCATGCTCATCTGCTTAGACCTGTCTCAGCTGTGAGGGAAATGGTGATGCTTTGCTGTGCTCCATTCAGAAGGACAATGGCAGTGGTGGCCCATGGCAGTAGAAATTCAGGCAAGATAAAAGTTAGGCTCCCGCTTGCTCTGTCAAGGAGCCAGCCTTCCCCAGGACTGTTTTAATCCCAAATATTTATTTGAATCTATTTAAGGTCAGTCTAGAAGTAAGTACTTGGGAGATATTGTGCTAGTGAGATGCCCTTTTTTGAGGCTATGGATTCAGGAATTGCACTCGGATTTATAGTAAAGGCACAGCAGGTTTTTGGCAGTCAAGAAATATCTGGGTTTCCAGCATATAAGATCTGCTGGATGAAGCGCTGCAGTTGGCAGAGAGGAGCCATACATCAGCTGCATATCCCAGGAGTATTTGCACTTAAGAAAATCCTGAAACTCCTTTCAGCTTAACGTTCTCCCATCTTTAGGTCTTTAAATTGGGTAAGCTCAGCTTTTGTTACCAGCACAGCCAGGGCACAGTGTGTCCACCTGCTAAATACCCACACGCTCCCCTTGTTTCTCATGTGCAAGTTTTGTCACTCACAACAAGGCCTGGGCCCTCACACGTACCAGTACCAGAACTGCCCGCGCAAATCTGCATGCCCTGGGAGTGGAGTGAAACCACAGGTACCCCTGTAGGCACCCAAAGACTGCACTTGGACATACTTTTCTGGGTAGAGCTCGGGGAGGCTAAGAAATCACCACACTCCAGACCTTCCTGCAGAGCAACATCGTTGCCACTCCCTAGCACAGCTCTGCTAAAATAAACCACCATAGCCAAATAATTCCTGTAACACAAGATTTTTTTTCCCAGTCCAGGACCAGGTTAGGCAGTGAGCAAGCACACAGTTACAGCAGCCGATCAGAAGGCTTGGGAAGAACAACAGGTAGCCACCAGCAGCAGTTTCTCCAGCCACTGCATGCTCAGCGGCAGCCTTCCTCCCTTCCCTGCTTCCCAAGCCCTGAGCAGCTGGAGGAGAGCGCTGCGAGGAGCATCTCTGCAGGGCAAAGCATGCAGTGGCAGCTGAGGGGTCAGCACAGCCCAGTGCCCAGAGCAACCTCCCAGTGCCCAGCACAGCTCCACAGACAGTGGTTACCCCTAGCCCAGGGCATGGGGCTGTAGCACACTGCAGCAATGAACAAACTCCAGAGCAAGATGGTTTCAGAAGGACGTTAGCTGAAGGGTCACCTACTGCTTCCCTTTATACTCGCCACCCCTCTGAAATGGTTAATGCTCCCCCCCACATCCTATTTCTACAAAGAAACTCCCAAGAAGAACCACATAAAGGGAGAAACAATGAGGATTTGTCTCACCTGTGAATCAGTTTTATCTTTCATGGCCCGAAAAGGGCTGGTAAGGGCTTTAGACGATCACATGGTTTAAATGCCTTTCACCAGGAGGACAAATATCTTCTGTAGTTGTTGCTATGATGATAAAAAATCCCAGAAGGGGTTTTTGTATACTCTGTGGGTTGTACAGTTGGTATTGAAAAGTTAACAGCATTAAGTGTGATGGATTATTTGAGTATGAAATATTCTTAGTCATAGTCAGAACAAGAGCTGAGCAAACACTTGCCATGAAAAAATATAAGGGGTTTTTTTTTCCTTCCCTCATCTCTATGAAATTTGCCTGTTCGGCAGCCAGGAATAGTTTTATCAGAGTTTCGACATGAAGTGAGAGGCTGTGTGTGTGGAGAAAGGAAGCTGTAGGAAGAGCTGCGCAGAGAGCTGGGAAGCAGCAACTCCTGAGCTCTGCTGCTAGCTGTCACCTCGTCTGCCTGAGTGATGCACCACCCAGCTAGAGCCCGGAATTCGGGTCCGTCCCAAACACCTGGGTTCAACCCCCAGGTCTGCCAGAGACCTCCTGTGAGACCGTACACGCGACAAGCGCATCCACTAATCCTGCCGAGCATGTGTTCAAGCGATCATTCAAGGAAAGGGTTGCCGAGGGAGGCTGCAGCGTATGGAAAAGCAAAGCTTGCTGCTGGGTTGTGGCGGTGGTGGATTTACTAAGGGGGCAGGGGAGCTTCGCCCATCCCGGCCTGGCCACGGGGCGTACACATGCACCCAGGGAATGTTTGCAGGTTGTTTTGCTGCTCCATGGAGGTCAGAACCGCGTCTGCCCACATCTGTTGCTGTCAGCTGGGAGTTGCTAAAGCAAAGCTATAGCCTAAATGGGTGTATGTACAACACCCCATGGTAAGACTGGCCAAATCAGATGCCTCTAGCTGATTATGTTGTGTGGGCAACGTGCCAGAGATGATACTTTCAAACCTGCATCTTGCATGAACATAAACATTTCAGTGTGCATAAACAGACCTATGGAAGAAATTGGAGGTGGGAACATCTTTGTCCAGTGATGTTAAAGTGTTCTGCAAATTACTACGTGTACATTATGGCCGTACCAACAACTGGACAGAGTTAGCTAACGGCAGATACTGCTGCATGTTTTATTAGGTCATTTATCAATCAAGTGAAATGTAGCAAGATGTACTTCGCGAGTGTATTTTCCTGAGAAAAATCCATATTTTCTTAAAAGGTCTGTTTCCATTTCTCTCTGTTGTTTCTATAACAGCTATGAGCCAGACTAGCTAATTTTGTCCTGTCAGTGCATGTTCAGCTCTCCCACCTCCAGCTAATTTGTTTTTTTCACAGTTCACTATGTATAAGGGTCTCTTTGTTCTTGTTTAAGGTGATCTCCTCATTCTTATGCAAATGGAACAGCTTGAGGCGGAATGGTATCTTTCTTCAATTAATTTAGAAATTACATTTGTCATCACAAATCAATATTTTCCTACTTGTGGCCAACTTCAAGACATATGGACTAAAGGCCTTTCATCTGTTTAGCATCTCCGGTGATGCAGAGCCGGTATGGTGTTCTGAGTCGCATAGCCCTGTGCCTGGGAGACAGTTGCTGTCCAGAACACCATTATCTAATAACATCGTAATGCAGCCTCACATAACTCTCTTGTATCTTCACCACAGTCCATTGTGGGCCAAAACACGTGTATCCGCTTGTGTGCTGCAGCCAGAAGCCTCTCCTCTGTTGGCTGGAGACACTAACTATCCACCCAGTGTAAAAGCTGGAACAGGCTGGAATGCCATCAAGTAGCTTAAACTTGGGATGCTTCTCCCAGAACTGCACAAAGGGAATAATTAAGAGGCCCGGTTCAGACAAGTAATTTTTTCTGGTCTGACAGAATCTGGACATAAAGATAAAGGGAGATCTGCTGAGCTGGACAAATGTGTTCTTACTGACCATGGTTTTTCTCTGTCATCCTGAAATTAGAAGAGAGATTCCCCTCTGGACCTGGCACAGTAGAGGCAACTCACTCATTTTCCCTGCTCATATAGGGAAAGCCCGACTGTGGCCATCCTGAGCAAGGAATAATGTCTTCTCCTGGTTCTGCTTCACTAAATCATGTTTAATGTTCCAACCTGGTTAGATTATTCAGTGAGACTTAAAAACAAAGCAAAACAAAACAACAAAAAAATAATGTCTAGACTAGTGTAGGACTTCTGAAGCCACAAGAAAGAAAGTGTAATGAAAGTCCACATGCACTGAAAAATTAAGAAGATCCTAATCCAAAACCAAGACCAAATAAATCCGGATTTAGGTAGAAAACAATCCCAGTGGGAAGTCACGTAGATGAACTATGGACACAGTCATCCCCTCCCACATACCACGCGGCCAGGCAACAGCAACCTGCACTCTCCATGAGCCCTCCAGCCCCTTTCCCATTCTTTGGCACCTTGCAAAGGGACTGGGTTTCTCAGCGAGGGGTCCCACATAGAGCAGCAGATCCTCTTAGGCAGCCAGCTCTGACAGAAGGAGATGAATTCGTACTCTGTAGGCAGAAGGAGGCTATTTGGAATGCACATCAATTTCTGGGCACAAATCAGAGCTACGCAGGGTCCCTGAGAGCCCTGTCTTTGTTGTTGGGGTTCTGACCCCACCGTGTCCTTTTTTACTTGCTTAAATATCAGGACATGCAAACAGCAGCAATTGAAGGAGTGCCTCCTGGCCTGGGCATTTCCATCTAATCTAGTCTGAGACAGCGTGTCTCTTCATTGGAGACAGGACCAGAGAAAGCCAGGATTACTAAAGATTTTAGTGTGCTCTTTCACCCCAGGGATGTTACTGCTAGGAGCCATGCATTTTCTATTGCAAGATCTTCAAACGTTTTTTTTTTTTTTTTTTTAGCACATCTCATTAAGTTTCCCATCACCCACCCCTCCGTGTGAAGACGACAAGCATTACTGTCCCCATTTCAGAGCTGGAGAAACTCAGGCATAAAGGGCTAAGCTTAAAGCAGCCTTTCTAAATGGATACAGGGAGGCTTTGGCAGAGTCTTGGAAAGAACCTCTCTCTCTCTCAGGTTTCGGGGCTTATGATTTTAGCTTAAGACCATTTTTTTTCTCTCCTGTACAGAGCCCTGACAGTCCTGTGAGGCATATTATGTAAATACAGGTTGTAGCTGTTGATATAAATCACTGTAAATCAGTAGCTGACATCAAAAGCATAAAGCTGCTGCTTCTTTCCTAATGGATGGGCATTTCATACACCTGACAGTGCTGAGAATCACATCTCCCTGCAAACTGCTCCCATCCCTTGCTCCCAGCATAACCAGAGGCAGTGCTGACCTATCCCTGCATCCAGCCATGCTCGCCACGCTCAGCCCTGCTGCAGGGAAATATCCTTTCAAAAGCTGCTCCTTCCCGTTCACCCATTTCAGATGCACCACAGACAAAAGGGCTTTTCTGCGTTGTATCCACCCATCCACCCATCCATAAGCTGATCTCAGCCCCACTGCGGGATAAAACCCATTGCTCCTGTCCCTCTACCCTTTCCACCGCTCTCCTCGCCATCCCCCTTGCATCAGTCCAATATCCTGCAGCAAAGGCTTCATCGCCTGCCAAGCCAGGCTCACCACAGGATGGTGGCTTCTTGGGCCCTGTCTGCGTGGGCAGGGAGACATGCAAATGAGGGTTAGCCACCTTGGCAGCCAAAGCACAGGCAGTCCAAGAGCCCATGGTGCTGTCTTTCCAGCAGAGTGCCTTTGAGCCAGAACTGGCTAAACACAATAGAAAAGGCTCCCTTGACTTGAAGGCACTCTGGACCGGGGCCCACCATCAGATGTGTTAGTGACCAGCAATTTCAATTATGAAAGCCAAAATGGTTGCCAACAGTCAACATCAAACCTCCTAATGTTACCATTACCAGGGTGGCTGAGTGGGTAACAGCAACAGGTAAGGCCATAGGGCTTTGTGCTGCCCATCCTTCCATGTGAACTCATGGGTGTTCGTGTGAGCTCCCCTCTGCTCATAGGTGAAGGATACACCCTTCAACAGGTGCTGCCTGACATGTTTTGTTGCTGGTCTTTCCAATTCCCAAGGAACATATTTGTGTCACCAACCCAAGCTGCTTTCCAAAACATTTCTGGTGCCGACAGCACCTTTTAACCTTTTTCCAACCCCAAAGCATTTCCTCCAGGATCTCTGGGCAGTATCAAGATGGGATGGTGCAAGGAACCAACATTAAAAAGGCAAGGTGACAACAGCAGGCAAATGGAGGTCAGTACACATCCTGGGCATGGTGTCCCCAGATCTTTTCCTGTTGCAGCCCGTTACTGGGATGCCATAGAACAGCATGGTTTTATCAAAGAAGTCAGTTTAAACTGCATGGGGCACAAATGGCACTGACCTTCAGGGGGCATGGGGTTGGAGCCAGGATCAGGATATGTTGAGGGTCTGCCACCAAGCTGCGGTCTGGCAAGGGGCCATCCACATCCCACTCCAGTCCTCTGTGTCTTCACCATCCTCCTCTGCCTCTGGCAAGCTCTGAGCCCAGGGAGCATCCAGCATTTCCCACCGTGGCACCCTGGGTCTGCCCAGGACTTGCAGGTGTTTCTGCACTCCTTAGCCCTGCAGTGCTCCGGCGTGGACTAGCGCTTGTTGGGGGAGCCATGGCAGAGGCTGAGCATCCTCATGGAGCAATGCGCCATCCATATTGCACGGCCATCCCTCGTGCTCAGAAAGGTGGGTGTCTCCAACCAACTGCGCTGATATTTCAGCCCAGACATCCTGGCAGCGCTGACTGAAAGGGTGAGTCGCTGGTACGAAACCTTCCTGAACCTGTGCCGAGTTCAGAGCTTGCTCCTCAACAAAGGGTGAGGGGGGGCAGAGCAGAGGGGAGACGTCATACACAGCCTGGGAGAAAATACAGCTCAGGTCCCAGACAGCTGGGTTGCCATGGCTGAATAAGCTAAATCTGGACTACGGAGTGTGGTGAGAATAAATGCGTCAGTACCCAGCGGAATAGGAAAGATGTCCAGGTAGATCGCCACTCCTTTTTCAGGCTAGACTACACAGCTTTCCTCCATTGACTTGCAGGACAGAAACCTTTGAGTTTTGGAGCTGATTATCTGCCTAAGAGATGACGGGGAAGAGAGGAGCAGTAGCTCTCAGCCCCCAGTAACCTATCTAGGGAATGAATGAAAGTGACAAAAACCTGCCAGCACACTGCCTACACATGAAGAAATTCTGTTTCCAGTCCCCCAGGGGAGACGTCTCCTGAAAATCCCTTTCCTGGGTGGGGGGGAAATAAATCGCTCCATGTGTGTGTCTGTATGTGACTTTTCCACCTGACTTAGACCTATACAAACAATGGTGCTATGACAGTCATCACATTTGTGTCAAAGGAATGGGGCAGCCTTGCAGCCCAGGGCTGGGACAGACTGGTACCTGGGGTGACCCCGGTGCAGGGTGGTACCTGCAGTACCGACCACCCAGTGTGCTGTGGGCACCAAGAGAGATCGCAGCTTTAATTGCTAACTGCAGAAATGGGAACCATGGAGGCAGAGGTGCAAAGGAGCTGCAGGAGGAGGCCATGCGTGGGATCAGTACATCCCACTCACATGCTCTCCCTGCCTCCTTTCCCAGAGACAGGGAGAGAAGCCCACCGCGGACTGGAAAATGCAACGGGAGGAGGATGGCACCTATTTCTTCTTCAGGCACACTCCCCCTTGCAGCGCTTGGTGCAATTTACATATGAATACTGTGGTGTTCTTCATAAGCAAGAATTAAGAGAACAAAAGGGTGCAGAAAGTGAGAGGAAGGGAAAGGGAAAAAAAGACAAGACAGGAACTGGAGGTGGTGACAGGCACCCGGAGGCAAGGTTACAGCTCAGAGTTATTCGGCGTTGTCCCTGCTGACATGCGCACCAAGGGCAGAATTGCAGAAAGGGGTATCTCCCCATGCTTTGTCCCTGTCCTCCCTGGGCCCCTGATCCATTCTGCCCTGATTTCTGACACACAGATATTCCATGCAGTATCCAAACCATCCTTCTGGGGTGGACACAGCAGGCTGAGCTTCTCCAACCCAGGGAGAACTTCCCTTAGCGCTGCAGCCCTCCCTCCTGTGTCCTGCGTGTAGGACTTTTGCATGTGTCTCACAGCCACATGTACACTCAGACTGCAAAAATGAAATGGATTTGGAGAAATTAATTACAATGGTGACTGCACATTTGGGATCTCCAAGGTCAAGGATAGCAAGCACAGGCTAAGGTCCAAATTCCCAGTGAGGCACACAGAGATCACGATATTCATAAATTCAGAGTCTTATTTGACAGAAAATAAAATAAAAGAACATGGATGTGCAAGCATGCGTATTTGGTTACAGAGTTCCTTGAAAATAGTTACTGGTAAAACAGGATTTCTACTATGAACAGAGAAACATATTTTTAGTCAGTCTTTTTTAATTTACTCAATTTCATCAAATTACTCAACTGCCAATTTCATCAAATAAGGGCTACATCCCCAGGGATTCTTTTCACCAAAAGGTCCCCCAGAATCTGGAAGACTATCCAATTATAATTTAAAGAAACTCGCAGCCAGAATGACTGAGTAAAGATAGGAGACTGAGTGTTAGGAAAAGAGAAAGAAAGAGCATGAGAGCATGTGTGAGAGAAAGAGAGCTTCACCTTCTCACGAATGAAGTGAGGAGAATTATACCTGTCCTTAAGTTTTGTGGCAAGTGGAGCTGTGGTGCCTGGTGCTGGGTTTAGAGCAGCTTGCTTTCTTTCCAGTTTTCTCTTTTTCTCCTTCTCTCGTTCTCTTTTGCTATGTGCAGGCCCCATACTTTTATGGAAAACTTACATTGCTTCTTATGGAGTCTTTTTAGATTTACATGTGTCAACTAGAAGGTTAAAAGCTCTATTTGGGGCAGTACTGGTTGAGAATAAAAGGCTGCTGTTACTCCTGGGCTGAGTCAGATGGAGTGGTAGATGGCTTCTTCTCCTGGGAACACAAGGGAGGTGCCAGAGAGCCATTACCTTGAGATCCCACCCAGAACAGGATCACCAAGAACTAACAGCCCTTCCTACCTCTCTCTAGGTGTTGGGAGTTGTCCCCAGAAGGCGACTGTATTGTCATGCTTAGAAAGAGAACTGCATGATGATGCATTCCCATCCCATGCCCATCATAGGTATTGCGATACTGGGTCTGGCACAGGAAAGTGTCCAGTTGATTCTGAAGCATTTGAGATTGACTGCAGATCAAGCCCCTGTACTCTTCTTTATTTCTAACAGTTCCTGCCTCACTCACTCTTGGGCATGGTTGGGTAAACCCTACTGTTAAACCCTTGCATCTTCAGATCTGACCTTCTGCTTCAGCCAACGTGGCTGTGAGTCAGTGGATTGCCGGGCGCAAGCTGGGAGCTCTGCGATGCATGTGGCCCTGGTCTGTCTCCATGTTGGGCTGAACTCTGACTCTTGGTTCATGCAAGGTCTATCTGCAAGGTGTTGCAAAGTCTGGAGGCTGTAGAGCCGGCAGATTGTAGAACTAAAGGAAGAATGAAAAAAAAAAAAAAAAGGCAAGAAATAATCAGCTGGAAACATTCATTTCAATTATAAAATAATTTTGCATGTTAGTATCCCATCTATGGTCATTTTCAGCAGTTTTCTAGGAAATGAGTTCACTTGTGCATGTGTTTGCAAAAACAGCAATGTTTAAATGAGTCCTACAGGAGATGTGAGAAGAGATTGCAGGCTCTCTGTAGTCAGGATTTGCATGAGAAACAATTCCAGGAATTACACACATCCAACAAGAGAACAAAGACCTATTATGTGACCTACCTGTCCAGTCTAATCAGCTCAAATGTTGAATGAAATTAATTACAACAATGAGAAATTGAAATGAATATGCCAGTATTTCTCAAGAAATAGAACTTGATAATGTTTCAATTATTTAAACATTTTAAAATTGTTTTCAGTTCTCATATTTCATTTTTATTTCATTTTCCAGTCTTATGTTACCTGTTACAGCTTTTTATGTTCTAAGATGATGTCAGCACATGTAATCTTCACATCATAAAATAATGCAAAAAAAAGAAGTGAAGAATCTCTAATCAAAAGTAGTAGTTTCAAATGCAATTCCAGCATTTTCTGAAATTAAATATTTGTCATATTGAAGTTTCCTTTTCCCGCATCCTCTCAAAAAGAATTTCACAAATTACATTCAACTTTTATTGGGAGAATAGCAAAACAACAAAGAAACAAAACTCGCAACCGCCGAGATGAAGAAGTTTTCAATGAAACCCTTCTGCCTAGCCTTGCTCACTGCAAAGTCCTTCTGGATGAGCGACAGGTCGCGAATTATCTATAGAAATCACCTGCCAAATCATTTCAAATTAAGTGTGCAAGGAAAACCGTGATGTGCTCTTGAATAATTCAGAGAGTCACCTCTGCTATCCACTATCCGTGTCTGCCCGGCTGTAACAAGGGAGCTGCCAGCCAGCGCTGAGCCTCGCTGCACTGGCAAAGGGAGGGGGGGAAGCCTTGGGAAGGAGGGGATGGGACTGGTGGAGGTCACCACGGACGTACTGTGGGGATGGTGAGATGGGAAGATAAAGGCACTGGACTTGGGCCGATGCATTCGGGCCCATGGCTGGAAGTGCAGGGCCGTTGGGTACATTAGAGCCCGATCCTGTGTTGCTGCTTCACTTGGAGGTAGGATCGGAGCATGCGGAGTCTGTGTGGGAATCAGAGCCTCGCCTACCTTGTTCCTCGGGTGGCCTACCCAGTCTTCCCACCAGCCAGCCAGCGCAAAGGGTTTCCAAGAAAGTCACTCAGTCCATTGCAGTCGATTAATCAGAGCAAGTCCTACAACCCGTCTGCTGTCACAAGCCATTGCAAAGAGTTTCCGGATAATCCTGCCTTTGAACTCCTCGGTTATTGCCGTTTACAGTGGGTTTATTAGAAGCTTAATTGAATTGGGCCTGCTCACAGTGCTCATCACTAACACGCCGGCCATTAGCTGCTGTTAATGAGGGAATCCAGAGGATTACTGCATCAATTATCAGGTTTGGTTTGGACCGGAGGGGCAGCCCGCAGCAGGCTCCTGTGAAATCAGCTGAGAAGTGTGACACAGCAAACTCGAGGGGAGCTTGCTGGCTTGTGACATCTCAGAGAGGCGCGCGACGACACATCGCCACACGCTAGGGCTCAGCCATCCGGGTGCTCATCCCCATCCTGCAGCGGGCATGCTGGAGAGGAAAGGACCGGCACCCCCATGCTGCCACTGGAGGAAGAACTGCCTACTCTGGGGCAAACCACCAAGAAAAAGTACGCAAAGCCAATGGGAAAGGAAGTCAAATGACTATACTCTTTCAAAAAGTACACAAACTATTTGTTTGCTAGAAAGGGCTGGTGGGGCCTGGTGTTCAAGAGCCCAGTTCCACCAGACAGCCAGAAAAATTGGTGTTCATCCCAGGTAGGAAAGCATCTTACACATGAAGCAACACTGTGCACTGCAGTGTGGAGATCCTTACCTGTACTTAAGGCAGGCAAACACACTTGTTTCTGGATAAGGGGGGAGTTCAGCAGTCAGGTCACACCTTTGCTCTCCCACCAAGTACAAAAAGGTGTGTAAAAGTACACTGGGAGGGGGGAGGGGAGGAAATCAGTTCCTCACCACCTCTGTTCTGAGCTACGTGGGGTCTCCTTCTGCCTGGTCATGGGAGTGAATGAATAACCCTGCCCAAAAGAGACTGCAGTCCCTGAAGGCTGAAGGCAGACACACGCTCATGACTGCAGCCCCCTGGCAGAGGTCCCAGATTTCTGGGGAGAGAATAGCACCCAGATGAGCAGAGGTGGGCTGAGGGGCAGCCAGACCCCTGCCTTCACAGTGCCGTGGGTGCCGGCAAAGAGATGGAGGTGGAAGGAAAAGAGGAAAATGGGAGCAGGGAAAACAAAGAAGGGAAAAAAGGTATTGGGAGGTGGTAGAGGTAAAAAAGACCCTAAGAGATCCAGGTTATTCTCTCTTCCCACGACAAATAGCCTGGGCCACCAGGAACACCAAAGGTCTGATGACATGTATCCTTCCATCTCTGCAGTTTTAGCCCAGTTTTATGGCTTTGGGAGCTTTGCACCTGGAGGGACTAGGCAGTTCCACATAGTATCTGTGGTGGAGCTGGAAACTGGCCCAGATTGCTCAAGTCCCAACATGCCCATGACAGGACTCATGTGTCCCAAGCTAAGGCTGATTTAATGCCTCCATGGGGAAAAAAATGCATGAGACAACACACAGAAAAGCAGAGATGGAGCATCTCAAAGGCTGAAAGCAAAGGGGAGACAACACCAAAGCAACCCCTCCACTTCCTAGTGTTTCCTGGAAGCACCCAAGAGGCAGTAGGCATTGCCAAGAGGTTCTCTGTCTAAAGTTATTATCACAGAAATGGCCATAAATAGCCAGGCAGGAGGCACCATAGCTGCCTGACCTCCCTTCCCTTGTCATGCTCCCCTGCCATGCCTCACCCTCACAGGAACATGAGTGACCAGTCAGCCAGAGCCTGAGTCTGCTAAAGATGCCCTGTGGCTTCATTGGTCCTTGGGTGGGGAAATAAAGACCTGAAATAAAGAGCAGAACCTCAGCAGGACAGGACCCATGCCATGAATATCTTCATGCCCGGTGCTTCTCAGAGAACTATCCAACTCGTGTGCCCCATGCCATGTGTCACTGCTGGACACTGGTCCTCCTTTCCTAGGAGAGAGGGGGCAGTCCTGGGAGGAGAGGGAAGGAGGGATGGTCTCCCCACAAGGAGGAGGATGCCACATGCATCCAGGACCTCCCAGCAGGAAGGAGGCGTCAGTCACAACCTGCTTTGCTGAAAGAGCAGCCTGCTCTCCAAGCCCCTGAGGGAGACTGGGGGACCTGACCCTGCCTGGCTGTGAGCAAGTGCTGGGGATGCAGCATGGGGCAGCTGGTCCTCTCAGGACCACGGGATGCTGGCTGCCCGTCTGTTGCCTCTGCCAAACAAAAAGCAGGGAAAGGGATATTTTCTTTTTTTTGTTTTTTTCGGTTTTTGGTGTGTGTCCCCCCCTCCCATCTTCCTTCCCTGCAGCTCATTTTTCTTTCGTGTTTCAGATAAGAGAGCGTGCATGAGCAGCGTTAATTATGTTCTGTGGAGGTGAATTACAGGACTGCCAGGCTGCGGCAACCAGAGCGTCTCTGCTCTGGTGTCTGGGGCAGTGCCTTTGCTGCTCCCCCATACCCATGTGGAGCCTGAGGAAACCCTGTTCAGGGGCCTGCTGCGGGGCTGGGGGCAGGCTGCAGGGTGCCAGTGCCCCAGCAGCTGGTGTCCCATGACATGGGAGACACAGATGCTGCAGAAAACAAGTCCAGCAGCCTAATGGTGATGGCTGTGAGGGGAAAGGAGGGGAAGAAAGGACTAGTAAGGGAAAAAGCAAGGACATGATCATGGGGTGAGAAGGAGATGATACTAGAGGGATAAAAGAGTGGGGCAGACCTACAAAACCTGACAAACTGATGGTCCTTTTTGCATTAGACATTGTCAAGTGCTGTGCCAATTCCATTTTTAAAGAAATGTTAATGGGAGAAATTGAGCTCTCCTTCCCTGCCCCCCAAACCCATTCCCTGCTCTTTCCCCAGGTCACAGTTGTGGCAGGAGGCCTCTTTTGTAAGGTTGCCTGAGGTGGAGAGATTAACACTGAAACACATCTTCCCCATGTTCCTGAGCTAGAGGAATACAATTATTGGGACTGCTGTGTGCCAGTTTTTGGTTAGGAGACAGAAAGGCGGTGAAGAGCATGACCAACCAACCACCACCAAAAAGGACCACCTTCAACCAGTCATGCCAGGGAAGGGAAGACCTGAGTAAAAGGGCAGGGGAGTGAGCTTCCAGGTGATTTCTTAATTCTTCCCTCAGCCCTGAGGAGGAGTCACAACGTGCAGGAAGGAAATTGTGTTTCTGCTCTGAGGGGCACCAAAGCTAAGTTAGCCCTGAGGGGCAGATGGAGGGCAAAAGGGAATCACTGAAAACAGGAGCTCACTGCCAATGTGAAAAACAAGAAATTATCAAACTTGGATCAAAATGACACTGGGAGAAAGGGAAAAAAGCCTCTTACTGAGGTGCTGTGGGCTGGTCATTAGCTCTCCTGAGTAGCGGAGGGGGAGGGAGGCTGCTGGAGAAACTGGTGGGACGATTACTTGGGGACCTGACTAACTGACAAGAGCAGCTATTTCCATTTCAAATGAGAAGGCGAGAGGAGATCAAACACATTTCACAGTAATGATCCGGAGCCTTTCCCTGCACACTGAGCCACACAAACACTCAGTGTAATTGAAGCCACACGGAGGCTAAGACAGAGAAGCAGAAATCTGCTCAAGGGGGTTGGGGGGAACAACACCCACAAAGCAAACATAAAATCTTAACTCGCAACAAACAAACAGCTCTACGGTATCCACTGAGCATCTGAGGAAAAGCCATTCCCCAGCACAGGGCTCCTCTCCCTCTATAGGTTTCCTGCTACAGGCTGTCCATACACAGCAAGAGGTGCTCTGCAAAATGACAACACCCCACTCTTCCCTGCAGCTTCCCATAATCCATGGACACCTATTCCCAATTCCGTGGGTGAATGAGCCAGTCAAAAAATGAAAAATCAGTAGTAAATAAGTATTTGTGTTGAACCTTGCTTTTAGGTGGGTGTGGAATGTCAGTACAGCACAAGATGGACTTGAGATCTTTCTGCTTATTCATCCATTTTCTAAAAAGACTAAGGTGACCCCAGTTTAAAACTAGTGAGGAATATTGATCGAGTGCTCACTGCTTTTTATTGCCTGGTCTTCAGCTGAGACTGCATTTAGGTATTTAGTGGTAGTTTGATATGGACCCATTCTTCTACCTGGAAACTAGCCTGAGATCCACCAGCCTACTTCAGAGGGAGAAACCTGTGCCACTGCCCCCACTACCCCAGGGTTTAAGAAACTGGCTGTCCCAAGGTACTAAAGATTGAGTACCTTGCCCAGGCCCAGATTTCCAAATGCCATCTAAAGAGTAAATCTGACTCCGTCCCAATCCCATTCTTCCAGCCTAGGAGCCTTCAGACAAGGGAGGACGGTGCTTCCATGTTGCAGAAAGTATGAGAGTCAGGTTTGTTTAACGTAAACTGTAGTGTTTATTTATTCGGTTAATCCAAAATTAGTTAAAAATGCCTTCCTCAGTCTAGAAATACTTGCCTTATAAACAAAAGCAGCCACAACGATGACGTATCAATCACCCCAAAGACTCTTGGCCCATCCTCCCTCTCCACATTGTCACCTTGGCCCAACTATGACAGAAAATCAGGGCTTTTCACACAGTCAGCAGAGCCAGGAGCCCCTTCACAGGGAGGGATAAGGCCATTCCGCAGAGTGTTGGGTCTTTTCTTCAGGTGAAGGCAGAAGCCTGCATGACTCCTGCTACCCATTACTTAACGTGTGCACAGCAGTGGGAAGAAGAGAAAAAGCAGTTTCTAAGGTAACCGCGCACCCAGGGCTTCGGGCTGTGCGGGAGATAGCCAGCTGCTGGGAACAGCTGGGAGGCAGCAGAGAGTGCGCAGGTGAGTACTGTCCCCCACAAGAAGCCTCATGCAGCACTGGGGAGGCACAACCAGCTGACCAAGGTGGAGGCACCGCGTGGACCATGCTCCAGCAACCCCATCCTGCTGGGACTGGGATGTGGGTCAGTGAGGTGGCCAGGGTCTCCGCAGGGTTGATGCTGTGCAATCCTCTCCCCACACACAGGTGCAATGAAACCCTCTTGGAGCACACCAGCGCAGAGGTTTGCTGCAAATCCCATAGCATTTCCTCCCTCCTGCACCCAGGTTTGAAAGGCTGCTTGTCACCCCAGCTGCCTGTCTCCTTCCCCACAGTCCCACACCACAGGTCTGGCTCTCAAGACATATTTTCAGTCCTTGTAGCCTGGCCTTCTCCAGGGCTCAGCTACCATGGTGGCAAGAGACAACGAGGAGTCTGCACAGACAAAGCAGTTCCGTCCCAGAGCTGAGGTGGGACAGAGCCTCATGGCAACAAGACTGAGAGATCTCCAGGTCAAACCAAGGGCTGTCGTCTCCTACTGGGTGATGTGGCCAGTCCCCAGGACAGCTAATGAGAGTTAGTCATAGGAGGACTTCCAAACCCTCCAGGGCTGAAATGAGAGAGCTGAAGTACCTAGAGATGGGGATCCACTGGTGTGAGCTGAGGCTCATAAGTGGCATGAACCAAGATGCAGGTCAGCATACAGTGTTCTCGGGCCAGGTCATTCTGCGCCCATGTTTTATGTGCATTTGGGACAAGGCAGTGAGCACCAACAGCCCAAAGGGAGACTGGTCTCCAGCTATGACCAAGCACAAGGTGGACGCAGTTTGGTGCCATCTCCAGGGGAGATCACCCAAAACACAGCCTGCCCAGGCTGGAAGGGGTTGTGGACCCTGCTCCAGGGCTGAGGCTTTTGGCTCTTGCTGTCATGAGAGTTTGGTCAGGATCAAGCTCAGTGCTGGGACACAAAGCAACACTGAGGTGAGCATGGAGCAGGGGCTGCAAGAGGTGGCATGAGCAGAGAGGAGCCTATGGGCAGAGCCCAGACCAGAGGAGAGGGAGGCACATGTGTGCACGTGTGTGTGGTGTGGGGCTGCATATGGGGGATAAGCCAGCGCCCCAAGCATGAAGAAACCTCTGTAAACAAGCGTGTGGCTGAGTGAGTGTGCCTGGGGCACAGGAGAGGATGCAACAGCCCCGATGGCTCTCAAACTAAAGCAACCACAGTAGGAAGCCCTCCTCATGCGTAGGCTACATGGCCCCACAGAAACCCCTTTTGCGATGCACAGCCCTGAGCATCAACACTCCTGGCTGGAAGAGTCTCCTTTAACATCTGCAGCATATAGGTGTGTGTGAGGGGGTGTACGTGTGCAAGCTAGACCCAGGTGTGAACTCTGTGTGTGTGTGTGTGTGCATTCAGGGTAGGTACAGGTACACAACACACAGAGATGTTCTGTGGCAGTGAGTGAAAGCACATACACTTATTTCTGAGCCCATCCTGTAAAACGTGGGCAGCAGAGCCTCTGCCCATGCAGTACACGGGAGCACCTCCGCCAGCTGGCAGCCCCACCTTGTGCTGCAGCCAGCACCAACGCAGCCTTGCCTGATATTGAAACCATTACTCTTCACCAGTCCCTCGCCCTGTGCTGCCTCTTCATCCCCGAGAAGCTTGGAGCTAAAATTATACACCCGAATAATTATTCTGTGGCTTGAAAACAATCTCCCTCCCTCCCCACCCTTTTCCTTGACATGTGTGTTTAATATCAAATTATTTATAACCCAGCCTTGCGGTCAAGCTTTTAATGAAAGAGCTGCCAGAGACTTTTAAAGCATCGTATTCACTCGACTGGCCACATTATGCTGAGTAAGGGCTGCAGGGGCTTTAGCGGAAGGAATCTTGCTGCTGAAAATCCCCCCAGTCCATGTGCGCACGTGTTTTACTCACTCACGCTGTTCTCTCCATGTCATTTGTTCTGTCTCTCCTTCTCCCTTCCCCTATCTAGATCTGCAGTCTCCGCCTGGCTATCATGAAATTACTGCCAGCACTGATGTCTACAAATAAAAGAATGATTAAACAGCGATTCTTCAGCGCCACGTGGATTTTTCCTTCAGTAGGATTACGCATAACCAAAGTGAGGTCAAATAAATGAAGGAACATATCCTCTAACCCTCCCTGCTTCCTTCCTCAGCTTTATCTGCTTCTTTTCGCCGCACTAACCTTTTCCTTCTCAAAGTATATATGCACATATACATATTCCTCTCCCCCTTCAGCATGAAATATTGATGAATTCTGCTCCCCTAAATGAAGGTTTGTTGGAGAAGAAGCCTGCAGTTCATCTTCAGAGCAGGAGGAATGCAAATGTGTTGAAATCCTGGGAGGGATGGGACAACGAGATACAAGGGCTGCTGCAGCAGCTGCCAGATCATGTTTGAGTCTGCGCACAGGCACAGACAGCAGCAGGGCAGGAAAGCTGCCCCGAGCAGCGCCGACCCTCCTACTTCCCCAAGCAAGAGGCAGAAACGTGCTGCCCAAGTAGGAAGCTTATTTGCACAGAAGATATGCCTTGAATTATGGGGGAGGGCCAAGCTACTCTTAGCACAGATGTAAATCTGTGGCTACTGAAGCTAAAAGGGAGTTATTCCAGATTTACACTCCCATCAGGGGGGTTTATACATGTAGTTTTCCACAATGCCTTCTGCTATCCCAGGCACCACTGCACATGTCCAAGTTTCATGAGCTCTGGCAGGAATAAAACATGCACAACAACTTGGTAATGAATCCCCTCTGGGTCTAATGTAGAAGACCCGTCCCCGAGGGACCTGAGCACTTGGAAGAAAAAAACCAACAATAACTCATAACATTTAGGGAGCTGCACTTGTCTTTGCATTCTCCAAGGAACAAATTGATGATGCCTGTTCATCTTGGTACGTAATTGGGCCCCAAGCGCTGAGTGAGGAACATCAAAGAGGTGAAGACTGTGCACAGACCTTCAAGTGAAGTGCTGTGGCTATTCCTGATTATTTTGCATTCAGGTAGGAAAAGATGGAGCTAGAAGGCCTCTTGAGTCCCTGCATACAGAGGTCACAGACAACAGCCTTTGCCCAAAAAAGAGCCCCTCACCCCCTTGTACGTGCTCTCTCAACTCCTTCATCTGAGGAGGCAACCTATGTTCTCCATCAAGGGTTGAGTGTCAGGATCAGGCAAGGTGGTGGTGAGGAAAGGCACAAGTGAGAAGGGATCAGGTCCTAAAAGGCTTTTCCCAGTCCTCCAAGTCACTAAAACATCCTGGTTTTCCCCAGATATAAAGGCCCCTCCAAATCCAGAGAGGAGCATAACAAGAATTTCCCAAGCTCTAACACTATCAAGCCCCTGAAATTAGTGCTGCACCGGCACCTCTAAACCTAACTGTTCTCTGCACTGACTGTCTCCATTTTTAAGTAATTAAAGACCTTGGAAAATATTCCCACAAATCCCTCAGCCAGAAGCCAAACCCAGTGAAGCCAAACGTGAGCAACAGCAGCCAACCCAATGCTTGCCCATGTGCAGCTGCATGCCCCAAGCGGCCCTACCAAACCCACTGCCGTGGTCCCCGTCCCAAGAGCATCTCTGCTGGCCTCGCAGCCACTTACCGGAGCCAGCTGTACCAGGGGATTTATGAGGGTTCCCATGAGCTCTGCTCAGCATCACACGCTCCCTGGCCACCGCCAGCCCAAGGAAAGGACTATAAATCCCATTTCACAGATGAGAGGAGTGAAGCACGGAGAGGTGGACGATTTCACAGTCAAATCCCCCATCCAGATGCCGACTACCTTGGCTCCCCAGCCTTTCCCAAATCCCTTTGAGCAGCCCAGACCCCTTACAATGTGCTGCTCCCGCACTACAGCTTGTGGCGACAGAGGGTACCCGTTGCTCCCCCTTCTTCTCCTCTGTGTACTGCCAGCTGAATGCTTTATTTTTTTGCCCAGTTCAGAAGGCAGCTTCACGCATCCCACTGTGTGGCTTATCTTCTGCAATTAGCACTTCCCGCCATATCTGATAGGAGAGAAAGGCTCAGCTGCCCCTGATTAATTGTCGAGTATTTGCTTTCTTTTCCACTTCTGTGGCCTGGAATTAATTAGTTTATCCCTCTTATTCCTTTCATGGGCCACAGCGTTCTCCTTTTTTGTGCAATTATATATAATAGCAACGCTTGAAATCCCCTGGAGAACAGTTGAGAGAGGCTCTCAATGGGGAGGAAAGGAGCCTGAAAGCAGGGAGATTACTAAAGGTCATACGCCCTACAGCTTCCCTGTGGTCTTAAAATATATACTCTGACTCCAGCACAAATCCCTTCCCCTTGCCACCTGCCTTGCTGCCTTCTCCGGGCTTTTCAGTGAGTTAATGTCCAAACAGCAGGAAAAGCTTGCAGACCTAAATCCCAAGTGTGAGCAAAAGATGCAAAGCAAGGGCCCCCCTTAGCTGGACACCTTCAGGTGTTGCAGAAAACACAAATCTCACAGCCCAGCAGGGACAGTCTAGCAATACTTACCTGGCCCCTACAAGCCACATGGCAATAGGAATATTGGCTCTAATTTGAAGGAGATGCTACAGCTTAGATGCATCAGCTAAACACTCCGTCTCTGGCTGAGGAGAATTGCTCCTGTGGTCCCCTCAAAAGCCAACCGACAGGACCCTGCTGACTTGGGGAAAAGGAGGAGAAAAGAGGGTTTCTGAGAGCAGAGAAAGCAGACCATGCTCCCTGGTAAACGTGGGTGGCACTGGAACCAGTGCTCACATCCCAGTTCTGCTTTCCTGAACAGTAGTGTAAATCAGGAGTAAATGAGTATAAAAGCACTGTTACTGAAAACAATCCTTGTTCCTTTGGCCAAAAGGAGAAGGCATTTCTGCTGTTCTTTATCGAGTCTCTCTCCAAGCCAGGTCTTGTCTAGAAACTACAGCCCTCAGGGAACGGTATGTGGGGCAGCCATCTACCTTGCATGGGGGAAAAAGAAAGCATCTGGGAAGGGGCGAGACAGGACTTAATCTAATTCCTGAACTGTTGGCAGTAGATCCATTTAAGCCCTTATTTACTGAAGTTTATAGACCCATAATTGTCATCTTCCTTCTTCTCTCATTCACACCCCTCATTAGGCAATTTGCTCTTTACAGTCTAAAGCGCTTGGGCCACCTCGCTTACTGCATTTCTCTTTAAGCGGGGACGTGATGTGCCAGGTGGCTGTGTTTGACCCAGCGTTGTCTGAGTTTCAGGGTGCTTTTCAGGTGTCAGGGTTCCTGTGCATGAAAATTTCAGTGGTATCAAACTCGTAGGTGTGGCAGCCAGGATGCTGCCCCCAGCTCTCAGACTGTCAGTATGACAGTGGCCTTACCCGGGGTAGGGAGGGAGGGATTCCAAGGCACTTACACAGCCAAAAATTTGGCAAGCACTTGTTTTCCCACCGCAACACCTGCAGAGCTAAAGCCGTTCAGCTTTGAGCCAGAGAACAGAGAGCAGGCTGATTCTTCATGGGTGTTTGCAGGGAGATGGGGTGATGGGGCAAGATAGTGTGCCTAAGAGAACCTGGCACCCCGCTCTTTGGATTGACATTTCCCTTCCCCTGCTCCCCTGCCTACTCGGCTCCACCTTCATTTGGCTGTCTTAATTATTACCAGTGCCCAGTTGTCTCCCCTGAAATCATTTTGGGTAGACTAATAAATAAAGGTGATAAACGTGTGGAAGGTGAAGGCTGTGCATTGCCCGGGCTGCAAATCAAGAAGCGGCTGAAGACTGCAGCTGGGGTAGCGTGGCCTCTCCTGCAGCTCTCCTCCCCCTCCTTTCTCTCCTTTTCCCTCTCCTGACTCGCAGCTCTGCCTGTTCTGCATCACGGACCCCTCTGAACTTGCTCCGCAGGCGGGGTGCGAACAGACCGTGGCCATGCCTGGGAGTCTATAACTAGGCAGTGATGTGTGTGTTCGTGTCAGGGAGAGTCAAATGGGTCCGGAGCTGGCCACGCAAGCAACGTGGAGCTAAGAGATGCAAGCACACTAGGTATATTACACACAGACTTACACCCCTATTATTGGAATCGCCGTCTGCACCCTTCAGTATACTGCATGCTCCAGAGAGCATGTGCTGAGCAAGAGGCGTTAACATACAAGAAGCAGGGAGCTTGCTTTAAAGCAACTGTACGTATCCATCCAGAGCATGTGCCGCAGTCGGCGAGTCGTTTCAGGGGAAACGGTTGCTTGTCTCTGCTTGGGAAGGCATCTAGCTGAGCACTGGTGGGCTCTCCCTTGATTCAGCGTGGTGTTATATTCAGCCATTTCTCTGCTCACAGAATCAAAAGGACATAAAACACCCACAGCTGTTTCCCTTCTCCATTTTTCTGGCAGAGGACAATGTGAGGTAGTTTCTTGCCTTACTCTAGAGGGAGTGTTTTCTGGTCCTGGTGCCGTGGGACATGGCTGGAGAAGATTGGTCTATATAAGGGAAGAGCAAGTTGTGCAAGTGGTCTCTGCTGAGGGGTCCAACACAGCCTCTGTTCCGCAGTGACCTGCACGTTGGAGTCCCCAGCGGCAGGCACAGAGGAGACCCTTTTACCTCCCTGCATGAATTCTCATTTATCCCTGAAGTTCTTGGATTGGTGTCCTGGTTCTGCTCCTTCGACAGCTGCATTCCCCAGCCACACTCTGCTGATGTAAAATGGTCAATATGCCTTTACTTGGACAGTGCTGCAGTCATTTACACCTCCCGAAACTCTCTCTCCTTCGTAATTAGGGGTGTAACTGGCCTCATATGAAGAGCTCTGCATGGCCTTAAATGGCAGGACTGCAAAACCAAGAAGGCTTTCCACCCTCTCCACCTACAATATGATTCATGCACATGCACCGAGCATCCTCCTTTATTTAACCTTGCAATAATCTACAGCTTTACTAAAGTGGCGCTCACAGAGGTGACTTGAAAGCAAACCAACACACATTTCTCTTAAATTACGTGGTAAAGCTTTTAGTTTTCTATCACTTTACTCTGAGTAACAGCAGATGGGGAAGATATGCACATGAAATGGCATATGAATGACATGGGAAGCCAAGTGCCTGCTCATGACAGCTCATTCGGGTTTGCAGAAACAGAGCCCAGAAGCCCATGCATTGCTGCATGCTCAGTGCTGCACCAGCGCTTGCAATTGCTGAGCTGCCTGTACGAACAAAGCATTTTACGTGGGCAAAATGATATTTATTCAGCCTCGTTTAAATACAAAGCTGCCATCCTTACACGCATAAAGTAAACATGCAACTCCTCCCAAATAGACACACTACCCCCAGTGGTGATGGAGTGCACTCCCCAACTTCCTGACAGCAAAGTCCTGGGATTTCAGTGTCGGGCACTGCTCAAAAAGAAGCTTAGCATCTCATCAGATTGCAGTTTGCTGTTACACACTGGCTACCTCAAATTGTCCCTGCTGGTTTCCATGCAAAGTGTTATTTTTGCTTCCTTCCGTACATGTCTTTGCTGGGTTTCCAGACATTATTAAGCATCTGTCACACTCCACCCCAG
This sequence comes from Vanellus vanellus, assembly GCF_965231255.1. Taxonomy (NCBI): domain Eukaryota; kingdom Metazoa; phylum Chordata; class Aves; order Charadriiformes; family Charadriidae; genus Vanellus; species Vanellus vanellus. Next base: position 55,044,669 of record NC_138905.1, read on the forward strand.
AGGTAGCTGCATTTCAGCTGTGGCTGAATGATAGCTGTGTACGTAGTCTGCAAAGCATTTAGTGATTCTTCAAGATGACAGGTGCTGGGAATGTCAGTCATTTTCATTAACATAAATAAGATATGTTTCATTTTAGTCACTCTAAAATCATTGAGTCATTTATTGATGTCTCAGTAATTTATGAGCCCTGTATCTTGGCTGGAAACCTACCAGCGTGACTGTTTGCAGTAAGAAATGGGCACAGTACAGAGATAGATCTCTGCTGGGCTGAAGATCAACTATTTCTTTCCGGGGTCAAAGTGTTAAACAGACTGGAGTGACAAGGCTTAGGAGCCTTTCACCTGCAGTTCATACAGTTAGTGGCAAAATGTTTTTGCTACAGTGCCCGGTGAGAAATGGACCGGCCATTTCTCACATTCCTGTTGGTGCAATGGCTTATCATGGGTGTCCAAAAACTGGATCGAATTCTCCTTTTGGCTGGCAACCCTAGCTCAGAAGGCAAAGGACCCATTAGGACAGAGAATGAACTTCCTTCCTGCTCTTCGAAATGGTCAACCAGGAGGCGAGGTGCACGTGCTATGTTTGCTCGGCTGCAGCCAGAGCTTTCATCTGGAAGGGCGATGAAAGAGGAGTGTGTCTCCTGGGGTGTCAGTCAAGCACTCTCATCAGACTAATTTCAGACAAAAATTTTATCAGGCAAGAGACCTGAGTGGGTTCAGATGAGCTCTGGAGAGGCATCCAGATATTCTGTTGATGAGACAAACCAAAATGGGATGCCAGGTCATCACAGTCCAGAGAGAAGAGGAGCCCTGTATCCTCAACACCACCTCAGCAAGCTCCCAGCCCAGTGGTAGGGTGGAAGATTTGTTCAAAAAACACGTCCAGGCTCTGCATCTCTTGCAAGATGTCTGCACTGGTCTCCCTCTGCCACATGTTTCAGATCTTCTCTGCTCTCAGAAATGTCCAGCAAAGGTGACCATGAAGCCACTGGGGAGAAGGAGGCTGAGGAAGTCAGGACCTGTACAAGGGTCAGCCAGGCTAACTGCAATGCTGCTGGTGAAGAGGTGCACTCAATGACTCCAGATCTGGCCATGATTTTTTTCTTGGAGCAGGAGGAAAAGGAGAGGAAGACTGGTAGAGGGTGCCCAGAGCTCACACTGACATTTCTCTCTTCCCCATAATCTCACCTCTCCGGCACCTCACTGCTGGGAGAGAGGCAGCTTCAAAAAGGGGGTTTATCAAACCCAGCAAGGGGGGGGGGGGGCATGGAGCAACCCAAAGCGCAAATGAACTTCTGTCTCCCTTTGTCTCCTTCTCTCACCTCTATTCTTTCCCTTTCCCTCCTGTTTCTATCATGTTCTCTTCTCTCCTGCCTCTCTTACTTTCCATCCCCAACCCTTCCTGCCTCTCCCAATCCTCTTCCACATGTTTTCTCCTAGGCATCCCCATCAGGCTCCTGCTCTGTTCACAGGCTCACAAAGGCATTTAGCTCCCTTAAACGCGACTTTTAAACAGGCAGCAGCAGTGCCCACTCGGAGGGACTCTGGCACCAGACTGTTCTGTGCCACAACACCTCTTCCCACAGCAACTGGTACCACCCTCAGTTCCGCACTCACTTGGGGACCCTTGAAACTGGAGCAGAGAGAGAAGACAGTCCTGTCCTCACTGCAGAGTTGCATTACACCCAGGGGTGATGCTTTTCAGAAAGCGTGACCAAGAGTTGCCATTCGCAATCTCTGACACAGGGTGGTCCTTGGTTCCCTCCAGCTCCAGAATTGAGCCCACGTGGATGGCCCATGTGCAGGCTAGAGAGGCTCAGGCACTGCTCCGTCTTACAACTGAGAGCCATCTGGAGCATCTGGGGCCCTGACTTTCCACGGGGGTTCATACCCCAAAGCTTAAAGACCCCGCTCCTCCTTGCTCCCACCTAAATGTCACCTCTTGGGATGCAAAACCAAAGCTTGAGGCTGGGATTTGTCAATTCTGCATTTGTCAATTTGTCACTTGGGAATGTTAATGATCTCCCTGCGTGGCCCACAGCCTTCAGAGGTAAAACAAGCTCATCTGGAACATTAGGATTTCCATTGATTTACTTTTAGTGCTTCCAGTCAGTAAAGTTCTCTTGGTTTTGACCAGATAATTGTATTATCCGAAGGGGTTTTCTCTACCTCTCTGTTACGTGCCAGTGGGATGGTGAGAACAGAGCTGGATGGGCTCACACACTGGTGGGATGACTGGCAGACTGGTAGACAGGCTGTGGTAGGAGCCATTTGTTTTCAACAAACGGCACAGCTTTCAATCCAGTTAAGACACACAGCATGGTGGGTCCAGGTGACCACAGCAGATCGCTCTGCAAAAGTGCAGCAGTCAGTAGAGCAGTCCCTTGCTTTTGTTTGAACAAAAAAAGCTCTTTTGCAAGCTATCTGGTCTGCTAACTCTAGCAGAAACACAGTTACATCTGGCGGCACGGGAGCAATAACACAGCAAGTTTGGCTCTATCAAGCTTCTCTGGCCAGTGGAAAAGCTGTGCACCTTCATGATGATGATAACTGAGATGTTTTATCACCCATCTGCAATGAGCTATTAACATCCACACGATTAGTTACTGCAGTTCAGCAATGAGCAGTAACAGAAGATGCTGTGGTATCTCTACTGCACATTAATATCTGCCCTTAGTCAAATAAAGCAGCCCCTCTGCGTGAAGGCGATGTATTATATATAACACCGCCGGATGAGTTTTCCCTGGCATCTGAAAAGCAGAAATGCAAGCAAAGTACACACATATAGCCCAGCACAGGGACACACATCACTAAATTGTTAAAGGCATGTCTAAACTTGTCACAGATGGGACACTTCTCTGAACCCAGGCATGATTGCTTTCTGATCACCTTACCCCCTCACAAGATTTACTGAAACTCTTTCTCACTGAGCACAATACAGGAGCCAGAGCTGACATTTGAAAGCCGAGGCAGTTGTCTAAAAGTGAAAGACAATAAATCCATACCAAGTCAAAAGACCAAAATGATCTTAGGATAGTTGAAAAAGGGTATCTCTAGGCCAATGTCCAGATGGGAATTCAGACCAGACCCTGTTGAGCTGCCACTGTAGCTGCTTGCTACTTCAGACCTTTTGTTTTATTTTTTGAATGTGCTCTTAGTGTAATTTTTCACAGCCCCTTTGAACAGCTTCCACTGAAACTCCCCAGATCTCTTGACATGTTTGGAGTCCAGCTTCAGCTCACAGGGTGAAAAAGGTGCATGTCAAACTCCAAAGCCCTGGGCTTCAGGAGGAGGTGGGAATCTGCCCTCATGCCCAGTACACAGCAGCAGGGTCGCTCTCCCTCCATGACCACTTGCAAAGATGAAGAGCCTGGCCTCAGGAATGTGGCTTCTTCCCTTTTTCTGGAACATGTGTCAATGTATTTGGGGGGTAGAGAGGAGAGGGAGCCCTGCCGTCCACGTTAACGGTGACTCAATGTGTTATTTCTGGCAGCTATTCCACAAGACTTTTTTTCTACATTAAAATTCAAGAGCCCAGGAACGCTGCTCAGGGGTAGACTCCAGGATGCTAAAACCTGGAACTCAGAGCAATACACAACTGTATAACAAAAAAAGAAAAAAGAAAAAAAAAGACCACCCCTCTTCAATGTTCTTACTGTGAAAACCTTACAAGCCTCCAGGAGATTATTTAAAAAAACAAAAACAAAAACAAACCAAACCTCCAAGGACTGTTCAGTCTTGTGTTATGCTGGTGCAGTTGCCTTGGACTGGCCTTTCAAGTTGCCTCCCTGCAGCTACCACCAATGCCAGTGCCACCCTGGTGCAGCCAGCTGCACCAAGCGCATGTCCTGGCACAGAGAGGATGGCCACCCATGTCCCTGCCACCCAGCACCGGGCTGCACCTCAGTGGCTCAGCTGTCTGCACCCCTTAAGAGAAGAGTGGGTGCTGGGGACCAGCGAGCACCTCTCTGAGTCACAGTCCTGCCCCAGGGGCTGCAGGTGACTCAGAAGAGGGTATGAGTTAATTTATTTTTGTTGTTTGTTTTTTCCTCAGTCATCTTCCAGGTGAGCCACTCGGCCCCCGAAAACCTACAGACAGTGCAAAGCTCACACCAGTCATGCAAAATCTGGGGTCATATAGAAGCCTGCGGGGCCAGTGTTGCACTCGGTTCATGATATGTGGTGAGCCCCTGGTGGCTGACAAGGGTGTTATGGGATACAGCATACATCCCATAGGATTCCTGGGTGTGCAGGACACTAGGGAAATGCAAGGCACCGTTGGTCCTATTCCTCCATGGTCCAGTCGCTCCATCCCTCCTTTAGGTCTTACAAAGGGGAACATCCACCTCTGCTGCCTTTATTGACCCCTTCCATCCACATCAGCAGCCACCTTGCAGAGACCAGCCTGTAAATGGGTTTTGCACCCTGTCCCTACCCCCAAGCCAGCTGACCCATTCCTCTCCCAGCTGCCCTCGCCACGCGCCAGCAGGTCCCTGGGAGTCCCCAGGGGCCACCACTGTCCATGATATTGAGACGCTCTCCTTTTCCCCAACAGCCCTGCCTCTGCCTGCTCAACCGTGGCACCACAGCCTGGCCTCAACAGGGCTTCCTCCGTGGCTTGGGAAGAGGTGGCCAGTTTTGGGGGGAGCACAGAGGTTGGTGGCTGCAGAGGGCAAGAGAAAGAAATGGAGAGAGAGAAAACAAAGCTCCTAGAAAAGCTATAGAGCAAGAAGGAAAGGTCTCCCATGAATCTAAGGTGGGTCAGCAGTGCCTACAAGCCGGTGGACACCAGGGAGCAGGTTGAAGCAGAGGCGGTAATGCTCTGTCGTGATTGCCCAGCCATCTTATACAGCCAAGCTGGGTCCATGCATTGGGAGACCACCTGCAGGAGAGAGCATTGCTGCAAGGAAAGCAAGGTACGCGTCTGAAACATGAGACACTAGCAAATATGGATCTGAGGTTCAGCCTCCAGGCTTTGGTGCTTTACATGTGGCTCCTGGCTGCAAGCCCTTCTGCCTGCTCGCTTTTGTGTCCAGGTTTTGGTCTCTCCCACTCTCTCACTTTCATGCTTTTCTGGTCAAGCAGAAGCTTCGCTCTGGGTTGGCCAGGGTTGGAGCACCGTCTGGGAGCACAGGGGGAAGGAGCAGAGAGCACAGCGGTGGAGACAGGTGGTGGCTCCAGATGGCAGGGAGGGGACTTTGTGGTGGGGGGCAAGGGCAGGGGAAAGGAAAAGCTGAAGGGAAGCAGGGGACGAAGAGATGGGGTGGAATGAGTCGAATGAGAAAACGCAGGAGAAAGAGACATGGCCATTCAGCTGGGCGCCACACACCTCACACTGCGAGCGGCTCCTCTCTGTCTGCAATGGTTTGGTTAGTGCTTAGAAAGGGAATACAAAGTGTGTATGCCATATATATATATATTTTTTGTTAATAACAGTGATCTATTTATAGCTGTAAATTATACACTGTAAACGTTGCTCAGAGACAAGACATTATTTTACTGCCAGCAGGGAAAAGGGAAGGAAAGAAAAAAAGAAAGAGACACAGAGAAGGGGAGAGAGAAGAAGAGAGACACAGAGAAAGAGAAAGTGAGGAAGCTGTGAGCTTCTGCAACCCCCCCTTCACCTCAGGCATTTACAGCAAAAAGCATGTTGTGTGCAAGAAGGATGACACTGAAAATGAGAGGCATAGGGGGCCAGCTCCAGGAGATCGATCCTTCTCCTTCCTTCCTGCCATGCTGGAAATATGTGGGGGCATTTCTGAATGAGCCGGGGTATTTTTTAGGGCCTCCTCTGAGTGCCAGAGGAAAAGCGCCATGAAAAATGTTGCCCAGGAGCTGATGGCCTGTGGTATCTGGCACCCTCCTGTCTGCTGCAGACACGAGTCCATGGGCCACCTGGCTGGTTTTCTTAGCTCCGCAGCAAGCGAACCCTGAGTGCTTCAGAAAAACGCTTTACTATTCCCCCTCTCTTTTCAGTCTCTTTTATGGTTTCTTCCCCAAACCCTCTCCCTCCTCTTGAAGCCACACATGCACAGAGAAGACTTTTGAACCCAAATTCATCTGCCAGAGTTAGAAACTCAGTCACACTCCCTCCCTTTGCAGTCAATAGGGAAAGGGAGAGAAGGCAATTCGCCTGCTTGGTCTCCCCATTAATTATAAGATGCCCCTACAGTATTTAATTAAGTATAATATTTAAGTATCTAACTTTAGATGAGACAAGTCTAGGCCTTATGAGAAACCCTACAAACTGTTTGCATCAAGCTTGCTGTGTACACGATGAAACCATTCAGCAGTAACCCTGGGTCATGGCAGAATAAGAAAGATTTATTTTTAATGCAACTACTGATAAACTTTTCCATGAATCCTGGGGCTTTAGAAAGGATCAGAGCAAATCTAACACAGCTTTCTTTTATTCCAAATCTTACTGACCTCTTTCTTTGGATGTGTGAGCTTTATCACCTAATTGTTCCTTTCTTTCAACAATAGTCCACTTCCTTTTTTCTCATCTAGATTTCATACTGTTTTTAATGCTCATTCCTTTTGGTTTTGTATACTGGGAAAAGAATAAGAGGTTTTGGCCCAGCTTGCATATAGAGTTAAAAAACCTTTGTCATCTCTGCGGTTTCCCTGTATCTATCCTGTGTGATCAAAATGGAAAACTGGAACACAAAACCCACTCAATTTACAGCCCCACTGTGAAAAGCACCATATATCCACCCAACTGGCACTGCAAACATACCCTTGACTGACAACCCACTGCAAAACATCTGTAACACCCTCTGAGGGACGTCACAATCCAGATATGGACCAGAATCAGATACTACTCCCTACACAGCCTCAAATGCAAGGAGCACGTGTGTGGAGGCATGAAACACTGAGATCTAAATCCAATCCACCTCTCTTTTCTCTGGTACTTAGTACTTGGCTCAGATTTGGAGTGCCCAGGATCAGCCATGGTCTACAGACAGGGCTTCCCTGTGCTTCAGTGAGGGCGATAAGGGATGACAATACAGAGACCTGGAAAAAGATGAGAGATTTGTTTGTCAGTCTACTGAATCATGAACAGTTGAGTAACGGGTGGCTGAGTAACTGGCGGGGTACTGCTTGGCATTGTTTCAAGCCACATATTCCTCAAGAGGAAGGAGCAATTTAAGCCAGTCATCCTCGGGAAGGAGCTAAAGTAAGATTATGAATTTGGATTGGAGTTTGCAGGGCAAAAACCCCAAAGTGGTTCTCTAAGCTGCTAGTTAGGAGGGGTGGCATACACATGTAAGATGGTGCCATGTTCGATGCCTTGTAATTAAATACGTGAGCTCCCTGGAAGCACCAGCAAATGAGAGCAACACCATTACAGCGCTTGACACCAAGAGCTGCCCTCTGCAGCTGCTGTTACAAGCCAGCCTAGGACACTGTCACAGAGAACAATCCTTTTCATGATGAGTGCTTGTTTGGTGACCTGTGTGCAAAGGGACTTTCTAGTTCCACTTAAAGAAACACAGAAACACCATCCCAGATGAATCCAAGGGTAACTCTCACGCAGTGCTGTACAGAGATATCTGAGCAGACACTTAGCAAAATGTTACATCAGACAGAGTTCCCTAAGTGTGTTCAGAGGTACTGACTTCTGCCCTGGAGGTGTTATTGATGTAGAGCCTTTAGCAGAGATACCATGTTGTCAAATTGCCTTTGCACCCCAGCAGTGGCTCTTTCTACAGCTAGGAGACAACATCCATGCCGGCAGTGATGTGTGGGCAGGGAACTTGCAAAGCAAATGCTGCTGCCAAATAAATAGAAACTCAGATCTCTGGAGTTTTCAGGTTGGCCTGGAGGGCAAGTCAACCAGCAGAATGGATCAGCCGAGCTACTCCTCATCCGAACCCCAGGGAACAGCCCTACCTAAGCGGAGTGCAGCCTTCCCCCTCAAGCTCTGATCTTGCCAGAGCTCAAATACAAGAAACATGAAAGAATATCCCACAGTTGCCAATGAATTAGTACACACAGCCTTCTCTCCAAGTTGGTGCTAAAGCTAAATCTGTCTGTATCAGATTAGAGAGCTACGTTCCCTCCCCAAACCCCGACACCTGCCTCCCCGCCTCACTCCTATCCCCTGAAGCTCAGAACTGATTCCTGGACCAGTGCTCCCAGCAAGCAGACTGGCAGCCCCCACCCTTGGCAGGGTCTTGCAGCCAACCTGTATTTTCATTCGTGCAGCAAATCAGAACTGAGCAGTCTCCTGATCTCAGCCTCGCAGGGCACAGTGGTCTCCAGAGCTGCTGTCTGTAGCCTTCACTCACATGTCCTTCCCATGCCAGAAAGCCCCTCTTGTCTCTGTGCTGCACAGCCTGGCCATAGCTGCCACTCCAAGGGCAGATGCCTGCCAGGGAGACCCAGCAGGGCTGAAGTTCTGCAGAATCACATCTGCTCCTTTGTCCTGGTTTCCCCCAGCTCATCTATGATTTCATTCAACTGAAATCACAACAGCTTTTCCAGTCTTATGTAGGCAGGGCAGATCCTTTCACAGTTAGATTTTTTTTTTTTTTTAAATGAGTATTATTTTGGGGTGGAGGTGGAGGGGAGGGTGCTTAAATGCAAAAGCTTGAGTCTATAGCATAAAATCTTCACTCAGCCTAAAGGAAGAAGCTGGCAGATTGATGGAGAGCGTCATCATAGTGTGAAAGAACAAATAGGGCGAAGATGCTGCCAGATGGGAAACTGATTCCTCCTTGGCTCAATGAGCATAGATATTGTTGGTGGTGTATGTACCACTGGCACATTCTGAAAACAAATTTTAATATTAGCTGTAGCTACCACCAAGTTCTGCCCTGGTCTATAAGCAGCAGCAAAATATTGCACCCAAGTGATCTGGAGGCTTTGAAAACCCTTTCTTTGTCCCACTCAGCAGATCCCAGATTCATACCTCTGCCCTTACATTGGTGACTTCAGCAGCCACGGGGAGAAGACCCTGGAAGGCTGTCTCCCCATGCACACCCCTTCCACCTCTCTGACAGCTGGAACCTCCTTGCAGTGAGAGACCTGGGATGGGTGGCTTTTTGCAGAAGGAAGATGGTTTCTACGTGGGTGAGATTGTTGTTGTGAGGGCTCTAGAGAAGGAGAAAAAACTCCTCTGTTACTAAGCAGGGATCTGAAGGCCGTTGTCGGGGGAGAAGCAGAAGAATTGCCATAAAAGGAAGAATTATTCTGCCTGCAGCCAAACCACCTCGACTCTGATCTTGTCAGATCTCACAGCAGCAGCGGGGCTGGTCAACGCAGGGAGGCAATTCCCCCGGGTGGTGCAGTGACGAAGGGAAGAAAGGAGGGAGCTCCTCATCCTGTGTAGACAGTAAAGACGTTCCCCCGGAAGACTTTTTAGGGTTTTCTTTCCTGACCAAAAGAAGAGCCCTTTACGATCCGGAGGATGCTAAGTGCGCATCACATGGAGCCTCTAGTCTGGCTTTCTCATCTCATTCCAGAAGGAGTAATTAGATAATACTAGAGTAGACTCCCTCTCTTTCCACCTTCTTTCCTCCTTCACCTAAACTGCTCCAACTGGTTGCCAGCCCCAGCGCTGTTTGAACAACTACATGTGAAAAATGTCCTGTTACAAGCAATGTGAGGCTTTGGGAACAAAGTGACCCATTGCAAAGCCACCCATTGGGAACAGAACACACCTTTGCCTGATTAGTAGGAGGACTCCCAGGAGACTAAAGCAGAAACGGGTGTGGTGGAGGAGAGGGAACTCAGAGCACAGGGCCTCCATCCATTGATCCAACACCAGAGTCAGCATGAATCACTGTGGACTGCAAGGAAAAAGAGACACCCCCAGATCACAGCCCCTTTTTCAGCAGTACCCAGGGATAACCTCAGGCAGCTTGTCTTCTTGCTTCACCTCTGAACCATGCCCTGCCCACACATCAGAGCTGCAGAGGCTGACGCAACGGCAGCACCCTCCGACGTCCTTGAAATCCCTGGGACAGAGCTGACAGCAGGGTTAAGTGCACCCACAGCAACTTCCCTGTGGCTTGACTGAGCCCGTGTTGCTTTCTCTCCACAGGCCGGTTGTTTAAATTCACCATAAGACAAGTAGAAGGAAAAGAATAGATCAGGGGGAGGAAATAACTAACTCTTGTTCTGCTGCTCTTTGGCCAGCAAAGTGATAAGGCAGAAAAGAGAGAGGAGGCTTTTCCCCTGCTGCATTAAGCTGAAAATTGAAGAGCAAATGAAGAGTATATTTGAAGATAGCACAAATCCTCGATAAAGCCTCTCTGAAACTTGATGAAAAATTTCAAAGTGTATCAGGAAAGCTGGGATTCTCTAAAGGATAAATCCATCAGACAGGACAAATTGAGGAGAAGAGCTGGACACAGATGGTTGGTCTGTGCTCTCTGGAGTGAGGTAGGGGTGTAGAGTGAGCTTTAACCTCTGTGGACTCTGTTGGCTCATGGTCAGGGACAGAGCACTAGCCTGGAGATGAAGCACCCAGGGCCTTCAGCCTCTGCTAAGCCTCTCCTGCCATTTCAGGAGACAGCTCCAGTGTGCTGGCACTGCAGATGCAGAGCTGCTGGGGCGACCATGAGCCTGGCATGGTCCCCATCTTGCCTTGCTCTCTATCCACTTTCCTGCCTCCGAGACAAGCTGTGGACAGCACGGGCAATCAGCACACTTGAAGGCTCCCTGCTTCACCAAGAAAGCAGGGGAGCATGCTCTTCTTTGGACAGGAAAAAGGTTATGGCTGGGGTCATTGCAGAGGTGATGCTGAAGTCTTTGCAAGGTGTCCTGGTTCCGGCAAGGATGGGGTTAATTTCCCCAAGGAGCCGGCAGGGGAGGCAAGTATTCCATACCACGTGACCCATGCCCAGCTATAAGAGGAGCTAGCCGGGAAGAGGGAGGTAGTTGCCACTCGGGGGCGATGCAGTTGTGCTGGTCCGGTCGATGCGCTGCGGTACTGTAATCGCGTTCTTATACTCCTTTACCGGTGTTATTGTTTTTCTTTCTTCTTCCCTTTGTCTGTTCTGTTAAATTATAATATTTCAACCGACGAGTTTTGCCCTTTTCTGCCGATTTTTCCCGCGGCTGTGGGAGTCGAGCGAGCGGCTGCGTGGTTCTTTGTTGCTGGCTGAGGCCAAATCACGACACAAGGAGATGTAGATGTAGTCGCTAACTTTAAGTCTTGGTTTTCCCCAGTGTCTTCTACAGGTGATCAAGCAGAAGCACTCTGCCTGGCTTTCCAGATCTGCATTAACCCTAACTTTCCCAATGTTTAAAAGTTTGGCCTAAATTTCTGACCTGCTCTTTTTCTTACCCCCTTCCCTTTGCCAACAAATTAATTCCCTTGGAACAGGTCTGTAATTAAGAAATTGTACAGGGGATTTTGTCATCAGGTAAATACAGAACGTGGTGTCTGGAGACAGAAATTCTTTCAATGAAGATTAATTAGGCAGAGTTCCTGTCCCAGTCTGTCTGGCAGTGGGGAGAACAGGGTTTGAACATGGGAGAGAAACGCCAACACTCTCTCCCCCGCACATCCAGCACCATCCACCCAGCAAGCATCACTCGGGGAGGCTCTTCAGAGGATACAGACAGTTTCTCTATTTGTAGGTTTTTTGTTTAGGAAGAGCTGCTGCGTGAGCTAGTCTTAGCAGCAGGGAAAAAGGCCAGAGAAAATACACTTTTGATCAGAAAGAACCATATTTATTTGCCCTATATGCATTTGCTTCCCAGAGGGGATGCAGACAGGAACTGATGTTTGCAATGTACCCAGTGCTTGGTGTGAAGACAGGTCCAAGAGAGGCAGTAGGACACAGCTATGCCTCTTCCTGGCAGATCATCCTGGCAACAGATGTTTTGCCTTAGGAGTTTGTGCTCTTTGGTGCCCACCAGGCAGCAGCAACCTGACTGCAAAGCCCTGATTCAGTGAAGGGAGCAGGAAACATGGAGGGATAAAGAGAAACCGCAACTTGGCTTTACATGTTGAGTGGAAAATGAAAATATCCCACATGAGAACAAAAAATCCACAGAGGTCACAGCACACAAAGCAAAGGAATGGATGGAGAGATGATGCAGAACTCAGCCCAGAAACTGTGTTAAAGCACAGAGGAGAAAAAGGGCTGAGGAAAGATGTACCAAGCATCTGCCACTAAAATTAATTTAAACGTAGCCAAAGAAGGAAAAAGCTCATGAGAAAAGAGGGAAGACAGGAGCAGATCTTGGTGGGGAGTGAGAGTAATTGGTGTGGGAGAGAATGCTTACCCTTTCAGCAGGAGACTCACACACATAGGTCCTGCTAAAGGAGAGATGTGGGCAGGAGTGGATTACTCCAAATGAGGAGGCTCCTCTGCCTCCACCTTGCACAGCCACATATAAGCCTTTCCCTGTGCCTGAGTTTCACATGCCAAACAGCATTGGTAAAGACCAGAGTGAGAAGATGTGTGTGATATTCACAGTGGTCCCTTCCCCATCACCACTCCCCTTCAGGTAGTGTGTACTTTGTGGCTATCAGCAGCAGATTTTGACCTGAGATGGGAAGGGTTAGGCAGACTGGCCACCTCTGGTCATCCAGCCTTGCCCACAGGCAATCGATAACAGGAGCACACAGCTCTAGATAATGATCTTAGAAAAGCTCCTGCTTATGCATAATAACTTGTTCTTTTAATAACGGTGACAATACCTGCACTTCTTGTAACAAGTTCAGCCCTTGGGATGTTTAATGGCAGAGTCCCAGAAACCTAGATTAGCTGGCTGGGAAGGCATGGGCACTTCAGGGAACAGCAGGTCTCATCTGGGAGGCACATGGCTTCAAGTAAGCTTTTGGCCCAAGGTAGTGACTGAATGCTGCCGACATTCCTGGGAAGGAAGGAAGAAAAAAAGATATTCCGAGAAGGTGAAGAAAGCCTTTGATGCTCAGTTTATTGGGAGGCATAATGTGATATATGAGAGATTTAGCCGGCATTATCAAGAACTGGAGGAGACTGCCAAGTCCTTCAGAAGAGCAGCGCAGAGCTATTCAGGACATTTCCAGAGAATTTATAAAAGGCATCATCACTGCGGGCTTATGAGACAATAATTATTAGGTTTCTCCTTCCAGCTTGACCCCACACTGACTTTGGCAAAGAGCAAAAAAGCCACAAAAGTAGAAAAGAAGCAGGAGGTTAGGGTGCGCAGAGGAAGAAGAAGCAGGTAGGTTGACCCAGCCCATGGTAACTCCCAGGCAGGAGAAAGGGACCGGACACACAAAAATAACCTCCAGGGAGAAGGACAGAAACAACGGAAAACATTCTGAATATGCCTATGAATTCAGGCCCTGTATTTTCAGACCCAAAACAAGGTTGCAGGAGGCCAAAAAGAAAGATGGAGCTCAAGAGAGGTCTGTCCAACAAGCAAGGATGTAACAGAAGGTGCATTTGACACAAAAAGCCACTGAAGTGTGCAGAAGCAGAGTAACCCCTCACACCACAGACCTTAAGGCACAGGATTTGAAGTGCTATGATGAAACCCTAAAGGCAATTATATCTTGGCTTGCCAGGAGGTCCCAGAAGAGACAGGCAAAAAACCCCACAACCCACAACTCCCAGGCTGGCCCAGTCTTCAAAAAAAGCTCCCAACTGGGGCAGGGCGAGGTTGACTTTTTTTCCCTCCAGATGTCCCTTTGTTGTCAGCAGCTCCGTGCTCTATACCACTTGCAGCAGCTGGCCAGTCATTCACAATGCATATAGAAGAGCTCAGCCTGGGATATTTTGCCCACAAGGCTTCCCTTAGTAGGGAAAGTTCATACTCTCATTTGGAGATGAGAGCAATAGAGGTGGCAGGAGATGCACTTCTGATGCGAGCAGGGAGCTAGGTACCCAGGTGTGATTAATGCTCCATAATTTTTGATGTCTAAGCACAGATAAAAGCATAACATAGGAAATGGAGCTTGCAGTCAAAGAAGAGACAAGTACCTTTACATTATGATTCTTCGATCTATTTGAGATAGGTAGGTAAGGATGAGATAAATAATGCTCTTCCTCTCCCATGGCTATGAGGGGAGACTGGCATTGTGGTAGGCATCTATCCTTAGAGAGAGAAATCCAACACCAGCACCTAGAGAGCTTTGAAAGGCTCCAATTACCTAGGCCAAGGCACAATTAACCTGGCGACAATAAACAGCCTCCTCCAGAGAGGACACCAGTGGCACAGGCCCCGTGCTAAAACTGATATATCTGTGAAGATGGTGTAAATAGGTCTGCATGCTGTGCTTGCTGCAGGTGCAGGACCACTCCTATCCCAGTGGGAGCCCATGGGGCTGCCTTGGCCTTTGCTCAAGAGGCCTAGCATTCCCGTTCCAAGGCCCAGCATGGCCCCAGCAAGTGGATAGATAGGGAAAGCAGGGGCTTATCACCCCCAACTCTGCAGATACAGCTCCGGAGATGCAGGGCCACTACAACCTTCAGTGGAAGAAGAAAGAAACAGGCAGTTGTGTTCTCCATAGGACAAATGAGCTCATCTATCCCATTGCTTAAGGTAGCCTCGGTGCCAAGCAGGAGCTACTGCTCTACTCTGCCCAGCCCATTTTCTTATTTCTCTGTTCCTCCTACCAGCCTTGATCCAGGAAGGCCACAGCAGAGTTGCTGGGGAATATAGCCCAACAGCACAGCCTGAAGAAAGGGCAATTAAAGTGATCATCTGCCTTTTCTCTGATTGGTGGCTAGGTGCAGGCAGGGAGAGCTGGGCCACAAGCAATGCCCAAGTAAAAAGTACTTCATCGAGAAACTGAGATGCTCTTAAAAAAAACCCTATCTCCTGTTCTGGGGCACCCGTCTGTTTAACAGGCACCACACGCAAGTGAACAGTGACAGCTCAGGAGCCCCCTCCCTACTCTACTTATGAGTGATTCCTGCTGGTTTCCAGTGGGGAATATTTGTGTCTTAATGTTGGAGAATGACATCCTGTTTTGCAGAGAGGTACAGAGCAGCTTCCTCCCCCCAGTTCTTCAGCATTGCTGTCTGAGGGAAGGAGCCGGCCCGCTCCACCTCTGCCATCTCCTCAGAGATCACCAACAAGAACACAATTAGTTCCAGTTGCAGAAGGCTGTTAGTTTTGCATGTGCATGAGCGTGTGTGTTGACCACATAAAATGAGTTTACACAGCTGGAAAACAATAATTTTCCTCTTGCATAGATTTCTTCTCCATCTTCTGTGCAGACACAGTGCCTGGTCAGTGGCCACAAGAAAATAAGAAAATCTGGTCAGGGCTTGGAGAGCTCCATGGAGGTTCATTGGGGTTGAAGGGATATTTTACTGCTAGGCAAGGGTGGGGGGGAGATATTGCCTTTCAGAAGAAGAGATATTAGCCAGGTTTCTTTGCATAAAGGCATCCATGGGGATTCTCCACAAATGGCACACACTGGCCAAGCTCTGGCCACATGCCAGCCTGAATGATTGCATCTCAGCTCCCCTTCCAGATCACATATTCTCACTTGTGCAGGGACATACATGTGTCAGGGGTAGATTGTAGACGCTCTGTTTCTGCCCTTAGAGCATTGAGAAAAAAGTCACGGTCCCACGTTGTTTGCACTGTAATCATAACAGCCATCTGCTGAACCAAGGCAGGATTGAGGCTGTTCATTCAGGATGTACTTAGGGAAGTTTTCCTTCTTGTTTTGCAACCACCAGATCTAGATGCTTACTTTCTAAAAGCCCCCTGAGATTTCATGAAATCATCAGAGTCCAACCCTGGTACTTTAATAAAATCCTGCGCAAAGCTAGGAAACTTGCTTCAACAACTTTCATCGGTCTCTGTGGTTACTGCTAGCTGTAAGGTCCTAGTTGCAGTCTCTAACTTCTACCCCCAAAAAATGCTAAAAGCAATCATCCTGCAAAATAAACACAGACTAAATGAGGCTGTTTACCATCTGTGCTGCTCACACTACTTTGTTTCTGTGTCCCATCATCTTTCAGCTGTTGGCTTCTTTAAGCACAAGCTGTCTATGGAGGCACCTCACCTACAGAACCTGGATTAGGAGCACAAACTCGACACAAGCAATTCAAACTGGCCCCACAAACCAGGTCTGTCCCCCAAAGGGACTGGAGAAGATGGCAGCAGAGACATAAATCATGACTGATGTTAAACCCCAGATGCATCACTTCACAACATCCCAGGCACTGGTATTCAGAGCAGAAGGATTAGGGAGTTTAGTTTGGAAGAGGCAGAAGACATAACACCAGACAGCCTGAAAGATGTTAAGTACATTCATCTTGCCCACAAATGAATGAAATGTTATCAGTAGAGCCAGAGAGGATAATTTGACCTCTGTCTGTCTCTTTCACTTGCTTGCTCGCTTGCTGCAGCTCAAGGAGAGAAGCAGAAATCCTTCACAAGTTCTATCAATAAACTTCAGTTCCCTTTTGGTTCCCTAGGGCCTGACAGCTCAGGACATACCAAAATACACCTTGTGCACAGGAGAGGCTCAGGATGCAGCAGAGGGAGAGGTGGAGGTGCAGAGCTGGCAGAGGGTTGAGCCTACTGGAGCTCACAATAAGAAGGGGATTTTGCTGGAACAGGTTGTGGGATACCCAAGAGAGAGCAACGGGACTGCTGTGCTCACTGAAGAACTTGTGCATGGAAAGCTTGGACAGGGGGTTGTATAATTGGCCTGGGAGTTAGGGGTCCTCATATTCAACCAACTCCTCTCATGCCAAGAGGCTTCCACCATTGGAGACATACCAGCAGCATGCTGCAGAAAGGTACTGAGGGCTGCATCCATCCAGAGGAGCAGGCAAACCAGAGCTTGGACTCTGGTTTGAGAGTTTGGAGTCCTGTTTGAAAAGGTTTCCCCATCCATCCCTAGAGGAACAGACATGCTATGAAACACAAGAAAAGAGGGTGCACACAATAAAAGAGGAGCCTGTTGTAGGAACTAAGAGCAAGGAGACCCAAGGACTCTGATGATGGCCAGGCACAGAGTACATTGCACCTTGCAAAGTCCCGCAAGGTCATCCTCTTGCATCAAACCTGACAGAGACACAGCTTCTTTCCTCCATCACAGTTTCACCTCATATCTCCCCCCATCCTGGGATCTCCTGTGCGTGACAGGGCTGATTGTGTGGTCTGGGACCTGTCATGGGGACCCACAAGGCAGAAGCAAGGCTCCAAGGCTGTGCTGTGGCAAAGGAACCCCTGCCCTGGCTCAGCATCCCTTTCTATGTCTGCCATGTGCTTCTTCTTTCAAGTTTCAACTATTGTCTTCACAAGTCCAGGATGTGGTGGTAATTCCAGGTGCTGGAGGAGAAGCTGTTCCTCAGCTGTCTCATGAAGTGCTCTGCACAAGCTTAACAAAAGCCTTGGCAATGAACCTGCAACAAAGCACAGTCTGGGGAAGGTGGAGGAGGAGAAGTCTCCCCTAGCTGTAGACTATTGGTCTGGCCTGAGAAACGTAAGGCAGGAACTCCATCTGTATGGGTCATGGTCAGACCAGAAAACACTCTGGTAAAAGTTTTACTCTGAAAGTTATGGCTTCGTTTTACTTTTTTTTTTTTTTTTTTTGGGGGGGGGGGGGGGAGAGGGGGAAGCTGCAAAATGCAAGGAAAGAGAAGAAAATTGGAAAGCTTCTGTGAAGTCCAAGAGGGGTAAAGCATGTTCAGCAGGAACAGTACAAGCACGGCGTGAGCATATTACAAGCGCACTAGGGGAGAAGAAAGCAAAACCTGATACATCATCTCTTCCATCAAGATCCAACACACTGTCCCTCCAGTACCGGCACTGAACGCAAAATCCACTTTTCCTCCAAAAAAGCAGCCTAATTGATGCACAGAAGTGTGAGCACATTACCAGGAGGGGGAAGTGCTGTGGGTCTGTGTGTGTACAGACAGGAAGGCAGTCCTGTGGGAATAGGGGCAGGAGGCAGTGGGCAGGGATCGATGCCCCCCAACAGGGTGCCGGAAGGGACAAGGAGGCAGCAGGGTTGGCACAAGGGCTGCAGAGAGAAGCACCCACAAGACACCACACAACAGTTTCCCAGTGCTCAGACAACCGCACAGCCAAAGCACTTGATGCGAGTTGTTATTTAAACAAGCCAGTTGTTAATAAATGGAGCCTTTTAGTCCTAATTGGTGGAGAACCACAAGCCTGCAAACCTCCCAGAGCTCATCAATTATAGATAGTGCCCCAGAACTGCTGGGAACGGCTGAGCTGTTTCGTGAGTCGCCACAGAGCTGCTCCTGCCTGTCACTGCACACAGCTCTGACACCGCTCTGGCATGTCAGAGCTGCCATGATGTGAACCTTCCTTTATATACCCCCCCAGAGGCAGATTCACCTATAGCCAGTCGAAGGCTCTGGACTCTGAAAGAGAAGGGCTTTTGAAGCAGCTGTTTGCACCTATTCTGCATCCTGTCCACTGCTCGCTTCATCCCCAGCTCCCACCCATCAACTCACTGGCTCTGAGAGTCTGTCTGACACAGGTTTTGTAGCCAAACAACTATCCAGTGTTTCCAGCGACAGTCCTTTTGCTTATTTCCTACATCTCCCATGACTTTGCAGGTCCTCTCCCATGTGTGGAGTGCTGGACAAGCCCAGAGGTGCTTTGTTTCCACACCCAAGCAGAGCCAGCTGAGCACGGTCAGAACCCAGGTACTGCCTTATTCCTAAATTATTGCCATTTCCATGCCTTTGGTCAGGCTAAGGAATCTTTTCCCCTTGAGTCTTTCTCTCTGCTGCAAGATACCATCAGGGTTAGTTATCTTCCCTTGTGTAACCATGAATACAAGGCATGCAGACAGGGACCACTGACAGAGGTGTGAGTGAACCCTTCCTTCCCTGCATCACATCAGATGAGGAGCCAGCACGCAGCTAGTTACAGGGATTCATCAGAGGCACCAGCATCCACTGAAGGCTCTGAAATCCCTCTTGTTCCACCATTTGGAGCCGTTCTGGCTCCACCAAATGAAACATTCAAAATGTTTCATTTTGATAATGCCTAAGGAATAGCTACCCTTTAGATACCAAAAAAAAAAAAAAAAAAAGTTTCCTGGCCTGTCTACAGCTTCTGGGCTCCAAGGCAGGAGGCTGGGAGCCAAGGTGAGGGGCAATGCAGCAGCTGCTAACTATTTTCCTGTCCTACCAAACAAATATTTAACAAGCCCAAGTCCCATCCATGGATTTATCCAATTGAATATACTCCTGCCAAACAACAGAAGTCTCACGAATCAGCAGTTTCTAACAGAAACACACTGTCAAAAAAATTCTTCACCAAGGCCCAAAGCCCTGCACACCTTGGGAGACCCTACAGTACAAGCTAAGTCTCAGGGGTGGAAATAACCTCATGGTTTTAAATCCATGACTTGGACCCTCCTCTTTCACCATGAGGAATTAAGTTACCTGTCTCTGGTACAGCTGCGTGCCTTCATTTTCAGAGCTCTCAGTTGTAACTCATGAAGACAAATGAAGGAGCAGAGGGAAGAGGGAGCTCTGAGGTGGTACAACAGAGTCTGGGCTGCTTCTCTACACCCAACCTATTTGTTCTGTTGCCAGTGTCTTGCAAGGACTTTAACTGGCTGCTCCTGAAGGCACCTAGATGCTAATAAGCAGAGTGGAGAAGGGAATGCTATTTATTCATGCTTAGTTATGCATTTTTAGACTCAAAAGTAAGCCACATTCTGGGCGGGAGCCAAAATCCCTCTTCCAGAGCAATCTGTATGTTTATGAGCTGCCTGCCTGACCCAACTGGCAAGACCCCTCAAGGTAAAGGCATGCTGGCAGGAGGCATCATGCAAGCCACTGCATCCGGAGGGCTGAGCTCTGCAGATCACAGTTGCTGTGTGTATGGAAGGCAGAGGGATTCTAAGAGCTGCTGGTCATCTCCGTTCCTGCTTCGCAGAGCAGTGGAGACAAGCTTACCTCTGAGTCACGTTCAAATGGCATGTGGGGATACACATGAGCCAGTTGGGCTTATGGGCCAGTTACCCATTCTCTGCTAGTCTCAGACCATTTCTGCACAGCCACAACTGGTTTACCTCCTCCAGTCTCTGTTCATAACTATCCAGTAAAGCCTTTCTCTCTCCTGCAGTCCCTTTCCTCCTAGGCTTGGGCTCTCTTCCCTGACTTTCAAGCTTTCCTTTCTGTGAGACCTGTTCAGGATAGCTCTTCTGGCAAGGGCAATGGTGGTGTTAGTGGCTTCAACAGACTTCATTAATCACTATCAGTATTGAAGGCAGATTGCAAAAAGACTCTTTCACACATTCATGCCAGGGCATTCCTGTTGTTTTCCATGTGCAAGGCACATGCCACAACACGCTCTTACTGGCACAGTGGGAGAACATGCTAAATGGAATCCACACACACCTTCCCATGCTCTGAGGTTTATCTCTTGGCTCCTGCTGCAATGTGTTGTCCTAGTTTGCCTCGTGTCTGTGGGACATGGGAGTACCAGGCTGGAGAATACAGTGGTGTGGCCCCTCAATAGGGGCCTCCGGCATAGTGTCCCTCAAGTTGGGCTTCACAGCTGCTCCTTCCTAATCAGGAATCAGCCTTTGTTGCTAAGCTGTGCCGGGAAATGAAAAAGAAAAACCAAAACATGAAACCCCTTAGGAACAAATATTTTGGTTTTAATGAAGAAGCCTTTCAGGATGCTTTGAAACCATTGTACCAGAAGACTGTGTGGTGTAGCTCTTTGCCCTTGGGCTATCACCTTACCCAACCTCCAGAGAAAGCAGGAAACATTGGACTGGGGCTCAAGGAGGAGACCATACAGAAAACGTTGGGTGCTGCAAAAGGCAGGAGGCTAGGGCCTAAGATATGGGCCTGCCTTACATGGTCCCTCCACAGCTTAGCCCCTGGAGGATTTGCCCCGTACGTACTGCTGTGGGGTCAGTTGATAGCAGCACCACGCACCGAGTATAACAGGTGAAGTAAGGGTCAGCTATCCAGATGTGCGAGTGGAAGAGGGCTGCAAAAACCACTGGGTCTTGCCTGTAAGAGCATGGTTGCCAGAGGCTAAGAGGGTGTACTCAAAAGCCTTTTGTTCAGAGAAAGCTGCCAATGGAGAAAGATAGCACAGGTACTGCTGCAGCAGAGGATCAGTGGCACCACACCAGGTTGGCTAGGGAAGCCCCATCTTTGTGGTGTCCACAGATAAGGGCTCCAGAAGCCCACCCATCTGTCCACTGTATCCACTTTGCTGTTTGGCCCCTCCACAGATGGGTCCTCCTGCCCGGGATTTTCACTGCCCACCCTGCCAGCATTCTCCTTACTACCAAGTGCCATAAATTTCTTCTCCTTTTTAACCCTTAAGCTCCCATGTTTGTTGGGTTGGGTTTTGTTTTTTTTTTTTTTGTCCCTTTTTTGCTGTCTACCACAACAGGAGCTCTTCCCCACAAGCAGCACTGACCTGCTCAGCAGAACCAGGCCTCCATTCAGGGATGGGGCAACCATGGTATGAGGAACACCTCAGGCCTAAGCAGGCTTCATGTTCCTGCAAGGAGTCCAACCTGAATAAGAGTCTCTGCAGCCCTGCACCACCTCCACCAGCACTGAACCAGTGCTCCCATCTGCCAACATGTACAGTGATACAAGGAGGCAGGTCACCTAGGGACTTGGTCCTTCAGAGGCTGCATTTGTTTTCACACCTTTCACCTTGCTTAGGGATCACCTGCCCTGGTGCTCTGAGCCTCTGGCACTGCTCAAGCTGCTGCTCATAGCAGAATGCTGTACCACAGCACAGCAGCCATGTCCCAAACTTGTCCACACCACTGCCGCCTGCAAGGCTGCAGACGGCAGAGCTGCCCTTACCTGATGCTTTGTGGCTTTGAAATCTACCAGCAGAGGAGATCTGTGTCGTGTCGCAGCTACAGCAGCTTTTTGTGCAGGCAGATAAATAGATCCTGCTTTCTCCATCTCTGAGTCCTGCAGTCAGCTGCAGAGGCTACAGCCCACAAGCTGCCCTGAGGAGCTTCAGAGAGGAGAGAGACGCTCATGATGAGGGGGATGTAGGTCCACATGGATGCTGAAGGGCTCAGAAGCTGGGAAGGTCACATAATTGGTGAGACCAGGAAAGAACTGGGCTTTTAGATGGGTCAAACTCTTTGCGGGTGGTGATCTGGCAGCAATGATAGCTGTGTGTCAGCTGGGTGCAAAGGCAGGACAGAGCCTGTGGGGTTACAGTGGCATGCAGCAGTGAGATGAAAAGCGGAAGAATTTCTGTGTGCACCTGAGGAAGTCCAGATGCTTGTGAGATATGGGGAGAGAAGAAAGAAGGCGTAGAGATTGTGTGTGGGGGGATAGGTCCAGTTCTTAACAGAGCCAGTCACTCTGCTCCAAAAGTCACACATCAGAGCTTTCCTCTGTTCTAGGAAGAGAATGGTAAGTGATTCTCCATGCCCAGACAGCATTTGGGAGAGGGAAAGGCAGGCCACTGTCTTCTGCCTCCGTCACAGACATTCATTTCCTTGAGGGAAGGTGGACACAGAGATTTGTAATGCTCCTGTGCCTTCAAAATTTTCATTTCTGTTTCTGGCAACTGGAGCGTGCTTGAGGTACTCAGCAGTCATGTCAGTGACATGAGACCCTGGGCTGTGAGTAACACATGATAGGAAGAAATCAGCGTTCTGCAAGGGTTGTGTAAGGCTGCAGAGAGACAAAACTGATCCTTCGTCTTGCAAATGGGTTTTACACATTTGTATTCCCAATTCACATCACCATTTCAAAATGTGCAGTGACACAGAGGAGCACTCATCGCTGTAGTGCCACATGAAGGACAGGTCGCCTGAATCTCTCTTCCTGGAAGAGAGAACAGATGGGGGAGATGGTGTAAACTGCTGGCAAGTTAGGGGTCACCAGTCTCTGTGTGCTGCTGTGCAGAAGGCACCACATATTACAGCCTACTGCAACTCTCCAGCTCATCAAAGCAGTTCTGGAGGGCTCGCATTTGATCCTCACACTGTTGGTCATGATAGCAAAGTTGTCCCATGTCTCCATCATGGAGATGATATGTGTGTAACTACATGGACAGAGGTGAGATCTGGCAGGCTGGGAAGCAATGGAGGCCTACAATATAGATCCTGCCTAAAAATCCACAGGCACTGCGAAACACTGTAAGCCATTGTGCAAACGTGTGCGTGTCGGCAGGATTGCCATTCACCAGCGGCTGCAAACAGCAAGGCAGAAGTTATTTGAGAATTTTCTGGTCTGGATGAAATGCTGTTTGGGAAAGATGCCTTGTTTCTGCCAGAAACCAGCTGGCAGACTACAGCATTGATCATCCTGTTAGAGAGTGTAGTAGGGAAATAAAACAACATTATACAGATCTGAAGCGGACTATTTGTGATACAATTAATGCTCAAAAATAGCAGCTATTTCAAGAAGGGGACTTGACCTTGGAATGACCATAAGTAGTTGTAACGGCAGCGAGAGCTGCGCTTTCGATGGGCAGGATCAGATGACTGCCAGGCCTGAGCTGGCTTGTTTTTTCATGTTACCTCTCTCAGTCGAGATGTGTTTGTAGCAGTGGCTCCAACAGCACTTGTGAGAAATAAATGTTTATAATGCCCTAGCTGACAACCGCTTGTGATTGCTTACTGCCCAGCCCAAAGCACAAGCAAACACTGCAGGAACAAATATACATCTAATTAAAAAAGCCGTGGTGTATAGGGCAGCGAAACAGCAGTGACTAGACTGACTTGCACTAAAGCAGAGGCAATCTCAGCACAGCGAAACGGCGTCCAGGCACAACAACTCTGCACCGTGCATGCTAGAAAACCATTGGAGAGAAATGTTGTTCTCAGCAGAAGGAAATACAAAATGAATTAACAAAATGTCTCTGAAGGACAAAGCCCTGCTGACGATCTAAATAACTGTTTTGGAACCAGCCTTTACCACAAACTGGTTTGTGATTGACAGAAAGAAATGAACAAAAAGAGAAAGGAAACATGACAGGGATTGAGCCAAGCACAGCTACATCAGAGCAAGCACCTCTTTTGGTAAAAATCATTTTCTGACATAGCCTTCAAGAGGGTCCATGTGGCAAAACTAAGCCTGACATCTTTACATTACAGAAGTTTGTAGTAGGAAACCTCACCTGGGTGTAGTTTACAGAATGATGTGCCAGTGAAGACATTACTGCTTGACCAGGGATAATACACAGAGAAACAGAGCTCCCTTTAGCACCCACCAAAAGTATTATTGCTTTGTTTTCTCAAAACTCCATTTTTCCCTTTTTTTTTTTCAATCAACAGAACTTTATGCATTTTCCTCTGCTGCGTGCCAGGGAAAGACTATTTAATAGAGCATAAACAAACAACTGAATGAGATTAATTAAATAGAATCTCTCTGAAAAAGGCAGTTGATAAAAATCCAGGAAAGTTTTCACTAATGGGAAAAAAAAATCTGATAAAAATGCAGGACTTAAAATAACAGGTACAGTAATACGTAAACAAAGTCTTTCTGCTTTGTTGCAGCTGAGTTGCTGCAACTGAGTTCCTCATATGAAGAAAGGCTGAAAGCACTGGGACGGCTCAGCCCAGAGGAGAGAAGGCTCAAGGGGGTCCCTTCAATGTGTACAAATGCCTGAAAGGAGGGGACAGAGAAGACAGAGTCAGGCTTTTCTTAGTGGTGCCCAGAGAGAGGACCAGAGGCAATGGGCACAAACTGAAACATCAGGAAACACTTTTTTACTGTGAGGGTGACTGAGCACTGGCACAGATTGCCCAGAGACATTGCCGAGCTTCCATCCTTGGAGATACTTAAAAGCCACCTGGGTATGGTCCTGGGCAACTGTTGTGGTTTGGCCTCAGCCAGCAACAAAGAACCATGTGGCTGCTCGCTCAACCCCCACAGCCTTGAGGGAAAATTGGAAGAAAAAGGCAAAACTCGTGGGTTGAGATAAAGGCAGTTTAACAGAACAGCAAAAGAAAGAAAACCAATAACAATAACACCAATAAAGGAATATACAAACGTGATTACGTGATTATGGTACCACCGCTCACTACCGGCGCCGGACCTCCCCCGACAGCTCTGAGCTGCGACTTCCCATCCCCTCCCCCGGCCAGCTCCTCTCTATAGCCTGGGCATGGCTCACATGGCATGGAATACCGGTGTCCCCTGCCCCATCCCTGGGGAAATTAACCCCATCCCTGCCAGAATCAGAACAGCAACTGACTCTAAGTGGCCCTGCTTGAGCAGTGAGGTTGGACAAGATGACCTCCATAGGTCCCTTCCTACCTCAGCCATTCTGTGACTCTGTAAACTTAACTAGTAAGAGAAAAAGCCTTAGAGAAATAAAATAAGTTGCCAGAGATCTCTTTTTCAAGATTAACAGTCCCAGGTGTTAGGTAGTGTGAGATCACAGAGAAAGGGCTGTTGGAAAGGCTATGAAACTATGGCATCTACAAAAAGTCTAAAGACAAATTGACAAAGGATCCATAGAGTACCTAGAAATTACTGGTTGTCCGTGGTCCAGACGCTGTTCAGACTGAATGAAATGGGGAAAAAATTACTTTCATTTCTGAGTTGTTGCGCAACAAGGAGTGCAAGTAATAAAAGTAAAAAATCGCAGGGTTTTCGTACCAAGAAATTTTGGGTGCATTCCTAGTAAGTAGTGATTCATCTGTGTGTTTCTCTTCAATGTGTCAGTTCAAGCATACCCATCAATGCAGAGTCAAATAAGGTAAACGAGAAATCCATACAAATGACAGACTACTGGATAGATGAAGCCCTACCTCCTGATTCAAGTGATCTGCCTTAGCATAAACCAAAATATCTGGCAGCGCTTTATGAGATTCGCCATTTCAGTGATTCTTGAACAGGAACTCTGCCATCATCTAAAAAGTTTCTAGTTCCAAGGTTAATTAACACTGAAGTTGCAACAAAAAAACCCTGTGTGCCAGGAGACACAGCAGACCTCTAAAAAGAGGGTCAAACTGCTACTGGCTAGAGAAATGAGAAAGAATTTGATGTGTCAAAACCACTAAATGAGACCATGTGGCAAAAGTGACCATGACATATTTGTATAAAGACAAATTACATCAACAGATTTCGAAATAGAAGGCTGAGCATGAGTCTGGCTTAAAACACAGCCTGCCAGTGGTGAAATCACAGCATGATTGTATTTGATTTGTGTGGCAAGGTTTTGGTAATGGGGGGGCTACAGTGGTGGCTTCTGTGAGAAGCTGCTAGAAGCTTCCCCTATACAGCCGATGACAGCTGGCTCGAAGACCGTCCCAACGCTGGCAAAGGCTGAGCCAATTAGTCACAGTGGTAGTGCCTCTGGGATAATATATTTAAGAATCACAGAATCACAGAATGGCAGGGGTTGGAAGGGACCTTCTGAGATCATCTAGTACAACCTCCCTGCCAAAGCAGATTCACCTAGAACAGGTTGAACAAGAACGCATCCAGACAGGTTTTGAAGATCTCCAGAGAAGGAGACTCCACAACCTCTCTGGGAAGCCTGTTCCAGGGCTCTGTCCCCCTCAAAGTAAAGAATTTTTTCCTCATATTGAGACGGATTTTCCTGTGTTCCAATTTGTGCCTGTTGCCCCTTGTTCTGTCTCTGAGCACCACTGGAAAGAGTCTGGCCCCATCATCTAGACACCCACCCTTTAGATATTTATTAGCATTGATAAGATCCCCTCTCAGTCTTCACTTCTCCAGGCTAAACAGACCCAGATCTCTCAGCCTTTCCTCATAAGAGAGATGCTCCAGTCCCTTGATCATCTTTGTAGACCTCCGCTGGACTCTCTCCAGTAGTCCCTTGTCCTTCTTGAACTGGGGACCCCAGAACTGGACACAGTACTCCAGATGTGACCTCACCAGGGCAGAGTAGAAGGGGAGGATGATCTCCCTCGACATGCTGGCCACACTCTTCTTGATGCATCCCAGGATGACGTTGGCTTTCTTGGCCACAAGGGCACATTGCTGGCTCATGGTCATCCTGTTATCCACCAGGACTCCAAGGTCTCTCTCTGCAGAGCTGCTTTCCAGCTGGTCAACCTCCAACCTGTATTGGTGCATGGTGTTATTTCTCCTTTGGTGTAGGGCCCTACACTTGCCCTTGTTGAACCCCTTAGTTTCCTCTCCACCCAACTATCTAGTCTGTCCAGGTCTTGCTGAAAGGCTGCACATCCTTCTGGTATGTCAGCCACTCCTCCCAGTTTTGTGTCATCAGCAAACTTGTTGATGGTACAATCTGTCCCCTCATCCAGGTCACTGATTAATATATTAAACAATACTGGACCCAGTACTGACCCTTGGTGGAAACACTGCTATTTACAGGCCTCCAGCTGCGCCACTGATCACAAACCTCTGAGCTCTGCCATTCAGACAGTTCTCAATCCACCTCACTGTCTACTCATCTAACCCACACTTCCTAAGCTTACCTATGAGGATATTATGGGAGACAGTGTCAAAAGCCTTGCTGAAGTCAAGGTAGACAACGTCCAGTGCTCTCCCTTCATCTACCCAGCCAGTCATGCCGTCGTAGAAGACTAAAGGGAAAAAAAACCCAAACCTGCACAACTTCAGCAGAAGAGAGGAGTGAGAATTTGTGAGAGAAACCATTTTGCAGACACCAAGGTCAGTGAAGAAGGAGGGGGAGGAGATGTTCCAGGCACCAAAGCAGAGATTCCCCTGCAGCCTGTGGTGAAGACCATGGGGAGGCAGTCTGTCCCCCTGCAGCCCATGGAGGTTAACGGTGGAGCAGATATCCACCTGCAGCCCAGGAGGACCCCACGCCAGAAAAGGTGGATGCCCAAAGGAGGCTGTGACCCTATGGAAAATCTGCACTGGGGCAAGCTCCTGCCAGGACCTGTGGACTCATGGAGAAAGGAGCCCATGGTGTAGCAGGTTAGCTGGCAGGACTTGTGACCCCATGAAGGACCCACACTGGAGCAGTCTGTTCCTGAAGGACTGCACCTGATGGAAGGGAACAACGCTGAAGCAGTTCATGAATAACTGTAGCCCATGGGAAGGACTCACGTTGAAGTTTGTGGGGAACTGTGTCTTGTGGGAGGGACCCCATGCTGGAGCAGGGGAAGAGCGTGAAGAGTCTCCTCCTGAGGAGACTGGCAGAGACAATGGCAGAGACAATGTGTGATGAACTGACCACAACCCCCATTCCCGTCCCTTTGTGCTGCTCTTCAGGAGGGCGTAGGGAACTCAGGAGTAAAGTTGGGTCCAGGAAGAAGGGAGAGGTGGTAGAAAGGTGTTTTAAAATGTTGTTTTTATTTTCTCATTATCCTACTCTGATTTGATTGGTAATAAATTAAATTAATTTTCTCCAAGTCGAGTCTGTTTCGCCCATGATGGTGAGTGATCTCTCCCTGTCATAATCTCTACCCGTGAGCCTTTTGTTATATTTTCTCTCCCCTGTCCAGCTGAGGAGGGGGAGTGATAGAGCAGCTTTAGTGGGCATCTGGCATCCAGCCAGGGTCAACCTACCACAATGATTAAGGGTTCAAGGGCGGTGCAAATAAATTTGAAAAGAAACCATAAAAGCAGATTGGTAAAACACCTCTGCCACCCACATCCAGGTCCCTGTCTGTTATGCGCCTCAGAGGTACCCACCTAAGAGAAACAGAAGATTGCACCTCCTTTTCCAGGACACATTCAGTGTTGCTAATGCTGCTCTGTGGCTGCAGAAATAACTCTGTCCCTCATGGCATGAAATGAGATTGTCCACCTGCCGGAAACAGCTCAGTGGCCAGTGTCTGGAAAAGGCAAGTTTGGTGAACCAGGAATAGTTTGGTTATCAGAATAACCCCCGTTTCCCACTGTCTGACTTTCATTTGCTGTCCTGACTATCTCTAGTAATATTTTTGTTTACAGGCTCTTAAGTCTTTTAATAAATTAAAAGAGAGTCACATTAACGAAGAGGGACCAGAATATGCGTCACTGAGAAGTCACTTGTACCCTCACGTTACAATGCCTTCTTCTCTGGTAAGAATAGAGAGATTTTTCAGGCACACTGATACTTCTTTGTGTTTGAAAGCAGCAATGTTGAAGGTCTTGTGTGTCTCAAGGCCCCTCTGCACCCCGACTACAGGATTAACAAAAGAGCTCCCCCCCATCAGTTTTGCCTCCTGCACATCCATCGACCCCTCACTTTTATAACTGAGGCACCGTCTAGATCACTTGTGTACATGGCAGATAAAATTAGTCATCAGGCTGAGTCTGTTTGCACTGGGCCGGCTGCAGCTCTCCTTGACACGCAAACCCGCTTCCCCATCCTTGCAGCCAGAAGGACACAGGAGACCATGGAAATGGCTCGTGTTCCCTCTGTGCCTGTCACAAGAAAAGCAGTGCCGTGGGACTCAATGCCAGGTGACAGTTGCCTGTGGAATATTCTTCACTCCCAGTGTTTCCATTCAGGACACCTCAGCATTTAACAAAGCAAAGCGGCTGAACTCTAGGTGTAAGAGAGCTCTAGGTACAGGAGTCACAGCAAAATATCTAAATCCATCTAAAGAGGAAAACCAGCTCTGGCACTCACAGCTGATCACATTTACATCCTGCCAGCAGGATGGATCCCATGTTACTCCCAAGAGCAGGGAATTCCCATGCAGAGCTGCCTTTAGTTGCTAACCCACTCTGTGAGTTTGTTTTTGATTTGGAATTAATTTCCAAGAGTGCCCATGTGGTTTTGCATGGCTGTTTGTTCCTAAAAGCATTTAGCCTACCCTTTTGAGTTCTGCTTTTCTTCCCCTGGAAGATAGAAGCCTCACTAGGGACTGAGTTCCCATTCAAGTACTTACAAATGTGATGTAAGTGGCTAAAACACATTGTTTTTTTCACGCTGTGTTTGTACTATGGCACACCTTTGGAGGGAACCTCATTACAGACAGATATCCCCACCTGCAAGATCCTGCACAAACACAGATGAGAGCTCGTCCCTGCCCTGTGAAATCTGCATACCAGCCAGCAGACATGGTGAAAAGCTGCTGGCACAGCACGACTGGCAGAGGGGGCCTCTGGACAAGAGGCTGGTGAACCGACATAGGGGCCCAGAGTGGAGATCCCCTCCTCAAGCCTTGCACCCGTGCCCTGGCGGCTGCTTTACCTTCCTGACCACTCAACAGCAGGGCGATCTGTGGTCATGGCATACCCACTGCCTAGCTCCTGTCAAGGACTTATTTAACCATCACGGTAAAGAGAAGTCTGAGCCTAGGGAGACTTTTACAGTGAGATGAAGGGGAGAAGCAGCAGACGCATTCCCCTTCTCCAGCTACCTTTCCTCCCTCTTCATGGCTGATGTAACCATGGAGACTCCTTGCTGTGTGGTCCAGAACCCAAGGGTACCCACAGCATCCTCTTGCTAATGTCAACAGTGGCAAATGTCATCACAGACACTGTCTGTCTCCGCTCAGGGGCTTTGTAATGAAAAGGCAGTAACAGAGATGCTGGTGTTCATGTTGTGTTCACCTACCAGCAGTTGGGCTGCTTTAGACTCATCCACCTCATCTCAACACACCTGAGCGATCCCTCAGAGCAGAGACCCTCCTTCTCCTGCAGCTTGCCTTTGCCGTGGCCTAAGATGCACCAATAGAAGATGTAACAGTTTCTCTCCCCTAACTGAGCCTTACGCTATCCATAATTGCATAATCCTCTAATGTCTTCCTGTCCCTGCTGGAGATTAATTTTTGCTTTTAATCATGAGCTTGGTAAATTTCCGCCAAGTTCAAACTACTTGTTGGGTCACAGCACTCCTGTATAAATGTCTAATCTGTAAATTTACTAGCCCTTGTACAGGTCTATGACAGTGGTTTTGGTCTGGACAGGTGGGAATTGATGAATTTGTTCCTCTCTGAGGGGTATTTTGAGCAATGAGAACTCCAGCCAGCTGGAGCGATGGGGACAAGAGCCGTAAGTCTCTCTAAGGGCATTGCCCGGGAGCCTTGCTGTGAATAAATACCTGCCTGACTTTCCACAAAGTCAGTTGCATTATATATATTTGATGTATACAAGAGAAAATTCCAGGGACTGATTAATTGCAGGGTGAGAAATGTAAGTGCCTTTAATCTATAAAAAGGAAAAGCATGTAGCCTTTAAGACTTCCTCGCTTGTACCAGGCTGACTTGGAGTGTCTATTGGCCTGTTCTTGATTGTTCATCATGTACCTGTTTATTACCTTCACTTTGGTCTCCAGCATCCCTCCTCTCTCCATGCATCAGATCCTTGCTCACCCCCTGACAGCTCCCCAGCCCCTCTTGCTTTGGATCATTTGACTTGCCCTTCACTGGACCTCTACGATTTCTGCACTCCTCATTAATTACACCGCTCCTTTTTTTCCCTCCTCATGTTTATCCTTCTGTTTGTATTGGCCCACCTCTGCTTGTTTTACAACCACCTGGCAACACACGATGACAGGGTGTTGAAACAGCTTAGCTGGTAAGGGCTGGATAGCCGTCAAAATGCCATGTTAGTTACACAGGTGCTGCTGACTGAGGAATTGGCTCAGACATCCAGTCACCTAGAACAACACACATCCAGATTGCCGTATTACTGGGCTGAGGGAGCGGGGAGACCCGCCTGGCCACAAGCATCGCTACCTCCTATCTGTGTGGGTGCCAGCAGAGCAGCGGAAACATTGAGGAGGCGAAGAGAAAAGCCACAGCCTCCTTCCCAATGTGATGCACACGGAGGAGGAGACAGGGCTTGGAAGAGGTGCTTAAAGCTGTTTGTTCCCAGCACCAGCAATGACACCACCAGGAGGCTGTGGCCTCAACGCCATCCACGTGCTAAGGAAGCCGGTCATGGAGGCTATTTCTGCGTGCCACAGCTGTACTGAACAACCCTCCCACACACACCTGCCTGGTGGCAGGAGCTGCTGTGCCATTGGAAATACCCTCCGTCAGCTGAGCGGCAAGCCTAAGCACCTACTCTGCTTGCAAAAGGGTCACTGGGAATTCTGCCGGCTCAAACTCAAATCCTATGCGACAGGACAGGCATGCAGAGACGACTTTACTCACCACTGAAATGCACTAACCTCCCACAGTCAGTGGTACCCGGGTACTCAGGTTATCACAGGCTGGTATCAGAGGTGGAAAAAGGATGTACAGAAGGACACATCTAATTGCTCTGGGAGAGCAGCCTCACAGCTCAAGCGAACACCGCTTTCTGGGCATGTGTCATCTTGCAGTCAAACAAGGCTTCCCTTCACCGGAAAACATTTAACACTATCACTCACCAAGCAAATGTGCTAATGTAAACGGTTTCAGTGTTGGCTAGATTAACTACACCTCAGATCGCTGCACTGAGCTGGGCAGAGCACCTTCGCCACGTCTGGGCTGCCGAGTTCATCCACGCTGATGAACGGGCTACAGCAGGCGGTTCCCCCGGGCAGGGTTCAAGTAAGCAAATCTGCACAGCAGCCCTTCAGTCAGGCACTAAAATAAGGGACGGTGCAGTAAGTTTTTGGTAGTTTTAGGTCAGGCGTTTTTTCCTCCACATTGTTAATTAGAGAATATATCTGCAAAGAATAGGTATCGTCTCACAGAATAATCTTTTGCTGATTGCATCTCCTGAGCTCAGACATATCCAAATGGGTACGCGAGTGCTGAGTACGTGGCTGATTACTGAATAAAGAGCCGCATTCAGATAGCTGGTGCAAGGAGCACTGTGCAGTAATAAGCAGTCAGTCTTTGGGAAGTTTGGAATAGTTCAGGGTGTTTTCAATGTATGGATGTGCAGTGTTTCTTTTACGTTTTCTTAGCAGAATATGATTGCATATAGCCCTGTATAGTACACTGCACAATCACAATAATTTAAGCGAAGTGAATTACAGCTTTTGTTGCTGGAACAACGCGAAAGATAAAAAGAGGAATATAAATATGCATGCATACATGTATATAAAGGAGGCACAAGATATTTAAGAAGTCACAGGAGAAAAAAAAAGTTGATGGTTTGAAGCCATAGTTGGGAAAAGATTAAAAAACCCAGCCATACTTATTCAAAACTACAGGTAGAATTTTTTGATAAGGAGAAATTAATTATACAAGCTGGAACTGGGCCAGGACACTGTCCTTTTCTATACTACACAACGTTATCATGTTTGAACATGCTTGTAGCTAATTGAGTCAGAGGACACAATGCTGAGCACAACTTTCCTCTGAGAGCAGGAGCAACCCAGCACAGCCCCCTCTGGGTCACTCTGGTCCTATTGTCATGGGGCACCGTGCTTCTGAATGCAATTTCTCTAGGGCCCCGCTGACCACTAAATCAGTCAAGATCTAGTCTCTGACTGAACACAACTGTATTCAAGCACAAGGCACCACTGCCCTTCATGTTCTTGCAGACATTTGAGCTAATGTTACATCTGATTGAGAAGGTGGCTCACCAGGATTTAGATATGGAAAACACCCCTGTGCTGCTGACACTGCTGAGCAATGCACAGGGACCTGTAAGCCCTCCACTTGTAGAGCACTTTATTTACATCTCATGTGGCAGAAAATGGGGGAAAGGGAGAGCAAACCTAACAACACAGCTGCCTGCCAAGCCTCATTCAGTTTTTTCAGTCCTGACTCAAAGCAGTGAGTACTTCTTACATCAACTCATCTTCCTGCAGAATCCTAGTTTCCCTCTTCCATGAAGGCTTTATCCTATGCCAGGCACCACAGTGATGACTTTTGCTTTAGGGTCCTCTAATAAGCCTTCCTAATTTGAGAATAATGAAGACTGAAGGGTTCACATCCCGCAGGCCAGTCAAGGAAAAGGGCAGCCCAGGATAGTCGAGGTTGGGGAGGACACTAATATGTTTTAATTGCCTGCTAAACTTTTGCGTGTCCTCCTGAGACAGAAAGGGGCCCTCTTGCTCTGTGAATTTGACTGATGGCACGTGATGGAGTGGTTTCATCCCATGCACAGGAGAACATGGCATATAGCACAGGACCTTTACTGGAGCAACCAGATTTCTGCATACCTTGGGATTAATGTTGAAAAGATCTGAGTAGATAGTGCTTATGGAAATGGACAGCAGTGCACCCAGTTGCACTGAGGGAAGGAGTCGGGAAACCCGCCCACTCCTGGTGGGTTGAGTCCATTTGCCAGCATTTGCTGAGGGACACCCCCAAGCAGTGGTGCACCCAGCAGAAGAGAGCTGATCCCCAAGGCAGATGCAGGAGCAAAGCTCCTTCTCACCTACAGCTGCACTGACAGTGCTGCGGGAACTGTCAGGAATTAGGTCCTGAGGAATAGCGGGGTGGTCGCGTTTTGGGACAGACTTGCAGGGATCTCCTTGCTGTATTGAAGGCAATGTCAGTCACCGCACGCATAAGTACCTTTGATTCCAGCTACATTTTTTCCCCAAACAAGCACATTATTTTCCGACTCCCTTTGCTGCTTATTGATTTGCCGTTGAATACAGGCTGCCAAGCGGTGCCTCAGACAGTAGAGCTCATTCCACTTCATTCTGCTCCCATTTTACATCACTCAGCCCTCTTCTCCTCTGTGCCTGACATTTTCAGCTACCCTGCAGCAGAGAATTTGGTCCAGAAAGGAATCCCAATCCCACTTGTGTCCTCAGGGCCTGGCACTCAGTGCAACTCAGCTGTAACGGAAGCATTTATCCCCCAGCCACCCCTGCCATCTCAACTTAAACACAAACATTGGGCTTTGGTTGACCTACCCTTAGCTGTCAGTGAAGATGTCCATGGGTCCAGACTCCCATCACAGACCTGCCCAAGCAATGAGTTTGGTGGGACATTTATCTGAGCCAAAAGAGGTATCTATTTGGAGAGGATGTAAATCTTTGTCTAGAGTCTATTGACTGGACTGAGCCTAGATGCCGGTGAAAATCTAAGCAAATAGCTGAGATTTCAACCCCTAAAGCTTAGGTGAGCCCCTACGCACACACACAGAGATGTGCATGCTCACATGCACACACACATACAGACCAGTGCCAATCATCTGGACAATTATCAAGAGAAATGCTCATCCAAGACCAGTTGTGCCCCAGACACTGGCTTTAGGCCAGCATAGCTTATGTTTGAGAAATGCCTCCTGCTGTGCCATGACCAAAAAAAGATCCTTGGAGATGTCACCTGTTAGACATCCACTGTTAGACATCCACTGCACCCCCACCTACGTGGAAGGGTAGCAGACCCTGGATGAATAGCTCTTGTCTTCCCGTGCTGTGTTTAAAAGCTTTTCTGTAAACCTTGGCTCTTCAAAGAACCAAAGGGGGCAGTGAGTGCTGATTACATCAGAATAAACCTATACTTATCAAACATGAATATCATAAGGCTAGTGATAATGTGATTATTTCCCCCCATATTTTTACCCGTTTTTTCATAGCTAGTCTTGGGCCACCAGATCCTGGCTGAGGTGAAAGTTAAAAAAAAAAAAAATTCTACAGAGGAAAACTAATCAATCTCTTTCCAGTTCTAGCCCATTGTCGTGCATCTGGGAGATTCAGAGAGAGAACCTGATTTTTCGGTTGTTATCTCATTCACTGATAGCATCTCCAGACTTCTCAAAAATCATTCACTTCAGCTAAAGAGCTGTCAGTTGAATAATTTGAAAAGTTCGGGTTGGATTTTATTTCAGTGAAATTTACAGAAATAAAAACCTCCTGAGAAATATTTTTCTACTGTTTGAATACTTTTCTAATCCCTTTTGATGATTATCTTTGCTTTTCACTCACACATTCCATTTAGTTTCCTGTTTGGATTGTTTTCACTCTATTAGCAGTTTTAAAGTGTGCAGCTTGGCCAAAAGGTGAATATTTTCAAACCTGAAGCTAAATTGGCAGACATTTATTTTTTCAAAACAGAACTTGTCAATTAACAATTTCACTAATGAAAAAAAGGAGAAAATGCTGTGAACGGTAGAAGAGGTAGAAAATCTTCATGTTTTGAAGAGGTGTTTGAAAGGTTCGTGAAACTGTTTGAAACTTTCAAACTGTTCACGTTTCCCCTGCACCTCCAGCCAAGACTTAGTTCTGGCTAGCAAGTGAAATCTAGTGAAATACCTCCCTTCCTTTGGCAGATGAACCTGGGGCAAGAGCTAAAGTTTGAATAACCTATACAGTATTTCAGCTATGTGTTGGAAGTTAGTTAGCCAGTTTTGATGGCAGCATCCTGCATTTGAATGGGAATTAATGCAACTCTGTCCCAGCCCTGGAAAATGGACTTTTGTTTTCTTAACAACAAATATCAGGTACTGTTGGAATTGGCCCCCAAAAAAATCACATTTCATTTTTGCACTAAGCCACTGTCAAAAAAAAATAATAATTGATTCCCCATCAAAATGGTGCTGTTTGAGCTCAGAAATACAAGGATGAGCACATTTGCCTTAGTAACTAAAGCACATGGGTTGAGACTGAAAAACAGAACCCCTATACTCACTTTTTTTTTTTTTTTGGCCTTCTGGTATCATTAAGGTTACTATTGCAATGGCGGATTTTGAAGAACCACCGTCACAAGAGCATCCAAATGAGCAGCTGAGTCATTTCACTGCAGCAAGCCCAGCAACTTACCACTGATAAGAGAACAGGTCAGGAATCCCAGTGATGTGGAGCTGTGACAGTGGAGGCCTGGGGCTTAGCCCCCCACTGCAGCCCTTAGAAAGGCACCCAGTTGGGTCTTAGATAATGGCCCACTTCCTTTGGTGATGAATGGCAGTGCTGACATCACCCACTGTTTCTCCAGCTTCATATCAAAAGTGAGTATTGAACCTTTCAGTCTCTCCTGTGCTATTATTGACTTACCTTTCACAGTTACTTAACATCTGGTTTTTAGGATTCTCAGTGAGCATTTATTTATGTGTTTATGTATATATAATCCTCTTCACCTTTACATCTACTAGCCAGGGATTTTCTTTCCCTGGCTCATAATTTTGCTCCCCTTATCAACTATCTGCATTTACAAATGCTTCATTGCTGTCAGCTGTTATGAGCTTCCTGGGCTGAACACTGCTTTTTCTGTTCTGAATCTGGTTTGCTGCATCTGAGTGTTTCTGCTGTGTTCCACCCTTTTAATTGCACCCCACAGGTAGTCTAGCATCCTCTGACTATCTCAGCTAGTCCATTTTCTGTATTTTTAGCTCCCCTAAAAATAGCTGACTGCCCTCTCACCATTAAAGGTGACCCACTGCTCCACGTTTCCAAAACCTGCCACTTCTTAGCACTTCTTTATAAATAACCTCTTTGGCCTTTTCCATTGGTTGGACTGGAGTAACCTCTGCAAAGATCAACTTCTTCCCTCAACTTCCCTGTAGTCTTGGGGGTCATGATTAATGGTTGGTGCCAAGATAAACTAACAGCATTGGAGACTTTCCTACCATCTTTGCCACCCTGTCCTCCTCTATAGCCCCAACCTGGGTTTTGTTTTATGAAGATAACGTGCTGATGCCTTGTCACTTGCTGGCCTGACAGGAGGGGTTCAAGACAGCTCCAAAATCCTACAGGTCGCTTAGCAGTGTTATCAGCAGCTTCAGCATGCAGCCCCCAGCCAGTTTCCATCCAGTGCAAGGCGAGATACAACTCATGGGGACAGTCTCCCATCCACGCCTCTGCCTCAGTATGTGTTTGTGCTTCTTGAACGTGGAAGGTGCCAGAAGCTATTCCTTCATTCACTCTCACCATGTAACCCCACGACACTCGCCTGAACCCACAGCTATTACTGAACACCAGGGCAAGAGCCTCTCTCAAGTAACATTGCATTCCTGATTTCAACTCATACTCATTTCAGGCTTTTAAAACATCACACATGCAGCAACATTCCCAGGCATTCTCCAAGTTAAGAACAAAATGAACAAAGACGACCAAGAAAATGTTCTGATTATGGGTTCTGATTTTTTTTTAACCCTGATATTCTGTGGTAGGTTTCTTTATTTTTGAATATAAAGTGACAGAAATAATTTGTTGTTAGAAAAGAGAAAGTATCTTTGACTATTTACAGGTTTTGTACATCACAAAGGTTTTCATGTTTTTGTTGATTTTTCTTCATTTTTTTTTCTTTTTTTTTTTTTCCTCCACATCCTTTAAACAATGCTGAACTGGAAATCTCAACAGTTCACAAAAACCCTCTTCCCAAAAAACAAACCCCAATGAGAAACAAGAGAAATCAAAGGGGAAAAAATCAACTCCTTTCATAGTTCTCCAGGAAATCCATTTGCTTAAATATATATATTTATATATTTATATATATTATTTTTTTCAAGTTCAAACACCAAAATTCAAGAGAGAAAGGAAAAAAACAAAACAAAACAAGTGTCTTCCCCGCCCCCCTCCAGAATCTGTTGATCCCTGCTTGTCCAAAGTCAGAAAGAGTTATTTACAGAAAGAAGAACCGGAGGGGGGTGAGGGTGTAGGGAAGAGAAGGATGAGGTTGTGACTGGTGGAGGAAAGATAGTAGGATTAGGGCCTCGGAGAGATGAGGCAAGCCTGAGTTCGACCGCGCTTTCCCTTAGGAAGACGCTACACTGGGGAAGTATCCACAGTGTCCCCTTGCCCCCGTGTTCATTGCAAGGGTGCTGCCTTTCTGGGTCCCCATCTCAGCCCCACACCAGGTGCTCGGTGGTCATCATTTGCCCTTCTCCCCGCACTCTCCACTGGTCCTCCCCATGCCAGCCAACCAGCCCTGAACAACCCCCAGCCAAAGCTGGTACTACAGGGAGCAGAGCGGAGCGCCTCGAGGGTCTCCGCTGCACCCAGCTGAGCTTCTTCATGAGGATCAGCGCCAAGGTAACCAGGCCATGACTGGCAGTGATGGCTGCTGGCCCTTTCCCTCCCACTGGCTCCGTTTGCTGCTCACCCGTTTCACCCCAAGCCTAAAGTCGCTGAGCACGCAACTAAACTCTGTGTTCACAGAAGCCTGACCCCAAGGCCAAAGCATTACACGAAACTCATCCTGTTGCCAGCTCTCCTTGGCATCCTCTTCTTCTGTTTCATGACTGCAGGGTATCAGCAAGTCACAGGTGCTAAGGGAAAACCTCTCCACAGAAAATCCACCTCTGATCCCTGTTCCTCCTTCCCTCCCTGCCGTATCCTGACTTCAACTGCAACCTGCTGGAAAAGTTCTGCCAGACAAGTCAAATATTACATTGCACAAAATGAAGTTTATGTTGCAGATGTGAGCCTGCAATTTACACATGATTTGTGTGTATTATAATGTATTAATCAGGAAACACTATGTAAATGTGTGTAAATGCAAACCACGATCTTAAATCAGTTTTGCATAATGCAAGTAAACAAATTAATCTCCCAATGCACTTGTAAATGTTAATAAAAACTTGACATTAGCCATTAAGTTTAGGTAATGTTACTGGATGAGAAAGCAGTGTTGTATGTCACATGTGCCCTTGAAATGCAAATGAGGAAAATTTACATGTCCAAGACATGCATGTTCTTGAGAACTCCAACTGCTGTTTGCTGCAAGTCATGTAAGCTCTACTTTTTCCGTCAGCAATTTCTTTTTAAAACACTGCCTCCTCCCAGGAGAGGGTAAACCATTCAAAATTAAATGCAAGGAACCCTTGAATATTTGAAGAGTGGCAGTGACTCTGTAAGTAGGAATATGCATAATTTAAAGGGGTACTGGCAAGACAGACCTAAAATTTTGGAGCAATTATGAGGCTGGAACTTGAACTAAGCTGAACTGTAACCCTAGGAAAACTGGTTTTATGATCCAAGCCTTTTGAAAACAAAAGGAAGCTAGGTCAGCTTCTGTCCCGTTGCATGTTTGTCTGCACTTCAAAGCATCCTGCAAGGTTTGGAAGCAAAGGCCAAGAAGCAGCTGGCCAGGAAGTTCAGTCACTATTCAAACAGACCAGGGTATCTTGGACGAACTTCATCAAGAGACGCCAAGTTGAATGACCACTTTGCAGGGTACAAAGAGGTTCTTGAAGCCTCTCCGATGTGACAGCCTGAGGTGTTACTGCCCACTGGTGGAACTGAAAAAGGAAATTATTTTCTATACAATGTTTTGACAGCCTCCCTGTAAAAAAGCTGAAAGTTGGTAGCAGCCTGACAAAAGCAGCGGAGGGATGCTCAAGACTACTTGTGAGGAGTACACTAAGACCTTGATGTGCATGTTTCCAAGGAAGGGAAATGAGTTGTATTTTGAATCCTAGTAGAACCTCCATGATCAGCTCAGAGAAGTCAGGTCAGGGTAGCAGCAGAGGCTGAGCCCCATGCACTGCACACATCCCGAGAGAGCCTGTACAGCCCAGCTCTCGGGATTAGGCCCATATATGCCCCTCCTCATGCTACCTGCAAAAGTAGAGCTAATTAAAAATGCACAGAGAAAACTACCACAGTTTATGGTTCAGGTTCTCTTTGTCCAAAGCTGGGATGAGGTACAGCGTCCTCAAGGCTCTGCCCAATGGAAGAAGTGAAATGAAGCTGGAAAGCCAGAGCACTGTCGGAGTAGCAGGATTTCTCACCAAACTCACCTGAAGCAGAAGCTGATTGCCTTGGGCATAGCTTTGCAAATAGCTGTTATCCCCTTACCCCAGAGGGGTAAGAAGAAGAAGAAGACATCCTGCCAGGTACTGAAGTGATGACAGGCAAGTCTGGGTGGGGTCTGGTGGCCCGCTCCTGTATGGATCACAGACTTGCCTCCTCACTGTTCCCCTGCTGGTGTAGGAAATTCTTGTCCCCTTACCAGGCGTGGGGAGCTCAACTAGGTGATGTTTGCACAGTGCTGCAAAGAGATGAGTGTTTCTTTCTCAAATCTCAAAAAAAAATAACAGGTTGAGACCCTGACTGGCCCTTCAGATTGAAGCCCCAACATCCCAAATCATGTCTCTCAGCACAAGCTTCCTGCACTGTTTCTGACCACATCCCAAAGAGATTCCTGCACTGATTTTTCCAAACAGTCGCTATGAACACAATATTTTTGTGCATGAAAATGCCAGATGTCCTTTTCCTCTGCCCCATGGCTTTACCACAGTTCATACAACAAGTCACATCAAG
Organism: Vanellus vanellus; assembly: GCF_965231255.1. Lineage (NCBI taxonomy): Eukaryota > Metazoa > Chordata > Aves > Charadriiformes > Charadriidae > Vanellus > Vanellus vanellus. The sequence continues at coordinate 55,085,540 of NC_138905.1, forward strand.
TCATCTAGCTTATCATACGTCTGGATGCCTCAATTATTTCCCCTCTAAAGTGTACGTCTCATTTAATCTCAAGAAAATTAGATGCAGATGCATGCAAGATTTCAGGATATTTGCATAATATATGTAAACTATGGCATCTGTCAATTTACTTGTTAATGTAAATGCTAATATTAACGTATTTCAGTTTAGCGTCAAAATTGCAAACTCTTTGAAGTAAGGACTATGGCAGTGCAAAGCATCGAACGGACAAATCTTGTTTGAAAACAGGACCTAAACGTTTTTGATCAATTTGATGTCGGGGTTTCACCCTGCTGGCAAAGCATTTCACTTTACTCACTGCTTCCCAGATACTGGCACTGCCCAACTCCACAGCAATAGTGGGTGGTGTTAGGAGAGCTGGAGTCATTTTGACCAACACAAAATTACCCCTGAAGCCACCAGTCACTGCTCACATTCCCTGTGCATCCCCAAGCCTACGTTTCTGATGAAATCCTGCCAAATGTGCTATCTACTTCCCCCTCTGTGGCAGGCGCTATCGAGGAGGGAGCTCCTGTACCCTCTGAAGATAGCTTCGCATCCTCAGCTCAACCCAGGAGCAGTTGTTAGTTGAGATTACTATCACAATATTTTAGGCTCAGGAGAGCTCAACTAGTTTACCTCACTATTAAATACTCCAGCCACTTCATAAAGAAAGAACTCTTTATTCTTTAAAAAGAGTAAACATTCCTAGCTTTTGTAGTGGAAATTTCTAAAAGCACCTGCACAGCTAAGCACTATTGGCTTTCAATGAGACGGGGTTTGTTTTAATAAATCTCTCAGGTGCTTCTAAAAATCATTCCCTAATTGAGGCAAACATGGCAAAAGCATTAACTAATTATTTCTTCCCACCACTCCGTGCTACTGGCCCCCCAGTATCCTGGATGTGAGGTAGGGTGACTTGAACGCAGCCATGCAAGCACCAAGTGCCTGAGACTCTGGACTCATGGCCCATCCCTTGAGACCAAGGTGGCAGAGAAAGTGGCCCCGCTTCTGTAGCAGAAGCTATGCTATTCTCTCAGAAAAGGGATGTAGAAACACACCCTGAGCCTGTCTGTGGCCACCAGCCAAAGATCTGTCTTATTCTGCCACTGCAAAACAGTACTCTACACAGAGAGGCAGTAGTCTGAGTTCCGAGTGAAGGAAGAACCTTCCCTTTCCCCTTTTTTCAGGAAATTTTCCCTTGGGAGCAGGGGAAATAGACAAGGCGAGAACCAACCCCTTCTTTCCTGCTTAGATGCGAGCCTACACACCTATCTTGAAGGAGTGGCGAGCGCGTGGTGTATGTCACTTAGTCACTTAGCATTCCGGTGCGTGTCCCCTCTGCTAACAGCGCAGCAGCAACCCGCAGCCGAAGGGCGATCGCTTACCCAAAGCTTAACCTTGCGGCTGGCAGGCCTCGGTCTTTTGCCTCCTCGGCGAGGATAACTAATCAGAGAGCCACGGAGGCAGGTCCAAAACGTCATGCTTCTTCAATTTTAATCTAACGTCTCAGATAAGAAAGCGGCCATGAAGCCCTTCCTCTCTGCATATAAAGAAGGGGAAGGTCAGCAGGGACAGCAAACTGGGCTGCCACTGCAGCACAGAGAGAGCCCTGAAATGGCGTGGGGAGGAAGGAGAACATCTGACCAGTTAGTCCCTAAGCAATGTGAAGCTGCAAAGCTAGGAGAAGTGGGTGGTTCATTACGACTAGCTCTCTTTGGTCCCAAATGGGATACTTTCACCTGTATCTTAGCACAGCAAGGTTCAGCTCCCAGAGCTGAAAAAGGAGCATCTGCGTGCAGAAAAGGCCACCAGAGCCAGTGGAAGTGCGTTTATCGCTTGGAAAAGTCCCTACATGTGGGAGGCCAAAGAGGAGCCCCGAAATTGTTTACTCCAAGAAGCCAACAACATCAGATAATATCTCCCCGGTATGAGATATGCATCTTTGCAGATGCTTTTTCTGTAACTACAGTCCTAGTCCCTTATTCAAATGTCAAAAAGCCACATTGAATAGCTCTTCTTCACTGACAGAATCTTGGCTTCCTGATGGACCATGCAAATCAGCTGGGAGGGCAAACAAGCCCAGCAGCGCTCACGTTACCAAAGACACAGAGGTGCTTCAAGGAGAGCATCTAGGGCTTGCATGCTCAAAAACTCCAGGCTCCTGCCCTTGCTGTTCACGTGTACTGGAAGGACTTCTGCCCTCCCTCTGGCCTGGTTAAATGTCTACCCTGAAAGACCTGAGATCTGAGCAGTGAGGTGCAGAGACAAGGTGGGCAAAATCCAAGCTGTTCCACTTTGTCATTAGGCCCTCTGGGTCTAAGGGAAGAGATGAGCCCGCCGCTTCACTCCAGGGAAGGGAAGGTGAGTGAGCATGGAGGCTGGAGTAGAAGAATGGCCCCTGGCTGAACTTCCAGCTAGCATAATGCATGGCCAAAGCCCCAGTTCCAGACTGCGAGACATGACGCTTGGAAATATGAATTTTCAGAGCATTTGCCAAGTTTCTGCTTTAGCTGTGTTCCCCTCTACTTCCAGGGAGTTGCTTTCAAAATGTATTCCACGCAGACCCATATTTCCAGGCCGTGTTTTTCCTCTTCCTAACACCCTGTGCAGCAAAGTTATCTTTTCTTCTCCACTGCACTCGTTCCTCTGCAGGTATTTCCTGAAGAGAGGCAAAGCCTGTCAGGTCAGCAGCCTGGGCTCTGGTGTGCACCATGCACTTTCAACGCTGAAGCTGAGCTCTCTGTAAGTGCTCAGTCCCTTGCCCTATCCCCTGCCTCACGTCCTCCATGGGGCATCCTGCTGCCCAAAGAAGAGAAAGAGAGACCATCTCTCAGACGGAGGAGACAAGAAGACCTGGGGGTCCTAAAGTCACAGTGCTGCTCTCGCTCCATGCCACATTCTCTAGCTGGTGAGCACCCGCCACACACCAGCGCAGCATTACATGGTCACCTACATATCACCCTCTCCCTGATTCCCCTCTTCCTACCCTTCCCTGCTGCTACTGCCTTGATCCCTGACTCTACTAAGGGGACACATATAAATAGGAGGCTGCTGGTAGAGCACCGGTCACAGCGTGATTGTCCAGGCTAAAGATAAGAGGGTCCTTGTGATTCTCCTTATTATCTTTGAGGGAGAAAATGCCAGCCAATAACACAAACACAGAGCTAGTCCACTGGTCACAGATGTAAGATACCATATTCTTTGTAAGGAAGGCAACTGGAATATCCAAGCACTGGAGGAAAGTAGGGTAAGCAATACCCCTAAGCTGTGTGTAATGACTTCCCCACGCTCATGGTTCATTGAAGGATGTAGAACAGTGCTGGCTTCCTCCCATAAGGAAGAAAGGGCCCCTTTTCTTAACGTGCAAGGACAGGATGCCACAGAGGCATACTCTTCTTCACAGCCAGACAATCTTGCTGGCACAATTTGATGGTGAGAGGACAGGACTACGAGAGAGAACAAGTGGGAAGAAGGATAAATAGCCAGATACTCACTGGAGGAACAACCTAGATTTATAACTAATAATGACAAAAGCTTCACGAGACAGAGGAATGTCACTCTCTTCTTCCCTGTAGGAATCAAAAAGCAAAACCAGATAGTGCATGGGATGGTAACAGGCAGAGACAGACTAACTCAGACCTAGATAAGCCAAGAAGTTGCTTCAGGATTTGGTCTCTCTTATGCTAAAAGGAGTCTCCCTCTCTTTCCTCCACCAAGAGGTAATGTTCCCATGGATCCTCTTTCACACTTGTATCTGGGGCTCAGAATTCAAAAACCCACCAGTCACGATGGTCTACACCACCGCTGCCTTCAGGTCCTCCCTGCCCACTCCACCTAGGACTATCTTGACTTAAGCAGAAGCGTTTGACCCGGGGTTCTTTTTCTGCACACTGCCAGAAAAGTAGTCTAGGTTGATCTTGAGTCTTTACTGATTTTCATTCTCTCAGTCAGTGCTGAACCCATATTTTAAGCTAGATGGTGTGCTATCTGCCTCCTCCCTTTCAGCCTATGACACAGAAGACACTCAGACAACAAGGACAGGAGCAACAGAGAAGGTCTCCTGCTAGCTGATCGGGCAGTGTTTTAGTGGTTCTGTGGGATATGATAGCATGAGGGAGGGAAGATGAAATTCACATGCAGGAGATCTGATTCACTCAGGCACAAGGAATATTTTCAAGTCAGAATGGACAGAGCAACCTACCAACTTCCCTGGGACAATCCGGAACCCGGCATCTCCTGTCCTCTGACAATTCAAAGGAGCAACACCTTGATCCTCAGTAGGGTGGGATGGGTGCTACCACCTCCTCAAAGGCAATCTAGTGCTCCAGCACCTAGTGTCAGAGCCGCCAAAGGAGGCAAAGAGCACTGACACCCTACTACCTTCAGTGGAGCAAAGAATCGCCACCGTCATTTCTAAGAGGAACTGGAGTTCTGAGACGACATACTGTTTTGTCTGGAATTGGGAAAGGTAGTCTGTTTCCTCTCAGAAAACTACAATTTTCTTTTTTTTTTTTTTTAAAGGAGTGAACAGTGGTGCCAATATGTCCTGCAAAAGGACACTAGCTTGTTCCCTTACTCAGGAGGAAATGTGAAGAGACCCTGGTTTAACTCCTGCACCTCACATAACAAAACCCAGAACTTTGTCAGCCCTCCATTAATGTCTTACCTCCTTCATACCTTCCTCCCCAGTACCAAAACCTCAACTACTCAAAAACCATAAATCATGCAGAAGAGATTCATGATAGCTGTTAACACTTAAAAGCAATTCATGGCCATTTTCAATGTGCCTTTTGGTTTTTTGAGGCCTTGGGATTCATTCTGTTCTTATTTTCAAGATTTTCTCCTCAGCAATCAGAGATAAGAACATCTTTTCATATAAAATATGAGTTGTGGGTTTTTCCTTTTTTTTTTTTTTTACATAATCACAAGACTCCAGTTACCAAGATTGAAGAAAAACATCACGTATTGTGAAACAGTAAAAGCCATGTCAGTAGCATCTCTTTCATACACCACTGCTTTTCTCTTCCTTCTTTTCCCTCAACAACTAAACAAAAACACCCTCTGCACAACTTTTATTCTTGATCATTTTATTTTGGTGGTTTTCATGCTACATAAAAATTAGTTTTTATATCAAAAAATTATTCACAATATTTCCAAAATAGTTCAAGTTTTTTTTTTTCCTTTTTGTGTTTTTTAAATATTTTTAATGTATTTTTATTTCTTTTTTTTTTACTGCAGCTAGGGTTACAAAACATCCCATTTCCTCTCGCCACCACCAATTCGCTGTCGGTTCCCTTTTACATTTGCATATGTAAAAAAAAAAAAAAAGAAAAAGAACAAAACGGTTTTTATCATCTACTTGAGAAATAAAAAGTCATTTGGCACTCATGTCTGTGGCTCTGATTTTCACCAGTGGAGTGGCTGGAGGTGGGCGTGTGTGTGTGTGTGTGTGCGCGCGCGCGCGCACATGTGCGTGCATAAAGGGGATGAGGAGGAGGCAAAATTTAGGCAAAGATGGTCTCAGAAGTGGATAGGATATATCTGCTGTGTGCAACAGCTTGATGGGTGGCCAGGTTCACCGCAAGATTCCAACAGCTCAAGAGAAGAGGAGGTAGCAGTGTTGGGCAGTAGAAGACTTACACTAGAGGTGAGTATTTCTTTTTCTTTTGGTTGATAGACTGAGCTCATCAAATGTGCTCTCCAAAGTAAATGTACATTAGTTAGAAAGCAACTACAGCTGAAGCTGACCTGTGCCAGCTCTAGAGATGCTACCTGCCCCAACCCTAGCAGACATGACAGTCCTCCACTATTGCTCTCAGCCACTTCCAGGTGCCAAAGGATGAAGGTGCATGGGCTTTCCCTTAGGTGTCATGACACTGAGAGCTGGCCAGATACCCATGCACCACCTTTAACACCTACTTCATGGTCTGTGAGACTCCACTCAGCCTTGAATGACATTGTCCGAGTCGAGGGTCAGCCCTACTCACTTGCAAATAGCTCAGGAGAGGCGAAGCTGAACCCTTCTGGCCCGCTTAGGGTCATTCTTTTGTCCCTGTTGCAGACCTACACCCCTGCTCTGGTGTAGGAAGGGCTGTGGAGGGGTATGCGAGCTATCTTCTCCTGCCTGCCCTCCAGCCTGACCCACACAAACCAAAAGATGATCTCTTATGGATGCTCGTTCCCTTTGGGTCAGGCCCCTCAGCAGCCACGGGGTCCTTGTCTCAGGAATGGCTGTGAAAACTGCCAAAAAGGGCCTTTCTCCCTCCTCACCCAGGCAATCCCACATGGCTTCAGGAGGGCAGGACCTGGGGGTCAGACGCCCTCCCCTGCCTGCTACCCACCTCACAGCAGCCTTTGGAGCAACAGCCAAAGCTCACTGGAGAAACTTCTTTTTTTTTAAAAAAAAAAAAAAGGGAAAAAAGAGACAAAGAAAAAAAGGAAGGAAAAGAGAGGGAGTACCAAAAAAAAAAAACAACCCAAAAAACCAAAAACAGCCCCAAAACCCACCTGTGCAACAGTTAAATACTTTGCCTTCTGTGACTCCGCAGGGAAGCTGGCGAAAAGCTACTTCCCGAAAGGCTGCTGCCTCCTCTATATACCAGCCCTCGCCTCCAATGCTTTTGTCACTGGCAAAGAGACGTTTCAAGATAGCCCTGCCATTCAGGAAAAACACATACAAAGGAAAGACCCCAAACACAGCTGAACCGTACAAACAATAACTGCACAGAACTGAGGTCTCGGAAAGTTGTATTGCTGAAAACACCTCCCTGCTCCCACTAAAAGGACTGCGTAAACAAACAAACAAATAAACAGAAGAAATCAACAGCTAATCAACAAACTGTTCCCTCCCCCCCCCCCCCCCCCACGTTAGAAATTTCGAAAATGCAAAGCTAAAAAGAGCAGTTTGCTGCATTTCTGACCACATGTGAGAGAGAGCCTGCTCCAAAGATAAGAAAAGCAACCAGACAGGCAAAGAGGCCTCCAAAGCTAGCAGCTTTCTGTGCTAACCTCCGCACTAACTGCTGTCTAGTGGGAAGGTAATTTCCTACAGCACCTCTTGAAGGCTCCAGCTTGCTAGGAGCTTTTAGGTGTATAGCATGTTGATAATAGTAATAATACTTCAAATACACACACACATGTGTACACGCACTCACACACATATATCTTCTCTTCCATAAAAGACAAGCCTGGCAGAGCACAGGATACAATTTGATGGAGAGGAAAGAGCGGCTGAACATGGAAGAAAGCAGAGGAGGTGGATGGATGTGGTCTGATAGAAGGAGTCACTGGAGGCCACAGATTATTCTGTTACATTTTAGGTATATATAAATAAAAAGAAGCCATCAAAGAGGCCCAGTGACACCAGCACTTAAGGGCTGGTTAAGCAGACTTAAGATAGTGTAGGTGAGGAGGGCCCTAGCCCCCAAGTGTTGCTCCTTCCTTATCTGACTAGTCATGGCATCTCTTCATCAGGTCCTGATTGTCTTTTCTAGATGCTGACACAGGACAGCAGTGTCTCGTTCAGCAGTTTGGCCAGTTAAAGTGCTGTGCCGGTTGGCACTGTAGGGCCCTCCCACCAGGTCATCCTCTCCGGTGCTAGCAGTGTAGTGATCTCTCCTGGAAACGAACGGGATGAAGAATGGCTACAGCAAGTTCACTCCCTTCCATCCTCCCTATTTACTGTCCTCTCTGAAGAAGCTAAACCCCTCCAGAGCTTGGGATTTGGAAGCTCCCTACCCAACCCCAAGCAGCAATGGTGAGGTTCTTCCAAATAGCGGGAATGGGAGAACAACCCACCACAGCTCAGCTTTTGCCTGTGTCCATCTAACACAAGACCAACAAAGGACAGGCTAGCACGTGCTTGCACATGTAATTCCAGTGCTTGCATTGTTCCAGGAGGCAGCAAAAGGAATAGCAAGGGAGCCTCTTGTTTCAGTCACAGGACAGATTGACCATATCTCTCCAAAAGACCTTACTGGTCAGTGCATGATTGTCTTCTTGCTCCACCTACCAGTTAAGGCGAAGTAGATAATGACTATGGCACAATGGTTTGAAAACACGGCACAGCGGATTCAGCACAGAAGTGAATGAATGCATGGAATGGGTTTCTGGTGCTGTATTCAAACCATCTTCAGGAGGAGTCTGTGTCCCAGCCTTGTCACTGATTCAGAGCTGGTCCCTCAGAGTCCAAACAAAGCAGCCGTGCCAGGGCCTACCGGGTAAGCAAGAGCAACAACAGGGTTGCCAAGGTACCTACGGGTACTCATCACCTGACTTTAGCAGCATATAGCTTCAAACGCTTTTCTCTCATCTCAAACACATGCGTACAAACACCTAAGCACACATACAGACTGTGGCACCACACATACAAATGTGTGCAGGCTGCATAAATACATGAACCCACCCCTGCCCCCCACAAGTAGACACGTGCAAGAAATACAGACAAGTAGCAACAGGCATGCAACATACACATGGTGATCCCAAGCAGAGGGAACCCCTCTAAGCTATGTTCAAGCGTGGTGAGTTCCTGGGAGATGAATCCTGGCAAAATGCATTGCAGGAAGAGGCCCACACAAGCAAGAGAATCCACAAAAGGCATTCTAGGCATCTAAACCCCTAAGTAGCTGTTCCAAAAGCTCCTTGAATTTCACAGGAGTTTAGCTGCCTGTGCCAATGGACCTGTTTCCGAGGCCTGGAAGGAAAGCAGAAGAAGAAAGCACCAAACTTTCATCTTATCCCCTTCACTGACTTTTGTTGGTTCAGGGGCAGGTGTAATCTTTCTCCAGCTGACATGGGACTTAGCAGCCACTGCCCATGGGCCTAGATAGAAGTCTCATGTGATGGATACGTTCTCTCTGGATGCCCTGCAAATGTTGCAGGTATGTCATGCTTATGGCACATTGAACAAGCAAAGAAAACACAGCAAGGAGCCTGGTGACACTCAGAAAGGTAACTCACTACTTTGGCTAAAAGCTAATCTACGGGATGTACTCCCAAGGAGATGCCTGCCCACATCATTGGGGTAGCACCATATGGGCCGGGGATTTGCAACTTCACTTATGTTTAGAGTTCTGCCAGGAGTCACTCGAGTGCACAAACATACGCCTCCTCCCAGACTGACACACATCTGCAGCCATGTATTCACCAGTACACACGCCACTGTGAACCATGCTGGGACAGCCATGCCAAGGTCATAGCAAAGGTACATGAGAGGAATGTCTACCCTGCTCACGCCTTTGAGCAGAGCTCCATTCCCATGTGGCTGTAGTGGTTTCTCCCACCCAGACATCAGAGATGCAGGCCCGCAATGGCAGGTTGAGCAAGAGTTAGCTGCAGCTGGGAGAAGACTGCTGCTCTGAATAACCTCTGGTCATGCTGACCCTTTCCATTGCTCCCTGCTTTCATACAGTACAGCTCAAACCCTCAGAGACCATGGCACATGGCAACACAAATGCACACACGGAGAGGCTGACTGGCCCTTCCTCAGACTGTCACCAGCAGACCCAGGTGTCTTCGGGGATGAGCAGCCAGTGCCATAGCTGTGGAAGGTGGTGGGTTGGTGGACATTCATTAAGGAACAATGCAAGTTGTCCAAAAGGGAAGGAGGGAGGTGTCTTGGCATCTGCCTAGAGCCCCTACCAGTTTCACATTGGCTCTGTCTCTGCTTATTCATCATGACACACCCTGTCACTCTCCTCTCTTCCTGAGATGACACTAGACCACAAGCCCAAGGCAGCTCGTGCCAAGCACCAGCTTATATTGACTTGTCAGACAGAGAGGGACCAAATACTACCAGACATTCACTCCTAGATTTGCAACACAGCAGAACATCATGTAGGTGTTTATAAGCCAACGGCCTCTAAAGGAAGGTAGCCCTGTGCTTCTAAAAGATAGCATTCTTCTCTCCATTAGCCTTGCTTTATTCACATAGAGTAAAAGCAAAGATAGTCTACTGGCCCTGGTGTGGGTCAACCTGGAGTGGATAAAAACTGTATCTACCCCTCTGCTAAATTCACCAGTCAGCCATCAGGGACAGTAATTATGTTCTTTCTCTTGGCTTTCTCAGAAAAGAGACTTTCACTGCTTCTTTGCATTGGCTAATTTGCCAGATTGATCGTTTATTTCTTGAGTGGGCAAGAGCAGAACACCACTTCAGTGAAAGTGTCAGAGATGTCAAAAATAGCTACCAAATATAATCTTCTGAAAATCTGGTCAGGGCTAGAATTTTCCAGGAGAGAAGAAGTAGAGGCCTGCCCTTCAGTCATCTTCTGCACAGCATTGCACAGTCTGATGAAGACAACAGAGCAACAAGACAGTAATAAGAGGAGCAGAGTGGGCAAACAGCCAGCATAAGTCATTCTGAGGGAAGAGGCGTAGAGATGAAATTGAAGAATCAGTGTGAGTAAGATGGGAGATAAGTAGGTAAGAGGCCAAGGAGTTGAAGCAGTAAACTGCTGGAGGGATCAAAACACCTGAAAATGAGGTTCTGCTTAGAGAAAAGACAGAGAGGGTCTAAAGCAGAGGAAGCAAAGTGGACAAGAATGGCACAGAGGGTCCGAGACCATGCCACCTCCCCTCCCACTTGTACTGGGAAGGCCACAAAAAGAGGGGGATGGAAGAGTTGGTCAGGAGATGAAGGCCCAGAGAGAGATCCCTGTAATCCACAGTAACAAATGTGCTCTGCTGACGTCCCAGGGAGAAGACAATGGGGACCAGGGAAGAGAAAGTAATTGAAGAGCAAAGCACATAGAGAAGGAAACAGCCCTGTGCCTCACACAAACAGTCCCTAGCAATCAACACAGCTTTTATTACAGGAAATTATTAACACCCTCTGCTACCCACCACCCCTCACCAATCCCAAACCTCCCCTATTTGGGGACCCGTTCTTGGCACACACATATAACATCCAGATAAACTTTCCGAACCAGCAAAAGCAACCACTGAAACAACTTCAAACACCACAGACCAATAAAACCACAATTTAGAAGTTAACTTTCCCAACCCCCCCCATGCCATTATTTAATAAGGAAATACTGTACAGATATAAAACCCACCCTTTTCCCAACCTGAATATAATTGCTTGAGTTAGTTTCTGTACATATATACACACATATTTACACAGTAATGCTGCAGTCAAGAAAGCAGATGACATAAAAGTCACAAAATGAATACATAAATTAAATAACTACCAGCAGAACATTAGGAAAGGTCACATTGTTCCTACTTGGCAAAAATGCATTGTGGGACAGAGTCATTAAGCGTACTGCAATGTACCGTGCGTGTGTCTGTGTGAGTGTGTGTGTGTGCGCGCGCGCACCTACAGGCACGCAAGCCTCACAGCTTCCCGCTGTGTCGGGTTCGTTCATGTGTGTTTCACTTCCCCGGTACGTCTCGTATGTGTGCACGTGCCCAGAGGAACCCCTGTCCCACAGTGTGGAATTTTTTTCTGACCTGTTGGAGTGTATACTGGTGCTTGCTGTGAACCTTTAATGGCAGGAGGCCAGCAGGTTAAGAGATCTGTAACTACTAACACATCACAGAGATCTTCCTTTACCTCAGCACCTAGGGGACTGTACCCTTGGTGTTGGCAGACGCGAGTCCTGCTCTCTGCGATGGGGTTTCACTGCCTTTTACTATACACAAGCAGATTCATGCTGTGTCAGTTTTGTTGTCAGGAATGAGAGAAGGGTGCCAGAATTCACTCAAATGGCATGGCTAGGAGAGGAATTTGGGGATGCTCAAGAGATTAAGAAAGAACTCAAAGCCAATTGCAAAGTGGTTTTTGTTGGTGCCATTGTTGCCGTTCTAATGGCAGACACCCAGGTCTGTCTGCAGTCAGCCCCAGGGAGGTCCAGAGAGCCCATGATGAAGATGAAGCAATAGTATTCGTATTGCCAGTGAGACAGTCAGCGCCCCAGTTTGCCTTTGAGGGGGGAGGAGGGAGGGAGCCACAGGGAAGTGTAGGTGGGTGAATGCAGCGAGGGTCTATGGCTTGGAAATCTATTTGGCTGCAAATTGAAAATAAGCCCTTGTGGGGACAACAATCAGGTCCCACTAGTTACTATCTCAATGTGCCCTGCAGCATCCAGCAGCATGGTAGGTGTGTTCCAGGTGGACACGCCAGGTGTGTTCAGCAGCAGGGAAGCACTTATGGGAAAGAGTGGGTGCAGACAGGGATCGTGGCTCGGAGTCCGTCCCCATTTGTTGCCAGCAATTCAGTTCCTTTCTCGCACACAGCTCCCAGGGGCTCCTGTGGTGAGCCTGGCATATGCCACAGAGAGGCAGCATAATTGGACTCTACCCTTTGCCAGCTTGGATTGAGCAGGAAGGGTGAAGCATAATTCCTTAGAGCAATGGTGCAGCGAGTCAGCACAAAGTCCCTTCATCAACACTCCTCATCTTTTACCCCTCCCCTTTTGCTTTTCTTTTTGGCAACCAAAAATACGTGGGGAAGTGCAACCTCCCACCCTTCTCCATGGGAAGGGCTCATCAAAGGTTGCTTGACTGGAGTGGAGGATGTGTGAAAGGCCTAAGTCTGATCATTGGCTGTGTTCCCAGGCTTGCTTCCATCTGTTGATAAGCAATGGAGGTGGGAGGATATGCCACATTTGATAGAAAGCTCTAAAGCGAAGACTTGCCTATAAAGATCCCTGAGGTATCTCTGATCACTCTAACCTGTCACAACCATCATATGCATTCTCTGTCTCCTCCTCTCTCTTTTGCTGGCAACGTTGCTGTGAGAAACAACCCTGATTTGAAGGTACAAAGGGGCTTTATTCAAGATGGATGCTAGTGTCTTCTTGGAGTGAGGAGCTCAACATCAGCATGTGTTGCTGAAAAAGTCAGAAGAAAAGAGGCCCATCCTGGAAACTCTTAACTCCTCCACCAAATCTTTCAGGACATCACAAAGGAACCTTCCTCCCCCCCTTGCGCTGGAAATTGAAATATCAATTCCCTACAGGCAAAGTTCATACTTGCATATTGCTGAGCATTTTGAACCCACTGGGGTTCTCGCCTGGAGAGTTCTGACAACACATGATGGATTTCAGGGAGAACGGGATGGGTTTTTTTGCTGAGAAGGTGGGGCCAGTGTGCTTCATTGTCTCAACTGACAACAAGTCCTGACTGCAGCTTTTCTTTCCTACTTATGATGTGACATGGCAAGTTCTGATATTGCCCTCACTGGGAGGCGTGATGGGAGACAGAGAACTACTACACCAGTCTGTGTTGTGTTGCGCTATGGTAAAAAGCTGGTGTGAATACTCCAAGAAGGTTTACGATGTGGAGATCCACGGCTGCAAGTTCTATCTGCCAGCTGCTTTCCACTGTGTGTGGCACATTTCTGATATTTTTTGAATATTTCCTCCGTCTCCTTCATACACATCCTCCTTCAGCTGAGTACATACACTCCAGTACCACTTCAGAAGAACATGGCTCAAGAAAATACCTCTCAGAGAGCCATGCCTGGGGCTAGAGTGAGGAGGCAAATGTCAGAAACATTGCCAAAGGTGCCTAATCTTTCCCAGAAGGCTGGCTGCAAATATACAGTAGAGGTCACCAAACTGTAGAGGACGCAATGGTTTTTGCTTGGTATTCTTGTGTGCAGAAACCTTCAGAGAGGGGAAATATTCCCAGCCACTGCCCCAGAAAATACTGGTGTTTCTACAGGAGAGAGAGAGAAATGGCAAGGGAGGGGATGTGGAGTTTGTCAGGCTCTGGTATGGAATCCCATTCTTTTCTGGACAGGTAATAAACAGCACATGGGTGGTTTTCTAGTATAGACAACACCTGCTGCTAATATTACCTGATTGATTCACTTGAATACTAAGAATGAAAATACACCAAATCTAAAATTCTAAATATATAATCAGAGTTTAATAACATCATCAATTTATTTTCTGGATTATGAATTACACCCTCCCCCCTCCCACCCTCTCCCCTTCATCTCTGTCCCAAAACTTGTTAACCTGTCAGAACTAAAATAAACAAAGCAACCAGAAAAGATCGCTTATAGGTGAAAGGATTGACCTGATGGACACGTGGCCTAATCTATTATGGGAGAAGGCAAAATACCAGACTCCTGTGGTTAGACCAGTGGTTCAGTCCAGAATTTCCAGTTCTTCTTTTCTGGTTGCCCTAGAGCATTCATTTGAGTGGTTTGTGGCACAGTTAATATTTGCAGAGCACTCGGAGTGTTAACAGTGCTACAACAGTATCAACACTAGATAATGATTTTGGCAAACTATCATTTGCCGATCAGTGGAACAAGGGACAGACCAGTTCGGAGAAAATACGAACCAACTTTCACCCCGGAACACAAAAATCAGAACCTTTAAGAAGAGATTTGAAAAAAGTTCCATTAACTTCTTTTTGGTTTGTTTTCGGCTTAATTTCCCTGCAGAGACACCCTCCAGGTTTCCTCGTTCCAGGTGGGGAGGGACGGAAAAGTACCGAGATAACCGCCAAAGAGATTAGCTGCCCTCGCCAGCTGTCAAGCTCCCCCCCAAGCCCTTAGGAAATACCAGAAATTATCACGAGCTTTCCCAGGTCCAAGATTTCTAAACCAAAGTAGCATTGGAGAAGTCTCTTAGTGTCAAAGTGATGGTCCAACCTGAGCGGCCAACTTGATGGTTCACCCCACCACTATCAAGACAGCATAGTGCCTTGAGGCCCAGACTCCACAGAGAGATGCTGGTACAGAGAGTTTATATGCAAAAAGGAATTGGGGGTGTTCCCATCAAAACATGAAACCCTGCTGGCAAGGCTTGAAGTGACGTTCCGGCGTCTTCCATTCATGAAGATAAAGGTGACAGGGCGATACGGGGGGCCTCAGGGGAACACAACACACATGGGTTTCTCTCTCTCTCTCTCTCTCTCTTTTTTTTTTCTCATTCATACGGCCTCGACCCGCGTAAACCGCTTCCAAAAACGCAGCCTGAAAAGTTGTAGAAAACAAACAGAACGGAAACAAACTTCCCCTCCCTCCCACCCCACGACCTGAATATTCACGAGAAGAGAAACACCAATTTATACAAAAACGCAATAAAAAAGAAATATTTACAAATGAAAGGAACGCCTTCTCGGTGGCCGCTGTCAGAGGCACCTGACAAGCTGCCGTGTGTTCTGGATTGCAGATCGCTCTGTTAATTTGTTTGGTTTCTTTTTTTTTTTTTTTTTCTTTTCCTTTTTGTCTTTGTAATGAGAGAAGAGGGAAAGAATAAGAAGTTCCCTTACCCTGAAGACTAAGGGGTGGCATTACAAAGACTCTCCCCCTCTTCCCTCCTTAATTTCCTCACTGAAATATAAGAAAATATTCCCCTCACCAACCCTGCCCACCCTCTCCTCACGCTCTTTGACTTTACAGACAAATCCCACCCTCCCCCCGCCCCAGCTTTAAAAAATAAATAAAATAAATAGGCAAATAAATAAAAGGCCTTCCGTTGGCTTAAAAAGAGAAAGATAAGATAAAATCAACCAGGGTGTGGTGAGGAATGTGAGAGAGGTGGCTTTCAGCTCCAAGAAATGTGGCTCATAAAGATGGGGCTGCCATCTCCTTTCAGAGTCAGTCCCCAGCAGTGTCCCCATGCCCTCAGCACAGGGCTCTCTCAACCCTTCCCCTGGTGAGCCACGGTCATTGAGACACTGGGACGGACCCAGGATTAAGCAGGAGAGACTTTGCCACATCTCTCAGGATGGGAGAGGTCGGCCCACACCCCCACCTCAGGAGAAAGAAGACATATGAAAGGGGAGTTCAGCTTCTCACTCCTACCATTGCTCCCTTTCCTTTCGTTTAACTTGCATCTAAAATGATACAATGGAAAGAAAAAAACACTCTTATCGATACTAGGTGCACCAGGAAAGCTGTCACTACAACTGCAGGGATGGGAAACCCTAGGCTATTCCAGCTTTGCACCTGTGCTAGTATCTCTCTCTCTCTCTCTCTCTCTTGCACACAGAGGCACACGTACACGTACACACGCATCTCAGCCTTGCACGTCTTGTCTTCAGCCCTCGGCACAGGTTTCTGTGCTCTCTGGCATTTATTCAAGCACACCCCTTCCCAGGAAGACAAGCCACGTACTTCCCCTGTACATTCAATAGTAAATATACATATGTATTTCCCATGGGTGTGCGCACCCTCCTCCCATTTCCACATGTGCAAGGAGGCATTGAAACAGTCCACCAGCACCGCTGCCACCACATGCACTCTTTCATGGCACTTTTTTTCCTCTCCAGCACCCTGCCAGCATTGGCAGAGGACACCCTATTCCTTTTGATCCAACCTGCTGGCCAAGGGTAGGGAGGGCAGGACAAAACTCCCTTTTTTCCCTGCCCTCCTCGCTGAAAGGACATACCAAAACAGCCTTGGTGTCCCCTGAAGTGACAGTGACAAAACTCCCCACCTTTCCCTACTCTTTAGTTCTGTTCCATTGTGTTTGTTATCCAGACACCTTATAGGATCGTGGGTTTATTTTGCTTTCTCCACAGACATTTCAAGTATAAAGTTATCGTATATACTCGCGTATAGGCTAACCCATACTACACACTGGTCCCACCCTTGAAGTATGCCACAACTAGTGAGCAATTCACAGCTAACGAACCAACTCTGTGCCCCTTTCCCCCAAATCCTCTCATTTCAGTGCAAACCAGCACCGTCTGTCAGAGATCCCAGCAGCCTCCCTGACTCCAGGCTTGCTTTCCCAAACTCAGACCCCACTTCCTTTCCATCTCTCCTGCTGATCTGCCACAGATTCAGTGGCTATAACAGCCATAGTGAAACCACTAGCCAGACCTGCAGACAAGCCTTCTCTCCCTCCCCCCACATCCCCCAGCAGACAATTCAAAATTTTAGCATAAAATTTCTCAGCATATACGCAAATATATATATATTATTTCAGCCCTAAACCCCCATAGTCTTCACAAAATAATGTAACGAGAACCTCAGCATCGCTAACATATAAGTGCATCAAGTTAGTCGTGTTATTCACCCTTCACTTTCTCCACATCTTCAAACACTACTCTTTTCTAGACATTCTTAGGAAGAGTTGCCTCAGCAAGCATCTTTTCCTGCATGTCCGTTCCACTGCTTCTGCTGTCTCCTCCTGCCACACACACTCATGTGCGTGCACGTGCCTTTCTCTGCTGGGAGCCAGCAAGAGTGAAACGCTAGAGTAACTGCTGCTCCCCCTCAGCCCACCCTTTCCCTGCCTTTTTCTCCCCTTCCTGAAATCACAAGCGAGGATATCCAACTCCGACATCACTGTAAAGTGCAATGGCCAGGAATGGAGGAGAATGGGAGGAGCAAGAACATGGAAAAAGAGATAAAAGGGGAGGGGTGGGAAAGAGGAGGAGGAAGAGGGGAAACCAAAGAGGTGGCACTTGTCACCAGTGCTCCACTACTCAGAACTCCAGTATCCCACAAACTAAGGATGACCCAGGAGAGTAGCTGATGGGATTAAGCCCACCCCACCCTCCCACACTCCACATACACCCCCAGTCCCTCCCCGCGCTCTTCCCCTCTCACTCAAACGTCAGACTCAATACTGGAGAGTTTCTCATAAACATGCCCGTTGCTGGAGCCATTGAAAGCCCTGGGGTTTTTGTTGTTAGGCACACAGGGGTTGGACTGGTTCCCTATACAGATGTCCTTCTGGAAACGGGCTGGCACAGCCCCATGAAGGGCTGAGACCACCGGCTTGTTGGTGGTGACGATGGCTCGGAAGTCTGGCCTGGCTTTGGGCCCTCCTGCCACCACAGGCTGCCTGAAGAAATAAGATTTGCTGCCGTGGAGCAAGCATTGGTCATCCCCAAAAGTGGGGATGAAAGGGTTTTGGGTGACCCGGTCGGGGTAGAGCGACTTGCTGAGCATGTAGCCCCCGCTGCTGCCGGGGTTGTTGTGGTGGTGGTAGCTGGTGGCGGGCACTGAGGACTTGTTGTTGGCAAACGTGGTCTCACTGGCTGGCATCTCAAACATGTGGGCGTAGGGGCTCCCTTCCAAAAAGCGGCCCTTGTCCTTGAGGCTGACGCTGCGGGGGGCCAGGGCCGAGTCATCCTTCTGCAGGTCCACAAAGGTGTCGTAGGAGTGCTGCCGGCGGAGCTTGTTGCGGTTCTTCTTCTGTGCCTTGGAGGCAGAATTGGAAGGGCTCTGAGGATATTTGGAGGAGGAGGTGGCACTGGTGGCCACGGGCACGGGGGCAGGCGGCTGGTCCAGCTCTTGAAGCGAGTTGTCCTCACTGATGTCATACAAGTTGCCTGCTTTCTTGCAGGCCTCGCAGCGGATGCAGGCCTGGCGGGTGGAGTTCTGCCCCACCACTGATGGCGTGTAGTTGTGCAGCTTAGAAGGGCAACCGCGGCAGAAATTAGCCCCAGGCCGGTCCTCCCAGTCTAGGTTGGTCAGGTTCTTCTCCCACGGCGCCGGGACCCCACTCACAACACCATGCTTGTGCTCGTTGCCTCCACCAAACTCGCCTGAGCCATGCTTGTGGTGGGCCCTGTTGGTGCAGGATCCACCCCCTCCTCCTCCTGTGTCGCGCTTAAACTCATCTCCCCGCTCTTTGTAGATATCTGTCAGGTCCACGTGTTCCCAGTGCGGCGAGTTCTCCTTTGCCCGAAACTGGTCCAGGTAGAAGTCCCGTAGCCCTTCCTTGTCCCTGAAGTAGCGCTTGTGGTCAGGCGAGCGGGGCGGGCGCCGGCGGTAGGCCAGCTCTATCTCGTCAAACTCCCGCCGGGACTTGGCAGAGGCTGGGCGCTTCTTCAGGCTGTCCTTGTACTGCTGCTTCCGCCGCTTGGCAGCGTTGCCCTCGATGTTGCCATAGGTGACCGTGTGAGTGGAAATGTCAGAGACGTCTGAGCGGATCAGGTCATCGTGGGCCCCGCTGCCCCCATAGCGGTCACTCTTGAAGGAGAACTTGCCGTAAAGGTCACCCAGCTGGCTGTGCTTGGCAGGGGGTAACCCCAGGTCCAAGGGCTTCTTCCCAATGGACCGCGACTGGGCATTGAAGGGTGGGTTGTCACAGTCGTAGAGCCCATCGATGGAACTGGTGCTGCCAATGCTGTGGGGGCGGTGGTGGTGGTGGTAGTGGTCCTGATACACATTGCTGTCCTTCAGCTGGAGGTTGCCAAAGGTCCTTTCCACCTCACTAATATAGTCACTAAAGAGGTTCTCCTCACAGGGGGGGTTGTTGTAGGACTTGCAGTCTGAGTGGGTGAAGCTGCGGCGGTGCTCAGAGATATCGTAGACCGACGACTCACGGCGGATGAAGTCCAGGGCACTCTGCGGTGAGCCATTGACCCCTGACAGGTTGGCCATGTTCTTGGCTGTCCGAAGCAGGCGGAGGATGTTGGAATGGGTGTTGTTCATAGTTGCCGTGGGGGAGTTCATTGCTGACTGGCGTTCCTCGATGGCCACGCCATGGATGCAGCTGTAGATACCCTGAAATGAGACAAAGCAGGAAGGTGAGTGGTCCTGCATAGAATACACGAAAGGGGACCTGGACTGAGAAGCACCCTTCTTTCTTGCCCCTCACATTTTTTCTTTCCCCTCCATTCCTCTTCCTCTGCTTTGCTTCATGTCATATCTGTAGGATGCAGGAATACCTGCTTGCATCTGTAAGAGTTACTCAAACCTAGTAGGTGTAACACAGAATTGCAAATGGGGAAAATAACATTATTGGGAACAAAAGCATCAAGAGAAATGAT
Source organism: Vanellus vanellus (assembly GCF_965231255.1). Taxonomy (NCBI): domain Eukaryota; kingdom Metazoa; phylum Chordata; class Aves; order Charadriiformes; family Charadriidae; genus Vanellus; species Vanellus vanellus. Next base: position 55,105,259 of record NC_138905.1, read on the forward strand.
TCTGTGTGGATGAGGGGAAGAAAGTCTGTTTTGGCCCATGAAATTCATCTGGACATCAGTGAATCAACGAGACAGGAGCTATCTTAAAAAGGGAACAGCTTAATTTGTCATAAACTTAGCAACATTAATCACCAGTACGGATTAGAAAAGCAAACAGAGAAAGAGCAGGACTGCCGAACAGGTATTTAGGTCTTTTGCATCTCGTTGAGTGAGGTACAATAGAATTTTTAATTGCATTCTGTTAAATTTAACAGTGATAACAGGCTCCAAATTGACATCCCTGAAAGTGAAAGTCCTCTATTCAACCTCAAATCAGACAGCAGACGTACCCAATTCCTCCACATTCCCACTAGCTCATCCATGACACAGACTGTTTGCAAGAGCTACCCCTAGGAATGGAAGGAAAGGGGCTCATTTATTCCCTGGCCTGCCAAATGGCACCTGCTGATTAATGTCAATTGTGAAATGTACACCATCGCATCATGTTACCATGGTTTCTCAGCAGGTAGCAGATGATTAACGCTTTTCAGACTTTTCACCAACCTGGCCCAGGTCTAACAGATAACCCCAGAATGAAAGAATCTGTACTTAGCTAAGGATCACCAAACACAATCTCCCATCTCATCTCCAGACTAAAACGGGTTATAAACTAACAATATAGAAGACTGGCTGTGCCCCCGCATTCAAAAGGCTCTGTCATTTTCCTCAACAATATGTTATGTAGCAATTATATACTCTTTGCACAATCAAAGTTAATTCTGTTACATCGAACACTGAGGTCAAAAATGCCGAGCTTTGACCTCACTTCAGAATAGATTGGGAGAAGGGACCAGTGGCATGAAAGAACAAAAAGCTCCAAATGGGACACTGCTAGCTACACTAATAGCAGAAAGATGACTCAGAAATTACTCGAATCCGCTTTAAATGTAAATCTTATACCCTAAGGCAGATTTGCATAAAGTAATTGCTAAGTTCGTGTGGTCATCCTCTCTGGAAAGACTTCTGCATGGTTTAGGGCATGGCTTTTGGTTAGGGACTTCTGACTGTCCATAATAGCACACTTCTAGTTAACATAAGGCCAGCTGAACAGTCGTAATACAGAAGACAATGAAAAACTCCTGAATTTCTAATCATATTACCCACCATTACTTGACTTATTATCCCTAAATTTGGCATCCTCACAACTTGCTTTGGAGGAGCAGAGTTACAGTTAACTTCTCTTTATACTGCATTTTTATTTCCATGTGAAATTTCTATTTCCATCACCATAATCCAGCAGAGACCAGAGATGTCACAGAAAATAAATAGATGCTCTTGCAACATTAATGGTGAAAAAACGCCAGCCTTTATCCTGCAGACCATAGCTCTATGCCACCTGTGTGTTAGACAGTCCTGGTGGATTTCCCCATCTCCAGTACCTAGAACTCTGAATAAATCCTGTGTTCCTCCCTGCTAGCTAATGACACTCACCCTGCTGATGGAGAAGACCACACCGGGCTTGCCAGAGCAGACTCCCATGAAGCAGTGGCGGAATTGCCAGTAGAAGAGATGTTCACAGATGAAGGTGATGAGACTGAGGGCCATGGCTGCTCCCAGCATGTAGAAGACACCAGCCATGTTATCTATGTCCAGCTGGCTGCTCATAACCTCATTCTTCTCATTGTGACAAATTCCAGTGAGCCACAGTGCTTCCAGCTCCTCCATCTCCCCTAGAAAGACAGAGAGAAGGAAGAAACGGGTTAGATAGCCCTGCAATGGCTAAAGACCTCAAGCTGGGGCACACTGAAAGCAAGAAGCTGACCTAAGGTCATTTCCAGTGGCCATGCTCTTTTTCCAATTCTACTACATCCATGGGATATCCTGACTGCCCTTCTGATAGAGGCAGGTGGAACTTGTCACAGGGAAGGAAACAGGATTTTTCCACAACCAGATATTAGCCACAAAAAGCTGTTCCACAGGACACAGCTATCACATGTGCCAAATGTCTGCAGCAAGATCCTGAAAAAGTTGTCCACCAGATGACTGAAGACCTGACCTCACAAACTTCCACTTTCATATTAGGTCAACGAAGGGAAGAATCAGTGACTGATACTGGTAGACAAAAATGAGTCTCTTTTAAATGAAAACATTGCACATTTCCAGCTCAAAACTCAAAATGATGATTTTTTAAAATCAAAACGTCTGATTTTGAATTTATTTCCATCATATCCATAGCTCATTAAAACTAGGTGCAATGTTCCCCAAAATATTTGTGCATTTTTACCTGTTTCTCTCCCCTTCACTTTTGTCCAAATTCAACACTTCCAAGCCCTTTGACCAATCAAAAATATTACTGATTTGTATCAGCTAGGAACAAATGTTCTGTAGTCTAATTTCATACCCCACTTACTCCTATTATGGTATTTTCATGAGGGGAGAGAGAGAGAGATAAACACTCACACACAGACTGAGACATTCAGGAATAAACTAATTTTTCAGGTTGGCAATTCTTTTCATTCTGTTAGGACAGTTAGTTTTTCACATTTTCAACCTCCAGTCCAGCGATGGAGAAAAAAATCTATATATTTATGTGGCACCATAGCACAGTCTTTAAAGCCGTGCTTTAAAGTACTTGTGTCTTTTTCTGAAATAATAGATATTAGGTTGTTTAGGAGGCAGAATACCCTATCATTCAGGTGGCCAATTTTCTGCTGAAGTATATCAGAGCTGTATTCTTTCCATATTTATTATACCGTACGTTATTTTCAGATTTCAGGGAAAAAACTTATAAATAAAATAACCTGTGAATTTTATTTATTCAAAAGAAGGACACGGCAAGATGTAATATGGAATGGAAAGGGAAAGCCAGGAAAATATTTTCTAAGAAGGAATTCTTTATCCCACGAATATTTTTGTTTAATACTAGCAATTTCTCTGTAAAGGATGAGATGAACTAGGTAAACTATCATGTTCTGATTAAAAACTCACTCCAAAATATGCTCCTGAGTCTCAAGTCCTTCCTTGGTTTTTTTTGAGGTTTTGGAAAATCTGAGTTAACTCTTTCATCCAGAAATACTTACCCTTTAATTTTGTAAACTCTGCATGGCTTGATCCTGTCTAGAAGTATAAAGCATGGGATGACCATGGAAAGTCCAGTATAATTAGTGGGTTTGGTCATGGCAGAATCTCAAAGGTAGTGAAAAGTTCACAACAGAAATCTTGTTTTTACAAGACAGTCTTCGCACAAGGTATTTTTCAAACACATACCTGAACTGGTTCTATGAAACCTTTAGTGCTTTTGACATTGCTTTTGATGATACTGCTACCCTGTATCAACAACATAAACCAAGTGACATCCTCACATTTTTGGTGTAATGCCTCTAACAAACCCTTGTTAATAATTTCCTGTTCTCAACTCTAATCTGACGCGCCAGAGCTAGGAACTTCTATTTCTTAAATGCAAAACTTGGTATTCCTTAGGAAAACAACTTCTCTTTTTCTTGTCACTTACCATCTCCAAAAAGCTGTAGAATGGCAAGATCAACCTGGCGTTTCCAGCCTGAGTCCTTTTGGATGGCAATGCCATAGCCGGTGGAGGCAAACACTTTCCCACTTCCAATCGTCACCAGCTTGCAGCCTTCATCTCTTCCAGCCATGTAGTTTAGCACTGCTGCATCATAAATGAAAGCATCCAACTTCCTGCACAGGTGCAAGAAACAAGAAGGATATAGTACAGAAAAGAGAAAATCTGTAGGAGTTGAAAGGTGTTCTCAGGTAATTAAGGCAGAAATGAACCTCTTTCAGATAGACTACAACAGGTTGCATCTTCACCTTCATCAGAGTTAACTAAAAACTGAGCCTAGAACCTGTTCAGAGGTGAAGCTGGATTATAAATGAAGACTGTCTATTTCTTTCTGACTCTGATAATCATAATTTCTGATCTGAAAGAAAATATGGAATACAAACATACTGCAAGATAAAGATGAATGAAGAGAAAGTCAAGGGGATCTATAGTCCTAAGAAAAGCTTGTCTTTCTCCACTGCCTTTCATCTCAAAGGAACCTGAAATGCTTTATAAAGTGTATCAATATTAGATAGCAAAGTAGGGGTTGGAGTAAGGAAAATATTATCTCCTATTCAAACTGCTGGCATGACTTAGCTGAGTAAAATGTAATTTTTTCAAATGAAATATAGTCAGGACATCATGTTTAACTCCTCAGTTACTGTGAAAAGCACTATTGAATCTTTACCAATGTCAAGTGGCCACGATAACAGCTTTATGGTTTACCACGCTGAGTAGCTCTTTAGTAAAGAGTCCTTAGCTGAAAACCACAATAAAAATTCTATTTCGACACAGAGAAATCCCCGTTGTGGGCTGGGACAGGTACACCACACAACAGACTGATGAGAGCCTTCCTCTCACTGCAACAAATTGATGGGGGGGGGGCTGTATCAGGGGCTCCATCTTCCACATAACCAAAGGCAGCCAATGAGTAAATCCTCCCACTAGATCTGAAATGAAGCACTTTCCGATAAAAGACCAAAGACCTTCCACCTTGCACATTCTCACACCCACGCTATCTTTTCAACCCACCTCCTGCACATATATTTCCAGTGTGGTGATTATCTCAGTTCAAGTGCGTATCTGTGGGGAAGTCTGTCCAAGGGTGGATATGAAGCCAGGACGACATCTACCACAAGTGATGAGTTCTATTTCATCCATATATTTCCAGGACAGAGCATATTTATTTCCTGGATGATGACTATCCTGGCAAATGTACCTTCCCAGGATGGCATCCAACAATGGTACAATCATTTATAATGGGCTGTGTGCCTCTGAACCTGGCAAACAGGTTTAGGAATATTCAGTCAATCTAGTAATTAAATTGGCTGAACATCTTCATTCGTGCTTTGGAATGAGCTTTCTCATAAGCGTGCAACACGAGTGTAAGAAAGAATAGTTTTTTTCACTGAGGCTGGGCTCTGACTACCAAAATGGTCAGCTCTGGGAGGAGGTCTTTAATTATAAAGGACAAAGGCTTGCAAAATGGCATTTTAAGTTAGCTCCTTTACAGATTCACTGCTATTAAAATAGGATGAGCTGTTCAAACATACTTTCTGCTAATGTGTTTTCCCACATTTCCGGAATTACCCAAGGAAATGCTCCCATTTTATATACCTCCTCATTATTCAAACAACATTTTGTTCAGCCCTTGATAATAAATATTCCAGAGGGAAGGGCTACTTCCAAACTATTTGCTTCAAGCACACCTTCCATTACACTATATTAGCTAGTGATACACTGGGGTGGGATTAGTCTGACAAGGAGTGTTTCAGCTTCCTGATTAATGTAATCTTTTATACATAGAGGATGGGAAAACAAAGGAATTTCCAGATGACAATATAAAAGTTCTGAAAAAAACTTTGTCCACAGAGGTCTATGAGCTTCTCCTGTGTACGCATAAGGACATATTGGCATGAAACATCTTGATGAGGCAAGGTCTTCAGGACTAATACACACAAAGCTAACATACACAAGGGTACAGAAGATCCTCTTTTTTAAAAAAAATACTCTTATAAACACAACAAAACCAAGAACTCCTATACAGATGTCAATAGAGAAACCTGGCTAAGAGAACCACAGAATTATTCTCCTGTGCTGTGTGTGGTCTTGCTATACTTTTAACCATGGAATGATAACGGAGGCTTATTTTCCAAACCCCACAAAAAAACTTCCAGATAAGCATGAAAAGTAGTCAGGTTTCTGTGGTGAGCAAGCATGAAAGAAGAAAGCCTCACCCAGTCTTCAGCGAGAACAGTGCGTCATCCACCCCCCTCTGATTGAACTTCACCATGTAGCTGTGCATTTCAGGGTAGTTGTTGCGAATGTTCCTTTCTGTGCTGCCATTGGGAACCGTCCCGAAGCGGAAAGGGGGTGAGAAGTCATTTGGTTTCTGGAACTGGAGAGACAGAAAAAGGACATTTCTCACAATCTTTCAGCAAGAAGCAGTCATCTGAATGGGAAAACACACTCTCCTCAGAAAGTAGTTCTGATTTTATTTTACTATCCTGTAGAAAACATTATTGAGAAGATATTATATTTCACTGTTTTCAAACACAAACATCTCCTGTTAGTGCCTAAGAAACAAAAAGTGAATCTGAGCAACCCGGTCTTTTTGTCCACTCTGGATTAAGTGCATAAAATACCCAGTGATCAAAGATTAAAAGGAGGTTAGATAAAAGGAAAAAGGAAAAAGGAAAGGGAAAAGGTAACAGCAGCTTTGGAAAACAGTCAAAGAAAGATTTTCAATAATATCTATGTGCATTTTAACCACAAAGTGTCATTTATTTTTCTAAGAAGTATCTTTTTCAGCTCTGTGGATGCCTTTGCACTTCCTGATTCTGACTGAAGTAGAAAAGTAATTAATGAGGAGCGATGCCTCTCAGAACACCTCACGCCCACTTCACCAAACGAATGATCAGTTTTCAAACTTTTGGGCAAATGTCCCAAATGAAATACTATTAGTGGCTGCAAGTCACTAGTAACATTTGATGCCCAGAACAGAGCTGGCAGAATACTCCAAACCTCTTGCTGCTCCCAAGAAATACATTCATCATAACATTCCCCTACGGCTGCAAGGCTGTGAGATTTTACATGCCAGTTGCTTAACTGAAGTCATAATCAATGCTCTCTGGGGTTTTATGAGTAGTGAAATTTAGACTGTCAATTATCAAGACTGCTTAAAAACCCTAGAACCAGCAGACGGGAAGGAGCATAGAATTGTAAGCCAGGAACTGAATAAGCAGTAAAGTAAAAGGTGCAAAGGTAGGTGAGATGGAGGGAAATCCCCTCCTCCTTTGATACATTAAGCAGTAGCTTGTCTGCTGCTAATTCTTGACTCCCAACTGTGACTGTACATTTGGATGATCCTGAGAAGCATGCTAAAAACATACTAGCGGTCAGACCAAACTCATTTAACAGCAACAGTTCACCTGGTACATGAATATACACAGTCATGTACTGCCACCTTCTATAGTGGAAATGTGGCTGCGGTCTACATCTATAGCTTAAAAAACCTGCAGATGAGCCTTGCTCTTGAGTTCTGCTCAAAGCCACTTTGGAACCTGGTCAACTCAGCTAAGGAGGCCAATGCAACTAAAGCAGTGTATCTCACTCACAACATCCCAGCAATAAGGCCAACCAGGAGCTGTGTCTGTGGGTAGGTGAATGCACCGTTCACATGACCTGTTCCTGCATACCAGTCAACTCACCTGGTTGTGCAAGGAACCACCTCCAGTTTGGATGGCGAGATGGGCTGGCTTGTTTGTGCACACATAAGTGTGTGAGAGAGATCACATCCTACTGCTTTAAGCCAATAGAAAACATCAGGGCTGTTTTTTGAAATACAGGTTGGCACATCATTAAAAAAAAGAGGTTTCACATAGCATAAAACAGGCAGTAAGGTGGCTCTTAGAACCTTGTCACATCCCTTAGGGATGAAGACAAACTCATAGCTATCAAAACCTGTAATGAAAGCAAACTTTGATGGGAGAAAAATCACTGCAGCATGCTAAAATTATTCTTTTTTACCAAGCTGATTACAGCAGCAGCTTAAGGGACCCATCACAAGAAGGGCATTGCCATACCAGGCACAAAGGAACACAGTCTCTCCCCTGTCATACTAAAACAGGAGTTTGCACAGTGGGCAACTTGCTTCCCCAGAGGCTGCAGAACCCAGCCTTGAGGGCGGAAGGGGCGCCCCCCATCCCCATAGAGCCCTCCAACAGAGTAAAGTCAACAGGGCAAGCAGCAGGCAGGCCAGACCAATATTGGTGTAACCTCAGCTTCAGCCATGCCCTTTGGAGGGGCAGCAGCTATGAAAGCCTCTCTCTGGGTCCAAAGAGTGTTAAGAGAAAAACAGGCCCCATACAATGGCCATTTTATACCTCCATTCTCCATTCCCAGTGATACAATCTCTAGTTTGGTCTGCTTCCATCACTGTGTCTATGAACTGGAGTAAGAAGGATTATAGAGTCAGGCAGGGCTGCAATAAGGAAAACGATCTCACCTCTGTCCCCACTTTTTTTTTTTTTTTTTTGTCTTTTGTCCCCACTGCGTTTGAGGGCCCATCTTAGCAGTCAGAGCTGAAAGGTTCCATATTTAATTTTTAACCTCCTGGGCAATAAATAAATAAATGAAAACATTCTTCTTGAAGGAAAAGACTGGTTTTGGCAACTGGAAAAGCATGTTTCTAGAGAAGGAACCCAGGCCGATGGCTTCTATAAAAAACATATACTGCGCATTCACTCATAATCCCTTCCCCCTTGTTCATTTCTCCATCAGAACAGATCTGCAAATGCAAATTATTCTCCACACACCCACATACACACACACTTCAACCATAGCCTGGTGGACGAGACAGGAAACCTTCTAAAAGGATCTGTCTAGGACCCACACGAGAGATCTTTAGCTTGAATGCCTAAGGGGAACATCGATCCCCAGGCACCTGGTTTGGTGTTTGTAAAACTGAAAGCAGTTGATGCTCAGCTGACTCCACAGTCCATGAAGCTAGAGATAAGCAGCTAACTCCTCCACGTTTGAGAACTAATAGTGGTACATGCATGCAGCTTTTTGGCAAGAGATGGCAGCTGAAAAATGCCCACATTTGTTGCTTGGCAGCAGGTGGGCACAGTTCAATCTAGGGATGGAGGGATCTCCAAAGAGCTCTCCAGAGCCAAAACCTGCTGCGTCTTTCTGAACTCACTTGTGTCCCACACAGCTCATAATGAAGGAACAAGAAGACATACAAGTCTTCCCAGAAAACATATGGGACATGGGGAAGGAGTGTGTCCTCTCCTGGCAGTATGGTAGAGGAACATGTGTGGAGAAACTGGAGAAGACCCATAAGAAGGAAAGTTAATTGACGCTGTTGTCAATGAATTCAGTAAGGAAAGCCACTTGACTGGCTTCTCCCAAGGGCTGGGGAGAGTGGGCCTGGATCAGAAGCCACCAGGAAGCAGGGCACTTTGGCAGACTGGTCTAGAAGGAGTCTGAGAGACATGAGACAGGAGCTGAGGCACAATGCAGGAGCCATTACATGGAGGCAGCACGTGCAGGGATAATCTGAATGCCTCAGTGAATATTGGCAAAAGAATTAACCACAGATATTGACAGAAAAGGTCAGAACTTAGATTAATGAGAGAACTCTCCTATCATTTCATGTAAATGTTTCTCCTCCCAGCACCCTAAGTCACAAGTACTCTACCCCAGCCATCTACAAGGATGAGCCCTGTGAGGCTCTCGCAAAACAATGTGGTGATAACAGGGGAGGGAAAGATAAGCAACTGCACCGGTTGCTGAGCAAACCCAGCTGCAGAGAGTCACAGGGAGCAGCAAACAGGGCTGTACAGGGTCTGCACTTGGTGGAGCCCCACCTCACACTTCCCTGCAGCAGGAGCCCTGTCCTGCTGCCCAGATCTACCTACCTCAAAGGGTGACTGCCTGGGAGGGAACTTGCAGTGCTCAGCTGCAGCCCTTCACCTGAAGAGCCCCCGGCAGAGATGCACCCCACCTGCAGCCTCCCACTCGGTCACCATAGGGCCTCAGTCACGAGATGCTCCCCCAGTACCCAAGGTGATGTGACATGCTCTCGCCCATGAGAGACATCCCTTATGGCATGGAGGGGAGGTGGATGCTAGAGATGGGGGTGGGAAGCAGACACCAAGCCTGCCTGAAGGGCTGCAATAGCTTTGGGACATGAGACATCTGTGTTCAGAGCCCAGCGGCTGCCCACCTCTTCAACCCCTCACTCGACAAAATGAAATCAAGAATTAAGTCCAAATCAGACTACAGCTTTGGGAAAGTAACCTCTCAGAGTCAGAGAGCAGAAATCTTCCTGCTCTGGAGAGCAATAAACACACAGGCTGGGGGCTATTAGCACATTCAGAGTGGAGAGCCCCTTTCCCACTCCCCCCTACAACTCTCCATGAGAGCTGTCGGCAGCAGCAGCGAGAGCGGGTTTAAGTGACTTGTCTGGCAGAGCTGTTTCATTAGCAATTTGGAGCCGTGCCGTGCAGAAAGCAGCATTGTTCTCAGATGTTCGAATATCAATCTGCATAATGAAACAGGTGATAGGAGCTTTTCCCATTCAGGGAGCTGTGATTGGCGGGGATTCAGGGATGAGGGGAAGGGGTTATGTCTAATTGGCCACAATTAATTTGATGAGATTTTTTTTTTCAATATATTGTCTATCACCAAATGGTTCCTACAGAAAAGCGCATCTGCACTTATTTATCTGCCTGATGTAGGCCCTGTTTACACTGTAAAGTGTTTGCCAATAGCATTGAAAGCAGTTTCCCAAACTCAGCAAGCTCTCATAACAAAAAAGGCTCTTTTTTATCAGTCGATCTACTTTTACACTGCTTTTCAAAAAAAATCCCCTGCTGGATAACATAATGAGCTGGCAAAACTTGGCGTGAGTGTGTGTGTGTACATGTGTAGTGCCTTACCCTTACGCAGCTTATCTGGGTGGGCTCCTTTCACTTTGTAAGGCCCAGACCCCCGATTTAAATTTTCTACCACAGGAAGGTCCACAGCTCTGACCCACCAAAATAAGGTCCCCAGGTTCCACTCCTCTGTTAGGTGCAAGTCCAAAAGAGTTTGAGCCCATGTTAGATAGTCTGGGTTCAGTTCATTTGCCCGAGCGTTAAGTGCCAAGTTGAGATGCTGTAGGGAATTTCATCCCGGGAGCAAGTCTCTCATAGCCTCTGTGTCAAGATTTGCCAGGCACCTGAGGGTATTTTGAATGCTCTGGTGCACCTAAATTGGCTCTAGACATCTACATTTGCACAGCTGAATCTAGCCACTGGACCGTTTGGCCCTCAGGACAGCTTCTCCCATCAAAAGTACAGAGAATCAGCTGCTGTGGGTAGCAGACAGCCTAAAGTGCCCACCACTCTCTTGAAATTGCCCATCACGGCATGAGTCACAACCTTTTGCACAGGCACCTATAAGCAGCACTCTGCTTGCTCTTTTGGCAGCCGTACAACCAGCAGATATTTGTTGTGGCACAGGCCAAATACCTCTAAAAAAAATGGCATTTATTAGTGAGCTGCAACGTAAGACTTAGTGACACCAGGCTAGAAAAGCAAAGTCCATGCGCAAGTGCATAATTTTAGCACAACCTCTCTGTGTTGCCCAAACACCCTTGATTGCCCCCTCTTGCTCTGGTTCAGCTGCATGTCACTGCAGTCAGCTTGCACCTTTCTTCATTGCCTGAGAATCCAGTCAGGCTCTTTGCACTGGACCTTCATCCAGAAGTTGTTAAAAATTAAAGAGTGGGTCAGTGGTTTTCAGATCTAACTCTGAGGTAGTTCTATGCTTACACTTAAGTCTTGATAGACTACGCACATCCACAGCAACACGTCTTGTCCTAGCTGCCTTGCTTATGTATGCTCTGTTCCAGCCAGGAAATGAAATCCTTCCCAACTAATGGATGACTCTCAAAGAGAGGAGGCTTGTCCTTTTCATATCCCCAAAATATGTCATTTTTGTCCCCAAGCTGCACCAGGAACAATGCCACAGAATCACAAATCTGGATCTGGCCCTGATGAGATATCTGCTCTGCCGCTCTCTCCCTGGTGGGTCTCTCCTAGACATCACCATTCCTGACAGCTCTTCATTCAGCCTGTTGTGGAAGATGGCTGGTGCCGGAGACTCCCCCATTCCCTGGACAACCTACACCAGGGCTTTATTATTGGAAAGTTCTTCCAAGTGTCTGAACTGCTGCAATCCAACTACAATATCTTCACCATGGACAGGGAAATCAAAATAGTCTCTTCTCTGAAGGTGCATTTTATGTTTTTGAAGACCATTGAGCTGTTTCTTCTCCATGTTCTTGCACCTGGGCTAAAGAGGACCAGTTTCCTCAGTCTTTCGTTGCAAGCTGTATTATCTAGACCTGAAACCATTCCTGCTACTGTCCTTTGGTTGTATCCAGTAGGGCTTTCCTTGACTTGCCTTTGGTTGGTGGCCATGTTCTCCACCTTCACTGTACCAAGAACAATCTGATCAGGACACCAAGATCCTGAGAGAATATCACACTAAAAAAGCTTGCAGCAAGACAATAAAAGCATTGCTAGTGAGAGTTAATGCTCATTATTACTCTCCTTGGTGCCTACGTTATGTCCTTTTCCCTCTGTCATTTAGTCTTGTCATCTGCAGCTTGCAAGTTCTTCAAAGCTGTAACTCTGTCCTGATCTGTATTCAAGTGATGACCAGTTTGTTTCTGGAATGTCAATCATCACTGTCAGCACCATCTTCAGGGCTTTTACTGCATTCTTTTCTTTACCCAGCTTGATCGTGCACATAGGCACATCCACACAGCTGTGCCCCATCACCTGTCCTGGTAGAGGAAGCGCTCTACAGATTCCCAGCGTGGAGCCTACTCTATTGGTGTGTTGGCTCAGGGCATTTTACATTACTACAATAGCATCCCAGCTAAGTGTGTGCCAGCCCAACAGTGTAGGCAGAAAATCATACTGCAAACCTAAATCATAGCAGTGGTACAATAATCTGTGAGGAGAGCAGGAGTGCTGCTCATTCTTCTATTACTCATGAATCTCTTGTACAGATACTTCTCAAGCTTCATTCCTAAAGCATCTCTCTCCCCTCTGCACAGTCACCTAGTTTTGACATTACAAACATTTTTTACTCCCAAGGTGGAAATCACAGCCATTTCTAAGCGACTACAAGTTTTCAGATCCTCCTTTTACCCTAGCTCCGATTTCCTCTTTTCTTCTGCGTTCCCTCACAATATCACCCTCCACCTCCTCAGCAGTGGCTGGGACTCCTCACAGCTCAGAATCCAGTCACCACATCAACTCTTCCTGATTGTTGGGCCCAGTTGCAAAAAACAGCCCTAAGATTGCAGTGGCAAAACCACCTTTTCTCGTCTTCACCAGTCAAACAAAATATGCCTTGATTTATAAACACACAAAAAAATAATAAAAATAAAAAGATAATGAACAGCATCAAATCCAATATAAGTCAGTTTTGGAAGGGCATAAAAATACCTTGTGCTCCCTCAGACTTTGACTTTGTGGTTTATCTTATTATTCAATACCTGGTGATGTTTCAAATTCTCTGGTCTTGCTTTGCATAGTGCTTTCACCCATGAATTCCTCTAGATAAGTCTGAGAAAGGAGTTATCAGTTAGGGCAGCTGACTGCAGAAAAGTTGGCAAAGAATTAGATTGAAGTCACTTTTAAAGGAAGATGTAGGGTGGGTCAGACCCACAAACAAGAAGAAAAATATCTATGAATGTCTGGTGGTGAAATAGGGACACGTGTGGGTCAGGGAAGGGAACACAGCAACCTAGGGACAATGGAGAGGTGAGGGGGGGGCAGGTGAAAGCAAAAGAAAGGAGTTCAAATATAGCAACTTTAAAAATAGTTGCCCTTGTAAAATAACTGAGATGAAAGCAGAGATCCAATTGGTGGAGGAAGCTGCCATCACATGCAGTTATTGCCAGAGCAATGCACACAGTAGGATTGTGCAGCCTCTTCGCAAGCTGGATTGCTATATGCAGACCTGCTCTGTGCCGCTTCTGCACAGAGCAGAAGACAAAACCTTGGGCAGTGCAGCGTCTCCCCAAACAGATGGCATTTCAGGGATCCCATGTCTCCCACAGCCAGACCTACATGCACATGCTGGGACCACACTGCCTTTCTGCTGACCCAGGCGTTACAGATACACCAGGATCGGACCATCACATGTGGACAGAGTCCACCCACCACCAACAAACCAGGTGTCTGCTGGGTCTGCCAAGTGTGTGAGCACTATGCAGACTGTGCAGCTTCTCCACCTAAAAGATAACACTAAGGCTTTAAAATTTCCTCAGGACACATTTGGCAAGCTATAGGCTTCAAGTCCATCACACTGTTAGGTGTCCCTCAAGCTTGACCAGAGAACATAATCTGTAGTGGAATCACCGAGCTTCACCAGAGACAAAAGCTCCTTGCGTAGCCCAAGCATTAGTAGAAGTGGTATCAGATAAGCACAGTAATATCTGTTACAATTAAGTAGGCTATAGGATCTTAGCTATAGTACACTTAACTTTTGCTTGCATGCAGGTAGAGGATGAAGATCACCTCTTTTTCCCAGTATCAAATCATGCCATGTATTCCATCCTTGGAAGCTAAACACAATGGGGCAAAAGGCACCTACTGAAGATCCCAGGCAAGCACAAAACAGAAATCAGTGAGGCAGAAAGATGCCAGTTAGTACATTCATGTTAATATCATTAGAAGCGTAGATGTTCATTCAGAGGGAGAAAATTAACTGATGAAAAAGACCTTGAGAGGAGAGGTGGCAGCTAACTACAGAGGAGTTTGAAATCTGCTTTGTTTGCACATCAGACAGCTGGTTAACAAATTATGAGGCAGTCTGAGAAATTCGGAGGACGTAGTTTGGTGGGGGAGCAACTCCATTTTTCATCGATTTTCACTAGGAAAGGCAGGTCTGACTCTCGTATCTTCTGAGCACTAACAGTAGCCAACCTGCTTCAGCACCTTGTATGTGGGTACCAACCACTGGGCAGCAGGGTGAAGCCCTGCACAAGTCTGGCAAACTTCCCAAAGACTTCACTGGGGCCAGAATTTTCATCCAAGTAATTAGAAAAGCCTAGTCATCACATTAGTGCAATTTCTTAAGCATCTCTGTAGATAGGGAGGCAAAGCAAAAAGCAGGGTACTCAAGGCAGAGCTGGGGCATCCCAGCACCATCCCAGAGGTGGGAGGCAATGCCTTCCTTTAGCCTTCTGCAGAAAGCCACCTCCCATCTGCAAGCGGACAATAGCGGAGGAATGAAAGCTTTAACACCCCCTTGTGAGTTCTGGGGCACTGGAGCAGGTACACCTTGAAGCGAACAAGCAAGCCTGCTGGGTGACCAAGACTCAGGGGAAGTTTGACCCTGAATAGGCAAAGGCCTGGGAGAAGCAGGGCTCCTTCCCACCAGGTGAAGTAAAAATGCTTGGGAAGACACAACCTGACAAATATTTATCAAGTATATGCGCACATATAACTTCAAGTGTCACGGTCTCTCGGCACAAGCAATGAAAGGGCGGGGGGGGGGGCTGTCGTATTTTTTTTAGTCCTGTAGATGTCATCCTCCCATCCCCTCCCCACCAGCAATTCAGCCCTGATCATTCAGATGAAGGAGGCCAGCTCTCATCTCTTAGGCTGCCAAATCCTGGTAGCAGGGCCATTGTCTTTTATTTGACTGCAGAGTGCCAAGTACATTTATGGCACCGTATAAATAATAAATAAAAATATTCATTGCTTCCCTCTCTGCTGACTTATACTGACGCGAGAAGCAGGACAATCCTTTGCTCTCTCCCTCCCTCCCCCCTTACGTAACTCCCCGAAGACGGCTTTTTCCAGACTGCCAAACAATTAGCACAGAAGCGACCAAATTTGCTGAGAGCCTCCAAAGGGTTAGCTCCAAGAGACAGTTTAAAGGAAAATGAAAAGGACGAGTCAGTGGTGGCTGAGGCCTGGGAAAGGCCAAGACGGCACAGCCAGGAGAATGCAAAAGCCATAAGCTAAGGACCGCGCTGTGGATCCATAGCTGACATCCCTCATCCAGCGACTCCCATCTATGCTGCTGGCAAAGCCCAAGGAGTTGTGTTTCTCCTTTTCCAGCAAGGATGAATTAAGCCTATGGTCTGACTCTGAGTGTCCCCTCCCCTTGTATCTTACCTGCTTAAGTTCCCAACTAAACTTCATTTTAACTGGCGCTAATCCTGAAGAGCCCCATTACAAGTTTTTACTGCCATTAAATCCCTCCAGATCAAGAAAAGAGAGAATCCTGAGAGACTGAGTCAAGGCTAAAGCATATCGCAGCCTCCTCGCCGCTCTGCACTACACAGCACTAAGCTTAAAAAAGAGGGAGAATGACAAAGAAAGTAGGACTGAAGCGGTGGGAGAAAAAGCATGCTTGGAAACCCACTGATTTTAAACATTTATAGCCTTAAAACTACTGAATCACTTTTTAGCACACAGGCACAGAGGTTTGTTCCAAGGATCTCAGAAAGCATAAAAATCATGCCAATCCGAAGAGTGCAGAATAACTAAATCTACGATAAATGTACCCATCTACAACTGCAAAAAATTATCTGAGATCATATTTATGTACACAATAAATGTAAGTCACCAGTTAGAAAGATGCATTACTAACATATGATATGGTGTAGCTACTTTAATAGCTATTTATTAATATGAAGACTTCAGCGTAATACGTAATTACACAGATATATACTTCACTAGATAGTATTTGTAAATAGTTCACACTATAGTAACTGATGATTTCCAAAGAGGCACAGAGAAATCATCAGATTTCAAGGCATAACATTTCCGGCTATCAAAGTTCTACACTTCACTATGAACTAATGTTTGTTATATTAAGCACTAGTCAGTATCACTAATGTTATATATAAAGGTCATATTTAAGCAAAAGACTGAACACAGTTCAGCTTATCTACAGGAAGATGTCCCTCCAGAGAAGTGCTGTAGAAACAAATTCAACTCTACCCCACGACGTACGGTTTAGGGGTCTGGGGACTTTCTTAATTTTGGGGGTTTTGGTCAAGTAAGGTGCATCAGAGCGGACACATTTTAAAAAAGGTTCTGATTTATCACAAAAGGACAGAGTTGGAAATGGCATGGTCTTACTTCTGTCTAGCTAACTCATATGTCCACAAAGGTCTCCTAACAATAAAAATCATACAGCTCTTGAAAGGATCGCATATTCTTTGCTTTTGGAAACCTTAAAACTTCCTTGGTGTCATGCAGAAATGTGTGAAAGAAAAACAAATATTTGTTGATAGCAAATGCGCAGTTCTGTGGAAGATTTGTACTGCCTTCAAGGCATCCAGTTAGACAATCTTCCCTTTACAGACCTTACAAGGTGCAAGACTGACTCCCACTTTTGGTCCCCTTGGAAAACTTCTAGCTGACAGATATACCCGCTCCGTGGTTTTCCTAGACTTGTCCAGCGCAAGTATTTGTTGTACAAAAGCTGCAAGCTCAGAAAAGCATTTAACTTCAATCATGTGAATAATAGCCCATTGACTTTAATGTCGCCACTCATGAGCGCAAAGTTAAGCACATGCTTAAGTGTTCTGCATATCTGAGATCCTTGTATAATTTAGATTTAATGTGCCGCAGAGTACAATGTGGGAAATAATTCATTTTTCAGTTTCATGGCTAAGCATTTATTACTGCAGAAATACAGCAGATCCTTTTTTGAAGGCTTTTTAGTGAGCCTTTTGCTTTGTATCAACCTGAAATGTTTCATTCACCTCAGAATAATGTGTGTTGCTTTGTTTTCCAATTGTCTCTTTCTGTCCCTTTCCTTTGTTACAGAAAAAAAAATCTTTATTTTACCTTTTTTAAAAAAAAAAATGTAGGTCAATTTTACAAGTAGTGCCTTTAGAAAATGACAAGGCAAAAATACATGTCAGAAATATCAAACAAAGTATTTTGTTTCAAGTATACTTAAATGAGCTACTTTGGCAAATATCAGAATTTCCCTCTGCCTTCTTACACTCTCAGATTTTTTTTTGAGTTAAATATTTGCCAGTTTTAACTCCAAAAATTATTTTTTTTGGAAAAAAGCGTATCTATTGAAAAAAATAGCTGACCCATGCTGCGTAGAAACAGGCCCTTTGTCTCAACATTTCATTAACGTCTTAAAAAGTAAATAAGTCAAATACGTGTGAAATTTCAGCAATCTATATTAATTTGCAGGCATGCAGAAATCCATTTCTCTCTTTTTTATGTCAATTACAAAATTACCATTTTGGTACTTTATTAGTTTCTTTGGCATTTCCAACTAATTTATATGCATGGATACTATTTTTTTTATTATTATTAACCTACTGCATTCTAAATTATTTTATTTAAATGCCCTGCTGGCTGTCCACATTTGCTTTTATTCTATTACTACTGTATATGAATGGAAATTACGTATAGCTATTAGATTATTTCACACATTAGTTCATTTTATATAATCTTTCCTGTATTTATTGCCTTCGTTAGGCTGAAACACCGCAGGCACTTGTTTCTCTAATGTGTCTGAAGCTCTCCCGTTATTGGAAATTGGGTTATATCTCCTGATTACAGTCAGATGAAATCCAGACCTGGGAGCCGACTGCAGTATTCTGCGACAGGCCATCTCACCAGCAGGGCTTTCACAGGGGGTCGGAGCCGTAGCAGCCCCCCACACGGACTGCAGACGGATGCAGCCTGGCAGCATGTGCAAGGATGCTCCGGCCGGGCTCACTGGCGCTGCTGCCGAGGGGCAGAGCTCCGGCCGAGGAGCTGACCTGGCCAGCATGGCTCTACCCCTGCCAGGACCACATCCAACCGCTCCAAGGTGGACCGGCGGAGGTGGCAGGTGCTGGTTTGGCATCCGTGCAGGAGGTGAGTGGTTCAGCAGGCTGCGAGCTGCACGGAGCTGGAAGGGAGATGCTGCCAGAGCAGCTCTTTGCCTGCAGGACTCACGGGGCCAGTGCTGCTCTCAGGGAGGAGCGCGTTTCTCCTCACGCAAACTGCCCACGGCTCCACCAGCGTTAAGAGCCGCAGCTTGACGTACAATTTAGCAGCTGCGAGGGTTAACATGGGGGAATTAACAACCATCATGAGATGGGTTGCTGGGTCAGCTCTGGCACCAGTTTTGGGCCAGCTGACCACAAAGGGGTGGTGCTCAGCAGGGTGAGCATCACCTGGGCCAGAGAGAGAGCAGCTGAGGTCACTAAGCTCAGGACAGCCACCCTCAGTCCAACGTTCTACCCTGGCACAGAGGTATCTGCTCCAGCCCAGCTCAGACAGGCCTGCTCAAGCATCCACAGAGCACAGCGGGGGCATGACGTTAGTCACTGTCTTGCATGTCATGAGGAAGTAAATTCTGGGGCACAGCCAAGACACCATCCAAATCCTTAGACAGCTGGAGCATTTCAGCCCGCTTTTCTGGGGAAGCGGCAGGTCGGCAGCCTTAGGCACCACTTAAAGCGGCTCTTCCCAGGCAAGGCCCAAGGAAGAGGGTCCAAGGAGATCCTCAGGGTGCCTCTTGCAGGGTATAGCCAGCCTGACCTTGACAAGCTTTCCCCAGCCAGGCACAGTAATGGATTTTGTGAGTGCATCTGGCATTTTGGCTGCTGTACAGTGCCAGTGGGACACCTTCCCCAGGTACTGTCATGCTACAAAGACATTTGCAAGCAGATCTGGGTCTAGGCAAGTAGGAACAATATTCCTTAAAATAACTAGCCTTTTGCCTGTCATCTTGGATTACAATCTCTGCTCACCCCTTCTGCTGGACACAGCTGCCCTTGCCAGCTGATGTAGCAGGCCAGGAGGTTGGTGTGCCTCACTTCTGCTGTGGACACCAGATCACACATTGGAGATAAAAGAGACTGGAAGCTATAGTCGTTCCTCTTAGCCACCTGGACTTGGCCAGTGACTGCCTCCTTTGAAAGTCTGAACCAGCTAATTTAAGGAGGCAGGAAAAGAGAGGAAGAGCACAGCACACCTCCATCTCCCTGCACTGCGGCCAAGCAGTGCATTGAGGGGGTGAGTGAATTGCAAGCAGTATGCGGGCTTTGGAAGAGGGAAAAGAGGAGGTTCAGAAGACTGAATTCCTCCCAAACCAGGGCATCTTGAAGCAGTGTGACAGATGCCTGGATGGCTGCTTTCAAATTCCGCTGGGCCCTCTGCATGTCCAGAGAGTGGCAATCCATGAGCCCAGTAGATCAAGCTCATTCACTCACATCTTTTGGATGGAGATATTCCCACCTGTCTTTATTCTCCAGAGGCAGCAGTTGGCCTTCAGTTTTTACCAGCCAGTTTTCATCTGATTCCAGATGCTCTGGTAGATCATAATTTTATCCAAATGTTGTGCTTGCAGTAGCAGCTGTGTTTGAGGCATATGGCAAGGATCTGAGTATGTACTGTGGCCTTTCTCTTCCCCAAGAAAAAAAGCACATATGCTTTAGGATAGCAAAAGCAAACACAGGTATGTTGGTAAAGAAAAGTAGAAGAAAATGACCTCAATCCAATACACACAGACAGCCCTCCAGTGAAATCGACTAAAATATGCCCAGAGACCAATATCCAAAGGCTCTGTGAAGCTTCAGGAGTTACCGCTTTCAATTGATATTTCATGCACATATCTCTGCAGGTATGAAGAACATCTTGAAAAACATGAGAATGAAAGCATAGCTCTCTCCATGAGCCTAGGCGCAGCCTGAAACAATAGATCACACGTATGAACTGTCCCATTTAGCTCAGACAGTTGAAAACCTAATGATGACAAACTAATGTTAACGCTGATAGGGCTGGCTGCTTTTGAACAGTGCCTTTCAGTCTGAAGCAGTCCACAGCTTCTAAGGAGTCTCTGCAACAACCTCCACCTGGCAGAAAAGCATCCTCCCTCCCACCCCCTCCTCAGCACAGCACATTGCAAATGTGGAGACAGCGTGAAACAAATTGAGGTTGAAATTAAAACAAATAACAGGAGCACTTCTGCAAGGATTGTATTATTCTGTGTCATATTTCATTCCAGGAAAAAACAACAAAATGGAAAAAAAACTCTTGAAAATTAATCTACCACAGAATTTCCAGCCTGCTGCACAGGACACTGTATGCACAGGAGACCTGGCCACAATTTATTTCTAGACTATCATGGGGGACACAAGAGACAGTAACTATAACCAGTCTAGCAGGAGCAAACCGACACTTGCAGTCTTCTTCTTGCTGCTATCCCCAATAGCAGTGTGTGCAACCTATTGCTATTTGGTTGCCCTACAATGGCATGATGCCTTAAGCAGCCCCAGTGACTGAGTAACAAATTCAGCACGGGCAATCGAGCCTCACAACACCCAATTCCTTGTGAGTAACCTCACCACAAAACAAAAATAAAGCAGCGTGCAAAGCTTCAGACCCTCATGAACCAAACAGTGCTACCCTGCACGCATGAGCAACCTCCTTGAAATCCTCAGTGTGCAGAGCCCAGTGAATGCAAATGCTCTGCGAAGACAAAATGCAGCGCATGTAAACAAGGCAGTGAAACACACTCCGAACAGGAAACGATTCCTTGTGCTAAGCTTCCAAAGGCCTCAAAAAAATGGCAGTATTACTCCAAATGCAAGCAACGGTAAGTCATCCAAGCCACGCTGATTTACCCCCATGGGCAGAACTTGTCCCCATAATAAACTAACAGATCATATTTGCTAGCGTAACGGCCAGCGTTCACACACAAATTATTTCATCCTGAAAAAGCAGGTTACAGCCATTATACACATTGTCTCCAAAGCTCAATTAATTCATTTCTTGCTGACAATCAAGGTGTGGCTTGGGAACATGCAAGCAAGCACAGTCCAGTTCTGTTTCTAATTCATTCCTGAAGTGCTTAAAACATGTAAAAATGCAACTGAATACTAACAAAGAGCAACTGTGCTATTTAAACTAGGGACTAAAGCTACGATATGGCTCTCAAAAAACCTGAACACTTTCCCAGTAAAAGCAAGGAAGAGAGGGTAGAGCAGTCTCTCTGTGGAAAAGGCTGCTTTGGGGGTTTGGGTAGATCCATTACCTTTTTGTCGCTCAAGCCAGACACCTGGTCCACGTATTCCTCTTGGATCATGAAGGCAGCCAGGTTGGCAGTGTAGCTGGCCAGAAAGATGACAGCGAAGAAGGCCCACACCGACACCATGATCTTGCTAGTGGTACCCTTGGGATTCTGCACTGGCACAGAGTTGTTGAACACCAGCCCCCACAGCAACCAGATAGCTTTGCCAATGGTGAAAGAGGGACCTCCAGGCTCTGGAGTGATTGAGAAACATGATCCCACAGTAAGCATCTCAGAGTAAGTGGTCTGCATTTCTAATCACATATGTATCTTGACTTCAGTGTTAAGAGCAGTATCTATTCCTACATGTGAGATGAATGTCCACAGCTGCACTCCCCTGTGTTCATGGCACCACATGTCAGCAAAGTGCAACCCTGAAAAATGATTTTTTTAAAACGTCCTCAGGCATCCATATTTATTCTGTCTCAAAGATTTCCGCTGAAACCTTATACAAGGGCTTTTTTTTTAGTATCTGATTGGAGTATCTAAAAGCCCAAACATTCCATTTTGGTTCAAGTGTTGTCACCAGAAATAGAGTTTGCTCAGAAAATTTCTATCCTCATTTCTAGTTATTCAACAGCGATGTTGTCCTTGAACTCCCAGCATACACCTGTGCAAAACATGGCTTTCACTGTACTTGTACAGGTGCAAGGAAGAGCACCATGTGAAATAACAGGGCTCTACAAATACCTCTGCAAGAGGGTTTCATTGCCCAGTCTGCTGAAGACACACAAGCTAGAGAACACAGCTCCCTGTCCCCATGTTCTGGGTCTAAGGTGCATAACAGTGACATATGCTGTGGTCTATCTCGGGAAAATCAGCAGCTCTGCCCCAGACAGTCCAGGAGCAGATCCGGTGTTTTAAAAGCTGATATTTTCCCCTTATTCACTTTTCAGTGTGGAAGCTCACTCATACCCCAAAAGCCATATGGGCTCATGAAGCACTAGGCCTGAAAACTTGTGAAATCCTGCATGTCTCCCAGCAGTCTCATATCCTTGGCATACGCTGATTTCATTAGTGGGAACCCAAACCAAAATTTTGCTCAATTTGAGCATAAGAGGAGCCGTCAGGGAGACTGCAGGTGCAATTACTCCAAGGAATCTGCTTCAGACACCAAGACCCTCTTAGGACGAGAGCCTTCTGGCACAGTTCAAGGGTCTGTCACTTTTCTAATGGTGCCAACCTGGCTCTGCAACCTTTTGGGTTAGTATCCCATGTTTTATCTCCTCCCTTGGGTAGGCTGACGGATGCCTACTGCTGCTGCCTGTGGTTAAGGCTGGCTCCAGCAGAGGAACGAAAGGGAAGAAAGTTTTGACACTCCTCTCCAAACCCCTGAGCAGGGAACAGTGCTTTCATCTCAAAGCACTAACTGTGTTACTCTAAATACAACTGAAAGGTGAAAGGTGCTCATTTCGCACCCTAGGAACTGCACACCAAGTTCAGAGCAGAATCATCACCTGCGAAAACTGGAGCCTCTAGATGCCAGGGAGACAAAGTTGCTATAAGAAACATGGTTTGGCCGTCCTTGTCTTTTTACGTGCTGGAATGGTAGTTTTATATCCCTCTCTACCTGATAAGCTTAAGACACACAGGTGCAAGACCTGCAAATCATCGGTGGGAACTGTAAGGTGTAAGGACATCTTGAGAAGTTCCCTCCTAAAGCCTTCCTCTCTCTATGGATCACCCCATGTGCTTTCAGAGTTACTTTGTCAGCCACAAACCAAGACAGCAATGGGAGCCTCCAGTCCAAACCAGGGACCTGGAATCCTTCTGAGCTCTCCAAATTTGAGTGCCCTAACAACAACCCATGATCATTTAGGGGCTAGAGCAGGGCATGTCCACCTGACCCTGAAGAAAAAATCTTGGTGTCGGTAAAGAGAAAATGCAGGCGTGGGAGACAGGGGTATACTGTTGTAGACTAGTTCAAATGCAGCCAAAGTAACATTAGCCAGAGCATTCGTTACCAAACAAGAACTGCAGTCTCTGCAGCAAATTTCTATATCTTCGCGTTATATCTGTCAGGGGTAACATTGGCCTGATCATGTAGTACTGTTCATAATCAATCAGAAATATTGATACTTGCAGCTGCAGTTCAGCTAACTTAACTCCACAACTGCACAGTTGTACTAAGAACAGTTACACATCTATATTAATATACCTCAAGAGACTCACAGGTTTAACAGCATTTACTTGTGTCCAAAGATCTATGTGGTTACTATCAGTTGCCATAAAGGCCCTCCACAGCTCCATGTTAAGAGGGTTCTCCACTTCCATATATGTGGTTCTGCCTGCATTCTCATTAACACTTTTTTTTTTTTTAACTCCTTTCTAATTTGATGACATAAATTCACTCAAAGCACTAGATTGGGGAGCAAATGAGTGCATTTTCCAATAACTGTCTCTCTCCCACTATTCTGAACAGACCAACAAACCCAGAAAGGTTTGAAAGGCTGATTCATCAGGGGGTGAAGGTATGAAGATGACAGAAGGATTAACTTGCTAATTGTCTTCATGCCAATAAGGCAAAAAAGGCTTTCTCTTACGCTGTCTGTCCATCCTCTCTTTAACTCATCAGGCTGTCTTCTGAAACTCAGAACCACAGAGACAGGTCACTCACTTGTCCCCATCTTTCCTGCCACCCTTGCAAAATAGTCGATCACCTACTCCTAAGAAAATGCGCTTCCCACTTTCTCAGTCGGCCTTAGCAAGCCAGAGAGCCAAGTGGGGGCGGGACATGCCCAGGTGACAGATGTGGAGTCTGGAGGACATAGCACTATGCTGGGAGCGGCTTGCTCTCCGGGGAGACGTAGCACTGAAGGATGGATTGACAGTGCTGAGCGTTCTGATTGTCTCAGAGAGCGCAGCACTGTGGGCACTGCCAGCACCAGCTAACAGGACCCATTTTCCCTCAATGAGAAATGAGTTGGAGCTGGTGCGTGCTTTAGAGATGAAAGGCGACACAGCTCCGTCTCCTGAGCCAAGCAAATTATCCATTATACACATCTGCTCTCTTCAGAGCCTTTTTCCACCTCCATCCCTGCCGCCTTCTAGTCTGAACACAGAGCTCAGAGAGGACTAGATCCGTGTCATGTTCAAAGCAAAGGAAACACCCCAGCAAAGGAACCAGGACTGGAAGCGAGAGAAGATCATGGCAAGAAGGGACTCCCCTTACCTCTGCCATCAGCAAGGCACCGATTATAGCCCACAGGGCTGAAGTACTCAAAGACGAAGACAGCCACCGCAGAGATGATAAGCAGCATCACAAACATCATCACCCATACATCAGCACTGAAAGGCTCTGGAGAGGAAAAGAAAACCATGGTGAAAGACCTGATACACCACTTCACCCCTCCCTCACCTTCTTTGCTCTCCAGAGCACCCCAGTGAGAGTGTGGGGCAAACTGGGCTGGCAAAAAACAGAAGTTACAACAAAGCTTTCCACCTAAGTCTGAAAAACCTCTTGAATTGGGAGAAGTGTAGTTTCTGTCTCTGTAATGACTGCATTCCATCTTACTGTTACATTTGTGACACATGGCTCCATCTGGAACTACATGCAGCCATTGTGGCATGCATTGATAAAATAAAATGCATTGATAAAAGATTGTTCCCAGGAAGTCCTCCAGCACCATCTGGAGAGAGTGGGGAAAATCAAGCAGAATTGGCAGAGTTTCAGACAAGCATCCAACTTTCAAGATGCTATTGAGCCAAAGAGCATCTCCAAATTTCTGAGGTTCAGCCATAATGATAGTATTTTTTTCAGTTATTCCATTCCTGTAGCAATGGGAACACTGGCTCATTCTAGAAATGTTAGCATTCATATTCTGCAAGTCTTAAATTTCTGCCAGGTTTTCTCCTTCTCCAAGTCTGAAGAAATAAAGATGAGACTAAACCAGATCAA
Organism: Vanellus vanellus; assembly: GCF_965231255.1. Taxonomy (NCBI): domain Eukaryota; kingdom Metazoa; phylum Chordata; class Aves; order Charadriiformes; family Charadriidae; genus Vanellus; species Vanellus vanellus. The sequence goes on from NC_138905.1 coordinate 55,130,821, forward strand.
AGAAACTTAGAATTTTGCTCAAGACTATAGCCAATATTGCAACCTCAGTTAAACTGCAATTTAAAACTTTGGAGTTAACTTTATCGTTGCTTTTACATACCCTAGCAATATTGGTGGACTTGGGTAAAGGTAAAAACTCCTGAAGAGTGAGTAGTCACGAAATTCCTACTTAAAGAGGTTCGGAAAAATTTCTTTACCTATATAAAGTTATTTCTGTTTGTAAATGTTCTCAGGATGCTGGCAGAGAGCAGACAGTAATTATATAACTCATATACTGTGTTTGCTGCATTATAAAGCATTTTATAAAGCCAAACAGTACATACTAGGAAGGCACGGATGTCTTGGGGAAATGCAGTATCATTTCTACATTGTCTGGTCACCTTCCACCACCAAAGTACATTAGAAATCACTTTATTGGAAGTCACAGTGTCAGCCCAGAACTGATGGCTCAACTATTCTTGAAAAGCTATATTAGATCTCTAACTTCTACCAGTTGCTCTGTCAAGGGAGGGTCAAGTTAATACTCTCTTTACAAATAATGTCTCTCCAAGTGCAACAATTTATTGCCAATTGTTATCACTAAGTACTATGGCATACCAGCTATAAGGTTTGAATCAATTTTCTTCTGGCCTAAACTCCTTGAACATGCTATTAGTTGAGTCACTGGGAAAACACGTGCTGCAGAGTAGGTGACAACTCTGAGTGAGCCCATTCTTTGCTGGGATTAGGCATACAATTGCTGAAAAATGCCTTGGAACTCCTAGGCAGTGCCTGTTTGCATTTGCCTGGATTTTGCTTGCTTGGGATTTAGAACTAAACCATCATAGTTTATTTTTATATATCTGTCCCACAGGTACTCCCAAGAAGGGACTTTCAGACTAAGAATCACAAGCAACCTTCACCTAATTTTTCATGAGCACTGGGTGAAGTTTTAATTTTAGATTAAAGTGATACCTAAGAAGGCAGAAGGTGAGACAGTTCCATTGCTACGTGACACCATGACACTGATTCCCGTCTCAATGAAGGGCACAGAGAAATCCACCACTTCTGAACGCTCCTCGTTAATGGTGAGGGATCCCACAGCCATATAGGCCCGTTTGGTGACAACCTGGAGGAAGGAAAGAAAGAGATCACACACAGACCCGAGGCACCTCTCAAGCACCACAGCCAAGCCCCTTCTCACCTTCCTGCCTTTCCACACAGTTCTTTTACTCCTGTAATCCCATTCCCTATATTGTTTCTATCATCTCTCCTTTCTAATCTTTCATCAGGACACCTTCTTCTTTCAGGAAATCTATAGACATTAATCTTCCCCTCAAAGCTGGTATGTGTATAAAAAATAAATCCGCAGAGGTCTTAGGATAAACACATCATCCACCGAGAAGACGTCTTATCTCATTTTTCTGTCCTTGCTTTCTCCTCCCTCTAACACTGCAAAGTCTTATTTCATTCTTTATGCACCTTATATACGATGTAAGCATAATCTAGGTTGCAGCCTCTCTGGTGCATGGATATCACCCTCTTTCTTTGACTGTGAAGGCCAAATTTGTGACACTATAGAGAATAATAATTAATCATCAAACAGGAAAGGTAGTAATGGTCAGAGTGTCAGAGCAGATTAATTCACGTGGTGCCCAGAAAGAATCCAGGCCAACCATTTCTATAGAGTCACCTCTGTCCCTGCCCTGGAAGGGCAGCCAATAATGATGGGAGACCAGACCTGACCCATGTCACCCAGACCCGGGATGAAGCCCACCATGCCCTCCCTTTGCTGCTGACCTCTCCAATCATTCCGTTCCACGTCCCATTGATCTTTTTTCCGTGCTTGCCATTAGTCACCAAGTAGAGGTCATAGGTGAACTTGACAGACTTTGAGATTTTCTTGAGGATGTCAATGCAGAACCCCTTGCAACATTTCTTCATGTAATCTGGCTCCTCATCGGTTTTGTTCCTGAACAGTCACAACAATAATGGTTAAAAGACTGGGGAAAACTCCCTTAATTCCCTTCTGTTGTCAGTGTGCACTCCCCCTCCCACAATATAATGTGGAGAATTTCACTTGTGCTATCTGTGCTGGAGGGTGAAGGGACACATTACAATGATTTGCCCAAAGGGGCTAGTCATGAATGGGCACAGGCCAGGTTGGGCAAATGGAGGCGACTATTCTAAAAAGGATTATCAGGGTATGATGGTATTGGCCCCACAGAATCTCTACATTCTGCTGAGAAGGCAGAGCCCAATAGGAGGAGAAAAACCCAGGGGTGCATACTCGGTCACTATGCGTTTTTGGCACGGGACTGTGTTCCTCATGCAGGTGCCACTTAAGGGGTCCACATTCTCCACAATGACGAACGGTGCCTCTTCTAAGGTCACGATACTCAGGTGATCATCCTCACGTTCCTCAGAGTCGGGATACAGCTCAAAGCGGGGCCACACGTAATACTTCATCTGCAACTTTTTTTCCTTCCATTTCCCCACCTGAGGAGACACAAATGACAGAAGATAAGACTTCTAGCTGCCCCATCCCTCTGCATCAACCACAGTTCCCGCAGGCCTGGGCAGGAAGACCACTCTGGAGTACCCAAGTTCCTGACTCATGTAAGTTGAGGACATTTCTGGGGAGAAGGCTCTGAGTAAGTGGGTTCAAACCAGGGGGAAGTTGAGAACCAGAAAGATGTCTGGGTTGTCTGATCTCTGTGATGGTCTTACTCTCTGGGAAAGTAAGCAGATGACCTGGGGGATATCATCACCGTGGTCAAACGGACATGATGTCTTTCAGCTTTGTCAGCAAACAGGAACAGAGCCTGACTCCTGAAATGTTGACTTCAGCTGACTAACCACAATAAAAATGTTTTTTCCTGCTAAAAAAGAGAAATATACACAAATGCTGAAACAAATGTCATTTTGAAACAGAGAAATTGAAATACTTCACTTGAAAAAGTAAAAAAAAGATATTTTTTTTATTTTTTCAAAATTTTGTCTTCATTTGTGTTCAGTGAAATTCATCAAACAGATTAATTTTAGCCAAACTTGATTTTGTCCACAAATAACTCCTTCTTCTGGGAAAAGGTTGCCCATTCCTAGTCAGGACTGAGTTATTCCAAGAGACAGGCAACTGAAGAGGGAGTTGTTCTACATTTTCAGGAGTGTTTCCACAGGAGAAGAACATAGACAGAGGAGCTTGGTAACAGTAGTTCTTGCTACCCCCTGCTAAGGCCTTACTGAAATACCTGCTCTTGTCCTTTCACAATGACTTGGTTATGTACCTTAGCTGGAAACAAGGAATTGCTCCGTGTTTCTGACACATGAAAAATAAAATCAAAAAGCATCTATGATTTTTCAATCTTGCTATTTTTCCATAAGGATATATTGCAATTTTAGACCTTTACATTTCCCATTTCTTAAGCACACAGAGATCATATCTTCAGCAGTCAGAAAAAGGGGAATGGGACTCAGTTGTCTTATACCTAACTGCCACAAATAAGAGTTGTTTTGAAGCCACTCTAGTGCCTGAAGGGACGATACATGTAGCACGCCCACTGCCCATGGTAGACCATTCCTTGCAAAAATTCCAGGCAAAGAAAAAACCTGAACATCAACTATGCTTTCAACTATCAAAGTCTTGCCTTTGTTCTCAATTCCGCCCATTACAGTTGACACTAATTAGCACCTTGGCTGGCAGCTGAAGCTGAGAGGGCAAGAAACTAACTGGGCTTTAGAAAGAACTTTCCTGCACAATCCTCAAAGAAAGCCCTCCAGGCCAGGGCTGAGACATGTTGACTTGATGGCAGAGGCAGTGTGGGTGTGTGGGAAGCTTGCACGACTGCCCTTAGCGGTGTACCTGCTTGGTGAGTAAACAGAAAAGCTTCATTCCACTGCAGTCCAACACCCCTCCCACCACCCCCAAATTTCAGTCATTTATTTATTTAAATGACAGGACGGGAGGGAGAAGCACTTATTAGAGGCTCATTAGGTGCCAGCAGTTATTCTGTGAAACTCAAAGCCCAGCTGGGGTTTGGCATTTGAGAGCAGCTAGAATTCACATAAAACACTTGTCACCTTCAAAACAAACAAACAAATGCTTCATCTGGCCATGAAAGAAAAATCCACACTGGTGTTCATGGAGGAAGAAGAAAGGCAGAAGAAATCACCCAGAGACGGCAGCCTCCCCACCCATCCCTGCAGCACGGACACAGCACCCCAGCGAGGGCAAGGCAGTGGGTTTTGTAAGAAGGGGGTGAAGTGGCTGTGCAGCTGGTCTTACCTTCCCAAGGGCCCTTACGACCAGCAGATGGCAAAAAATGCCAAGGAGATCTTGCCCCTAATGTTCACTCCACCCCTGAAGTCATACTGCTTGGACCAGCAAGCAGGGTACACAGCTATTTTTCTTCTTTTTCTCTCTTTTTTATTTTTTTGCGAATTCAGTGGGCAGGGAAGAGTTGTTTTGATTTTTAAATACACTTTGAGCAGCAGGTGAAAGCTGGCAGACTGGGAGCCCCAAGGACTGGTGGCCCTTTTTGTCCACAAAAGACAGGTAGCGTAGTCCAGGGCAGCAGATGGTTTGTACTCGTGCTAATGTCTAAGTCTGGATGTGGAGAGCGCATTTCTGAGGGTATCAAGAGCATATACTCACATGCTCATCCAGCGTCTGCTCAGCCCTGGACTTCCACTCGTTGACCAAGCAGGTCAATTTATCATCATCTGAGCCAGAGATTTCTTCAGTGCAAGTTTAGCCCTCAAGTAACTGAGCTCAAGCACCCAAAAGCAGTTCAGTGAAGCCACCAGACAAGCAGAATAACTGCTCACACGGGGCTCAGTAGGGACCAGTGATTAAGATGCTGCACAGAACAGCCCAGACTTCAGCTCAGTAACATTAACTTATCATAGAAATAAGTGGTTGATGAAAGAGACATCTTGCAGTATCTCAGCAGCACTTAGATATCACAGTAATAGGCATGATATAAACCCCTAAGTGATAAATTAGATCAGATAGGCAAACGCAACTCGTAATTACCCAGAAGTTCTCTGGGACAGAAAGGGGAGTTCATAAGGCTGTGTGCCAGGCACGTTTCACAGTGTTGTATTACACAGACAACATTGTGAAATTAGGATAACAATGACAATCTTGCCACAGCCTCCTGTGCTCTGAAGCACCTAACCTGCAAATACAGTAGTACACATCCTTTCCTTATTATCCCAATAAAATCATTCTAAATTGTCCAAAAAGGAGAAAAAACAGGTTGTAAAGGAATGTTCTGATCTAAATTTTCAGATTAACTATGGGATGTCTCAAGAATACCTGCAAATATTACATTTCATTGCTAAGCTGAACAATCAGGCATGCCATATACCTGCAAACACGTACAGATATGAATAAGGGAAGCCAGAAAAGCCTTGTGAATTAAAAGGTGGCACATTTCTTTACATGCCCGTGCACGCAAGGGTCAAATGTGTATGCATGTAGTTAAAGAAGAGCAAGCTTAAGCAACATGTGGGTAAGGACAGTACAGATAATAAGAAACATCACGTGTGCAGAGGATGAAAACTGTGCAAGAGAAAGAAAATACAAATGTGCATCATATTCTAGATAATCTGCCATGAGAGGGAAGGAGCAATTCACTGTGGGGACAGAGGTTAGCCACAACAGAATTAAATGTCACAGATTTGTCCAGGTAATGATGCCTGCTCTTAAAGAATATAACCTGCCAAGCTGTGCAGAGCAGAGCAAGGCACTTCTGAAGTCTCAGGGTATTTGGTATTAACAGCTCGTGAACTGTTATTACTTAGGTTTTGCTCAGTGCTCGCCTCAGCAAAAAGAGGAAAAATAAACCATCCCAGGCATCCTACATATTTGTCACCCTGCAGTTTCGAGACCCACTGGGCGTTCTCCGATCAGTCTAGTCATCCAAACGCCCACCACGAGCCCTAAAGGGTCACAGAATCAGCAAAAGTAAGGATGCTAGGGATCTTTAAAACTGCCTTTCTAACCATATTCTCCAATCCCTCGGTATGTTTCTGTATGCCAGAGCTGGGCTCCTAAGAGCCAGAATTTCACCTTAACTTCCCCTTGCTCTGTCTGTATCACATCTGATCTTATTAAGAAAGGAAAGTCACTTTGGTTTGGGGATGAATTTGGAGGTGTTCAGGGAGGGGAGCAGCTAACTTTTACCTTAAATACAAGATCCTACTTTGGATAACAAGCTGTTGGAAGTAGAAGTCCAATACATTTGCAAAGAAAGAAAGTGAGAACTATTGTAGAGCAGAAAGTCCATCATATATGCTATTGGTTTGCCTAAGTACATAAGGTACTCCATGCAGACAAAAGTTAAGATTGCCTATGCAAGGGGAAAATAAGTGAGAGCCTTCCGAAAGCCTTCCGAAAGCCTTCCAGCAGGCTGGCAAATTGCCTTAGCCGCGGTATAATGTAGCCAGAATAAAAGTGCTCTGCAGTATGTCAATGCGCATCGTTAATGAAAGGTGTACCATATTAGTTCCCTCAAACTAATTCTTAACAGAGGCTTTCCTCTCCTCCCAAAGGAAGCTATGGCTTGTAACAGCCATTTGTGGCGGATGTTTGTCTAACCTGTCCTTACACGGACAGAGAGCCCACGGTCTCTGTGGGCAGTCCATTCCAGTGCCTAACTATCCTTCCCTTTAAAAAGGGTTTTTTTCCTGGTGTCTAACCTAAATTTTCTTGTTGCAATTTATACCAGGAGAGTATGTTTCCTTATTCTTCTACATGTGCTCTTTTCAATGTTATCAGGCCAGTAAGATATTTATAACACAGAGGAGCTGGTAGTCTTATTCAGTGGTTATCTTATATGCTACATTGCTAAAAGCAACCACCGATTCAAATGACCGGCACCCAGTCTCACCATTTACAAAACCTTTACCCAGATGGGTAGTACAGACAAGTACAAGCTACTCCCATGAACTTCCAAAACTGCCTGTTCCAGCTAGGGCAGAAGCCAATCTCTGAGCTCCTCCTGGTATGCCAAGGCAGGACTTCAAAACACAAGAGCATCCAGAGAAAACTCTAACGTCAACAGATGGAAAAACAAAACCTCCTAGAAATTTGACTTTCAAGGACTACGCAGCAGAATACAATTCTAGATAAAACCTGAAATGTTATACATTTCTTAGGCAAGATGCTCAGAGGCACTGCATTTATATTTGGGGTGAAGGTTCAGGGGAAAGCCTGAACCTTCAGGTGCTTATTTTTCAACAGGCCACAGAACTACTTCTGGGAAAACTCTTATGATAGTTCTTATTTCATTCAGGGTCCCATTTGAAGCGTGCCTTGCACCACTCTCCTCTCACTTCCTGCCATTCCTGCTATAGAAGAAATACAAAAGCAACAAAAGGGATTTGGTTTCATTTACAGAATAAAAGAAGGACCATTCCAAACTCACTTAGGACTTGAATTTCTTTCTGCATTTCCTCAACAGTTCAGTGTTTCCTCCCTTATTACTTTTTTTTTTTTTTTTTCCCAGAAGCTGAGGGGCTTATTCATTCCAGTGGAAGCACTAAGACAACAACACAGAGCATGGATTAGAAGGCAGAAATTCCCTGTTCCACCAAGGATCTCTGGAATCTGATCTGCACCCTTGTACCTTCACTCCACATTGAGTAAAATGGAGATAACAGTACGTTTTCACTTCTGGGATGCACTGGGCAGACAAATACAGAAAAGGCCATCAGGCTCACAAATAGCATGGAAATGAGGAGACACGTGTGTCTAGAGCTAGATGAGGGAACATATACCGCATGTACCTGTGGATAGTGTAAATGTGAAAACTTCCTGTCTTTTATCTTTACTGTCAGATAGTTAACTGGAAAAAGCTTATGTAACTTTTACACCTGATTTTAATACGCGAAAAAGGGAAGATCAAATATAGAAAAGGTAAAGGTAGGATGTTGGGCAGCGGGCAGAAAATAGCAGTGTTATTGGTAACACAGCTGATGGAAAAGCATACCTAACCCCTCTGGGAAGCAGGGAGAGTCCAGGGAGAAATAAGAGTCTTGTCAGTACAATTTGTACAGATCCTGAATGAGGACATGGGAAAACCAGAACAACTGGGCAGGACCTGAGAAGGGCTACTGTAGGAATAATAGAAACACCATAGAAATAGCAATTATAACTGGGACACTGCCAACAGAAGTAAGCACTGCTCAGGGTACATAAAAGCAAAGGTAAACCTGGGAGATGCTGTTGTAACCTTAATGCTGCAGTAGACTGTGAAGAAATAAATCATGCATAAATAAAGTGGAATCATCTGGGACTGAGATAGTTTTTGGAAGGCTGGTGCAAGATATTCCATCAGGACTGAACTACAAAGATCTACTGTAGCTCCACAGGCTTGGCTTTCAGTCTGGATAGAGATGTCATCGTTGTTATTAAAGAGAAATTATATCAGGAACTAAGTCATTATGGGACACTTTAGCTTTGTAGAGATAAGGTGGAGAACAAATGCAAATTTTAACAGCAGCACCCTGATGTCTTTTCCTCTGGATCTGATAGTTGACACATTTCTTCACCCCAAAATTACTCAACAGGCAATAGGTCATGCTGTTTTACACTCAGTTTGGGCAAAGCAGCGAGGAAACTTACAGAAAAACTAGTTATCAGAAATAACCTTGGATTGAGCGATTAGGGGAACAGAGAGCCTGCCTTTAAGGAGGAGATTAAAAAGCTTGTTTAACCTAGATAAATGAAAGCCAAGAGGGGATATGACTGCTCTGTATAAATAAAGGGGGGACAGATACACAAGGGAGGAAGAAAGGGGGTTTTTAAGCAGAAAAACAATGTTGGTACAAGAACAACTGGCTGTGAGGAAACTTGCCTTGAAAATAAGATGGATCTTAACTATCAGAGGAGGGAAGTTCTGGAACAGCTGCCCAAAAGGACCTACGAGAACAACTAAAATGGGGTCGAGAAGCACAACCGGTTTGTACAGGGCTGATGTTGCTGCCTAGAGCAGCAGGTATGGAACCAGATGAGCCTTTCCAGTTCAGTGGCCCAAAGTAAGCAGAAGCAAGAGGAGGAATTCATAGAATCATAGAAGTGTTAGAGTTGGAAGAGACCTTAAACATCATCTAATTCCAACCCCCCTTCCATGGGCAGGGACACCTTCCACTAGACCAGGTTGCTCAAAGCCCCATCCAACCCAGCCTTGAACACTTCCAGGGATGGGGCATCGACAGCTTCCCTGAGCAACTTGTTCCAGTGTCTCACCATCCCAAGAATAAAGAATTTCTTCCTGATATCTAATTGAAATCTACCCTTTTTCAGTTTAAAACTGTTACTCCTCATCCTATCATTACACTCCCTGATAAAGAGTCCCTCCCCATCTTTCCTGTAGGCCCCCTTTAGGTACTGGAAGGCCACTATAAGGTCTCCCCAGAGCCTTCTTTTCCCAAGACCAAATAACCCCAACTCTCTCAGCCTGTCTTCATAGGAGGGGTGCTCCAGCCCTCTGATCATCTTCATGGCCCTCGTCTGTGGAAAATCTTTTCTCCTTGACTTGTCAGCCTGCAGATGTCAAAACTCAGTCTTAATCATTGTATCTCTGTCCTCCAGCTAACCCATGTAAACAGAAAGGCTCTTGTTATTGATCTCTCCACTTCCTGGGCTCATACTTCCCTCATTCAGCAGCAAAACCTTCTCCCGTGCCCTGAGAACAGAACATTCCTCTTAGCCTTCACCCAATCTGGTTAAGTCATGACTCTCACGCGTACAGTGCTGACATCACAGCCATTACCAAATGTGTAATTCCTGTGATGCTACAGGTCTGTGTCCTCACATAGGCTGGTCTACAGCAGGTGGAGAAGAGATGCCACGGAGAGCTAAAATCTCCTGTTTACAGACACTTAAGGTGATTAATTAGCCACATCAGCCAAAGCAGACAAGAAATGGTTGTGAATGCTCCACATGCAAAATTAATTAACGCAGAAACAACACTCCTTCCTGAACCTCGAGTTCACCTTCCACAACCACCTGGGGAAGGCTGCTTGCTTCCTTGCACCTGCAGAAGCAGGAATTGCTTCTAATAGCCTTTCAATTAAACATGTAGGCTGCAGGAGATGGTGGAATTTTCTTTCCTCTATATTTATACAGCACCTAGCATATGCCAGAGAGAGACTTGGTTTAGAATACAGACAGTGTGAAGTACTTGCTCTTGCTTTACAACTCATTCTGGGAATAAAAGCTCTTTGCAGAAACACAGTCCCCCAGCTCACGGAGGTCTGGCATTTACACAGCTCCTGCCATTTTTGCTGAAACATTTCTTTCCTGGTGCATTTATATGCTTTTTGCAGTTGCTGAGGTCCTGTCCCCTGCTGTGATTAGCCTGAGAAGGTTAATGAGATATACTCTGAGCGCTTCTGACTTCTGCAAAGTCAGTGAACTATAGAGCTCCACTGGTGTCACAGAAAGGTCAGAGCTGTAAGAATGCCAAAGTGTTGGCCTTCCTCCGAACCAGAACGTACCGAGAGATCGCTACAGGCATAAAACCAGCCAGGATCACCTAACTCCCTCTGGGAGACGGTGGTGTTCTCGGTGGTAGTGTTAACTTGGTAGCCCAGGAAGTGGTCCACCCATGCAAGAGCAGCATGGTTTCCAGGGGAACATATTTGTTCAAGGTCCTTAGTGCTACCTGATGTACACATGACCGTGATTTATGGAAATGCAGACTGCAATCAGCACAGGCATAATTAGCAGACATGAGGGGAGAGGTTAGAGGAAGCTGTTCATGATAGCGTGGGCTGTGATCTGAGTAGGCTGGAGGACGGAACTCAGCAAAGCCATAGCTTCCAGGGGGGGCAAATCAGGTGTTAAGATTTTGGAAGAAGGATTAAAAAAAAAAGTGTATCTTAACAAACACTGCAGACCAACTGTACCATCCAGCATAACCCACCTCCAGCTAACCAGCAGTGACAGCACCTGACTCAGGCTGTTACTTCAATAATGTTGCATCTTTAGAGCCATCGTGCCCTTCTGAAATGACTCTGTGTGAGGAGAGGGGAGCTTAATACAATGTCCTAAACTCCAGCAACATCAGTGTATTCTGATTCTGGTCTGGGAAATAATATCTAAAGCTACGGAACTTACATTGCCCCTATCCTTGCTCATCTAAGGTGAAAGAAGCTTTCACCTTGAGCATCTCTGCTGCTCTCCTCTGCAGAACCTGGGGCAGGGGAAAATGTAGCGGGGATACCGGTAAGATTGCATGTTTGTGTCACAGGGGGTTCGGGATTCACAAAGGTTTAAAGAAAAATGTATTTTTATGTGCATGTACAGGCATCTAAACGCTTTATTAAAGCATTTCACCGTCTCTAGGAGTGCATCCGCATTGTGCAGGTGTGTGTCTGCATCCAGTACGTGTCCATGCATGTAATGCCCTATCTAATGATTTCTCCCCTTGGCTTTCCCTGTTGAGTGCTGGGCTTGGGTTTGCATTTTGCTGAGCTTTCATTTCTTTCACTCAGACTTTTTTTTCCCCCTAAAACATGTTACACAGAGGGAGGGATGGGCTTGCCAATTCACACCGCAGTCTAAGAGGTGGTTTAGAGCTTCGGCTGTAAGTGGGTACTGTACAGCGGTGTACAACACCCCAACGTGTGTTCCCCTGTGCAGTGACACCTACTCTTTAGACAGAGCGAATATCTCTCCCGGCATCTCTTGGGACCTGAGGCTGAAGGAATGTTTTAAAATGCAGATCCAGAGGAAGGCCAAAATGTTTTTATTTTGCTGAGAAAAGCTAAACGTTGAAGCAGGCCCCAGCAGGGTTAGGAGAGGAGGCAGCATAAAGAGAGAGAGGGGATGGGTTGCCTAATCCTCACTGTTTTCTGAGCTGTGCAAGCAAGACTGAAGGCGCTGCTTTGAAAAGCATCTCCGAGAATATCAGAGATCCTTTAACTTTCACTGGGGAGGGGTGTCACAGCGGGTGAAACAACTCCCCATCCTGAACACACCAGCCAGAGCCCCTGCCCTCCCCACGGCAGCCCCGCATTGCCCCCATGCAGAGACGTGCGTCTGCCAAGAGAGGCACCGGCAGCCATGGCCGCACGCACGCCCCTCCGCAGAGAGATGCAGCGTGCTCAGCTCTTCTCTTGCTGGTGAGAAGGGGAGGAACATGCCTCCTCCGGAGGAATTACTGCACATGTTGGGAGCAAGATTTCAGGGCAGGCAGTTACAGAGCTGCACACCTCTGTTCCTTTCCTCTCCCACCACTGAGAGCTCTGGGCAGGTGATTGCAAATGCTGTCCTCGCCCGCTGCTCACCCTTCATCTGGATCTTGGCGCTGGATTCACACTGCCATAGCCACAGCCAGCCCCACCACCTCCACACCTTCAGGGTGCATGTCTGAATGCCCCTCCCCGCAACCTGGTACACGGTGGGGGGGCCTTGTGCGCTGCACCGGGGCTGTCCCAAGGGGTAGCCAACCGAGCCACTGCTCCAAGTTGCCACCAGATCTCCAAACTGAGTAGAAACACCAGATCTTCTCTGCACCCTGGTTCTCTGCCAGGTCTCTTCCCTCGACTTTGCAAAGGGGCCAGATGGTGAGCCAGGCTGTGGGATAGGGGCAACCAGGGACACCCTTGATGTTTTCCTCCTCGTGTGTGGTTAAAGAGCTGCTCTCCGGCATCCTTGCACCTTCTCTTATCCGCAGTCTCCCTTGCCTGTCTCCATGGAGAAGGCATGGAGATAACCTTAGGTCCTGACTCTGCTTCTCCCTCCCTCCTTCTTTCTTTTATTCACTCAGGTGGTCCCCAATAAACACAGGGGACAGGGTACGGGGGCAGGGGGAAGCAGAGGCAGCAGACAGCCCCCACCTCAGCTGTATGAGCAGAAAGCCCTGGCTCATCAGCACCCCATCTCCTGCCCACCCACGTCCTCCCCCCGTCACTGATGTGCATCCGTGGACATGGTCCCCACTGCACAGACCTGTCCCCTCACGGCTGCCTCCATCATGTCTTCAGTCTGCTGCCCTGCTACCCCTCTGCCAAAACCGGCGGCAGGAGTGAGACCAGTGCAAGCGGGTGGTGGAGAAACCCACGGGGATGGAGGAGTAACTCATGGTGTGATTTCTCCCCTGTCTCAGCTCCCACTGACTTCGAGCTGGGCTGGGTGGTTAGTCCTCATCCCAACAGTGCCCAAACAATAGCCTTGACTCTGTCCTGAAATTAAGTGCTGTCCCAAACCAGAGCCGTGTCAGTGCCACACGTTTCTGCCAGCAGTGAGCGTTGCCAGGGTACTTCTGTCCGTGCTGCTGCAGACCAACCCATCACATGGCAGAGGCTGCCAAGCCAGTCAGGGGCTCCCAGGAGCTGGTGTAGGCTCTAGTCCTCCGCTGGAGACTCCTGCCTTAGGAACTCAAGCTTCAGCCTCTCTGGTGGATGAAGTCTCCAGAAAGAGAGCCCACGAGCTGCAGGACCCCGCCTGACCCACTGCTACAGCCAAGCACCGGGCTTTGCTTGAAAACCATGGTGCTCTGCTGTGTTTGGGCAGAGCATTAGACAAGACCTGCCAACTCTACCTACGCCCTACAGAGAAGCCCTGACCCTTGGACAGAGCCCACCAGCGGGACAGCTGGTTCACTGCACACGTGTGCATTACTGCCATGTTGGCTGGAGCCAGCAAGCACTCTGTGAGCAGCAGAGAGTGGCTCTGCCAAAGATTTTGCTCCTTTCCCATCCCATACACAGGTGCAGACACACACACACACATGCAGAGGTACCCCCAGCAGCAGCTACCCTAAGCTGATCTGAGCTTGGAGTCCAGGCAGAACTGCCAAGGGCCCAGCTGAGGCCATCTGGGCTGCAAGTCATCTCTGTGCAAAAGGAGTACAATCAGACCTGAGTGTGGATAGAGAGAGAGGTAACCTTGAAATCAGCAATTTGGGAAGGAGAGAGGAAGCTATGTATTTGTCAACCCCATCTAGCAAAGAAGGGTTAAGCCAAGGACTGCTTTCTTGGGAGCATGGCCTTAGGGAGGTAAAATCCTCCCCTTCTCTCAGCCCTGACGGACCTCAGGCACACCTATTTTTCAAAGATTTGTCTGTCATTTTGTGCCTAAATATGTCAACGCAAAGCAGATCTTGTGCCATTTCCTTTCTGCAGCCTAAAAGTAGGAGAACAGGCATGACAGAGGCAGTCTTGGAGACATAAGATGAAGCTAAGGCTCTTAGCAGGTTGCAAAAGGTCTTTTGTGGCACATGTAAGTCCACAAGTGGAATGACTTCTTGCAGTCTGGAATTAGCTGGATGACTTCATATGTGTATTTAAATGCATGTGTACTGTGAAGTTACCTCTATTATAAGGGGAGTAAGTAATAAGCCTGTTAATTAGGTTCTTTGACACTTTCCATTATAAGAGTCTTCAGGCCTGTTCCCTGAGAAAAGCCAACATCTCCATGTTTTGCAACAGGCATTTGAAAGTCAGCAGGGAAAAAACCCTGAGGCTGAGGACATGATTTTTACTTTGGCCCATCAAATTTCATTCACTCTTAACTGCATTATAAACTGTTAAATAATCATCATTTCTTTTCTGTCACTTTCTTGCAGAAATCCTGGCAGACAGCCCAAACAGCATCTGAGCATAAATGTTTTAAGAGCTAAGCCCATCAACCCAGTAAATCAGTGGGGATATCCCCACCAGTACCACAGCCAGTATAAGGAACACCTCAGCTTTGGCAGAGCAAGGGAAAGGCAACAGCCGGATCAGGCTGCCCACAAAAAGTGGACAAACCATCCAGGTTCTCCTCTGTCTTTTAAATGCACCCCACTGTGCAAAGGTTACTTGCACTCCAACATTTAGGATGCAGAAAAAAAGGAAACCAGTTTGAGCTGTCATAACTGTCTGTGGAACAAGTACGGGTTAGTCACTGGGTTGAGCAGTCAGACTCGGTGATGAAGGCTCAGCATGCATAAGAATGAACAATACATTTATACGGAAAAGACTTTGGGTTTTCCCCTTAAAAGCAAAACAAAACACACACACAGAAAACACATAAAGCAAACTACTCTACAGGAACTTTATTTAGGTTGAAATATTAGGAAATGGCAGGTTTACGGTTTCCTTTTCAGCCTTTCTTCCACCCCACTTGTGTGTGGACATTTTGATTCAAGTATTAATTAATGAGTGCATGCAACTGTCTCCATGGGGTCCCTGCCTCAATCCTTGTACTGCAAAGAAACTTGAAGGAGCAGAATTAAGGTGGCCCAGAAAACAAAACTGGCATTTCCTAGCTTGACTTCACAAGATAAAAATGAAATTGCTGTTCTTTTATTTTCTGTATGTAATTGCTTATACAGCTTGAATGTGCATGAACTCTTATAAAACCAGTAAAAGGGCGAAGAAAGTATCAAGGAAGATGGAGAAAGAGCTATCCATGAATCACCAAGCTCTGGCAGAGAAGAGAGGAATAAAGAAATGGCATCGGACAGCAAACCAATCAACCAATGTAGAGATTATGCAATCCCATTTTATGACGAAAGAAGCAGCACTGACCTTGCCAAGGGGTTGAATGAGGCAAAGAAAGTAGAAGCCAAATTGGAAGGGAGCATTGGAGAGAGATGGAAGAGGGCAAAGCCGGCAGGTTCCTCATGGTCATGGTGCACAGAAGGTGAGAGGAAAGGAAGGCACTAATCGGGCAGATTATGCTGCAGGCAGGTTTTTCACGTTGCAGCAATACGCTCGTAACAGGCTAAGGGAGAGAGAGGGCTGGTCTGCACAGGAGGTATGGACAGGACCAAGCTGGTCTGGCCTGTGTAACCTTAGAGTAGAAGCACGAGGGTGGGGGTAGACGGCATGGGGACACCAAGCCAGTTACAGTCCAGATGCCACCTGGCCACATTAGCCCAGCAGGGCTAAGATGAGAGCTGAGGCAGCTTGCCAGGCTCACACAGCTGCCTTGCACCACTCCATGCTGCTGCATCCCTGTGGCGCTGCTCTGCACAGCGTGGATTTACCATCGCAAGCCTACGCCAGCACAGGCAACACATAGACGGGTTTCACAGGGCAAACTCGCCCTAAGCAGCTGCAGCAGCTGTGCAGAGCGCAGATGCTCTCTCCCCAAATGCCCAGGGGTGAAGGGACCCAAGTGCTGGCTGTAATCTTGTCCTGTGCTTACTCTGTGACCTTAAGCAAGCCACTGAAGCTTTCTGAAGCTCAGTTTTCCCTCTACAAAAGGCTCTTAATAATCCATCCCATGTTGCAAGGGGGACGAACAGGGACCTAACAGCTGGGAGCAATGACAAAAGCCAGTATAGTAAGGAGATGCCTCAGCTTATCCACCCCAGAGGAAATCGTGCAGCTCAGGGCCGCACCTACAACACCCTCACACCCCACACCAGAGGAAGGAGCTTTGCCGTAGGAAGGTGACAGTTACTGCAGAGCAGCCATGCGTGCTGGCAGTCAGCAGTGGAAATCGTGCTGGTTAATGGCAGAACGGCAATACAGCAGGTCAGGCATGCCGATCAACAACTGTAAAAGGAACAGCGGGATTTTATATGGTACTCGCTAAGGACTAGTTTAGGATCAGGAGATTAACTAAAGCTCGAGAGCACATTCTTGGGTCCTCTCCAGCTGCTCTGGAAGCTGAAGAGTGGCACAAGTGACCAGGCAGCTGTCTTTTCTGAAGATACCTTTCCTGGAAGAGGGAGCACAGAGATGCTCGAGCTGGCACAGCGGTGCTCAGCCCTGCCCCTTCCAGCCTCCAGGAAGCAGACCCATGTCACCTCCCACACTCAACATAAAGCTCAATCAGCTGAGGCCACAGCTCTCCCTCGTGGCTCTGAAGCAACCCTTCTGCCACCCCAGGACCCCATGCAGTAGGTCACCACACACACTGGTGAGATGTGGGAGGGAGGCTGCAACCGCTTCTCCTGCCCTGCTCGGAGCCCTCTTCCAAGGATGCTCCCCAGCTGCGGCTGAGAGCTGGGGCTCACCAACATGGTGCTGTCTTGCACAAGGAAATGGAGGGAGCCTCCGAGACCTGGGGAGGAGAAACAGCCTTGGAGAAGGACCGGCTGATCAGCAGTTCTCGGTGACGAGACAGGCACTGTGGTGGGGTGGCCTGCCAGGTGCAGAGCAGCCCCACGGCCAGCGCAAGGCACGTACAAGTGCAAATTTGCCTCAGTGCCAACTTTAGCCCTGCCTGCCTCTCTGCTGTGCCAAGAATATCCAGTAAGCCAAGCCTTACCCCTCTTGCGACAGAAAACATCGTGCTTACGACTGAACATTTATCCCTTCCAGTCTGCTGATTATTTCACCAGGCAACCTTAACGTTCCATTAATATCAGTCTTTGTGGAGCTAAATATATACACTAAGCACATATACAAATACATATAAATACGTCTCTATCTAGCAGAGAATCCAATTAAGTGAATATGTTACGCCTTACCAATTAATGAATTCAACAAGCTGAGCTGCCTCTTGCATGTGATTAAAGCTCAAGCAATATCAATCACAACAGCAAAAAGATTCCAGATTTTCCTACGTGCTATCTACAAAGAGATTGTTAACACTTAAATCAATGGGCAAATTTAAGTCTGTTTGCAAACCTCGGGAAACTCATCTTCCCAATGACATACAGCCTGTCCTTCAACTCATGGTAGCCTGTTCTTGCATGCAGCGTCTCAGACCATTCCTGTCTTCTTATATATCTTCCTGCAGCATTTTCTGGATGGCAGGTCTGTAAAAATGCTGGTGTCCTATGGGTCAAAATAAAGCAAATTCTGTGACTGAATGGAGCTGGCTCTCTAATCACTTGTCTGGTGCAAATGCTTTCTTTCTCTTTGTGTTCAGTTGCCAATATTTGTTTATGTTTATATATGTGTAAGTGTGTGTTTGTGTGCACACGTGTGTTCTTTTGAATGTTAATGTTTTTCCAGGACAAGGCTTTTTTGTGCAGTTTCTGCCTCTCAGCAATAGACAATACCAAGCCCTCTAGGGACTGCTCATTCCCTCCTTCTCTCACAATACCCCTCCTCTGCATTCATAAAACATTCCCCAGGGGCAAGTTCTACATAAATAAATATTTAAGTAGCCATTAAACCACAGAAGATACAGAAAAGCACACGAGGGATTTGGCTGCAGTATTCAGGGCACAGAGGGGAAAGAACAGAGGCATGGCTTGGAGGTCTGGGAGAAGACGAATGACGACGAGAGTTTGAACTGGAAACACAACCATCCCCTTCTCTTTCCTGACCCACCCACCACAGCAGGTTGGTTTTCATCCTGAGACCAGAGCTGATATAGTACTGGTCTGTGTTAGTACAGCTGCACAAATCCAAAAATAAGAATGTGCTTTATTGGGAGTCTAGTAGAGGAAAGAGCCTTTAACTGAGACACCAAAGACACAGATAGATAACAGTACTTCTAATGCCGATTTTTTTTTTTATTTTAGCTGCTCTATTGTTCTCCTAGTTTGTTGTCATACTCCAGAAAGAGACCTCAAATGCCCAGAAGCAGGTTGGAGGTTCCTTTCTGGGGACTAGTTGGGGCTGTCACAGACAGAGGCCAGGCCTGAGCCCCAGTCCTTGTTTCTCCTTTGCCCCTCGAGCTCAGTACCAGGAGGGTCAGCTGCCTGCCCTCTAAAAGCCAGCAGCCGCTCACCTACCCTCATTCCTGCTACGTGGCTCAGCAGAGGCTGTTATCGTATTGAAGGCTCCTTCCAGGCTCACCAGCTTGTGGATCTTATACCCATGCAGAATTATTTGTGTCTACAACCATGGTGCTACAGATTTCACAAGTCTCTATGAGATATTAAAGAATATAGCTTAGATCTTTCTTAGACTACCAAAACATTGGTTTGAAGGTGGGTGTTATAGGGAATAGGGTATAAAATTGTCCATTTATGTCACCTATGTAAGACAGTAGTTTGAGGAGTAAAAGCCATATAAAATATGCCATACCTCAGGAAACCACACACTGTTTGTATGCTTTGCAACATACACAGAAGAGCTAAAAAGCCTTGAGCAAATTCAGTCAAGAGCCAGTTTCTTGCAGAGCTGTGGGAGCGCACTCTGGCATACACAGAGCCCACAGCAGGCACCAGCAGACTTGACGGACCACTTGCATGGTCAACATAGGGCATTTTTTGTGCATTGGCATGCAGATGCCAGAGGGTGATGCTTCAGAGAGATTTGGAGATCTTTCCTTCAGGAGTATGTCCCAAATTTTTTCACTTCCCCAGAGAGCCAGAAAGGTCAAGGAAGGCCCCCTTTCAGGTTCAGTAATTTTATTTTCTCCTCTAGGTACAAAGATGCTGGCCTCTATTTGAGTTGTGGTAGGAAGCAAGCCATCAATGACAGCTTTGGGTCCAAAGTGAATGCAACCAGCCAAAGCCACTTCCCTGTGTTTCAGCAATTTCTGCAGGTTTTCTTCTGCCTCACCAGGGTGTTTTTATCACCATTTTACCCTGTTCCACATCAGTGCTCTTTGGGGAAGACACTTTGGGGAAAAAGCTCCTTATTGATAATGAGCTCTGTATACAGACACCAAAAAACCCAGCCTTTGCACATATGCAAGTAAGTGTGTTCAACAGGAATGAGAGAGGGGATGGTTTCTTACCTGAACTCTGTGCAATAAGTATAAAGAAATGTACCTCCTCCCCTAGGCAGCCTTCTTGCCTTACAGGGAGAAGTGGCCCGTCTCTCAGACATTTGAAGAGTAAGAAGAGCTGGCAATATCCACCAGAGCAGTAGATGGAAGTGCCCTGTCAGTGTGGTGCCTACCACTGAACATGAGAGACCGCCCCATTATTTCCATCCATTCCCACATCTCTGTAAGCAGAGTGGAAAATGAAAACACCCTTCCCACAAATAGTCATCTAGATGTCAAAGTATAACTGCATTTGTGCAGTTGGGATGGATCCCTTGGGATTTTTCACCCCACACAGCCGTCACAGCTGATGATTCCCCAAAGTGGCTGCTGCATTGTCAGGCTCCTTGCAGTTTGCGTTCTCTGTGGCATCAAGCCTTTTCCACCCATCACCTTCTCCCGCCTGTGATTACCACTGCCTGTCAGCACTGCAGTAAATACGTGTATATTTCCGGGTCTCTTATTTCTCACTTTACAGAATGCTTTCTCCTAAAAAATGCAGACACTAATATAGAGGACAAACAGGAATTTTTGACAGGCTTACCTGCTCTGCTCACTATGTATGGAACTACCTGCATCTAAGAACTTTTTTTCTGCTTCCCGCAGGAGGTTGTTGCACTTCTGCAACGTGACATTGTAAAGCTGTTGTCATAGATGCCCATGATCTTATAGGTTAAGAAAAAGTTACGTCTCATATGAGAGCTGGACAAGATATCTCCGAAAAACAGAAGTCTGATGGCATACAGCAAGCAGCACAGCAGGCTTGAGTGAAGGGGAGCTCTGTGCTCCAACTCCTGGGTGTAGGAAAGCAAACCCTGCTGCTGGACAGACTGGCTTTTTGGAGCAGAACACAGCCAGGTCCCCGACTCCATGTTGTCATCAAGGATGCAGGTCTGAGGTATGGGATTAGGACCCAGGTCTGTTGACCTTCACAGAATATCATGGCCCTGCTCTCTCCCTTACTCTAACATCTTTCCACTTTGGCTGTGACAAACACCTCTCAGCCCCCCACCCCCTGCATATCCATTCAAAAGGTTGTTTCAGAGATCATTTGCCTGATACCATTTTTCCCCTTTCTTTTCCTTTGCCTCCCTTGTTAGCTGCATCAAGTGCCTCTTTTCCAAGCCACTTGATGCCTCTAATCCCTCCATCAGTAACAAGATGTGAATGCTGACCTGCTCACCTTTCTTCAGTAGCTTTTCAGAGACCCACATAGCTTGTTTCAATTTTGGCCGCCTTCTTCAGGGAGGTCCCATGAATACCAGTGAAGTTATGTCATTGCTTTTCTTCATACCCAGCCCTAAGTTTCTCTTTTGCCCAGATAGCTGCAGATAATTTGCAGCAGTCAGGCTGCTGCTATGCTAAGCTTATAGTCCACAAAACTTAGAAATCCTCACCCATTTTCCCCTCGTAATCCCCTAGCAGATCAATGCAAAAATGTTCACTGCCATCAATGGATAAAATACACCATCTCTTTACAGACTTTCCCTGAAGTACGCACAGCAAGAAAATCCTGGATATTTACCACTGGTTTTAACTTGTCTGTGTTCCCTGTGCATTGACTCTCTCATGTCTGCATGACCGTGTTTTCTTAGCTGATACTTACAGTAAGTGTTTAGTGGCTATGGCCACAATCTTGGTCTCTCTGTGCAGCTCCCAGCACAATGGGGCACTGGTTAATGGCAGGCCTTTTCAGCGACTATGGTAACACAAATAATCAAAATAACCACAAGCTTGTTCTGCACAGTTCATGAATCAAACTAACCAGGGCTGCTTTTTCGCAAGACAGAGAATGATAGCCATATTGCAACCCAAGTGCTATTCATTACAGTCTTTGTCTCTCTAATTATTCCTCCATTTTCACCTGTTTCCTAAACTGCTGGTTAGAATGGCTTTGCACTGATGAACAGCTGCCGCATCTCATCCCAAGGAGGTACGGCTGCATCTCTACAGAGGGCAAAGTGATCTCCGCAAATAGAGCTCATTCACAGAGAGCTCATGGACCCCCTAGGATAAGGGAAAATAGGAGGTCTGCAGTCTCACAGATTTGCCTCTGCCTGACCACCTCAAGATCACAGAGATGTGGAAAGACTGTCTTGAATTTATTTAAGTCATTTATATATATTTAATTGCAAATGAAAAAATAGCAGAAACCCAAGAAATGGATTTCTATTTTCCCCCATTCATACCTCAAAAGCCTCCCTCCCCATCACTCCTTCCCCTGTCCCAGTACAAAACACACCCTTTAAAGACACTAGCTGCTCACTCCATGCATTTGACGGACTCTGATTAAACTCCCAGATTACAACCTTGCAAGGCAGAGACAAACTTGCAGCAGTACAGGGTGTTCTCATCATTGGCTCCCAAAAATAGTTCCTTGCCAATAAGAGTCAATTGGTTCAGGCTTTGCCAACCTGCACTTCTACTGTGCCCCCCCATGCCAGGGGCTGCTGACACAACTTGTCCCCTCTAGAAGGGTTGTGAAGCTCAAAATACAGCCAAGAATTGTGTATTGGTTTCTGAAAATACCTCAGGTTTGCAATATTAATGTAAATCAGGCTTCCACGGATCCTCCCTGTCTCCACTCCCTGGCATAAGGGAGATATGGGAGTCCTGGACTGCAATAGCTGTGAGGCAGCATTCGTGGACATTGGTCTACATCTTCCCCAACCTCCTAAGACCTAGTGGCAATGATCATCCTGGGACAGCTATTTTAGCTTTGTTTCAACAACACCTGCTGCAAGGACTCAGCACAACTGGCTGCAAAGAGGACACAGAGGATGGGGAACATGGAGCTTAAGGGACCATGCGATTGCAAACAAGCAGATCTAAAGGGATTTGGAAGGAAGACAACAGGGAGGAGAAAAGAAGGTCCTGGGACTGAAGCAAACAAAAAAGCGGGCTCTTACTATGCAAGGATGGAGTACAGCACTGTCAACAAGCCAAACCAAGCCCAAGAACAGGTCATTTTGGGGATATAGACCACTCCATTATGCCTTAGTACTGTTCATTTTGACATCTACATTGCAAAAATTTACCCCTGACGTCAAGCAGTGAACCTACTCTGAAGTCAATGGAATTGCAGCCACTTATGCCAGAGGTGAATTTGGCTCCCAAAGGACTTTTCTATGCAATGATTTAGATAATGACCCTTCAAAGCTTATGTTGCAGCCATAGCATGAGGGAGAAAAAGGGCCAAAAAAGGCTGCAATAAAATAGCCATCTCTCATAGTCAAGTCTAGAACTCAGCTAATGCAGGACAGCATAAAATAAGGGCAAGAAATACTGGACATTAATGAGCACCCCTGGAGGAAATCTTACCCCCATCTAATGGTACAAAACAGTACAGATGTGTTAATACAGGCGCCTTTGTGCAAACTGCATCCCAGAATATTTTGCAAAGTTAAATACAAGACAGCAAATGGCATGCGGCATGAAGAATAGCTGGTGCACTGAGCAATCAAAAGGCAGTGCAAATGGCCATATAATTTCGCCTTTTAAAAGCAACTGCATAAAAGCTCATTCATCCCTAAAAATGCTGTGTTTCTGTTTTCTGCCTTCCTAGGAGCTTTCTTGCCTGCCCCCTTTATCACCGACTACAGACTTCAGATCTTCTCAAAAGAGTAAGAACAAACACCTGTCCTTCCATGACCGGTGTGTGAATACACTTGGAAGTTAAAATTGAGAATGAATGGGATACAGTTTCAGGTACGGAAGGATAAATTTGTTTCCCAGTTCCTTTGAGAAGGCAGAATCTGTCACTCTGGCGCCCAGTGAAATCCAGACATCATTTTAAACGCCAGGAGATTCAGCCCTCAAACTCTCTTCAGCCATGATGTCTGCAAGAATTTCCCACCATCTTACAACAGCTAGTCAGACAGCAAGTTACAAGCACCATTTGTTATGCTATAGCACAGGTATCACTTCCTCATTGCCCCCAAGATCTCCCACTTTTTCCATATGCATATATAGTTTATCTACACATAGTGTGCAACATCTCCTTTAAACGCTTTGAGAGACTGACCTCTGGAAGGTGTTTTTGCTGTGCCTACTACAAGACACCATAATACTAACATGAAAGATGAGAGAGTTGAGATCTGCAAGTCCAAGGGAATTACAGTAGTGCAGATGGAAGACGACAGAAGACATGTACAACAAGTCCAGGGGAGTGGAAGTTGGGGCAGTATCCCAGACAGGCAAGCTAAATCACTGTGGATGTACGCTGGTGGTAGAAAGGTAGACAGATAGACAGACAGACATAGACAGACAGATATATACCTACAGAAGATGCAGATGAAAGAAAAAGGCAAGGTCAATGATAAGGCCAACTAAGGCAATAAAGAGCAAAGCCTGGCTTTAAGAAAGAAATAGAAGAGATAATATGAAGCCTTTATCCCTCTTCCAGGGTTACAGATGCTGTGCAGAAGATGGCCTGCCAACCTTTCAACCTCACTTTGAAGATCTCGGCTGACACACAGCACACATTGTGAGTGGTTCTGACAACTCTTGGGCCTAAGTGGACCCTTGGCCTAGGTGCACCCTTTTGTTTCAAGTGGGAAAGATTCCTTGTGAGCCTTGCTAACTTGCCCCTTTCCCCCTTCTTTTCTGTGACAGCCTCCAGTGACATTGTGTTGGCCATGGTCCAATGGAACTGTTCAAACAGACAGGAACCACCTGAATTTCCAACCACACAAACCCCATCATAGAAATGCTTCCGCCATCAGGGACCAAGTACAAGAGCTGACACAGTCACTGATGTTGTCACTAGTGCTGTCAAAGAGATTGCTGCAAATGGGGAAGCTCTGAGATTCAGAGTTCATTACCTGTTGTCCAGTCTCTCCCCTCTTCTTCCCAGTCCTCTCAATTTACAACTAAACAATCCCAATTAATTAAATCAGTGCTTGTACATCTTATTTTCTATACCCCTGATTATTCTCACTGCTTCCCCTGGACTCGTCCCAGTTTGTCCAGATCTTTCTTGAAGTGCTATCCACAGAACCGCACAGAGTTTTTCAGCCTCACCATCACCCAGCAGAGCACAGAGATTACATCATGCGCCTTGCAGGCTAAATTCCTATTTATACATCCAAGTACAGCATTTGCCTCTTCCTCAACAACACACAATCATATTCAGCTTGTGATCCTCTTTTATCGTCCCCCCAATCCTCTTCTGCAGAACTGTGATCTAGTTGATCTTTCTCTGTGCTGTATTTATCTAGTCCATTATTCCTGCCAAGGTACAATAGTTTGCGGTTGTCTCTATTGAATTACATCCTACTTTTTCAGAGTGCCTCTCCAATTTGCCAAGATTATTATGCATTCTAACCCTGTTCTCCAACAAATTCACAGTCCCCCCAGCTTGCTGTCATCTTCAAATTTGATATGCAAATTCTCTATCCATCACCAAGGCTGTTAAAGAAAACATTGAATTGAACTGAGCACAGGACAGACCCTCACAGAACCCCAGCCTGTGCTCCCTTCCATTTTGATGGTCTTACTCATTTTGCATGCATTTGTTATTAGCTCTCCTCGAGACCTTGCTCCTCTAGATTGCTAAAAAAGTGTGATGAAAGAGATGGTAAAAACCTTACTAGAGTCAAAGCAGATGACACCTTCTGTTTCACCTCTGTCCACAATGCCTGTTACCCTGTCATAGAAAGATATTAGATTGGTCTGACATGACTTGTGCTCAGCAAATCCTGGTGGACTTTTACACATCTCCTTGTTATTGTTCAGGTGCTGACAAGGAGTTTGGTTGATAATTCATTTCATATTTTTTCTGAGGATGAGGGTTAAGCAATGGTGATTCCATAAATCTGCAATTTCCAAGCACTTTCCCCTCTGCCCCCAGCCCCCCTACACTCTTTTTTTAAGACAGGCATTCATGTTTCTCCAGTGTCTGTTAGATACTACCTGGGTCAGCTTTACAGGTACAGATCCAATGCAGTGCATTCACAGAACACCCTTTCTGTATGTTTTCCTTGGAAAAAGGGGAAGTTTGGGTATGTAATGTGTTGCTGCAACAGGAGAAAGGAGGTTGTTACTGTGTCTTGGGAAACACGCACCCTTGCCCTTGTGCAAGTCTCCCTTGTCACGCTGACAGCAGAATTGAGACTGGTATTAACATGCACCAGACCTCCTGTCCTACAGCCCTGGCCTGCGGCACATCCTGCCATTTCAGCCCTTGACAGAAATAAGCAGTTCAGCCAGTGTACCTTAGACCCCAACTGTAGCACCTCAACTATTTTAGTCCTTCCTCCCACTCCACACTTAGTTTTGTCAATTATGCCTCTGTCCTGCTCAGCAGCATCCCCAGCTACTCAGTCCTGCTTACCCTATCCCACCCTTGTGCTTAGCAAGGACTGATGTTAAGATGATGGTCTGCACCTTCCCTGACATGACAGTTCTCACCCACTCTTCCTCCTCCTCCTTCTCCAGCTCCTCTGAGACATTTCAACCCTGACTTCCCGCTCCCTCCTGCACCTGCAGCTGTGTCAGTGCATCTTCCACCTCAATAAAGAGCAGTCAATTCCAGGCAGGCAACAAGCTGCGCAATGTTTCAGGATGATAATCTGGGCCATGGAAACCCAGGAGATGACCTGAGGCCTGCTGCGCCTGTTTCACTTGTAGCAGAGGACAGGCTGGACAGTGGTGGTCAGGAAGCAACCCACTGGAGGAAGAAGGAGTCCAAACTGTGCTCTGGTGTGCCAGGTGGAAGTCAACAGCCCTGTCCTGGGAGCAGGCACAAGCTCTAGGCTGGAAGAAGCCAAGCAGCTGAGACCATTGGAGAAAGGAAGTTCCCCTGTAACTACTGAGAGAACAATTAACTGGTATCCTGGGGAAACGGTGCTATTCCAGGGATGAGCTCTGATGGGCAAAATAGCTTTTTCATGTACTAAATACCATGTGCACTCTTCAGTGCAGAAAAGGACCCAGGTGCTCATCAATTATTGAGCTTGCTTGAAAAGGCATTTAGGAGAGTGCACAAGAGGCCAGTATGCAGCTTTACCTCAATCCCAGCTGGGCCACTCTGAGAAACCCAGCCAGTGAGAAGGGAAGAGAAAGAGACCAAAAAAAAAAAAAAAAGAAAAGGAAAATAAGTAAGTAGAGAGAGAGAGAGAGGAAAGGGAAGAATACAGTAGAGTCTTCCCCTTGGCAAAGGAAATCATGCATGTTAGAGGAAAGACCACCTTGCTGCCTTGTAGTGTCATCCCTGTAGTATTACCCTCTTCCTTCCTACTTTCTGGGATGAAAACAGCATCTACTTTTTTCCTCAGGGTGCAGCCCACACCCTCTGAGGCCAGCTCCTAGACCACAGACAAGACCTTGGATTGGAGTCAGGTCAAGGCCAGAACACACTGTTGGCCCAGCAACACTGTTACCGCATTCTGACCACTCTACTGCCCCAGACCTCAATGGACTTTACAGCTTTATCAGGAGTTGCCATGCTTACTCAGTTCAATGGACTATGAAACATCCTAAGTGCTTCTGTGACCACCCCCATTTAGGGAAAAAGCTCTTACCCCAAATCAGCTGCCAACATTCAAACTCCCACCTATCAACACATATATTCACATGGATCTGCAACAGAAGACTGTCTCCTGAACAGAACAAGCCCATGAATTTGCTTCAATTCGCCATGCATGTTGGCCATAGCTAGCATTTAATCTTCATTATTGCTTTGGAGATGAAGCACAACTCTCCAGAAAATCACATGTCTAGGTGCAGCTCTCTCAGGAGATCCACAGCTGATATGCATTCAAAATGAGAAAATGAGAAGAAATCTCAAGAAACAGCTGCAATCTCAAGGAACATTCACTCAGAATCACTCAGAACTTTTCTATTTGTGAACTAGATTTCCTCGGATGTAAAAAGTCACTGATGCCACTGAACAAGCATGAAGTTAAAATTTGACCAACTATAGAATTATCCTAGCAGTAAAAACTGTGTCTTTTAATTAAAAAGAGATTGGATTTTTTTTTTCTTCACAATAATACAAATTGAAAAATACTTAGTAAGAACAAATTCTAAATGCTTTTTTTGTTTGAGATTTTTGCTATAATTCTGAGCTTTTCAAGAAACTTTGGGTCAAGCACATACCAAAATAAGAGTATTTTGGATCATCATGATCCCCAAAAGGCAGAGCTTTCTAAACTATGAGTTTGTGGAGGACTAGATACAATTACAGCAGACAATGCAAGATGTCTGGAAAGTCAAATTGCTTACAGTTCAGAAAAGAAAGAAAGCCTTATTTTTTTTCAATTTGAAGCCTTTAAAAAGTAGCTACTAATTTCTTTTTTTTCATTAGTGTCTTTCATTTAGGATTATACACACATGCTTTTGGGACCTAGGAAATACTTTTCTACACAGAGGAGCATCAGGTTATGGAACTTGCTGTCATAGCGCAACAGTGGAGGACGTGGCTTGATGCCGATGAGGAAAGGCCTCATTCCCAGTATCAGGAACCACTCCCAAAGTTGCAATGGCAATGATTAGAAAGAAGCAAAGACACTTAGAGTTATGGAAGTGCTAAAAACTCTCATGATACAGGTTATAAAACAAGACTGAAAGAAGTGAAGGTGGCGTTAGACAGTGTGCACGCACAAGCATAGAGAAAGAAGCAGTGCTCCACACACACTGCAAGGACCGGTATCTCTAACTTACACCTAGCAATATGTGCAGGACCAGTACACTTCCACATGTACCCTATTAAGCACGAGTACCCATACGCACATCTACAGCTTTCTGCAGACACCAAACACCACTCACCTGTACCCCTCACAGGTGCAAAGTTTCGTCTGCCCTGCAGGCACCTCTCTGAAGTCTGCGTCTCCTGGAAACACTAGGGAAACAGGTCTAGATTCCCACCCCATACCTACCACTGCCTGTTCACAGCCATGTTGAGGTTTCTTTCTGGGTTTACATTTGGTGTATCGGGTGCAGCAGCAGACAAAAGCCAGAGGTTAGCCTGGATGGTGAGAAGTGCAAGTGGGACACAAGATTGCTGCATCAGAGTTTCACACCTGACATTTTGGCTGCCTGAGATCTTTGGCCATTGAACAGAAGACCCAGAGAGCAGCCAAAACAAGATGGTAAAGAGGATGGAAAATAACAGCACCCCAAAACTAAAAACTTGGGCTATTTTCCCTAAAGACATAATACTGATGGGGAGGCTAGCCCATATAATTATGTTTAATCCATTCCGCAAGTAAATCTGCCTCTGCTGACTGTCCTGGCCTAAGGGACACTCTGAAAGAACAGAGCTTTCAAGACAAAATTCTGCCAGAAAAGTGCTTGTCTTTAGCACAAAGTTTTCTTTCTTTTCTTGGGTCCCAGGGGACCACACACTTAAAATATCTGAGGGAAGAGGCCTGGTCCTCTGAGTCCAAATCATTGGACACTCAAATAACTCCACTGGCATTTTTAACTGTTCTCAGCATCTGTGAGGAGCCTGGAACGACAGCCTGGAGATCAAATTCACTTTGCTCTCCAGAGAGCATAAGCAAAAGCAGCCTTACCTTGTTACTGAGAAAATGAGACATTATGTCTTGAACCACTCGGAAGTCTCCTACATCATTTACTGCCAATATTAAAACACAATGAACTCATACCCTGCTGTGGAGATGCTACACTCCTAGCCATGGACAGAAAAGCCTGTAGCATAGAGCAGAGATTTCTTAGCAGCTGCAGGAAAAACCTACTATTTCTGATCACCAGTGAAAGCCCCCTGATCTGTGTTCACCATGAGGTTAAGTGGCTGAGGCATTGGACTGAAGGAGATCTGTAGGATTTAACACATTGTTCAAAA
This sequence comes from Vanellus vanellus, assembly GCF_965231255.1. Taxonomy (NCBI): domain Eukaryota; kingdom Metazoa; phylum Chordata; class Aves; order Charadriiformes; family Charadriidae; genus Vanellus; species Vanellus vanellus. Next base: position 55,160,235 of record NC_138905.1, read on the forward strand.
AGTACTTTTCTCTATCACCCCTTTCTTTTGCCACAGTTGAATTTCAGCTGCCATTTCTCAAAACACGTCTTTCTCAGCAGCCAGGAAAGCTGGCTTCTGGGCTCTGCGTGACAGGGAGGGAAGAGAAATTGCCACAAGAACAGCTCCACCTCTCCTCCCTCAGCTTCTCATGGGGAGTTTGTGCATAGATTAAAGACGAAGGAGGAGTGAATTGGTCTATACCACATGGTACCCATCACAGACTGCAGGGGTTACTACCAGAAGGACCTAGAGCAATCAAGTATCACCTTTGCAGAGGCAGCTGCACCTTGCAATGTTGCATTAAAAACCACTGCTGCAAAAGACATAATAAGCATAGGGCGCTTGCCCAAGGCCACAGGTCAGAAGATAACCGATGCTCAGCATGGCTTCAGGACAGAGAACTACAAAATGTCAAGACTTTCCTTTTTTCCAGAAAATAAATTCGCTGAGAATGGGGGTACAGAAGAAATTTTCATTCTTGAACAATAAATTTTGAACTGATTTATCCCAGAAATATATCCCTTTGCAAACTACATTGACAAAAGACTGAGGATGGAAATCAAAGTAAATGAAATTTTGTCTCCTTCAGGTGGATTTAGAAAAGGGATCATCAAAGAAAGTTTTAGTGAACTCCATCAAAACAGTTTAGGAATTTCCTCTGGATATGCAAACTGCAAGAGGTAAGGGACATCATTGAGAGCTTTGTTCTGAACTCTTCTTCCATAGCCACAGCTACACAACTGCAAGTATCTGCAGATAACCATGATATAAATGGGAAGGAAAGTGTTGTCTCCACAACATGAAGCACCCCTTTCAACAACAAGTGCTGATAAAAGTTATCTGTGTAGATCAGTCCATCCACAAGCCAAAAGGTTCCTCTTTCCGCAGCTGCACCAGCAGAAAGAGGAAACTTTTGCACCTCATGCACTCCTGCAGCACAAGGACTTGAGGAGCTCCCTAGGCTGCTGTGCTGCTCCTCCGTTATCGATCAAGTCCCGTTTCCTGGGACTTCTCCTGGAGCAAGCTGTCCACAGCTCATCAGTCATCTTGCTAAGGAAATAAAAGGCATTGTCCTAACCCAGATGATGACCACTTTTTCTGATTGAACATTTGATCCCCCCTCTTTTGACTTCTTGGTTAACAACAGAGTCAACAAATCCCTCAACTTTGATCTGTCACTTTGTACATTCCACATTTCACTACTCCCTACCTCCCTGCATCCCCTCCTGTTGAAGTGTCTCCCCTGTTCACTGTCCTGCCTCCCATTCCTTAGCGTTTCTGGTTCTTGCTGTGTGTAAGAGAGAGATCCTGTGGGAACACTTTCTCCAGAAGAGAAGCCAAAGAAAGAAGGACAAATAGTTTATTAGCCAAAAAGGAGGCTCCAGGCACCACAGACGTAAGATTTGCCAAACCTCACAAGATCATTGGTTTTATTTATTTCCCATTCTGTATCGCGTATTATTTCAATCTCTCCAAGTGCAATAGCAATAAAATTGAAAAACATCCATGGAAACACTTCCAATTAACACAAGGTCAGAAAATGACATTAGAGACCTACACAGCCCATAAAGAAGAAATACACCCAACACCTCCCTGTACTACCATTCTCCTCAGAAACAGCCTCAGCAAACAGGCAGGCAGTGGAACTTGTCTTAAAGGTCAGCAACCAATGTATGCATTTTACCAAGGGCATGGAAGAAAGTATCTGTATCTAGCACCGCTGGTAAGCTACATGTACGAATCTGCAGGTTTTTAGCTTAATTAACCTAGCTAATTTCAATCCAGGCTGAAGCGCAAAGCTACAAAATACTCAGGATGCAAAGCCACAGAGGGCTCTGGAGAACAAATTCAGCACCTTCAGCTGCACCAGAAACACAAAAGAAGGTAGGCCCACCACTGAAAAAGAGATGTACTGTAGGGTCAGTGCATAAGCATTGTTCAGTGAAATAGCTTAACCTCACTATGGCTTCGTCTCAGGCTCCTGTACAGTGCTCTGTGGCACCCAGTAGCAAGTGGGAGAATGAGTGCAGCAAGATGGGCACAAAACACAGCAACTAAAATCAAAACAAAAATGTTTTTAAACAGCTAGAGCGCTATTTCTTGTCCCCACGTCCAACACAACACAGATGGGGCAGCCGGGTAGCTGGAGGTCAGCCATCCAGGCTCCTTTCACAGGCAAATTGAGACATTGTCTAGTGCTTTTCCGAGCCCTTGTGGCCTCTTTCAGCCAAACCTCAGCCTCCAAAACTACCAAAAAGATGCACCTCACATGGAGGTCTTATCCCCAAGACCAAGACCCCTTGTGTAAAGAAGCAATTACCTCAAACTACTCTGTAGCTGAAGGCAGCAGAACGGAGGTGTTCATAGAAGGTGTGTGCCCGACTCAGCAACTGAATCCTGGTTATTACAACTTTCACAGCCTCCCTGCTCCCAAACCTAGGCTGAAATGGGTGAAGAAAACCAGAGGTCTTTAGGTCTGCTTCTGCACAGGCAACTCAGCAACCACCTTCCCATGCAAGGAAGCCCTCTGGCAGGCAGGCAGATAAAGGGAGAGCTCATCCACTTTGAAAGATAGCTGTTTGCAGTATCTCTTAGAGTTGCTTACAGAAGGCTGGTAACCTGTCTCCTCCTTGTTCTACAGAGGTCAGGGTGATGTCAGAAAATCCTTGTAGCCAGTTCCATTTTCCAGCGCTGTCAGTATTATGCTGCAGGTAGATTGTTGACTGGCCAGGTGGCAGCATTCAGCTCACTGCTCTGCGAAGTGCTGCAGAAATGGATGACCAGTAACAGCGAAATACACGCTCGGCGGGGAATGGCTGGAGAGCAGCCTTGAGGAGAAGGACCTGGGTGTGCTGATTGATGAGAAGCTCAACATGAGCCAACAATGTGCGATCTCAGCCCAGAAGGCCAACCGCATCCTGGGCTGCATCAAAAGAAGTGTGGCCAGCAGGTCAAAGGAGGTGATTCTGCCCCTCTACTCCACTTTCGTGAGACCCCACCTGGAGTAATGCATCCAGCTCTGGAGTCCCCAACATCAGAAGGACATGGACCTGCTGAAGCGTGTCCATAGGAGAGCCACAAGAATGATCCGAGGGCTGGAGCACCTCCCCTATGAGGAGAGGCTGAAAGAGTTGGGGGTGTTCAGCCTGGAGAAGAGAAAGCTCCAAGGAGATCTTATTACAGCCTTCCAGTACCTAAAGGGGGTCTACAGGAGAGCTGGGGAAGGACTTTTTACTAGGGCATGTAGCTATAGGACGAGGGGGAATGGCTTTAAACTGGAAGAGGGCAGGTTCAGATTAAACATTAGGAAGAAGTTTTTCACTTTGAAGGTGGTAAGGCACTGGAACAGGTTGTCCAGAGAGGTTGTTGAGGCCCCAACCCTGGAGGTGTTCAAGGCCAGGCTGGATGTGGCCTTGGGCAACCTGGTCTAGTGGGAGGTGTCCCTGCCTATGGCAGGGGGGTTGGAACTCAATGATCTTCAAGGTCCTTTCCAACCTAAACTATTCTATGATTCTATGAAAATTCTAACCAGAAATAACCTCGGTTTAGTCTCTTCCCCAAAATATGAGTTTGTAATCAAGGATGCCATCAATCTGCTTTCAACACAGATCTCATGACAGTTATTTATTTTAACCCTTCCCCTTCCGGTCTCTTCTCCCTTTTCTTGGCTATCTTCATGTACTGGCTTTGCTGAGCTATCTATTTGCACCTCTATCCTGTCCAGCACTATCTGGAGGAACAATGTTGGGAGAGCACGAAAAGACTTCCTGGACATGCGTACCTCACATGAAGAACCAGGTAAGGACTGCCATCCCAGTCCACCAGAGGACAAAGATGGTGCTCAGGCCCCACAAAGAGGGTCTGGGTCAGGAACTGCAGTACCAATTTTACAGCATCAGTATAACTCAGAATAGTCTGGTTTGCAGCAACAGAGTAGCTTCTGGACTAAGGAAGTGGGAGAGGGAGAGGGTGCAAGGCAGCAAAAAAAAGACACAAGCTTTGCATGACACCACAGAGAATAGCGTCTAGGTGGCCTGTGAGAGAGCCCTTTCAAGAACACAAGACTTCTTTTTTGCTTTAATTTTTAGAAACCATCTTGCAAAGTTGTGATACTGTCTAAATATTTATCATTAATTTTTATAGTTCATTCCAATAATTTCTGTGTTTTCCCTGCCACACAGCTGTGCCCATGCTCACCAAACCCTTCATAAGCCCTCAATAGGGAAAGAGATTGCAGCTTCAGATTTGTCCAGGATCTCGACCTTGAACTGGTATCCATCCCTAGCTGTTTCCTCAGAGATCAAGGTTCGGTTATTCCCTCAGCATCTGCACAGCTTTGCATTTATCACTGCAGAACCTTCTGGAGCAGAGAGAAATGGTAATTTCCTCTGAAGGAGGTACACTGGCTAAGAGTATGTTCTTTTTTTAATACCAGAATCATCTGGTTTGTGTTTCTAGCTTCCTGAAACACACAGAAATATCCATTTGAATATAAATGAGAGGTCCCTGACACTGCTCCTTTTGCTGAAAATTTCAAAATAGTATTGAAAAATTTAAGAACAAAAAACCAAAATCAATTTGTACCCATTTGTAGCAATAAAAGACACTGGAGTGTCTCTTTTCAAACTTCTCAGCCTTCTCACAAAAAATTGGAGTGCCTCAAGAAAAAGAAGCACCTCATATGAAAAATGTATTTTAACTGAAATACTAATTTACCACCAAAAATACTTTCAGACCATTTTCTGCAGCTTAACTCAATACGAGTTGCTTTTGCGTAGAGTCACTCAAACAGATAGGTTTGTATATGTAGGCCTCTTTCACAAGGCCTACACTTAAATATTGTAACACATCAGCATCAACAGCTCTTCAGATCACTGAGACAAGCCCCAGTGAGCAAGATAGACAAACAAGAGTCTTAACCAGTGCTTCTTCCAGGATAACAGTCACACTTTCATAATATGAATATCTTCATTATATCCCTTTTGGTGCATTTCTCTTAATGAAATTATATTAAGAGCTTGCCATCAGGGGAAAATTTACCAGTAGAAGTTATACCAATTGACAAGTCTGCAAATTGAAGTCTCTTGCTGACCTTCCATCATTCCTTTAGAAAACCTTCACTTCACCTCTACACAGCTGTAATTTTGTCAGAGCTGGCAAATGGGGTGGGACACAGCACCCAGCACAAGGGCAGAAAAGTAGCATGCAACATCTCAGGGGCTTGAGACATGGGCTTCATCTTCACCTTGCATGCTTTGCCTATCTGCTGTGACCCTGGTTGTACTGCAGGCCAAATCAAAGAGCAACCCTCCATAACATCCTTCTGCTGTTGGGCTCTACAGAAAGGTTCAATAATCCCCAAGGCCCCCTCTCCTGGATGCCTCCATCCTGACTCTAGAACTCACATCTAATGTCCCCAGATTCTATTTTTGCCCACTGTTACTTAGTTCTGCCCTCTGTGGTTCTCACTGTCTTCCTTCACATGTGCCACTTAGTCTCTGAGGGCTTCTCATAAACCATATTCTGACCTCTACATGCGCCCTCCTATTTGGCCCTTAACCCTCTTCTTAAGGCCGCCCTGCACTACCCTCTCCATTGCAGCAGCCCCCAGGGAATGTGCTCACTTCTTGTGGGGGCAGGTCATCACTGCAGCTGGTTCTGTGCTGCCAGAGGGAGTCTTGGCTGTGGACACACACAGCCTATGCAAGACCTCTGGACTGCAGTGCCAACAGAGCAATAGCAGTTCTGAAGCAGACAGGAGACCTTGCTGGGATCCAGGCTTGTCCTCACTTGAGCCTGTTGAGGTTGGTCTTTGCAGGGTCCCTCTGTATCAGAGAAAGCAAAGGTGCTTTCCACTAGGGTGCTGATTTGGCCACTCCAAATTGTCTCCTGGAGCAGTCAGTCTCACCACTGGTCCAACCTTATGAGTGTCTATCTATCCCCTTTCTATCCCTGTGGTCCCAAGCTCTGAGCCTGCTCAGCAGAAGTGGCAGCACCCCAGCTGACAGTGCGCCTTTGTGCTAAGTTCCCCCTGTTCTGTGAGTCTGTTCTTGGAGGTTCAGTCTTCCTCAGCTTCCCTCATCATCTTCCACATCCTCCTCCTCCTCCCATAGCCAATGCACAAAAAAGGCAAAGGTCCCCCTTTCTGGAGAGGACATGAAAACATCTAATCCTCCACTCACATTCCTTTTCATTTCAGATCCTAACTGAAATCACAGGAGACTTTTTTCCTCCCTTACCTACCCCTCTCACTGCCCTCTGTCAGAATTATTCAGCTCTCTGAAGCATTACCAGATACACTATGTAGGAAAGACATGGCAGAAGAAATTAAATAGTATTGTTAGGTATCTATAATTACCCCAAGTCATTTCTTCCACAGTGCAGCAATTTCAAATCTCTGACAGCACTCTCTTTGGAAACCAGATGTTGACCATGTCAGCTGTGTGCTAAGAATGCATTTTCATGAGTTGCGTTTCTTGGAGTTTGCAAAGTGATGGTGGTGGCGGAGGGGGATGCTCCTGGAAAATTCCACCCATGCAGGTGCAGGGCAGGCAGTGCAGAGACCCGCCGGGCTCCCCAGGGCGCAGGGGGCTTCTCAGCCTTCTCTCTCTGTCATGGCACAAACTGGCCCCCTCCTCTCAAGCAGAACACAAAGGAAATTTTTTCCACACTCCTGCTCCTAGAAGGGCAGACAGGGAGGTTGGGGGGGAAGAGCCTATTTGGGAGAGGGAGGATTCACCCCAGGGAGGTTGTGCTGCTTGCCCTCCGGGGCAACACATAGACAGACATGGAACAACAAAAATTAAAAATTTGGTGGATGTCTCTCCAGGCAGTTCCTCTTCACCTCCCTCCCATTTGGTCTGTCCCGTCCCAGAGTCAACAGCCACAGCAACCAGTCTCCCTGCATGTTCATCAGACAACTGTTTTGAATCTTCTAAAAGAACCCACTGACCCCTGACAGTCAATCTAAATGCACCTCCTGCCACCCCATTACTCTTTAATTACACTCATTTGGGTTGTCCTAAAGAAGTCCTTCTTTTCCTTATTGATTATTCCTTTCAAACACTTGCAGAAAATTATCATACTCCCTATCTAGCAAAAATATATACTTGGGAAAAATCTATCCTCAGCAACCAGGCAAGGGTCCAGTAAGACACAGGCTACCCAGAGAAAGCAGTTTTTAACTAAAGTTCAAGTAACATTGCACAGTAAACCCTGGGAATACTTCGGAATGTTTATCTGAGACAGGGGACTTCTTAATGGAGAATGTCCTTAGTGCAGATATCACTAGACTGTACTCTTTTAATCTTTATTTGTAAGACAGTGTCTCCATTAGTCCCAGGCTGGAGCAAGGTGTCTGGGCAATGAGCAGTAAAATATATACACACACAGGACTTTTTCTGGGACCAAACACAGGAGACAGCGCATGGATTAGAACAACTGTTCAAACACAGACACACACAGCTCTCTATGGGTTTGTTCTTCAGCCATCCTAAAAGCTGAGACCTCAAATAGCAGCCATCTGTAAGAAAAGGGACAAGGCGTGAAGCTGGTGGAAACTACAAATGCAGCTGACCTGCACACAGAAGCTCAAGGAAAGCAGCTGTCCACAGGTAGCTCCTGTCAGAGGCAGAAAAGCTACAGAAATGAGATGCTGCCATAATCCCAGCAGTCTTTACAAAGCAAACATAATTAAATGCAGCGATACAAAGAACTCTGGCCTAAGTGAAAATGAGCACACATCTAAGAAGGAAAGCAAATAGCTCCCACTTCTAAAAAAGAACAAAAGTAAAGCACTGGCCTGGAAGAAGTGACCTGAGCAATTCTGAATTCTTAAACCACCCAGATGATGCTTGGAGCAAACAGTTAAACACACTGTGCAGGAGCTGATGTCAGGCAGCAGACTGCAGAAGAGGGGACTCTCTCTGTTATTCCCAGATCTCCCAGCTTGGACACTGAGACCATCGTACAGCACTGCTTAGCCTGGAAAACTTGCAGCACACCCCTGCTGTCCAGTGCTGCACCCAATATAAGCTGATTTACCAGCAAACTCTATTTATTCTCAAAAAACCCAGGATTACATAATACCAAGGTGGATCTACTGGGAGAACAAAAGGATCTACAGCACCTGTTAGCATTAACATTGCAGCATGCACCCCGTGTTACGTGATGGGCGGCAAGCTGCCCTGCCGCACAGTTTCCCCAGTCTCGTAAGGGCTGGCCCTGCATGTGCCAACACCGACTAAAAGGGTGTTCTGATTAGGCAGTGCAAAAAGTGATTTTTCAAAACAAGGTCTTAACAATACAGAAAAAAAAAAAGTATTGCTTCAGTCTAAACCCAGGTTTGTTTGCTTTTTTGAATTGTCCACTAATCAAATTTGTCCATTCAAGGCACACACAAAAATCATGTTCTTTATCAGATGTAATTAATAAAAGTGATGGAAATTTGGATCCAAACAAACATCTGCAAAGCCACTTCGAGTACTCACTGGCAAAGGCGTTTCAATTAAAAAAGAAAAAAATAAAGAAAAAAAAATCCCAGTCCCAAGGGCTAGACTTCTCTCCTGAGATGTGACAGAGACCACGGTTTAAACCTCCGGTCTGAGTCAGGTAGAAGCGATTTGAATGCAGTTTTCCCATTGCCTAGGAGTCTGTCCTCACTGTCTGGCAAACGAGGCTCTGGGATCTGGGGGAAGACGCTGCCATTTCCTCCTCCACGTTGCCTATGTGAATGGTATCGAAAGGCTTTTGTGAGTCTACAGGAAAACACCAAAATGTCAGTTTTCATTTACAGCAATAAATCCTCCATATCTGACCAAAATTAATGAATACTTTTGTTGATCCCCAACTATGTTTTTTCACAGACTCGTTTGTTCCTCCCACCATATTTCTGAGGCTCAGGCATCATCATCTGGGAAGAGAAGGACACAGGCCTTATCCCTCCTGGTATTTAATGATCCGTCTCATTTTCCCCCAAAACCGACTTTGGGGACAAAATTGGCCAGAGTCCAATTAAAAATTCCTCGCCTCTGTCCATCTGAGACTCCTCTTTCTTACCCTACACGCCTGTGCAGCGCTGTTTTGCATCATTAAACAGCCTAACCCCATTCCACCACACGAGCGGCTGAACGTTACTCATAGTGAAATGTTGCCTGTATGTTAATTTTGCAAAGTGCTTAGGATCCTTCTCGAAGGAAGGAACAACAGAAATGTAAGTCATTATCATGTACAGGAACCGAGGAAATAAACCTAAGGGAAACAAGCACCAGAAACTGTCACACAAAATGCAGACCAAGTCAAAAGCTTAAACAGGAACAAGAAAAAGGCTGTCAAACAATCTTCCAGGCTTGGCATGGTGGGAGACGTTGCAGAATGCAGCTAGCCCGGCAGAAGGAAATTAAATAAGCCTGGCAAACTGCTGACTCGGCAGAAGACAGCACAACCCCCAGCACATTTTAGAACTAAACCCAGGTCAGTAAATGCCAGAGCCTTTCAGGAGGAAGAAAGGCCAAAGGATAGTGACAGAAACTCCGACACCACTACGAGGCAACGAAAGAGTGAGCGCCGGGGTCTAACATTACCAAAGGCAGTCTGAAAAAATTACAGACTCGGGGAAAACACAGTTCAGGCAGAGGGAAAACAAACGACGCTGAACATATTGTATGCTCAAATCGATGACACTAAACGCATGCCGGAGTTCATGAGCAGCAAGAGTAACTCAAGCACACAGTAGCTCCAATGATAACCACAGTTTTAACACTGAGATACCTTTGAAAAGCTGCAAAGAAGTTAACGCATAACAGTGCGGACAAAACCACAGGGGAAAAGACTGTCCTGGTCTAGTAAAAATACTGCCAAGATGCAGGTCAGTGTCAAGCCAAGTCAACCTCGCACAATCAGGATTCAAACCCAAAGCAAGGAGCGTGGGAGAACCAAGCACAGAAACGCTGGCCAGTACCAACACCAGAGGAGAGAAACCAAGCCAAAGACCCAACAAACAAGCTATTCCTTACTGAAAAAAACAGTTTGAGCAATTTCCTATTAAGAAAAATTTATTTCAAATGCATTCAGAAACAAATGTGGCCAGACTTTTACTCCAGGAAAAGCAAACTGCCAAAACCCTGGCAAAAAAAAAAAAAAATGGAGAAGAGGAGGAGGAAGAGAAAGAAAAACAAAACCAAAAGAAAAAGGCAAAGGAAAGAAAAATGTAGGGTCCTATAAATATGCAGATAAGGGCACAGCAGTACCTCCCTTCTCTAAAGCCCCACAGAAGGAAAACAGAGCCTCCAGTTCAAAACATTTGGGAAATGTAAAAATAGAAAAAGCAAAGGATTCACAGGACAAGCAAAGATGTCGTCAACATGAGACAGAGTCTCAAGCAAATGCAACCGAACAGATGAAAACACACCCTCAGGCGCCAGGAGCACGTTCACTCACTGTGAGTCTCCTTCAGCAGAAGCTATGCTAGCTCTTTCTCCAGACTCAGCTTGGTTGGTTGCTTCCTCTCTGCCCTCCTCTCTTCACAAATTTCAAATCTTAAAGCCGTCAAAATTCCCATGCTTTCCTCAGCTGTGTTTTTGTTGCATAGTCTGGCCACCAAAAGCAACAGGAAAGAAACTGCCTCTTCCAATGGCACTGGGGCAACTTGTGTGGTTTCTGCCTGCTACAGACTCCCTGAAGTGATTTCCAGTATGTGGCTGAGGACAAAGCAGGGGAAAGTGAAGTTTGCTGTGCTGTGTATCTGTCCAGTGTTGTAAGACACACAATCTGCCCGTGTCGCTTCTGAGTGGAGTACACCTGGAACAATTACTGTTGGGCTGATAAATACTCAGTTCATTTGTAAATGGAGTTTGGAGAAAAAGTCATTCTTGTGCTCAGATTGAAGTTAGAGAAGAGTTTTGGCCTGAAGAGAGGGCAAGGGAGGGGATTCTTAGCATGTCAGCATATATCACTTAGACTTTTCACAATGACGTGCTGTGCTTAAAAATGTCAATGCACAAAGTGAAAGCTTTAGAAAATTTCATTTTCGCATGACATTTTTATATCAAAACTGGTCTATGTTAAAAAATGTTTTTACGACATCTAAATTACCTGATTTTTTTTTTTTTTCAGGTCAGAAAAATATTTTGTGCGGATTGAAAAATAAATATGAATTTGTTTTCGTTCACAAAAAATACAAAACAACAGCTATGTTTCTTTCTTTCATTTCTAATGAAGTCAAACCCCCCTTTTTGTGTTTTTGAGGATGTTGTGGACTGATCAGGGATGATAGGATGGATCCTTGATACTGCATTGTGATAGGAATATTTAATTACTCTACCCATGCTTGAAATCTCATCTTCCCGCAGCAGCTCAGCTATCACCTGAATTAAGATATGGATGTTTATTGTCAACATGCTGAGATAACACATTCCCACAATCAATGAAATGCTCACGATGAAAGGGACACAGATACACAGCAACATCTGACGTGCCATGGAAACCTCCAAGCTGGTGGCAAGCAGGAGGGTTTTCAACCAGAAGCACTGTGGCTCTAGCAGTAGTGCACTAGCCCCGAGCTGAGAGGTGATGCTGCATTGCAAGATGTAGCCTTACCACAGGTTTTTTTGGTCTTCTCTAAAGGTAGGATTATCCCCTCGGATGTTAAGACGACTGGAAATATTCCAGCAGCACTGGGTATTTTTGAGTTGTTGCGCCTTCTCAGACGCAGCTCTCCAAGCATGCAAAAGCACCTTTACTGCTTTTTCCCATCTGCCCTTCACACTCTCAATGAGGCACCCATAAGCCTGCACAAAGCCAGTTATAATTCTCTGCTGCCTATCAAAGCCTTCACAAGAGTTAGGCAGTTGGTGTGTAAAGCCTGCTGCCTACCATGCTGACTAATGTTGTCTGATTGTTCCCTTGACTCCCCCGTTGGTCCATCTGTACCCATCTGCTGCCTTTTGTCTTCTAATTAAAGTGTAACCACTTTGGGGTAAGAGCCACCTTTCTGGTTAGCGTTCACACAGCTCCCCGCAGAGAGGAGTCACACGTCCATAACTGGGTGTGGGAAACAGCGATGACGACGCGCAAGAGGTGGCTGCGTGTACACACAGCAAGACGGAACAGTGACCCCCTTGCTGTGTGGCATGGTCGAGTCAGCTGTAAGAAAGCCCCAAAATAGAGCTCTCATCTAGAACACAACCAAGGCAACAGCAGTCTTCTCTGCCTGAATGGTGTTACAACATTAGTACACAGGGCACAGTCCTCAGGGTTGCCCTGTCCAAGGAGTCACGTTGGCAACCCCAGTAAAGGTCAGATGGCTACAATCACCCTCATCAGCAACACCAGCACAGAAGTGGTACGAGGCATTCTAACTACAGCCTGGGCCTAATAAAGATCTCCAGATTTTCCAATATCTGATTTGCATTAGAGGACAAGGTCTCTCCAAGAAGCTGTCATTGTTTCAATGTAAGAATTCCCTCTGGTAGCCAAGGAGTAGGGCCTGGTGGAGAAGAGCCAGAATACTTTTCTGCAGGCTCATGAATCATACAAATACACTCCAAAATTAAAGCAAACAAAGTCAGGAACTGCTTCAGCAAAAGGCAAAGAGAGTGAACAGCTTATACTGACATAATATACAGTGGTTAGGAGGAGACACCCAACTAGTGTCCCGTTTGGTCAGAGAGATGGACTAGCTCATTATTGCAGGGTGCAGTAATCTAATCTAATGGTCTGATACAATCAGTCAGCAAAGATACCATTTGATCAGCATGTCCACAAGATTTACGTAGGAGGCTTTTTCAGAAAGATTGTTCCATTTATCGTCTGATAAGGAAAGCTTTTTGTGGCACTTGCATCTGCCCTTCTCCTTAGGAGTCAGTGTAAGATTAACGTGGCCATAATTAGCCACAAATACATCAAGTTACATCCCAGGCAACTGTGAGAAGCCAGGCCAAATCCTGGCAGTGGGTGCAACATAGGTGCACAAATAAAGCCATCTGGTTGTCTGATTGAATCAGGGTCATCAACAGACCCATAAGATGTGACCTAGATCAAGTATCCAAGGGACACTCACTTGGGAGTAGGGTATCCATAAAATATGTATTCTTTGATGCAACCCTGCTGCCTAATGAGAAGCAAGGATTCAGCAAATTACAGTCTCTTAGAGAAATGTCCAGAAAGAACAATTTAAAAATAAGGGGGAAAATACGCGTACAGACTCCCATTCTAATTTCAGCCATATGTGCTTAAATCGAGAACGGTCCATCTGCCCTAAGTGAAGCTATATCCTTCTAAAAACTGGTTCTATGGGAACAGAATCAGTCACTAACTCTGAGTAGGTTTAAACAAACTCCTATGCCATTTCTCCTCAGGGACAATGAGTCATAAATCCCCATGTACACAGGGAAATTAGCAAAACAAGACTCATTGGCAAAAACAATCCAATCTTGTCTCACCATAAAAGGAGCCGGTGGGATAAAAACCATTTCCTCTCTGAAGTCCCTGGACATGCTGTCAAGATGCCAAAGCTCCACACAGAGAGAAGAACCTGACCAAAGGCAGTAACTTCTACCCCAGGAAGGCAAGCATACCTGTGCATGCATGTGTAAGTGATCAGAAAGGCTTGCTCAGGTCGACACCAGACAACACAAGGAGGAAACTGTCTCAAACAATCTAGTCATCTTTTGGGGAGGGCCTTCAGAGAAGATGCATTTGTACAGCTGCAGTTTTCACCTCACAACCCTACATTCTTGTTCCTCTCTTATTTTTAAAAAGCCTTCGTCAGAAAATGAAATAAAAAAATCTAAATCCTTCCTTCTGCTGCGCAGGCACATGATTCATGCTGGTTCTTCATGGAGTGGCCAGTACCACACAGACCCTTACTAAGAGCCAAAAATACTGATCAGATTTTCAGTCCTCTTCCCTGCTCCCATTCTTTCTGCCACTGGGACATTGAAACACACAAAGAAATGATGGTGAATATTTCTTTTAATGCACAGAAAGACTTGAGATCAGACCTGAAGCCTACATCATCATCATCAAAAGCTACAGCCTCTTCAGTGTCTCTGTGGTGTTCATCCGCCCTCCAAAGCTGCAGACTGCAGGAGATGACAAGTGCCTCCATAAGGACTTTTATTTGCAGCGATCCACAATAGCTTTCATGTTCTAACTGCCTGCTCATACAAAAGGTACATGGTAGAAGCTTGCAGAAATGATGTCCTCACTGGACCAGGCCTGAAGTTTTTGCTGATCAGCTTGTCCATAACCCAGTTTTTCTTTCCTGTCAAATAAATGGTCTCTTGTGAGACACTCTTCAGGTTCATCTTGTTCATCTTATCACAGAGGTGTAGACTAGCAGAGAACCACAAGAGATCACGTACTGCATCCACCAGCTCCGAGGCAGGACAGGACAGATTTAGACCCCGCAACGCTGGATATTTTTCTATGTGTCCTCCAGCAAATGAGCCTCATCAGCAAATGAGCCTCACCATGTCTCACCATGTTAACAATTAGACAGCTCCCTACATATCTAACTGAATTCTTTCTGCTTGAAAATGTAGTGAGATGTCTTCTTTCTGTTTATTGTGGACAGGAAATGCAACTGACCAGAATGTCCTTTTTTCAACAATGATTCAGATGTCCAAAGATTTATCTTGTTCCCCTTGCTCTTTTTTAGATAAAACAAACCTTATTTTTCCATTTTTCTTTTCCAAATCTTTCTTGCCTTTCTGTAGATCCCTCCCACATCCTGAGGAAACCCTTCCCAAGCACAGGTGGGCATAACACTGCTCTGGCCCAAGCAGGGGATGGGGTCGCACAAGTTTGCGAACTCACCTTACGTGGACTACGATTAGGCTGAACCACGCCTCTGGAAAGCGCATGCAGCAGAGAGACTGTTTTTCACCCTATTGCAGCATTAGGAAGCACTGGAAGTCTACAGTCACTGAGGCAGCTGACAGCATGTCACAGCAAATGGCCCCAATCCCAGGGAGCACTAATGTGTGCAATGGTGTAGGGGAACAGCCTAAGATCAGCCTGTCCGTGAATCTGTAATCATGGCCACACCGATGGCTAGGGGAAGCAGAACAGATGCTGCTAATTGATTTTCAAGAGTTCAAAAGTCAAACACTGATAATTATAGGAGCAGCAGCAGGCAAACATTTTATCTGCTGAGGGGGGTGAGGGTTGATAGGGGCAGAGGATTAGCACATACAGCAGGGAGAATTAATCTTTCAGCATAAGTTTCCCAGCTGTCCTCCTCTAAGATGGCTTGTAGTGGCACCCTGACCAAACCCATCACCCAGAGCTTTGCTCGTCCAGCCAGGAGCAGGAGATACTGAAGCATGTGTGGTAAGAGAGGCCCCAGGGAGCCTCAGAAGCAAAGGGCTCTGTGGAGTGGCACAAGAGGTTGCTTTCATGAGCCACATGGAAAGGATGCAGACATCCCCAGTGACACACCTAAGGGAAGAGGCAGAGAAGCACCAGCAAAAGGAAGAGGCTGGGAACAACTTGGTGATCGAAGTGACGCAAAACTCACTAGAAATTAAAGTAGAGAAAGAATCCCAAAGAGGGCTGCAGAGATAGTAACATTTGTGTCATTCCCAGATTTGCTGGGGGAAAGCAGACAGGAGGAGCTGGGAGCTAATGGGACAGGACTGCTGTGCCCTGCTTGAGCCGAGAAGACGGATGTGAGCAAGAGCTGGACAGCAGCACTTGCCAGCTCTCACAAAGGGATCATGAAACCAGAAATAAGTCCTCATCATATGTGGGATTATAGGAGAGCAGCGGAGAAAGGCATCCAATAAAGAAAAAGCCTGGGTGAAAACTCTTCCCACACAAAACGTCACAACCCACAGACACAAAACCTAGTGTACTACCGAGCCTCTGGCTCACCTTGTGTGACCTCTGGCCCCAGCTCATTGCTGCATTGAGGCAGGGCCCTTCACGGGGCATAATGGTGGACCTCCTTCGCCACCTCCCTCTGCATACTTGCCCCTCTATGATAAATACAACAGAGGCACTAAGGCACCCAAAACACACGTGGGCTGTCTGGCCAGTGAAGCAAAGAGCTCTACTAACTAGTTAATTAAAAGGTAGTGAGGGAAGGCATTCAGTCTTCTGCCCCTAGGGAGCTGAGAACAGAGAAGTGAATGAAATGCAGCACATTTGCTTATCACAAGACGAATTGTTACTCATGGCTACAAGAGCAGAAGAGCTCAGGTTACTGCCCCTTTCCAGAAAATGGTTGCTCTGTGTTCTTTTGTGATTGTCAGCCCTACCAGGCTTCAGTCTGTCTGAAGGACTGAGGAGGAGATTTATCATCATCAGGGCCTGGGGACAGCTGTAGCTCTCCTGGAAAATGAATTCCTGTTCTGAAATAACTGATGAGGTTTTGAAGGTATTTCTTCCCAAATTGGGATGAAAAGTCAAGAATCTCAAAAACTTTCACAGACCTGAAATCCTGAAACACTTCAGTCACTGTCTGCATCTTTGCCGCGCAGAAAATGGAAGGCTCCGCACCTGTTTTAAAACATTTCTTTATACACATATACTCCATGAGACATACTCCTCACAATCTATATGCCATCTTTCAAGAATCAACTACACCAAGCTGTACAGAGCAGCAAACTGTGTCACTAAATCCAGAGGAGTCTAATAAAAATGATCAGAAGACTAGAAAACATGACCTACCAGGAGAGACTCGACAAAATCTTGTTTAAACTACAGCCGAGATAACTGGGAGACAACATGATAGAAGCCTTCAAACATGCATAGGGAAGATAAAAAAAAAGGAAGAGAATAAACAATTCTCTATGTCCACTTGGGAGATGCCAAGTAGTAATGGGCTTAAACTGCAGTCAGGGAAAACTAGGTTAGACATTAGAAAAACTTTCCAGGGTAAGGAGAAAGAAGCCATGGAAGAGATTGCCACAGGATTTCATGGAGTTTCTAGCATTGAAGGACTCTCAGAACAGGTGAGTAAAACATCTGTCAGGAATAATTTCAGTCTAGTTGATCCCTCCTTTGGGCATAGGGAGGGACTAAATGACCTCTTGATGTTCTTTCCGGGCACAGCGTCTTATTATGGATAAAAGTGTGCAGCGATGTAATTAAAGACTGAGCTATAGTGAATGCACACAAGTGGACTGAATCAGTGTTTCCCATGCAGCCTTTCATCTCTCATCTCCTAACCACCTGAGTGTTTGACTTGGAAACTCTCCTATGCTTTGTGCAATTTCTTCTGTACGTTGCTTTGAAGTTGCCAGGACGAAGTACCTTGCTAATTTAGCAAAAATTAGTGAGAGTTTGGATGATTTTACACTGCAAAGCAATGCACTTACAAAGGTATTGGGATTGTGTGCTAATAATATATAAACAATTTATGGCTTGTATTGTGGCATTGCCTGGAAGCTGCTGTTAAGGGCCAGCACTTTGCTTTGCCTGACTCTCCACAAACACGGAACACAATTATGATCTTTGCCACAAAGAGCTCTGTTTCACCCTTATGTTTTAATGTTTGCATTTCCACTGAATGGAGAAAATTAAGAAAAAAAGTATGAGCTTCCAGGTATGAAAGCCTTTTGTTTGTGATCAGAGCATGCTGGAGATGAATTCTGCATTCCCCAGGAAGAATCTGCCAGTGTAAAATTCAAACAGCTCAGAGTTTGGTGATGATAATATTCACTGAGTGATACACCCACTTCAAGGTAAAACCTTCGTGTTCAGAAAGCACTATGGGCTTTTCATACCACGAATACCATAGTTCATCATAGTCTCATTTCAATCCAGCCCCAGCTCCTATGAAATGAAGAACTGTTCTGGTTTAATGGATACCAAGTAATCTGCACAGACAGCAAGGCTCAGGCAGGTCCTAAGCCCAAAACACTTCAGCTCACCAGTGTCCCTTCCACTAATTGTCTGCTTCATCTGAGAGACCACGGATATGCTCTCAGAGACTGAACAACCCCTCTCACCACTCATGGAAGCCCCCGAGCCCTCACTGAGGGTGCAACAGGGTAATACATATCACAAGCAGGATAAAAACAGGACTGCATCTAGCTGTGCCTCCCCAGAGCCTACAAAGCATTCCAGCAACAGATTCCCTACAGCCAACCCTGCTAATAATCCCTAGCAGGATTCATGCTGCTACTGCCTCGTTTTCCAGCTCTGATGACAGAGTTTTCCTCTGTGAGAACAAATTTGGTGCCAGCTAGGAACAAATCCTCCTGGACTTTGCTTGGTGGGATTTAGTGAAGTTGTGTGATAGACAGAGCCTGACGTGAGGTCTCTGCAGCCTGAGCCTTGCTGGCCCACCCCATATGCAATATCCAGCCAGCCTGCCTCCAAACATGTCCAAGAGTTGTCCACACATGCTGATGCCATGCCAGACGTTTTCTCATATTCCTGTCCCATTGAGACCTCTGCTGATTCTCCCAGACCATACACTCTTATCTGGTCTGCACAGCGCCAAGACCATGAGGTAGATGGGCCTTCCCGGAAACCAGGCACAAGCTGGGTCCTTCTTCCCTCTCCCCAAACTCCTAAAACTACTGGCAGACCTTAGTGGCTGCCAAGGACTAATGAGATGGCTCTTCTCCCTCCTTCAAAAGTTGTTCCTCCAGCCCTCTTCTAAATACACTTCTCCTGACAGCCCCCTATTTCATTCTCATTTCCCCGTTAACTTCTTCCTGGCTTTGGCCATGCATGCCGCTTGCAAGTCCATGCAGAAAACAAGCAGCCAAGGAGAGAAGGCTTTCTGTGCCTGGTGGGGCAAAGGGACAATTTTCTAAGCCATACACATGATCCTATCCAGACCAAACTCTGCTTCATATCTATTGACTGCTCTGCTGAATTCTCCTTGCTTTCACTATGACTTCGCCCCCCCCATCACTTTCTTATATTGTATTTTCTTAGCCTTCAAACTAACTCCTCTATTTCAATTCAAACCTTTTGGGAGTGCTTGTTCTGGGCCTGGACCACTGACATTTATGGGGGAGGTGAAATGAATGAAAGCTTTGCACCAACACAGAAATCCACACCGTTTCTAAAATGGTGCTTTGGGTTACATGCAAATTATTCAGAAATATGCAAATTTGGATCTTTGAACAACTTGATACGATCTCACGTACACATCCTACTTACTGCACCATCCCATTGCAAATGACACTGGCCAGATATATCAAGCACAGTTAACACTGGAATACATTACTAAGTGTGGTTGTAGCTCAATCACAGTCGTTTTGCATACAGAACTTCACTGCCTCCGAGCCATGCAGAGAAATATTTTCTGTCTCTGCCATTGAAACCCATAACACAGAGGAGGCCTCTTCTCTAAAAGGCAGAAAAACTTATGTTTGGAGGTTACAGAAGGGAAGCCGATGAATTTTTTATGCACGCTAATGGAAGAGTGTAATGGCATCCTGCTTGGAGAAGACAGCAGCCTGGGTATTGGAGATACCAGTAGTCCAGGATGCAAGGAGGAGATTGCCAGCTCTTGATAAGAACTACAGAAGGGGGGGGGGGGGGGGGGGGGGGGCAGGGGGGCGATTATTCGCCTGGAGCCTTCCTCCATCCTCCTCCCTGAGGCAGTTTGAGAATTACCAAACATGTCCTACCCTCTCCCACTTCCTCTCCTTGGTCAGAAGGATGATCACCAGCTTGGGATGCATCTGGTATCCGTCCTCACTGAACGACAAATTCCTGCCTTCAAAGGTGACATTGATCAGGTACCTGCAGGAGAGAGAAAAGAGTGAGGAGAACATTAACGTTTGGGAACCGAACCCGAAATGAGAGCCTGCCCCTGTCCTGTAGCTTACATCAGGATGGTAAGAGCACAGTGCAAACAGTGTTATGAAGCTAGGGACAGCAAAAAAAAAAAAAAAAAAATCTAAGAGGATGGGAGAAGGAGAAGCAGGACAATTACTGCAGGAATGGGGACAATCAGGCAAAAGCAAGGCAATTGACCCCATTCTGAGACTGGGATTTTGAAGCTATGTCCCACATTGGCTTTCAATGAATTCCTGAAAGTACGACTAGGAGTCAGATGCACACAGGTGGGCTCATGGTCCTTGATTTCCCCTTACCCCAAAGGGGAGAGGGATCCACAGCAATTTTCTGTGAGAACACACTCCACAGCCTACGCTTTGCTCAGTTTCCAAAGGGGATTTCACATGTCATTTGAGGACAGTGATGGCCAACAGGTGAAGCAGTGGAGACAGCCTCCCCCCAGCCCAAACATCGAGTCAATGATAAAGAAAGCTGCTGAGAGCAGAGGAAGGAGCAGCACACCTGCAAGAAGATCCATCCCTTTTAGAGCCAGGACGCCTCGCAAGGCCCAAAGCAATCCTCTGAAACAGTTTAAGAATAGGGACAGTGGATGTTGAGATAGTCCAGTGAAAGTCCTTTTCTCTAGGGACAGAGTCATGCCTTATACCCGGCAAGATCAAAATAAAGGGTGATCAGCCCTGCAAGTCCCTGCAGCCAACATTAATGATTCTCTTTGTCTGGAAAGGCCCCATCATTTCTGCACAAGGCACCCCCCCCTTTGGGGCATCTTATGTCAGCTGTACAAATGGACTATTAAACAGTCCGGGCTTCAATCTTATTTATCCTAAGGCCTCTTCACTCAGCTCTGGCAGTGGGGAAGACCTTTAAGTGGACCGAGATTACAGTTACACTCATTTCAAGGTCTTGCTGCATCGTAAGAGCATGTTAAAATGGTTTTGCTGTAAATGAGAATCAGGTCTATTGTTTTCTTAACTGTCAGACTGTCCAGAATGACACTGTGGGGAAGAGGAGGAGGCAAATACACATTTCACAGTTCAGTGGCTTATATGACATCTCTGTGGCACTCTGACAGTTTCTCCTGTTCATATATTTCACTTCAATTCACAATCCTGTTGCATGAAGTAGATTTTGCCTTTATACACCTGCTCTGGCACCAGTAGCATCACATCACCGTGAGAGGCAGAGGTGACCAAGCTGCCTGCAGGGCTAGCCCCAGGACTCTGCCCTCCTGTGCTTTGCCCAGTTCTCCAATAAATTTCCATTACAGACATGAGAGGTTCTTCTGCTCTATTACGCCATGACACCAGGAAACATTTCCCAATATTCAGCTTCAGTTTGTCCCTTCTAACTCAGTTTGAACCAATTTCAAGAAAAAAAGAGGAAAATAAATCTGTTCTTTCAGTGGGTTCACACTTCCCCACTATCTGCACATAGAGAACTCCTAAGAGAACTACTAATGTAATGAAAGCATTTAGAGTAGGGAAGCTTCTTCAAACAAATAAAAAAAAGGTCATGATCTTAGCTTCTTCCTTTTCCCAAACTTTTTTGTCCTAAGTCCATTAATCAACAAAAATCATCCACTAATTCCCCATTATCAAGTGCAATCAGCAATTATGTTTACTTCTCAAGGAAATTCCATACTTGCTCCATGTTGTGACCTTCAAGGGACGTGCACAGCATAGGAAACAGCCATAAGGGAGCCCAGTGTGAAACATGTGCAACAGGATGATTTTCAAAGGCAGACTATTGGTTATTTTTCAAAACCCAGACCCATTCAACACCCAAGCACTAAGAGAACCCCAAAACATCAGCCACACGGAAAATCTTAGCCACGTAGCTGCTTATAATAGTGTAAAACTTCCCATGTCAGGAACACACATGCTCTTTTTCAAGCCTTTCTTTCCTGGCAATTTGCATTGCTCTAGTGCTTAGGAATGACAGGCACAGACGACAGCCAGGTATGTGCATCCTACCAGACCTCTGTAAGGCTCTGGTGGTGGGAAAGACCTTCCAGTGGTCAAAGAACACAGCTACACCCATTTCATGACTTCTCTGCACTGGCCACCAGAGTAAAGACAAAGCAAGACTCTAAGAAGATGAGGATGCCGTTAGCCTGGTGGGAGTTGCAGCTTTATATGTCAGTAGTTAGAAAGCAGTGCCAATATCTAATTAAACAAACAGCAATAATAAGCTGTTCTCAGCCCTCTTTTCCCTCCCACCTGAGAATGATGCCACTATGGGAATCTCCCTTGCACAGCCTGACAAGAAGAGTTCACAGAAATCAGCAACAGATATGACACAAGAGGGTGTCATTTCTGTTCGTTTTCCACTGGAAAGATTAGAACCACTAATAATAATCAAGGAGGGATCATCAGCGACTCCAATCCTTGGAGCTGCCTTGAGATTTACACTTAAAGCGGCACTAAAATCCCTCGCTTCGCACCTTAATGACTGAAATTAGTCTCCAAATTTGGCACAATAACCCTTCAGAGGGTTTTCTCTCGAACCCATTAGCAACATGTTTACAGAAGTTTGCAGGAGTAGTACAGAAGTGGCTGCCCCAAACAGCTTTCCCGCACTCCTGTGGCTTGCTGGGTCCCATCACCTAGGGCGAGAGCTGGAGCGCGGGGCTTGCTCAGGTGCACTGAGCAAGGGGACGCCTGCATGACAAAGCATCAGGGCTTGAAGGACTCCCTGGCAGGCCAAGCCAGCAGCGTGCTGCAAGGCAGCCACACTCAAGTGGCTCTGCCCTCCATCACTAACACAGCGAGAGTCATCCCCTTCGGCAGCAGTGATGCCCTGGTACACCAGCACTACTCCTGCCTGCTTTGGCCAGGGGGATTTGTTTCCTCCCTACAGCCTACACACACTCCTGTCCCCAAACAGGCAACTAGGGGACTGGGAGACTCTGTGGCATGTCTGCAATGAGCCACCAGATGCAATAGAGGCACAACGTGAGGGCAGCAGGCTGTGCACGCAGGTGAGGTCGCCCAAGATGAAAGTGTGCCTGTAAAGGGCTTAATCCATGATTCCCTGGGTGTTTTGACACCAAGATGGAGAGAGAAACAGAAAGGGGGGTGGGGGGACAATAACAACAAACACAGGTAAATTAATTTAATTTGCTAGAAACACCTTCCAGCAAAGAATTTTGCTGATGCAAGTGTTTCTGAAGCTGCTCGGCGCAACAACAGAAGCGTTGAGCCCTTCCCCAGCCTGGCACAGATGCAGCAACTGCAGTGCCCAAACTAAGCCAGGTGGGAGCAAAGCACACATGACACTGTGGAAACAGGCTGACATTGTGAGCCCCATGGTACAGACCAGCAGGCAGGAATAAAGAAGGAAGGGATGTGTCCTTGGGCACCAAGCAAGTCAGACTCAGGGGGACCCAACTCCCCATCCTGTGCTGTAACCATTAGGTAACATCACCTACCGTAGATGTGAGGCTGACAGCCCTGCAAACTAATGGAGACTGTTTCCAAGGCTGGTTGGCATAGGAAACAGAGCATTGAAACCACATCAGATGGCCAATTTAGGACCAGCAGAGAGATGATGACATTTTAAACAGTTTCAGCTAGTGATGGGGAAAGGCTGGAGAGGCAAATGTGGCAAGCGGAGGGGACCTGGGGGAGACAAGGGTGTTAACAAGATTTTTCTCTGCCCCAGAAACAGCTCTGAAGGAGATACATTTGAAATCAGCACTAACCACTCCTAATTCTGCCTCCAGTGCCTTCCTGGGAACCAGCTCCTCCTGAAGCTGTTGACCAGGTGGGCAAATTTGAACAATGCCCTGGTTCAGACCATCACACTCCCGGTCTCGTGTGTGCATCCACACACATACACTCCCCTGTGCCCTTGTCAGTGCTTGTTACGCTCCAATGAGACAAGCGGTCTGTCTGAAATTGCATGATTATCCAAACATCAACCGCTTCTCTGAATAAGACAGGACATACAAATAAAACAGCCTCAGTGAGTCATCTTGGCAGTCCAGCACATGGGGCAAAAACAGGCTGTAGGTGGACAGTGGGGAAAGAAAGGCTATAGGACACCTCTGCCAGAGAGGATTTGCAGGGTTAAAGGCTGGTGGAGTTTGATGCAGAATAAGGGGATGGGGATGCAGACTACCATCAGCCTCTTTAGAAACTCAGCGTAACAGGAAACATTGAGGCCGAACGAAACAGCAGTGAGGTGAAGGCAGTGAAAGGCCTTTACCCCACAGAAAATAGTAAAATAGCCTTTTTCTTTCCCCTAGAAACAGCATTAAAAGCCCACCAGCCAGAGGGACCAGGTACAGGTGTAGCTGCCTGCCCAGATCTACCTCATGCCCAGGAAAGAGCAAAGACAGATGAGTTACTGCATCTCAGCACAAGTGTGCCACAGCTCCAAACGTGTTCCCTCACCCAGCCCTGGCAAGACCTGCCCAGCCTGGGCTGATGCAAACAGCTTTGGCACGGCACATCATTCCTGCCCTGCAGCAGGTCCTGCCTGCCCCATACACCTGCTCCTGGACGAGGGTGAACAGACAGAAAGGTAAGTGGACTCAAAGGACAGGGAAAATGGAGTCTACGACCAGTGTATTTATCTAAAAATGGGAATTCTGACCTTCAAATGGAAAGTGATTGACAAATAAAGGTTTAACCAGCACTAACTATGCTGTTAATAGCTTCAGCTCTCATCTGAGAAACTGAAACAGTGTAGCTTTTTTTTAATGAGAAAACTGCAACTGATACCTTTGACTTCTGATTTAAATCTCCATTCTCCAAACCCATGGGAAGCTTAAAATTGTACTGATATTTTTGCTCCATACAATTGCTCAACATTTCCATGGCTGCCCCTGCCTCAGAGGACAGCCAAATACATGCAAAACAGCCATCCAAATCCAGCTGCGAGTGCATGAGGTCTCCATGGGGTATTAAACCCCATTGGGTGAGAACGGGCTCCACCTGGACCTTCAATCAAACTTCCCCATAGCTGGTACTGACCCTGGCTGAGCCTTCCAGAGGCTCTTCCATTGCTCACTCCCCTGCGCTGCCCCAGCCTCCTGCACTGCCTTCCGCTGCTGTGGTGCCAGTGGCTTGCGTAGTTGTGAAAGGCAGGCACATCTGGCTGTGCCTGCGTAACATCTGTCCTGTGTCAGGTACGATTTACAGCGAAAGGATTCCATGCAAAGGGCACGAGTGCAGCCGATTTTACATAACAAGGGGCATGGACTCTGTTCTTTCTGCTAGCATGAAGAACAAAACCAAAACAAGGTAGGAAAAAAATAGAAGCAACCATTGACTAGGAAAATTAAATCTTAAAGGAACAGCATCTCACTCTTCTTCATTTGTTCCTTTCTCTCTCACCGTCAGTGTTAGCACTGAAGCTGGGGAGGTGCACTGCAAGAATGAAAGCAAGTGTAGAAAAGAGATCAACCGAGTTCCAAATTGTGCAGGCATCCTGCACCAGAAAATCCGTCCAGGCCACAGCTATTTTATACTGCTGGGGACCAACCTGACCAGCAGGCTCAGAGAAATACCCAGAACTCAAGATTGTTTTCATTAAGCAAAGAGGTTAGGAGACCATCTAGATTAGGATATATCCCTCAGGCTACAAGATAACAAAGATATAAGAGATTTATCTGGTTTCTCCCTGCTGTCCACACCTTTTTAAAAGACAAGAGGGCAGATACTGGGCTGGAATAAACCAGTGATATTCAGCTGACATCTATGGAGTGATACAGTTTGGTCTACTGAGATTCTGGCCCCTCACCTCTAGGAAGATGAATTTTCTTGGTATTTGATCCTGACCTATGGGGTGGAAGAGAAATTTCTGATCTGTCCTTGCTGTTTCTCCAACATATTCAGCAAAATTGTTTTGAAAACAATGTGCCTGTGTGCTGAGATTTCCAAGTGACAGCTCCTATGTACAGTGGAAGGATGAATCTTTTCCATCACTCCCTCTCTTAATCATAAAAAAATGGTACTTCACTTTATTTCCCATTTCGTCTATTTATCTACTATGAATTTGTCTTTTGAGAAAGACTCTGAGCTGACAGTTCCTGGGGACTGAGGATATATCTATCCTTAGAGTACGCAGGGAGCTAGAGCAATGGCAGGGCCACTTTCCTACACACATTGCTTGATCCTAATGAGAAGGGACCATTCCTGAGAATGAGAAGTGAAGCTCGCTTTCCACAGCCTGTGCAGTCCCTAGCCTCTCTCCTGAAAAAGTAAGAGGAAGCTCAAGAGCCACAAGGTTTTGCAGCACGGACAGATGTCCATCAGGAAGCGGACACTGAATTGCCCCCCCCAGTGGGGAACACGGGGTCAGCTCCAACATGGGGCACAAATGACAGTAATGACACCTTGGTGAAATGCTGCTCAGTGAGCTTCAGAGTTTCCACAATAACTTTTTCTTCCATGTACCTAATACTATCTAGGACCTGACCTCCCAATTGCTTTCGGTCCTATCCAGTCATTGCTTTTGACAAAAAAAATGGGAAAGAGATGCTGCCATTCAGGTCTAGTAGTATTTTACACTTACTTTGCCAGGGTGCCACTCACAGTACCAAGACCAGACTGTGAGAGCTAGGTCACTTGTAGGAAACAGTGGTATACATTAGGATGAGGTGACCTGTTTATGGAAAAAGGGGCAGGATAAATCTTCGCTTTGCCCCATCTGCTATGTCAGTCACAGCAATATCTTGAAAAACCAACCAAGCCAAATTTTTCTCACACTCATCCTGACTGACCTATTTTCACAAATGCCAGAGCCGGGAAAAATTACCTATCAAAACCACTTTTTAAATGGGAAAGAGGGATAAGAACTTGGCAACAACATTTTCTCATGAGGAGGTCAACATTTGTCAGAAAGAAAGAGAACCATAAGATCTGAAAACTGTAACGACATTGCACAGAAAATTAAGCTTCTGGCATGGTCGTGCTCCCACACAGCCTGGTCTGTTGCTTGACACCTTGTGCCCTTTTTTTTTATGGACAAGAGCCACAGTTAAAATAAATCTTTAATATGCCACCTTGAAAGAGTCCCACAAGGAACAGCATCACCTCAACAGGGGAAGGGATTTCACTGGATATGAAGTTGGGCACTGGTCTGCCCAAGTTTCCTGAAGGAGAAACAGGAATATAAAATTTCCATCCTCCTAATCACAAGAGACAGCAAATAGGATTTCCGTGTCAAAATATTCCATTTTAAACCCAACATATTTGATTTACAACTTTTCTTCCAATTTTTTTTTTTTTTTCTGGGAAAATGACACAGTCCTAAGTAGCTTGAGAATATACCTCTACACCTTCTGGCCTCACTGGAAATAAAACAGAAACAAGGAAAAGTGTTTTAAGAGCGTACTCTGGTTAAAGCTGGAAATATCTATAAATCTCATAGGAAATCAGCCTATTCTCAGAAATCAAGAAGCTTTGATAAAAACAAATATACTCCTGAATTGACTCACCAAACCTTTAAGTAATAGAAAATAGCTAATAGAAAAATAGCTTTAAGGTCAAAATTGCTACAGTGACTGGATAAAATAAAAACTAAATGTTCAGTCCAAAATTGGATCAAGCTGTGAAGCTTTACCGAGTTAATAAATCCCTGCCAATTACTTTTTTTAAGTATTATTTTTTATTGCTACGTCTTTCCATCCTCCCTTATTCATTAGGAACAGATAACATATCACTTTTCTCCAAAGTTAAACTAGTCTTCAAGGTATTTCTCACATTTGAAAGGACTAAAAATCGGCTTACATGGGGCAGTAAAAGCATGGAAAATTACATTTGTCAGAACAGCCGACAATGGGTCATAATTATGTCTTGGCATCCACCTAACAGGTCACTGATGGAAGCCATACCACCGGGAACAGGCAAATACTGAAAGGTTAAGAGACGTCCTTCATATCTGTTTATCTGTCTTAGGGCACAGTCATACAAACATTGATAGGACAAGCAGTCACAGAACAGAAGTCAAATGAGGCTCTTCACAGTGATTTTTCACCCAGGATGATGTTTTTAGAGCTTTGTCAATTCGCAGAACCTTTAAAAATATTCCAGTTGAACTACTGTCCCCACACCGTCAATTTAATCCCACTTTTCTTAACCATTTTGCACGTCCCTTCAAAATCTCCCATGGACCCACACGGCTGTGGGTAACAGCTTAAAACAACTGGCAAAGTAGATGTGCATGTCAATAGCCCCTTTGGTCCTCTGAAGGTGGCTGGTGCGCTGGGAATCAACCACCAGGGCATCTCAGTGTTTACCAAGAGCTCGTTCCAGTTTCAGTCCTGGGAGTCAAGACTAGCAAGCAGGTGATCACATCAATTTTCCTCTATGGCTTTCAGGACTTTCTTGCTTGTGGAAAACCACTCAAATCTGCCAGAAAGGTCCCTCGCACCGCTGCCAGAAGCCAGACAAGGCTAAACGAGTTGGAGAGACTGAAATAAATCCCTTTATTACATTCTCTGAAACAGCAGACTAACTTAACTTTTTTGACCCACCAAGAAACCACAAGCGATTTGGGGGTTATTCAACGTTTATCAAGTGTTGAAAACATTCACGCATTTGCAAGGGCAGCGAATTCACAGCACTCGCAGGAGCAGAGTCATTGCCCGCAAGGAGACTCGGTCCAAAAAGTGTGACTGGATTTTCCTGGGTCTGTAGTGGTTCAGCCAAGATGGCACCCTATCACTTTCTTCCCTATCACGTCTCCAAGGGGGAATCAATTAAAACAAACAAACAAATAATCACTCCTGTCAGTAACTGTGGGGTTCTGGAGGCTGCTCCTCCTTTGCCAGAGGAGCCGATCTCTCCGCTGCTGCTCCCTCTCCCTTCTCCCTCTTTCTCTCCCTCCGTGGGTTGA
This sequence comes from Vanellus vanellus, assembly GCF_965231255.1. Classification (NCBI taxonomy): domain Eukaryota; kingdom Metazoa; phylum Chordata; class Aves; order Charadriiformes; family Charadriidae; genus Vanellus; species Vanellus vanellus. The sequence continues at coordinate 55,188,873 of NC_138905.1, forward strand.
TGTTTCCATGGAAACGTGTTCTTTAGTGCCGCTGAAATTACATTGCATTTAAAGCATTAACCCTTCCTTGGACTGAGGAAGGTCTCAGAATAATTAGGGTTTTTTTTTTTCCTTGCAGCATTAGGAAAACCTCCTTCTTAGACCTCCCAGCTAGTATTTGTCTGATGAGGGGGGCAGGATGCATTAGCAGTGGGGTAGTGTCTAATTTATTTTTTTTTTCTACATGAAACCATTAACACATTTCTCTTCACACTACATGCAAACAGGGAAAATGCTGCAGTAGCAAAGAAAGTGAAGAGAAGCAAACAAGCCACGAGCTGGCACACATGGAGAAAACAGCTTCAGTTAATACCGGAGTGTGTAGCCCCACACTGGGCAGCAGCTTCTTCATTGTGAAATGCCATAATCGCAGACCTCACCACTCCTCCTTGAGCCTGCCTCCTCTTCCTCTTCACAATCATGTCTGAAATTAGCCACCCTTGTCTTCACTTTTAGTTAGCACTCCAAACGCTACTATAACACTTGCTGCAATCAGCACCGTCCTCACCACCAGCACCCTTCCCCACGCCGCTGCTTCTCCACCCAAAATACCATCTCTGCCGTCGTTCCTGTTGGCTCTCCACTGTCAGTCATCACCTTCATCAGCACTTCCAAGGCAGCCATTGCTGGGGCACCACTGCCTTCATGGCTGCCAGCTCAACTGACTGGCACTTTCTGTGCTCCCACTGTGCCAACAAGGCTCTGAAAGCCAAGATGTCCCCATCCAGGTGCTCCCTAGATCCCAGGCCCCAACTCACAGAATCACAGAATCACAGAATTTTCAGAGTTGGAAGGGACCTCTAGAGATCATCTAGTCCAACTCCCCTGCTAAAGCAGGATTGCCCAGAGCACATTACTCAGGACTGCATCCAGGTGGGTCTTGAAAATCTCCAGAGAAGGGGACTCCACAACCTCCCTGGGCAGCCTGTTCCAGTGCTCAAAAATTATTCTGCAAAAATTATTCTGCAAATCCTTAGCCCCCAGACTTTGCTTATCCCCAGCCTGGTCACAGCCATAACCCCTCTGAGCTCTTCTTCCAGTGACATCATCCCATTTTCAAACACTGGGTAAACATGGAAGGGAGGTAAATAGCAAGAATCTCCTTCCAGTCTTTTGCCTGTGTTCCTACACTCAGGCATGCCTCCTTTCTGCCCCAAAGTTCCATAACTTGACAGCTTGCAAACCCCTTTCATTACCTCTAACTGCATAGCTACAGGGTCCATATTCCCTTGCACCATCTATTTTGGGTTTCCCACCACACACTGAATGCTTCAAGCATATCTCACCGTTTTCAACTCTTGCCCCAAAAGTCAACGTGTGAAGCCTCCTGCTTTGAGCTGGGTGCATATGCAGTGCTGTGAGGATGGATCAGTGTGGGAGGAAGAAGCTATTCTAAAATGAATGATAAATATGGATAATAAACTCAACGTAAGTCTTTTCTGCCTGTCTCTAGTGGGTTCCCAATATGGGAGATAGAAATATCATGGGTACATTTTGAACACGGCTGGGAACACTGCCAAAGTCCTACTCAGAGTTCACACATTTACATCATTTATATCACATCCGACTTGTGCCTTGTATTATTAACTTTGTAGAGTGTTTTGTGATGTAGTTTGTAGTCCAGGCTCTGTTAAATGAAGTTACACGCCCTCTCTCTCTTCCTTTTGGTAAAAGAGTGTGATGTCTGGGGCTACACAAGGTCTTGCTAAGCACAAGGAGGGCGACTGTGTCTGCTGATACGGTCAGTGCACTCCTACATTCTCACAAAGTGCTTTCAAAAACCTTTTGGGATCCATCCCTGGGGCCTGAAAGGTACAAAGAGAAAGGAAATATTTGCCTTTTGGTCAACAGTTCAACTGCTAGCCCAGACTGGTAGTGACTGAAGACTTTTTCTGTGCTGCTGGATGTTCAGGAGCCTCTGTGAAATGTACAGATGGGTCCCACCTGACAGATACCCAACATGGCACTGCGACTACTCGGGCCTCTTCCTCAGCAGTATCGAAAAAGAAAAACCCAGGGCATGAGACTGAAGAAATTACATTCGTCTAGAAAAGAGTAAAGGCATATCGACAAGGAAAGAGGTAGAGCATTGCTGACAGATCCGGCTTTTTGCTTTCTGTGGGACAGACTACAGTCTGTGGCAGCTGAAAATCCATCACCTTCCAGGAATTCATGCAAAAGAAGACAAGCTGCAGTGACCCAGCACTGTGACTTTATGGTTTTGTAAATCGATAATTTTTCCAACATCCTGAAAAGACTCCACATTATACTCCATCACCTACTCCACATGCCCGATTTAGACTCTGTGACTGTTATGACATCTGAGGCCAGGCGAGCAGCAAGTGACTCAGATGCCTGGTACACACAGACAATGAGGAGAGGTAACCACAATACGTAGGCTAGATGTCTGCGGCAGGCCGCCTCGATGTAGTTGTCTATATAAAAAAGAAACAAAACGTGCACCCTCAATGTTTCCTGAACAAGAAAAGAGAGAGAAAGAGTCAACCTCAGCCCGTGTTGCTGCATCTCCAGTGAAGTAAACGTGCCATTTCACTCTAGAGCTGCATTTGATCTTGAATTACTCCCCTGCTTCTTCTCCAGGAAAAGGTCAGTTTAAAGAAGCCTCAGGCGTGATGCTAACATCACGTCCAATGAAAGACTCTCTCAGGAGGTCTGAAATAAGTACACGGTCCAAATTTGGGATATATTATCTGAATCCTTTCCTTTCTCCCTCCTGACCAGAGTGGAAAATTTCCCAAGAATATTTCTTTGCTCAGGAGACTTCCAGGACTCCTTGGACCTAGAAATACTGTGAATAAGGTTTTCCAACATGCATCTGAGGATCCCAGGCCACAGTGCTCACTGCAGGAAGCCTGAACACAGCACAGATGGAAACAGCAAGCGTGCTGGGAGTGAGACCAGAACATTTCCAGGGAGAGTGCAGCAGAGGGCCAATTCCCACATCTATTACCATACCACAGCTCCCTCCAGCTCAACCAGCTCTGATACCCAGAACAGCAAAGATATCAGAGTACCCGAGTGCTTTTCAAAGATATCTAGGCGAGTCTATTTAATTTGAGCAGAAACTTAACTGATTTCACCTTTAATTGATGCTTAAGCTAACAAACTAAAACATAACCCACAAACCTCACACACAAGTCCCAACAGAGTGTGGACATACACTGAGCTCTTGGGAATTAGCATGAGGACCAGGTCGGATAATGTGGGCTCTAGTTCTGGTGTCATTCACAACGTTCAGCTGTATCATTTCCACAGCTCTTGCTGTGCACATATTGTGGCAGCGTATGAGTTGTCTTCACCCTTTTCTGTTGGCAGCACTCACTATGATCATTTCAGAAAAAGCAGCCTCCAGAGGAGGCACCTTTCAGAAATCTCTCACTCCTTTTTCTCCAACATGTCTTGGGCACTTAAAAGTCATTGATTCAGGCTCCAGACTCCAAACAACATGGTCCCTTCAAAAAACCATTCATAACCTCCAGTGTCATGTAAGTGCTTCTCAAAGCCATAACCCTGCCAGGGTGTCCATCAGCTGCAGCTCCCCTCTGCAGCTTCCCACTTCCCACCACCCTGTCTCCAGGAGGACCTCTGAATCCAAGACAGAGATTTCCCTCTTGCCCAGGGACAAGGTTTTGAAGAGGCAGATGGATCCTCCCCTACCCACACATTAAACTGAAAAGCAAAATTTAACACCAAAAAAAACCCCAAACCAATGGGTGGGGGGGTGGGGGGACTGAAATTCTTCGTGGATTATGACTTTTCCATAGCAACAGGCTTGAGAAACAGGAGGGCTGGGGAGGGGGGCGAGGAGAAGGAGAGGGAGGGAAAGGAAGGCAGAGCTCCGAGGAGGGAGCAAGCAGCACTGGTACATTGCCATGGAAACCCTCTTGCATCGGCAGCCAACTGCCAAAGTCAGTCAGGATTCCAGAAATGGGCTTGGAGGGGGGGGCAGGAGGAGCTGGGGGGTGGGAGCCATCATCTGGCCAGCCCTGAGGGTACCCCAGCCCCAAGAACCCCAGCCCTGCTCCTCTCCCCCTTCCCCACCAGCCATGACACTCCTGGTGCCCTCGCCTCCGCCAGACAGAGCCAAATTTGGCCCAGCTGAAGAGTGGGAGGAAATACGGATTGGCAAATGAAACAACCGGGGCGGGCGGGAAGGAGAGAGGCAGAGAGGGATAATTTTTCTGATAGCCATTGGTTTGCTTTCCACCTTTCTGGATCAATTTGGACCACGCAGATGTATTTGTTTTCACACCCCAGATGGCTGTAGAAAGAGGATGTCACTCCTAATCACTGAAATCGAGATGGAAATGTTATTTCCCTGCAAACTTAGCCACTGAGGCAAGAAGAAGGGCTGTGTCTGACTAAAAGTTGTCGGGTCCATGTTGCATAGGGCCACGTCCCTTTCAACTGCATCTATCCCACTCAGTACAGCAAATGTCCCAACCTATCTCTAAGACATGACAGACGCCACCATGTTGCGGCCAAGTGAAAAATCAGAGGAGATTCTGCTAAGGGAAATGAAGCCCACTGTGAAAGCGAGTTAATGCTGCCTTCTAACCCTCTTCTGCAACACTCAGAGGGCAGGCAGCTTGGCAAAATGAACAATCAGCCATGGACACCCCTTTGCATGTTGTATTTCATCAGAAGCCTTTTGCTGCCGTAAGAAGCAGTCAAAGACAGATTTTGGAGAAAGAACTTAAAAAGGGCTGGCAAATTCTGTGAACTCTTGCTAGTATTTATAGTTGTACCCCTAGGATGGTAAGGGATGGATGAGTCGTTTCAGGCTGCAGACGGCTGCAGACGGCAGGAAGGAATTGACTCCTACTCCAACCACACAACTGGCTAAGCAAATTGTGGAGGAAGATTCCCTTCTCCTGAAGCATCTGTTATCACCCATCTGATTGCACAATGAATCAGTAGTATGAGGACAGGCTGCTGTGAGGGTGGGGGAAGAGGGAGAGAAAGATTGCAAATCAGACAGTTATAAAGCAAGGAGATGCCAGTTTCCACTTAGTCAGAGGAAAGGACATGGACTAAACAGAAAGGGCCCGGTTTGTATACTTTTAAGCTATGTGTTTGGATTACTACTGGTAGTATAGCACCAATGAAGTAGCTTAACTTTTAATGCAAACATTAGCTTCATTTTCCCACATATCTTTCAGAGCAGGGGATCCCAAAGTGATCTGTACTCTGACCATTCATTTCTCTAAATCATCTGCACTGATGAACTAAAGCAGCCAGTTTGCACTGACAATGCTACAGCAGAAGCAAAATCCTTACCTCTATGCTCCACACATGGAGCTCAACCACAGCTCTGCTAGACCACCAAATGATTCATCTGCACTGTTCTGCTTATTATTAAGAATGGTGCCAAAGCCCAGGCCACCAGACCAGTTCTAAGATATCCTCACCATTAGTCATGTTACCTGAGATAAAGGGAACGAGCACGGACTGTGGCAGAATTTTTCCCAACTTCCCTGATGAGAGAACAGCAGCTGACTGACTTCTGAGCTCCATAACTTCCTAAGTGTCTGATACAAAGCTATGCCTTCATGAGCTCAGCATCAGGGTGAAAATTGTCAATATCGGCCCAGGCTCCTACCTGGACTGTTGGTGGGACCTGAAACCAGTCTGCATTTTGGAGGAAGAAAAAGGAAATTATAAAAATGACCTGTTACGGATGTAAGTAATAAACTGGTCAATGTGGAAACGAGTCAGCATGGGATTATTTTTTTCACATGGACTGAGCTTGGGCAGCAACCAATAAATCACTTCCAACTCACTGCTAATTTCCAGATCTATATCCTGGTAAGCCTGTTCAGTCAGGACCAGCTTCAAACAGGTGAGCTCACAAGGGATGTGTCTATTCAGGTTGGGACCAATTAAAAGCTTGAAGTAAGGTGATGGGTGTCATTCTGTAGGCCAATATGAGGGATGATACTGGGGCAAGGTAGTAGGCCCAGGTAAGCTCAAGTTTGGGTCACAGCTAGTTGTGAGATCTGGTATGATTTGGAGCTTGGACAATGTACCATGCCCCACAGGCAGGAAAAAGCTGCGAGGGCTCCCTCTCTGCCCTAACTCTGACCCACTAGTTAAGACAACATTGTGATCCCTATCCAAAGGACACAAGTTACCTTCTGCAGCAAAGCTGCATCTTTGACTTCCTCAAAGGTGAGGGCAGTACCCAAAGGACACTGCTCTCCTGAGAGGACAGTTCTCAGCCCATAGCCCTTCACTGTGCATACAACAAATAACCACGCACCGATAAAAGGAGCCAATCCCAAATATTTTCTTTCTGACCTCACCATCACAATTAACCTTCAGCAGTACTCTGCAACATAGGATGCATGAGTCAAAAGGGCAAAACCAACTTCTTGTGGCCCAAAGTCTGGTTCCAGAGACCTTCTACTTCTGAGCTTAGCAGGGGCTCCCAGTCAGCCCATCCCCAGTCATTTACTGGCCAGAAATGGTACCAAAGAGGAACCTGACCCTAGAAGCTGGACCCCTGTGGGCTACTTTATTCCTGGTACTCAACTTTCCTTATTCCTGTATCCCCTGTGCCTGCGTCTGCCTTCACAGAAATGGGTAGGCTATTAAATAAGAACTTGTATCACTTACAAGAGCTTTGCTGGCCCATCTGTTAAATTGCTCTCTGTCTCTTGAAGCCATGCACAAGAAACGTTCTCTGCCCCCCGTCCTCATCCTCCATTGACAGATCGGGTCTGTCAGCTTGTCAGCTCTCATTGGGCACTGTTTGACATCAGTCCACATCGGGGCAGTAAAAATCTGTTTGCAGTCAGCTCTTCCAATAGCTCCTGTAGAAGAGGGGAGGCTGACCCACTCCAAAATATGCTGCCTCAGCTGGCTACAAAACGGCCACAGATTATAGTGGTGTTAGAAAACAGCTTGAGCCAGGGTGGCAATGCTACAGGTTTCTTTTGAGTCTGTTGGGCTCAGCAGGGGGAAGGCTGAGAGCTGGCATGGGGACCCCATGGATCCCACACACAGACATTGCCACCAAGGCCAGCAGCCGGTGACTGAAGAAGAGGAAGTTTGCATGGTGGAGGTTGTGCAGGGATGCAACTCAGTGGTGTGGGCCCTAGAATAATGTTCTGAGCATCCCTGGCTTCTCAAGTTGCAAATGTCATCTGTCAATCCCAGGCTCAGTCCTTCCGGAGCAGTTCTGACAGGGGTAGCTGAGAAGGTACATCAAGGCTAGCTAGGCCTGCAGTGCCTCCAGAGGGTCAATTGCCATAGTACATCAAGTAGCCAGTCATTCAAGATAGGGTTTCTTGACCCTGCTTTCTTAATGTCTAAAAAAATTACACTCTGATATCCCTGAAAATCCCTTTCAGAGTCTTTACAGAAAGCCAGAATCAAGGCTATTGTGGCTATCATGGTGTCTTGGAAGGAAAATATTAAATGAATAGGAACATTGAAGTTGCAATCATGACCCCCTCCTCTCCGATTCATTTTATACTGACATGGTAAAAAACACATGAGAATAGCTGGGTTTCTAGGAAGAAGCTGAGGTGCTACGATGGGCAGTTCAGAGACTAAGTGCAGCCCGTGGAGCTTCTCAAAGAGCACCATTTTGACAGGGAAAAAGGAAACTACGCTGGAAAATTCACATATGGGTCCAGTTTCAGCCTTGCAGTTCTACTTCCAGCTGCAAGCCCTCATTTAGCAAACACTCACTCCGAAAATGTAAAGATTTTGACCCGATTTGGCATTGCAGCCCTTGATTGGCAAAACACTTCTACAGATGAGCTCTTCAAATTGTAATTTTGTGCACTCCTGCAAAGATTTGTTTAGGCCGCAAAAGGAGAAACACTTGATTGGACTTCTGTGCTTAGACAACAAGATTCCAGATATTGTCCAGTCCCATCACGCCATGCACTGTGAGACAAGCAAATACAAACACACCTCAGGATGAAAATATCACTACAGCAAACGAGATTTTTTAGAATTATAGAGAAATTCAGGTTAGAAGGGACCTCTGGACGTGACCTGGTACAGCCCTCCACTCAAAGAAGGGCCAGCTTAGGTAATTTTTTTGCATTCACTTTCCAAATATCAAGCTATGATCATTAACTTACATGTCACCTATTGTTTCATGTCATATTAATCCATTCTTATACACCTGCACAACACACACACACACACACTCAGAGTTTTTTAGCCCCACCTTCAAACAAGTGAGAACAGAAGCAATAGGTCTTTCCAGTTACTCTAACAAATAGCATAATAAAAAACAACCAACCCAACAAAAACCCTGCAGTCAGGTATGATGGGTAAAGAGTAGGAAGGAGACTGGACCAAGACAGGAAAGACTGAAGGGCAAAAATTGGGACTGTAGAAAGGGGTGGATGGAGAGGCAGAGTGTTGTGGCAAGGGGAACCTCTGGATCTGTTTCAGTGGTAATAAGAAACATTAAAAACCTCACAAGCAACGTTTGGTTTTTCTGAGTTTCCTAGCCCAGCACTTCAGGCCCAATGTGTATGGACAGTTGAACTAAGTAGCCATGTTTTAGATACTGAAGGGAGCCTCCTTGCTTTCAGAGCCTCAGTGGGTGTCAGCTGCCCGTTGGGGTCCCTGACCACCTTATCTGCTCTCCCACCACTTCAGCCAGGAGCTACCCTAGGTGTAGGCAGAGGGATCCATGGCAAAAATGGTTCAGGTGCACAGCTATAAGAGTGAAAGAAAGCTGATGATGACATTGGAGAGGGAGCTACAGTTCCCTTCCTTGCACCAGCACACACAATAGAAAATAAAGAGGGATGAGAGTCCTAGAGTGAACGGTGAGCATATGGCCAGGCTGAGTCACTTAAAGATGAGCCTGTTCTCCACCTCACAGCCCTGCCCTGTGCATCAGTTTCATCATTATCCATGACAATGGTGACAGAGGATTCCCACCCTGGAACAGAGCTATGAGAGCATCTGCAACTCCCTCCCATCTCTGCCCAAATGAACTTCTTCCTGTCACTGCAGAATTGATGCACAAGCCTTTATTGCTCCTATCAAGCCCTGTGTAATAGCTGGGACTAGTCCTATTCAGAAAGCTGGCTAATCCATTCTGGTATCTTTTTAAGCTATTTGCCATGACATTCCCTTAAAGCAGCTATTTCCGTACTTTAATTAGACACCGTATTTTTAAGTCTTCTCCTTTTAGCCTTTTCCCTTTCAAGCATTTTACATTTGCTGTATCTTAACCCCAGGAAATACTATTTGCTCTTGGACTACTGAAGAAGGTAAGGAGGAGTCAAGCAAGGAATTCTCAAGAAATAAGTACCGAGATGGAGGAAATATAAGCAAACTCTGTCAAAGATAAAGGTGGAGGCAGCTGAAGGAGTGGGAAATACATATGTTTCCCATATGGTTATGGGAAAAAACACCATGACATCACCCTGCAAAAGGCATCATCATGGGGTTGGGGGAAATAGGTGAGAGAAAGGGTGCATCTCTTGGTGCACGCTCTGATCAGTGCCACTTGACAGGGAGACATTTTCCCACTGGACCCATGGAAGTCTTGGGATCGGCTTGGCAGAGGTTTATCCTTTAATAACAGGGCCCTCCTACCCATTAATTTTTTGTGAGGTTCTTCTAGAGTCATCAGTATGGCAGCTGACTACCTGAAGGAATTTACTATAAACCACGACCATGGAGAGTTTGCTTTTTACTCCTACCTCCCAGTCATTGACGATGAATGAAAGGAGCTGGGGTGGGGTGGGGTGGGGTGGGGTGAGAGAGGGTTGTGAGCCCCCATGCACAATGCAGGGTACCCCAGCTCTGACTGGCTCTTCAGGGGTGTGCAGCATGTCTGAAGAGCCAGCTTGTTATTTCAGATAAGAGCTTCAGGCAACAGTAAGCCCTGCAGCGAAGGGTTCGGCACTCGCTTGGGACTAAAAACAGAGCACTTCTTATTAAGGAGGCTGATGTAAAACCCAGAGCAGGGGGGTGGGGGAAATGATGCGCAAAGGGAGGACATGTGATATTCATTCAGTAAAAGAAAACCAACAGCTAAAGAATGCACAAGGTTAATATCATCTCCTTTTCCTGCCCTAGAGCCTCTTGGTGCTTGGAAACCCAAGTGTCTGGAGTGTTTTCTTCACACACACCCCCTAGAAACATGCACCACACACCCCATCAGTCTCAGCCTCCCACAGTTGGAAAGAGGAACAGATATCCAAAGCACAGACTAAAGAGAAGAGCTCTGCAGGTAGGAATGCTTAACTCAGAGCAGGACTGGTCCTAGCCCAGAAATCATCACCCCCTCCAGCTCCAGTGCTGGGGACAGCTTTCCTGATGCCAACCATCTCCAGCCCCCGAGTAAGCACGCAGCCACTCACTGCAAACTGGAGAGGAGCCACAGTCCCTGTGGGAAGCAAAGGCAGGGTGGGAACACCCACACCTTCCCCATATCTATCTCTTTTCATTACTGCCCCTCTAACCTTTTAGCTTTCCCACCTTCTCTTGGTGCTACAGGCTCTCCCACTACAATAACCTCTGTGATTCAAGAGACTGAGGGCAGCACAGCCACCCCATGCTCCATCACAGCAACCTCACCCATGGCAAGGGCCAAAATAAGAACCCTCTCCAGGTTAGTGCAGCTGCTAATCCCCAGCCTCCACCATGTGTAGCTCTGGGTCTGGTCACCACCGGTCCTTTGACTCCTGCATGCACGCTCAGAGCTCTATGCCCACTGCCTTGTGCCTGGTTTATACCACGTTTTCCAGATGCTTCTCCTCATAAATTGGTCCTGCTCTGCCTTCCCCTCTCCCCAAGCCACAGTGCAGCCTCTTTGCATGGTGGTACATGGCCCAGAATCTAGGATCACTGCTAACCACATTTGAAAGGAAGAATCAATGAGGGTAACAAGAAAGTCCATTTTAGCTTCAAGTGACAGCCAGGAGAGCTAACGAAGACAAAGCAGCAAGGGTAGCAAAGTAAGACAGATGGACAGACAAGGAAGATGGCACAACATTTATATCTTCTATTACCCAGATGTAAATGGATTTGTTGCCCTGCAGCAATTTACAAGAGCTGGAAGCTGGTCCACAAAGCCCCAGGGGGAATTAGGGTGCTGTAGTGTCCCAGAGAGCTGAAAAGGTGGATTCAATGCTGCGTTATTGCTCACCGGGAGTCCTTCTAGAGTCACAGCCCAATCAAAATACTAGTCTCAGTATTTTCTTCACACCATGACCAGAAGGACAGAAGAAATGTGCTCCACTGACCACCTTCCTCCCCCCACCTGACTCAGCCACATGCATAACAAACTAATAATTCAGTCATGCATATTCACCACGCTCTCACTGCAGCCCACATGCACACCCACTTGCTGCCAGAATAGGCCCCCCACCACCACTGCCAGAGTCGGTCAGGCATGTTTCTTCTCCCACTCATGCAGTCCCACTCAGCTCCATCCACACTCCAACTCTGTCTGCCTTTAACAATTATCTCCAGCTCTGGGAAGGAGCACTGCAGATTTGCACCCCAGCCTTCCCTCTAACTGCTTATATGTTGCATCACAGAACATGCCCTGAGCTGGAATGAAATTTCGCCCTTTGCATATCCTTACTTACTTACACTTGCTGCCTATGCTGGTTGCCTAAGGGATGGGAAGAAGACAGGAGGCTATTAACAAGCTCTTTAACATGATAACTCTTAGAAATAGAATAGCTGCTGCTATCTGCATCGTTATCTTTTGCTTGAATGAAAACCAGGCAATGGACCCACTCAGGACTCCAGTTCTGGCTATTTTTCTATGCCCACATGGTGCTATATGGCACACCAAGAACTGGAGCTCAGCTGCTGGCCCATCATTTCTAAAAGCTAGTGCCCATAGACTAGGCTCAAGTTTTACAAGGTGTGAGATGGGAAGTGGCTTCAGACACTCTTCAGAGCTCAAGAGAAGGTGATACTCTTGTGGAGACAGAGCCTTTTACAATTCACATCCATTTTTCCACATCATTACTCACAGGCCTTTGCATGTTCATGTCCTCTGCTCTCTCCACTGCCTTCCTCAAGTCAGTCACCAAGATCTTCCTTTCCCCTCCAAAAAGCCCACTACTTAAAACCAGCAATTAAAGCACAGGGGCCTCAAGCCCTAAATGCTTGACTATTCAGATGAGGATGTCAACCAAGGTCTCTCTGGGAAGGCACCCAAAATTTGAAGTTGTCATATATACTGATATAGAAGAATTTATCTAAATCCCTTCTTCTGAAGTAATTTTATATCACAGAAAATACTTAGATCTTCTTTGAAGCCTGAGTCTGTGGTATCCAAGCAGAGTACCCTCACAGTGGGATATAGTGCCAGCCACAGCCTGGCTAAGGAGAAGTGTAACTGTACTGATAATGAAATACGTGTGACACCCCTACAGTGGCTTCTCCTTAAGGTCACAGAAGTAACAAGTAGGATATCTGCCCTAATCCAAGTGCTTTGTGTGCATAAATGATACCAGTCAGTGGGACCAAATCAATCTTTTCTCCCACAAGCTCTTCCATCCTTCTTCACTGGTATGTAGCCCAGGCCACTCAGGAATGTGAGGGAAAAAAAAGACAAAAAAGCTCCAACTATTTTTCCATGGATGCTGGTTCATGACTGTCATGCTGAAAAACCAAAACTACCTGCTTTCACTTATGCCAGCTCACTGAGTTCCCCTCTTCACTGTTAAAGCCACAGAGCCAGATTTTATCAGAGCTATGCAGCTACTCTCTACTTAGTTTTCCTCTGATACCCAGTTCTTCTGTGGCATTCAGTCTTCCTCATCTTGGACACTCTGGTTTTACAGATTTATAAACATGATAATTAAGGGTGGAGCCTGAGTCTGTCTCCACTATGGCAGGTTTGCTGTAAAAGTGTACAGGGAATTGTACTTCACGGGGCAAATAGATTCTGTGTCCCTAAAGGATCCCACCCGAGACAGAAACTGTGCTTCCAATTCATCTGATTGCTACAGTTAAATGTTCATACCACCCCATTACACACATCTTAATTAATCTGCTGATTGTTCCTATACTCTCCCATATTAGGATATCCTCTCCTAGAAAACATTAGCTTATTAACCCCAGTCACTCCTCCTAAAGTAGTCCCAGAAAAGAACATTGCCTACCCACTAAATGCCAAGGTGTTCATAATGTTCTGATTTACCAAGAGGCATTGCAAAATCTCTCAGAAGTATTTGAGTAGAGGAATAACAACAGGCTCTTTCAGGAGCATCATTAAAACCAGACAAACCTTTCAATCCATTTAGCGAAGTGCCTGAAGGTTGCCTTTTCAGAGAGGGGAAAGAGAAGTAAATACAGCATGCCGAAATTGAATACACTCAGTGCCACAGGCACCAGCCCTCTTGCACATCATTTGAGATGCTGATGTTTTTTCCTGTTTCCTCTTTTTCTTCAGTACTCAGTACATTTCAGGCTCATGTGAGGAGGCATCATAATAGCCCTGGAGATTTTTATTTATTTCTGATAAAGGTATCAATTGGGCAGCAGCCGAGGAAGTTCCCTCCACTGTCTGCTGAACGCCACCCGGAAAGGATCACTTACCTGCCAAGAGAAGGCAGTTCATAATTCAGCCCCACTCAAGCCCCTACCTTTTCTGCTGCAGACTACTCACAGGAACCGTCTGAGAAGGCAGCTGGCTTAGGAGAGGGATAATGTCAGCTCTGAATAGGACTAAGATACCTTGTTCATCTCACAAGTCCCACCACATTGCCATTAGTAGGCAGGAATATTTAGTCAATAATAGTGGTGAGGTTCAAGGCTTGCCACCCATTCCCCAGAGCCACAGGGTTTCTGTTTCCAAAATTCCCTCCCAGAGCAGAGAATGCTTGTCCTGGAGTCCACAGAAGTGATGCTTCCCACTGGGCTTTCTCCAAGAAACAAACTGCCAAATCTCTCTTAGCATCCTGACCTCAAACTTGTCCCCTCGCCCAGTCTCCCACACTGTGTAGCACTCAGCCAGAGCTCTCAGCTGGTGCCTGTAACCTCACCATGCCAATGGGCACCTAGAAATTTTGTACCAAAAGTGAGGAAAAATAGTAGCTCTGGCATTGTTTTCTTCTTGTCAAGGCTTCCCATGTTTGGGGACGATTCACGAGCTGCAGGGGTTAACACGCTTTAGTGAAGGCAGGACTGCAAAACACAGCCCTGTAGCCGAACACCCATGGCTGAAGCAAGGAGGAAGGGAGAGAAGGAGGAGAAAGAGAAAGACAGCCTGTGGAGGATTGGATTTTTTCCACTCTTTCGCTTGTTTGTTCTAACTGCTTGGCTGGTTGGTTTTAGTTCCACGCTGGGGACTGGCACTGATTTTCTTTCATTGTGTGACATGCATTTTTAAATGAGTATTAAAGGTGCTGAAAGCCTGAGGTAGGTGCTTTTTTTTTTTTTTTAGGAAACTTTGTTTTTAATTCAAACTGAAATAAAATAAATAGTTTCTCTGCTTCCTTACTGAGCCCCAGCTTTAAACCTCTACAAGGACATGTTTAGCCAGTGAGCAGACTTTCCTTGACCTCCTAAAAATGCTCCAGGAAGCCCAAAGACAGAGGTGAGATCTGCATTGCTGGGGCTGGTACTGCTGTCTCACCAGGTTGCCCCCTGCTTCCTGCTGAAAAGCCTTCCTTACAGATTCCTCTAGCTATGCAAAATTTTATCTTTCAGATTGAAATTTTCCATATCAGATGCTTATCGCAGGTTTGATATTTGAGGAAAACCAAAGGAAAAGTGATCCATCCATTTCCAAAAATAGGCTAGAGTAAAAAAGCTATTTGACCAATGTTAAGGAAAAAATAGTCACCTTTTTAAAAAGATCCAACAAGTTCTCTGCTTTCAAGGGACTTTAATTTTGATGAGAGGGGAAAGAAAAGGTTCCTTTTATGTCACATGCTGATTTTTGCCATACTTGTGAAAACCTAGACGGGTCATAAGCTTTTGGAAAAACTGCAATTTACACTTGTTCAACAGAGACTTCATAGAGCTTTTTTTAAAAAAAAAATAAATTCTAAAATCCTCGCCTCACTGGGCCTTCTGTAGTCTAAGGGATGTTCTGTACACAAGCTCAAGGAAGGTCTACCTCTGGACTAGGGAAGCAAGAGAAGGAGGCCTCCACCTCTTGGGTTTGTATCTCCCCTGATCCTGCCTGTTCCCCACACACAGGGATCACGGGAAGATGAGGCTGGCTAATTCCAAAACAGTGGGAAAGAGCCAGGAAAGTGATCAGGATACATTGACTTGCGAGAAGTATGGGTCTGAAATGCTGCATGGGAGAGAAAACTGGGAGGTGTGACATCCGGTCCACCTGGCCAAAGAGTCTGGGACTTGCTGGGGCTAAGGGGAAGACAAATGGAACAAGGAGCCAGAATGTGAGATAAGTGGAAATGGGTGAAAACAAGGGGCACAGAGTCCAGAAGTGGAAGCTGGATTTTTCTAGATCCAGGGTCTGGAGTTTATATGAGACATATGTGAGGCAGATCCTAGCTTTGCTAGGCAAGAACTGGACTGAGACAAGGAGCCAGAAGGGCAGAAGAGACAAGGAAAGCTGGAAGAGACAGGACAAAAGAGGTAAGTGGTGGGAGAGAAAAGCTGAAAAGTTCATGGCCACTAAACCATGCACTTTGGCAAAGTCTGGGCTTATTCATTACACAAAGTGAAGCACTGCTATATGGGGAAACGTCAGCATTACAGTTGTTCAAACAACCTGAATGCAGCCCATTTTGCATAACCATTAAAAATCACTCCTGAATGACATAATGAATGACAATTTTTCTTGCAGGACCCCGAGCTCATTCAGTGCACCAAATGAACTGAACTGGGAATCAAACTTAGCTGTTTGGAAAGTCAGCAGTGACCAAGGAAGAGGTAGAGAATAGCTAGAATAAACAAGACAATCACATGGCTAAGACAACTGAAAGCTGTACTGCAAGACTGGATTCATCCCTTCCTCTGCACAAGGGTCATGGTGATGCCGACAGGATAGGATAGGACAGGACAGAATATTTGAGTTGGAAGGAACCTACGATGATCATCTAGTCCAACTGCCTGATCACTTTAGGGCTGACCAAAAGCTAAAGCATGTTATTAAGGGCACTGTTCAAATGCCTCTTAAACACTGACAGGCTTGGGGCATCAACCATCTCTACAGAAAGCCTGTTCCAGTGTTTGACCACACTCTTGGTGAAGAAATGCTTCCTCATGTCCAGTCTAAACCTCTTCTGGTGCAGCTTTGAACCATTCCCACACATCCTATCACCGGGTACCAAGATGAAGACATCAGTAAAATCTCTTAAATCAGATGCTTTGCAAGCAGTCACCAAATCTGTATGCCTTTTTTCAAGATGTTTGACAAAAGCTGGACAAACCTTCTGGCTCCCATTTTGGTTTGGTGGCAATTCCAAACAAAAATAAATACTGTATGGAGAATGCAATTTTGGCAAATCAGTAAGTATGAAGTTTGGACTGCGTTGAAACAAAACATATAGTTCAGCCCACCCTCTTTGGAATCTGAACATTTTCAAGCATCTTTTTTCAAATAAAAAGCAGAGACATATTGAAATTATAAACTAATTTGAATAAGAAATTAAATGTTTCATCTAAAATATATTGAAAGATACACTTCAAATTAAAATTAAAATAGGGAAACAGTTTGGAGACGTTTTTGTTTTTCTCCTGGGTTCAAGATGATTTCTGCAAAACAAACAATTAAACAGGGTGCAAACAAACAGCTCATATTCCTTGCATGTCACCAAATCTCCATTTTTACATTTTAGAAAAAAATCAATGAAAAATATTGCTCAGTCCTAGTTCAGATTTGGCAGGGGGCAGTTCAAGGAATTGCTGAGTTCAAGTCAAAGAGAAATTTGCTTTGAACACAGAAAGCATTCTGTAATGATCAGTACTTTGAATAACGAGAATCTAGGTGTCTCAGATGGGCCATGAAAAATTAATAGACATTTTTGACCTTAATCTTGCTGCACCTCAGTTCTCCGCCTATACAATGGATTTACATAAAGCAGCTTGTGTCCTTTCATCTCTCAGGAGTAGGGTGAAAATCCATGAACTTCATGATGCACTGAGATACCACCCTAACGTATGCCACAGATAACACCTTCAGATGAAGAATCCTCTCTTCTCAGCAGCCTGGGAAAGTAGGCACAATACAAAGCTTAAGGCTACACATTAAACAAGGCAAAGAAAACAAAATACTGAATCACTGCTCAGTCAGGAAATGTCACCCATCCTGCATACGGAAGCAGGCAGGGGTCCTATCTTGAAAGATAGCATGCAGTCGTGAAACCACTGTCTGTAAAGCACAGACACAAGAGTGCCAAATTAAGATTGCAGCCTTAATTCTAGCATTTTCTTATGTTTGAAGTGCTTGCCTTTGCAACCTAAATAATATTCATTTGACACAGTTGTGTGTACGTAATATATGAAAGGCTCTTGGCTCGGGGGCCTTGGACTTCACAGAACATTGCAGCAGTCCCCCTGAGTTTTCCTCACCAGTTATTTTCC
This sequence comes from Vanellus vanellus, assembly GCF_965231255.1. Taxonomy (NCBI): domain Eukaryota; kingdom Metazoa; phylum Chordata; class Aves; order Charadriiformes; family Charadriidae; genus Vanellus; species Vanellus vanellus. The sequence goes on from NC_138905.1 coordinate 55,206,447, forward strand.
TTCCAGCTCATACCAGTTTTGCAGCACTGTATTAGAGCCTGTCTTTTCCTCTCTCCCTCCTTTACCATATGCCCTTCCTCAGACCTGCTTTCTGACCTCCAGCCACCCACCCAGCAAGCTCCCCTGTGCTGACTTTCATTGCTGCATTGTTAATTATTTGCTTGGGCAATCACGATCGTAGGACTCCAAGCACAGACAGAGGTCCCACTATGTTAGATATAAAGCAGCAAGTACAATAGTTAGAGCTTCCCAAATTTCAGGGCAGAATTGCAAGTGTTGGCTTTCTGCATCCTTCCCAGATCTAGTCCATGCTGGAAAGGTGCCTGCCTCCGTCACTTGCTCCTTTGTGATCCTCCACCCAGTAACTGTACTGGTGGGAGGCAGACAGAAAATCCTTGACTCATCCCACCTGTCTCCAGTTGAAGTTCTCAGGCTCCTTCCAGCCTCAGATCCCCTAACATTTTCACTGCTATCCAGCTTCTGTGGTCTTGTAGTCTTTATCCATATCTGTTTACCTGAACAGAAGCTGAACCATCCCCTACTTCTCACCTGAAGAAGACAAATTCTGGAAACTTCTGCTGGGCTAAAACCCACTTCAGAGAACTTCTGGTATGGTTCTGTTCATCCTGCAAAATGTGCCCAAAGCCTTATGCAAAGACCATGCAGGCAACATGTTTGCATCAAATGAAACAGAGGCACCACTTACTTTTCAGGACCAAAAGGCTCCAGAGACACTGATACCTCTTCTGCGTTTAGCCACCTCCAAACTTATACCAGGATGGAGAATTCATAGAATCATAGAATGGTTTGTGTCATAAGGGACCTTTAAGGATCATCTAGTCTAACCCCTGTGCCATGGGCAAGGGACACCTTCCACTAAACCAGGTTCCTCAAAGCCCCATCCAATCTGAACTTGAACGCTTCCAGTGACGGGGCATCCAAAAGTTCTCTGGGCAACCTGTTCCAGTGTCTCACCACCCTCATTGTAAAGAATTTCTGTCTCTAACCATGCTGTTATTCAGGAAGAAAAGCCTTCAAAGACTTTGGAGTCCCCTGAGGGTCACCATCAGGTCTACTTATCTCATAGTCACAACTGCTTTGCCTTTCACCTCCACCTGCCCTTGTAGCCCCTTCTTCTTTCCCAGTAAGTTCATGCCCTACTGTCACCTGGGCCAATACAGACACCCTTATTACACCTATTTATTAGCACCGACTGGGAATTGCCCAGCAATGTATTTCTTGGCTGAAACTGACCTGATCTGTCAAGCTTGAAAATATTAGGGTGGGAGTAGGGGCTGATGTTTATAAAAAACCCATACAGAGGGAAAAATAATTTGGACATTGCCAAAAAGGAACTATTTAAAACAACAACAACAAAAAAAACACAACCAAACAAACAACCAAACAAAAAGTTTAGTGCTTTTTTAATTTTGACCTTTTTTTTAATACTAAGAATATGTTTCAGAAGTTGAAAAGATTGAAACAATACAAAAAGACCAATCCAGTCCAAAACTCTTCTCCCTGGCACCACAATATCAGTCAGTGCAAGATTCCTCCTTCACTGACTTCCCTTGTCCTGTCCTGTTCTGTTGTAAATTACTGTCCTCCTCCTTTTTCTTATTCCCTTTCTCCCTTCCTCACTCTCTCCTGGCTCTCTCCTCTGGCTCTCCCTGGTGAACAGTGAGCCGCAAGAAGCATTCCTGGGCTAGAAATTAACATATTAATGAAGCAAGAGCCTTGAAGAAGTGTTGAGAGATGGGTAGAAAACACAGAGACGAGGCAGGCAGAACAAAATAACAAAGGGAAGATATAATGAAGAAGGGACACAGAGCCAAAGCACAAAGGGAGAAAAAAAAATGCCTTTCTCAGGAACTTGTGCTACTTCAAACACTTCCATGGGAAGAAAAGATGAAAGAGAGGAAAGAAAGGGGGTGGGGAAAATGGGGTGGTTCTTCTGTTTTAAAGCAAGATTTAATATTTCTACAGAAAAGAATCACCTATTGAGGAAGGGATGAGAAAGATGGAGGATGAGAGCAAGGGAAGGACCCAGACACACAAACGGGATATGACTGGTAACAAGAACAGTGGGTTCATCGCTGGCTGTTCGCAAAGCACCATGAGCATGGCAGCACGGATACGTCAGTGCAATCTTAGGGCTTTGCCTATGAGTTATTGCCTCCCCTGCAACCCTTCTGTTCTTTCCTTCCACAATGTACTCCTGCAAGCCTGCCCCAAAATTATGTTGAAAAGGGAGAAAATGTCAATTAGAAAAGACTACAGTTGATCTGGCAAGCTCACAAGAGTCCCACTCCCAACCCCTCTCAGTGCTCTCTCAGGCAAACAGTGGGAAACCCATTAGGATCAGTGGGTTGAGGAGGAAGTAAAAAAATTGTTAGTTCAAACATCTAAGTATGTGTTCAATCATCTGTTCCTCTACTTGACTACCTACCATTTACATCCTTGGTTAGATACGCTGCAGAAGTCACAAAATTGTTAGTTCAAACATCTAAGCACTTGCTCAACCTTCTGTTCCTCTACTTGACTACCCACCACTTACATCCTTGGTTAGATGAACTGCCGAAGAACATATTCTGAATACTGCAGAAGAATATATTCTAAATTTGCTTTTGCACCCACTGGCCAGAACAAGCCCACCACTTCCACACCTGCTAACAAGACAAGAGGGTAAAAAAAGGATTCCTGAACTGAAGAAGGAACATGAGGAAATGGCATCTTTAGCAGTGAAATACACAGCAAACATTGCAAAACTAAGAATTGTAAGGACTTGACTAGGAAAACAAGCTTTTTGTCATAGGTCTACATCAGTAAAGGTGTGAGCTGTTATCAGAAGGACATTCCAGTAAAACAGACCACCCTCAATTTATCACCATCTTTCACAGTTCCACCAGCATGTGCCACCACAGAAGAACTCGTTCCACAGCTTCCTGGTGGTATCAAATCAACTCCCTGACACCTTACCAGAGCACTGCTATACTGAGAACACCCACAACACCCTGAGGGCTCGTGGTGTTCTGCAGCACCCTCCTGGAGGCCTAACGGTTAAGGAAATAGCCACAGGCACAACAGCATATGTCTCCTTGACCAGCTCCACATCTCCTTTCTTCTATAATGGCAAGGGGAGAAGGACCGAGGACAGTTTCTCACTTAGCTGTCTCCAAATGAGCCCCTTAGGTGCTACCACACAGCTTTCTTTCCTGAGGCTTAAAAAAACCTTCCAGCATGAGCCTCTGTCACAAATGTGACAAATTTATATGGCTGCTTTCCCTTGACTTCTCAGGCAACAACAGAAGGCTGAGGGAATTCGCTGGTGTAGGAGTCCTCGTTGCCCAGCTCCAGCAGAATGGCCACAGCCAAGGTCACAGCATCCATGCAGCTCTCCGGCTTTTGGCATTGCTGCTCTGACCTGTGGCAACTGAAAAGGTAAGCTCCGAACCACACGGGGGAATAAAGGGCAGTGCCACCCACAGCCCTCCCACTTGGGGAACCGGCTGTGCGCTTAGCTCGGCAGTAGCCTACATGCCCTTCACAGCGAGTGCTGTAAAACCAAGCCCAGTGATGCTTTTTATTTCCTCAAGTGCTCCTTCTTCTGCACTGCATCCCCATGCTCCTTCGCTGCCTTTCTGTCAATGCCATTGTCCAGGGACCTGCTTCCACACTGCTGACTGATGCCTGTGACAAAGGTTTCAGAGCTGCTGCAGCTGAGCACCAAGAGGCACGATTCCTTCTCCAGGATTTGTGAGGATCCAGAAGTGGGTGGCAAAAAGGGAGGCAACCAGCAACAGCGAAAACCAGCCAGATCCCCAATGGAAGGCGGTAGATGCCTCACACCTGAGCAGCTCTCCCCTCCCCTGTGGCTAATCCTACCCCTGAATGACTACATACCCTCCGTACTGACTTACGTGGTACTTCCAGTGCCACCCACTGTTGGGAGTGCCATGCTCTTCTCATTTGGCTCCCTCACTCTGCCAAACTTTCTTGTTAAGCAATTTCATGGAACTATAATAAACTATTCCAAATCAATTTCACAGCGTTGCTAAGCTTGTGCCTTCATCAATTCAAACTTGAGCTTTCCATGAAAAATTGCTTGGAGAAAAAAATACAAATCAGTAAATTAAGTAAACTTCTCACTCTAGCCAGTCAAACTGGGGCCTTTTCCAGAACTAGCATCTTTCCACAGCCACCAGAGAAACTGTGACTTGGCATCATCTCCAAGGTACTTGTGTCATCTGACCAGTAGTCTCACATTGGCAAAAAGCAAGACCTCCTCCTCCTCATAGCTACATTAAAACCAAAATAGATCTGCAAGCAGAGCTCCCCCAGTATCTCAACTACATGCCTGCAAGGAAAGAGAAGGAAAAGGAAACTGAGATGAGGGCAGCAGAACATACAGAACCCTGAAAGATCAGTCCTGCTACACCTCCTGGATCTGGGCAAGGCAAATGCTGGAAAGCCCGGCATCCCATGCTCTCCCCCAGAACAGCTATTTGACACGAATACATACTAGGCATACTGAAGAGCAGTTGCTAGATGTTCAGATTTATTCAGAGGCTGTAAGTATCTGTACTTTGCACCTCAAATTCTTCAGAGTCCCCTGGTGTTGCTGGAGAGCATTTCGTCATGGCTTAAGTACCACCTCTTCTAAGCTCTCACCGTGCCACACGTCACCACTCAGATGCAGAAGTACAGCGTCAGCATCTTTGCAAAGAGGGTGGAAAGCATTTCTTGCAGCAGTCTGTGTTTGAGGTACCTCATGTCACTCACGGGGCTTAACCTGCCAGTGATGCATTATTTTAAAGGGGAAGAAAGCAATGAAAAACATCCTTTTGGGGGGACTATCTTTTATTTATGCCACCTATTACCTATGTGGCTGCATCCTCCCAGAGCTTTATTGCAGTCGACCCTTTTGCTCCCCAGCCAGTTCTGGTTATCGCTTCTCTATATCCAGCACCAGGTACACAGCAGCCTTGTTAGACATCTCCCTCTGCCTGGGGCCGAGCTTCCAGGGGAAATAAGCAGGTAATCAGTGTGGAAACAAGGTACATCTGCCCAAAACATGTAATGGTCTTGTGATGAAGGTCTCTGAAAGCAGATATCATCTGCTGGTAAAGTCTGCATGCTGGAAAAGCTGCCAATCTCCTTCCTGAAACCACTTCTGGAACTGCTGGCTCCCTGCTTCACACGGGCATGCGAGAGGCACGTGTGGCACTGCTGCTAATCTCTTGTGCTTATTAAACAGCCCCAATGTCTTGGCGAAAATCCACCTCTAGCAATTTCATTCTGCCAGCTGAAATTCCTCATGAAGCTCCAGTGAGGTGCGGTATTCATCTCCGCTTCGTACTATGTGCTGTTAAACAGTTGCTCTATTCCACCCCAGAGATGGCTGAATTTTAGCGGTGAATTAAGCCATCCCTTTCTACTTTGTAAAGTGCTTTGGAATTGCAGATAAAAGATACTACAGCCTGTCATAAATAAATGTAAGATGCTGACACTGCTACTGGAGGTAGCCATCTTGCTGAAAAATGATTTCATTTGTGACACTAATAATACAGGGAAGAACGCCGGGCAAGACACTGAAAACTCATTTCCATCTCGTTTTAATACAGCTTCAGAAACCAGAAAAAAAGTCAGCGTCGAGTCAGCATTTGTGCGTTTTTAACCACTGTCAGGCCACAGACATTCACAGGTTTTCAGTCCGGTGTGGCAGCTCTCTTCCACCCTGGCCACACCATCAGCGGGTGAACTCTTCATCCTGTTACCTGCCGTCTCACCATATCCTTAACAAAGACCAACCCCAAGTTCACGAAATCTGTTTTTTCAAGCATTTCTCATGGTGCATTACTGCAGAGTGGAGCTCTAATCACCTTACAATCTTTACTCAATCAGGACAGGTGCGGAGACCTGTTCAGTGTGACATAGCAAGCTCAGAAATCTCTCCACAGGGATGGAAAAGAGCTTTCTTTGCAGGAAGATGGCTGGCAGCATTCAGTCGGATTGATCGTTTCAAGGGCACTATGGTTAGGTTTTAATATTCATTTTATATTAAGGTGTTTGCAGGCTTAAGTAGGGACATTTTTGTTACTTAAATCAGGAGCAAATACACTGTGGGAATGATAGACCAGGTAGTGGACTGGACAAGCTGACAGGTGTCTGCCATTTCTATTTCCTTTGTTAGTATTTCACTCACATTTAAGCATTTTAAATACCACATTTCTAGATTACCTTTCATTCAAATAGTTTAAGAAATATAGTGCACGGTGAATGTGCAACACAAAAAAAAAGACACTAACATAACTTACACCACATTCAAATGTTCATATTCAATTAAAAATCAAATTTTCTAACCTTAACAAAGCAGGAATCCCTTGTCTTAGACTGCAAACTGATTTTTGAAGTGAAGCTAGCTTTGTGTGATTTGTCCACACCAACAGAAACCCCACTGCTGGATAATTATTTGAAAGCAGAACAAATGCATTCATTTCACACTTTCATAACTCAAAATTGGATGAACAGGGTTTTTTCCCTCAGAATTTTCCAAAATGTTCACCTTTGGAGTGAGAATGAAAAAAAAAAAAATTCAACATGAAAAAAATGTACTTTAAAAATTACAGCTACTTGAAAACAGGCCAGTGGAGAGGTCTGTAAGCCGCAGAGGGAGGTCTGGATTCTGCACAGGTAACAGGTGTTCAAAACCACAGTTTGGTTTAGTCCCTTTGAGATAAGTATTTAGCTGCCCTGCAGATGTGCAGATCTGCATTCTCCCAAAATTTGGATGCAAGACTGGAGTACACCCTTAAAGCAACGATTTTGAGAGGAATTTTATGAGCAGCGTGTAGTCAGGAGTGCTCTAAGCCTTGATTCAGCAAAGCACTTAACCGCGAGCTTAGCTTGAAATGCACACAATGATTTCTTAGACGAAGCGTATATGGCAAAAACCACTGAATGGCAGGTGCCTCTGGAGGGGAACAGACCAGCTGTTTGACATGGCTCAGCTCCATCACACGAGGGTGCAGGACAGAAAGGGGAAAAGAATATCCCGTCAGAAGCTAAATCGCAGGAATGGCATTAAGACTGCAGAATGTAACCAAAAAAAAAATCTCATCCCGGATGCACCAGGGTTAATGCCTCGACTCTCTGCCAAGAAAGGCCATCTGATAATTATTTTTTTTTTCCTTTTATTCATGAATTGCCGTCAACGGTGAACGCTGTCGTGGCTTCCCCCCACCCCCCGGGAGGGAGCCACTAGGCGGCGAGCTGGGCTGGTGTCTTGTCAAACCGCATCGTGAACCCAAATTGCATCAAAGAGAAGAGAAAGCTGCTCCAGAGTTGCCCAGGGAGCCATAGCAACGCGGCAGTTCCTATTTTTAAAAACTTGAAAGATAGTAAGAACATTAAGTCTGAGGGGAGGAAAAAAAAAAAAAACCTACCACACTTCTATCAGAAAGAAAAAAAAAAAAAAAGCACGTGTTCCTTACAGGCTCTAGTGATGAAACCGCATATGGCTAACCATCGATTTGCAGGTGTGCAAGTCAGAAAATATCCACAGCCTCAACAAGCCAGTCCCTGAAGAAAAGCGGCTATTTCTCGCCTTCCCTCCGCTGATCTGCTAAAGCAGACTTTCAAATTCCCTGGGGCACTTTAAAACCCACAGGACCCCAACTGCATTTTGTGATCGGGGGAAGATACTGCTGCAGCTGACGCTAAACCACTGCCAGAGCTGGGTTTGCGGTTTCGCACTGCTTCCTTCAGCTCCACCACAGAGGAAGGATTTTGATTCGCTTTTCATGAAAAGCGGAGAGAGCCTGAATGCACAAGTTAAAGCATATTGTCACCAGCAAGTGAAGTTGCCACGGTATTAACACTAATTGGACTTGGCTGCAGAGCAGGAGATGTCTCAGAGGGCTGGAAGCAGAACATGGACATTTTCCCATCTGGAAACTGATGGCGCATACCAAAATTCATTCCCAGCTGGTGGATTTTGGAGGCCTTTATGAAAGGGTCCGTCCTCTAATCAAAAGATAACCCTTGCCAAAAACCCATCACTCCACTTGAACCTTCCCATCCTATTTTAATTGCAAAGAGGATGAAAAATCCAGCTGTCCACACAGAACAAGTGCCTCCTCTCACCCTCAGACAAAGCCCTGCTCTGCAGGGCCACGGCACCCTGTGGCACCTGCTGCAGAACAAACATTTTTGCTGTCCCCCCATCATATACTCCCCCTGATAAGTCAGGGGTCTGCACTATCTTACCAGCGTGTTGAGTAGGTTTGATGTTAGACCTTCCTCTGCAAGACAACTGTGCCTCCCACCACCCAAGCAGCGCTGCTTAAGGACTAGGGCAAAGCAAGGAGGACAGCCAGGCACAGACCGTGCCCTTCTGCATCAGACACCTTGGGCAGCCCACCTGTATGGGGAAGGTTTGGGTCAAGAGCATTCCCCCCCCCCTCCCAGCATCCCCCTTCAGGGGACAGAGAAAAAGGAGTGAGAGGAAGCCAATATTGCCCCGGAGATGTGGTGGCACATGGATAAATCCTTCCCCCCACCCACCACGGCTCACCTCCCAGGCAGGCGGAGTGACCAACCAGTAGCCCCGGGGCTACAAACTCGTGCCTTTCACCAGGGCTGAACAACCACAACAGGGATCAACTGCACACAGGACAAATGAAATGCAACAGGAGATGTAAGGCAGGGAGGAAAAAAGAAGAAAGCAACGGCGGTATGCAAGCAGCAGAGAGCGAGGTGATATATAACAGGAGATGCGGGGAGGCAGAGAGACCCCAATGGAGTCAGGAGGCGCGGGCCAGCCCCAGCCTCCAGCTGCTGCTGGAGCGGTGACAGGATCAAGCAGATTTCAGCAGCAGGGATCTCTAATCCGTCAGCAGCGCTCACGCCACGTGCTGCCAGCTAGCACCAGCCTGACAGCAGCCGGACACACCAACCAGCGGGAACATAACGAGCTGCTAACAAGACACGGGCTTAACGGCTCCGAAAGGTCAAAAGTTACATATGTTGCCTCACCCTCCAAGTTTCTGAAAAGGGCAGTTTCTGCATCCGTGGGAACATGCCATTTATACGTTCTCTACCCTTCTCCCCGGAGTTAAGAAGCAAGTCCCAGCACCGCACCTCCCACCGCCGGAGCAGGGCTTCCCAGCTAGCTGCCAAGCGGGTAGATGTAGCCCCACCGAAGCCAGCGAGACCTCAGTGCTGGCCAGTGCTCCTGTCTCTTAGCTCAAGGTTAACTCGACAGTCCTATGAATGGAGAAACGGTGACACAAATGCGCCATTCTCTGTTCCTGCTCTCAACTCCCTTGCTGCGTTGTGGCTCGCTTGGCTAGGAGACAACACAGAGTGGCTCCATGGTAGTACCTGCAAATGACGTATGATGATCCCTGTGTCCGATGTGGCAGGCGATAGCTGCCGTGACTGGAGAAGATAGGGCAGGAGGCTCTATCCCCTATCCCCCCCTCCAGGAGGTTGGGAGAGGCCTGGAAAACAAAGAAAGGTGCTGCCTGGGCTGACCTTGGCACTGACCGGGGGAAAGCAGGTCCAGGAGGCTATGGGCGTTGTGCTGCTCCCGGGTATCAGGGTGGCACAACACCCTGGAGAGGCACTGCACCTTTCCAGGGATATGTATAGCTCCTATGGTGTTGAGTCTCCAGGGAAGCCATATATTTGTACAATCCTATTTCAAGCACTTTCTCTGCTCACTGACTCACTGTTCAGCTATCTAAGCCCCAGCAATTCCTAGTTTCCACTGGGGGAATGTGGCCATGTGAGAACAGAGGTTGCCCTGGGTGTTCCAGGGCAAAGAGTTTCCAACCATTCATCAAGGGCTCTTTTGCATTTCTTAACTGGTTGGCATGGAAAGTTCCAGATGAAAGTATTTCCCCCAGAGTGGAAGTATCATGTCCAAACAATGCACTGAGCTAGCTTGCCAGCTGTTTTCATATTTGAGGAAACTGAGGTGCAGAATTGAACCTACCTTTGTTCCCCTCTTAATGTATTTCTTTGCAAAGGCAGTATAATTCCACATTTGTATTTTCATTCCAAAGCAAATGCTTCACTGCACTTTTTATTAAAATGAAATCTGGTGTGTGCAGCCTGGTGTTAAATGAGAGACTATTAAAGACAATCAGTGGAGAACTCATTAGTAACCCTACAACAACAAACTAGTAGTTATGGCCCAGCATTCACAAGCAGCCATGACAACCAGTAGGAAGAACCCAGGTCTCATTGAAGGCTATAATAAAAACACAGCTTATGTAGACCAACGACTGTGAATATCCATACAAAACGGCTGAACTTCTATTCTTCAAATATGTGCCAGAAATCATACTCTTTTCTCATGACTCATCCCAGAATTCCACTCCCAAGAATGCTCCTGTCATTTAGTTATTTCTTCCCATTTCTAAAATGTAATGAGAGGCACCAATCCCGAGCTCAAGGAAATCTGTCCCGTCAATAAAAATAACGAAATAAGCAGAAGGCTGCCTATAAACACATCCACCTCTGCCCACTCACTCCTCAGCAGCCACGTGAAAGGAGAATAGATGAGCTTTGCAGAATGCCTAGAAGGTTAGCATCTCTCCTTGGAAGGACCAAGAGGGAAGAACTCCACATCTGAGCATCTCTTGAGAGGAAAACTCTGTTAGAAACTCCATCCCAACCTTTGTAATATTCTTGTCCAGTAGAAGAGAGCAGAGACTGCAGTGGTTTGCTGGGTGCCCAGGAGAACACCGGCCCTTGAGATAACTATAAACTTGGTAGACTGGAATATTCAAACTAGATTTGTTTTCAGGATAATGAAGGAATAAACAAACAGGTAATTATTACAAACAAAACAAAGAATTAAAGAGTGTAATTGAACTGGAAAACAGCATTTGGATATTTGGACTCCAAATGATCACCTAAGCCTATTATCAGAATAAATTGAGATAAATCCCTCCCTCACTAGAGGAAAACTTCCTCAAGAATCATTCAAAAATAAAACTAACAATCCTGTAGAACAAATCTTTCTCAAAGTATCATTTTCCTACTAGTTAGGGGAGTTATCTCACCAGTAGGCTCATTTCTAGGACAAAATCTGCAATGTTCAATGGTCGTGATCATAACTTCTGCAGTTCCAGTCTAGCACAAAGGAGAACCAGTTTCAAGACAGACAAGAAATAGTTGCTATGAGACCGTTATTAATACAAGAAGATGCAGACCAAACACCTACATTGGCAAGAAATGGCATTTAGATAAAAGTCCGTCTTGTTTCTTTTTGTGCTTGCAGCCATACTTCAAACAAAACTTTGTTTGCACAAGGTCTTGCAAAAACGAACAAGTGTCAGCGTAAGAAGAGGGAAAGGCACGGAGAAACTGAGCTTTCTAAATCTGAGCAACATTCAATTCATTTCCTCCTTACTCCATTATACACCCAGATCAACCACCAACTGAGACCACGTTGAGCAGGACCATTTGATTTTAGCTGCATTCAGAACCACTGCACTTTCAGGGAAAAAAGGGAAAAAAGAAGTAAGAAATGGTCAGAGTTCAAAGGCAGATCTTGAGAAATGACTAATTCACAGCCTTAGTGTATAATGTGCCCCAGCTGAACTAAATTACACATTTTTTTAGTTGGATGTGTCACTCTCTGAAGAATAAAATGGGAAAATTCCTTTATCGCACTGCCTCCCAGCTATGGGCTTGAAGCAAATTGGACCACTTTGGATTAGCTTCAAGAGTTTCTGAAACACCAGCTACATGGTGATGTATTATTTGAGGTCACATACACTTTGCAGTCTCCCCAGACATCAAGCCCACATACATACATTTCTCTATTCTGTGTAGGCATGCGGAGGGGGAGCTGTAAGTTACAGATGGCTGAATATAGTATTGCCAGGTCCAGGGCAAGACTAAAATTAGTTTTCCAGAACCTTCAGTCCAGTCCAAAGTGAGCTAGACCGTGTCCCAGACACACAGGTATTGCTGCTGCCTGGTGCACTCAATGCAAAAGTGCTGTGGGATCTTAGTAGATGGAAGGGGTCAGGGAAGGTATGAAGCAGCCAGGTCTGCAGAATCTGTAATACCCCAGATAGACAAAGCATTTCAGGAGAGATTTAAGGACCTGAGATAGACAAAGTATATCAGGAGAGGTTTAAAGCTTAGCACATAGTAAATTCCAGCGAGTTCAAAGGGACTTGAAGGTATGAACACAGATTACAGTCATTAATCTCTGTGGGTTTTGGTTCAGTGAGGTGAACTCATATCTTCATGTCTGCTTCTTTCCACATCTTGTCTCCTCTGCCTTTCCTCCTGCCCAGACTCCAGGCTGTGAGCTTGAAGCTATCACACTTCTGTCGAATCTTTGGATTTGTAAAACCAATGGCTTATTTTGGACACCCCTAGCTTTTTTACATCTAAAAGTGCCTGAAATTTCACTTAAACAGAAAACTAAGCACCAAACTCACTGAAGTAAAACTTTTAACCGTCTCACTTGGAAGTACAGAGAGGGTGGAAACATTTGTGAGGGGCAGAACCCCCAGACCGGCAGAGCACAGGCCAGCACCGTGCAAGGCAAAGCGAATACTCCCCCTCTACTCTGCCCTGGTGAGGCCGCATCTGGAGTACTGTGTCCAGTTCTGGGCTCCCCAGCTCAAGAAGGACAGGGAACTGCTGGAGAGGGTCCAGCAAAGGGCTACAAAGATGATTAGGGGATTAGAACATCTCTCTTATGAGGAAAGACTGAGGCACTTGGGTCTTTTTAGTCTAGAGAAAAGAAGATTGAGGGGGGATCTTATTAATGCTTACAAATACTTAAAGGGAAGGTGCCAGGGGGCTGGGAACAGTCTTTTTTCAGTGGTGCCCAATGATAGCACAAGAGGTAACGGGCACAAACTTGAACATAGGAAGTTCCATCTTAACCTGAGGAGGGACTTCTTTACTTTGAGGGTGGCAGGGCACTGGAACAGGCTGCCCAGAGAGGTTGTGGAGTCTCCCACTCTGGAGACATTCAAAACCCACCTGGATGATATCCTGTGCAACCTGCTGTAGGTGGCCCTGCTCTGGCCGGGGGGTTGGACTAGATGATCTCCAGAGGTCCCTTCCAACCCTGACGATTCTGTGATTCTGTGAATATTTGCACTGTGGTCACAGAAGCAACTGCAACACAGTGTAATTATTTCTGAGCTAGCTCAGGTGCCTGCAGCAATCTAGGCAGTGGCAGAACGGAGCCTGACATGGACTAATTGACTCCGCTTCTCAGCGAGACTGATGGCGGTATCCAAACTAAGCTGGGTATAGCTACATGTATCTGTAAGTCATTCCTGTGAATGCTGGACCCAAAGCAGACAAGGGAGAAGGAACAGCATGATTTGGGCCATGAAGGTGAGAAGAAAGCTAATATCTTCAAAAGTGACAAGAACTGCTTTCATGTGGGTTGCCCAGGCTTCAGGGCATATCTACACTGCACAACCATACTGTCGTATCTAGAGACTCTCTGAGCTGGCGACTTCTATACAATGCAAAGGAGTGCTACACAGACAGATTTTATTGGGTTCTCAAAGCAGTGTAGCTATATGGGTGGGATGTTATGCACAGGCTAATACAGTGTCAACAGAACAAATTAGCAGAAGGTCTCTGCAGAACACTGCATCACATAGCAGGGGACAACATTTTGTTTTCTAGGTACCTGATGAAAAGAGACAATACAGCTCCCCTCAAAAATCCCTTTTCATTTAGAAAGGCAGAACAACAGCCTGCCTTGATGCCACTTCTGATAACTTGATATATGTTAAATATATTTTCCCTGCTTAATCATTCCAGGGATGAATCAATAGAGCAGCAGAAAATACTCCTTACCCCTAAGCCTAGCTAGGAAGGAAACTGATAAAAGCTTTGGGCACCTTTTGTGGTTCCAAGGCTCATACACAGCAAAAAGCCGATATGGGGAATAAGAAGTAAAGGCAGTAAGACCCGATAACATGCCAGTAGATCATACAGACAAAGAACAAATAGAAGATAGCATTACAGATAATATAATGGGTTAAAGAATAGACTTTTTTTTTGGTCCCCAGCTTTCAGGCAAAGCAAATTCTGCTTTCTTGTCCACCAGTCCCTCTACCTGCCTAGGACAGTTGACAGTGAGGGGTCACAAAACACAAGCCAATCCATCACATTTTACGCTGTTCCGTGATTCATCGTGACAAATGAACAAAGATGCTAAGTTCTGCGCGGCCACCTCTCCTGGTGGCTACTGGTTGGATTCCCTTTGTCCTACCACAAAGAGACCAACTTGCCCAAGGATTTTATATATAAAACACTGGAGAATGACAGCTGAGTAGGTCAGGGGGCATCTGGCTAGTTGCAGATCCCATGTTTAATTATCTGGGTTGCTTAGCGACACACTAAAAATCCAGCTGGGACAAAAAGGAAGATCTAGTAATCAGAGTGGTTGTTCCACCACAGGCTTCCTCTATGACCTTAAACAGGCATCTTAGCACCGTTTCTTAAGAAAATCTAAATCTGGATCAAAAGAAGATGCTTATTCAAATAGGTTTTCCCTATTTTTAAATGCCCTTTTCCATCTAGAAAAACTTGCTGTTCTGATGGAGGTACCTATTTACAGAGTTACAGACCCATTCATGCAAAGACACACCAGGAAGTTCAGCGCTGTTATAAAAGCAAAATATCGTGCATTGAGGGGCACATTCAAATTTTTGCACTATGCCTTCATCGTTCCTTTTCTTCATGCTGGATTGCTCCCTGTGGTGTATGGAGGCTTTCTACGGGGGTGACAGTACTGGCACTCATGATGAGCAGCAACATGAGTCCCACCATCACCATGCCTCCCCTTGCCCAGGTTCAGGCCAACCCTGCTCACTGACCCGAAGCACCACATACCCTACCAGAATTATTCTGGTCTCAAAGGTCCCCTCTGACCCCTTTTTTGTTAGGCTGGCCCAGCCCATTCCCTTACCTGTTGAGCATGTTGGACTGGTATATCCTTTTCTCCTGGGTGTTGTAACAGCTGCTCTTGGGCTCAGGGATGAAGCTGTGTTCAGACAGCATATCAGAAGCAGCCGTGGTGATTATGGCTATTCCATCCCTCACTCTGGCAGGAAGACCGTAGTCCCATTCATCATATGAGACAGAGATGAGCCCGGTGGGGAACTCGGATGGCACTGTGTCTGTATCCCCTGCCACCAGGCTGGGCACGATCCACGTGTAACCATAGCCTGTCAGACCCACAGAGTTGGCCACCTCAAAAATGTAGGTGGCCTCTTCCTTTGTGCAGTAGAGGAGGATAACAGGGCTTTGGAGCTTCTTGAGCTGGTTCTGGATCTTTGAGTCCCCATCGTCCAGGGACATGTCCAACAGGAGGACCTCCTCCAGTTCCCAACCCACAAAGCTGTGCTCAATGGTACTGCGGATCTTGTTCACAAAGTCCTGGTAACCAGGGAAGTAAGTAGTGACAATGGAGAAGATGTACCAGTCATATTCTTCCATGATGTTGAGCATGACAGAAGCTTGCTGTTCTATTGATGGGCCAAACTGGAAGAACATGGATGACTCATCCTAGAATAGGAAGTCAAAGAGAGGAAGAGAGAGAAAAAGAAAACAAGAATAGGTCAAAGGAAATACACAGCATTCCTAGTTAACCCATTGAGCATGGAGGGGGAGGCATGCAGTCAGACACTTCATGTCTTGGCCAGAACGTAAGCATTTTTAAGTTTTAAAAATTTAAAATTTAAGTGAAGCAAGTGGGAAGGAAGTAAAAGCCTTTTTATGGCCAGCTGTCCTTACTTTATTTTTAAAGGCAGGTTGCCGAAATTACTTAAAGGTTTCAAATGTTAGGCATGATTCTAACAGACAGGGAACAAGTGGTACACAAGTGAGAACAGAAAAAGACAGTATGTACAAAAAATTCCATGGCTGCAGAAATTAAGAGCTTTAATCCTGGGATTATCATAACATTGTATGTAGTATAAACAGGATACACAGCAGCTTTGATATTGATTTAGTTTGTGACAGTCATTCTAGTTTGAGCATCCAGACTGAAGTACAACTACAGTAGGCAAAACCATTGGACACAAATAGCTCTGAGAACTTCCACTGCAAGCTCCACTCAAAGCAAGCAGTAGCACAGAGTGCTCCAACTGTGAAGGCTCAGTCTCAGAACAATACAAACATACTAGCATGGAAAAAAATAAAATTCTAAACTATCACGGGTTTTGTTTATACCATGTTTTAGAGAAATGTCAGCTCAATATTTCTCTTGGTATTGCTTTCATACCCTTCTACCATATCAAGTTCATCTTTGCAAGAATCAGAACTTGCATCATTTTACGACCTCCAAGACTCCAATGGAGTTTTGTACAGATCTCAGCTCTCCCATGGTATAGTGTAAGCCTTTTTTGCTCTGGGATTTCAAAAGACACCAAGCTTTCAATTTGTGACAGACCCAGTAAAATCCAAATGCCTGCTTTTGCCCAATTCATGATTGAAAGGAATGGAAAAAGCATTTGCCAATATGCTCTCTTATGGATTGATCTTCTGTCTTTTAAAATCAACTGCAAACTCCCACTGACTTCTGTAGAGTCGGATTAGATCACAAGCAAACAAACAAAAAAAAAAGGCAGAATTAAATTATATCTCTCTGCAGAGATTCCTATTACAATAAGAAATTTCTCCAAATCCAATCACCACTTTTAGGAATGAGATAGCAGCCCCGCCTTCTTTCAATAAGCCAAAAGAGCTGAACTAGAAATACAAAAGGAGGCAGTCAGGAGTTTTAGACCTGGGGAAACTCATTGTGCAAATGTTTCAAGACATTAGCTCAAGATATTCACATTTAGAATAGCTCTCTACCAAATTCACTCTCCTACAGCCTGGCAGGTAAAGCTGTTTCTCAGCAGGGATGCCAGTTAATCATCCATCCATCGATCCATCCCTTCTTTAGTCATGGTTTTGATTACCTATAACCATTTTCTCTGTTGGCATAATATGCCATAGCTCAGCAACTCCAGGAAAAAAAAAAAAAAAAAAAAAAAAAGAGCTCTGATCCTGCATCCAGCCTTAAGCTGTTTGTTTTTCTTTCCTGATCTCCCTACGGGTCACATCCTATACGAAAGAGTCCTTGCTCCCAGATCCTCACGCCTCTCCTATGAGGTTTGGTGATTAAAGTCTGTCCCCTTCCTCCACACAGCTCACCACCCACTTGTGAAAGTACTCTTAAGGCTGCTCTTTGCTCACTGGAAAAATGGGAAAGGGAAAGGGAAAGGGAAAGGGAAAGGGAAAGGGAAAGGGAAAGGGAAAGGGAAAGGGAAAGGGAAAGGGAAAGGGAAAGGGAAAGGGAAAGGGAAAGGGAAAGGGAAAGGGAAAGGGAAAGGGAAAGGGAAAGGGAAAGGGAAAGGGAAAGGGAAAGGGAAAGGGAAAGGGAAAGGGAAAGGGAAAGGGAAAGGGAAAGGAGGCAGCAACAAATTGGAGACAAGTTAAAAAAACAGGAGCAGCAACTGAGCCTCTCAATCTGTGGAAAACAGGTCATACTTCCTATGACTGGACTTCACCGCCTTCTCCCATAACTGTGCTCAGGAAAAGAACTTACTCTTCCAGTAAAAAGATACTTTTTACCTTTGAAGCTTATGGAGAAAATCAAAAAAGGCAAAGGAAAGACTAAACTACTGTCATGGCACCTGCTAGAGTTTGAAGAAAGTCTGAATAACCATCTCCAATACCCTTCATTGCACGGTGCCTTTGAAAGCCGCTTGTAGCAAACTGAACACTAGAGTGTGAAGACTCAGCCTTACTGCAACATGAAACAGCAAGACAGCTACACAGATGACTAGTATTTATTTTTATATTAAATTCAACAAAAGCTTTTCTATACTTATGCATAAGAACCTCTGAATTGACTGCACATTTGCACAGCTTCTAGCAGAGAATCTAAGATCTGAAGGACCCGGCTATTGAATTACAGGAACGTTTGACACACAACATCTCAAAGTCTTGCCTGAAAAAATACTGGATGCTTTCCTCAGTGACAAATAGGGGATGGGATATGGTAAATCCAATAGTATATCAAGGCTGCATACACACACACACAGAGGAGTTAGTAGGTGTGACAGTACGGCAGGTACTGCCCTCCCCATGATTTCAAATAGGGTCAGATGCTCCAGCTAAGGTGCCCGCTGGCAGTTCACTCCACGTAAGTGCACAGCCCAACTGTTGAAGGATATTCAGCCTCAAAGACTTGGGGAGAAAATTCAGAGCTCCTCACTAACCAGAGTGTACCAGAACATCAAAAATCAATACACCAAACAGATAGCTTTATTGCAACCCAGTTAAACAATTCCCCTCCAGTGAGGAATGTAAGCACCCCTCCTTAAATTAAACAGCACAGACCACTTGGCTGTGCATGTAATAATTGCTCTTGAGAAACTGCTTGCTTTTTTATTATAGAAGCAGCAAGAAGAGGCAACATCTATTCAAAATGAGAGCATTAAGGAGGTGCAAGCCAGTCTAGCTTTTGGCTTGCCAAGATGTCTGTTGGCACTTGATCACCCCAATACTTGGGCTAGCCAAATGTTCTTCATTCCCCAATCAACTCAGCAATCAGAAAAGAGAGGGGCAAGCAAGGAAGGACGGACAACAGCGTAGAAGAAAGTGTCCCTCTCATAATAAATCAGGAGAATTGCTGATAGAGCTGGATGGGAATCTCTCAGGGAGACAAAAAGCAAACCAAGTAAAATGCCCGAGAGTCACAATTTCCTTCCTGTCCTTATTCTTGACCACACCTGATGGAAAGTCAGGGAAAAAGAGAAGGAGCTGAACTGACAGAGAACCACAAGGCTATCAGAGCAGGAATTTGACCTCACTGTGGTGTTACAGTGAAAGCTTTTAAATTAGGAGATATATCTAAGGGGGTTTTCCCATTTTTACATGCATATACCCCTTAGAATCATTACTGCTTTGTTACAGTTTAAGACCAAAAAGTAATATTTTATCCCTCCAGACATTAAAGGTTTTTACAGAACATTACAAGCTCCTATTTTTCTCCTGCAGAAATTTCACACTCTCCACCTCCCTTTTTCACCTTGGAAGAGCGAGAACACGGTTCCTCATTGCCACTGGGAGACACATTTAAGTTTGGGATAGGTTGAGTTTGAAGCAGAAGTCCCTTACATTGCATATCATCCAGGTGAAACAGAACCCCCTGGCTACAGGAAAAAGCTTGTCTTTCTCCTACAGCCCTTTCACCTGCAAGCCCAAGTTTTCCACAGCTAACTGCTGCAGAGAGACAGCAAGATCCTGCAGGGTGTCCCTCACCCAGTCTGAAAGAGTAGAAGCTCCATTACAAGCTCTCAGTGCCTCCAGAGATCCTAGTACTCCCCCACTGTCACCCTGCAAGGTCGGGGATCCGTGGTTTGCAGAGCTGAGCTGGAGGTGGAGTCGATCAATTGACACAGCACCACTCCCCAACTGACAGATGGCTTCCCACAGAAAATCTGCTCTTGAGTTTACCGCTGCTGGGACAAGCATTGCCTCCTCCTCCTGCACGTTTAAGCCCTCAGCTAAGGAGGCTGGATTGCACATGGTGAAGGTGCAAAAGCACTCACCGTGAAGCCTTCTCTTGGAGACTGGTGGCTGATGTGTTCCTAGGTGGATGGATAAGGATTTGCAGAGGTGGCACAAGGTTTAGAGAGTAACGAAGTATTATTGCCACCACTTCTAAGTTGCCTGATGCCTTCTGTACCTCAGGGGAAGGTCCATGCAGATATTGCACAGAGGCCAGGTCTAACCCACACCTCACCAGAGATGCAAGCCCTGGGCAAAGCTGCAGGTGACTCTCTGAGGAACCCTCCTGCAGCTGCACCATTTGAAACCAATCACTGCCATTTAACGAACCATTTACCTCAGATGTGGCAAGAGAGGTCCCCAGGGTGCTTTTCTCACAAGTTCCTTCCTAACAGCCTCTCTGGATTCCCCAGGCAAGCAAAAGCAATTACTGCCTTACAAACAACATCTTACTATCCAGAGCAAAACTGCTTCTTGGCACGGGGCAGACTCAGGAACATCCCTAAAGCACAGGAATGCAAGATCCCCAGAAATGGTTGCAGTGGGCCAGTCATCTTGAGGAACTAGAGAGCCTTCCATGGAGCCATAGGGTAACTGCTGACTCGGGGAGTGAGGAGATGAGCATGTTACATTTCCTCCATGCAGCCCATACGAATGTAACCTGGTTCTGTGCGTCATGCTCTGGTGGCTGGGCCATGAATAGATTTTTGCTACTGGTGGCAAGTTCCTTTAGCTCCAGTTCTAGTGCCAGACCCCACAAGGGCCAGGTGTGTCAAGTTATGCACAAGGAATTTGAGTGAGGAGCAAGTCAAGAGCATGTGCTTGCTTTTTGGATTTGTAGAAACAAACCATGTTTTTGGAAAATGCCCTAGGCTGCTATCTCCACACAAGTGCAGGAGAAATGCAATTGGTGCTGCTCTGGGAGTAGCCCCTTTTTGTTAGGCTTTTGGGAACATCCGTATATCTAACCCCCTTTGCTGCTTCATTAAGCCATAATTTAACAGCCAGGGTCTGCCCTTTTCTTCCTTTCCAGTTTACAAAGGGGATCCTATAGGATCCTAATGACTCAGGCCAATATCACTTTCCAAATGCCTCTTCTCACTTTCCTGATTTAGAAGAAAGGCTGTTTGTGTGTCTTTTAGTACAGTCCTGATTCGCAAAATTCCTCTATGACCTACAGACAAAACACATAGAGCTGCTTCTTGTTTAGACTTCAGCCCCACCTACCACACATTTTGTGGGGGCAAAAAGGAGTGAGCAAGCACCAAATAACTTCTGGGAAAACACATACCTTAATTTCCCTACCTATGCATTTCTTTACTTCAAAATTGAGACACCACTGTGTACCTATTTGTCACAATCCTGGTGGGATACCTGATTCACTGGGAGTTTTATTGTGCGTGATGGAAAATGCCACAACAGTTCAAAGTCTTATAATTAAATTTTCTATATTTCTGAGTCTCGTTTGTTATAACAGATCTGACAGGAAATCAGGATCTTTGTTGCTTAAGTGTTCATTTACTCCTGTTTATTCTTACCACAAATGCATCATTGCCTCAGGCTAGCCTGCAGTCAGGATCTTCTGCCTGTTTGCTTTTTCTCCTCACATTTAATTTTTTTATTTAGTTTTCAACAACTCAATGCAATAGAACTCTGTTTTTAATGTTACATGCTGCATCATCCTGTGCAAGTCCTTTCCTTGAGTGCTTGCAGTAGGGACTATGGGAACACGGTGACACTACAGCCCCAGCACAATGTTGTGGGATTGGCGTCTAGAACAGCATCTCTGCGCCTCTCACACACATACACGCTCACATTTCCACAAATACACATATTCACAGCAAAACCTACTCAAAGTAAGGTTGGAGCATGTTGGACTGTGTCATTTCTTAATGACTCTCTGCCTAGTTGATACAATTTAGTAGGATTTCAAAACTTTCCTGTCTGACTGGAACAGGTTCCCTGGCCTATTACTGATTCTGGCTTGCACAGCAGATGGAGAAGATGACCTCCTGCAATCCTTTCCCAGTGCTCTGATTCACTGATGAGTGGATTGTTCTTGGTGAAAATCCTCCGAGATGCCCTGGAAACGTGCCATCAGTGGGAAGTTCAAATTCATTAGATGCAGAAACATGGTTTACACAACGGTATCATTTATCAGTTCCCTCCCTTGTTCTCATAATAACTACTGAACACACGGGCCCTATTTGACAGAAGAATACATAGCTCAGAGATGATGGTTACAGAGAAGTGAGTACAGAAATTGGTGGAAGAGTGAAAGGGAGAGACCCAGTTCAGTGTCCCCGCTGATGGAAAGGAAGGCAGGACATACTGTTATAAATTGGTGAAGGGCTGTAAGAACCCTCTCTTACAGGACAGAGTGTTTCTGTCCTTCTGGTCCCTGCTAGGCAGGGCATACAAGTGGCCAAGAAAGGCCTGTGGCAATTAGGAAAATGGTTGTTGACTCCCTAGGCCTTCTCTGGAAGCCACGATCCCTGATGGCTACTGAGAATAATTGCGACAAGAAATCTAGAGTTGCTAGTGTAGCTCAATTTTGTTGCCCTGGTAAGCGGTAACAAATACACCAAGATTCATGTGTATAAGGACATTAACTATACACATAAGTATCGTCATATATGCAGATCCCAGTCATGGCTCAGACATTAATCTCTCTGTAGCAGTGAAAACAGATCTGCTGCAGACCCCTAGCCCAGGGGCAACAGTGTAAGTGCTCCAGCACCAAGGAGTTCCTGAGAGTTGCAATTAAAATGTCTCTGATTAAAGATGACCCAGGGGCTGAAAACAGCTAAGTGATTTCCACATCCCACTTAAGGGTCTACAGAAATCATTCGTTCAAACATTTTGCAACAGAGGAAACACAAGATACCCTAGATTCTTGATCTTGGGATTGTTTCACTCCATGCCACATGCAGTTAATAAAAAAGATGAAAGTCAGACATACGAGGGCTATTGTCTGACATATACAGTTCAGAGAAAAACCTCAAAAGTTGTTTGGCTAAGGAGAGGGTGCAGCATTTGTGAATTTTATACACAATCACTGGTCAAAACAGGCTAGTATATGATGGTATGCCATACCAGCTCCTCAGAGCATCACATGTGAATGCCAGCACTTTTCCACAGAGGGGAAATGGCAGTTAGCAAGCTGCCAGGATAAACAGTTTTCACACCAGGCTTGATGCATTTCCATTTTCACCTCCGTATGTGTGTGTTTCCTTCTTTGATGAGCTTATGTGGATAGATTAAACCACTGGTCACTCTGGATAGATTCTGCTCACCAGATGCCATGTTATGCCATGCTGGCAATCTGGACAGCCCAGACCTAGCTCCCCTGTCCCAGCTCAGACAAGCCCACTAGGTTGGCTTAATAACCTGACATTGCCAGCCCAACAGAGATAGAGGAAAGTCAGACTGCCCCATTACTCATCCATCCAATTACATCACAGCGTTTGCTTGGGGCTTCTTTTCTAGCTGTCTTACCCTCCAGGCTAAGGACTGAATTTTGACTGTAGGCTGAATGGGACGTCGTCGGTATAGCCATAATCATCAATATCAGCCATAAAACTACCCAGCACTCTTAAAAAAGTCCAGTCACAGTATTTGGCAAAATGTCATTGAATAAATTTCTCAAATCAACTATCCAGGGTGAAATACTATTTCTTTTTATCATTTCTAAATTAACTGCTCTTCCATTTCATCAAGTATGCCTTTGGTCTCTTATTATGAGCAAACGTTATTATGAGCTGAACCTCCAAAGGCTCACAGAGTCTATTTAGATAAGCCCTGGAAGTTCAGCATTGCATCCAAGGCCCTCTGAGCCTCTCAGGAGCTGAAGATCTCCTCTTACTGTGGCCCAGATGTGGACAGGTCAGAGTGTGTCTGAGAGGCTCTCCATTCCTCGTCTGTCTTATGAAGTAGTGACACCTCCTTTCTCTCAAATTCTGCATTGCTATTTTAAGCATTAACCTTCTGCAGGCAAGGCTGTTAGTTGCTCTGCATCCCAACACATGGCACCTGCAGTCCCGATGATGCCAAGCTCCACTCAACCTTTATGGACGGAGCAAAGTTGGCTGTGCCTATGCTTTGAGCTGGCCGGACCACAGCTGAAGCAAAGTAGTCAATTTAAGGTAATATTGTGCCAGGACTTAATCTTTTTTTAGAGGCTGGCCTTACTAACCAGTTTAGATCATTTTTGACGCATTGATATGGCTTACATACCCTTTGGATCAGAGCTGGCTTGTCTCAGAGCACAAGTGAGAGAGCAGCTGAAGGCAAAGCCTCTGTAGATATGCCCTCCACTTTCCTTACGGCAAGGAGCAGTAAAAGGCTTCAGCCTCATCCATTCTGCCTAGCAGTAAATAGGCAAATCTCTTATTCAAAAGAAAAAACTTTAAAAACAACAAAAAAAAAAAAAACAAAAAACAAACAAACCAACCCGCACTTAAAATAGGAGTGCTCTTTAGCAAAGGGACAAAACCAAGAGGTGAGATCTGACTAGATTACACAGGCTCCAGATTTCCCTCTGCCCCATACCTGGCTGCCTCTTCCCTAAAAGGGTCACAATTGATGCTTTGAGTCGTAGTCGTGTGTCATGTCCCATCCCCCCCCCCTCAAAAAGGAAAAATAGAGAAAAAAAAAAAAGGTCTGGCCCTCACCACTCTGGTCCCAGTTTAGCAGCAGAGTTTCCCTGGCAACCACGCACATGGAATGCAGCCGCAGCCACAAGCTCCTTATGGAGCTGGGGGCATCCCACATCACTCCCTCCTGGTGTCGGGGCTACGATGGCTGAGGCTGGGCATCGCTACCCTAACCCCAATGAGGGACTCATCTTCCAGCAGCCTGCTGGGACTGAAGAGATGCTCCGGAAGAGGAGGGGGGCCTGTCTAGACGTCTTGTGTGAGGCAACTAAGGGCAGGCAGGAGTCAAGATTTCCTCTCATCCTGCCCGCCCAGGCCTCCTTCTCCAGGGCTGGTTCCTGACTTCTTCAATGCTCCTTGGTGCTGTTTTGCTCTGTGGTGTGAGAGGAAGATGTGGAGCGTACGTGCTGCTGTCTTTGCTTCCTTGCATTCATGCACCACTCTTACCTGTGGATTCAGTCCCACAAACGTACTCGGTTAGCCCAGGTGACTGGCTTCCTGCCATGAGGCGGCCCTAAAGCTCAAAAAGAAGTGATCCCACCATTTCTCCTCCTGAGCCTGGGAGTAAGCATTCAGCCATTTCATATTCACAGCTTTCTGAGAGCATGAGGTTCCATGCCACCCTTCACTGCGCCCTCCAAGTCAGATCCTACCACTTTGGAAAGGAGGTGCTGCTTGCTTAGAGTACACCTCCTCCCTGCCCCGAGCTCTCCCAAACCTGACTCACCCCACCTCACTCCAACTTGTGTTTTACAGCATGGGCTGGGACAGGAGCAATGTCGAACCCTCACTGTGCACCAGGCGAGAAGGCAGCTCTGTGTGGTGCGTTTTAAGAGGGATCTTACCACCTTCCTTGTGCTGCCATGGTAGTATAGAAGAGCCCAGGCATAAAATGAAGAAACAGTACCCCGGTCCTCTTTGTTTGGACATGCTGCTGGCAAGCAGCTGCCTCATTAGCACTTAATGTGTATGTCTGCACCACGCAACCAAAGGCACAGAAATCATGAGCTAGACTAAGGCATCCGTGCATTACCACTGTGTGGAAACTCCAGCTCAGGTCCAGTAGAGCTGCCATGTCAGGAGAGTGAACTAGTTCAAATTCTGGCCTGCACTGCTGTGGTGACACTCCTGGTTTCATATCTGGCTGGGGACTCTCTAAGCCTAAGAAGAAGAACCAGAGGTGAATTCCTGAATCATTGGACCTGGACTCTGGATTCAGCCCCTGCTTTGGAAAGTGACTGTATCACTGTGTTACAAGAGTCCTTGGCTGGAACAAGCAATAAGGATTTCAATATGCAGCCTCATTGGTCATGCCTGAAGGCCTGATCCCCATCAGAGCTGTCTTTGGCCATAGCTAGTTACCTCTTGTGCTCCAGGATGGATGAAAGCATGGCAGCACCTACCTGCTCTCTAACCAGCTCTCCTTCCTAATCAACCAGTGAGCAGTGCCTCTGTCGGGAAGCTGCTGTCATGCCTGTCTTGCTCATCTAATTGATTCACAAAGTTTTAAACGATTATTGATTCTCCTCTTCCCCACTGTGGAGACTTTGAGACCAATAAAGCACATGGAGTTATTTACACAGATATTAGAAAGGAAAGAAGCTCCCTCCTCAAATGTTCTTCTTGAGCTCCCAGCTATTAAGTCTCAGAAACTCAATAGGAGGTTTCCTATAGCTTTACAGACAAAAACACAAATGTACGAAGTCCCCTGCACGCACACATGCCCATCCAAACATTTGCAGGATGTTCTGCCAAATTCACACCTGCTGAATTATTGCTTCCTATTATTTTGTATTGGGATCATAGCTCTTTAGTTCCTTTTCTTTGCTCTGATGATTAACAGCCATTTGCCATACCCCTTGCTGCTATGAGACTGAGGCAGAAATTGTGTCCAACCTCCTATTCAAGGAAAAGCCATTTCTGAACTCCAACTTCCAGGTTGTTCTTGGTAAAAGACTGGACCATAGGAGGCTTGCAGAGCTAGAGCTTGCAATCTTCCCCACAGTTCCTGAAACACTCCACATTCATGGTTGCTACAGTGACTGGTGCTGTAAGGACCATTATACCCATCTCCATGATCTAGGCACATAAACTTTTATGCTTCTCAGGGTTTGAAGAAGAGGATTTGAGAGAGGGAATCAGTCCATCTGACTTTGCAATAAGGGTGCTACGAGTTTGAGTTCTGTACTTCTTTTTTGCTTGGGTGATGAAAGTCAACGAGCCCATTTCTAGTCAGCTTAACTTTGTGCTGGAGCACACATAATTGAATTCACTGTTTTTTCTATACTTACCTGCACATTAATAGAAGGTGCCATCTATATATTCAATATGCCCTTGACATAACTTAAAAGCAGCAGCATAATAAATAAGATGCTCTTTTTGTACTTGAATTCAAATTTTTCTATCTATATTAGGCTTTGTACTTTTTTAAACAAAACACAAAGCTGGGACTGAACTGCCATATCTTTTTCAAGATCACACACGCACATGAGGCACTGAGATTTCTGTCGAGGATTGGCACAGCAGAGAAAGGGATTGATGGAGCAGTAAAAGAATTTGCTTCTGCTGGCCGTTAATAATAAAGAGTAACAAAAGCATCTGAAAGAATAAAAGCCAGGGTGAGGCATGTAAGGTATAGAAATAGCTCTTTGACTGACTCAAAGGCAAAGCCGATGCATCTTGTTTTCCTGCATCTCCTGTTGTCTGTCCTCTTTCTTAACCACACACTCAGGCACGACGGGGGAGTGGGAAGTAGATAGAAGCATCAGCAGGAGCTACAGCAAGCCGTGGAGAAAGGAGCTATTCAGTCCAAACGTTGCCTGGCCAGGGCCCGTGACAAAAGATGAACAAATAAGAATATGAGACGGGAAAGAAAAAGCCATGTCCAGGACTGCACCTCCTGCAAGGGAAGAGCTGTTGGCTGTCATGCTTTGTCTTTCCCTTCCACTTTGTATCACTCTGTCTCATCATTTCTTGTCTTCCTGTACACAGCTGCCTCCAAGTTCTTCAGTGCATGCAGGTGTGTATATATGTTTATATGTATACACACGCACATGCAGGATGGCTCAAGACAGGCAAACTGACGCATCTCCATATGCCAGTTCCACTCCAACTCAGGCTGCCAGCACCTGAAGTGGATTAGCATCTGACAATGATCCCTATGAAATGAGGTGATGGTGCAGTCCAGCCTTACTGAAGGTTAGTATCTACATCACCACACATGCATTCAGAGCTAATTAAGCCTCTGGTTGGTGCTCTCAGAGAAAAGCCAAGGTTTACACAGGCTGCTTCACCACACAGCCCTGGTCACAGCCCAGAGGAAGAGAGCTTGCATGCCTTCAAATTGTGGGTGAAAGCATTGGAGACATGGTTTTAACAGACTTTATTCTTCCTGACAAAGTATAATCCTTCAGGACTCATCTTTCATGGAGGCACGTAGTCATCTAATTAATATATACCAAGATGATCTGGGTTCAAAAAAAAAACCAACCAAAACTGTCATTCCTTTAGGCAGGTTAGAAGCAGCAATACTTGTGGGAAGGGAATAGCCACAGAAAGGTTTACTTCAGGGCGCAGCTAAGTAATTCTGGAAGCTGAGACAAAGTCATCGCTCTGGTCATCTAGCTTCAGGATACTTTTTTTAGCTAGCAGGAAGAAGTGCCTTTTCTCCTTTTCATGCAAAACCTCTGAATATCTGCCGCATGAGAAGTACTGAGCTGAAAAACCTTTCCTTCAAGTTTGGTGGCTAGTGTAAGAAGCTCGACCTTTTCATTAGCTCAATGGATGCAGGATGTGTATGTTCCTACACTATGCATCCATCTGCACTGCGTAGGAGCCTGCAGCAGTCACTGTGCACACTTTATCTCAGAGGACGTTCTCCTCTTCTCTGTGCTAAGAGTAGAAGAAACAGAGTTTAAGAACTATGTACATTCATCATCTTGGCATCAGTGCTCTTCAAGGCATGCAGCTTTGCAGAGCGGGTATGCTTGGTGAATGAAGCCCACTGCATGGGAAATATCAATCCAGTGCTCTACAGCTCATTTGGCATCCAGCTGCTCTTGTTGTGTTACCCAGTCATTCCTAAAAGCTGAGAGTAAATCTCTTTCTCCTTTCACTCATCAGGCTAATCCCGCTAACTTCAAAGTCACACCATACTCTCTAGGTGGAAGTGAGAATGTGGTCAGGCTCTTTGTGCATTCAGCAGTAAGCTATGGACACAACCTCTCTATTCATCAACAGGAAAACACGGCCTTTATAGATATCCCTCACTGGCCTTCCTTCCCGTGGAATCTCTCTTTATAATGTAGCACTAGGATATCCAAGGAAGGAAAAGTATGCAATATATTTACATATTTACATGTTTTAAAATGCACATACTCCATTCATACATAAAGGGCTGAGGATCCTAAGCACCATTTTTTACAGGGAGCTTTCTGAGGGCTGTGAGTTCCCCTTCACCTGTCTGCTGTGGGTGATGTTGCACAGCCCATTGATAATTCTCCTATTTCATTGCTATGCAACAAGCAAATTGTTGGGTCCCCAGAAGATATTCACTTCACTCCATAAGCACCAGCATGTCTGTTTCAGCAGAGATTAATCATATAAGCCCTCCCGGCCTTGGATGCAACCCATCTCAGGGCTCCTCTAAACAGGGCACTTTACTTCCTTACACAAGGTCAATTGTGCATCTTGGACTTCAACGAAGGAAGCCCTCAGTCCTCTGGGCACACTGACAGCAACATTTCAACAATACACAGTGATGCTGCACAACAGTTTACAGCCTAAACTAAAGATGAACACCATTTCAGACGGAAGCAGCTGAAGCAGACTTTAAGCAGGCTGGTCATAATCCCTCCTGCTGGAATGTGGACAGTAGACATAAACTGGTCCCATTCCTGGTGAGTCTTGGTAGGGACTGTAAGTGGGCAGCACCTTCCATCCTACAGCTTGCACCAAAACACCTCCTCAGAGTTTAACAGCATCTTGCAGTCTTTATGGACTCAGAAGGGAGATTACTGCCTCTTGAAGTGCCAAGAGCTTTTGCTACAGCTTCTAGGTTTTCCCTGAAGTGCTGCCCTCCAGGTATTGAATGGGCTAGGTATTACGGCTGAAAGGATTTTCATTTAGCACATTTTTCTCCTCAGCTGATGTACTCAATGCAGAGGTAATACAATAGATGAGATTTCTCCGTTCACCCATATCTGCATAAGCCTATTTTAAGCACACTGTATGATTGCTTCAACTTCCCAACAACAGCCTCCTCACATCTCCAGGCCTCTCAAAACCATGACTGGGTTGTGTAATGGCACAGCCCCATGTCAGAGATGCCAAAGCAAACCTGGAGAACCTAGCAAGCTCACAAGGCAGAACACCACCTTGTAGAAGTAGTAGCTTGGATTCCTGAAGCTGAAGCATGGTTTCAGCATAGTCCCTGAGCTGAATTTGTGATGGCACAATTGTACCACCCCTGGAGCTAGCCTGCTGGGTGCTACCTAAAGGTCTACAAACTGTGCCATGCAGCTATGACCTCCCCAAGACTCACTCGCTTCATGCAGTACCTGGGCACCCCAATATCTCGGGGTACTTCCCACCACAGCTGCCATAGCACACTGACCCTTGCTGGCTGCTCCTCGGGCTCCCTTTGCCCTCATTGCCTCACCAGAGGTTGTTCTCCATTCCATAGGGCCCAGGGAACATCTTAAACCTTTTCTCTCAGGCCCACCTTGGACCCTTCTCCTTCACTCCCCTGCCCCACAGGGTCTCTCCGCACCAGCTCCCCTCCCACCTGCTGGGCATAGGGCAGCCATGACTGGCCAGGACCAGGGCAGCAGGAGGTGAGGCCAAAAGGACAGCAGACGGTGGGTTCACGTCCACATAACACGCGCATCCTGATTAAGAATCCAGCTTTGTTTCCATGGCAACGTGCAGAGCTGCGGCAGCACGGTCCCTTCCCGCGCAGCGGTGGCTGTGGCAGCCGCGCTCTGCACCGCTAAATCCTCCTGCCGTTCCTGGCTGCTGCCAGAAGCTGCTGGCAGTGACCACTTACGCCCTTCCCAAAGCCCGGCAGATTAGGGCTCCCAGATTTCCCACTCATGATGTGCCGTCCAGAAACAGGCAAATAAGGATGCGCCAACTAATAGCAGTAACAAAAATACCACCACCTATCACAGTCGAGCTGTAAACCCCTTAGAACAGCCCTACAGAGAAAGACGCTTTCTCTCCTGAAAGCTGGCAATGATAATCAATGGAGTGCAGTTCAGGGAATTAAAAGAAGATATTTTTTTTCCTATGCGCAGGTAGCTCCTTAGCACACGGCCGAGCAGCCAGCAATCCCCTGGATCTACTGCCAGACACCACTCACAACCAAAGCCAACTCCATCTTTCAGGACAGGTTGTCCCATGCAGCCCACCTTCCCATGGGTCCATACCAATACTCCTTCCAAACAAGGATAAGCCTGGGGTGTTCCACTGCTCCACTCAGCCCCTGCAGTAGGGAGGTGAAACACAACAGGACAGACGAGATACTGGGTCTGGGTGCTCACACCCTTCTCAGCGCCTCTCCAAGGAGCATGGAGAAGCACGTTAGGCATGGCCAGACGTTTCTTCAGGCCTCCTGCAGTCAGAAAACCTACTTGCCATCTTAGAGCTGAATCACGGGCAGGACTGAAGTGCTCATGATTTCTTGGCCACTTCTACTACATATCTTAAGGGTTGTCTGCTGAGAAGCGATTGGGAAAATTAATCCAAATTAACTAAAGTTGTAAGTTTAGCATGAATTCATTAAATCACATTAGCCTTGAATGGACACAGTTCTTCCAAATTAGAGCAACCCTTAGAAGAAAATTGAACTAAACTGAATTAAGGTCCTTTTAATTCTGAAGAACAGAGTGCCTACATGAGGTTTGATGTAATTAAGGAACAGCAGTCTGGAAGGGATGTCCCAGCCCCGGTCTCCTAGATAGCCTCTCCATATCAGTCTTTTCAGGAACCTATCATTCTCTCACTGAAGAAGGGTTAAGGTTCTTGCTTTCCCTGTGCGGTTTGGAAGCTGGGGCAAAACCTCACTGTACCGATGACTTTCTGCTGAAGCCCTTTCCTGGCCAGTTCATTCCTAGTTGCTCTTTACCTTGAAGAGCTCTGCTACTGCCAGAGTATTTTCCCTTCACTCTTGTTTTAATGGAGGGCAGCCTTTTATATTCTCTCAGCCTGCATTTTGCCAGGTTAGATAAGCTACACTGTCTTAGTTTCCTCTTGTAAAACATGTTCTCCCTTCTCTCTACCAACCAGATACTTTTCTGACTCCTTTTTGCTTTAATTGGGATAACTGGAACTATATGCAGAATTGTACACAAAGGAAATTACAGTAGAGCCTTTTACAATGATACTGATACTTCCCCGCCTTGGCAGGGAATATCCTGCCTGGCACCTAGGAACATAATTGCCTTTTATCCTGATGTCTCATATCGAAGGCTCAGTCATCACATCAGTAAATAATACTCCCACTTTTTCTCTTTTTCATTTGCTTCCAACTGATAATCCCATTGTTTTTAAGATCAATTAGTAGGAGTAACAATGAACGTTCCCATACAGGCCAGCAGACTGTGCAAAGTCACCCTGACCAACAATTCCTGCTGTTCAGGTCCTTCAGATCTAGTCTGGGTTCCACCACATGGCTCCAAACCAGGTGCTGTAGACGTGTCTGGACTTCACACAGGTACATTTCACTGTTTCTATACCATAGACCTCAAGACTGTCCAGTTCTTCCTGATTGTTCCCTATTGCACTCTGTGTTGATCACACTGCTCCCAAGTGTGCACAAATATCCTCATGAACATGATCCCTCAAACTCCTACACCATAACCCAGAGCCAGACATTTGGAAACATTTAAAATTCTGTGGTTTAGAAAGTTTCAGGTTAGCCACACTGCACTTCATGTCATTTCTGATGTGAGAGGTGGGAGCGAGGGAGACATGTTAGAAACGGACAACTAGTGGAAACAAGACAATCAAGTCTCCCATTCAGATAAGCACTACTCATTGCAGGACATGACCACATTTACAGCAAGCGTCACGAATACAGCCAGATAAAAAAAACAGTCTTCATACAATATATATCCAAGCTGGCAACTATATTACTACAGGAAATCATTGTACTGAGCAGCAGAAAGAGGCAAAGAGCTAAATTATTAGGTTTGATTCAACACACCATTATTGCCATTCAGGATGCCATTTACTGAGGACCAGGTTACTTTGCTGTAAAATTAGACTTTTGTTCTGGTAATTTAGGCCCTTTAAAAATATTCATTCACATTTTTTATGCAAAATTGCTTAGACGTGGTTTGTCTGTGTTTGGTTGCTGTCAATGCACATGTATAGGAGTTTTACCTGCATATTCATGTATGGAAATGTGCAAAAACTTGCAGAAGTGTACATCTTCCGTGTTCATATGCAAGTATTCAAGCCAGAAGTGCTTGTGTGCTCATTCAACAAGGGAATAGAAACAATACCAAATAGATCTCTCTGACCAACCATAATTAAGTAATGCAGCCTGTATCAATCCATAGAGTAAATATTTTCCAAGAAGTCCACTGAATAAATTCAAATAAATTTGAGGAAATTATGATCCGCACAATTGATATTCCATGAGCAGAAAAAGAAGCTAAATTCACTGAATAAATTATGTGTTGTGAATTAGTCCCCCAGCTCTAGCAATTACTATGGCTGGATTATTAAAATGGATGGATAATTTAGCATCAATAGTACTATTTTTTGTTCTGGGTACTCAGATAATACTTAGGTTTTCTATAGCACTGCTCAAAATAAATTAAATGACAGTGTCTCTTTTTTTTTTTTTTTTTTTTTTTTATGCAGAGGAAGAAACTAAAGTAGAGAAACAACCTTCCTGGTGACAGTGTATACCCACCTTCCCAGTATGTACCAGCTCAGCAGACTGGAGGAAATAAAACCTAGGTCCCTGAACAGCCAGCTCAATCCTCTCTCCAACAAGCCGCAGCACAAGAACTAGTTAAGACATGATCCCTCATGCACATCCCTTATCCCTCTGTACAAGAGGATGGATACATTCAGGACACAGGAAGAACAGGGATCCTATTAGCCTAAAGTAACAGGCAACAGTTATTGTTTGGAAGTGTCTCACCACATTTAATGGGCTAGTGAGCACTAGATTTGCCCTTTTGGAACAGGTCCTTTGGGAATATCCATAATTAATTGTGATCTCTTCTGTAGTGTCACCAAACTAGTATGTTCACCAAACCATACTCCAGTCTGAGGGGTAAATTAGTTATTTGAAGAGCTAGAAATAAGATAGAAATCAGCCTGTTACCACAAAATAATTGGGCATGTAATCTGCAGGATCTTTGCCTAGCTCCCTGTTGATCTCTCCAAAACACCTCCTTCGGCGCAACATGCACAACTGCCACCCTATTGCAGAAAGGGAAAGGGTGGAGGAGGTCTGAGCTGCCCACTGCCTCCCAGGAAAGCCTTCCTGGAGCAGGGGTAAGAGACTGCCCCAAACCAGGGGAAACAGGAAGGCGTCTGCAGGGCAGCCTTCCCTCATGCTGTACCTGGGATGGCAACTAAGACAAAGATTTCGTGCTGCAAAAATCATCAGTTTGGCACCTTACACCGGCCTCAGAGCTATTCTGGTTAAAAGAAACAAGGCAATTTCCTGATAAATTCACTAAAAAGAAAATCCTGAGCCCTCCCAGCCCTCATGTAAAGCCACGGGTTAGTGCTTGTCCATTCCTCCCTTCCCCAGGTGCTGTGCTGCTGCCACACGCGAGATTAACAAGGAGGTTATATTTAAACTTCCAAGAGGAGCTGCTGTGCGATTATGAGTCTATTTAAAATCCTCCGGGCAGCTGCAGTACATAATAACAAGTCAGCGGGAGGGAGAGAGAGAGGGGAAGGAGGAGAGGGAAAGGAGGGGGGGGTCGGGAGCGTCACGGGTTGTCTCTGAAAAATTGATTGCCAGAAGATGGCAGGGAGTGCAGTCAAGTTAAAGATGCCCCCCGCGGGGAGTGAAAGGGAGAGGGGGGACATATGAGAGAGGTGTCAGCACTGGAGAAGCGTGATGACGGCGGGGGGATTGGAGAGGCCAGTGTGGAAAGCTGCCAGACCTGAAGCCTCACTGCCTCGGGCAAGGACGTCATTCCCTTAAACCCACTCTGCTCTCTCCCGAGGGCTCTGTCACACGCCACTGGGTGCCTGTCCAGGCTTCCTCAGATCACAGGCATTTGAATGAGTAAATAGCTATTATTAGACTGTCCTCTCCAGCCTACCCACACACACGCCTTACCCTCAGGCCAGCACAAAACTACCCCCAAGCAAACAGCCCCCCAGCACTTTACCCAGCCCTACGCTTCGCTATATCCCTTGGGAATCTGGTCCCCTGTCTAAATCGCGATGAAAGAAGAAGGGTTTCCTTACAAGACAAAAGCAGGGATCCAGCTCTTCCTGTCTCGCCATAAATCACGTTTTCTGGGTTTTTTTCCCAATCCTCTCACCAGCTGCCTCCACCAACACGGAAGGGACAAGATGGGCTGAGGCCCCCTAGGTGCTCACCAACAAACATTCTCAGCTTGCTGTGACATCAGAGCTCAGTGTCATCATGTCTGGTGAGGTCCTGTGGGTGGCCCTAGGGCAGGGGAGGTGGCAGTAGTGGTGGCTGGGCAGGTGGAGGAGAGGCAGGTCCCGGCGCTGCAGAAGTCTATGCTGGAGATACCAGCTCTGGCTGAGCTGAGGACAGGAGCCCTCAGCACTCCACATCAGGATCCTTCAGGATGAAGGCTAATTAATTCTTAATTGCAGGAGTGAGACCTTTCAGCCACAGGTGTGTTTCAAATAAGTCCCATCCCATCACAGAGGCTCTCATCTAATGATTTCCCTTTGGTGGTACCACAGCTTCCTGCCTGCCTGCTCTCTCCTAGTCAAATTTCCATGTCCTTTCAAAGACTTGCTGCAATCCAGCCAAGATGACTGCATTTCAGTGCTGACTGCAGCCTTTGCAATGCAGTCTATAAAACACTTTGGGAGCTTTCCAGAGGAAAGATGCTCGAGAAACATCAGTCATAGCAGTCCACACACCTTCTCTGATACTGTCCTTTGTGACCCTTTCCTACTCCTCTTTTCTTTCTTCCCCATCCTCTGGTCCCTACACAACCATTTTCAGTAATGGAAAGTGGTGCTACCAGGCAGGGAAGGAGTGTCTCTCCAGAATGAGATTTGCCTCAATTTCCATCAGCAACAGAGAAGAGGGAGAAAAAAATGTCCAAATTAAGCTGCTTGATTACTGAAATTAATCTTGTCACTTAGCATCCCTGTTCCACAGAACGGGGCCTTTGATTAGCCTCCTTGTTTCAGAATATTACAAGCAGACGTTTATTAAGCAGAAGGCAATTCCTCCGCAGGGGGAGAGGGGCAGCTGATTCCCAAGGGAAGGCTGCTCTCGGGCTAAGAGATGGCCTCAGCTTTGCCCGCATCCGTGGCAAGCAAGCGGGTGCTGCTCTGACAACACAGCCAGGACCCCCCAAGGATTGTCCGAGATCCTCCCCCCAACATATGACTAAGGCCCATCCTGTTGTTACTGTCATAGGCTTGGTATTTATAAGCCTGGCAGCTCTTGCAGCAAGTTATCGCTTATTATTACTGTCATCCTGACAGCCCTCAAAGGTTATGAGGTGCTACGTCCTCGCTGCCTGGCTCTCTCTGAGCACTAAGAAAACGCAGCCGGATGGGGAGCACTCCCAAAGGCGACCAGTGGACCAGAGGATCTGCATGTGGGACCTTCAGCAGCTGCGCTTCCCTCTCCGCTTCCTCTCCAGCTCTGCACAGCATCACAAACCACGCGGCTGTGACTTTGCACGTCCGTGCCGTCACAGGCAGCTATGTGCTTTTCCACTCCATAGGGCACACGCTCAGAAACCAGTGCCTCACCGTAGGCACGGACTGCACTCACTGACCCGATGTGGTGTCCCGTACTTGCTGGGATGGCCAAAGGGAGAGCTTGGAGAGGGTGGTGGGATGCCCCAGGGATGCTCTCACAGCACCCAGGGAATTTCACAGCCCACATTCCCCTAGGAGGTGCCATCCAGGAGCTTCGGAGCCCAAAACTGGTGCTGCTGGTACAGAAGGGGGAGTAGAAGGTTGCTTCCTATGGCTTCTTCTGACTGTGGCCCCCCAGCCAAAGGGTGCTTGGACATGGTTACTGGCATAGGGACATATTCATCAGCATCCTAGGCAAATCACTGGCAAATTTTAAGTAAACTAAAACCAATTGCTGAGTTTCAAGCTACACTGGTCAAAGTCAGCCAACACTGAAAGGCTGTAAAATCAAAGATAGACCTTTATGCTATCTTCCTTTTCCTTCCTATGCAAGAGATGGTTTTCAGTACTGCAGGCCTAATGCTCCCAGTATTGCTACTAAAATGACTGTATTACAGTCTCTGTGTGCTACCGCATCACAGTGCCAGTGTTCCATCCTGCAGGAGAAACACAGACCAGAGGCAACATGTGGGTGAGGCCTGTACAAGATTTAAATTCATCTTTTTATAGGCTGTTGATATGGAAGCTGGCAAAATTTGGCAGTTTTCTAACCACTTTCATCAGAGGGCCTCAAACTACTTTCCAAACATTAACAAAATAAGTTTCACAGTAGCCCAGATCCTCCAAGTACTTGCTTGCACTCACAAGTGAAGTGAAACTTGCCCAGCCTATGAGGAGATATCATTATAATCTCTGTTCTACAGATGGGGAAACTGAGGCATGGGGAGCCCAAGTGATTCAGAGAAGGTCATGCAGATCAGCCAAGAGCAGGAAAGACCTCTTCTTGCTTTGGGTTCTCCTTAGCCCTCTGCAACCCGACTCTTTGCAATACAACCACAGCTCCCAGACTGCATTCAGCAGCCCACATATAACAGCAGATCAAAGATCCTACAGCTGATCAAACTTATCTGAACCTCCAAAACTATTCTGAGGGGCCCAGATGGAGGTGGGGACACAGGCGTGCAACAAACTCTGTGTTTAGTTGATTTGGGCTTGCCCGTCCTTTCCTCCCCTGGGGTGGCAGGTAGGGCATACAGACTGAATGAGAAACCGTGCTCTGATGAGGCATATACAGGTTTGGTGCAGTTTTGCTTGTGGGTTTGCTGTTTCTTGGGTACCAGGGCTGCATGAAGCATTGAAATTCCACCCTGAGCAGCAGTGAGCAGCAGAACCTGGTTTCCATAGCACTGCCATGGAAACCGCGCTCTGCGAATCTGTGCCTTCAGGCCCCTCTGCGGCTGAAACATCTCCCTGCTCCTCCCCAGCACCCACCTCCACACTACAAGCCCCCAGAACTCCTTCTATGTCTGGGATGATTAAAGGGTGCGGTAGATAGGAAAAGCAGGACCCTGTTTGGCTCCTCCCCAAATCATAATGTGTAAAAGTGTCCTTTGAAGAAAAATACTAATAGCATACTTCCTTCCCCCCCTTCCATACATAACAGTAGAAAAACCTACAGTTAAAATTCCTCAACTTGAAATTGCACAAGTAAAATTTTGCCTGATAATATATTAAGGTGGAAACCCAATAATCGCACGCAATGGGTCCTTTTATCTTCCTTTGTCCGCCTGGAACACCAGCTTCCAAAAGCAAAGGATTTGATTAACTGTTAGAATGTAGAACAGGCTCCCCTTAAACTTCTCTTCTGTTTTTGTTTTTTTCTTTGCTTCCCATCCCATGGCTCATACTAAAAAAACTCATGACAAGGACTCCATAAAATGGAGGGAGAAGTCAGACAACGGGTGTATGCACGATCTGTATTATTTCCTCCGTGCATCCGCTGACTGCTTGAGGAAGTCCACACACAATGTGTGTGGAGCTGGCATTTTAACACCTCAAAAAGATACAACCTATGGGCATTAGCAAGCCATGTCCACTGGCTGGAGGCCACAGGTCTACCCAGCAACTTGATAGGTCAGTCCGTAACAGCCTTGGTAATCATGAGGAGCTTGAGCTGTAGTAGTGCTTAGACCATTTATCCCAGGAATGGGACAGGAAAACGAAGGTCTAAATTTCAGAGGGACAGCACCAGCGAAGCAAGTGGGAGTCAAGACCTAACTGACAGGGAGCGAAAAGCAAAAGCTTCTTCTTATGACCATCCACCATGGGTCTTGAGGTAAAAACCATATCCAGAGCAAAAGAGGAATCTCGTCTCTTTGCTTTACCAACACCCTGTTTTTTGGTATGATTATGGAAAAGGATGTTATCAGGATAGGTCAGAAAATTTTGTTCCAGGTGTGCTGGAAATCACCCACAGCCAATGATACAGAGCTGCTTTATGTACTGTCAAAAATGGCAGCTCTCATCTGACACACATGGAGCAAAATGAGCCCCTGGATGGGAGAGGGACTGGTTCTAACTGGCTTAGGTCAGAGTCCATCAAGGGCACAGACCCTCACATCTTCCTTTCCCAAGCAAATGTCAGAATAACAGCAATCAACAAATATCAACATAATACCAAATTTTGCATTTTTATAACCTGTCCACTGCCTACTCAAACAAGCACGCTGTGTTACTCTCCAAGGCGACCTGTGCTGTCGTGTGAACCAGCTCTTCTCCATGTGCAGAGCAGTGTTGAGTCTGTCAGTCATGTCATGACCAGGGCCACATCTCTCTCACCCACTGTGGCGGTAACTCATCTGAAGCCTTGCTGAGCAAAATGACTGATTCATTGCATACCCTTACGGAGTATGAAGAAGATCACCTGTCTTCCATCATATGCATCCACCTGATCTGATAGTCTCCTACAACACCAGAGTGTTTTCCTGTGTTGCCAGGCCCACCTCTAGCTTTTCTTCTCCAGCGTGTATATGTATAATATCACTTCATGAAGAAAGAAAGCTTCTCAGACCCCAAAAGCTTTGAGCTTTCTGGTTTGCCTTACTTGCTCCTTCATATACCTAACTACAAATCCCAAGTGACTTTGACCCCAGTTCTGGACTCCAGTTTTGTGTTGAACAAAAAGCCTGCAGGAGGCAACTTGCACTCTGCTAATGCCATTCTGTGATTTAAAAGAGCTTAATACAGATGAAACTATAACCCCCGTCCCTTTCACTCTGTTCTTTATTATTTTAATGAGGTTTTCGACCCATCTGTTAAATCATGGATGAAGAAAACTAGCAGTTACATGTCAAAATCCATGCAAACTACTTAAAATTCATGCCTACTAAAGTGGCCTATAGTCAGATGTTACTAAGTCAGGTGTACCGTGCCTGGAAAAACAAATTTGGTATGCGTGATCACCTACTTAGCTGGAATGTCTTCTAATAAGGTTAACTCGAGAAAGTGAGAATAATAGCTTAGGACAACTACATACTGAATTGTTTTATTTTTGTGTTGGTTTTGGTTTGTTTTTTTTTTTTTTTTTTTTGAGGCAGCAAGAAAAAAATCAGTGGCTACTTTGCTGCAAGGGGCCAGTTTGCCTTGTACCAGTAACTCTTTCACTTGACATGGCCTACATTTTTGGTATATGTGTGAAAAGCTTTGACAGCCTCTTCAACATCACTGCTCTTCTGAGCTCAGGATAAAACCTCTTTGGCCCCTCTCAAGTTCCTTTTAAATCCCTAAATTACCTTCATATAATCTTCAGTCTCTCATCTCGTATTCACAGGACATCTTTGCACAGAAGTGCTGTCAAGACCAGGGCTGCTGAAACTAAACGAGGCACTTATTTTTCTTACAAAGATCGTGGTACTTTTTCCTTGTCTGTGGGGCAGTATTGGCAACACTGTGATTTACCTGCATTAACAAATCTTCCAAGTATGTCATTTACACTACATTGGTACTGGTTCCTCACAAAGCTTCTCAGATCATCTGATAATAGCTTTATGGAGTTTTAACACGGCTCAAAATCTCCACTATCTAAGCGTTCATGCCCTCAATATCAGAATTCCCCCCCTCGCAGTAGCAGGAACTGATCTATTTTTAAACATTTATTTACTCTTTTAGATCCTATGTGTCCAGCTTTACACACTTCATCACCTGATGATTTCCAAAGGAATAAACTCTTTGATTTACTCTAATCTCCGCTTAGGACCAAAAGGGAATTTTCTAGGGTCATGAATCATGGGCTGACTTGGCTGCTACCACTCTACCCTATAGCCAGGCAGCTTCCCTCACCCCAGCAAAATATCCTCAAATGGTACCTTGAGGAGACCTCGGCTTAGCTGATTTTGAACCTTATAATGACAATATTACGAATCATTCCTTCTCAAGTTTGTTGAGCTTTTAGCCATACTTTTAATTCAGCCACTTCCCTGCAAAAGACCAACTTACCCCCTTAATTTCCCTATTTAATCACTTCCTTCCATTAGTTTTTCTTTCGAGGCTAATGCCATTTTTTTCTGGCATCAGACTAACATACTCCTATGCAATTTCACTTCAAGAAGTATCCCACGTGCTTTGACATTGACAACAAAATCATCTGCTATTGCAAAACTGTCCTTTGCAGCTACAAAGAGCTGCCCAGTTTTAATTATGATGTTGGCATCTTCTTTAACTGTATTGGGAATGCATTTGCAAAGTAAAAAACTGCAGTGCTGTGCTTACACCCTCTTCTCAAATGTCGGCACTGTGTTGGTTATTGCTGTTTGCTGCAAAATCAGTAGTTCCCTGTGTCATTCTTGGTGGACGCTGACTTTGAAGCAGGAAGGTGGCCAAAGTGCTTTTTGCAGATTTCTCCTTTTGCAGCATATCAGGTTCCTTACCAAATCCAGGCTCTCTCTGGACCCACTGATTCCTCCCCTCAGGAAATTCTGATTATTCTTCTGAGGTTTACCATGGAAAGCCTTGTGGTTGTGTTGTCATAGAATCACAGAATCGTTAAGGGTGGAAGAGACCTTTAAGATCATCAAGTTCAACCTCTCTCAGGTCACCCTTTCTGAATTTTGTCCCCTCCTACCACCATACAGTCTTACATCAGGCACTGGTTTAACCTCTCAGAAGTGCCAGACCTGGTCTTCATCCCTTCCGCTTTCACAAGCCCTCTTGAGTTTTCTGTCTTCATTTTAATACTCTGGTTCAAAACCACAGATTGAATTTGCACTGAATACAGGACGGCTCCGTTTGTCTGCTCCCATTTTAAATGAAACCTCATATGGCTGAAATCCCCTGAAAACAGCCCATGCTCTCAGCCACCCACACTTTTCATTTTGCTTGCTGGTTTAGGGTCAGTTACCATGCAAATGTTCCCTTGCATCATCTGCATTTCCAGAGAGTCTCAGCTCTGGCAAGACTTTGGTCTGCTCTGTTCTTCTACTCAGCATGTTTTCTTAGCTCATTTTACTCCTGGTGCCATGTGCTTTCCAGCAGTTGCTCAGAGCCAAGGAGCCAGCTTCCTTCAGCATCCATTCACAGGCTGCTCCATAGGAGTAAGGGGAGCATCCTTGTAACACAACAGCTGGCTACAGCTGGCTCCTGCCAAAGCATCTTAAAGTTGCGTGTCCCCAGAAGCCCTGGAGAACATCCTTTGTGCAAGGGCTTGCTCAGGCAGCTCAGAAATGACTAGTCAAAAGCCACTCAAAATGAAGCACACATTACAAATCAACATTACCCTTATGTGCGGGATTTGCCCATGCA
The DNA here is from genome assembly GCF_965231255.1 of Vanellus vanellus. Taxonomy (NCBI): domain Eukaryota; kingdom Metazoa; phylum Chordata; class Aves; order Charadriiformes; family Charadriidae; genus Vanellus; species Vanellus vanellus. The sequence goes on from NC_138905.1 coordinate 55,248,317, forward strand.
TGACCTATTTTAGAATACATTACTGGTGATGGCTGAGACTTTCTTGGAAAGGCCTGGTGATTGCTTCATTTTCCAAGGGCTTCTGGTCATGCAGAAACACAAGCAGATTCTATTGGTGAGTGATTGGCCATCCTCATTATGAACTTTGGAAGCAGATTCAGTCACCCATGCACAGCTGCAGAACGGACTCCCTTTAGCAGGCATGTTTGGCTCAGTTATTTTATAAGCCATGCCCCTCACAGAGCTGTTATTTCTGCACCCCCATATTCCCCGGATATTATCCATAGCAATGTAGTTTGGGTTGACATTACTTTGTGGGATGACCAAGAAGATCTGCAAAGGTCACCCTGCTCACAGTCACACAGTGCGTCAAATTGCAGATAAGTCCAATTGCAGAAGGTAAAATTATGAGCATCCTGGACAATCACCATACAGAGTCCAAGCAAAGCACCTCTCCTACCCACCATGCCACTCATCAGGACTTGGAGAGAAGAACACAGACCTATATGGGAAAAGGATATAACTCCTTCATAGGTGTGGTTTAGATATACTAGGCCCAGGAAGCAGCATGTTGTAGCAAAGTCAAAACACACCTTTTTTTTATCTAGACTCTCCTAAAGATGTATTTGCAGACACAAGTATGCAGACATGACATCTTGGACCCACACAAGCTCCCACCGTATGCAGCAGAATAAGATGTTACACAAGACGTCAGCACTGAGCACAGCCACTCTCCAACATACCGTGTGCATGTCCTCAGAATGGAAATGTCTTGCTTGTCTGCCCACCCTGCCCCCCTGTCCCATCTACCTTCTCCATCTCTGACAGCTTCAGCTCAATGTCCCCTCGCTGGTCCTAGCAAACATAGCCTCTGTCTCCCTGATATCTGTCACAGGCTGTATCATCCTGCACTTAACAAATCCTCTCTGCCGCATCTCCTCCCCTCTCTCCCCACTACAAGCCCCCAGGCCACCGCTGCCCCTCAGAAGAAGAGATATGGGTCCTCAGACCAAAGTGGGGACTCGCAGCAGAGAAAGAAGCCCCAGGGGAACCATATATAGTATTTTTCTGCCACTCTCCTCCACTCCCCATACTCTCTGTAGGTAGCCAGCTCTTCCCCTTTGCCCCATCCCATCCTATACCCTGCATCTAAGTATGTCCTCGGGATGGGGAAGCATCTGTGCACTGGGTAGTGATGGGGGGGGCGTGAGGCCAAAAAGGCTGCAGCCTACCAGGATCAAGAGAGTTTCAATAGCGATGGGCCCTGCATGTTTTGGGGTTTTGCTGGTGAGAAAGGCACCAGAGCTGCTTAAGGGGCATTCCAGCAGTGGATTTTGTCTGTAGGGGCACACGTGGGTAATTGCGCTGCATTTCTTGAGTTGGCAAGAAAACAGAATTGCTGTTTTGTTTGTAGTCAGAGGGCAAAAAGTTCTCCCGTTATCATGTACAAAAAGTTAAATATTTGATGTAATTTACAAAAGAGAAATACCTGAAAAACTCCATTTCGGGACATCACAAAAAGATTATGTTTTTTTAGCCTGTCATCTACTCAGCTGGCAGGCGAGGGATCTGGAAGAGCCGCACGGCCTCTCTGCAGACCGACCAACCTGCCTCATTTCCATCCACATTTGTGACAGGCCTGACACGTTCCCAGGGGACTTTTCAATACTGTAGAATCAACATTTTCCAGCAGAAAATTGTTCCAGTGGAAAACCTTTCAGGCAGCTCTACTATACATTTAGAAACGTTTTGTATACACCACTATGCTAAGCATATATTCATACACTATTCACATTCTATAATCTCCAGATACTTTAAGTGCCTATCCCCAAAGAAAGAACAAAATTGAATACGCCCCTTAAAATGCCTATCCCAGTTAAAATAACAAATGATCAGCACAAACTTTTGCAAGACGAACTCATAAGTGGACCCTTAATTTTCATTCTTTCCCTTCATCTCCACTCAAAGGCTCTGGTTCCCTCCCCACTTTCGGTTAGCGGCATTTAACTGCTTTGGGCTCTGATCCCACTGCCGACTGCATAGTGGTTTCTGCCATGCCTGTGAAGAGCCTCGCTGGAGTTCATAAGGATCAGCCGAGGAGCTGGAGACACACGCATTATATCAGCATGCAGAATCCAAGTGTGCCGTCCCCATACATTTTCTGTGGATATTGCACACGCATATTGGATTGCAGTCTCAACTTCATCTTTTTTTGAAAGCTCTCCTCATCCCCACGAGCTGTCTCCTGTGGGACTCCATGGCTGGGAAAATTAAAATTTTGTTTCCTTCAAATGCTACATCTCTGTTTTTCCTAGAGGCGGCTACAATTCTTTCTCTGTGATCTGAAATTGCAGCAATAATTATATTTCCTATTTTGTTCACTGTAGTTGACTGTTTTGGCAGTCATCCTGTAGCAGTAATCCACACATAAAGAGTCATCTTGCATTTTTCAATCCAATTTAAAGGGAATTGTTTCTCAAGGAAAGCAAGGGGGTGAAAATGTTCCCCTCTGGCAAAAACTTCAAGTACTTGGGTATTACATGCAAGAATTTTACCTACCTGTCTTATTCATCATTGCATTTTACAAGCACTGATTTAAATTCTTTGCACTTCTAGGGAGGCCTGAGAGTTTCTTCATGTTGCTTTTCCCTTAGTTCTCCCTCAATTCTCTCAGATGCTTAGAGAGAGAACTTTAGTTCCCTCTTTCCAGATGATGCTCAGAGCACTGACTGCTCTTGTTTTGTTCTGGGGCTGTTTGTTTGTTCTAGACCAGGGGAAAGGATGCAGTAGAAATTAAGGCAGGGATGCAGTAGGAGGCAAGGGAATAATTATTCATTCTTGCCATCAGCTCATTCTCTCGGTTTGATTTACACAAGTTGCCCCAAAGTTTTCCTTCTAATTATTTGCACTGAAATACCCAGAAGCCTTTGATAATGGCATTTACAGGTATAATTTAGCATTATTAATGTTAAACAAAGCCTTTGAAATCCCCTCCATTCTGCAAGCCCCATACCCTTTCAGAACAAATTCTTTCTACAATAACCTCTCCCAGATACACGCACCCCCCACTGCTATTTTGTTAAGTGCAGACACTTTTTTCTGTTCCCCATTCATTTTCATTCTTAATATTCTTTAAGTCATAAAGATACAAGAGCAGCACAGCAACGAAGACACTGGGGCCAGAAGCAGTTAGGGTCAGGACAGACATAAAACAAGGTGACTAGAAATTCAGCCTTTATATCCTGCACGTTCCAACTGCTAAGGCTATCTCTGCATTCCAGACAGGGCACCAGAGAGGCAAGCACCTGAAATAACAGCATTACAAGAAAGACAAATTTCAGAATATTTCAGGAACAACTAGAAGAAGAAATTACTGATAGTTTAGGAAGCATAATTGGTATTTGGGAAGCATCCTGCCTCCCCATCCCAGCACATCTAAGTTTTCAGCCATCTTTCCAGCTTACGCCACCAAAACCTGCTCATCACCTGAGGAAGCTTCAAATACATCTGTTGCAATTACAGAAAGTCTTAGGAGCTTTGGTCTGTTCTTTTTAATTGTTGTTTTAATTGGCTTTTCCCTCTCCCAGGCATGCAATGATTCAGGCGTCAGTTGTTTCTACAAGACCTCTGCTGCATCCCCCCCCTGCGACCCAGCTGCTGCTCTGCTCAGCAAACCAAGCTCGCTCCAAGCCATGTCCCATGTCTTGCTCTCTGCTAGCGGGGGCCTGCTCAAGCATCCCCGTGCAGCTGGGCAGGCAGCGCTGCCGTGCCACAGATGGGAGGCTGACAGTAACATCGAGGCACTTCTACAGCAGCTATTTGGCACGTTGCAGCTTCCCAGGGACAGATACAGGACCCGCTCCTGGGTCAGAGAGTGCTAAACCCCTCCCTGCTCAGCATCACAGCCCAAAAGCTTGCGGTGTGCTTACTAGAGAGACACAGCAATGGTACAAAAACCTACTAGATCACTGCCAATATAAACTGAAATTGCAGGGAAAAAAAGTCACAAAGACTTTCTGTACCATAAGAGCAATTTTAGAAAGTTTCTGCACCTCAGACTCACGTATCACTTCTGGGGCATCTTAATGCCACTTCTTAGCATCACAGAAACGCTGGCAGGATGGGGCCTTGAAGGATCCCCTCGCGATGAGACCATCAACAACACCAGATCTGATCAGTCATCTATGGCTGACCTCAGGGCCCTTGTTCCAGCACTGCACTACCCTCTTACTGAAAAAAATTTTCCTGATGTCCAGTGAGCTACCATGGCTTTTCATTACACTGTCTGGCACTACCAAGAACTGTTTGGCTCCACTGTCTTTGTAACTGCCCTTCAAATAGTGATGGGCACCTACATACCTTACCCACATCTCAGAGGACAAAGCTGAAAATCCCTCAGGACAGCACAGGGTGTGTTGTATCTGTGTCAGGGCCAGCTCAGTTACATGCTGCAAGCAATATCCACGGTCTACAGATCTTCAGTGTTTCCACTGAAGAGTCTCTGTTGAATTCCTTCCCCAAAGCGATGCAGAAGAGGCAAAAAAGGTGTAAGAATGGATGACACAACTGGAAAGGTCTTCCTGAGAATCAACTAAATAAATGACAATTCTCCTGCAGAAAAGTGACAGCTAGGGAAGAATATGGTAAGGACTTCTAAGCTCAGGGGCTGGATAGAGAAGGTGAAGAGGGAATAATGGTTAGCTACTTTTTTCCAGTAAAAGAATGAGGGGATATCAAATGAGAATGCCAAGTGGCAAGTTTCCAACAAAGAAGAACATCTTCACCCCATAAGCACTTAAGTGGTGAAACTCCATGTCTCTCGGATGCTAAAAACGTGCATGGGTTCGTAAATGCCAAGAATTTGCATGTGGGTAAGTATATAGAAGAAAAACCCATCCAGCACTACTAAATACAAAAATACACCGACTAGCTTAGAAAGTTCCAAGCCATAAGTCACGGGATGCTTGGAGAATATTCCAAGGAAGTATCTCTAATTGATCCTCTATCAGTTGCTGTTGGATGCAGAATACTGGGCTAAATCAGCTTTTGATCTAAGCCAGTTCACACATCATTACAAAACGGTTTCTAAATTAACATTTTCTGGACAACTTTAAGTCTGCTGGGAGAACATAGCAAATTCCCTACCACTATGGGTCAAACCAATTTACAAGTCTACCCACCTCTTTTTATTTAAATGCTGCATCATTAAACATAATCACGACTTTTGGCTTCCTGGAGAAAAAAAGCATGCCTGATCACCCCATCAGTCCAGCAGGACATTACTGCCATCCCACACCAGCCAAAGGTACAGAGCACCTGGGATTGAGCCCAAGGACTTCAGCCATGGCATATCACTCTGCTATGCTCTTCACTTCACAGCCAACTGCCCCAGCTCCAGAGCATCTTTTTTGAAAAGCAGCAATGCCGTTCCATGGCCAGGACAGAACAGGCTTTGAGGCCAATCATCTTATCAACCAAAATTTACACCTTCATCTCCACTCCAAATATTCACAGTCCATTATTTTTGCTCTCTCCTGATTCTTTGCCCTCTGCTATACACGGAAGTCTAAAAATATACCACAAGGTTAAAAACTGGTCTTGGGGTAGTAACCCATTTGGCCAGGGGAAGAATGAGGAAGGAAGCCTCATCACATCACCTTTTCTCTTCCGCACTGATGGGTAGGAAACGATGGACTGTGCTGCTCTGCCACGCATCACCTCACACTGTCATGATGACAGTCCTCTGGGACAGCGGATCTGCTCCCAGCCCCTGACATTACTCAGCCACCAGGACCTGCCCACTTCAGGCATGCCTCCATTTCTGCGAGTTTCTAGTGCTGCCTATGCCAACTCCTTTCTCTTCCTGCTCCCTTGGGTTGGAGGCACAGCCCAGGGAAGACAGTTTGGCTGGGGGCACTCCTGTGTCAGACTAATCCCAGCTGCCACAGGGGCCCTGGGAGTCTGTCAGCAGCCAGAATAAACTGAGGTGGGTCTCACACGCCAAATCCCAAGCCAGCAAGGGGAATATACAGGTCCAGAAGTGGTGTAAAGCCACTTGTCTGCTTCAGCGCACTGACACGTACCAGGCACAGCTCAGCATCTCCGGGGACAAGGCCCAGCAGCATGACGCCCCAAGAGACAGATGACTCCTACAGTCTTGCTGCAGGTGCCTGCCCCATAGAGGATGGGACCTTGGGGAGCCAAGGCTGTCCAACACATTTGTCCATGCCAGTACCTTTATGTTCACCCCAGGTTTATTCCACTAGCTTTTCTAGTCCTAAGATATATTCTAAACTAAACAGCTCTCACCCCAGCACCCAGCTCCAGACAGTCCTGGTTGCAGCTGGGCAGAGATGAGGCAATGGTGTAACGAGCAGGGAATAAGCATGCCACGGTCACACACTGCCATCCCCTGCTAAGCTCACCACCTTTACACCTCTCCTACCCCTCCTCGCCCTCATCCTGCAGCAGGTTCATTGAGGAGCACAAAGTTGGTCCTCGCAGATCCAGCACACGCCAAGCTGGCACGGGCTTCAGAGGAATTAATTCAGACGGGCAAAGTCTGATCCCTTTCAGGGAGCGTGCGAGAGAGGAGGCAGCGCTCAGCACTTCAGACATCAAGGGAGAGTAAGAGAGAAAGAGATGAGAGAAAGCCTCGCATAGAAAAGGCAGCAGGAAAAATGTCCTAATTTGGAGAGACAGGCCTCATTGCCATGGCAACCCAGAATCGCCCCAGAGCGGCCAGATCCGACTTTGTATATGGTGTTAAACGATTCAACCATTAAGGGAAAATACTAAGGGGAAAAAAAATAATGGGGCTGTGGAAAGGAAAGTATTTGGCAACAAAGATTTTTCCTCTGGGGCTACTTGGGCAACTGAAGTGAACCTTTTGAGTCTTAAGTTGTATTTTCCCCCCCCATCTTTAGGTGCAGACACATTTTTGTGCATTTGCTTCATTTCTGGAGAATGAGTCACTCCTTCCTCCCTGCACTGCCTTCCCTCCCCAGCCTGGTGCTCGCCAGCACTGGGGCCAGATCCTGCCTCCTAGGCAACAGGGGGAGAAAAGGCAACTGGAGCCCTGCTCCTTTCTTTAAAGCCCTCTACAAAGACCTCCCAGGACAAGGCAGAAACTGGGAAGGCATGGCAAACCACATGGGGACAGTGCAGGATGGCAGTACATGTCACCAAGGAGGTAGCAACGCAATACAGGGTGGCAGTAACCACTAGCAGCTCCAGCCTCTGGTCCTTGCCTGGAGAAGGCACATACAGGATGTTTGCAAGAGAGCTGAGGGCTGCTGAGCACATTTGGCCATGGGGTAGGCAAGAGGAGCAGCAGGAGAGATAACACTCACTAGAAGTCACACAATGCACGTATTGCTGGCTGACAGAGGAAGATGCATTCCTGCAGTTGTTAATTAATTATCTGATCTCACTCTGAAATCTTTCTGCCTGCTTTAGTCTATGAATTACTCTGAACATTATGTCAAACCTCCTCTTCCCACACCCTCGCCTCCTTCCACCCTCACTCTTGAGGTACCCTAAGCCCTTCCTCTGCACTGCTGCCTTTTGTCGAACACCCCCATTCAGCAGGTCTCCTCATCCTTTCCTTATCCCTGGCACAGTTCTGCCACCTTTTCTCAGCCCCCACAAGAAGTCCCACGCATTCTGCAGATGCTACCCCTCAGAGGGTGCTAGCACATGGAGGTGGACCAGGAGGAAGAATAATAAGGCCAAGTGAGCAGCAAGGAAGGAATAACAGAATATGACTTTATCCTCTGGAGGTTCCCTCCTTGTAACTGAAGGAACAAATCCCAGGAGATGAGTTCCCAGAGGACCAACCCCTACAGATTCTTAAGTGCAAAGAGATAAATTGATTGTCACAACAAGATCCTTGTCACCTCGTAAGTGTCTAACCTACTCCTGTCAGCTCATTTCCCTATCCAACTTATTCATCAAACAGCAGCAAAACGTTTGGCCAAAAGGTTTCCTTGATAGCAGGGGTGCATGCAGTGTGGAGGAGGACAGGACATGCTTCTGCATAGGCATGGTTACGTAGAGCAGCCACACATCTTCTACATGCTGTTACCCGTTCTGATATAAAACCACTTCTCCCTGGCCACAGAAACCCAAACACGCCAAGCAAGAAAATCCTTTTCCTAGTATTGCACTCTAAAATAGACCAGGAGAGGGGAAAATGGAAAAACTAAACTCACTCCTCTACTACCAAACAAAAAACCATCAATGCATGATTTGAGAGATTTGTGTATTTTATAGCAGCGGCACGGCAGGAGCTGCTGGCTGGTTACTGGCACTCAGGAAGCACAAAATGCTTCCCCACAGCTTGTATTGTATATTACTGAGTATTACTGCAGGCACGTCTCAAGACATAGAGCAACACACCGCTGGACCAGTACAGTGACCAGTGAGCGACACTGTCAGATAGAAATGTAGCCTTAAGCACAGCAGGAGACAAATGCCACTCACAACCTCCATTTCTCCTCCCAGTGGTCAGCACCACAGCATGTTTTTGCCTCTGGCGAGAAAGCTGCCAGCCACAGTTTCAGTTTATAATAATTAAGCAGATGAAACTTAAAATCCACGTGTGCGCATAAAATCTTCCAAGGGAGCTCAGGCAAGGGCAGAGGGATCAGACAGAGAGAACGGCTGGGACAAGCCCTGGTGAAGATGAGCCCCATGGCCTCACGCCAGGACATGGAGACAGCGAAGGTTAACGGCAGCATGGCTCATTGGGGGACAATGGACCATGGGCACAAGGAACAGCACAGCAGAGCCCAGTGAGGTCTCCAGCCGTTCCCTAAATGAAGTTGTTCCACCATCTGCAGGCAAACACACTTTGGCATTAAACATTTTGCATGAAGGCCTAATTAATGGAGCACAAAGTGACTTATTAAATCTAAATTAAGGAACCAACTGACTAGCAAACAAAATTACCTCTCTGGCCAGGTAATGGCTGTATCAAGCATTTGGATGTGCCCAAAGCCCAGCAAAATTCACCTGGCAGATTCCAAATAATAAAAAGATTACCAAAAGATAATCAGAGACTTTTAAAACAAAAGAGAAGGAGGCCGCATGAGTTTGGGGAGTCTGTCAGATTATCAAAACTAGCATAAAGAGCAGGCTGGCTGGTTCATCCTCTGTCCAGTTCCTCCCTATCTCCTTCCACCTCAGCAGTGCTGTCTCCTTCAGGCACACACATACTCCAAAACTGTGTCAGTCCCATTATAAATGATTTCAGTGCTCAGACTGCAATTGCAGGCGATTAGCCTGCAGAGCCAAGGAGGACTCGCTGCTCAGAGACGTGTCCAAAGTGTGCTGAGCACTTCCCTGCCCTGCATTTCATCTCATTACGCCTTTCAGACCTTCCTGTCTCTCCCCTTCCCAGGGGTTCAGCTTTTTCAGCACACCCCCTCCTCTAGATCAAGGGATACACACTCCCTTGTTTTCACCTTCAGGCTGACTCCCCCCTCAGCCCACCCAAGGCACCCGCCGGTTAGGGTATGCCCTGATCTCCTTCAGTGCCACTTGAGGAACCTAAACCACTACAGTTTGTTGTAGCCACAAGGCTAAGAATAAGGCTAGACAAAAAGCTCAGCCAGCCCAAAAGCAGAAAAAAGTGGGACAGAAAACAGATGTCTGCTTGTCAGTTATGAAGAAAACCAAGGTGCAATTCACATTTTAAGTGTAATTTTTAAGTCTCTGCATTGAGAATATAGTTAAAGGCACGTGCCCTCCTCTTCCACAGAGGATACCAATGGAATAATCCAATTACTGCTGCTGTCATCAGGCTAATTTCTTTTCTCAAGAGGTCTGGGTTTTGATAGAAATATTAAAATCTTCAAGCCTCGCGCCATGTTCTTCTTCAAAAGCTAACTGATAGGAGCACGCGACACTGAGCAAGTGCCTGTTCATGACTATGTCTCATTTGCTGCTGCGATCCAAGCCACCACGGTGCGGTAGCGTGAGTCACAGAGTGCACACATGTGTGCTGAGCACAAGTGTGAACCGAACATCCAACCCCGAGAGACAGCGCCGCTCGCATTACACGCTCGTCTGTGCGAATCACAGAGCAGGACCGTGCTGGGGTGAATCAGAGTGAGTCACCGCGGGAGCGTGTGTCAGAGAGGGCAAGCACACTGCAAGCATGTTTGGGACGTACTGTGCACGGGTCACTTGCGCAGAAATCTCAGCTCCCAAGACACTCCGACGCAAGGCTTTGCCCACCTTCTGTGTGCATTTTTAGCTTGCTTTCTTTAGGAAACAAGGCTCTTGCAAACCTAATATGTGTGTGTTTGTGTGTATGTGAGTCAGGCTTCCCAGTAACTCTTGAACCTGCTGGCCAATTTCCACCTGATTTGACAAAGGGGCAGAGGACTCAAGGAGAATTAAATTCTTACAGTGCTGTACAAAATACAGCCCTCAACTGCATGCAGTCCCTAAGCCTTTGTCTGGCCCCACAGCAGCGTGTATGATTCACCCACTCACAGGCAAAGGCTCAGTAGGCAATCAAATAAACTTCATCCTGACCTGGCAGCATGCCTATAGTGGGCAGCCCTTACACACACGGTACATCTCTCTTTTGCCTAGCCAGCAGGTATAAAAGACACAGTGGAAAATGGGAGAAAAGCAATAGGAGACCTGGGGGAAATGGGATTATGGTAGGCTCCAGGAGGTGTAGCCAGCTCTTGAAAAACTGAAGCAGCTATGGGCACACCCACTTATTTGGACTGTACATATTCTACATTGCAACAGGGCGGTGGGTGGAGAAATGAGACCTTTTAAATGCCCCCAGTCCTAACCACTGAGGGAAAGATGAGTTCAGCTCTTCTGAAATCTCTTCACCCAGCTCAAGTTCTCTCCTCTGTAGACTCTCTGGTGTCTACTAAGGGCTGAGCTCACATTACAGTCTTAGTCTATAATTCAGTTAGAGAGTCAATTAACCATGAGATGTGAATCCACTGAAAACAGGATTCATTCATTTGGGAGCTGGCAAAATTACTTGTTCCATCACCCTTCCACTCACTCTGTCTTCTCAACAAGCTGTTCCAATGTCAGGTCATAAAATTCATTTTCATGTTGGGGGAAAAAAAAAGAGAAAAAAGCCTCTAGTGTGGATTTGCAAAAGCAGCAAAGGACTCTGGGTGTCTATTCACAGATACAACATGAAAGGACCAACTTTCAGAAGGTGGATTTTTTCAAATGCATTTTTTCAAGTCTGGACTGCCTTAACCTGTCTCATGTTGGATGTCAAAAAAACCCCAAAAAGGCACCTATAATCACTCCTCACACTCAAAACACTTTAGCCTACTTCTTCGATCACCACCATTTCCTGGGAGGTGGGCAGAGCCCATTCAGATACCAGGTGTCCTGCGCCTGGCAGCTTGGCAGGCAGCGCCGCGTGGAAAAGGCGCTCCACTCCACCAGCCCTGATGCCACCTGTTCCCAAACCTCCCACCACCCACCCAGCCCTGCCGCGCCGAGGAACAGGCTGAGCCTGGCCCACAGCCCAAAGACAGGAGCCATGAAGGAGCTCAAATGGAGCCAGGCAACTCGGAGGCATGCAAGGCAGGCACTTGTGAGAGATGCTCTCTCCGTACACCGTTATCCAACAAATGTGCCAGTATCCAACAAGAGCCTCTCTCTCCACTTCCCGAGCGACTGTCTCCTTTGTTAAGAATCCATTGACCCCCTCCTTTTTATCTACAGTATGTTCAGAAGAGGATTGTCTTCCTTACATTTCTGCTAAGCTCAATAGGTTTGTAGGTTTTTTTTTTAACTGTCTCTAGTAGATAACTGAAAGGTATTGGTAACCATCGGCTCTGCGCGTCCCCTGAGGGAAAGTGTGTAGTCTCCTCTCTCAACCTCCTTCCATACTGCACCAGCAACGGGAGATTCCCTGCTCCCCACAAGCCTTCGTGAACTGGAGTGATGGAAACACTGTATTTCCAATGAGAGGAGTCTCAGCAAGAAGAGGCCATCCCCTTCAGAAGGAAAACTCATTTATTTCAAGAGGGTCAGAGCTACGTGTGGCCACTTTCAAGGAAGAATATTTCTAGCGTTAGTAATTTTACCTCACACTCGGCCCCATGCAGGGTGTGTGAACCCTATGACTTGCTAGGCTTAAACAGAAGTTAAGATAATAAACCCTCCCAGATCTCTGGCCTTTGATGAATGTGAAGAGCTGGCTACCACAGCACACTGAACACTGAAACTTCAGCTCAAGTAGGTTTGTGTCAGGGGGAACGCCCCCATCAGGCACGAGCCACGAACCCTCACCGCACACATCCTCACCGGCAGCTCTGCCCCAGCTGAGGTGACACCACACATTGCCCCTGGCCAGGTCTCGGCGGCCCCAGCAGCCTCATCCCTTAGCCCAGGGGGAGTAACCAGCGACATGCGAGGCAGTCAAAAACCTTTCCCCAAGCTTCGCCTCCCCGTACCCGCTCATCCATGACGTGGTATAGACAGCGCTAGACTGAATGTTCGGCTGCGGTGAGAGGATCACCAGCTTGTCAAGCTGGTGATGTGGAGAACGGTATTAACTGAGTAATTAAATCATTTCTGTAATTACTCTCACAGAGCTATAAATAATGTAAGCCCACACGTTCTCTCTGGAAGCCACAATAGCGAGAGAAGAGAGGGCGAGGGATGCAAATGAAAAAGGAGAAATAATAATAATAATAATAATAAAAACACTTAACATTTATACAGCACACTGCATTTTCAAAGCACAGTGCAAACAATAATTAAGAAACTGGTAGAGTGACAGACGGGAGAGGGTGAGCGGAAGGGAATCGGGAGAAGGGAGAGGAGGGGAAGGGAAGGGGGGCAGGCGTGGAGCAGGATTTGAGACCCAGCAAGGCTGGCAGCCCGGTGGACACGCTGCCCAGCCCCACGGCAGGGCCACGCCGTGTGGCTCTTCACCCCGCACCTCCGTAGTGGCGCCGCAAGCCGGGGAGGGGGGTAAGGACACAGTTCTGCCTCCGCAGAAAGCGAGCAGCCAAGCAAGCGCCCAAGCGGGAGCCGGACAAAGTGCTGCGCTGCACGAGTACACACCTGGAGGATCCGACATCTCTACCACAGAGCATCCTCCTAATGGCTCCTGCTTGTCCCCTCCAGCGCAGAGGCTTGGCAGTGGCCATGCTGGCCCCGAGGCAGGCAGCTGGTGGAAGCTGCAGGGGGGGCTCATCACCCCCTCCCAGGAGCTTTTCCCTCTCCCCACCAGGTCTGAGGCCCCAGCACAGGACATGCTAGCTAAAGGCGGGGGGGGGGGGTGGGGGGGGGGGTGGGGGTGGGGTGGGGCGCACAGCCAAGCCAGCCCCAGGCACGCTTTGGGAGACCCGCTGGCCTTCCCCCATGGGGAAGCACTGATGCCAGTGCCCCCATCCTCCCCGCAGGATCCATTTCTGGCTCCCTTTGTGGCTCGGTGCAGAGCGGGGAGGGAATATTTCTGTCCGAGCGATGGTGGGGGGCAATGCTCGCAGGGAAAGCATCACTGCCCTGAGCCCTGCCTCAGCCCCTGCCTGCCCTCCTCACCCAGTTTCCACCCAACTGGCTTTCCCATTTCACACCCCACGTCTTGTTTGCTCAGCAGTTCTGCCACCCCCCTGCTCCCCAGCTCTTGCTCTCATGGCAAGCCAGGCAGCATCACCTGCGCAGGCACACCTCCTCCTCTCTCCTCTCTCCCTCTCTGCCTTTTCCTGTTCCCCATCTCCTGCTTCCCACCCTTTTCCAGCCCTGCTGCCCACCTCCTCATTTCAGGATCTCTTGCAGATCCCCTCCCTCTGCACTGGCTCCTCATCCCACCCTGCATGTGATGTTCACTGTCACGTTCCAGCCCAGATTCCCCTGCTGCACAGTATATTTCTCCTGGCTGGATCCCACAGGAGAGCTCCAGCCCCAGCACGGCCTGTGCAGCACTCAGATCCAGGTAGAGTTTTGAAGCACAGTTTGCAGGGACAAGATCGTTTCAAGATATGTGGCGAACATCTAAAAACACTCTGCTGCACGTATGCAGCTTCTCATGCTTATACCAAGGCCAAACGTGGGGCAATCCATGCAGTGGCAGCAAAAGCACATTTCTGGTTAAAAGTCCTCCACTGCTAGACACCCCCTCCAGACCTCTGCCTTTGCTCTGAGGACCTGTGGTGGTCAGGCAGAACCTCTGGAGGAAAACATGCCAGCACTTGCAACACAGGTAAATCACATATTTTCCTGTACCACTTTTTCAGAGAGAGCTGTTTTATTTTCCAAATAAATAGCGAAATAAATCAATCAGCTTGAGGCGCACACCTGGCATAGGAAACCTTGCTCAAACAGGCATAGTCTGGCAAAGTTACAGGAAACCCCCAAGAGGATCTTATAATGGAGAATGCTGGGCAAGCTTACAATAGACAGTACTATCAGCACTGCATACAATAAGCTCTCCTGCATGCCGCAGCTATTCAACCACCTCTAATGGGGGTTACAGCTTCTCCTCCCAGAGTCCAGATTTTCATATCAAGCATTGTACTTACTTCAGCTAGAAAAATCCATTAATTGCTCCCTAGCAATTAGGTAGCCTTTGCCTTTTGTAGAGCTCAAAATACTTTACAAAAACATTGTTATGGTCTTCTTGCAAAGGGCAAATTGCTGTATACAGAAGTTGAGCAACTGTCTTAAAGTCATGTTTTATAGCAGAGCTGCAGTGAGGACTCGGGTCTACTAGACCTGCTTGATACTGCTGGCACTCTTTAGATCAGCTCTCCTCACTCTGTGTGCCTACCTTTTTCGCTTTTTTCCTGCCCACCTTTACACTCTCCATGTCCTTCATTTCTTCTTCCCCCCTTCCTCTGAAACATACATTTATTGTTATTATCAGGAACCTTAGATACACAGCTACAAGCTATTGCCAAAGCACAGAGAAAAATTGCCCCAAGAGAGCCTTTAGGGTTTGGTGCTTTTTTTTTTCAGTAAGTGTCAGAACTTACTCCCTTTCTCCCCCCCCTCCCCGTCCTAGATTCAGGAGTTTTTCTGTCTCTCATCTTGTTCATCCTCTTTCTGCTCCACTCTAGCTATGTAAGACATTCTCCAGTGCTTATTTCAGTCCTGCTTGAAAACAGCTAAAGCAACATGGTTTCCACACTCTTCCCTAAGGAGACTAGAGCACATCCTAATAAAACTCAGTGTCTGAACTTTTTTTCTTGATACATATATATATCATTTAATATTATCATTTGACATATCATAATATATCATTTAATATCTTTTCTCAGCTTTATCCTGTCGCTCCTACTTCTACTTCTGGCAGCTACACTAAGTATCATTTTCTCTAATCTTAGTCTACCTCTATTCACTGCATATATAAATCATACCCTGACTCATTATTCAGCCAATCTACAATACAAACGTATAGCTGTTTCAGTCTTTCTTCATATACCAGTTCCTCCAGACCCTTAACAGAGTCACAGACTACAATTATATCTTTCTCTGTACCCTGTTTTTTTTTTTTCCAGCCTATGTATATGTAATTCCCTTAACTTCCTTCATAATCCATCCCCTCCAAACTTGGTTATGAGGCAAATAAAAAGCAAAGAGAATAAGAGATTCCCTGGAAAGAATTGTTTCTCTCTGTCCCGCGGTTACTGGGGAATGACACGCGGATCTAAAGCAGCAGCATCGGGCAATTTCACACTCTGTGTTTTCAATTTCATTTTGAGGCCAGTTTAGGGTAGGGACAAATTTGAGTGTAATTAATTTAGATTTTGTGAGACAAGTAACCGCTTGGGGTTGTAATAAAGGACTGCCTGCTCCAGAATGAAGAAACTAATCTCCTTGTCCGGCTGGGGATGGCACAAATTGATTTAATACTTTTTTGTTGAGATTTTTTGTTTTGAAGAAAGGGGTTTTAACGATTTATAACAATGATTATAAATAACTGTAGGTCAGATCGCATCAAGCTCACAGATTTTCTTTAGGTAAGTGCTCACAGATTTGGAGATTTACCTAAATATTATCAGTGTGAAAATCAAGGTTAGAAATCTAGGAAGAACTAACTTGTTCACAAAAGCCCCATTACTTGGCAGGTCCAAGCTGGGTGGAAATCAACCTTTTACTCACAGATATTTCAATACTTCTATTTCCAAGTGGATAATGGTAACACTGCATTTAAACATTAGTAGGAAAGAGGTTAATTCAGCTTCTCTTCCCCTCAGGTAGGTTGCAGGGGTTGCGTTCAGAGCTAGGCAAGGAAAGGTCTTCCGTCACTCGAAAGAAAACATCACTATAACAACTGAAGAAAACTAACACTCAGTACTCCGGGAAGAAGAATTCTATGACCCAAAATAAAGCAGCTTATAAATAGCTACAAAAGGCTGATGTAAAGGAATCAGACTTCAGTTTTGCTCGGTGTTTGTTGTCTGGGACAACTTCTGCCAAGGGAAGGCATCCGTGCCTCCGTGTAATTGTCTTCCCCTTCAGCATCCTACCCCTGCTCCAGCACTGCCACTGCCCCAGAGCGCCCCAGGGCACCTCGGCAGGGTGTGAGCCTCACCAGGGTCCCTCCAGGTTTTCTCCTTCCAAACCCTGTGACACTCACGCTCAGATGACGCCTTCAAGCTTCAGGTGTCCAAAGCTCTGGACTTCCAAGGCTCAGGGCAGATATGAAGTGCATGCAGTAGAAATTATTAGGGGGGCAGAAAGTGATGGGGCTATTTCAGGGAAAGTTATGTTTCTGTAAAATATTTTGGGGTTTTTTTTTTTAAAAAAGAGGATTTCTTTTTTTGTTTGTTTTTGTTTTTTTAAGTGACAAAACAAAAATAAACTCCATAGTGTTTTTGTGACTCTTGAAAACAATACCCCCAAAAAAGTGAAGGCCTTGCAATGGAGTTCCTCTCAAGCAAATGGGAGATAAAGTAGAGGGAAACCTTAAAAATTAAAAAGCAGACTATTTTAATAGGATTTTTAATAAAAGAAACAATACATTTATTTGAAAAGTAATTTTTTTTTCATTGAAATAATATTGACAAGAGTACTTGAGCTCTTGTTTAGAAAATGAGAGTTAACATTGAAGGATTTAATGGCCCTGGGGAGAGGTTAAAGCTCTTAAAAGTTCATTTCCAGGTTTCTTAATATGTGAGGGATTTTAAATGATGGAATTTATTTGTAAAGTAATAAAAAAATTTCTATGGAAATTCTCACATGTTAATTAAACTCCACAGAAATACACTACCTATATTCCCTTTCTTTGTATGAAAAAATGTAATTTTATATGGACAGATTAGACACAGATGTAAACATAAATTACAGATGTAAACATAAATTACACCTGGCCTGTTATTACATGTGTATACTCAAGGGAAAAGCAACATTGGCATACAATACCGGCTTTTATTCTCTGTATCTCTGTGACCTACCTTTCTCCTCCCCCCCCAACTTTTGCAGCAGACTTGTAGTTTGAGGACACATGATATTTAGTTCATTATTTGTGAGCTACACAGAGTTTTCATTTGGCAGCAAAAGGAAACTGAGTACAAAAAGCAGAAATATATTAATTATGTCCTCAATAAAATTATTAAAAGCTTGAAGGGAAACTGCTGATATTTTTTTTTATTTTTTAAAATCAAACTCGTATTTGCTAATCACTAGATTAGTCTAAGAAACATTTCAACTATTACTATTATGAAATTCAGTTTCAGAGAAACAAAAATGCTTTGTGAAATTACATGAACTACATGTAATTTCACTTGGGAGGGAAAAAAGGGATAGAAATCTTCTAACAACATTGAACCATACTCTTTCAACATTGGACATCAAAATGTGTCTTCTCCCCCACCCCCCTCAACCTCCCCCCGTAACATTTTGTTTGGGTTTCGCTTCAGTTCATATAATCCACTCAAGAGGAAATTTTTCTTTTGGTTTCGTTTTTACTGAATTTCCTTCACACAAGGGCTCTACAAATTTCAGATATTATCCCTAATGGAAAAGAAACAAATTTACATCCAAAAAATGAGGTTTGCATTCCCCATGCATCTCTATTATTTAACCTTTGGAAACCTGAGAGTGAAAGTGCTTTCCTTTTAATTACAGATGTTCTGCTTTTAGCAGCACTGTCCCAGTGTCTTTGACTTTGTCCTGGTTTCAGTGTGTATCTAGGTGCTCAGCTTATCCAACTAGTTTTGGCTTCCCTGTACCCACAGCATCGCTTTGCTGCACTCTTCCTGGCAGCTAGTTTTCTTCCCTGGTGCTTTACACCTCTTGTCCGAGCCTCCACTACTCCCCACCAAAATACCAAAGAATATCATTGCTGCAGCAGCACAGCCCAGGCACAGAGTGATCACAGCAACCTTCAGCATTGAAAGAGAGAGACAACATGTCTTGGAAACCCTTAAAGAAAACAAAAAGAAAAGGGACAGAGAGTTATGAAGAGGGGATGGAAAGGCAGAGGAGGAATTGCAGCTTTGGCGTGAACAGGGAAAAAAGAGCAAGGTAGTGGAGGGAGTAGCAGAAAAGTCAGCTCTACGCTGTGTGAGAAAAGGAAGGAGAATCTGGCATAGAACGGATCACATATTTTAGATTTCAGGTTAGTTTCACACCGCTTGTTTACAGATTTTATTACAGGCACAGCCCAATTTAATAGATCATTCTTTCCTACCATTTAATTTCCATCAGTATGGCTATCCTGCGCAGGCAAGCCCTGGATAAAATAGCAAGGGATGTAGAGATAGAGGAGAATGATTTTCAGCTGGGAAAACATAATCATCCTCTTCTTCCAATATTTTTCCTTGGTGCTGCCTGTGCACCATTGTGTTACTATAAAGCCGCACAGGACAAGAAGCTTTGGCAAAATAATGTGACTGTGGAGAAATAGCGAGGGACAGTTCCACCAAAAATGATGGTCACCAGCTGTGCTATAAAAGAACCCAACGCATATTCTGCTCTTACCTTTTCTGCTTTCATTATCGCCAAGTTGACTTTTTCTGTTATTTTAAAAAAATAAATAGTCTATCATTACAAAACAGACCAGTCAGCCAAATGGTGCGGTCATTTTTTAGGCAAGAAGCTAAATCTTTTCCAGTACAGCAAGTGTCCTAAATCTGAACGCCCATTCACGCTTCTCTTAAGGTACCTATAAATGTACATTGTTATTGTTATTTCCTTTTTTGTGACTGCTCTTTTACCTTCTAGTTCTGGGCAGAAGTGATTTTAGGTAATATTGAAAATATAATGAAGAAAAGTCCAGCCCAGATTTCCAGTCTCAGGTCTGCAAACACAAGATATTGGTTTGTGTGCTTTATCTGAACTGAAGCTTGGTTTGCAGCCTTGAAGGTTTCTTTCCACCATCAGTCTCCTAACACAGAGCATCCTCATCCATCAGCTATTTCCACACTGTGATAGGATTGAATTTCTGCTTTCAAAACAACTTGGGGGAAAGAAGAAATTATTTTAAACACTGGAATGGGAGCAGATATGCTCACCAGTCACGAGTGCATTGCAGTCCTCCGGACAATGCAAACTAATGTTTAAGATCAGGCAACACAAAGCTATAAAAAGAAAGGTCACTGCAGCAACTTCAGGCAAACTGAAGAGACCAGAGAACTCCCGCAAGTAAAGTTCTTGGATCACAAGAACCTAGCATTAGTGGTGGTGCACATTTCTCTCCTCTCCCTCTCATCTATTCCAGATTAAACACAGATCAACAGCGATCGGTGCAATTCCTTTTCTCATCAGAGGTCCAGAAGAGATGACGCTATTGTCCTAGCCCCTTTCCAAGGTGTCAGCACCAAAACAAGGACCAGGTGCTTCCTTGTAGGGCTGAAGCAGTGCAATCACTCTTCTACCCCGCCCTACAGCTGCAAGGCTTGCTCCTCTGAGAGGAGCTACCCCAGGGGCTATTGGACCCCCTCAGCCATCACTCCCAGGCCACCCAGCCCCGACAAAATGACTGTTGCACCTCATGCTGTTTGGCGTCACTGCTGGCACATTCGTCAGAGACTAAAGGGACTGAACTGGCTATGGCAAGACTCTGCCTCGGCAAAGCGGCCTCTCCAGAGCTGAAGTGAGGCACATCTTGTGTCTGTGCTTCACCGTTTTCCTGGAACTAAACCCAGATCGCAGTGTGCACACAGATCATCTGGTCATTTCCTTCTGATGCCAAATTAGGCAGAGATTAAATGTAACACATTATAACAGCTAAACAGGTGGAATTAGAGATGTGAGCACAGAGGATAGAAACAGCAAAAACATATGCAGATTCCTATATACTTTTTTTTCAGAGGAAAAAGGTAAAACACAGGAAAGAAGATGTAAACATTATCTTCAAAATCTAATCAAATGCAATATTAAAGAGCATGAGTTTGAACAAAACAATCAGGAAATCCAGATGTTACACTTTCAGCAACATACCTCCACCTGCTATGTTACACCTAGGGCAGGATTCGTGGCAGTTAACTTGAGGCATCACGAGCAACTCAGGGTACAGCCTTCATCAGTAATCAGTGGGGAGACAGGACAATCCTGCGAGCATTTCACTGCACCCTGAGGTGGGTGGGGTGAATTGTCCTCAGGTGGTGCCTCCTTCCCTGCTGATTGTAACGATGCCAAGACCTCCAGCTGGCAGGTAGCAAACTTCCAGATGCACATTAACTGAGATGAAACCAGCCTATGGTGCACATTATACAATATTTCTGTCTATATATACAGGAGAAATGAAAATTCAGGTTTGACATCTTTTTTTTTTCCTTTTTTTTTTTTGCCTGCCCTTTCGTGTCTCAATTTATCAGCTTCACAATATATTACAAAGCCCTTTTTACACGTGGACCCAAATTTCCTCCCAGACACACTTGTTAAACCCTCATTGAAGGTGAAACAGAATTTCACATGCTACACCGGGGAAGGTTTGACTGTGGAGTTGTTTTTTGCATTAACCTCCAGAGAAGGGGGCTTATCTGTCACACCAAGTTGTTAGTGGTTTATAGCATTCTTTAGGTTTGCATTGGCGCTGCTAATCACAAACACACAGGGAGCATAACAAAGCCATAAGTGCAGGTCTGAACCTGTCAAATGCTGAGCAAGTTCAATCACAGCTGACTGCTGCGGGCGTTGAGGGGATGCTGAAAGAAGCAATCCATGCCTGCAGGATCAAACCCCAGCCACACAACTCATCTGCAAAGAACATGACTAAGAGTCACTAAAAGCAAAGCCTCTGTCAAGACCCTCTGTGGAAAACGGATTGTTTAAGGACTTACCAGGCTGCCTTCAGTATTTTTAGTAGAATATCAATGTATTTACTCTCCAACATATTTTAATTCAATTCATCAAATAAATATTATCCATTAAAGATTACACACCTGTGAATCAGAAGCTGTAAAGGTCAGCTTTTTCAATTTATGTTTAAAAGAAATCCTGGCCTTTCCTAAAACTGCAGATCTTTGTATGTAACCTGCTTCTCCTGTCTGCAAAACTACAAAAAAAAAAAAAAAAAAAAAAAGGAGCTGAATAAAACGGAGTTCTCCGTTCATAAGACTTCCACCTTTGAGCTCCCTGTGGGCTGCTTGCCCACCAGAACGCTCCTTAGAACTGAGGCAGTGGGGTACACAGGGCAGTCGCAGGAGATGCTGCCTTCCCAAGGAGAGACTAGAGATAGGTAGAAAGAAAAATCTTTGCAAAGTTCAATAGGCCAAATTTCTCTTTGAATTACAGCAGCGTAAATCTGATCTAATCCTGCCAAAGGCAATGGGGCTGTGCTGGATTTACACTGCGGGAATCTGAAATCAGAATTTGGCCTGCCATGTTCAAAGTCACAAGGACCTTTTCCCAGTGTTTAGGAGGTCTGGCATCAGTAACACTTACGTGTGTTCAAAGAGGATGTAAAATGCCACCGTAAGTGTGAAACACAGCACTCGAGTAATGCTTCAGACCTCTTTTGCACAGACATTGATAACCATGCAACACAGCAGGCAGGAGAGCATAGAGATGCAGCATTGTTGCCTGACTATCCTCCAAGACACAAAAGCTTTACTGTGGGTGGAATAGGGCAGAATGACTTTAGCACATGTGCAACTATTCGAGGGAAAGAAAAAAAATGGGCTGTGATTGTTTTATTCAGTGACTACTTTAGTTCAAAGGCTGATACGAGAAAATAACACTGCATATTAACTGTATGTTATTTGGAAACTGAACGGTTGGTCAAAGAGTGAGAAAAGAATTTCTGATTAATTTATTCCCATCTACTCACCTACAATAACCTGAACTGGTATATTTATTTACAAGGTAAATAAAACATAAAGTACCTGGATTTCTCAGCCCACTAGATCTCTTTCTGAGGAGAAGCTGCCACAGTGGCCAGCTTAATTCCCCCCCCCCCTTCGTTCCATTAGACCCAATTCTGCCTAGTTAAATGTTTCAAATTCACTTAAGAGTGACCTGTAAAAGGCTGTTGGCTTATGGCTCTATTTACTTCTTTGCGATGCACAGTGTGGTCAAGAGGGTCTTCTCAATAAAGGGCTTGGCCCCGACTCTGTCTGGCACTAAGGGGAAAAGGACAGTTCACTTCTCTCAGGTATTCCCACTGGCCCACAGCAGCCCAGGGGCCACTGTTAGCCACCCCATCTGGCCAGATGCACAGTCCAGTGTGAATTGCTGAGTCCCCTGTTCCTGCCAGGGAAAGACTTGTATCAGGTCTAGCTGCATCCCACGGAGGCTCCCCTAAGCTGAGAGTTATCAGCTGGCCAGAGATGCTGCTTCCTCTCCCTCGTGCCCTGTTCAAAGCTAGCAGTGGGAAGGATTGTTTGCGTAGTAATTCCCCAGAAGACTGGCTGGGGCCTGGGAAAACAGTGAAATGTCAGTGATATGAAGGAATAAAGTAGTGCAGTGGAAAAAAAGAAAGACTTAGCTGGACTGGTTCAGACTGGTTAGTTGCTTAAGCTAACACCTATTTAACTTCAGGAGCTAATGAACACTTCTGAGAGAGGATGGCTTTATTAAAGATTCAATTATTTTCCAATTAAGATGTAAGAGCTGTATTAAATGTCCCTGAAAATACCACAATGTCCTCCAGCTGCATGCAGGAAAAACCCAAGCTACCATCCTTGGCTCTTCAAAGATAAAACACAGGGAAAAACAAAACCTTTTTTAAAAAAAAAAAATCACAATTGTCAGGGGCTCTATACCATTACTAAGGAAGAAGAAAAGGGCTGATTCTTTTGCAGCTCTCTCGTACCTGCTTCTTTCCCTCCTTGGTTTTTCTCTGTTGCAGATAATTCCACATGATTAATAGGCTCTTCTCAGCAGTGCTACACACAGTTAGCTCTTTTAATCTCTCTTTGAATCTGAGACTCTCTAATCCCCCAACCCTTCGGCCCCATGAGACTACACCTGAGGATCACAGAATAAGATATTTCTGTTTTAAGTTTCGATCTGCAGGTCTGCAATAGAAGGAAGCTCAAATTTACCTTATCTGCCATGATCATAGAGGAGCCTCCATGGATGCCCAGGATGGGAGTGAGGGTCTGGGCAGAGATGAAGTCCAGGATCTGGGCAATGGCTTCCTGGTCTGTGTCATCAGCGAATACCACCCCTTGAATCTTCCGGTCTGACATGAGGTCACAGATGCGGGTGATGATGCTCTTGGGATCTGTCTCATTCATGGCCACCAGCTCCACCCGAGGCACCACTGAGAGGTGGTGGAAGTCATCTTTCTCGTGGGCATCTTTGATGGCCACTTCGTCCGAGGTCCCCACCAGGATGACCGCAATGCCAATGCTCGGGTGGCTTTTCTGGGCATGGGCCCCGCTCCCCGTTGTCGCGAGGACTGCCAGCACCAGCCAAAACCTTGGAGAGTAGCACTCCACCCTGGGCCTCATCTTCGGCTCTTACACTCCCTGAGCAAGGAAGGAAAAAAAAAAGGAAAGGGGGAAAGTAAGAGAAAGTGATTAATTGACAAGTCAATCATGCACTCGGCCTTCAAGGCAGATCCATTGATCTTCCTCCTCCCACCAGTCCTTCTTGCCCGATGCCCAGCACTGTGGCTACATTCAGGGCTCTGTTAAAGTCGGGGGGGTCAGACCAGTCCAGCCTCTACTTCAGAGTTTGGAGTCACTTCAGAGAACAGCTGTCAGCAGAAGATGGGATCATGTCATCTCTCAGGTCCCATGTCACTCTGAGACCCAAGTCAAAATTGATAGAGAATTGTCCTTTGATGGCTGATCAGCTGTCTTTGTGAAACTAATTGCTTATGTCAAGCCCATGTCTAAGTGCTCGCCCTCAACACAAAGGAATTACTGGTGCTTGTGATCAGTTTGGCCTTCTGCTGGAGGCATGGAAGCTGAAGGGATCAGGCAGATAAGGATTCCCTTTTACTTCCTCAGAATAGTCCCTTCCAGAATAAAGTGAGGACAAATGGGCAAAGCCACTGGATGTATATGTGTATCCATTGCATACAACCTTCCTACCACCAGGACACACACAGCTCCAGTCCATAGTACAATCAGCCATATGCCTTTCACACGTACAAGTTTCATTTCTTTTTAAAAAGCCAGGAACACAAAATTTCCCAGTGGTCGGGGCCAAAACTGGATCAGTGTATTGTGGGGAAGACATTCCCTCCAAGCCCATATGACAGCTATTTTTGTCCAGAAGCAGAAAGACCCACAGAGCTTACAAAGATTCACCCTCAGCTACTACAGCCAAGGATGTTATTCTGGTCTTTTCCCTCAACATGTCCACTTTATTTTGTAATCATAACAGTAGAAATGGAAAAACCCGATGAGGTCATCTCTCCAGCCCCTGCCTGAGCAGGACTATTCCCTGCAGGATTGTTCCTAGCTCTTTATTCAGTCTCCTTTTAATAATAGTTTGCATTTCCACAGCACTTTTCATCCTCAAGGCATTTTACAAGCACTAACAAATTAATCCTTGCAGCACCTGTGCAGTGTAAGTATCCGACCCCCCCCGGTCTGGGGACAAAAATAGAGCAGCGTCCCCCTGTCTGCCCACCACCCCGACAGCACTGCTCAGTGTACCCACCCAGGGCCTTGCTGCTGTCCCAAGGAGATACAAGCATTCCAAACTAAAGATGACTTGTCCCCAGTGTGAAAGGTCCTGCTCAACTATACACACCCATAACTCTGTTCTTCAGCAGCCAGGCACACTTGGAATAAATACACCAGCTTTGCACTACACCTCTGGTCTTGGGGGTCCAGAAACTGGATCCTTCCATACTGTTTGTTGCTGCACATATCTCTATCAAATGAACAGAAAGCCACGGCAGCACAAACAAGGCTGGAAAGACTTTGGGTAAACTAGAAGTCTGTCCAGCAGCCCTATCTAGCACCAGCCAGCCCTCAGGAAAGGGTGCAAGGGGTCCCATCTTGCCCTGCCCAGGAGAACATGTAGGCTCCGCACCTGCTCCCTCATTGCCATACCAGGCAGAGAGAACGTATGCTGCATTGACATTACTAGATAAATAAGCAGATAATGAAATAGATAATAAATATGCACCGGAGGAACCAAATCCACTTAGGAGGCTGAAAGGGACCACGGGTGTGAAGCACCAATCGATTCTAAACTCTCTGACGGATCCACTTTCTGAGAGACGCTCACAAGCAGAACCAAGAGACTTCGAGACTTTGGCAAAATGAACAGCTAACTTCATTCCGGCAGAACTGTTATCCTCCAATTACGAGTCACTAAATTAGATTCCTTCACAGTGAAATGCAGTCCCCACTCCTGCAATGCTTTATTAACTTTAATGCACTCTATACGCTCTCTGTCTCTCACACTCTTGCTCACTCACTTTAATGCTATATTTGTTCTCTTTAAAATATGTCTCCTGCGATCCCTCTACATAGTCTCACACAGTATATTACGCTCGGTTAGGCAATGGCTAGCTGTGATGCCCAGGGAGCAGAGCGTAGGTTTTTCCCAGCCCCTCTCCCACCAGGAATACTTTACAGGGCCTTCCAATCCAGGGCTTGAACAGCAGTGATGCAGGAGCTATGCAGGCGATCGTGGCAGCTGTCTGCCTTCACGCCCAAACACAGACTTCTCCCACTGGGAAAAATAACGGCCAAGAAACCCATTCCTTTCTCTTCACCTGCATTAAAGCTGATAAATATCTAGCACAGAAAATTCAAGCAGCAGAAAAGCACCCAGATCCTGAAAAGCACTTTGGTGCCAATCTGTTGGGCGTCTAGCTCATGGGATGTGCCCCCAAGGGATATTTTTCCATTTAACACAATGTGATGGAGTTCCCTCTACAGTGCCAGATCCTCAGGCTTTGGCCAGATACACAGGGACCATCCGGGGCTGGGAAGAGGCTAATGCAAAGAGGAGGTCATCAGTGCCTCCACAGCCAACCTGACATCTCCAGCTTGGATCCTCAGCCATGAGCTAGTTCACACAGAGCAGTGCTTAGGTAGCCTGTGTTGTACCACCTCTCCCTCCACCTCTCGCTCACACGTAAACCCTCTGTCATGCTCACAATGTGTTTCAGGTGCTCCATGGGCAGTCTGCATGCCAGGGACCAGCGTCCTTCTGAGGGAATAAGGAGGAACCAGGTCCAGGCTGGGCTCCCTGGTAGGATGGCACCCAGGAATGTGGTAACACAGGGGAAGTCCAATAAATCACACCCAACCCAGGGCTGGTGGCACCGCTTTAGCTGAGGGGTGGCCTCTGCTGTTCACCCCCAGCACACTCCCAGAAGGCAGCAGCAGGTTCACAGCACAGAGCTGAGCTGCTCAAAGACTGCAACAGGGGTGCTCACAATGCCTTCCCTGCCCTCCTTGTGGGTGACTTCTGTTCATAAGCAGTAGCCACTATCCACACTTCTGCTCACGTGCAGGTGCCAGCTGTTTGAGAAAGGGACAGACGTCCCAGCACCAACCCCACCTCTCTTTCCTCCTCTGGTCTGGCTCACTACAAGCCCCTTTAGAATGTGTGATGGTAGAGGAGAGGCAAGGGTGAACCAGCACAGACTTATTATCAGATTAAGGAGACCCCAGAACTATTGTGAAAATGTGTTTCTGCATATACAGCTGCAAGTTTTATGCCTTTATCTCTACACTGCTCAAAGGCAAAAGTTTGAGGTACCCAAGCAAGCAAGCACTGGAGGCAGCACGCAGACCTCCTCCTGAATGGTGTTCTTGTTTCCAGTGAATATTTGCAAATACACACGAAGAAATTCACAAGCACTTGACAAAACTGAAGTTGTAAAACAGGGCATTTGCCCTTAGTTCTTTCAACTAACTTTAACATTGCTAGAGTCTAATTTCACTAGTTAAGAATGATTTTAAAAACATTCCAGTGTACTTTCTTACAAAGTATTTCACATAAGCAGGTATTTCCCTTGGTGATGGAGTAGGGAAACAGTGTTTGGAGTCTTTTCTGTGATTTTGCCACTCCAAACAATTTAGCAAATCCCAAACTCCAGTCTGGCAAGTAAAATCCTTTACACATTAGTCCACACTATTATATCGTCCCTCACTCCCTGGAAAATAATGTATGACAGGGCCATTAGACAAAGGGGTTTTACAGACATATCTATATTTAGGTATAAACATGCCTGTAAAACCATTATACTTCTATAATCTCATTTTACTTACCAATAAAACATATCCACCACTGTAGAGGAATGTAGCATCTACTTAGTGCTGCAGAGCAATGTTACACAATTGCTGTTAAAATGGGAAGGGAAAGCTAACTTCTCCAATTGAAAATGCAAGAGGAATGTAGGTAGTCAGACAGTAATTATTCAGATTGGAATTTGGCCAGGACCAAAGGTTAGATTGCTTAAAAATATCATGAGAACCTTATTTGACACTGCATTTTTATGTGGATCGGATCTAAGATAAGTATTAATAGAAAACTATTAGGCTGCAC
The DNA here is from genome assembly GCF_965231255.1 of Vanellus vanellus. Lineage (NCBI taxonomy): Eukaryota > Metazoa > Chordata > Aves > Charadriiformes > Charadriidae > Vanellus > Vanellus vanellus. Next base: position 55,276,190 of record NC_138905.1, read on the forward strand.
AGGCAAAATACAGCTCAGCGTTTAGAGATATTTCTGGACGATATTTCAAAATACAGAAAGTACACAAATAGGTCACTGTGCATTCAACCAGGCTAACTCTAAATAAAGTACTACTCAGGCGGTGTACAGCAAAGCTCGGCAATCTGCAGGTGAGATAAAGAAACTGAGGCAGAACGTAGGCTGATCCCAGGAGTTTGGGGGCAGTTCCATCATGTGCTGGTCCCAGTACCTCTTTCTGCTGCAATTGTGCCAGCTGGGCAGCCTTGCACAATAGCCCCTTGGGAGGGTATTTACAGGCCCCCAAAACCCTATCTCCAAGCTCAAGACAGCAAGAAGAAAGGAAGTCCTGTAATACTGCAGTCCCAGAGAAAAAGCTGTCTTGAAAGCAGCTTTCCTAAGTAGGGGGAAGCCAATGCTTGGGACAGGAGGCCAAAGACCACGCACTAGCCACTAGCAAAGGGAACTTCACAGAGACACTGGCTCCACACCAGAGGAAGAAGATCATCACCTACCTCCAGCCTGCCTCTCCTGTACTTCCCTGGAGGGCCACGGGGAAGTTCATCTCCCAGTGCTTTCTGGGCTCTGCTCACTGGGAGCTCTGATGAGGTCCCAGCATCAGGTAGAGGACTTCAAGCCACAGAATCTGGATTCAACAGCTAATTTTGCATCTGTACCAACTGCAATGCTAATTCCCAGCCCTACTCTCATTCCTGATCACTAGCCCAATTCCAGGACTCACCACCACCCTCAGTCCCACTACTACCTAGAGACAGACGTCCTGACAGCCCTGGTGTTAGCCATCAGTGTTACCATACCCTTCAGTATTTGCTCATCTCTGACAGCATCTTAATTCACACTGGCTTAATTTCTCAGACAGTTTGAGCAGTATCAGACAATGAATCAAAAAGCAATCCTTGTGTTTCAGGCCCCAGTTGGGGGTAGGAAGAAATCCATCTCACCTGTGAGATACTCTACAAAGCTGGAAGGTGCTTTGTGCCTGGTATTCAACACACCACCAGGGAACAGCAAGTGCACTAGAAGAAGCTGTAGGGAAGTTAACATTGCACTAGACATGCTACTGGGCTGTCTGGCAAAGAAATAACCTATATGTCCAGAGCAAAGAGGAATACTATTTCTGTGTTTACCCACTGCAGAAGACTGGTGCGTATTTGATCTTTTTGTCTACTACCTGACTTATAGGTATACTGCAGGAGCCAAGACAACTTGTATGAAGAAAGGCGCAGGACTGATTGCAACACCAGAAACTGTTACTCCTAAGAGCTGGGGCTTAAACCTATAAATCAAACCACAATTTACACCTAAGCGTCTCCAACTCCCTGACTTTTGGCAACCTAATTTCAGCTTAGGACAACCTCCCATTCTCGTGGTTACTACCATCTCCCCAATCCAGACATGCTGCATATTGCATACCTCTGAAGAAACATTTCTCATGTTCTAACACTGCTTTAACCATTTTCCTACCACACCCTCAGCCCAGGCTATTTGTACGCTGACAACTCTTACGCTGCTGTTCCCGTATTACTGCTTACCAGGTAGGTGACATAAGTGCCCATAAATCTTCTTCTGGCTCACAACCCTGTTGTTCCAGGAATTTTGTAAACAGAGACAAAGACGACGGGGATAGATCTGGGGCACGATGGATGTGTCTTGGAAGCACCTGCACGCTTCAGGTGCTGATAAACAGAATGAATGATGCTGCAAGAAAATCTCCATACATTCAGAGTAGAAAGACGGCAGAGACTAGAGACAATGGAAAGCACCATGCACAGTGATGAATGCAAGAACAATCCAGCCCCCGGACCAAAGCAGTTCATTATGGTGACTCTGAGTAAACACCCCCCCCCAAGGGCATTTCAGTAGTTTTAGATGAAAACTGGTGGAGCTTAGTTTATTTTAACTAGCTTTGAATGTCACTTATATTCTCATTCTGATATATAAATGTTCCTATGATAGTGGTAGAAACATTTCTCCAAGGACTTTTGGGCAGGTCTTCTTTCTGCTCTTCACAACCACTCCCTCTCCAACATGTACCTTTGTCCATGCCTGTAGTGTCCCACAGACTCATTTCCATCTAACTTACAAAATGCTTCTTCGCTTCCCTTATTTCTCCCTGGTCAGCCTTTTTCTTTTGGGGAATGCATCACACACCCCGAACCAAAGCCTTCAAAGCTCTTGGAGCTCTCTCATTACCTTGCCGTTAGCTTTCCTTCCATGGACACTGGATGGAAAGTAGCACATATATTAACTTCTATTCTCTATTTACTTTCTTTCAAGTTGTTCTTTCTTTATTAAACCAGGTACAAACTCCTCCCTGACTTGGGCAGTGTCAGATTCATCCTATATATCACATATTCATTCCTCCCCATCTCTGATGGCTGATTTGCCTCTGTCTATCCAACAGGTCTATCCAAGGATAAGGTGAAAAAGTGCTTCCCTTTTTTCTGCCCCATGTGAAGAAGAGCAATTTTCTCCCTACACTTAAAGCGGTACAAAGAACGCTTTGATCATCAATTAGACCCATATCATTCCCAACAGATGAAGAACTATGTCTCATTATTGTAAGCTTGCCCAGGGGTAAGTTCCCAGTGTCCTTCCCACTTCCTCCCACCCACATATTTTACATATCATGGGTGATAGCTGATACAGCCACAGCCTGCAAGCTTCTGTTGAGACCAACACCAAGTGATTCATGGAAATTACAAATTAAAATCCTCTGCTTAATAGTCTTGCCCTTCCTCCAGACGCTTCAGGATTGCTGTCTACGGCATCTGCTTTAGCACACTACCTGCTCTGAAACAACTCAAACAACAGGATTACCACTGCTAGGAGACAGCTCCAAGGCTCACATTTAGAAGCGTTTCCCTAAACTCAGCCTAAATTTTCCCTTTGCTCAGCTATCCTGTTACTTTAATAATATCTTCTTCATTCAGCCTAAACAATTTCTCCCTCTTGACTCACCGTTTCCACCCAGAAAACGCTTGTAGATGGTTATCTGATCACCCTTTGGGACCTTCCTCTGCTGCAGCAGCAGCTCAGCTGTCTTCATCCCTCCTCATAAGTTGAGTCCCCTCCAGTCCTCGGCAGGATGAGTGAGGGAGGATGAAGGTAAAGGCTGGGCAAGGGAGAGCAGCAGAGAGTCTGACCTGCTTACCCAGGCTGGCACACACGTGCAGAGCTGCAGGAGTCAGTGTCACACACACAAAAGCCATTAAGCGAGACAGCAGGTCAGTCTGGCATTGACCAGTGCCAACTTCTAAATGCCAGGGCATAGAGGCTTGGCACAGCCATCGCTCTCTGCAAGCCTGGCTTGTGGAGCCAGGCTGGAGCCACCATTCCCCTGCCAGGATCTCACACCCCCCCAGCATCCCACTTGGACAAGTTTAGAGGGATGAGACAGGCCCTCCTTGCCAGGGACTGAAATATCCTCACGACTTGGAGAGTTCAGTTGCCACAGCTGTCACTCCATGCATGCTCCATTTGAAACAAGGGGTTCAAAGCTTGTGAGACTTGCACCATTTCCCACTTCCAACTGTCGTCTGTCCCATCTCGGAATGGGATCCAGGCTCAGAGGGACATCATCCAAAGCAAAGGATGTGTCACTGTGTGCATGTGGCCCCTCCAAAGGGATTTCAGTGTGGCTGAAAGAAGCTTTGCCTCCTGAAGTGCAAGACTAAGTTTAACAGGCAGCCGAACGCTGCACCAAAGCAAGACCGGTTTTGCAAATTAAATCAAACTAGAACAATTTGGTAATCCATGCTGAAATCCTTTCCTTCCTTTCTTAATTCTCCACTTCCAGGTTTCATTTCCAAGCAGGAATCACCAGCACATTAATAACATGAGAACTTTAAAAACTGTGTTTTCGAAAAGCTAGGGATTTAAATACCTCCGATCCATTAATATCCATGACAAATACACATATAACTTCAGTCGGATGGTTTGGAGAAGCACATCCTCTGCATTTCTCATTATGTGCTGTATTAATTTGAGTTTTTCTATTCAACCTTAATCAACTCTGCATTTTGTGCATTGGCAGATTGTTATATTGAATTTCAAAATCTAAAAACTGATGAGAATTTTTACTTCCAAGGGTAGAAGGACTTTCCCATTCCCCAGACTCTCTCATGCACCTCACTCAGTACCTATTCTTTCCCTGCATCATTTCCTTAAAGGGAAAATACAGAGCAGGCAGTCAGAGACTGCACTGTCTCCTGAAGGCAGCTGCCAAATGCCACGCCAGTGCTGAAATCCCATGGGTTACTCAAACTCTCACATCAAGAGACAGTCTTAAGTTCTTTGGATGTCAGATGTAAACACAGTAAAAGCCAAATCACAAAGATTTCTTAAAACACACCAAAAGTGGGAAAGAAAACATGATTCTTCTTTTTTTAGGCAGAAATTGAGTGATTCCTTCTACAATACTGAGAATCCCAAAAAGGGGATCTGAACCTTAAGCTACATCTACACTTTGCATACAGCCATCCAGTTTGCTGCCAGTCTCCTTGGACATAATATATGACACAGGATAAAGCTTTAAAACGTAAACATGCCCACCCCATAGGAAAGATCTTCATGGGTGCATGTTTCAGTCTTGCAGCCCATGCAGCAAGGGCAAACTAGAAGAAACTTACTGCACTGCCTCTGCTCATTGTGGCACCATTATAGCAAATCTTGAACAGCCCTAAGCAGAGTGCCAGAGATCCCCTTGACCTGATCAAGCCCTCATAAAGGTGGTACAGACAGCAGAAATGCCAGAGTAGAAGGCTCTATGCCTGAAACACTAAGAAGTGAGGGGGGCCAAGGAGCCGCTAAGTAGAGGCAGCAGGGTGGAGAGAGGAAGATGCATCCTATGACGGTCCAGGGCAAAGCCACAGTGCTATGGACACTGATGGACCACAGTTTGCAAACTGCCAGTATCCCTCAAGAGCCTCAAGACCTCTTGATTTCCACTGGTATGCAGCGTTTCAGAAACGGTTTAATCACCAAGGGACCCCGCGAGAACACCAGCCTTGCTCATGAAATGAGACAGGGAATTAATCTGGAAGTGAGAGGGACCAAGAGGTGCTTTTAGCTTGGGGAAAAAGGCATGCCATAGCCATGGGAACCAAGAGGGGTCAAAAACTGGCTCTGATCAGGCCACTAGAAAGGATGGATGAGTATCCAGAAAACCTTGTTGCGAGTCCTCTTCTTTGTAATTGCCTGTCCCTTCCCTTTTCCTCACTCTGATCCTCAGTAAAGGACTTTAAGTAGTGATAACAGGAACATAAAAGAAAAACAAAGTCTACCTAGAAGAAGTAACAAGGGAAACCCAATGTGTGACACCAAAAAGACTGCCGTTCAAGATGTTTGGAGTCATACACTCCCAACCCAGAAGCATCCCAAAAAACACTCCTCCCTTTAGAGAAACCTCATCCTTACAATAAATCCTAAAGCCAGGATGAAGGGTGAATTTACAACTGCAAATCAGGAAATTATTTTGGTGGTCTCATTTTTCTTCTTTCCCTCTTTACCCTCCCCACCTAACACTCTCCCCTTTCCCTATCTTTCTCTTCTTGAGTTCAATGACCAGTAAGGCACCAGCCATCAAACCACTGGATACAATATGCTTTCACAGTACATTAGTGCTGCGCACCAGACCATGCTGAGCCTGCGATTGCATGACAGGTCAGGGCCGATTCGTCTTACCGAGACCTTCAATCAAAAGCATCCAGAAAGCTTTCCCAGCTGGAGGGACCCAGCCCAGCAGCCACTGACCTCTCCATCCGCTCAGCACTCGATCATATTTATAGAGTTCCAATGACAGAAACATACACAGGCAAAGCCAGACCTGGACCACGGCTAGTCACTGGCTGTTGATGCTTCAGGGACAAGGATGGGAAGGCCCAATACAGTGCAAGCAAACAGATTAGACTGGGCTCAGCTGAATGCCATTTCCATGCATTTTTTCCTCTGCTCTCTGTTTTTTCCAGCCTCTCAAATTCATTCATGCTGGCTTCAGCCACCTTTCCCCTAGCTGTTCATTCCTCCATGTGATGGCCAATGCATATGAGGATGTACAAGCCCATGCCTCCTTCCAGCCCAGGTCCACCACTGGCTTCCCCCTTGGGCCCCATCTTCCCCCTTGGGCCCCATCTCATTTACACAAAAGTCACTATAGTTTACATTTGCGGGGGGGGGGGGGAGGGGGGGAGGGAGCATTAGTAGCAAGAGTAAGAAAGAACAACCACCAGAACTAGACAATTGTCACAATAAAGAATAGCCTACCAGGAAATAAAAATCAATACTATGGATAAAGCTGTGAGTTACTTATGCTTTAAAGTCAGTTTACACTTTTAAAACAGCATAAGAGGGCTTAGTGTAAAAGAATCACGGAATTTTCAGAGTTAGAAGGGACCTCTAGAGATCATCCAGTCCAACTCCCCTGCTAAAGCAGGATTGCCCACAGCACATTACTCAGGACTGCATCCAGGCAGGTCATGAAAATCTCCGGAGAAGGGCACTCCACAACCTCCCTGGACAGCCTGTGCCAGTGCTCTGTCACCCTCACCGTAAAGAAGTTTTTCCGTGTATTTGAACAGAACTTCCTACGTTCCAACTTGTGCCCGTTGCCCCTCGTCCTCTCACTGGGAACCACTGAAAAGAGCCTGGCTCCATCTTCCTTCAACCCACCCTTTAGATACTTATAAGCATTAATAAGATCTCCCCTCAGCCTTCTCTTCTGCAGGCTACAAAGTCCCAGCTCTCTCAGCCTTTCCTCATAAGGCAGATGCTCCAATCCCTTAATCACCTTAGTTGCCCTACGCTGGACTCGCTCCAGCAGTTCCCTGTCCCTCTTGAACTGGGGAGCCCAAAACTGGAGACAGTATTCCAGTTGTGGCCTCACCAGTGCAGAGTAGAGGGGGAGAACGACCTCCCTCGACCTACTGGCCACACTCTTCCCTATGCAGCCCAGGATTCCATTGGCCTTCCTGGCGACAAGGGCACATTGCCGGCTCGTGCGTAATTTACTATCTACCAGGACCCCCAGATCCTTCTCCTCAGAACTGCTTCCCAGCAGGTCCACCAGTACAGCCCCTCCCTGGTGCGCCCAGCCCAGCCCAAGCAGGCAGCGCGGAGCGGAGCGGGCCGGCCTGGGCATTCCCTCCCGGCGCCGCCGAGGTCGCCATCTTCACACAGCACCACCCTCACCCCTCCCCACCTCGCCTCGCCTCAGACCCTGCCGGCACCGCGGCGGGGGGTGGGGGGGCGGGGGCTGCACCTGCTTGTGACCGCCGGGTGGTAGCGGCCTCCTCCGTTCCCGGCGCGGCGCTGCGGGGAAGGGGCACAGGGGGCGCCCGGCAGCGGGGGACGGGAGGTAGCGGGGGAGCGAGGCGCAGGCCAAGGGGTGGGCGCCGCCGGGAGCACATAAGGTCCTGTGACTCTTAACTCTGAAGTTGGATATGCACCAAACTGTCCAGGTAACGCCAGGGCCCAAAGCAGCATATGTAACGTTTCTGTGGTGGCGCTGGGACCGACCTTCTGAAAGGCGGCTCTAAAATAACTTTTTTTGCCTTCAAGTTGTTTGTTCTGGGACTGGCGTGTCTTTGGAGAAGAGCTCAACAGAGAAAGATTTTCACATTGGAACCATTAGAAATAAAACTATTTAAAGAACTTGCTACCTGGAGGCAAAATTACGGAGGTTGAGTGCTGCTTTTCATCTGTGTTCCCACTTCAGACTGTAAACAATGAGTGAGTTTTGGTTGCGTTTCAACTGCTGTATTGCAGAACAGCCTCAGCCTACTGTTCCTCAAACCTTTGGTTCTGCAGTTCCTGTCATGACTTTTACTTATGTGTGAGACATGCGTGATTGTCAAAGTTCCTGCAGAATTATATTAAAGCTATTCTTTATGTATTCCCAGAGGTCCTGAAATTATAAGGTCTGCATTACAGTTTTGGTGTTTCTAACATGCACAAGGTGGTTTCAAGAAAATCCAGAATGTCAATATTCACCATTAACTTCCTTCAAGCTACAACATATGCCATAATCTAGCATCCTGCTCAGCTTTGCTCCATCCATCGCATATTTCTAATACATTTTTTGTCCTCTGTGGCTCCCACAGTCATTCCATTCCTCACTTTAAGCACTGTTATATTTTTGGTCCATCCATGGTACCTCTTAGCTCACTTGTATTCACACTGGTAGATATCTGGGGTATCTGGTTTTAAAAAGCACAGATGGAGTTAACCACAAAAAGTGAAGTCGTGTTCTAATCCCATATACTACCATCTAAAAATCAATAAGCGTTTTTTGAAAGTGTAAACACCATTGTTTTCTTTCTCACCCTTTGCCTTATAATCCTCGTCAGAAAGATGGAGATGCATCTTCTCTGCTTCACAGAGTTAGAAGGTTTAATTATTTATCGTATTTAAAGTACTTTTGCCTCTCAAGCGATAGAGGCTACAGGAGCTGAGATTATTATTATTGCTTTCCATTGCACTTCGCCAAAGGCAGCAATGTCTTCTTGTGAGATCATACTCAACATTACTCACAGGATCCCAAGAGAGTGTATTAAAACCTGTACGTCCAAGATCTTCAGGACAATAAATCCTAGTTTAGCTAGGAGCAGAGAGAAAGGAATTGCTGTAATACCATAAATAGTTGTTGGTTTCCAAGCAAAATCCCTGATATTCAATATCGACTTTGCCACATTGACTCAAACTGTGCAAAATACTGCTGATCAGTAGTTTCTGATGAAACAACATGTTGTCAGCAAATGCTGGTTTGTTAAGCCTATTCTTATGAAAATATCTCAACTTGCAACACATTTTCATCTACTCCACAGCAGCTTCCTTGCTGGCAAGGGACAGCAGGAGTGATGCAGAGCTTTGGAGAACAAGGCAGAACTGCAGCGGGCAGCCAGCCTCCAGGGTCTGGGCTGGAGGTGCAGCTCGTCTGACCACCAGGCACCATCCATCTGGCAATTTTAATCCAGACCTGGAAATCTGCCGTTTCATCAAGAGATCTGCCCTCTGGGTCTGCCATGGATCCAAGGAATCTGGTTCCAGCAGCTCTTGGACAGTGGAAATGTGAAGTCTTCACTTGCAGAAACTCAAAATATGAGATCTCCTTGCCGTAAGTCTCAGCAGTGGAGACCCTCAGACACTGGGTTTCAACAGACCTGAGGAAAGCTGCCAGACCCGTCATCAGGCTTCTATAGCATGGCCAGAAAGTCCTGGGAGCTCTGGTTACCTCCTAAAAAAAAATCCTGGTCTTACAGCAGGTAGCCTGAAGACCCTGAGAGTTGTGGCTGGGACTACAGTGTCAGAGGTGCCAAAAATCTGGGTTTCATAAAGAAGTCCTCAGATGTGATTCCGAGGGCCCATGGCCTCGGGCCAGGCCATTAGTGAGTGTCCCACAGCTGCAAACCCTACAAGCTGTGGGAGCCAGGGGAGGAAACGAAGAGCTTTGAGAGTTTCACCACAGTTCCCTTTTACTGGTTTCTCTGAACTTGTTGTTTCCCAGTATTTGCAGGGAGAGGGAGGGAATTTTGCCATTAAGTTCAGACTAAAACTAAGTTTCTAACTCTGAACGTCTTCCTGCCTGGAAAACATGCTTGCAGCCTGTTGCCCTGTGATTCTGTCGGACTTCACAAACTATGCTGCACTGTGCCTGCTGAGCACCTGAGTGAGAACTGTGGAGAAACACAAGGTGTTTTGAGGGGTGTGGGCAGCCATGGGGTATCTGTTGTCATTGATGAGTCTACAGAGAGCAACTGGTCTGCTTTGGGGGATTTTTTTGTCGAACAGAGACAGTCAGTAAAGACTGGAATAGTCCTGGAGTCAAGAGAAAAGATGTTGTAGTCTACCCCAACCCAAATTCTTCCAGTTCCTATTATTTCCTGGCTTACACTGCCATAGAGCAATATTGAAAAACAAGTGTGTCCCCACTCCAGAATTAAGTATAAAGAGTGTATGTATATGTATTTTTTTAATATATATACACATTATATATATATATTTATTTGCATATAAATACATATGTATTTACTATTGCTGTTTATTTATATGTATAAAATTAGCGTGTGTATATATATTCCATTTCATCTTGGACCAGCAGACAGGGCTGCGTTTCTTTGAACAAGGAAATCAGGTGGGAGAAGGAGCCCTTTGCAGGATGGCCAGTTACCCCTTTTCCTGACAGACCTGAAATACCACCAGTACCTAAGGGCACTAAATCCCTGTATTTCTGAAAACAGGAAAACTCAAAAACAGCCTTGGAGAAAAAACAAAACAAAACAAAAAAAAAACACCAAGAAAGAAAAAAAAGACAGAGACAACATTCAAGTTGCATCCCTTTTACATCCAGGCTGGTCCTTGTAGGAAATCAGCTTCCAAGATAGAAACCCAAACCTTGCTGCCTTGCCAGGGGTCATCCCCTGGCACAGAGCAGCTGCTCTCCCTCCTGAGAGTTCTTTCGGGGGTGGAGGCAGAGGTGCCATTCAGCCAGGGGGTGGAAGTTTAATGGATATGCTGTCGAGGCTGTGTTCACACTGCCCATTCTGAAGCGCTAGAGTAGCTCTGAGGTACCAGTCCTGTTTTTCTGAAGAGCTTTTATACAATCCTGAGGTTATAGCACCATATAACCATCCCATTAAAGCATTCAGTTAGCAACAGACTGCAGTCTTTAGATAGGTCTCCACCTTGTTTGTATATGACAGTACCAATATTGACATCCGGAACAGCCAAAGATTATATGCTGCAAATATCACCTGGCCCCCAAAATGAAGTAGAGAAAACAAACCAAGTTGCCTATATGAACTGCCTCTCCAAGCTTTGCCTTGAGCACACCACTCATCCCCCTGGATCTTCCTGGGGCTACGCTCACTTTGGAATTTCCTTGTTTCTCCTTCTCATCGCAGGTTTGACACTTCTCCAGGACAGGTTCGGTCCACAGGGCCGAACCACAGCCCCACATGGTCACCGGTTTCAATTAAAAAAATAAGTCAGCCCTTAAACACCATGTCGGCTTCCTGCAAAGCCTCTCTGACACAGCTCCTGCTTTGATGTCCTGTCAGGATGACACTGTGACAGGACCTCGTTTCCAAGCCAGGAGGCATTTTTGCATGCAGCTCCATCAATTGTTATATATGTGAAGATGCCCAAGTTCCATAAAGATCCCGGAGGCCTTTGCAGTATGTGTTTCCACTACCCCTGTTCCAGAGGGGTGTAAAGCCCCCTCTGATCTGATGTGGCAGCATTTTAAGCCCACTTTGCACAGGTGTTAACGCCTTTAGGAGGCACTGGATGCCACGGGAGGGGGCTCATGATCTATAAACACAGCACACATCTAGAGAGCAGCCTCTTGCCATGCTCCCCATGATATTTGTCTCAGGAGAGAGAGGGAAACACTGGAACAAACAAGCCATCTATGCATTATCACCTGGCTACATTGCCCTGGTGTTGCTCTGGGATCCTCTTCCTCTTGTTTGTACTTTATCTTCTGAGCCTGCAAAGCTTCAGGGACCCTAAACCATCTCTCTGACCATATTCCTAGCACAGCCCTGTCACCGCCCCATCCAGAGGCCAGGGATACTTCAGCAAGACTAAAAACAATACCCAGTTATCACTCCACCTTTTCTAATTAAAGAGATCAGAGGACATATCGGACCACAGCCGAGCTCCTGGCCCTGGAGCTGAGGTGAGTTGGTGGGCGAGCTGTGCAGCCCCTCCGGCTGATTCATTTACCCTGGCTGGCCCAGCATGTGGCTAAGGGACTGTCCTCTCCACATCCATCTGCTTTATAGCTCCCCCCACTGCTAAAATTTTAATTTATTTATAAAGAGCAATTGCCTAAAAGTATACATACCAAAAGAAAAAAAAAAAAAAATCAAGTGCCCTGACATTAGGAAAAGAAAAGGCACTCAGGCAGTGCACAAATTCCCCAAGGGAGGTGCTCAGGCGTGAGTTACTGCCAAGATGACATCTGTAGGGAAATAAGCCACCAGATGCAGAGGAATGGATTGGAGAGGCCCAGAGCAATGAGGAGGGGAGGAGAAAGAAAGAAAAACAAAAAAAAGGAGAAAAAAAAAAAAAAAAGAGCCATAAAACAAGAAATGAAGCAGACTGGTTTGCCCATCACTAGTTATTATGCTTTACAGAATATACAGGTGTCTTTCACTGCTTATCTCTGCTGAAGCAGCTTCCCAAATGTCCCAGTACCTGCTTCAAACCATCTGGCCTGCCATACCCCATCTTTTTGACTCCCAGCCAAAAAGACCTCAGTGTTTATTGTGGCAGAGCAAAAAAAGAGCCATCTTCTCTAGCCACTGTGACCTGACTCTCCCCTCCACCTGCAGGGCCCCCACTTCTCTCATAAGCAAAAATAATCTCATGCACAAGCGCACGCGTCCAGCTTTCAATGCAATGCACCTCCCCAACCATCCCTTCGGCAGCCGCCACGAGGAGACAGCCCCATCTCCCTGACATCCTCAAGCCAACACCGGTGCAACAGCAGTGATGGTGTGAACAGAGGATATGTCCCGTGCCAACAGAAATGTGAAATGAAGAGGATGATGTTTCACCAGATGGCTTCGGACTTGTCACAGCAGGGAGAGAAACCCACTTGGAAAACCTGGCCCTGGCACTAATTAACATCTCCTGGACTGGTAGTACAGGACTGCTGGAGCAGTTGGGGCTGAGTACGAGACGTGAGACAACAGGAATGCAGAGCAGCAATCACACAGGGTGCATGAACATGGAGGCAGTGAAAACCATGAGCTTCCTCTGGGACTGCAACAACATGTTCAGGCAGGCAGCACACTTGGAGCAAGAGCAAAGATGCACATACCAAACAGTGAAAGAAGCAGGATAACGAAGAGTCAAACTATCTGACCACAGCTTATAACGAATAGCATCAAACCATTAAAAGCAATGGGTGAAAGGAGAAAAGCAAGCTCTAGAGAAGTCTCTGCAGCATAAAACATGCAATGCACCAGCCTGCCTAAGGAGCTCACTAGCTCAGGAGACTTTACCCTCCACAGCCCAGTATCAGCTCAGAACCACAGCTGGTGTCAGTGATAATTCTTGTTTCACACAGCCCCTCTAAAGGGCCACCTCCTTAGACATCATGCCTGAAAACTCAGATGATTACCAGACAAGTGTACTTCATACGAGGGAAACCTGCTGTTGTCCAGCACACTGAAAGAAGTGGAAGAAGGTCCTTGCCCCTTCTGCATGGCTTGCTGTGTCCCACGAGACAGCCCTCTGCCAGTACAGAAAAATACCATCACATACTGAAACCTCGCCTAGACATACACCTTCCCCCTCCCCCCCCCACGTTCATTGTTTTTTTTTGTTTCTAATGGGCCTCATCCCAGCACTGAGGGTATCAGCCAGTTGTGTGGGCACAGCGGACACAGAAGTCTGCTGCAAGCCCACCACTGGTTGGACAAGGGGATCCCATGGTGACCATGCTTCCAATTGGATGACTGAGCCCGTGCACTCTTCTCATAAAAAGATTTCAGCCAGAAAGGGACTAAAAGAAAAAAGGCTGTCCAATAATCACGGTCCCAGAGCAGCTGTTGCATGTGCCAAGAGCAAGACAGATAGCCCTTGTGGGCACATGAGCTGCATCATGAAGAGGGATGATAGGGATGCTTTCCCTTTCATTGTCCTCAGGGTGCTTCCCTGAGTCAAGGGGCATCCACTCCCCAGAGAGGGGCCATCAGCCAGCACCCTCCTCTAGTTACGAGTACTCTTCCAAAGAGGTAGGAATGCTCGGTTAGATGCAGTCAGTGCCTCTGCTCCTCCATCACAGGCTGACCTCCATTCCAGGTGCAACGTACACAACCACACACCAGTGAACAATGATCAGAGAAAGAGGGGAAAGGCTAAGGGGAAGGAAACAGCAGAGCAGAGAGAGTGAGAACAAGAATAAAAGTGAAAAGTGAGAGGGACAGTGAAAAGAGGAGATAAGGATGGGAGAGAGAGTGGAGAGGGAGTTACTTTGCAAGCAGTAGCTAAAAATCACTCAACGTTTACAGCAAATGATGCATGAAATACACTGTCAGGAATGTGATGCCCAGAACCTATTGCTGCTAAATATTTAATCTGATTGGCAGGGAGCCGTTAAAACCTCAGTGGCTGGATCTCATGCTTCTACAGAGCAACAGGTAAAGTAAATACATCAACATGTAGTGATTCACCTGGGGTGCCATCAGCCTTTCCAACCTGCAGCACTGTGCGGGGGGGGTGGGGTGGTGGGGGGGGTGGTAGTTGTCAATGGATATTAACAACAGCAGAAACAGGCTACGGGAAGGACACAGCTTATGTACCTTGGCTCCCACTGCAAGCTAGAGACAAGTGGAAGGTGGATACACTGAGTGTCTTCTTCCGAAATGACAACACACTGCTGCAAGGATCTCATACAACGCAGTTCATGCCTCTCAAGCACTGTGAAGTCACAGAGAACGGTGGTACATTGAGACTGCAGCTCTAATGGCCCGCACTTCCCTGCCTGTAATCCCCGAAGCCAATCTGCGAGCAGACCAAGGGCTGCCTCCAGCAATCATCTTCTACCGTCTGTCGAGCATGAAGCAGGTCAGAATGTCCTATTTTGTGCCTTCTAATGCCAGCACACGAGAGCGCAGCAGGACTGGCCGCGTACATGCAGGTATGCAGCCCTCTGGGGTAGCAAACCTCATTAGCTGGTACTGCAGCATAGTGAAGGGGCAACAGGACAGCCAGCTGCTAGCTGGGGCGTATACGTGCATACATTTGCACACCCAGTGCAGGCTCCCACTTTGCTGACTCTATACACACAACTTTCAGAGCGGCTGTGGTTCACATCAGCTCTGGTGTCCCTAAGCCAGCATCTGAGCTGAGTCTGTGCTGCCAAACAGCCACTTCTGTGGAGTTTTGCAAAGGAGATGGATTATGTTCAGGCAAAGCCTTCGCAATTTCAAACTACAACTACATTCTGACTCGGGGGCAAACCTGGCCACTCAGAGATACTCTGGGGAAAGAAACAGGCTTTCTTCTTAAACATTTTATATTGTTCAAACCAACTCATTTCTAGAATGAAGGCATTTGGGAGGTTATTTATTTATTTAGGTATGATGTAACGTTTTAAATTTTGCAAAGCTAACTTAAAGATTGAAATATTCCGCTTTGCTGTAGAGAGCTCCAGACCAAGTTCCTCACCATCATCCAATACACCAGCAACAGGAGTGCAGTTCTTCCTAAGGACTCTATAGGTCCAGGACACGTGGTTAACTCGCTGCACTGGCACCAAGTCACAAACTGTGCGAGACCAGCAGCTGCCTTCCAAAAATGAATAAATAGGTAGATCAATAAATACATACATAAGAACTGGAAAGTCATGACAGAAATGTAGGGAAAAGCAAATATGTCCCATACTTGTTTCATAGAGGACACGGGATTTTACTGTATCCAAAACCCCATATCATGCAGGACATCTGCAAATCTCACACTGGCTGCAGCATGAAGCCTGGGATGAGGGCTTCACACGGAGATCTTCAAGGCATAGATCTTGCCAAACTCATCACAGACTGGTATTCACCAGCATAAATCTTCCATCATATTCCCCTTTCTGTATTTCTGGCTGCTTCCCTGTCCCTGTCGCAGCTGTTCAAGGAGCTGATTTCATCAGAATATGCTTTGTGAAGTGCTTTTCTGCTCTGTACGATGCTTTTGCTTTATTTCTTTCAGTAAGTGCCAAACTACTGAAGAATGCCAAGGGTAGGGCTCTGAAAGTCAAGACCAAGTAAAGAATAAGTATTTTTCTATGGCATCATCAGCTGAGAAGTCTCAGTGCACCTCACAAACATAAAAAAGCGTGACTTTTGAATACAGCTGTATGGTTGCATGTCCGTCATCCCAGCTCACAGATGAACAGGTATGCCAAGTGACTTGCTTATAGGCTCTGAAAAACCCTGCTACCATTTAAGACTTGCCCAACCCCAGCTTGCTGTGCTCATGAGAAGGCATGGCTTGTAGCTGGCAAGGCAGAAGGAGACATGTGCCTGCATTTCAGGCACTCCAGTTGACAGCCTGACACGTTATCCTCAACCAGCAACGAAGGTGGGTTTGCCAGACCACTGAATTGCTGCAGGAACAAACTGTTGGGGCAAGGAAGGGACTTTATTGACCACAGCTATTGATATAAGCTGTTGAGATAAGAACTGAATAAGAGCCAATGCGTGGAAGAGTCAGATACGGGACCCTGCTGAGCTGCCTCCTGTCTTTGTCATAAGACAAGTCTTCCCCATAGCCCAGGACAGCACAGCTCCACTTGAATGCAGTGCATCAGCCTTTGCCTTAAAAGGTGTTCTTCTGAGTTTACAGCAAGAACCTGTTTCTCTGATCCTGGGCTCCTGCCACTCCTCAAACTCCTCCTTAAAAATCACCCAGGAACTAGCTGTGTCGCTGGGACACAGTCACTGTCATACAACGTACTAAGCTGAAACATTTATTTTACAAGCAGCCCTCCAAACAGGTATCACAAAAGAATAAATTTAGGATGCTCTTCACATCGGGCTCAACAGAGCCATTCACCCAGAGAGACTGAAGCCACCAGCTGAGATACTGCACCAGCTCGTGGCTCTGTTTCTTATCCTCACCTCTTCATTTCACCCAGAAACACGCTCAGTCTTAAAAGCACATCAGGAAATTAACACTTCCAGGCATGGAATATCCTCCCAGCATCTGAAAATGGACTTTATATGAAAAAATGTGCAGAATTTCTTAAGTACAACTGGATGAGAAACACTGCGATAAAAGCCCTTGCTTCATGATGTTTTCCTGTGCCTGTCAAAATGAGGAGATATAGTACTGCACTGAGACTTTTTTTTTTAAAGCTAATTAAGCTATTTCATACCTCAAGAAAGATTCACACTTAAGGGGCAAAAAAAACACCCAGCTAATCCACACTCTGCTGGAACTAGCTCCTCGTTGCGTTTTTTATAAGCGCGCATTTCATCCATAGTCCCTCCATTGCAAAAGGCAGCAGCCAAACAGATCCATAATCAAAGAAGAAAATATAATTAAACAGAAACATTAACAAACATGTCCTCAACAAATAACCTGCAAGGAAAAAGCACCACAGCACTTGCTCATTTAGAATCTCAACAGCCTTTTAAAGACTATGGATTCATATGAAAACTTGCTGAAATAAGATTGGTTTTCTGATGTCTGTGTCACACCCCCCCCCCCCGATAAGCGAGTGTCTAATGTCACCCCTGGGTATCTATACTCATGGCAATTCCGCCACCCTCTCCCAGCCTCTTCATCACCTGGCACTTCAGCTTCTCCTTCATGCTGATCCCACTTCTCCCAGCTTCAGCTAAGGGCCCAGTTTCTTCCAGATCTGCACTTAGTGACTAAAGAGAATAATTGGCCCCTGTTCTCTCTTTATAACAGTCCTTTACAGATTTGCAGACAGTTAGGTTTCCACCCACAGTTATCTTTCCTCTAGACTGAACATGCCTGACTCTCTTAGCATTTCTTACAGGACTTAGTGTCTCTTGTCATCTACCCCTACCCCCTTGCTTGCTTCCCCTCCAGCCTGCAAACTATATTTTTAAAAACACTACACCCCGACATGGATGTAACACTACACAATCACAGCCAAAAGGATGGGGGAGAAATGATTGGGTCCTGCAAATCGGAGGGGGAAGGACTCCTGCAGGAACACCTTATCCTTTGCCTCCTCTCCCAGAGAATTTCGGACACTCCTTGTATCAAAGCTCCCAGGGCTACTTTCGTTCAGAGACAGCCATCGCTTCCCTGGGAATGACACTTTCATCACTGCCACGCTTCACAGCGGGAACAGTGCTGTCTATTCAGCGCTTCCTTTTGTTCGTTTTGCTGCTATTGTTTGGTTACAGCTACTTCTCTTTCTGTTCTGGTTAGGCTTCTACACAACTCCCCTAGCAGTGCAGACCGGGCATCTAACCAACAGCACTAAGCAATCCTTCGTTCTCTTTCTCTCTCTCTCCTCCGTGTTTACATTCTTAAGCGCACACTTTAAGGCGGTCATCACATCTCTCTTTTAATTGTCATTTGGCCAAGCTAAATGTAATTAGTTACTTTAATCTTCCCTCTTAGATCAATCCCTCCAGCATCTTAATCATTTTTGTTGCTCCACTGAATTTGTTCTAATTTGCTGCCATCTTTGGGGCACCGAGTTCTTCAGAAATGAACTCAATAGCCTAGGTCATGCTTGGACCAGGCACATGAAGAAAACATGACTAGAAACATGGAGAAAATGTTTCCTTGCTCCGAGACACGATAGTTCTGTTTATGCAATCCAGAAATCGCATCAGCTTCTTTGCTGCTGCATTGTATTGCGAGCCCATATCTCATTTGCTAACCGGTGTAACCCCAGCGTCGTTTCTGGCATTACTGCTTTCCAGGGGTGTACCTCTCATCTCTGCTTTCTTTCCGAGTGCAGTCTGATTTTAACTCCTACTATTCAATTTATTATCCACTCTGCTAATCCCCAAATCCTATTCTGAGGTATGACTGCTTAGCCAGCTATATATCTCAAATCTCTTTGATTTCCAATGGAAGTACTCTCACAAAGCAAAAGGCACAGGGTTTGTCATTGGAGTAAAGTCAAGGCGCATCCCTAAATTCACAAGACAATATGGATTTTTCACACGCCTGTCCCCAGCATCAGTCCCTCACCGAAAACTGCCAAAGGGTTTTCAAATGCTGCAGTTCGGCTTTGGTGGCGTACCAACGTTGTGCCGCTGCATCACAGCTTTGCAGAAAAAGCAGTGGCCCCTGGAGACCTGTGCAAGGCCCTGTGAGAACAACTGGGAGCACTGGGCAGGTGCCAGTAAAGCATCACCCAAAGGTACCACTGCTGGGGTACATTTCTGCACACTGCCTTTCTCCGTACACACCCTCAAAGCGGACAGGGCACGTTCTTAATAGCCTGCAATTTGGCTTCCTCCAAACGGTAGTGTCAAAGGCAGGCTCCCCTCCTCCTTCATCCCAAAGGTAGGAGGGGAGTGGGGAGAGACTTCTTCAAAGCCTTTCTGTGAGACATCCCATTGGTGCGAAGCACCCCAGGCCCCCAGACACCGCCTGAGCACAGAAGCAGGACCTGGGTGCAAAGAAGATTTTTTTTTTTTTTTTTTTTAGGATGCAGAAGGGAAAAAATCATCCTCCTCCAAACCTCGTCCCTCTGAAATCTCCCCCAAAACTCTTCTCCTGCCCGCCACCCCCAGCTCCCCTACAGACCCCTGTGCCTCCAGCAGCTCCCAAATCAGTGCAAAGGCACCGAGACTGGGTGGCTTTGCCCTCCCCCCCTCCAACACCTACAGGGCTTCCCTGACCCCGCGCTGGGGGTCATGGCATGAAGTCCAGTCAGGTTTGTCCAGCCTAGAGGAAGGAGTGAAGAAGATGAAGGAGTAAGGGGAGGGTGGGATGCTGCAGGGTTGGAGGTGGATGGAGAGCTAGCCCTGGGCTCTGTTGATGCATTGCTTCTGCAGTTGTTCAGCTCAAGGGGGCAGGAGGGAAACAACACACTGCTCAGCCCAGTCCTCCTTACACTAGCCACAAGGCAGCTGTGGCTCAGCAGCATCTAAATGAAGTGTGTCAGGGTTCCTTGCCACTGTGCCTGATCCCCCTCTGCTCTGGGCCCCAGATGAAGGCGGGCATCTCTACCCACACCAAGCAGGCTATTTCCCTCTCCCCAGAAAACAGAGGAAAATAAAGCAGTGGCTACTCCCTCCCACCCTCTCCCATGCAGATGTACTGCTAGTGCGGGTAAATTTATGAGCCAGCTCTCTCAGCCCCTCATGGTCCAGGCTTTTCCAGGACCAGAATGCAATTTACTGCCAGTGAAAGTCCAACGAGGTGTATAAATCTGCCCTCCTGCCACCACCTATTCTCATGACCCATGTCAGCCCAATTCCTCCTCACCAGCAGCAAGAGGAAATCTTCCGCTTGACCTTCCAGTCTCATGTGCCAACAGAAAGAAGCGAGGGAAGAGGCTTAGCACAACTCAAGTCACTTGAAAAGCCTCAGTGTGTGTGAATTGGCTGGATTTATGACAGTTGTTAGCACCACCACAGAGATTCTCACTACAAGCAACAGGATCAGTTTGAGCAGAGGGAAACCAAAATGGACTGAATAAAGTACAAAACTGCAGAGTACCCATCCTTTGGGTGTTCAGAAAACACAAGACAGCACAGATACACACATACACCTCCCCCACCTCTACACTTTGCACTTACTCACAGCCCATGGGTCCTCCTTGCAGGAGACTAAGCTACAAGATTTTAAGATGCTTTTAGCCTTAAAAGAAAGACCAGACCTATCCATACATCTAGAAGGGAACTCCGGCCAAACCACCTGACCATATCTCCTGGCACAGACCAAGGATGGGCACTTTCTGCCAAATGCTGATCAGCATATACTAGACCAGCTGAGCCAGGATGGAGAAGGACAGCCTGGCTTCAGCCAACTGGGAGGTGACTATGGCCAAGAAAAACCTTAGTGTGGCTCCCACCATCTTGCTCTAGCAAGTAATGAGACAATTCTTAATTGAATCTTCTCCAAGCCCTCCAGTTTTGCACCAAGGAACTACATCCATTCAGTGCACTGCAAACACTGCTGAAGGTTGAATGGTTGTTACCCAGTACATTCTTCTGTTTACTGGTATGAATGTATCGTGTTTCATTTCCAGTTATATTAAGATGCACAGCTTGACCTGTTACTTCCAAGTGAAATTTGCCTTCTCTTTACATTGCTGTGCTGATCTTTCTTTGAATGGACTATCTCCAGATGCTTTTATCCCAGTTCTGTATTTCTTTAGCTGGTGTAATAAAAGTGGCATTTCAGTAAAGCCAAGGTTCAAGTTGAGTCTTTCACATATGAACTTCTCTAAACCCCCAGGCTTCACCTAAAGAACACGTAGATTTGTCATATCTGGAGGAGCATTGGACCAAACACTGTCTTTCTGCCATCTCCTTTAAGTTCACTGAATATTTAGACATCCTATAATAAAGGAAATTTGGAGATTTAAAGTGAATTTAGGTCTTTAACTGTTTCTTTTTTTTCCTCCCTCTGAATCTCTGACAGTAAAATCAAGTTCTACAATTTTCCATCAAGTTTTTCCTGCAACTTTTAAAACAGCATTTTGTATTACTCTTTCAAAGTCATTCAGATTATGAGAAAACACCATTAAGTTGCTTTAAGTCTCAAATTCTGTTCAAATGAAAATTTCAGCTATGCCAAATACAGCCATTTTAAGCAGTTCTTACCAGAGAGTCATTGATTTTTCTCCTCCAGGCATAGTCCATGAGGATTTGGGGGAGGAAACTTGACACAACTTAATCTGATCCCAAAACTGAATTTCAACCAGATTCTGTACTTATTCCTGTTTTATACTGCAGGAAAAGCAATACATTAGGTGATCAAGAAAACACCTGAAAACTTACAGAGCAAAAGAAATGTTGATGAATCTATTGGTATCCTTAAAATTGCAACATTTGATGCTTGAAAAAGAAGGAAATCAAATACAAAGACAAAAAAAAAAAATCCCCACACCCATTGTATGCAGCTACCATCAAGGATTTATGCAGCATTCATTGCAGGTATCAAAACAGCAACTTCAATAGCTCTTTAAGATGTTCCTCAGATGACAAAAGTGAACAAGTTTATAAACAATAATACTTTGAAATGAAGCCGATTCAAAGAAATATTGCAAGCCCTTGTGCCTCGTACCACAGAGCAGACGTGCAAAGTTGATCCAATCCTCACCACAGCCAACACCAACGTTCTGCCCAACTTCAAAGGAACAGCAGATCCGGCCTCTTGGGCTGCAGCTGAGCCCTTGCGTAGGTATACATCGCAATTTGTCCTGCCACAGTTGCTGAACTACAGTATCACAGAAGACTCATGTCAGAGAAGATACACCAATTTCTGTATTACCCTGTGCAGTTAAAAGGACACAGCTAGACTGCCAGGGCAAACCTTCTCTCTAATTTTCTGTTTTGTTTGATTTTTATGCTTCATCATGCAAACAATATTTTCTTATGAAACATCTGCCTTGGCGGAAGTGGGCAATGCTTCTAAATGCATGCAGGTAAAGAAGTACAAAGACATATAATTAAATGTCAGTCTTACACCAGCTCCCTCCTGGGACACAGTGGTTACAGAAGAAGCCAGCCCTGGCCATCTCTCCTTAGCCTTCCTGCAGCATCCCGAGGGACAGTTCTCTGTGGGGTGCCAAGGACCAGCCGTATGATACCTGGTCACGTCAAGGGATCTCATGTGCCAACTTGCCACTCTCTGGCTTGAAATTAAGGTTTGATAAGTCCAGACATCGTGGCTGGACTGACCTATGTGGACATTGCTGTTCCTTGCAAATTGAAATCATGTTTGGGAACCACTTACATCAACCTAGACTGAGGGATCTCCAGGCCTTCACGTTCAAAAAGAGATGGACTATCAAGTAGCCAGTTTTCTTGCAGTGGAAAAACACAAGACAGGAGACTTTGGATTCCTCCTGGATCGCAACTGTTTTCTAAACTGGGTGGTAAAAGAGGGATAATTTAATACAACCCCTGTCTCTTCCAGCCCCCAACCCTGTACATCCTTAACATGCATACACACAGAACAAAAGAGAGACTTAAAAGCCTTTAGGAAGCTCACCTATGTAGGCTGCCTTTGTAGTCAATAGGGATTAGCTTCTCCAGAGGGCAGGCTGGAGCACATCCATTGGGCTCCTGCTCTGCGCTGCCCTTTGAAAGAGCCCCTCTTTCTCCACTGACTCCCTGGAGATCCTCTGGAAACAAGTCTCCCACGGCTAGCATTAGCTTCTGGAAAAACTCCCCTTTCCATATAAAAGTCAAACATCTCACCAAGCTTATAAAAGCAAATGAATAATGAACAACGAGAGGGGATATACCGAGGGATACAAACTGCAAGAATGAAAATCCCAAGTGATTTTAAAGATCTGGAGACAACTTTAAAGAGCTACCTGCACATTATAGGAAATGATAAAAATTTTCATTGAAGCAATAACTCCGGTTTCCTGTCACCGAGTCTCTGCTGTTCTCATGCCTCATCCTTTGTTAAGAGCTTTTGCTTGAGGATCAGGTCTTTGTTCCCTGGGAATTCACCTCCTCCTGTCACTTTTTCTCCCACCTGGAGTCATTACTGAAGCTGGATGCTAAATGAAACAATTGGTTGTTACTGGGAAATACAAATGCATCCAAAGCAGAACAAGAACAGACCTGCACTGCCTAATTTGGAGAGAGAATTAGCTCCCGTGTCTCCTGCATCTCAGAGGACTCCACAGCCTCTGGGCTACGGAATCTGCTTCTCCATTTCTTTCATGCTGAAGTCATTTCCCTTTATATAAGTAATTACTTTATATCGGGCCAAAGAAACAAACTACCTCCACAGCCCAGTCGTTAGAGCACTCCCTCTCCAGCACAATGAATAGGCATTTATATAAAGTAGAACAGCTCCAACTGGAAAAGCTCCAACTGAGAAAGCATTACTGCAGAGGACCCAGTAGTCTGGGCCCCCACGTTGGCTAGGACAGCCTCGGAGACAAGTCCCCGCTCCAAAGTATGCGGAATAGGAATGCGTCACCCAGAACCCAGTTACTTTTCTGCTTACCAGGCTGCTAGCTATTCTGGGCTTTTCTCTGCTTTTTCATGAGAACACATCAAATGCTCTAATTAATTTCAGTGCAGAACTAGCAAAATCTATGAAATTAATACTTTTTTTTTTTTTTTTTGTGGGGCAGTAAACCCATTTCCTGCCACATTCACTCTGTTACAAACCTCTCCTCTCAAAAACCTTAATCACCACCTCTAACGTCAAAAGCTGAAGTCCAGGGTCTCTCCGACAAGCTGTGAACAAGGAACACGATTTCACCTCAATGTCCTAACAAAAAAAAAAGTATAAGAGTATTAAGGCGAGGTATGTCGTTAACCAACACTCATCTCCTATTGTGTATCTACCTCCTGGTTTCTGAAAGTTATTCCTCTCTCCAGCAAAAAAATCTATTGCACAGAAAGGGTTGCTGATGCCAGATACCCGCTGTGGGCATCCAGCTTCTGCTTCAGAGAGCACTGAGGCACGAGCGCTCAGCTCCTGCGAAGTTCTCAGAGCCCTGAAGTTCAGAGAGCCTTTTAGCCCCTTTACTCCCCATTGGAACGGTGCAAATTAAAAGTGGATAAAGCAGGATCCTTACAGCTCTCTCCGATTCCCTGGTTTGAAAGTTTGCAAACTTTCAAACCAGGGATTCAAAGAGAGCTTTCTGTAAGAGCTACTCTATCTTTCAAGGCAGCCGTCCCACAGCTATCCTATTTTTCTAAGCAACTTAGGTTTTTTCTCCTCATGTTTAGAGTACAGGCCCCCCATCATGTAATGAAATGACTGCAATGTCTTTTCTGAGATTCCATTTATGCTTTTGTGGCATTTACCACTTTGTTACTTCCAGATGGAGTCTTAAAAGCTTCCTCACAGAATACTCAAATACATGGTACCTCAGACCACATCCAAGCTGCTTTTATACTTTGACTTCCAATGTTTCAGGACACCATCTTTGCAATTTTAATTATATATAACATTCCCCTTTTCAGTAATAAATTAGAGGGTAATTTCAAGTTGCACCAAAAATGTGGAGAGCTGAAGAGGAGAGACTGCGAGAACAGATTATGTCATTCTGTCGCTTTCATTAGACTCTCCCTTGGGGATTGTCAGCCTCCGATGTTTCAGCTTGCCTGTGCTGAAACACATCTGACACGAGGGAATCTCCCCTGAGATGCTTAGGCCATGGACTACAGCAGCCAGTGATAACAAAGAATTATAGAGGAGGAGAGAGAGGGGTGCAGGGACACACAGATCCCTCCTGCGTGCTTTCCATGCGAGGGTATGCCTACGTGCGAGTTGCTGCGAGCTAGTGCATTTTTGTGCATTTCCTCTGCCACAATGCACTTCAAATCCATTTCTCAGCAGAGTCCTGTGACAGAAATTCCCCAGCAATCCAGTCGTGTGCAATTAATTAATATCCCGCTTTACCTGGCACAAAGAGGTTCACAGCACCGACCCTTTCTCCATCCTCCTCCTGAAGTGTCCAGCAGCATCCCTACACCTTTCCATGCAGCAGCAGAGCCATTCTTCTCACCACACAGGCTTCAAAACCACCTGCCCCCAGATGCTGTGAAGATTCAGGATTGCCCTCGGAATCAGGGCCAGCTTTAGGCTCCTAGCAGATCTTCTGCAATTCATTTCCAGGCAGTATTAATTTAGGGCCTTCACCTTTCACGTTCCAAATGTCCTCTGTGTACCTCCAGGACCTCATTCCCAGCTGGGGATGCTGGAGTAGCAGGAGCCCTATGTGACAGAGGGAAACCACAGTCCCTTCTTATGGCAGACTACAACTTCTCACCTACCCATATCCCCCGGTGTCCTGTTCATGGCCCAAAGCCAGAGGCAATGCACGGCCGCTGCTATCTTCAGCTATCATTAGGCTATGATGCCTATCACCTGAAAACAATTTTCTGTTCATTAGGCAATCAGCTGTGATGTAGGACATGGCATTTGTGCTAGTAAATTATCAGCGGGTTCATGACACCAAATCTTATCTGTCTCAGCTGGCTCATAGTAACCATCTCACCTTCCAGTCTGTTTTGAAATAGTGAACTTAATAAGTTTTACATTTATTTCCTTTTGCAAAATCCTCCAAATTCTTCAGAGGTCATGCATGCAAGAAACTACATCCATGTGAAAGATGGGTACATATTAGCTCCTCAACAGTGCATGGCAACCCTAACTAAGAGATTAGGAGAAGAGGTGAAATAAAATGTTAAATCCAAGTATAACAAAGAGAGTTTATCATGTAATTTCCTCCCTTTGAGTTTGAGTTTGTCCTGGACACCCGTATAGAAAGCTCCTGATTCTTACAAAAAACACCAGAGGTCAGGATTACACGCTTGTTGCTCTGCTGAAAAATACTGTAACTCACCAGCGAGGTTGTACCACAGTCCCTGCTCCTACTGATGCACAGCATATAAACCAGCACGGGCTTTCGGCCACACAGCACATTCCCACTGGTGGCCAAAGTCACAGTCTCAAAATGGCACTTTCAGCCCCCTCAGCTACCAGCAGGGGAAGCTCTACCGACTCAAAGCAGGGAGACCCCTCTCTGAAGCCATTAACAGAGACGCCCATCCAAACCCCAACCCTGCACAGGCAGCTCCTCCAACTCAGAGCACAGAGAGGTGCGACTGTGAAGGCTGTCTAGGGAAGCGATGATTCTCGGAAACCACGACGCTCGTGGCTCCCCAAATCCCGTTCTATCTTCTGGCAGCAGCAAAGGTGAGTAAACAGAAGGCACCTTTAAACTGTAGCTCATCTTGCAAGACAAAAGAATGACATAATGAAATAGCAAGCTGTGTATTTTCACATCGTTCAGTGTGCGATGATATATGTCACCTTCCCTTGCAGTATCGGGTTTTGGCACACTAGCTGTTCAGATGCAGTGATAGTGTAAAACCTTGAAAGCAGTGGCCACACATGGGGGAAGCTTCTTAATGAAAGGGACACGGTCTCAATCTGGAACAGCCCAATTTATTCCAGGATTCAAGAACTGCCCCTTGCAAATGCTAAAGCATCGTTCCCATGGGACAGGTTTGTAAGTGTCTTCTGCACAAATTTCTGTACTGAAGCTCCAGCTGTCACCCAGAACTGGATGCGCTGTCACAATGTACCAGAGGTTTTGAAAACCAGACATCTTTGGGGAGCTCCCGATATGCTCAAGCTGTGCCACCGGTCAACACCATCATGTTGACTCCTACAGGTACCATATGAGATTTGGAGCAGAGGGCCATACCCACTCGGGGTGAGGGAGAGTTTCCTCCAATAGGACAGGCAGTCCCTCCCTCCTGCACACAGAACAGATCGACCTCATTATCTTTCTTCCAAAGTTGTTTGGTTAGGCACGCAAATATCATGATCTATTGTTCACTGGAGACAGACTTTATTAGATGCAATATCCTGATAGTTCAGCACCTACATCTAGCTTTAAATATCTTCAGTCACAGCCACTCTGCCACGTTTATCAGTGTCTTCTACTGTCACTAAACTGTTATTGCAGTAAACATTTAATTTGATGTTTAATCTGTATTCTCTCTGCTTCATCTTAAACTCATTTATTTCCTGATCTGTCCTCAGTGACTAATGAGAATAATTGGCCCCTGTCCTCTTTCTGTAACGGTCTTTTATGTATTTGCAGACAGTTAGGTATCCACCCACAGTTGTCTTTTCTCCAGACCGAGCTTGCCTGGCTCTCCCAACCTTTCTGTACAGGTCTTGTTTACTCTGATCTGTGATCATTGTCTTTGTTCACTCCCCCACACTCTTCCCAGTCCTTCCTGAGAAGTGCAACCCCCAGACAAAATGCAGCTATCTAAGCAGGGCTTAACCACATCTGTAAATAGGTGTTAGACACACCATTTCACCATTTTGAACAAGTGTGGATTGCATGCGGAGCTCACACACGGGCTGGGCAGCAGGTCCAGTAGAGGATGGTGATAGCTGGAGCGATTCGTTTCTTGATCGGAGGTTCAAATCCAGACTAGAAGCGTAGTCAGCAAGAACTCTTCCCATTTCACGACTAGATAGCTACACACAGACAAAGTAGCGTAGGCTGACTGTTACCTTGAGAAGTAACTTATGAGTTTGTCACATGAAGAGTTAACTGGACGTGAGCTCCTACCTGCCTAGCATGCCATGGGTGAGCAGGAGCAACAGAATAATGTTCCATGGACTATTCAGGTCAGATAAACTGGTGGCCCCATACCTGTTTCGATGGATAAGCAGTCAGTTGGGACAAGGCACCAAACAGACCATGAAGACCAAATTCCCATTTTTCCCCTAAAAGTGTTTCTTCCCGATAAATGTTTCAGCACAGCCATGCACACCAATATTAATGACACTCACTGTATGTGCTCTGGGAATACAGAAACACCTTCAGTATTCAGAGCTGGCAAACTAACATTTTACCTAAGCCACTTTCAGTGACTCTTCAGTTTTGAACTTTCCTTGTGGATGGGGTTAGAGGTCTAGGGAGTGAATGCTGCAGAGGTCTCAGCTTAGTATCCCTTTCACTTTGAGCCAGTAACCACACTCTCATTCGTAACTTCTCTTTTTCCCTAGATGCTTAGTCAATCTATCTATATCGGTGGCTCTGAAACATGGTCTTCAATTGCTTGTGTTAGAAAGATAAGAGAGCCACCCAGCATACTTTACGGTCTGCAAATACCCTCTGTATTAGGAAGTATCAGCTGAAAGTGAGTCTCAGAACACATACCTTTTCCCTCTCCCCTTTTTTAGCAGCCCTGAGCACAGAAAAAGCAATATTTTTATTCCGCTCATGTTAAGTGCATTCGGTGTATGCGTAAAAATTAAAGAAAGAGAAGCCAGTCCCTCCTCCTGCCCAGAGCCAACGTTCTCTCCTACTTCTAAGAAAACACTAAACAAAAAGCAGCCTCGCCTTGAGAGGTCCAAATTAGCCATGGTTTGATTTGACTTGATCACAGCACAGTTTGCACACTGCCTACTGCCATGCATTTGTTTCTGAGTGCATAGAGAGGTGTTTTTTTTCCTCTGCATTTGACCTCAGGTGCATGGAGGTACGCTGCCTGCTTTGCACAGATCACCACTGTGCACTTGGTTGACTTTTACACACACCAGTTCACACGCCGATGCATAATTCTAGCTGGGAGCTGGTGGTTTGCGGCTTAAGAAAGCCATGAGCTCTTGAACTATAAAGGATGGGTTCATTTGGATTTTTTTTCCCCCAACATGAAAGGGAGCTTTGACATTTAACCCGGCTGGGTCACTCTCCTGGTTCCCAGGCAGATAGCACCATGCCACTAATTTTGCCAGAGCAAGCGCCAGTCCGTACCCACCAGGAACATCCTCTCCTGTCTTCAGATGAACAGACAAGCAAGATGGGTAAGTCAGAGGGATGGTGGAGCCCCCTTCGTGGCTGGAGAAATGGTCTTTTTAGTTCCCGCTATGACGCACTTAGCTGAAGCAGAAACGCAAGGCTCAGAAGAAGGGACAAGGCAGTGGTAGCAGGAGGGCCATGCTTAGCATTAGATATCTTATTTTCCTCTGGTTCCCCTTCCACATATTTCAGTGCTGCGATCTTCAAACTGCCATTTCATCTTATGCAAGGAGGCACCCAGGGCAGTAGCTAGTCCGTCTGACTGCGGCGAAGCAACGAAATGAATAAGTTGATTCACTGTGGTTTAAAAAATTCTTGTGGACGGGTGGGTGGAGGACGGATCAGGGTAATAGCAGATAACTTATCAGCCATGTTTCTCCCAACCACTCCCTGCTTTTCTATCAAGTATAAATATATCTCAAAGAAGGCTAATCACAGAATTGCAAAAGTGTCAGGCAGTCCTAGAGCCCCGATGTCAGGCAGAGCGGATATTACCAGCATCCCGTTGCAGATTAGGCAATCACAGTACATGTAGCCATCTCTCTCAAAAAGATCATCTAGTCGATCTTTCCTATTAACTAATCCATATCTTTGTGATAAATTGTGGCTTATATAAAGAAAAGGAAAAAAAATTTAGAAAACCCTCAGCATATTCTCCACCTGCAAGATAACTCTTTCCCCGCTGCCCACCAAGCCATGCTGAAGAGTACAGGCAGAGTAGAGCTGTCGCCTCCCTAAAGGCCAAGAAGATTAAACCTCTAGGGACCAGCCCTCAGTCTGGACTACCTCGGAGGCAGCTTTTGCGCATCTTAAGGAGCAGAAGATGGGAGCAGGGAATGGAACCCATTGCAGAGACAAGCAGTGCTTGTCTGTACAGCGCTCCCATCCCCTGCCAGCTTGGGGGAATGAGAAAACAGCACTGGGAACCAAATCCAGACCTCCCACATGATACTGCAGAGAGACTGATTCCCGGTGCCAGCCCAGGCAACGCGAGTCCAGCGTGGGAATCCAAGCGCAGCTCCATGCGCTAGCGCAGAATGGCTCCAGCACCAGAGCTGGGGTTCCACATGCTCTCTTCCAAACCAAGCACAAGAAACATCCCCAGCTGCGCTCCAACAGCAGATGAAACACAGAAATTAATGCTTCCACCTTTTCCCCCTGTGGGCAAGGGTTTGGGGATAGGGTGGTGGTTCATAGGTTGATAGGAGTTTTATACAGGAGCAGTTGATAATCCAAAAAGAGACTAAAACAAATCAAAGCCTAAATTATTAGATGGGGATGGTGGGTTGGGATTTTTGCCCCTGCTCTGTGTTTTCCGTCTCCCCACAATCTCTTCGTGCTCTTGCGCACACAGGTAACAATGCAAAACTCAGCCATCAATGCAGGTATCCTGAAAACCCTGCCCAGCCCAGGATGGCTGGAGGCTGCTCCTGACACCTTCTTTTGCGCAGCTATGGTCTCACTGGCAAAGGGATAGCAAGAGACACCAGGAATGGTGCAGGCTCAGCCGGGTTGGTGCGGTACCTATGTGTCACCAGAGCAGCGCCCAGGGTCTCTGGGAAGAGGAGTAGCAGCTTTGACCATGCTCCTTTCCTTTTCCCTGCTGAGATCTCCCTCTGTACCAAAGGCAGAGCCAAGGGGAAACTGAAGCAGGTCTCACACCCTCAGGCTGTTTCCCCTCTCTGTCCTCAACCTGGTACATCCTGTCCCAACCCTCTGAGACCCCCACTCAGGACTGGGAAACAAGCTGGTGTGATAGGGGACCAGAGAAAACCAGGATATGCGGAGGTGAAATGAGCTGCTGCTTTGGGGCGGCGTGGGTGAGCGCTTGAAAATCTTCCATACCCACACCTCCCCTCTTACAGAGCACCATGCACCCACGCACGCGCCGCTGCTCTCCCTGGAGCTGCAGTTGGGGTACATCAGGTCACCCCACACCCCCGGGTGTCATGCACCTTCTCTGCTCCCCAAGATCTTGGGCAGTGGGGCAGCACTGGGACCCCATGAGCCCTCCCTGCCTACCCAAGGGGCAGCTCAAGGGGGACCAGCTGACCGACCTGCACTGCTTACAAAGCCTGAGGTGGCTGTGCTTGATGGTGGGGGGCAATATTAGAGGGTACCTCCTTTCGCCCATGTTGGAGCTGGTAGGGAAGGAGAGGAAAAGTCCCAGGTAAAGGTAGCAGCAAGAGAGACTGGGCGTTAAAGGCGGGATGAGGATGTGGGCCCATGCTCCCTGTCCACACAGCTGATCATCAAAGCTGCAAGACCCCCTCCCCACCTCCCATCCACCCTGCTCTACCTCTGCCCAAACCTGGCCCAGGTCAGGGCTGGGAAGAGCCATGGCAGGGCATGTGGTACCTGCTTGGGCCCAGTGCCCCACAGGCAGGGCTGGTGGCTGTGGCAGGCACTGGGTGGGGTGGCAGGCACCAGCTGCTGGGGGCTGCTGCCCTTACTGGACATCCAAGGCAACTTTCCCCCCCTTCCCTCTGATCTGCTAGCAAAAACTGAGGCAGGGGGCCAGAAGGACAGGGGCTGAACCGGGCTTGCCCAGCATCTGCCCTCCTCTCCCCTTGCCCTGCTCCTTGAGGGGTGGTGGTGCCTCCCACCCGGACCCTGCTGCCATCCTCCCCGGGGGGGGCTGTTCTTTTAGGGGCTCTCACGGGTAAATGAGACCCGAGGGAGGGGGCTACAGTCCCCCACGGCGGGAGGCGCTGGGGTCTCGGGTGGATCCGGCAGCAGCCAGCAGCTGCGGGGCCTGAGAAATTCCTCCCGAAAATGGGAGGAAGGCTCCCACACGCCCTTCTCTCCGCACAGGTAAACTTTCTACTCCCACTTGCGGAGGGAGCGGGAGGGAGGGAGCGCTCTGGCAGGGAGGGAGGATCCAGGCGCGGATAAACCCTGGGAAGCCTTAGATATTTATAGAAGCACAGGCAGAATATGGCAGGAAAGGTGGCTCTCAACCCCCTCGGCGGGGAACCGCTCCTGGTTTTTAACAACAGCCCGACGAAAACCCCTCAGAAATCTGGGGAAGAGCCATTGGAAGGATCAAGGCGAGGGCGGGGGGTGGCAGAGGCGCGCCCCCGCCGCAGGATGCTCCGGGTACCTCAAGGGCTGGGAGCCCCCCGCCACCGCCCCGGCCCCACGGCTGGTCTGGCGACAGGGCTGGGGATGGAGGGGCGACCGCCCTCCCTCCTCCTCCTCCTCCTCCTCCTCCTCCTCTTCCTCCTGCTGTGGGGTGAAGCCCACCGCTCTGTATTGCCTCCCCCCGCCCACTGCCAGGCCTCCGGTCTGCTGTAGAGACGAGAGGCAGTGGGAGGCGGGTCGGGGGGAGCCCAGGCGGGGGCTGACGGTGAGGGTAAGAGTGAGGGGGGAGCCCGCCCCGGGTCGGGGGGGTAGGTGGGTTGCAGCAGCTCGCCCCTGCTCCCCCCTCCCCCCCGCCTCTCTCTCGGCGTGGGGGTGCGCAGCCCCACGCGTGGCGGGCACGGGCTGAGTCTTAAAATAACCCCGAGACGTTCAACACCTTGTGCCCGGCGCTCCAGGGGGGGGGTGGGGAGGGGAAGAGAGAGGGGGCGGCGGCCGCGGGCTCCCGCACCCCCCCACCCCCCCACCCCCGGCGCTCCGCTCCCTCCTTTGTCTTGCCACCATCTTACGGCGAGACTCACATGTCACGTTACGGTCGGGATGCACCGGTGCCTCTCGCCTATCTTACAGCCGAGCGGCACGATAGCCATTTTGCATCCCTCCCGAGTGGGCTGGGGAAGGGGCTTGCCCGCGTGGGGTGCAAGGCGCGGGTGGGCGGGAAGGGGGCGGCGGAGAGGGGGCCGCGGTGCCCGGCTGACAGCACCAGGGGGACGGGGCTGAATTAAAACGCGTGAAGTTGCCCGAATAGAGCGCCTCGTAGGTTCAGGTTAAGTCTCTTGACGTGCTTGGACTTAAAATAGCCCTTCACCTCCACGCAAGCAGGCGCACTCGCCCCGGCGCTGGGCGGGCTCCTGCCGCGGTGCCAGGGGCGGCCCCGGTCCCCCCGGCCCCCGCCTCCCCCGCGGGTCCCCGGCCCCGGCCCCCGCGTTAGGCCGCTCACGATCGAGAAGCCGGCGTGGGTTTTTTAAGTAATGCACCAACCCTCCTCGGCAACAAGCAGGTTTCTACGTACTGCTGTTCCTAATGAGCTCTATTTTCACATCAAAGCGTGACAAGGAGCCCCTGGACCAGTGAAAAGAAAGAGGCAATTTGCGGGTGGATGGAGGGATGGATGGATGGATGGATGGATGGGTGGATGGATGGATGGATGGGAATTATCTTCGTTTTCACCCCTTTCCAAAGCCGTGTGTCCTCCTCCCGTGTTTCCCCCCACCCCACCTGCCCACCCCAAAAAAAAAAAAAAAATCACAAGGGACTTTCCCCCGATTCACGACGCGGTATGTAACTCAAAGCATCCCTCTCGCCTTCTCTTCGTGTCCTATTTGATGAGCCGAGAGGGAATCAACATGTCTGGTGAATGTTTCCTCCTTTTTTTTGGCTATATTTGCTTCTAAGAGCAGCATCCCTAAACCTTTTGTTCCACCGTGAGTGGTCTTCCCTGGGCAAACCCGTGTACCAAAATGAGCTGCCAGCAAAAACACAGAATCAGGAATTTCCCTACCTTGGTTTGTAGAAGCAGAACCTCTAGACGGACAGATCAAGGGAGAGAGCATGTTGGGAATGTCCAGTCTCCTCTTCTTGCTTGCATATCCACATAAGAAGAATAAGGGTCGGGGGACAAACGTGGGGGAATGAGTTAAAAAAAAAAAATCCTATTTGGCTGTAAAAAGAAAAAAAAATAGAGGATTCTTTGTGGCAATCTTGCGTCTTGAAGCGGTGCAAATTCAAAAGCCGGAGAGAATCACTTCAGAGGATATTCAGCGTGAGTGGTGAGGATCGTCAAATGCAGGTTCCAGAGTAAGCATTCCTTTTGCCTTTTTAATGATTATTCTTATAATTATTATATTTTTTTTTTTCCTGGAGCCCTAGTGGAGGAGGTTGTGTTTAAAGCAACTGGAGGTCGGTGCCGTTCTTCTGTGAAGCATGATTATCCTCAAAGCGTCCCCTTCCTGAAGGGAAAAATAAGCATCAATTTTGTATTAGAGGGGTCTGAAGGGGAGAAAAACCGCTCCCCAACAAAGACATTAATATATTGAGAAGAAAGGGAGGCAAAACGCATTTCCCAACAGTGCACACAAGCGGAATTAAAAAAAAAATTAATAATAATAATAATAATAATATGAGGGGAAAAAAAGCCAGCTGGCACGAGTCTATAAATAATTCAGATACGGGCTGACTACACCATTCCCGGGATAGGCATGCATACGAGACGGGGAAGCGGGCGCGATGTGAATCGCGGCGAGCAAGCGAGGGCCCCCCCCACCCACCCCCCCCGCGTCCCCCTCCCCACGCACGCACAGCATTTCGCCCACCCCCGGGCCCGGCCCCCGGAGGGCTGGCGAGGGCCGTGCCCACCCCTCTGCAGTGCTGCCGGCACCGCTGCCCGCCGCTCTCCCTCCGCCTCAATGGGCAGCGTGGGGCGCGCAGCGCACACACACGCACACGCACTGACACGGGGGGGTGTGGGGAGGGCGGGGGAGGGGAGGGGGGGGCTGCTTCACCTGCGACGTGGATGGTTTGCGCTACGCGCCCCCCTCCTCCCCCCCCACCGCCCCCGGGGACACAACCCCTTCGCTCCCTGGGGTTTGGGTTGGGCTTTTTTTTTTTTCTCTTAGGGGTGGGTTGATGGCTGGGGGTCTCCCCACCACCACCACCACCTCCAGCACACGCGGACAGGGTTTCCAGCTATGCAGGTATTTATTTAATGAACTCGCAGGTATTATTTTTTTACTACTATTTTTTTTTTTTTCTATTCCCCTCCCATCTCGCACGGAAAACAATTCACACTTACAGCTCTCATAAAATACAGACCCACATACATACCAGCAAATCCTGCTTCAAGCACCCGGGCTGCTCTGAGCAGCTACTGCCCCCCTCTCTGCCTGCAAGGCTGAGCCACCTCAGACATGCTCAACTTCTTCAGTCTCTTCTCCGATACTGCCAGGGTAGGAGATACGGGGCGGGGAGGGGGAAGTGTTCAGAGCATCACCCTAAAAATACATTTGGAAAAAAAAAAAAAAAAGAAGAAAAAAAAATTCCTCTGCAATATAAAAGCCCCGAGAATGCTTTCCCGGAGGTGGAGAAAGCACGGGAAGGTGAACTAATAAAGCAGCTTAATGATTAATAATAATAAAATACAGACGCGGAGAATGGTGGGGAGGGGGGAAAATTAAGGCTCGGGGAAGGGAGAGGAGGGGTGGGGGGTTGGGGGGCTGTGCGAGTGAGGAAAACGGGGGGAGAGGAGGAGGAGGAGAGATCGTGCAGGCAACGGGAGATCAACCCCTCCCCGCCGCCGGAGGGGGCAGGTCTCAGCCTCCACCGCCCGGCGGGGGCGGAGAGGGAGCCGGTGCCCGGGCACCGAGCCGTGGGCAGCACCGGTACCTGCTGCCGGACCGGGGCCGGGGCCGGGGCCGAGCCGCCGCCGCAGCCGGCGGGGCCACTCCGCGCAGCTCCTCGGGGAGCGCCCGGGGCTCCGTGGGTCCGGCCCCCACCCGACCCGCGGGGAGCGTAGCCGCGGGGAGCGGCTGCTGGCGACCCGCCTGGGTTGGATGCGACGGAGAGAAGGAATGCTTAAAAAAAAAAAAAAAATTAACAATAACCATAAAATAGTAATGGTAAGAAGAAAGGAACAGGCGCCCAGCCAGCAGGCAGGCAGCAGAATTGGATCTGAAGGAAAAGAGGAGCGAGAGCAGAGATAAATGCTAATATCCAAATTGGATACTCCACAATTAAGCCCGGTGCTTTAATTGCTATTCTCAGAGCCCCCTGAAAGCAAAGCAAATCACTCTGAACAGAGAGCAGCGTGCGTCTGCACACTCCTCTCTGCCCACGGGTGTCTGCACCCTTGCTCCCCAGGGTGCTCTCGGCCTCACCCCTGCAGTGCGATCTGCTCTGTGGTGACCGATCCATCCCTGTCCCCTCCCATGCCTGGGGTTAGCTCTGGGTGGTCTGAGCAGAGCAGAGAGTGCCCAACTGCCCTCCGCAGAACTGCAAAGCAGCCCTGGGGGGAAGCCTGCCCCAAAGCAGGGCAAGCCAGAGAGGACAGCAAGGCACACCTCTCCAAGTGGATGTCCCAGGGGCACCCTTCAGGA
Source organism: Vanellus vanellus (assembly GCF_965231255.1). Lineage (NCBI taxonomy): Eukaryota > Metazoa > Chordata > Aves > Charadriiformes > Charadriidae > Vanellus > Vanellus vanellus. Next base: position 55,312,427 of record NC_138905.1, read on the forward strand.
CATGTAGTTGTCCCAGGTTGTACAGGCCCACCCTACCACTGGCTGGGTCTTGATGGGAGGTTTGGAAGGGCTCAGCCGGGCCTTGGTCACCCCTTAGAGACAAGAGCAATGAGGAAAGCCCTCCTCATGCTGCCCTGCCAGCTACACTTGTTCTGCAGGAAATCAGCCCAGGCTCAACACCACGTGCTCTGCTTTGGTACGGATCTGGGCTGCATTGTCCAGCCTTTGCATCCCTCTCACTGAAAGCACCCTCCAAGGAAAACACAACAGCCTGCACCTACCCAGACATGCTCTGTGCCCAGGAGGGGTGAGGAAGGCATCCCTGAAAAGGCAGGCAAGGAGGGCTGGATCCCACGTGCCGAAGAGTTGTGCTCCAGCGAGCTGCCAAGCGCTCCCTGACTCCTTGCTGGCTCTTTGATGCAGGTATGTATCTGGAGGGCAAAACACAGATAAGGCAAAGGTCCACACTAGCGGGACCGAGGTTCCTGAGGGCGAAAAGCCTCCTGAAAGCACCACGGCAGCTCCAGACTCTCCCTCAACACCCCGGTCCTGCCAGTTTGTTCCTCAGAATCCATCCACATGGTTCAAACAGGGTATGCTGGTGTGTAGGGGTGGTTACGGATGGCAATGTGGCTGCAGCATTGCGTGGATGTATCAATATGCCATCTGGAGCTTGAATGAGTTGCTGTGTACACTGGGTGTACAGTGGTATTTTTCATGTAGCTGCAGTGACCACAAGCAATACCAATCTGTGCTTGAGCTTCTTGCCAAAAACAAACACCAAGATTTTAATTTCGACAGCCAGGATCTTCCTGAGGGTGCTGATAAGGTCTGTTCTGTTAGAAAGATTTTCCTAACATTTTTAGGCATGCTTATAAAAAGTGACTATGATCTTTTTCATTCTAATTTCAGTAAAAAATGGAAGACATATTAGCCAAAGCCTGAAGTAGTCTGAAATTATCTCAGAACAGTTGGAGGAAAGAAATGTAGAGTGATACTTACATACAGAAGTTGCTAATAGCTGAAGAGATTAGTCATTTGACTTTCCCATTCCTTCCACTGATAATAGTGATACAAGAATAGCAGATGGGATTTGGCCGAGGGATGTTTTTCCTTTCTGTATGGCAAGAAGGGATAAATGAGGACTGTGCAGGTCTTCCTGCATTCTTCTGGATGAAACAAGTGGAGAAGGAGCTTGGGAAAAAAAAAAAAAAAAAAGAGGGAATGGTTTTCATCCTGCTTATTATTTAGAAACACAAAATGGAGGGTTAAGAAGCATCTTAGGAACGATTTCTGAAAAGGGGCCTATCAATCAGAAGAGAACAGCTGCAATTATTTTAAGCAAGTCAGCAATATTTAAGATTATCATTCTCTGTGACCTTAAGATGAAGGAATTCATCAACTGCAAGTTTTATTTCTACAACTCCACAACTCCACGGTTACATGGTACATGGCAGCCTGTGCTATTGCTGGCTTTTGAGGGTAAGGCTAGTTGCCTTTCTACTTAATAAATGTATATGTACACCTTACATAAACATTATACATATGTATATGTCTAATTCTCTCTTAAATAAATCATAAAGGCTGAGTTCCCTATAGTGATTAGGGGCACGAATGTCCAATTTGATACCTTTTTTAGAGAAGGGTGATCCATTCCCCCGACCAAAGAAACTTAGAAGTTTGAAATTGGGTACACAAAAATGCCAGTTGCTTCAGAATTATCTTCTTCTTGAGATTCTGCGCAGCATTTAACCCCCAAATTGCTTTTACATTAAGATGTAACATGCACTGTAAATAATGGGTGTGGAGGTAGGCTCCAAATCAAAATTGTTACAAAATCTCCAGCAGCATAGTACTATGATAGGGTTTACCCTCACTAGCTGGGATTGGCTTTTATTTTTTCTCCAATCAACTAAGATGAATGAACTGCATAAAATGAAACAAATAGCGTCTCTGACAGGAAATTGGTTTCTCAAACATCTCTTCAATTCAAAAACACTTAAATGTTATTCGTAGGACAAATTGAGGGATTTATTTTAAATGCGTCCATGCTTACTATAAATTAAGGGCCATATTATTCTTGTCCTGCCTAAGATAGAAGAATGTGGATGAAAGTTCTTATATCAAAAGCAACCAGGGCTGAATGTGGCAGTGTGAGTGTTGGGAAGGATGCAGAGTAGCAAAGCCATTCTGCCACCACAGAACAGCATCTGCCAACGCTGACAGGGACTGAAGGAACTCCTGTATGTTTAAACCTTACTAAATTACCCGCTGACTTTACAAAATCAGAGCCGCCTTCCAGCGCAGTATGTCCCTAGCTAAACGAGGTCTGCAGCTAATGGAAAAGACCAGCAATTCATAGGTCATCTGCACAAACACAGATGCAGTTGCATCAGTGTAAGGAAAGCCATGTCTATGAAGAGCAATTCCTTATAATCAATGACATGGATCGATTGCTCTGCATAATTCACACTACAAAAAGGGTTTTCATCATAGCATTCCTTTGGGTGTTTGCATATGGGCTGCAGAGCCTGGCAAGCAAGTCTCCAGCTGCTTTTATACTTCACTTTATGGCCTCATCATAAAGGGGCCAAATACCTCTGTGCCCATGTCCCAGATCTCCCTACTGTCTGAGACACTGTGGGAAGTCCTGGTATGACGTTTTGGAAGATCACCATAACATTGGCCACACACGTCCACAAGCAAGGATGTCACGTCATGCTGCATAAAGAACAGCATGAAGAAATTTTATCAGATAATTAAAGGGAAAGCAAAGAGAAAAATGAGCACACAAGCCTGACAGCGTCACAACCACCTGGCTGAAGGACTCAGCTGAATGTTGGCATGAAACCTTTTATCCTTTCTTTTGCACGTGGCTCAGGACCAAGACATGCTAGGGCAGGACTGAGCCAGAACCCACTGGGGGGAGTTTCTAGTGTCTTGCAAAGACACCTGGACATGAGGAGACCACTCGATTTCTTTGCTGTCTCAGAGGACTCTCATCCTGCCAGCAGCCCTGCAGAAGAGAATTGTGAGCACGGTTGCATTTGCTTTGAACTGGTGTACACGTTCTCTCAGCTGTCATACCAGGACACTTAGCTGAGCTCTCATCATTTTATATCGCAATAATTGCAGCATCCCCTACTGTCTCTGCCATAGTCAGTCAGTCCCCAGAAATCCTAAAGAACGAACGGACTGGTTTTTGTCACGCAGAATAAAAAAAAAAAAAAAAGTGTGAAGTAGATTAAAAGAGAAATAGCTTTCTCTGTGTGTTTTTAGACTTGTTTTATTCTTTTGAATATGGAATGTCAGGCTCACTGAAATTGGTTTTCCTGGATGGTCATTTATATGTGAAATACATACACATTAAGCTAAGAAACTGTGGAGTTCTTTCTTTCAAATGGAAATGTGTTATTTTTAAACTGCAAAAGCACAGACAAGATTTCAAACTGACACTGTCACTTTTTTAAGATGATATATGGCTCCTCTACCTATAGCACACCCAGACTGAAGAACCTATCTGTCAAAAGCCACTACATCTAATAATAAATAGTAATTATAATCAGATGCTGTATTGTATATCATCAAAGCACAGTACAGACATTAGCCGTATATGCCATCCCTTTTCATGTGCCATTCAGAAGCACAAAGGAAATGCTGAAGTGCTGCCTTGCACCACTCTGAGAAATAAGCCTTTCACCTCCACCTCTGGGGTGCAAAGATTATTCCAGTGGCTGGAGATTTTGTCCCACCTCGCTGGTCTTAACCAGGTGCGGTTTCCTGACACACTTGAATGAATGGGAAACCATAGTCCCCCAGGCAGTCGTCTCCATCCTGTTCCAACCCTAACAAGACAAACAGATTATCCGGGTTTTTTTTCTAAACTCAACTTTCTGCTCGATGAAAACCTTATTGGTTCTCTCCAGATTTAAGTGATGACACTCTTTCTTCTCTTTACTGGAGGAGCTGCAAAATGGATTAGGCAGATTGCCTTCATGGTTTAAAGGAAACTGGAAAACCGCTTTCAGTAAGAGATAAGGTGTAGCTTTTGCCAGCTTATCGTGATGAAAAGCCGAAGAAGAGTCTCTTCAAGAAAGTGCCTGCATTCACCTATTCTCCGTACAGGGCATACAGCAGCCGGGAAAATCGCCCTTATGTCTGAAAGCCGTCTTCAATGTTCTAGCAGAGGATCCATCAGAGCATTCAAAACTAAATTAAAATCCCAAGGAGGAATAGGGGATTTAATTCGAGGATTAAGCTTTGAAGTTGCTCCCAGGAAATAAATTATTATTGGATGAGAACCAACACACCAATTACCTAGCTTACTGCTCACGCTACTGAGAGCTGCTGCACACGCCCTGAGGGATCAGACACCGCAGCCTTCCCTAGCCGGTCTTGTCTTAAACACAATATCCACATCAAGGCGAAAGCTCAGCTAGTCACATTCCACGCAACTCAGCTTCCCAACTCCCAACATTAACAGGGAAACTGCCCGCTACCGAAATACAGGGCAATGAGATTCAGTCGCTTTAACTCCCCGCTTTTCACCTTTTGTCTTGCTTTGTTGTAAATAATAGAATAGTTAATAACGTGCCACTTCTTTGCTCTGTGTGTTATAGTCGGGTCAAAGTAACTACAGTTTCAGTGCTGCCATAAATAAGCACATTTACTTTTCTTACGCAGAAGGCTACGCGCTAGTTAAGTAGCAGGCAAGCCCTACTCCGTTCCAATGGCGTCTAGGCAAAGCAGTACGACATAGCCAGCTTTTCACTTGCTGTTCCACAGATTTCTTCAGGCTACCCAGAATATCTCGCTTCCACTTACGCAGCCTCAAATCCGCAATGCTTGTTCAATGGGACATCGCTACAGGATGAACCACCTCCTGTGGAAGGAATAAGTAAAGTTAAATAGCTCCAAGACTGATAAAAGTGTCTGGAGCAAAGAGGAGTGCAGACATCAGAGCTGATATTTCACTCAAACTAAATGTTACCAGTTAATCAGTGCTATTATAAACTCACTCAGAACATTAAGTTACTGCGGGTAAAAAATAAATCCTTCCCCTTGAAAAATATACTTGTCACCACTGAGGCAAAAGCTGGCAGCAGCAGTGTACACAAATATTTGGTTTTCTCCCAAAGAATGTATTTTCTGTTTAAACACCTTGTGACCTAAAAATACTGCCACCGAAGCATCATTACTTTTCCCCCTCCCCAAACTCCTAGTTCATATCTTTTCTCCATGGATTTCTTTCAGTCCTTAACACAGGGAAATGAGGTACACAAAGCGAAGATGAAAACCCACCCACCTCCCATGTCCTCCTTCACCTGCAAGCTCTATCAGAACTTCTGATACCATTTAATACACACACGTACATATGGAGTGGGGCATATCCAGTGAGTGGATTCACTTTAATGGGAACGTGGCAAAGCGGAGGCACTGGTTAGTGTCACCAGCCGGGCTCCCTGCTGGTGCAGCACTTCTGACAAGCCCCGTCGCTCACGACCTCCTAACAGATCCAGCTTTTTTCAGAAAAGCTCAGGGTTGATAACAGCACTGAGTGTCTCTCTGTTCCTCTCATTCCTCCTTCAGGTGAAGCAGATGGTATCGCAAATAACTTGCCGAGCGGGTGCGGGGGGAGAAATGGTAGTGAAAGAAAATATTATTCGTACTGACAAGGATTCTGAACAAGGAGCTGTATGACGTTAGAAAAGCGTAACACTTTTCTAACACAGAGATGTGGGTCTGAAAGCATTCTTCGAAACACGAGTAAGAATGATTTCACCAGTAAGCCAAGAGCCCGTGAGCTGGGGATGTTCCCACAGGGTTTGGGGTAGGTGCTCACTCCAGCATTTATTGTACATTTGTATTGACCATCTAATTTAAGACAAATGTTCTCTCTCGGGCACACTTTAAAGTGAAAAATTATCTCAGTTAGCAAGTAGCTGTGGACCCCGAGATAGCTCCTTGCCCAGGGGCAAACAGAAGAGAGATGTTAATGAGTTTTAAAGTAGCTCTGAAAACCACTGTGTCCATGGTCAGCTGAGAGCCAGCAGGATCAGGGTCACCTGCTCCTGTGCCTGTTTATTTAGTAGTCTTATTAATTGAAAACATGGAAAAGCATGTGCTAAACACGAATATTCACAGAGCAGGGAGATAATATCTACCTCCAGCAACTGAGGTTATCATGCTGCCCCATCACCACCACACCTTCCTGAAAAAAGATACCTACCCTTGGCAAATTACTCTATGCAGACGGAGAGAGATTTACTTTGCCTGAGCTGTTTCCAAGTGAGCCAGCTGACTCAATAGTTCAGCCCTCTGGCTGGAAGAAGCATTAAGATTTCTGTCGGATTGCTCTATATTCGGAAGAAAACGGAAGAAAACTTCTTCTCTCCTTTACTTAGATATCGCCTCACTTAGACATCTAGGAAGAGGCAATAAGCAAAATACCTCTGGTACACCTCAGCTGCCTCTTTTAATCTACCATCAAATTGAAATGGAGGACGTTTACCTCAAATGCTTTGAAGCCCAGCAGCCCAGTTTTGCTCTCATGTTAGGTCCGACTCAAACTCAAGCCTCAGCACATTGTGATTGCATGCACTACCCACAAACTGCCTCATGCTCTGGCTATTTTTTTTTTGCCATACATTGGCTGTAAACCTGATCCCAAGACCAGGCCTTACTCAAATATGAGCTTTCTTTCACCTCCACAGTGGTTATGAACTCAACAGAGCAAGGTCTGGCTTCAGCTGACCAGCCTCCATCCTCCAGCAAGCCTGCAAATTTGCTTTCTCCCCGACATGTTACTGCCAGAACCCAAGTGTTGATTGTGCTTCTATGGCCTGGCAATGGGAAAATTGAAAGTATGAACCCTTCCCATGCACGGGGTATTCCTTTTCCTCATCCCTTACCAAGCACTGAATTCAGAAAAGCACATGCTGTTCTGTCCCTCTCCCCTCATCACCTTTAGAAAATGTTCACCCAGAGCTTTGGCCACACTCTGGCAATTTTCCCAGTCCAAGGACAGAGGCCGGGCATTAGAGCAAGGCAACATTATTTGGAAGGTCAGCTCAAAGTGGCTCACAGTGAAAATTTTGGCTTCCTCTGGCCCTCGTAAACAGGTTTGCCTGCGAAGGGGGGAAATCTGTGATTATATTCTGTGCTCTTTTCATGCCATTCCCCTGTATTTATGCTGTTGTGTTGTTTGGTTTTGCGACAAGGCCATTTGTCCTTTGTTGTGCCCTTTAGATGCAAGTACATAAAGCTCCCGTGGAGCTGTGGCTTGTTCCCCTGGCAAAAGAGCAGCTGGGCATCTCTGCTCCAGCCCCTATGTCGGTCAGGAGTCAGTACTCTGGACTTGCCATGCTACCAGGCTTTCTTGTGCTGACAAAGAGTGAGCCTGCAGGCTCTTGTGTCCTTGATGGTCACGTCCTTATTCTAGGCCAAGGGTGGCCACGTGTTTTCATGCTACCTGAAGGAATTGTACATTTTTTCTCATGAACTGATCAGTGTCTCTCGTGTGACTCAACTTCCATAGGCCCCCATCTTCTTGCCTTTGCCAGCTAACAGCTTTGTTGTTGGAGCACAGCCTCTGCAGAGGACACTGTCTCAGTGGCACAGATGGCACAAGGGGCAGTCCATGACCTAACAAAGGAAAAGCACAGGGAAAAGGGGATATCATTAATGCCACTTTTCCCATATATTTTTGTCTTCAGGATCATCAGAGGAGGTCTGTGTCTCAGTTATATTGTTACTTGTGGCACCTCAGGGGATGCAGAGAGAGGAAGAGAGATGCTGCGAGAGGGTAATGAGAATGGTGGGAGGGAGCAGTTTTTGGCAAAGCCATGAATTGTCAATTATAACTGTGAATTATGTTATTATATTCCTTTCTTCCATAGACATATATATTATCAAGAGGCGCCTTTACCTACCCAACGCTGGTAGCTCTGTTGGGCTGAGCAAAGGCAGATTTGACTCCAGTGAGCCCAGTGTTGATGGAACTTATTGGCCTCTCTGCCTTGTGTTATCCAAAATGGGCTACAGAAATGTCAGCACTGCTGTTACAGGTAACCGGCTGAACACGCACATTATGGCAATTCAGCAGGAGCTGAAGGCCTAGTGCAATGTCCAGGGATGTCTGGAAAGAGATTTAAGAACTCAGGTAAACTGCATCATTTGGAATACAGGTTGGTAGTAGTGTGCTACAAAAGTGCTTGTCCACAGGCAGAAAAAAAGCCTGACCTGGCCATGATGACAAAGACAATGTCTGAAGATGCAGGCACCCAACACACGTCCAACATTGCCTGCACTAATGTCCATAGAGTGGGTCAAACATCCTACTCAACCATCCATCAGTCCCTATGTTATAATGGCATAGGACCCCTTTTTATTCACTTGGTGAGCCATCACCTCAGGTTGACAGTTTGTAGAGCCACAGGTCCTGCCGCTGGAGAACCCATTTTGAGTAAAACTGTTAGTGCTCCCTCCAGGGCCCTACAAGGGGCACTACATGGGGCACATCATGAAGGGATAAAAAGTGTCCACCATGACATTGCCTACCACTCCTATGACAACCTCAATGATGAACTTTGCCTCAAACTCGTCTGCTACCCATTTGACAGAAGCTGATAGCTGTCCCTCTGCACCTTTGGCCTTAAAGGCCATACGCTGACAGTCTGTGTGCAAGCTCACAGCACAGAATGTTGAAAGATCTTCACATGTATACAAGCCCATTGTACCTGCTGCTGCTGACCTTCCCAGAGATGGAGAACAGCATGGTCCCATGGAGTGTTGGTCCCTGTCTCCCAGAAACGATGCTCTAACAGCCGAGAGGCAGGGATCAGCCAGTCAGTTACAGGGAATCAAAAATATAAATAGCTCCCCAAAAATGATTGGGCCAGAACTGCCTTTTCTCTGTTTCCAGATATACTGGGTCCCAGAGTTGAGGATATATAAGACTCTGGAAAAGGCCTTGCTCCTGATCCAGGTCCTCACTAGAAGAAATGACAGCAGTCCACACACATAGGATGCCTGACTACAAAAAGCATGCAATAGGAGAAGATGGGTGTTATACAAGGCCTGGGTGCAGGCATCCAGGCAATGCAAACTTAGCAGATGAGTTCAAGCTCTTCTCTGTTCCTCAGGTGATTCCCACTGTCTCCTTCAACCTTTATCCCCCAAAAATGCAAGCTGAATATTTTTCCTCTCTGAGCATACTGAAGAAAGACTAAGGGACCGTAACTGCCACAGAGAAAGTTTGGCTTCAGCTACCACTGTTGCAAACACATAAATCTCCAAAGAAAGAGTGAGGAGGACTGTGCAAGTGACTGCAGGAATCCCCATCTGAAATGGCCATATTTGGTAGAGGGCACTAGACTCGAGCTAACCATTCTGGTCACCAGGAGCTGGAGGCAGGCTGGTGTTGAGTAGGTGTCCGCTACACATGATACCACCACTTTGCAACCCAGTGGTCTGAAAGGACAGCTTTTCTGAGAGGCACTGGTGCACTTGAATACAACTTGGACATGGAGCAGAGTTAGGTATCTCCTGGCTTCAGGGCTGACTGGTAAGGAAGCCATAGAAATGGTGAGCAAGGAAACTCACTATTATCATCTGCTTCTACAGTACTCCAGGAAACAAGTCCTTAGGTACACCATCTGTAAAAAACAAGCTTACACAAATGTACAGACAGCTTCTTTGCTTAGTAGAAACAGCATGGCAAGACCGCTGATACTGGCTATCTTCCTGGGCCACAGAACAGCAATACCAGGCTGGTGACAGTCCCATCTCCCCCGAACTGTCACTAGGATCTGCACTCTTCTGTGCAGCTACCAGTAGCCATAGCTCAGCTGAATAGAATTGAAATAACTAATAACTAATACAATCTCAGGTAATAATGGTAGGCCTCAAGCTCCATGATTGCAAGCATCTAGCATATGTACAGATGATAAATGTCCCCTGGAGTTACTGCTCAAAAGACCGATTTTAGAGTTTTCATCAGACAGGACAGGCTCCTTAAAAATCTGTTCTTCCTTTTGAAGTCCAACAGAGGTCAGAACTGCTTGGTGTCTCGGTGTGCTGCAATGAAAGGAGTGTAATCTCCTTCAGGGTGGTGAATAGGAACAATTGGCTTCACTATTAACTGCATATCCGACTGTCACTGCATCTGTGACATTTTTGTTTTCAAACTTTGCCTAATGGCCGCAAGGGTTGGAAGCTGCAGAGGTGCTGTATTGACCTGAAGTGCTAGGCTCTGTGGGCATCTTAGAGCACAGTGACAGAGGAACTGCAGCCACTCCTCACCATCAGAAAGTCACAGGATCATAGGATAATTAAGGCTGGGAGGGACATCAGGAGCCTCTAGTCCAACCTCCTGCTCAAAACAGGGTTAGCTGTGAGATTAGATCAGGTTGGTCAGGGCTTTAACCAGTTGGGTCTTGAAAATATTCAAGGATGGAGACTGCACAACCTCTCTGGGCAACCTGTCTCATTGCTTTCCTGTCCTCAGTCAATTTCTGCAGAAGTATAGAAGTACACTCGGCAGGGTCTTTGAGCCCAGATTTCTGAGACAGCCCGTGTTGGCTGGACAGACTACAGCCCCCATGTTTACCAGAAGGCTTTCACAAGGCCATGGGGAGGCATGCTCCAGGGTCCCCACACCCTCACACCCCATATAACTCTTCAAAATCCTGGCCGGTATCAAGACAGGGTGCTCAGCCTCCTCATCAACTGCTTTGCCTACACCTCTGTACAGCATCAAGATGATCACCAACTCCCTATCCCCACCAAACCCATGAGGAACTACACACACAGCCATAACCAGACCCAGTACTTGCACAACCACACAGCCCTTAGCAAAGCACAACCAGTGTGGACCACCGTGGTTACTGTACTTACCCTTCCCCTCCCAGTAATATTATCCTCAAAAGTGCCCCCTCCTCAGATATCACCAGCTGAACCATGACAACAAGGTTGCCAAGCAACACGAATCCTCTAAGCGGCCAACCACAGCAGATCGAAGCAACCCATTGCAGATCAGCTTGAAAGCCTGCCACCATTTTGCCTCTCAGCAGCTCTTCCATCCAGCCATAGTTACTAGGATCTACTCAGGTCCATCCTCTTCGCTTCCCTCATCAACCAACAGCACCAGCCCATGCACTCATGCCATTGCCAAGCAGCCAAAATGCCCACAACTAATCAACACATACTCACAGTACACACAAGCAGAGAGACCAAAGAAATCCAACCAGAAATGGCCTTCATACAAGCACCAAGCACTTCCTTGTCTTCAATGGATCACCAGTCTTCTATCTTACCCCTTGTCTCTTCCCCCTAGCCTTGGTGGTCACACAGTACAGGTGGTTAGGACACAGTTCCACATCATCCACAAAGAGCTGTCCCATCTCCAGATGGCATGTTGACCAGTCTGGTCTGTATAAGCACACATCCAGAATACCAACAAGGGAAACTTGGGATAGCAGCCATATCTACAACACAGGCCTTACGCTTAAGTAACTGAAGTACCCACCCCTACCTCCACCTATCCTCCATTCACTCCTGAGCCTCTCCACGTCCTGCCAGCTGCCACAGGCTGTCCTCCTGTATCTCCAGAGAAAGGGCTAAGACCTGAGGAAACGGCTTAGCACTGCTCTTAGCAGTCTCTCTGCCCTTCCCACAATCCTGCTACGTACCAAGGTCAGCTTCCTCACATCAGACCCAGACAAATGATCCAAGCACCCACCACCTGCCTCATGCTTTCGTTCCCCTCAACAGGGCTGTTGCAATACACAGAGTATTTCCTCCAGCCTCATCCCAGCCTTTCAAAAAGATGCAAAAGGTTTTTATCTGTCCTTGCAGACCCTCAGCAGATGCAATGACATGATCATCCTGTAGAGAAGGGTGGTTCAACCAGAAACCCCAGCCACAGGGTAGGCAGACCCCAGTTTCTCTTGGGCACTTTTGGAACAAGCTCCCCAGGGGAAGAAAACCACAATGGCAAGAGACAAGCACACACAGCAGCAAGATCCACAAGTGACTATTTGCTGCAGCCCCTCCCTGCTCTTCCTTCCGCCTGTCTCTTCTCCTTTTCTATGGGAGGCAGTCACAATACCTTTTGGGACCAGCACTAGTGACTCCCAAACACCAAATCCCTTGTCTCACCATCACTTAGCTTCCTATACAAGAGAGCTGGAGACAGAAGATCATGTCTGTTCTTCACTGTCCTGGAGTTTTTAAGCAAATACCATGAGCAAGTGGGAGGCAGTAAACTCTTGGAAGGCATTCATGGCACTCGGGAGAAATTGAAGGCTTGGCCCTGCTGCCTGCAATCAGCTGAGTTCAGAGGAGGCAGAGATCTCAGGGTGAGCTGAATGCTGTCTGTACTCATCACAGCCTGAGAAAGAGGCTCCCTGGGCTGCCTTGAGCAATTTCAGAAACCACCAGGAGAAGACTGAGCTCAGAAGCTCACATGCTTGCACCATCTGTCTGGTATGGGTGGCCCAGATAGCTAAAGGACTCTTCACACACACTGTTTTACCAGGCGTATCACCATTAGGGGCTGCGATCACCCCCATGGTTTGCTCCAAGTTGGCTGTCTAAGGACAGAACGCTTAGAGGAAGGTTCTGTCTTGTTCGAGGCCACAAGCTCTAAGCACTAGGCACAGTTTTAAAAGGACCTTTCCAGGAGGGCCACATCTTCTTCCAGAACTGTCTTCTCTTGGAGTTATTTGTGTTTTACTTCATGTGACATCACACATAGCCCAAGTCCCAGGCGCCACTAGGAAGACAAAGATCTCCCTGTCACAAGCATCGAGCGACACCTGCACAGCCAGGGAAGGCAATGAGGAAATGAAGTTGCAGAGACCTGTTCCTTACCCACAGACATGAATAATGAATGATAGAATGGCTAGAATTGGAAGGAAGGAACCTTAAAGATCACCTAGTTCCCATAAGTTTGCTAATGAAAGCAAAGGTGTTTCAACCTAATCAAGGGGTTGCTTCTTTCCACTGCGTGCTGCCTTGTGTCCTGACTGAGGGACTTGGGGAGTGGCCTTGGTCCCCAAATTGAGTGCTAGGCTGACAGGGCATGTCTACAATGCTCCATGCTACTGTACACTGAATTCAAAAATCCGAATTGTGACGTATAATGATGCTAATGTGGCATTGCCCTGCCATTAATCACCCCAGGTGCAGCAGCCTGCTGATATGAATTCAGGATTTGGTCTGTCCAGACCTAGTTTACTTATATACACCTCCATTGGCTGTACAGACATCCTGTTGTACAGATTCATTTTAACCAAAGCAGACTGAAAGGGTTCAGATTAAGGAAATCAATTCTTCCACATAAAGGGGCTGTATAGCCTTAAATTGATAACTGAGCCAACCTGGATTAAACTAGTAGAAATTTGGGCATAGTCAAGGCTTTCTTTTTCTTATTAAAGTCATTAACTAAACCAAGTTTTGATTGGCATTAACTGCATGGTAACAAATGTGAATCCTCCATTCAATATTCCAGTGTCCATGTCTCCATCTGGCCACAAATATAACACATGGAAGAGCTGGGCACACTTCTGGTCCTGCCCTCAGAATTTATATTTAGTGGGTTCTTACCTGAACCCCAAAGGACCCAGTAAGATTGCTGTTTTTTCCATAAAATTAACTTTATGGAAGCATCTATACAACCATTCCTCAAGGAGGAATTTGAGCAAAGCTCACTCTTACAGAGATGCTGTAATTTCTGAAGAAGCAGCAGTTAACCAGATCATTCTGTTCCAGCATCTCATCTATGGGCCCTGTATAGGGATGATGGTATTATCCTATTTTTCCTTCCCAGCTAGTTAATAGGAAATCCCCTTTCAAAGGCAATTTCCATTTTAAATCACCCACATTAAGAGAGACATGTTTAATACCAATAAATCCGCTTTCTTAAAAGAGACAGAGAAGCCAGGCTCATCAGCTGACTAAATCCTCTCCCCCCCACCCCCATTCCTGCCTTGCAATCTGTAGATCTTGCAGAAGGGTGATCTAAGACAGCCGTAGTTAGCTAGCTATGCTTCTGAGCGCTAAGCTGCTCCTCGCTTTGTATTCACTCCGTGCCAAACCAAGGTCACAGGGACACGAGGAGCTAAAAGACTTTTCTCACTGTAAAGGAGCGGGAGTCTCAGCCAGGGACGCTCAGGGGCTGAGTATCCACGCACCTTCCAAGGGAGCCTCTCCCCACACCAGTCTCCCACTACAAGTCAGTGTGGGGTGAGTTCTAGCTAAAGGCTCTGCAGGTGGAAGTACTTTCTCTCCTCGAAGCTTTTTGTGGCAAACATGGGAGAACCAGCCATGACTCCCAGAGGGATCCCTGTCCCAAAACACATGTCCTGAGGGCTGCTCCTCTCCTGTGGGGATGCCACTCCATCCTCACCATCACTGCTTCCCCTCTCCAGAGGTATTTCTAGCCTCATGGCTCTTGCAGACAATTTTACCACATCTTTGGCAGAGAGGCGGGTGGCAGCCTTTAAAGAGTCTCTTGTATACCTAAAAGAAGCAGCCAGCAGTGTGGACAATGCTAAGGCAATGCGCTATCAGAAGGCAGAGGAGGGTGACTTCAAAGGACCCCCAAGGTCAGGACTGCACCAGCACCAGGGCAATGGCACAGGTATCTCGCTTAGCTGACAGGAAGAGACACAGCTGACTAAGGTGGGAGGATGGGGAGCTCTGAAACCTGAATAAACTCCCTCCTGCTTCCCACTGCTGTGACAAGGATCAGGAGCAAAAACTACAAAGTAAGATAAGGCTTGGAGGGGAAAAAAAAAAACAAACACACACACAACCAAAAAACCAAGGTATAGCAGAAAACCTGGGCCTGGCTGCCCTTGGTGCTGCCTAGAACAGACCCAAAGTCACCCATGTGATATTCCCCTGACTCGTTATGCAGGTCCAGTAGCTAGACCTTCTGCTGGCAAGTACAATGCTGTGTCACTACAATGGTTTCTTCTGGGAGAGAACGGCCAGCTCCCTTCATTGAGCTGAGATCGTGACACAGCGGTAGGAATCCTGAAAATTGCTTTGAAATCTTCTCTCTGAGGCACATATTTGAGATACAGTGTAATTCATCACATGTTTTTCCAGTTGAAAGTCTGAACACCTTATTTAGCAAAACAATTTTTGTTTGTTTGACAGCAAATTGGTCCATTTGCTCTGGACACATCCCTGTTTCCCCACCAAGCTCTGCAAGCACCCCTAGAGGTAAGTATAGTTACGCATATGCATACCAGAAACAGCATGGCCATCAGCAAGCACACCTACCTCTGTACATGTATAAGGTATGGCCTGTCAAAGTGGGGGGACTGAGCCCGGTGACCTAGGAGGTCCCTTCAGTGGTGTCCCAACCCTGCAGCAGGACAAGATCCTTCTCTTCCAGGAGCACTGCTCAGACAAAGCCTGTTGACAGAGGGACATTTCAGAAAAAAAGCTTCTTTCTTTAAGGAGTGTAAAGGTAAGAATACGAAGAGTCTTATTTTATGCTTTATTGTTTAAAGAACCTCGGCCTCATTTTGCTCTGTGAGTCTATAGCTGACTGGGCACCGCTCAGCAGCAGGGACAGCTCTTCCACTGTGGGAAACCGCCCTGCCTTTACTGGAGCAGGAAGCCATCCTCCTCCTCCCTCGCAGCACTCTTTCCAGTCTAGATAGCATGGATAATTATATCTGTTTCCATGCTCTGCTTAGCCAAAGTGGTATTTCTTAAACAATTCCACAAACACAGACAAGAGCACTTTGCTTTCGATCTTGTACTTATTTTCCACCTGGTACTAAGATCCATTTCTCTTTCTGAGAGTGAATAAACCTTAAAAAAATAATTTAATCCTGTAGTCAATGGGGAGAAAGAGGAAAGGGAAAAGCATGAGTTGGGGGAGCTTCATGGCTTAGTGCTCTGCAACTTGTCGTAATAGGTCATAGCAGTTAGGTTACATTACGACACAAGATCTATGATAGGTAGACTGGTGTAAAGCATACAAAGATTAGTATAAAATTTATACAACAACTTATTCTAAACACTGCTGCTAGGAAATAACAAGTTAAGGGAAATCACAGGGGGAGGTAGAGCACAATCCTCATTTTCTATTATTCCAAGATCATTTTAAGCTGTTCAGTGGACAAAACATCTTGCTTGACCAAAATCTTTTTGCTTTAAAAAAGATGAATTAATACCCTAAGTAACTTCTGCCATGCCCCAGGGTGGAGTTAGGTGCATGCTAGAATGTTCCTATCTGTCTGTATCTGCACTGAACTGTTAAGCAGATGCTCACTGAGGAGAAAATAGACTGCAATAAACTGGCATTGACACAGATCTGAATCGCTGGAACTGCCATAGAGATAAAATTCATTTAAGAAATGTGGTTTCCATTTCCATTTTCTTTTAATACAAAAGCTATTGAAACATTAAAAATATCTACTATTTCAAACAGCACACCATACACATAAGTAAGAGAGGGAACAGAGACTTCATTTTATTGATGTAAAATGCTAATACATCACAATACTGGACCTCATGGAAGAGCCAAATTAAAGTCTCATTTCTTACCAAGGAACAGATCTGGTCCTCATCTACACAGCTGACCAACACTCAAGATCCGGTCCATTTTAGAAGCTCTAGTCAACATGCAGGACCCCCACGGACCCCAATAGGAGAACCACACATGGGAAAGAAGACAGCATATAGTGCAACACACTTAAGATCTCCATGCTATGCCGATAGTGAACTGCCCTTCCCTCCCTAAATGAATCTGCTTTTTGGACTGACTCTCAGCACTCTACCCCAGCCACTACGCAATGTGAGCCAATATACCCTGGCCACTTCAGCACTGCTCTTCCCAGAGTGCAGCAAGACCCTAAAGCAGTCTGTTCTTTGATCCTGGTGCAAATCCCTCCAAGTTCTGCCCAGGCTGCTTCAACAGCATGTAATGAGCTCCTGTCCTGTGCAATGAGTAGTCATGACAAAGCCCCAAAATTACATATATAAATTGATTTCTCCTCTCATGATCCTAAGAGGAGCAATTATTCTGCCAAATTAACCTGCCTCCAAATCAAGCCTTCAGTCCTGCACTCTAGGAAGATTTAAGAGTATGAATTTGAAGTACCCTTAGTACTTGGATGAGATCAGAAGCAGGAGCGGAAAGCTATAATGGAGAGCTGTAGACCCCTGCATCCTCTCCAATAACTCCTGTAAGTCAGGCTGACAGCACCAGAGCTGGTGGTTAGTTGTCTCAACAGCCTTCTACAGATATGTAAAACCTGGACAGGTTCAGCACCCAAAAGAAAAACTGCCAGGCTAGCCTAATTGGTGATCAGGTCTCTAACAATGTGAATGAAGATCACCATGGATACTATAAGTCACTGCATACTTAACTCTAAAGTAAAACACGAAAAATGTGAAAAGAGTTTTCAATTCCTTTTTTTTTTTTTTTTTTCTGGAAACGATCCCCTTGCACCCTGCCTTGCATATTTCTTCTGGAAACATTCAGCACCACAGTGTCCCTAGTCCCATCTCTTCATGCTTCCTCGTACGCACTGTCACAGGGCGAGTGGGATGCCTTGCATCACCCTGTTGTGGGAGAAACATGGTGCAAGGTGTAACCTTATCCATGTTGCTGCAGAAAGTTTTCAGGTCACTACCATTAAAGGACAGCAACGCAGAATTAGCAAGAACATCAAAATAACCAGAAAAATAGTAGGAGGCTCATAACTATACAGAGTTATTGGTCTCCAGGAAGAAGCTAAGCAGCCTTTTCCATGTAGCCACATTTTGGTATGTGAACATACTTGCACGGGGCTTATGGAAAGCCAAAGAAGTACCAGTGCTGCTTCCAATAATGCCTAGAAAAGTACTTGTGTCGAAGAAAAGGAAACTGAAGCATTTTAGGGGGATTCCTGAGACAAGAACACAAGCATCTCCCAGGACCCCTACTTTTCTTCAGGCTTTCAGGGAGCAGAAGGTGCAGGCTGCTCTGCAAAGAAAACCAAAAGAGAATGGGGACTGCAGGACCACACTGTCACCAACACAAGCACAGCCCCACAGTACCTGAGCAAGGCCAGTACAGCAATCATCCAACAACCACAAACCAAGTCCAAGGTCAGTCCAAGAAGCCCAACCAGATGCATTAAAGCTGAGAGCAGATCTGCTCACTACACAGGTCAGAAACAGAGCAAGGCTGAGGTGATACAGCGCTCCCCAGCCAAGGAGCAGAGTGGGTGTGTGGGTGGGGGTCCCAGGTGAGGCTCCTCAGGGCAATTACAGCCCATCAGGGCTCGAAAACGACACGCTTTGGGCACTAGGCAATACTTAGTGTCTCCATTTCCCATGTACAGGCCGTGAGTCAGCTTCCATGGCTGCTGCTCTGAGTTTTTCACCTAGCAACAGGAGAGACGGATGGATGGGGGGGTGTTAGGAGAGACACTGAAGCAAAATGAGATGAGAAAGACAGAAACTAAATTGTCAGGGAGAATAAGGGGCGGGTGTGGTGCCTGAAGCTACTTGAGTTTCCAAAGGATGAAGACCAGCTTGCAGATAGCAAAGTCCCTTCTGCACTTTCGCCTTCCTGGGAAACTATGACCGGCTCTCATGGGGTGAGGGACACATCCAGCTCTCCCCTGAGCCACGTTGTAGATCAGTGGGCTTTGACCTGTGTGTCAGAAGCTCTGCACCAGCTTGGCTGTGACCAAAAGGCTTTGCCATTTGCTGTGCATGAGCTCACCCCGAGACTGCCTCTTACCAGGCAGCACAAAGTGCTCTGTCAAAGGGTAGCCATGATGCAGCCCTTGCCATGCCCACCGCGGTACAGCAAGTGACACCACCGTAGCTGATATTCAGCTGATTGAACTGAAGGCACTGGGAGGACTGGAAGGCGTGACAGAAAATGCTCCCCAGGGGACAACCCCCGTTGGGGGCCGGAGCCCTGCACCCTCTCCCAGGACACACCGTGCCACAGCCATCACTGTTGGTGGCAGGCTCAGGATCAGGAGAAACCACCAGTCTGTCCCACCATCTCTTCCCAGAGGAGAGGATGCTCTCAGAGATTCGGGGGTCAGCACTAGGGAAGGCTGTGCCTCCTCAAGCTCTAAAAAAAGGACTTTGTTCCCGCTCAGCATTTTTTTTTTTCCCATCTGGGCTAAATCCACTCTTAGAAAGAGATAACTCTATCTCCAGGGAAACGGGCTCTCTGCGCTCACAGGGACTCAGCCAGCTCCCCCTCTCCATTTGCAGTGGGGTCACTCCTCAGCGAGGCTGAGGCACGCAGGCACCGTGGAGCGTTGGGCTCATGGAGCCACCCCAGGCCAGGAGCACTGCAAGGGCAGGGTGCTCTGAGGCAACATGTGTTAGTCTTTGCACTGGAGCCAGGGCCACCACAGGACCTTTGTGAGCCTGCCCAGCCCTGGAGAGCTCACGCAGGAGCGATTACAGAGATCGACCGTGCTCAGAAGTCTCTCATTACCGAGACTGACTCGTGCAGTCTGCTTTGAATCTTCTTCTTTTCTGCCCAAAATAGCTCCATGTTCTCAGCACCAGTTTTCTTTGCAAACTCGTTCCCTGCCCTCCCTCCCACCACAGAGAGCCAGACATGTCCTGCTCACAGAAGTCCTCCCCAACTGCGCTACAGCACCCCCATCTCCCCACAAATCCCCCTCCATCCTCTCCCCAGGTGGGCACTGCAAGTCCATGGGATGCTTTGGACAAGCTGGGGGGGGTGGGAGGGGTGGGGGCGGTAAAACTGCTCAGGAGGAGAGAGGGTGACACAGCAACAGGCTGAGCTCATTGCAGAGCCCCACAAGCCCCTTTTCCAGCTTGCTCAGGCAAGTTATCACCTCTTCTCCCACCTGCCTGACCTCTGGAGAAGCAATTCATCTCGTGGTGGAGGAAGGTTTCACCCAGCAGTTTCTGTATTTCCCATCTCTAGGCTTAATCCTCAAATCTGACCCCCAAGGAAATTCCCACAGCAGCTATATTTTGGGGTGGTTCTTTATTCCCATAAGCCAAACTCCATTTGAGAGAGCTGTTCTGCATTAGCATCTGAGCTGGAAAGGAAACAAGCCTGCAAGGGTCTTCTGGGCTACAGTCCCTCACCCATGGATAGCCATGAGACCTCTCTTATGTACGTCATTGCAGGTAACCTAGCACTTCCCTGCTTTGAGGACCAACTCCCAAATCTATGACCAGCGTTCCCACATATCTCTTCCTTGCTCAGAGGCAGAGACAACCAACGCACCCCACACCATGTTGCAGGAGAGTTATACCCAGGCTTCCACGCAGCCCTGCCAGCAGGTCTGCCCTGCTGGGACCCCAGTCAAAGAAGAGCACACATCAGCAGTTCTCACTGCCTTCCTGCACCCCAGACTTTTTGGCACGGCACGGTGCAGAAGCCCAGCCCTGACACGATGCCCGCACAGAGTTCGTTGCAGGATCCGTGCCTTATCTCGCTTCAGCATCTGAAAGCAGACTTTGGCTAAGTCCTACACGCTGCTATTTAAAGTAAGCCAATTTGTATTCATTCTGCTTGCTACATTCACCAGTTGTTCTGAATTGTGTTTGAAGCTGAAGGGAAGAGGAAATGTACAACAAGAAAAAATTATACACTGGTAAATTTTGTTCTAATCCCTTCTCCTCCCATTATTGCTTCCCCTTTTTTTGGGTTTCTTTTTTGTTTTCTGTGTTTTATGTATTATTAGCTTTAGCATAATTTTGACTGAGAAAATATGTAGCTGATAGGACGGACTAATTACACTACCTAGAAGAATTAATTACACCATCTGTGACTGACAGTGGAGCCTGACTCGTTGCTTCCTGGTAGATGGAGCTACAACACCAGCTGCCCCGAATCTTTCCCTGTAGAAGGCAAAAGAGGAACTACTGTAGGAAACATCGTTTAAAAGCCATTACTTCTCTTTTTGAGCAATTTAACATCACTGGGTGACCTAGCCTGACTGGCCAAGACAGGGACGAGGCTCACCCGCCTTCCCTTGGGATCTAGAAAGGAAATATTTCTACACCTATCCTGGCCCTCTGCTACTTGCAATCAGCTGGCTCAGTCAATCCTAGGAGCTAAAACGGGCCAGGGCCCATTTGCAAGGCAAGTGGCACAGTGTGGCTCATGTCCCTGTAGCTACCCTCCTCTTCTACCCCTTCACACCTCCTGGGACCAGTGCCTGGACAAAGCCATCCCTGAGCTGGAGCCAGGCTTTGTCTGTGAGCTGGCACAGGCTAAATCTGTGCCGGGGCCTGTGCTAACAACGTGGTGGTCAGGACGATTGCAGGACAGCCAGTGCTCTGGCCCTGCCCAGTCTACTCACAGAGACTCTCAAGATCGGCATTTGCTCTTGTTCCCCTACTCCAGCAGAGGTGGAAGGGCAGGCTGCTCTCTCAGCACTCACTGTGGATGGACAAGAAACCACAATGCCTTGGGGAAGAAGGAGGTTGGAGGCAGTGAGGTTTTGCCTCACTGGAAGGACCACATCTCTTAGAGGTTCACCCATAGAGTCCCACCAGCCTGCTGCTGGCATGTCATCAGCAATGGGCTCTGGCTGCAGCCCTGGAAAGGATGGTGGCAGCTTTGGTCCCTGTGGACAGCTGAAAATCTCTCCTGGTTTCCGTCCTGGCTTACAATGGACCTGCTGAAGATTGTCATGGCTGAACGTGGGTGATGGAAGATTTGTTCAGATGCACAGCCTTGAATGTGTGTTTTCAGCTAAGGGAGGGGAGTGGTGCCCACATGGGTCAGGAAACTTTAAATAGTCATGCTTTAAGGTAGCTGTTCCTGCCCTTTTTGCCTCCAGCTCTGCTGCAGTTCTTTTCCTCCCACTCCTCTTTTAAGCCCACTCAGCTTACACAGGATAAGCTGTTGTAGTTATGATGTTAGAGCAAACCTCTTGACTGCATAAACACATCCCTAACTAAAATTCAGGACCCTGAGCATACAGTTGTATGTAAACCCCCTTGCTGTTTTTCACGTGCACATTACATGGATGAAAAAAACTGGACTCCACAGCCCTCAATCCCTAGTTTAGACCAGGGATCTGGTTTCTCTTGTTGCTGAACAACCCAACGCAGTGATCCTTAACCTGAGAAACCCTAATACTTCTCCAGGTAACCAAGGAAGAGCTCAAGAAAGACATCCACTGAGATCTGATGTTTGCCTGACTCAGTTTTGCCCCAGGTCTTGAACAGCATCCAAACTATATTTTGATTAAACCTCTAGGAAACACACACTAGCAAGAAACAGACAGATCCTGGGGAATTCCCAGGCGCTCAAAGGGGAGGCGAGCTTTATTTTAGACCGGGTATTGGGAAAGGTCCAGGATGGTGACAAGGGACTGTCAATGCACAAAGATGCTCTGGCCACATACAGGGGGTAGGCAGGGTGCCGAGAGCAGCCCACAACTCTTTAAAGGGCTTTTTTTACATCATGAAATTCCTTGGTGGGGGCTGAGGTACCAAAGTACTAGTCCTGCACTGCCAGAGCAAGAATTCATGTCTGGCTCATGGCAAATATTTGCATAGATGCATTTCACATGGAAGAAACTTCCTGAAATTCTCCTCTTCTGGAAAGGAAAGGAGCTATGGAAAGCAACAAAACTCAGTGGGTTTTTTTCCTCTTCCCAAGTAATCCTTTGGCCTCTCATTCTCATAGAAAGGAATGTTCCACCTCCAGCTTGGGCAGTACTTTTGCCTGGAACCTATAGCCACTTCCAGCTCCAAGGACACACTACCAGTTTCTATTGGAATGACCATTTTTTTCAGCTTGCCAAGTTCTGTATCTGTGGGTGAAGGGTGGAAAAAGATCAGGCTGGTGCAGGAGCCGAAGAGCAGAGAGGAGACGTGGCAGTGAAAGAAGATGACCAAGAAGCCAGAGCATGTCTAAGGAAAGTGTGTCTATATGAAGTAAAAGAATGTCTGATGAAGGGGAACAGAGTCACTGGGGAACAATAGGACAAATCTGGGGAACAGCAACAGAGTCGCAATGAGTGAACGAAATGAGAGAGGAAAAGAGGAGCAGATGCACAGAGAAAAGACAGGGAGACACCAGTCTGCTGTTTGCAATACTGGAAATAGTAATGGGGTGAAGGATTTGGATCTGGTACAGGATATTCACGCACACATTTTCCAGAAGCTGTTCCTGTGTTTTCAGCTGGGTATTTCTGTGACCTTGAAATGTCACTTTATTTCTTTATACGATAGCTTGCTTACTTGTCACTTGGAGGTAGTGATAATATTTCCATCACAGGAGCATGGGTATGCTTAAACAAAAAGCTTCAAGATCACAGGTGGAAGTGCAAAGTATTGTCACATTTAGTCGAATTTCACAGATACACATGTATAGGTGTGCTCAGATGACCATATGTATATCGGTAACTACACATATGTAGGTATAAATATATTACAAAGATATGTATCTCTTTTTTTATTTATTTAGGCCAAGCTGACATTTCATGGTTGCTTAGCTACCAGAGAACAATAATGAGAATCTGTTTAGTATCTATTGCATGGAGAAGGGAAGGGAGAGGGCAGCTGGCTATCATGTCAGACACAACCACTTGTCGGGTAGATTAGCCCTTTTGGTGGGAAACATGGAGAAAGGCAAGAGAGATCAAAGCTGAAAGGAGTTCAGACAGGGAGGCAACGAGCTGGGGTGAGTAGTGTGTGTAGTTCTTGGTGTTCCTGTGGCACCTCTGTGAGTGTGAATCAAAGCTCAAGTCATCAGGAGTCATGAAGTGTTCATTACTTTCATGACATATGCCAGCTCACAAGTTAAACAGACATTAGCAACACCATAAGTGGTTACAAAATCTACCGCTCTTCATTCTGGACCTCTGCTTTCCTGATCCCCATCCACACCGATACTGGCACCCTTGCTTCAAAACAAATGTCTTTGCTAACTGCAAGGAAGAAGGAGGTTTTGCCAGTCAGAGCAAAAAGTACCACAGAAGTAAAAAGCAACAAAAAAGAACATTATGCCCTCCCAACCGCATTCGTTCTCTCTAAGATTTGCCTCCACTGCAGCTCCCAACCATATCAAAAGTTGCTTGGCCTGATTTTGTAAACTCATGGAACAGTCTTAAGGTTCAGGAACTCATCTCACTCTTTCACTTCATGCTGAAGGTAGTCTGCATAAATGTTGCTGATGGAAAACAGCTTTTCCAGATTGACATCTAGTGTTGCCAGCTCTCACACAAGCCCAGAAAGCTTAATGAGGGAGCTTGAATTTGTCCCAGGACACCATAAGAGTGGTTTATGGTTCACCATTCCCTTGCGAATAGAACTTCTGGAGTTCAACATTCCCTGAAGGCACGTCTAACAGTAGACAAGGAGGTTAAGAGAAATGTAAAGATATAATGTATTTGCTACAATCCATATATTAAAAATAGAATTGCTAAGCTTAGAGATAGACATACAGCAATTAAAGAAAACCAGACTTTTGCTACAGTTAAGCTGCCAGAAGTTCACTTGCTGCTACATCCAATTAAAAAGATGCTAGAACACAGTCCTTGGATCAGGGATCCAAATTTCAGGCAAGACCCTTGTCCTGGATATTGCTCAGACACATACTGGATATGTTACTTATTTTAAATCCATAGTTCCCTCACAGGATTCCACTGAGAGTTAAACCTTCTTCCCATTCTCCCCAATCTCCAAGAACTCCCTATGACTCATAACATTAATATTTAATCAAGGTATGTTAACATTTCTTCCAAATGATTATTGACTGTCCTAACTTTAGAGATGCTGTTGTTGTGCCTTGATCATATCTAGGAACAACTCCTGACAAGATAGTGAAAAAACCTCTCTGCTGGTGAAGTTAAACACCAATGTTTAACTTGACTCCAAACAAGCTGTTTGCATGTTCTTAAAGAAATATTGCTAAGACTATCAGAGCATATGTCTGGTACCAGACCCAAAGGACGACCCAGCCCAGTGCTCTGACTGCAATGGAAAAAAGCAAAGGCTTAAGCAAAGACAGTGCAAATATACAGTGATCCTTCTCCCACTGTATTCTCCCAGCAGCCAGATATCTGCGTCTCAGAGTTCTCCTGAGCCAAAGATCACATCTGCATCAGTGTCTTTCATAGATCTTAATGGCCTTTTTTTTCCCATAAATGTGTCAAGATGCTTTTAGAACTATTTATAATTTTGCCCTCCACACCATTCGGTGAATTCCACAGTTTAAGCATGCACCAGATGAAAAAAGTGCCTCTTTTTGGTTTTGACTGATAAGTTTACTGGGGATTCCTACTTTTCATATTAAGAGAAAACTGTTGTTTCCTACCTGTCTCTGTGATCCTCCTAGACCTCTGTCATGTCCTATTCAGACATCTCTTTTCCAAGTTGAAAAGTCCTAACACCCTGCCAAATAAAAGGAAGGGTTCAAATCTTGCTGGTTTATGAGCTGAAACATTGAAAAGTGCACAGAAGTGTAGAAAACGATATAGACATAGTATGAAGTAGATATACATTATACAAATATGTTAATGAAAATAGCATGTGCAGTCCATTACCAGCTCTTGATGAAGTCTGGACAGGATAGCAAACAAGCAGCCTTGGGCAGAACAGTGTGCTTGGGACAAACCATGCCTGCCCCACTATTGAAGGATGTTGTTACATCAGAGCAGTAAAAGCAAACATTTGCTCGTAATTCAAACTAGTTTCAGTTCAGCTAAACTGATCCCAGAATCAGCTGCGCTGCCACAGAGATCAGGTGTCTGCTATATTTCTATCAAGCCCATTACAAAGCCTGTTCCACGTGAGGCTGAAACCCATACAGCAAAAGTGGCTCTGGCTGCCTGAAATCTGATCTAAATTACAGCTCTGGCAAGTTTTAGATGAAGCTTAACTGAGCAGGTTTTTAAACTACTTTGAATTTTGGAGGCATATTCTCCAAGTCTGGAGTTGTTGGGTTGGGGGTTTTTTTGCTGTACTCACGTACCCAGATAAGTACAAAATATTGCTTTTTAATCCCCTCTGCAGGACATAAGTCCTCTTACTGCCTCACCAACCTACCTTCTAGGCTGTGCCATATCATGCTGGAGGCAAAGTGTATGACATATAGGAGCTAAAGAAACTGCAAAAGAAAGACAAAAGACCTGAAAATGTCCACTGGCAAATTATAACCCAACTTTATTCTGCAGCCTATACCCTCAAAGATTGTTGCACCTAGAGCTGGATGCTTGTGAGAGATATTGAAGTGACCCTTGACTGTTATACTGCCTACCTACTTAGCAAGACTTATTTACTTCATGTTCATCATGCAATCTGAAATCATCCAATAATAACTATTCTAAAAAAGTCAACCACGTTTTCATATTTAATGTACATACTGTAGCTAAATAAAACCACTTTCGAGGGGTAAATAATTGCAGAGGAAGAGAAAAATTCAAGAGCGTAGGCTATGAAGATGCACTTTCAGCTGAAATGTTTTAAAAAACGATTAGTTGAGGCAGAAGAGCAGGAAAGCTGTTCTTACATGGCTAAATCAACTCTAGAGGAGGGTTTCACACTAACTGTGGTAGAAAAGTAGAAGAAAGCAAGGCGATACACATGAAGGAAGAGGTGGGAAGCAGGTTATGGTTTCAGAGATATAATAGACAAGAGCAAGGAACCTGAATCAGAAAGTTGCCTCACCCTGGGTCTAGGGGCAAGTCCCTTAATCTCTGCTGTCTGACAGCTTTTCCATTTGTAGCAGGGGGATGGATCTTACAAATGGGGCATTGTGAGGATTAATAGTGCGAAGAGGTTTAGGAACATAAGTCCAGTACAGCCAACCACAAGGAGTGAAAAAAAACACAGGAGCTGGACTCCAGAAAAGTCATTACAAGGTCTTCATATTTTTTTCCTCAGGAAATGGCGCTGTGTTTGAACTGCCTGTGGAGCACCCTAGTCCCATCTCCCCAGCGTGTAACATTCAGAGAGTCACCAGCGTTCCCAAAAGCAGATGGTGACTTCGCAGTGGTTCTGTCTGGACACTCAGTGATGCAGAAAATCCAGCTCCTCCCCACAGGTGTCGGTGATTTCCCACACGCACACCTCCTCATCTGCAAGTAGTGAATTATTCACTTCTCAGCCCCACCTCTCCCCCCATTGTCCCAGCTCATAGTTGTCCCCATTTCTCCCCCTTACTCCTTGGCACACCTCTGACGAGATTCTTCTTCGCTTTCCTACCCCTACCACAACCTACCACATGGGTTGCAGTGAAACAAGGTGGAATAGGATGGGGTAAAACCACAGCAGCGTTCAAGCCTTCCTGCTTTTTTCTTGCCCAAAGGAGATAAGAGTTTGAAATCTCACTTAATCTCTTTTCTAAGCCTGGTACTACAATGCTAAAAGTGAGTGGAGCAAAACAAAGTCAACCCATTTTCCCCAAAAGGTGACAAGGGAGAAGCATTACGCAGAACATCTGCTCCCTCCACTGTCTGCTGACAGAAGGTCATCTGTCTGTTCTCCCAGGTTAAAACCATGGTTTTCCAGTCTTTTTCAGAATCAACAAAAAACAGTAGCCATCTGCTCAGTGAAACAAGGGGCATTGTTGGGACCCATGACCTGGCTGGAGATGTAAGGCAGCACAGGCCCAGACCACAGAGAACGAGCATGAGGTGACGTTGGGACCTTTTCCAAACAGACCTGCTGGGTGGACAGGCTAGGCAAGGCCAGGAAAAGGTGTGAAATAAGGAGAGCATGCAAAAATCATGTCCTGAATCATGGAATCACGGAATCACGGAATTTTCAGAGTTGGAAAGGACCTCTAGAGATCATCTAGTCCAACTCCCCTGCTAAAGCAGGATTGCCCAGAGCACATTACTCAGGACTGCATCCAGGCGGGTCTTGAAAATCTCCAGAGAAGGGGACTCCACAACCTCCCTGGGCAGCCTGTGCCAGTGCTCTGTCACCCTCACCGTAAAGAAGTTTTTCCATGTATTTGAACAGAACTTCCTATGTTCTAACTTGTGCCCATTACCCCTTGTCCTGTTACTGGGAACCATTGAAAAGAGCCTGGTTCCTTCCTCCTTCAACCCACCCTTTAGATACTTGTACGCCATAATAAGGTCTCCCCTCAGCCTTCTCTTCTCCAGGCTAGAGTCCCAGCTCTCTCAGCCTTTCCTCATAAGGCAGATGCTCCAATCCCTTAATCATCTTAGCTGCTCTTCGCTGGACTCACTCCAGCAGTTCCCTGTCCCTCTTGAACTGGGGAGCCCAAAACTGGACACAGTATTCCAGTTGTGGCCTCACCAGTGCAGAGAGAATCACATGGGAATTGCTCTGTTGGGGAGAAGAAGAGAGCAAAGCAGGAGAAAGGTGTTGCAATGGACAAAGAGGATCTGAAGTAAAAAGAAGGGCTTTTCTGGAAGTAGAATTGAGTCAATTGGCATGCACAGGTCATACAAGTTACCCTACCTACAATGACACCACCTCAGGGTTTGTCCCCACAGAAGCAGCCCGGCCTAGATTTGGCCAGCAGTGGGACGAGCAGCAGGAGGAGACAAAGCTGGAGCTGTGCTGGTGGCTCTGCAGACAGAGCGCTGCCACCGGAGACAGCTCTGGATGAGCACCTCCCTGAAAGACTGTAGCTGAAGACGCTGTCTGCCAGATGGCCCCGAATTCTTCCCAAAGCTTTGGAGGTTTGTCGTGATTTCCTCCTTTTTTTAGGGCTATGATGTCCTGCCTCATGCAAAATGAGGCTTCGTCTGCTTTAAGCAGTAGTGAGGCAGACGGCTCGGAGAGCTCTCGGCATGGGAGATTGCCGTTTCTCTCCAGCGTTCGCAGGTAGCAGTAACACTGCTCACACCAAAGGCAGCCACCACAGACTGTTGTGTCCAGTGGGGATGAAGCATGTCTCCCTGGGGAAGGAAGAAATTTGCCCTGTGGAGAGCAGTCTGGGTCAGGAGAACTTGTTCAGGTCAGGAAAGGAGACTAGAAAGCACAGAGGGGTGGTTTGTAAAGCCAAAGCGGACTAGGACCGTGACAGATCTCAGATGAAGGGGCCGTCACCAAAGCAACATGGTGTGCAGGGGACCAGAAGTGGTAAAAACAAAGAAGAAAGAGGAGGAGATGAAGTGGAAAAAGGAGGATGCTGCATGGCAGAAAAAAAAGCAGATGAGATGGGAGAATGCAAGCTGGATAAATGCTATTCTATGCCCACTCCTTACTGAGCAAAAGCACTTTGAAAATAAGTCATTATAATTATGAACATAAAGAAATAATCCCAGTTTTGCTCTATCATCTGTCCGTTTGGTTGAGAAATGTCAGATGCTCGGGGAGGGGAGGAGGAAAGGTTGACATCAGACAACATCCATTTGTAAAATTGTATCTGCCAGTTTCCCAGCAGCTGTGATCTCCAGTTAATATCAGGAGTGAATGTGAAAGGCTGGACAGAGGGGAGCTTGGGGTGGAGGAATTATGATTTTCAGTTCTCCCGAGCAACACTTGGCACTAGAGCCAGCACTTGATAATGAATTGACTCAGTCGCTAACTCGCATAGGCTCCCTCTCTAGTAATGGACTCCTCTCTCATTAGCAAATACAACTGGCAGCAAAAATAAACACACTTGCACCCTCCCCCTCCTGTGCTGCTGACACAGCCCCGACTGACAGATCTCACAAGTATATCAATGAAAGGAGAGGACAGTTGCTGTTATCAGCCGGCTTGAACACGGGACGGAGCTAATAATAATATCTTACATTTACACAGTGTCTTTCTGTCACGATCCAAAGCACCACAGAGAACAAAGAGTGGTCCAGCGAGCTCTGAATGGTTTGCAGTAAGTAAATTTGAGAAAGGGCTCTCATTCTAAACTTCTCTGCTCAGTTGCTCAAAGAAGCCGTATTTTAAGTTTATTCATTTTCTGCTAGCACTGACAGTGAACGATAGCCAGAGTTAACGGCCTAGAAAGGAGAACAACAGAAAGCAGCCAGGCTTTGTTTTGTTTGCAAAGTGAACAAAGTCCCAAACAGTTCCTTTGGTCCTGAAGCCCGACTGCAGATACCTGTGCCTCATCCTTATGATGAGGTATTCCGGCAAGCCTCAGGAAAAAACTGCAAAGATGTTATGCCCGAGTTAGCTGAGAACGAGAGGGGGAGAGAGGGAAGGAAGCATATTTGCTGCCTTTAAAGAAATAATTAAGCAGATCTTTTTGCACTGAAGTTCAAGTATTTGAGATTAACAGTTCAGTGAGGAACTGTCATTACACCAGATCATAATGAAGGAAAAATCTTCACCGTTTCAGAAGTGTGTCTAGGCAGTAGCCACGTACACATACAGTAACACCAGAACATTATGCACAGAACATGCCCAGCAGCCTGCAATGGCAGATGCAGTTTTGTGCAGAAGCAAAGCCTCTACTTCCCATCAAAGATTATACATTACAAAAACTTCAGCAAAGAACCATTATGCACATACTCCACAGTCTATGTCTGAAGACACTATTTTGAGCAAGAGCCGTATGTAAGTCTTCCAGCACACAGTGTTCTGCATGCATTATCCCACTTCACGTTACTCACTGCACATATCCTCCTGCCTGAACTGTCAGCTATAATCTCACCAAAAAGGGCAACGGAGTTGAACCCATTCCCCTAGTGTTTAATATCATGGAGTCCATCCCCTTTTCCGGGATTCAGTTTCTCTCCTGGGTGGGAGGGTTTCTGGCAAGGCCCCACATTTTCCACAGCAGCAGAATATCCTATGGAATACATTTTATTTCTTCTTAAACTGCAGAACTGCGTTCTTCATTCTACTTTAAGGTTGTAAAGAAACCTTAAAGTACCAAACAGATGTAATCTGATGCCATGCTGTCTTCCTGAATCCATGGCCAGCATGAAAGCATCCTTTTCCGTTCTCTTCCAGGGAGGTTTTATGCACGAGCCAGCTCTGTGGCTCTTCAGCCCTTGTGAGAAAGGCATAAAACCTTCTGTTTTCCTTACTGCTATCTAGTCCTAATTAAAACAAAAATATTAGTTCTACTACGTTCATCTTAATGGAGAAAACAGCTAAATGAACCTGGCGTTCCTTAGCCCCAGTAAGGACTGTGGCTGATTTACCACACCCCAAGTCGCCATCGCTTCTCTCATTGCCTTCCCTGTCAGCTGGTTCAGCAGTGAACCGCAACCAGTGCAAAAACTCATTCCATGTTGAAAACAGAGATGCTATGCAAAATAAAATCAATTAACCTCAATATTGTTAATGAAAAGGACACAATATTAACCCGAACATTATCATCTTATATGCAAATACATGATTCATTTTTTTTAGAATTCCTCTACAAATTGCACATGCTGTGGAAGGTAGAGAGTTTTCCAGAAGCATTAAGATCCGGTCAATGGTAAAACACAAGTTTTGTTTCTAGCAGCTGGGTGACAAGACCATCTCAGAGCTGGTTCCTGCAAAGAATCCAGCCTGGCCAGTTCTTCCCCAGTCACTTCTCTCTTCTGCTTAGCCAGCACACCCCACCTACTGGCATATGTTCTTCACCAATGCTTCTAGACAGGAGTTTGCGGACATCAGCTTGTGGACTTGAAGAAAAGGGCATCAAACTCAGATCAATTAAACTGGCAGGAGTGAGTAGCATTAGGTGCTGGAGGCTGCCAAAATCTCAGTCCCTTGGAGGCTGCAGATAGGATTTTCTGCATGGACGAAGGTCCTAGAGGAAGTAGAGAAAAAGTGAAAATGTTTCTTTAGGAAGGAGGAAGAAGAGGAAGGAGACATGAGCCAATGCCCACCTTTCAGTTCAAACTATAAAGAACACACCTATTCCTCCTGAATGCTCTGAGGCTGAGATGGAAAGCTGTCAATTTTTCTTCCCAGTCTAACTGTGGTACCATGTTTTGCACAAAAACCCATCTGTTGTTGATGTTCAGCGTGCTCGACAGTTCTCTGTTCCCCTCCACCACAAGCTGTTGCTGTAGGGTTCAGTTCTTCTTATCCCAAATCTCATTTGCTTTCTGCAGCCAACAAGCTGCAGCTCCGAATGACTCCTAAAGAGAACAGAAGACATGTGGCTTCTGATCTTGCTGATGGAAGTATTTGCTTTGTAACCTTTATCTTTCTTCTGTTAGCATACAGGAATTCCTCTGTGTATAAAGACCCCTTTATTTCTGTACCCACCTGCCCCAGATTTTTTCTCCTCCAACCTCCTGCATTGCATTCAGCACATCCTGCCTCCTGGGCCAGACCCTTCTGATAACATCAGGTGAACAGAATAGGAGCAGCTCTATAATAGCAATTACGTTTGTTTTAAATCTATATTTGTCATGCCAGTGTGCAACAGAGAAGATTTAATTAGCCAGTGAAGCTTGCCTTTGGTATGTTTTCATGAATACAGTAAGAGTTTTGACGCATGACTTCAGGCTACTACAACAAACAAAGAAAACACACCATGAAATTAAGAAATATAATAATATACAAGAGAAGGCACTTGGCTGCTTTTATACATTTCACCAAGAAATGGGCCACCACCAAACCTGGATTAAGCTGCTAAATCTGGGGACTTATTTTAATTCAGATCCAAATTTTGCACTACAGTTTCAGTTAAATGCTGGAAAGAAGTTAATTGCACATGAGATGGCTGCACAGAACCCTGTGCGGAAATGAGGAGGGAGAAGAAAGCACAAGTGACGAAAGGAATGGCCCTGATGTGACACATTAACAAAACCCCGGGGTTGTTTTGCATTATTTTCATGGCAAGGGCTGCAAAAAGACTGCTGTGCCAACCTGGAGAGCACCAGAACACAGCATGACCCTGTCTGTATCTCTGCCATGCTCCTTATTACGGGTCTGTACAACTCTGACGTGGACCTACCCAGCTGCACAAGTCTTCACACAGCTCTTTGGAGCAGAGGTATGTCTTGCTGGTGTCAGTGATGTAGTACAGATGAGTAATATTAAGATTCAGCATCGAGTCAAAGCTGGACTTTCCATTCACCTCCTCTAAGCAGCTGCAAAATGGCATTCTTGGGGTAGTCAGACCACTTCTCAGTGAAGGAGGTCTTCAGGTCTGCCCAGGTATACCTTTGACCCAGTCCTAACTGTCACATATGTCTTGCCTGACCTTCTCTGATGAGCAGAAGTTAAATGATACATTTGGTTTTGCAGGGATGTTATAAGGATTCATGATTTAACATTTACACTTCCCTACACACACTGCTGTGTGATGTCATTTATTATCTTTCAGTCTTCCATTCACGTTAAGAGGAGAAATCAAACACAAAACCCCAGTTTCAGACCACCGCAAGGAAAACAATACAGCCCAAATTTCTAGCAACCGCTTTCAATTTTGCCTACCGTGATTTCTAGCTGATAGACTTCCTCTCCTGGCTTTCAGAAATGCTGGTAAGCTGCAACCTGAAGGAGAAGCACTACATCAGCAAGCTTTACCAGGTGTGGTTCTGCTGGCAAATTCCTTACAGCTTTACTGTGACTGCAGCATCCATTAATGTATGTCTGTCTTTGCCACTACTATTTCCACATAGCACAGCATGAGAAAGACAAGCAGACACCTGGGGTTTGCATCCAGGTGTGAGCAGCTGGGGCTTTTTCGTGTGATTCAGGTTACGAGGAAGACACACTCGGACCACATGGATGAGGAGCAGTGTGGGAAGGTCTTACAAAAACTGGCTCTGTCACTCCAGGGCTGAAGAGAAGATTTCATTCTCCAAGAGTTGCCAATCTAGTACTTTTTTGCTAGTGATAATATTTTCTAAGTTTAAAAATAAACTTAGTGAAGTATGTGCTACCTAACAATGTATGTCTCTCCAGTCTCGAGAAGGGAGAGAAAAAAAAAAAAAAAAGAAGAAAAACCAGACTGAATATCAAGCACTACAAACCAGTATCAGGTATTACCAAATTACAGCTTAATATGTTTCAGGTATCCCATTTAGAGCTTCAGATCTTTCAAGGAAATAGGTTTTCCCCACTGAGAAATGTATATGCAGTGAAATTAAAGCAACTTTAGCCCCATGTGAACTAAAAGTAGGTTGGATATCTATTTTAAATAATCACCCAAATGTTAATTTTTCATGATGGAAGGAAGACCTGAGAGGAGAGGAACATTCTCTTCTTCTAACCCTCATGTTCACCTCCAAACTACTGTCTTAGCTATTCAAGCCTGGGGTGTAATACAGCATGTGGTTTAATACATAACCCCCTGCTTTCATTGCTATTTGTTGTCTTCAGAGACAGGAAAAGGCACCAGTGGCCTGGAGAGCCCTCTTTGAATATTTGGGGAACCATCCGTGTGCCATCTAGCATGAGAGGAAAATGAGATGCCAGGGTGAGGGGGAGACCCTTGGTGTACGTCCAACCATTGATACCCAAACCCTTCTTCTGTCTGACGTCCATCCTCCCTCTTCCCTTCCTAGCTTGGCAGGCAGATCCCGCAGGAGTGCTGGCATCCCGGATGGCCGTGGGGTTGGGACCTGGGTCCCCGCTGCGCTGCGTGTGGGACTCCTCCAGCTCCCCCCACACTGCCCTTCCACGCACAAGAGGGAAAAAAAATCCGCAGGCAAAGGAGGAAGGCAAGTGCTGCTAAGTGGCTCATTGGTTTCTATGGCAACTGGCTCCGCTCTACTCCAGCTGCTTACCCCACAGTCCCTCTGTCACCCTATTTTTAGCTGAAAAATCAAAGAAAGAGGAAAATCGGTGGGGGTTTGGGGAGGAGAGAGTTGGGAGACCTTCTTGCTTTTTGCAGAGGGGAGGCTAATATGGATGCAAGCTTGTCTTGTTTTTAATCACAAGTTAAATCTTCACTGAGGAGGCTTCCTATGGGATTCCTCGGACTCGATGCACTGTCAGGTTCCATATTTGCCAAGACCATGAAGCAGCGTGCAGGCGAGGCAGCCCAGCTATCCCCCCATGAGCGTGCGAAGCAGCTGGGCTGTGAATTTGACCTTGGCATCAAAAGCGGAAAGAGCAAGAAGGCTTTTCCTTACTTGGGAAAAAAAAACTCACCCCTCCCACAACCCAACACAATGAAATGATGGATGTCAGCACGCCAACGTTTTCTTAACTCTTTGATCTGAAAAGTTATTTCCTTTTTTAAAAGAAGTTGAATCAATCCATGATCTCCCTGTCCTCACAATGGATGCAACAGGTTTTGCTCAAATATCTCATCAATGGAAGACCCAGAACCAAATTTACCTGAGCTGTACCGAGGCTATACTTTAGTTCATGGATTTTGGTATTGGAGACTCTGATTGTTGAACTGCAATATATCTGCTTGTAAATCTAGAGCAAAGATATTTTAGCCTGCAGTTTTAGTGTGCATAGGAGTGTGTGTTCACAAAAGCATAGGTCCCTCAGCCTCTTCTGACTGCCTTGCTGAAATGGATGTTCCTAAGCACAGTGAGGCACAGCTATACTTTTAGCTTCATTCTCCACCATCTCCCCAGAAATTCTAGAAATTTTATAATGAAATATTGCAATTAACCTCAAAATAATAATCCTTAAACTCCAAACCAAGGCAGACTGGTGCCATAAACGTCTATATTCACTTTCTTCATTTCAATTGCTGTGACATTTGATGCTTGTCTCCAAACTATTCCTGCTAACAGCATTGTGGAGGTCTACCTTTGTACCACTCATTTTCATTTGCTGCCATGAGAAGGGATATTGATCTGTGTATCTCTGTTCACACAGCAAGGCTTCCCATTTTGGAGCTGTGATATTGTCAGACTAAGAGGACAAGGAAAAGATCAATGATTTCTAACAATGATCACTTTTAAGAGGAAATGCATTGGTAAAATGACTTACCAGTCCAAGTATTGCATTCGCAGCCTCTGCAACCAGTTCTATATCCTGGCAGGCATTAACACTCTTGCTGTAGATAAAAGCAGTATATTGGGAGGGAATCGTCCACTTTAAAAATGTTATTTGCTATGGCATGTGAAGGTACAGACCGTCCAGGACTTACGAGAAACCACACAAACGGAGCAGGACACAGCTGACAGAGTCTAGCAGTGTCCACACCAAACAGCGTAGGAATCCTCAGGACACGGGGAGGGCTGGGGGCTCCCCAGGGACATCCCATCACCCCAGCCAGGGAGCAGGGCAGATGGGGAGCACCAGGAGAAGCCCCAGCCCTGGGCATCAGGTACCTCCCCAGTGCAGTGGCACTGGGGCTGGGCAGGGCTGTGGGGAGCTGGAGATCGGCCCTGCTGCAGTGTCGCTGGGGCTGGGACTGATGGCCCTGGGGGGCTGAAATGGGGTTCTGGGACCCAGGCAGGGTGTGAGGAGCCCCAGGAGATGCTGGACAGGGAAAGCCAGGGCTGGTGGTGCCCTCAAAGCCCTGAACATAAGTTGTAGAAGGAGGCACAAGAAACATTTTAATTCCTAGAAAATTGGAGACTGGCTCACTCTGTAAAGCCACTAGGATTTTTTTCTTTGGTTTGTGGCCTCCAGAACACCCAGTGGCAACATGCCTTGTGGCTTAATTACCACTGTGCAAAGTATTTGAGTACTGTATTTGCCAATTTTTCCCTGAATGGCCCTTCATTAGTTTGTGGAGAGACATAAAGAAAAGGTGTTCCCGACAGACCTCTTCTGCTACATGTTACTTGAAACACTTTGATCAAGTCCCTTCTCACTAAATTTCATTTCTTGAAGCCACTACCAAGTCCATCCTCCCAGGGAACCTTGTAAAACCCATTATCAAAATCTGCCCTGGCAGGAAACAACACACTCGCCTTATAACCCGCCTGCCTCCTGCATCCCTGCAGTTTGGTGGGGGGTGTCAGGATGAAAACCTACACAAGAAAGCAGAGAGAGGACTCAGAACTACAAATCTTCCTCTGGTAACACTGGGAGATGAGAGAGCCCTGAGAAAAGGACAAGGCCAGTGGGAGAGGTTGAGAAAACCCAGACACGTGATCAGGCTCATCTGCAAGAAAAACTTGCTTTAGAAGGCCTCTGGTCAGCCCAGAAGAGATGCAGAGGAGAAGAGATCATCTGCAGTGAGGGGCACCAAAGGCAAAAGTAGAGGTGACCTGAAGGGAAGCAGCGAGGCATGCCTGCAAGGCAAGGAGGAAGAGAGACCAAGAGAAAACACATGCCAGTAAGCATACACGCACAGCCAGCATAGACGGCAGCCTGTGCTGGGTGGTGATGGATAACCTCGTGCCCTGAGCTGTAAATGAAAGGGTGAGCAACTCCTTTTAAAAGGGACAGTCTAGGATGGAAGCGAAAATAATCGAATGTGCATCCTCAGTTGTGTCTAGAGGTTAGCTAGAGAGGTGGAAGCTCTGTGACTCCCAGACAAGTGACTTTACTAAGGAACTGTGTCCCATTTGCAAAATTGGAGGCTATGATCCAGACCTTCCTTGTAGAGTATTTTCATATCTACAGATGGAAATCACCAGCTCTAGGTGGTGATTCTGATCGTTATTTATTCTGCTTTCTGACAAGAGGAGTGTACGAGCACTTCCAGATGAAGTGTGTGTGCACATTTAATATTCATTTATGGCAAGTAGTCATGTGCAGCCTTGACATTTGTTTTCCACATATACTAGCAACAGGAAACTTGAGCCTTTGAATGTTTATGAGAAATGAGCACACATGCAAACAATGCTGACAGAAGATGATCTTCTTTAAAACCTGCCTGTTTTCATTTCTTTTGCATTTCTCATTTGTCCTTATTCAGCACATTTTAACCTGCAAACTGTATCCTCAAAAGGTCATAGGAAACTCAGACTGTGAAATAAAGATGAGGCACTGCAAAGATGGTACTTAGTAAGACATACAGACTGAGCCTGAGAGAGATACTTGGACAGAAATCTTAAAGAGGTCTGACCATAGTGTGAGGTTGAGGTCTGTCCACAGTGTAGGTCGATAAAAGAACCCCCCACTCTGCAATGGGGACCCTTAGCTCTATCTCCACCATAAACTAGAAGATCAAGCTAAAAAGAAAAAGCTGTAACAATTCTTGAATGAGAACCAACCCCATGGAACAGCTCTTGCATCTGTACCTCCAGATAGCCCATGGCAGCAAGACTATACAAAACTCCTCAGTTTGGGTGACACAGCCTAAAATTCAGGACTGACTCATTCACAGAAGTCCCAGGGCTGTCAACAAACACGTCTAGAGCAACCACAAGACATCAAAGTCTATTCATTCTGCAGAGCTCTTGGATAAATCCCTCCAGATAGCGGTCCTCAGGAGGGCTGAGCTACAAAGGTGATGGGTATCAGAGACCACACCAACACCTGATGTCTCTCTAATGATCTCAGATCCTTCAGCCTCAGGGAAAGCAAGAGAAATCCAAAACACAGACAGAAAGAAGACGACTCTCCTGGAGAAAGAAATAAACTCTTTGGATTATCCCATCTGGCAGATCTTGTTCATGGGAGATACTCAAGGGAAGAAAGGAGAAAGACAGATGAACACCTTTTGCATCTTCTTCGTAAGGACTGCTAAACTATTTTGCATTAGAAAGATGTTCTTTTGTCAAGGATAACTCCATGGCCATCAGAACTCTTTTAGCAATGTCATGCATGGACATTTACCATCTGCTGTGTTAGACCTTATCCGAGCTTGATCCCCTTAATATCAAGCAAGAGTGACATGTAACATCTAGTCCAGGTGTCATGCCATTTGTGTGCTCTGGGTTCTGGGCACAGAAAAATAGAGGAACTCAATCTCGATGTTGTTTCCTAATCAGTTGTTTTAATGATGCAGAATAATTCCATTACTCCATACAGAGGGGACAGGCGTTCTCTCTTGTCCTTCTGAGGTCTGTTTGCTTGTTTATAATTTGCAGTGGTGATCTTGAGAAGGCTGGTAGAGTGTACAACCAGGCACTCTTCAGAAAGGAGATACATCACTGAGAATTACTTCCTTAAGCCGGCCACCCTCCCCATCACCCAGTGCAAAAGGCCTGTAAGCTAATCCTCACTCTGCCTGACATCCTAAGTCTGCATCAGTCTCATATTTGCAGTAAAGGATTTCATTCAGCGTATTCGCGTCCTTAAAATTCCAGCTACACCTTGGTATCCAGTGACCCTGGTTGCCTTGGCTGCAAAGAGATGGCAGGGGCATTTCAGGATCTTGTGCCAGCAAAGGAAGCAGCATCAGAATGAAACAGGGAGGAGGATGTTGTGTTATACAAGACATCCAGGAAAGAAATTATGCAGGACACTAGCAACATCCTGTAAGACAAGCAGACTTCTAGATGTTGTTTCAGATACTGGCAGTGTCTGAACCATCACAGGATGATGATGCTGTGACTGCTTTTGTGCTTCAGCATCTCCACCAGGAGACAGCTCACAAGGCGCTTACGCTGAAAAGCGGGAAACAGCTGGCTGGAAGTTAGGATTTCGCAGCAGCAACAGCCGTAGGAGTGATCCAACCACCAGGCACAGGTGTGCACTGGAAGACTTTGAAACATGTCTTACAAGCGACTGTGGCTCACCCCTCAAAATAGCCTTTCAATTGGATCAATGAAGACTCAGTTCAGAGAAGTGAACCAACCGTACATCCTGCCAAGCTTGCCAGATGCTAGTCTTTTTTGAGAATATTGCTGCTCCCTGGACTGCCTCTTCTGCCCCATCCTGCACAGGCACATCTTTTCTCCCTAAGGTCTATATTGATAGATCCTCAAGGACTTCTCTCTCTGGTTTACTACTTCAAGACACCTTTGCAGCAAATTACATGGCATCATTCAGCAAGAGACAAAGGTCAAACAACCAGCTTGGGAGTGGGGTAATAACATCATAGTGCATGATGCCTAAAAAGGGCTCTAATAATGGGGATAATGTAAGGGACTGCCATAACAGCAATCTGACAATTTATTGTTGCTATGCAACTTGAGTTGTAAACAGACTTTTGCAGTTGCTTCTTGTTTGTCCATTGAATGCTCAGTGACAGTGTCTGGCAACTTTCCCCCCTCATCACTTCACCTAAAGCAGCAAGAATTCACATGCAGGTTTTGTGCCAGGGTGCCCTCTTCCAGCCACTAGTCTGAGCAAACTGAGATGCAGACACCTACAATGATTTCTCCAGTCTGAATGAGATTCCTGTTGTGCCACACACACACACGAACAGCTACATACATTCACACATATTTCTCCTTTCCTCTGATTTGTTGTGCATCTTCCACATTTTCCTCCTTCCCTACCCTAAGGTCATCATATTGTCAGAGCACTGTCTTTGAAAGCTTTTCCCTTGCTGTGTCCTAGCTCTTGTCATGCCAGTTCACAC
This sequence comes from Vanellus vanellus, assembly GCF_965231255.1. Lineage (NCBI taxonomy): Eukaryota > Metazoa > Chordata > Aves > Charadriiformes > Charadriidae > Vanellus > Vanellus vanellus. Next base: position 55,352,634 of record NC_138905.1, read on the forward strand.
TCTTTTCTAACTTTGTACATGAGGGTCTTTCAGATATTTCGATCTTTCTCCCAGAAGGCTTATACAAAGTGGGGATACATACAGCTATTTGCTCCATCCTGTTTTATTCACCTGTCCTGATACTGCCCTGTCCTGTCTTGAAACTTTGACCAGTTTTAAAACCCTCAAGCGATGATGCCTGCAGCCCTTTCCTTGAGACTCTGACAGTCTGACAAAACTCAGTGGTTAGGGAAGCTGACCTGCTCATCTCCCTGGCTGAAACCTGACTACTCCTAGTGACATCTCTTTGTGCCACCCTCAAAAGCTCTTCCTTGCATACTGGTATCACCTGAATATTAAGGTGATAGTTATTCTGCATCACCATTAACCCCTACTCGTTCCCTATAATCCTTTGATATCACTTCCTAGACAACCCTTGCAGTTCTCACTCAATTTGTTGCTTTTCTCTGAATTCCTTTGCTTTCCATAATCTGTTTTGTGGTGTTGCTTGTGTGAGGTTTAATAGCCGCAGCTCGGAGTTGGCTGCATTTCAGTGGTAGGAGGGGGAACACAGTGAACTGTGAACTGAAACTCCATATAATGTTGCTAGAGATGAGAACAAGTAAAGGGTAAAGGAGGGCTTGCTATGCACGCTATCTCCAGAAAAACATCTTTGCAAATGCGTATCTGTGCAGGCATTGTGGAGATAGGGATTACGTTATGCGGAGGGGAAGAGGAGCTGACTGACAGTAGAGATTTGCAGTCCATATTGATGTTTCACAATTGTGCATCTGTCTGCAGAACAGCCATGGAGCTCTCGAAGTCATTGCACTAAAAAAAAAAAAAAAAAAAAAAAAAAACCAAGGAAAGATAAATCAATAATTTCACTCTCTTTTTTACCACAGCTCAGGGGGCGGAGGAAGAGGTGTCATGACAGCTCACACTAGTGAGAAAATTTTAATCAAAAGAGTCTTCAACCAGAAAATACTACTTTGATAAAATCAACATTTTTCATAAAATCATAAGTACAAATGAAAAATCCCCATGGAAAAGGAGGCTCAAACAAAAGTTTCTGTACTGGAAAGTTTGCCTTAGGGAAAAAAATACCAGATTTTCTTTCAAATTAAAATACTAATTTTGAAAGCAACCTTGGATTTTCGTATCATATTCTACTGCTTGTATTGTTTTTACATTCTTCAGTTAATAATGAGAGACACCAATGTGTTCAATATCCTGCCATTAGCCTGGAACCAGGTTTCTAGGATATTAAAAACAATTGGTCCCTAACTAGTACCCAGCACATTTCTTCTTCAGAGTGTAAAAATTTAAATTGTTTCATTCAGCACAGACTAATAAAGTTGGTACTGCTTTTGATAGAAAACTCATTACTTGGTAGAAAAATCATTTGTTTTGAAAATAAAATATCACCTGTACTAAATTATATAACAGAATATTTAATTATGATGTTCATAGTATGCTATGTTACTGGTAGGATTGCATAACATGCCCTTATATGAGACTTGATTTGGCATAACCTAACCGCATTACAGCTGATATGTGAAACTGTACCAAAATTTAACTGATTTTCAAAACAAAACATCATTTATTTTTTTAAAAGTATCTAATTGAAATGTTCATAATTTTCAGTTCTTAGGAATATATACTGACAACAGTATTTTTATCACGAAGAGTAACAAGAAGCTTTGAAATCATAAAGTTTGAAATTTCTCTCGAACATTTCAAGTTTCATCTGGCTCTCACTTAACCTGTGATTCATTCTTTGTACTAACTCTAAATATCCCTATTTGGAATAGTTTTAAGACTGGAGGCCTTGTCGAAAGCAATCGTCATAAATACAGCACACACTTCATCTTAGCTGGTTCTATCAGCATTTGTCGCTAGATAAAACAGCTCATCAGTCCTCACTTTCATCTCAATTTTAATACTTTTTGTATGCACTCATGGGGATCTCAAAATTATCCCCTTCAGGATATATAAATGAGGATAAAATAAATCAGGATAAATTAAACCAATCTTGCAACCCAACCACACCCAAGAACGAGGAAGGCTTCAACGCTCCCACGGCAGCCCTGCTCACAAAATCCTGCTGCAGGCAGGGCCTGGGATGGAGCAGACACTTTTCCTCCTGTCCTCCGTTCATCCCATTCCGCACCTGGAGAGCTTGGACTTTCCTTTCTAGCACGTGAGAGCAGCAAGAAAAAGATCTCCCATCTGAAAGCTCAAGTCCTCTGCTCTTTCTGCCTCCAGTGACTGCGGTGAAACTGCAGCCCAAGGCCTCCACCTAGTGTCTGCTGGCAAGCTCGGCACACCACCCCGGCCGAAAATGTGGGATGCCAGTGGGTCCCCTGAAGCTTACAGATAAAGAGCACAGGCTTGGTTTATTTTCGAGACGGGAATATTTTCCTCACAATACAAAAACGAGTCTCGGCTCATTATGAACCACCCAAGCTTGGTATGCCCTCACCTAGAACTCAAACACTAGATTCTGGTTTACATGTGGAGAATATGATTATCTTTTTTTCCCCCATCACACAGACACTGCTAAAATCGAAGGCTTTAGGAGGATGTAACACAAAAGAGAAGAGAAACTGGTTGGATTAGGTAGGACTGCTTTCCCACGCCCAATGATCTCTTCTTAACCTTTCTCCATGGTTCTGCCTTCACGCCATGGTCAGCTCCCAAGAAAACTGAAAGACTTTTGTAACTTCTATCCTTACTAACTGAGAGACACATAAAAATTAGGCCTGGCCTCTAGAACAGGTACATGACATACAAGCGCTTTCTTTCCACTTGTCTTTCACTCCCTCCTCCACCTTCATTTCACAGATCTGGTGGGACTTTAGGCAGGAAAAAGAATCAAGGACCCTATCGCCAATTGCTTCTGCCTATCCCTTTCTCCATCCCAAGAAAAGACACTGTGTTTGCTGTTGGGTTTTTATTACCTCAAGGGCAGCTACAGCAGTATGGTCCTGGTAGCTGTCAAAGCAGCACCCTTTCTGTTCATTGTCACCCTCATGTACTGGCCTGGCATGAAACTGTCCTCTACCTTCTCTGGTAAATCCAGGTTTTAAAAATCTCTAGTGCAGGTGTTTCCAAGACCTTTCGCAATAGACTGTTCCTTCCCAGTTTTAAAGTGTCTCTCTTGATCTCTTTGCTTCAGCTACCTTGGAGCAAGACTCCTTGTACTCCCCTGTGCTTTGGTTTATGAAGGCCAGAGGCCATGTTGTCCCTCCAACGCTCGTTATTAGTCATTTGGGCAAGTGGGTGCATCTATGTAGATACATACATACACCCATTCACAAGAAAACTGTTGAGAGGAGCTCCGAGCTTACAACATGGCCCCAGAGCTTTTTAGAACATGAAGTTACGCTTGGAAACTGGAGTTGCTGAAAGCCACAGAAACTCTCTAAGTCATGAAACCTAATCTAGTTGCCCTGGCATCCCACTAACCCACTTCTCTCACCTACAAAAGCCCATCTTCCTTCAGCTTCCCAGCTGCCTAATCTTTTGATATGTACGTGAAATTCAGGATATGTTCTATGGGGCTTAAATCCCATTCTAGCTGAATCTGTCTGTGTGCAGTGTACGGGTAAAACGGAAAGAAGACAACACTGATGGAAGAAATGGTTAGAGCAGATGCATGCACATCGCCCCTTGGGGATGATGAAGGCATTGTGCAATACACACACTTCAGCATCCTGCTAGCATAAGACCACTAGACTCCTCTGTGGGAGCTCCACCACTGCACTGGTAGAAGCTATAGGGTAAAGACACAGCGTATACTTTACTGACGTCACTAGCCAGCATTACTTACAACAAGGCTAAGCACAATTGCAAAAAGAACTGCCTCCAAGCTATTCTATTTATATTCCTACCAGAGCTACCATTGGTACAGTCATCCTGCTGCTGAAATCCTGACCCTGTCGTTGCCAGTGTAGCCACAGCCCCAAGAAGATCATTTTGGATCGCTTCAGAATTTGGCATGTGTTAATACCAGCAAAAGCAGCATTGGCAGGGGGTGGAGTGTGCTATTTGCACAGGACCTGCGTCAGGATTGGCATTCAGTGAATAGCAAGACATATGAAGGCATTTTATCCCAATATAGAGAATAACGCATCTTCCTCTGCGTTGCTGGTGGTAACTTTGGCAGTCCAAGGAACAATGGTAATTGCTTGTTACTGTGGAAACAAGACCTCCAGAAATAACACTAATGAGCCAGCAGGGTCGTGGGAGAAACACAAGCATACTGTCTCCTGCAAACACACATGATTTGGCTGCACACAAGAGATGGGGCTCTGGGGAGAGGATCAATTTATTTGAACACAACAGGCACCCAGCACAACCTCCGCTCATCCCCCATGCCAGCCTGAGACTGCAAACAAATCAAGTGGCTTGAAAAAAAAGTTCAGATAACTTTGGAAATCCTTGCTTTTCACCTCCCTGCCTGCCTTAAATTTGGGGGGAGTTGACTGGGAGATGCTCCCTTTGGAGGGAGCCATTTTGTAGCTTGTGTAACACACCTGATAGGAAGGTATCTCCAAAAATCTCGGGGCGGAAAAACACATTCTTACAAATTTCCCTACCCAGTTCTGCAGATGCAAGGGATATTGGTAATATGGGAGATGAGCCTATAAGTGTCTGAATGGCAAGGTCCTTTTCCTAATAATAGTCTGTTGGTGATCCACCACTCCACTCAAAACAAGATGAAAGGAGGGAAGCATACAGCAGAAGAGGGGAAAGGGGGTAGGAGACACCGGAGAGCTTATTGCAGCCTCAGCACACCATGTCGTTCTCCCCTTTCATGCTGTGTTGCCTTTGACAAAGAGAGAAGACAGTATAAAGGAAGCGAGATGGTGGATGGCAACCTGTGAACGCAGCTGTTTCATGCTCCACATTCTTCTGCCTTGTACAGTCCCCAAAATGCTGCTTTCTGCCCCCAGGCCCTACTGGCACAGCAGTGTGACGGGTGGCTGCATATTCATAGTCAGCTCAGCCTGACATGCTACGTGCCGAGAGGCGGACCTAGCACTCAAACTGCCCTGAAGGAGACTTCCCTCTGCCTGCCAATGGCTCTGAGGCCTTTAAACTTTTTGCCAAACTCTATAAGAGAAATATTTTACCCTTGAGAAGAGCAGGTAGGAGCTGGCAGCAGAAAACACCACATGTGCCACCTAATGTTATAGCCTTGCTGCTGCATTTGGGGTGGCCTTGCAGTAGCCCCACTACTCACTAAACACTCGTCGCCAGCTCAGAAGGAGCCAAATTATGTTCATCAACAGCTCTCTTCAACAACTATTTCATCTTTGTCAGGCAGGTCATGGGACAAAACACAACCCAAGAACCACTGAGAAAGGAATTGCTGGTATATGCAAGTTCCCCCTCAGGGCTTTACCCCTATTAGGAAGCCACGTTTAGATGTACTTCCAATGTAATGTACTCAAATATACGCACTAACTAAGAGCTGATGGGGCCTTAGCAGAAAGTATAAATCAGGTATTTGGTTGCTTTCTAAAAAAAAAATCTACTTACAAGTGAGAGTGCAGCACAGGTCAGCCCTTTGCAGTAACTATTGATGCACAAGCTCTTCCCCCAGGATGAATCCAAGGTGGTTTGCTCTTCTTAGTTAAGGGTGAAGTATTTCAGGTTAGCAGACAGCTATAAAGGAACAAAAATAGGCATAGAAGCCAGGGCTGGCCCAGGCCAGGCAACACTTGAAATCACACCCTGCCTTAATATGCAGGAATGTTTTTGATTGCTCCCACCCTACAAGGGAAAGAAAAGATGGTGTAACTGTCAGTCACAGGGGGAAGAACGAAGTGGGTGTACTCAGGTGACAGGTTTATTTACTGATAGCTCCTGTGGTGGGCCAGGACCTTCTCAAAAAGCAAACAAACTGGTAAGGTCACCACTCACACTCTATTATTGCACTCCCTCAAATAGCTTTTATTTACTATTTATTTATTTATTAGCTGCACCAAGAAGCTTCAGATAAAATCAAGGCACTGAGGCACAGATTAAGAATATCCCTGACCCCAGCGTTTGCCACACTGTATGCCCACACAAAAAGCAAAAGGCCGAGAAGAAAGACCATGTGTTGTCTACAGACTAGGACCTCAGGCAGAAAGACATGCAACGACTCGGCAGTGATTATTTCAGGAGTTAGTGCAAAGCCAGTAGTTCACTAATAACAACTTTAGTCTACAAAGCCTTTGTCCAGAGCTTTAATCATAAACCACTCCTTTATCCTGCAACCTAAAAGCCGGAAAGAGAACATGGGCAAGCAGCAGGAAGCAGCTTGACACATAAAATAGGAAATAAAAATCAGAACTTAAATGATCAAGATGGTGACATGTCCTTAATATAATATTTCATTGACACAGTATCGTGGGTGAGGGTTCTCTAAGACTTTAATAATTTTATTTTCAGAAGTCTTAATGCACATTTCTGGCAGGTTTTTTCCTTTCAAAAATACAAAAAAAAAAACCAACAACAAAAACCCAAGCCCACAACCTGTTTAAGGTCCCAAGTCATTTTCAGGTATGTACGTCAAACAAAACAAAATAGAGCTATGTGTGTACCGAAGCCAGTAAATGAACAGTGTATTCTCCACTGCTGAGCTGCTGGGACCCCAGCTCAGGATTTCTGCGTTTCCCCAGCAACAGCGGGTGATGCTACAGGCACCGGAGCAGAGCGTGGTCCAGCAGCTCCCGGAGAGCTGAGCTGGCTTGGAGCCGCAGCCGGGGAAGGATGGAGCCAGTTGAATAAGGGAGGGAATGGCCCCAAATACCGCTCTTTTCAAAGACAGAAAACAAAGAGTTTAAATCCATATGGCCTCCCTCTGATCTGGTTACACGAGCAGCTGCCCAGTGTGCGAGAACCTCATAGGTGTTGAAAAGAGAGAGGAGAAATGAAACCCAATTTGGATAACGATTTCTGAGGTTGCGGCCACATATTTGCCTAGAGCACCCCGCCCCTCCAAATCCAGAAGGTTACCATGGTGACAAATTTCAGCTGTAGGTAAGAAGAAAATGTTTCTGTATGAAAGCCATTTTGTAGAAACATAAAAACCTAAAGATTAAGCCCCATTGCGCTGTTTATAATCTTTGTTGCCATATATTCACAACTAGATGAGCTTTCGCATTTCAGGAATGGTTAATCACAATGCAAATAAGCTGCTTTTGTTTTAATTCATGTGTTCTGCTAATGGAGTTCATCTCCATACAGTAAAATAACACTCTCAAAATTTACCAAAAAAATGGGGGTATTCATTTGCTTTCAAACTGCGTCTATGGGAGTTATTAATACTTTTGATTCTCAGAAGACAGATCTATTCCATTGCCTGACTGCGAATTAGAAGAAAATTACCTTAAATCATGTTTGGATCTGATTCATAGCACCTTAAGCACAGAGAGTCCCCAGCGCAGCCCACATCAGGAAGGCACCGTGGGGAGCCGAGCACGGCTGGTACTACAGACCTCCTCTCAGTAACTTGGGAGAAGGTTACAGCCCAACGCTCACGCATTCAGCAAGGCTAAATCATACATCAGCTCATGAAAGCCACCACAGTAAACTCCCTCCGCTCCCATCCTGGGGTCCCCAGGTAACTGGTGTGCATTGAGCTGCCATTTGCCTGGTTGTCCCAGGGCGAGCAGCTCTGCTCCTGCTGGTTTAATTTCTCTCAGACTTAGCACCACAGCTGGCGTAGGCAGCCGCACAGCCTTGGACTTCACCATACCATCACCTGGGAGCCAAGGGCACTTCCAGCTGCTAGAAGCTCCTGTAAGATTACTGACCTCACCACCACTAAGGATCTGGCTCTGTGGCATCCAACAATGCCTTTCTCTGCAAACTCTTCCTCACCTGCTGAGTCTCACATAGACACCGACATGCCTGTGGCTGTAAAACCATTCCTCAAGGCCAAGAGCACAGCTAAATCACACTCTGGCTTTAGTAGGGTTAAATGAGCAGCAAGAGAGTGTTCATGCTGTAGAAAAAAAACATGTTTTAAGCAACATATGCCTTTTATGGGAACTGGAAAAAAAAATGGTGTGTGGTTGTCACTCGCCACTACCGAGCGCCGGTCCATGATGTGGCTGGCAATGCATTCCACCTCCTTTGCCTCCAGCACAGGAAAGAAGGCTCTCCCTGTGAGCCTGTGCAGCCATGTACTACTTGAGCATCCCCTGCCAGCACACACAGCCACATCACAAGGATTGCAGAGCACCGCAGGTATTCTCCTTTTGCCTCAAATCCTTTCAAAAGACCTACAATCTGAAATCTCAACATCCTGCTTTTTTTAGTCTTCAAATTGCCTTTCAGTAATCACTGAAATGTAGTGATTGCGATCCATTTATTGTGTAAGCATTTACAGTGAACTATGCCACGGTGAATTGTGTCAGGTTAATTGTGCACTGAGCTCCACAAATACACAACCAAAGTTCAGCCCTTGCCCAGTTAAGAGAGGTGCTCTCTGGATAATTTGTCATGTCCTCTAGCCATGGGAGCAGGAGAGGGGGCAATCACTAGCCAGTAAAGCCAGCAGCAGTTTTGAGTCTTTATCAGACAGTAGTAGCAAATGTGCTCTTGTGGTTTGTGATGGGGGTGAAGATCCTTGCTGCTCATCTTTCTTCCTAAGATTGTCATAGGACTGTGAGTAATGTTTGTACTGGAGAGTCCAAGTTAAGCAAAGGTCTGGTCTGTGGACGGAAACAGGACTGTGCAAGCAGTCATTTCATCCACTTCAGTAGGACCAATTGTTAAAACCTGCCTCCAAACTTCTCCACTCCCTGCATCCTCAGCCAGGACCAACACTGGTTGTGCTCAGCTCAGCCACCAGCCCTCCCACGGTCTGACCAGGCTTGAGCCCAGAAGTCTCTGCCTGCACAAATGTCTGCCCCACTTCCCAAACTGATGGGTATTCTCCTGTCAGCCCAAGATAGCAATTCTCCATGGGAAAATTGTGTGGGAGAAGGACAGACATTCTCTTGGGAATCCGACTTTTCCTGGTGCTGGCAGTTGTCTTCTTTCTGGATGAAATAAAAAGCCAAGGTTCTTCCTGCTAATAGTTATTAAATAACTTTTCTCTTTTTTTCCTAGTACCATTTCAGTATTTTGATCAAGTTCCAGCTTGGTTTAATTACATACTTTCTATCTGAATTCCTGCCCAAGCTTCATTTAGAGAAATTATTCATTTCCCATCTTCAACATTATTATTATTGTGCTTATTTGCACGATGTGCTTAGCATTCATTGTACACATCTTCAGTGCTCTGATGGGCTCATCAGGGTGGTACCGGTGGGATGGAACAGAAGAGCACTCCTCATCCGCCACCCTGAAAAATCAGCCCTCTTCCCCATCGCATATAGGCAATTTTGCACTGCTGCAGATTAGGGAACGCTCACAGTCACATCTGAGACATCACAAAAATATTACCAGTTCCTCCTCAGGACGTGCCTGAATGCTGAACAGTAATGTTATTGAGAAAAAAAAAATCCTTATCTGACTGCAAATAACAAGTCAAAGGGGAAAATATTCATTTCAGACTATTACGTTTTCCAGGACACACCTTCCCAACAGTGAAGATGACGAGGAAAAGTTGGGTGGGACTGGCAAAAACACATGCCCTGGGAACACTTTCCATGTTTCCTTGCAAGGATAAAAGATTTGAGCAGTCTCCATCTCACATGATGGTCTTGTGTGAACTTCGTGCAGTGTGTGGTTTTCTGTCACATGGTAATGGTGCTCACAGAGAATTTCAGTTTACAAAACTTAGTCATGCTGAAAGTGATGTTTTCCTTGCCCCAGTGATTTGTTTTCTACCCAGCTGTTTTCACCAGCTTTTAGACTTCCCTTCTCTTCTTGATATCTCTCCTGTAGCCCCCTGAGTTTCCCATAGAGGATCAAAGAAGAGCAATTTTTCCTTCTTTCCATTTCAGCCAGGGGCTTTATTTGAAAACCCCTGGAGACCGGCAGAGGGACCAACACAACAGCCATTTTGCTGTTTCACTGACAGAAGGGCAGGAGCAGGACAGCCGGAATGGAGGAGTGCATAACCCCACACATGCGCACACGCAGCTGCAATCATTCCCAGCACATGAGGTCAGGCAAGCATTATTTAAATTTATAATGAACATTAAATGGATGATCTAACACCAACTGCATTATATACTTTTGTTGGGTAATAATATCCCCAGGACAAGAGAAAGCCTTGCATAAATGTCAGAAATGGAGCAAACACCCAGACAGCTTATCTTAATATATCAACTGCACTCCAGCTCTTGGGGTTTGTTTGCTTTCTGATGTGGATTAGGATCTGATTCCAAACACAGGACATCAAAATCAAAGCAGCAGCAGTATCCGGACAGGGAGCCCTGTATGAGACAGCTCCATCTGTATCTAATCATGGAGAGAGACAGAGCCGTGATGGAGCAGATGACACATCACTATCCAGTTGGAAATCAGCCTCCTTCCCAATGCTGAGATAAAACCCAAAACAGTTTCAGCGGCTCAGCCTCAGTCTGAAGGGCAAACACATTTCAGTGAGGTGACACCTGATCCTCTGCTTTTCACGCACACTCCTTCCTGCACTACAGGTTACTGCAATCTCTCTTGAGAAAGCAGAAAGCACCTTGGAGGCAGGAACTTTCAGTGTCTGTAATATCAAGCCGCATTAACAGCACCTTTCCAGCTTTGCCTTGGGTTAGACACACATTTATTCTACAGAAAACTGGAAGTGATTTAAGACATTAGCAGTCCTCAGATGCATGTCACCCCCAATCTCCTCACTCCTATCAGGAGGATCCTCACTCCCGCGAGGACAGAAGGTGCAAGCGTTCCTCATCCACTGTGGTTCAGAGGCCGTTATCTGAGCTTAACCTGCTGGTGAAGGTGATCTGGCATTGCACCCTTCATATTGCGCCAGCTCGGCTGGGGAGGCAGAATTCTCCAGCGCTGGGGGAAGCTGAACAACTGAGACCAGGAACATCTTAAACTACCTTACCTAGACCCTGAAAAGAAACGTCCACATCCTTAAACATCTTGCACATCTTCTAAACTCACTCAAGGTTTATCTTCTACTCAACTCATGTGAACATGTGTATCTCCCACCCCAGCATTCAAAACCACGTTCCTTACAGCACGCAGGTGTGAATCTCCACAGTTACACAATCCTGAGTCGTCACACCCAGCACAGCTCTTGTAATACCTGATGGCTTTGTGAGTATTGCAGAGGTAACTACCCCAGAGTCTGAGATTTTATTTCTTGTAAGCACATTTCTAGCTTTCATGACAACGTGGCAAACTCACAAGCAAACAATGAATGTTCCAACACCAGACAGCAAATAAAAGGAATCCAAAATATATTGAATTAGGTAGTTGGTGGTGGTGGTTTAATCTTGTAATTTTAAAGGCAATCTCATTTTGGAGGGGAGGCTTGGCACATGATTTCTGTATGTTTGGGTTGGCAGCATTGTTTCCAATAAGCAAACATTCTGCCATACTAAATACGTGCATGTTCAGGGACCAGCTTGTTAGGGGTATGTTTATGCAACGTATTTCTGGTAGTCACTAGCTCGTGCTGGCCCATAATACACCATGTAGGCATACCCTGTGATTCCCTGAGGAGAGGTCTTTGCTTCATTCTCTTTGCTTGCTACTGCAGAGACTGTCCCAGCTCTCAGTACTGTTTGTGAGCTGCGGTTTGCTCTGAACGTGCTTGGTATTAAAGTGTCACTCTTCCCCCAAGCCATTCGCTATGAGGGCCATCCCCTTTCCTGCCTTGCACGACGTCAGTGTCACAGGAAGCTGAGTCAATGACATTGTAAAACAAAAATCACACTTTGTTTTTCCAGTAAATTCTTTCCTCTGTCAATAGGTTGTTAAGACTGAAGAATCTACCTCTTTTCTTAACTCTTAGTGGAGTTACCTTTAGCTTGCCAGAGCCTTGATGCTGCCCATACCCTGCTTAACTTTCTAGTTCCCTAAACAAGACTCTATCTAGTTTGGAGCTCATTATGGCTCTGGTTGTACGTGGCATCCTATGTACAAGCAGTGAACTGCACTGATGGCAGTTCCTTCCCCTTTCTTTAGTCTCATCTTTGCCATCATGGAGGTTTCACACATGGAAATGAGGGAAATTTTGTGGAATCTGACATAACACAACTATTTGTGCAGGACTTCACAGCCCAGACATGGCATCACTCAATGCTCTCGTGTAGAAATTCCAACTTGCCTGGGGATGTTTAGACCATGTACCTATGTACCTTTTTCTTTTGTTTTATTTAATGTTACATATTTTCTTTATTTAATTCACAGCCTTATTCAATCCTAATAACATTTGCTTCATCAAGCATTCCCCCTCCCCTTTTTTTGTTTTTTTAAGCCCAAGGTCTACATTTGTGTCCTGTGCAAAAGGCAGTTGTAGTCTGCTAAGGATGTGGTAACATGTTGACCAAAACTAAGGAGACTCTAAGTGGGGATGCGAAAAGGAGTACTAGTAAGCAGCATGGTCACCATCAAAATTTCCATTAAAACCAAGAAACTATATGACTGAAATAAAGATCTCACAAAGACAACCCAAGTTTACTCCAGACAGAAAGAGAAAAAGGAAGAAGATACATTAAAGAAGACACTGCAGATACTTATGGTTTAAAAAGTGACCAACGACTACCCCAGCCATAACCCCAGAAACAGAAAGAAACTCTTCCTTTATGGGAAACTGAAATTCAGTTTCTGGAGGGCTCCAAAAAGTGATGGAATAATTTCTCATCAATTCTGGGGTGGGGGCCCAGATCAAAAGTCATTAAAAGGTATGTTCTGAATGCTGGAGGGGGAAATCACACTCTGCTCTTCAGACAGGACCAGATATTTTCCAAAGAGGGAAAAGGATGAGGCACCCAGAAAGCAGAATAGCAGGAGAAGCAGACATTTAAAAACTAAAAATGGGATTTGTGTGATACATGTGATTACTAAAAGTCTCAGTGCAGAGGAGACAGAATGACTGTGGAGGGGAAGGAAGCACAGGAACTAGAAGTGCAGTTGAATCAAATCCTGCAGAGGGAGGGACAGGGTTTGGTGGTAGGCAAAGGAGGTGAACTGACAATTACAAGACGCAGAGCTGAAACACAGTTGCTTTTTACAAAAAAAAATAGTTAATGTGTAAAAGGAGCTGGATAAAATGCTGCTGCGGAGAAGTCACTGTCAGTTCACATAGCTTGCTGCAAACACTGCATGCCCTTTCTCAGTATAAAAGCAGCAGAGAGATTGAAAGTCAATAATGCAATCAGGTGAGAAAGGCAAAACAAGTTTGGCTGGTAAATTCTGCAGAGATACCTGCAAAGATCAGCTGAGGAGCTCGATGGGAGCTTCAGTGAAGAGCCATCCTAAAACAAAAGGAAGTAAGGGAGAACACCTGGGAGCTGCTGTTTGAAAGCAGCAGCAAGCAGAAAAGGAATAAAAAGCTACCAGGATTCCCTCTAGAGCTCCCTAGAAAGCTCATCCATTTTATTAAACCACAAAATCTCATGAAACCAAAGCAACCTTGGCTCTACTTGCTGTTTCACCATCACCACCCTTTTTTTTTTCCACTCTTCTTGCTCTCTTCCAAACAAACCAGCCAAAGAATGTTTCATTTCTAAAGAGCCCTTAATCAATACCACCATTACCCTGTTCCCAAAGCATAGTGATGCAGAAGCCACTGGGACCTGCTGAGAAGCACTAACATGCACAGGGGCAGCAGCAGATATCGGTGTAGGATCACAGAAAGACAAAGGATGCTACTCTGTGGCAGATCTCAGGACTACAGGACACCCAGGGCTACAGCACGTGCATTCAGAGAATCAGGGTGGGAGACATCTGTTGACCACTACTTTAGCCTGTACAAATGCAAACATTAGCCGTGGCCTCAGAGGTATCACTCATTCCAGTCTTTGAAAACTCCTGCCCTAACGCAAGTGGCCCACTTCTCATTTCCCCAGCCAGCTTCAGTTTCTCAAAGGCTTTGTTTTTCAGGTGTCTTTACAAACACCCACCATCTCTCCTCCACTGCTGCTCCTCCCATTCCAAAATAAATGTGTGCAGCAGCAGGATTTCATTTGGGGAAGAACAGAAAAGCAATTTCAAACAAAACGCATCTTTAAAACACTTCTCAGATCTGATTGCCAAGCCTCTGGCAACCAGCACAGTTGTCTAAGGCTCTCATATTAGGCCATAAATTACCTAGCCAAGAGCAGCACAAGCAGAAAGAGTCAAAGAAAAATAGTAATAAAAAAAAAATGTGAAAATAAAAACAGTTGTTTTCCCCCCCCAACTAAAATGCCAGTGTAGCAAAGTTACAGAATGACATTACAGTGGGGTTTTCTAAGGGGATAGATGTGAAATTTTGTTAGAGATCCAAATATTTCTGAGTTGTCAGTTCTGTTCCAGTTCAGATCAATATTCTATAACACATAACTTCTGAGCGGTACTGGAAATCTCAGGCCAGTTCTCATGAAAACAGCGTCCTCATTGGAAATGTACCACCTCATATTGTAATGATGAGAGGAAAACCAGCAGAAGAGTCCAAATGAAAACTTGCATTTTCTTATCAGTAATTTTGCTATTTTAAAAGGAGTTTAAGAAGCATTTGTGGAAACAGCTAGGCTGGCATAATTGTCTTTATGTACCAAAAGCAGTTGCCAAGAAAGGGACAATTATCACACCAGCTTGTTTCAATCTGTCCAGGAGGGAGTATATTTAGAAACAAGGACAAAGTTCATTTTCAACTGGCTGCAGAGATTAGATTTGTTGAGAAATGTTATCCTCCGTTCAAATTAATATCTAACCATATTAATTTTCAAGACAGATCAAAACATAACTAAAACTAAGTTTAATATCTCCAAATTCAGAAATAATTTCAGAGTATTTCTGTAGAACCCTACTACCTCAATCATTTCAAAATGAGACCTTCAGATTTCAGTGTTTTTCATGTACACTAGCTTAAAAACAATTGTCATCTTAACCCAAAATCTTCAACCTTTTAAAAATACTGATAAGGTGGGGGGAGGGGGGGCTGATCTTTTTGCAAAGCTTTAGGAAAATATAAGGCTATTGGAATCCATCCTTCTCCGTTAATTCATTCAGGTATTTCCAGTGACAAACTTTCTGGAAAAAAAAACACCACTAAAATCTCAACACAGAATTATTATTTGGAATCAACATTTTGGATTTGCCACTTGAAACTAAGCTAAGACCCTAATTTATAGAAACTCCCAAGCAACCATTGCTTAGCAAGAGAAAGTGGGTTTTCAACTTTCATGAACTCAGCAAGAAAGATTTTGTAGTCTCTACACCCATCACAGTTTCCAGTTATAAGAGAGACCTTTTAAGAGTTCACAAAGCATATAGCAGTACTGGACAGATCTGTTCTTTTCATTCCTTTCATCTCTCTGTTTCTCAGTGTTAATTTTTAATTTAAATGACAGCAATCCAGAACAACCTCAGAGTTTGTGTCAAGAAAGTAACTTAAAAATATAACAGCCTGAAAGTAGCCTTGCTTGAAGTAAATGCAGCTATGCGTTTAAGGAGTTTATTTACATAAAAGTTGAGAGGCTTTAGGAAAAAAAAAAAAAAATGTATCATTTGTTAACTCCGGGATTTGGAGAGGTCTTTGGTTTTGCTTTTAAGAATCCCACCACATCTCCCATGAATTTTTAAGGGTGGCAATGCCAAATAAGATCGAGAGATGGCAGCATTGGTAAAGCATCTCACAGCTCAGTCTCGCTCCCCTTTCTATACTGGACCAGACTTGCTCAATACCTTGTTTCGTTGGTGCTAAAACCCCAACTTCAAAAAATGTTCTGCTTAAGCATTCCCTGAATTGCTGTCGGTTTGCAGATCTTGTTTATGTGCGGTACAAATGTGGACTGCCAAAAAAAAAAAAAAAAAAAAAGAAGTATTAGAAAAGAGGGAGTAACTACTCTTCTTACTGGAACACTGTCCAGCTTTCAAAGACTGGAACTGCCAGGCACGTTACTGTTACATGTATAATTAAGATTAGTAATTGTTTGCGTTATGGTAGGCCCCCAGTGTTCCAATCAGAATTATATCTAATTGTAGTGCTGCAAAAGCATATATTAAAAGACAGCCCCTGCCAAAGAAATTTACAATGTAGATTAGGACACACAGAATGAAAACCCACTAAATCACTGAAAACAAGAGCAGAAGGAGTGCAAAGATAACAGAGGAAAATCATTCTACATATGATCCACCCTCATACATATGACTTGTAGCAACATTAAGATATACAGTTAAAAAAAATAAGAGTAATAATTGTATTTTTAAAAAAAAAAAAATCTACTTGTCTCTTCAGCATGTCCAGCATTTTTTAAAATACCCATCTGAGTCCTATTCAGATCCAGGAAAACAGTTGCACAGTGCAAGCTAGTCTTTTTTATTTCAGTAGGACTTCAGCCCACCTTTAAATGTAAACATTTGGTTGGGCTGCACCTTGGAAGATGATCTGAGGTTCAATCTGAAAGATATACAATGATAGTCAAGCACTTAAAACACAAGAGAGCTAGACTAGAAGAAAATGAAGTACATTTTCAAAACTTTCACCCTACTATATATAACACACGTGTTTCTCAGGTGACTGAGGTCACCATGAGATCCACTGTCAATCATTATTGTGAAGAATATTTTGTGGTACACAACGTGTTCATAACCAGTGCTAGAAATTTAATTAAAGAAATGGCTTTGAGGGATTTACAGTCACTCAGCTACTGCTGTGGCCACACAAGCTATATTATCTTTGACTCCATCACTTAAGTGTAACACAGACACCCAGTCAGAGAGGCTGGGCAGTCCCTTGGGACATGCTGTTTGTGCCCATGATCCATGGACAGGCACTAGAAAGCGGAACCAGTGGTCCCAGCAGTCCCATTCAGGCATATACCCACATGGGGCTGCAGGGAGAGGTCAGGGACCAGGAGCCTAGGGTGCAGGGCTTCCTCTGCACGTCTCAGGTTAAGACTTCACGAGACACCTCAGCCAGTCTAAGAACTTACTGCCTCCTTCCCACCCACCCCGCTGCACTGACCTATACCCTCCATCCCCCACAGCACCCATCTGGCCCTTTGGTCAATCAGTGCAACTTGCTCAGGAACAGAAAGCAAACCAAACAGTCCAGCAACAATGGTTTTCTGCTATTTCAGCAAGCGTCCAGCTCACTAAAAGTCACCCAAGAGCCAAGGGGACAGAAGCACCCATGGGAGCAGGGGAAGGGGAAGCAGGACTCAATAGCCACAAGCTATTTGATCAGCTCAAACTATCATGTGAAACATCATCCTTATCTGAAGACTTTAATCGAGGTGCTTTCAGGTAACATCAGTCACAACTCTACGCTGGTGATGACGTAAATTTTAGCAGACTTATCAACCCACTTAGACTCACAATCTCATTTTAGACTTACAATCTCATGGTACAAAAATCTTCATTCCAAGTATTTCTGTCCTCCTTTGCATGTTCAGAAATGCTACTGACTGCTTTTCTTTTGTATGAAGAGCATTATCATATACCCATGCTACAGTGTTTTAACAGAATGATTGGTTTGTTTTTATCAACACCATTTAACTACATCAAATCATCTGAACAAATCATCTAACTACATCAAATTAAGATTAAGCTGTGTATTCCACACACTATTATATACCGTCCTTTCGAAGCAAGGTTCATACACTCATCTTTGGAGAGAAATCTCAGAGATTCATGAAGAGGTAGAAAGTAAGCACCTTTTGTGAGGTATCTCAGTGCAGGATAAGTAAATTAAAAGAACATAATAAATATAGTAAGTTGGTGCCCCTCTTCAAGCCTTTATTTCCCACAACTTCAGCAAAAAGAAAGCTAACAGCTGAAGGTTCACATTTTACATCATATTCCACAGAAGAAACATATTCAGGTCAAAAGCAGACAAACTGAACAAGACATTTTACAGCTATGCTGTTTTGCATGTGTCTCTGTCTTTTGTTTTGTGAACAGTTTCCTAACCTTTGATTAGAAAATTAGGGGGTTTGTTTTTCAAAATGACTTGTTCAACAAATCCCAAGGGGGATCGCTTCAGTGGTGAGGCTAAGGAATGTCTTTCCGAATTTTGTTTGGATTTTGGTTTTCTATCATCTGTAAAATACTAACCCTGCACTTACCTAATTTATATAGTTGGAATTGTAAACTAATTAGAGGGAAAGTTTTTAAAATATCACGTACAGTTATCTCTGGAAAAAAGATTGCTAGGCTCATGCAGAGTTTATTGAAATTCTGAAATCCTAATCCCTTGTGATGTGCAACTAGAGCTTTTAGATTAGCTGCTTCGTCCACATAAAACACAAACTTTGTTAATAACAAAACAACCAGTGTTGGGTTCATTTGAGACTACTATGACATTGTCTTAATTCCAAGGCACTCTACGCATTTTGTAATGGTATTCTCAACACCTGAGAGTACTTCTAGCTGTAATTATAAATAAATATCCCAAGAATGCATGCTATATAGACCCAACTTTTCTTGATCAATGGTATTAAAGCTGTTTTAATGAACCAACTTGATAACCCATAACGCACACCACATTGGATTGACTCCAGAACAACAAAGGAACTGTTAATTGTCTCTTCTATATTTCTGTTCTGGAAGTACACGAGCCACATGAGCCTTTTAAATGATGAAAAGGCTTTTGACAGTGTGAAGTGGCCACATAACAAAAATACTGAAGGGATTTTTCCCCAAGAGGGTCTGTTTCAATTGTCTGAACTACTTTGCAGGAAAGCCCAAATGTTTGTGAACCTTGGTCAGATGATAAAAACCTTTACTTTTAATTTTTTTTAAAAGCGAAAGAAAGAGCAGGCTTCTTTACTGGTTTTTGATAAAACAGTTGGAATAATCAGCAATTGCTCTAAAAATACCTGGGTTTATTCACATAGTAATAAAGAGATAACATTAGCCTTTATGTAAATATTTTCTCACATATAAGCAGTGGAGAGGCACTCTACCCTAATGCTGATGAAAACACAGATTTTCTCCTTCTACAACATAAAAATATAACTTGTGTAGAGTGCTACTGCTGAAGAAAAAAAAAGTTTTTCCATTTTACTCTATCAGAGGATTATTCATTGCTTTTATAAGACTTAAAATTGAACTGAATACTGGTGTTCCTCAAACAGAAGTGAAAGAAAGCTAACGTGGCACACAAAAACAAGTAGTCTTTCAACAACTTAATAAAATAAAACCTTAATTTTAAAAAAAAATGGGTTGAATACTGTATATTTGTTAGAATTGTATTTTTTGTATGAGAAAATTTTGTCTTCCCTCTACTGGAAAAAGAATGAAATATAATTTTTTTTTTTTTTACTAAAAAGGTAAATATAATGCCCCATAATGTTAGTGCCCCACTAATATTTTAATAATACCTTAAAATAATGAAGTAATCAAGCTTGAACACTTTCACTATTTAAACATTAGAAAACACTAGACCTTTGCTCACATGCACACATAACCCTGTCTTTTGATGCATTATTATTGCTATTATAATATATAATATATAATATATAATATATAATATATAATATATAATATATAATATATAATATATAATATATAATATATAGTATATAATATATATAATAATGTAACAACAAAGTATTTTTTAATTTAAATTATACACAGCAACTTTTTCTTTCTTGACTTTATTTTTTACAAATATCATTTATTTGTCTATACTAACACATTTTGCAGCTATAGAAAGATAAGAATCTGCTTCACAGTAATTGAGATGTACTTATGTGGTGAGACTTTTTTCTTAGTGAAGTGTCCTTTGGTCTCACCGAAAAGCAGTTAAAGATATTCTGAAAGCTAGAAATTGAACATAGATTAAATTAACACAAAACGCTGCAAAATGTTATCTATCATATAAATTAGTCATAGAAACAAAGTTTCTAGAGACATCCATTGAAATTTTTAATTCAAGAGTGAATATTATTTTGAAACTTTAAGCTGAAACTACTGAGCTTGATTTTAAAAAAGCATTGAGGGCAGTTCTACAGTCTCCTGAAGCAGAGAGATGTTGCACTCACATCTACCCTTGAAAAATATTATGATAAACATAATTCTCAAGATTACATATTATATTTACTTAGTCATTTCACCAGCACTTATTTGGGAAGTAGCATGTTTTTCCTTTCACTTGTTGCTCCTCTGCTGTGCGTCAGCAGCACAGTCTTGTAAGTAGAGGAATATGCAACCTCATTAGGCAATCTCCTTCAAAACCTTACGCCTGCCTCAGAATATCCTGGTCCCATTACACAGGCAGGAGAAAATATACCCAAAATTACCAAAATCCTGCACAGTATCCCTTCTTTATTTTCAATACAGGAAAGGAGGGCATTAATTGGGAAGCTAACATAGATATAGATGGTCAAAATTCTCAGGAGCACACAGACCCTCTCCTTTTCATGCAGGTGGACAAGGTTTCAGCCTGAAAAGTCTTCTGGAAATTATTTCTGCAGTTATTCAAACAAGCAGTTTTTAAACTCAAGTATTTTCAAAAGGACATAACTCATCTCAGGTGACCTGGACCAACAAAAACTGCCATAGCAAGAGAGGATACAGCTTGAAAAACACACCTGCTGTGATGCTTCAAAAAAGGATGATGAGGGCATAAGAGACACTTGCAGACTCAGCAACTTCTGCTATAAATAACACCCAGCTACCCCTCAAGCAAATTTACCTCCTTTGACTTGTTATAGCTGTTGGTCACAAGAAGAGTAACTCTGCATTGTTAAATGAAGCTTCTTTATACTACAAGGACATAATCTCCATTCCATTATGTTGTTATGCTACATCTTGCAGGGGTTTTCCCCTATTCCTGCTTGTCTACTGCCTCTTAGTTGTTAATCCAATCAATGGTTGTTAGTCCAACCCTGGCCACAGATCTCTCAAGAACAACTCACTTCTTTCTCCATCTAAATCTTTTTATTTTCCTAAGATCGAAACCAGGATGTGAAATTCTTGTATCCCATCCATCCCCCCAGAAGAGACAATACTGTCTTCAAAATTATAGAATGTTTTCAAACTCTCACCCTTTTCAGTGAAGTTTTTCATTTTTTAGCTTTAGGGAGGGAACCCACCCTCACATCAAACCGTAAGTTCACACACAAAAATATAGGCTTCCTCCTGGCTGCTCTAGGCAGAACTCTCACTGTTCTCCTGTCTTGAGGAGGATCACGAAGTTTTCCATTCTCCCACCTCCTCCTCTTCCCTTTTCCATCTTGCCATCCTACTGCTCTCTTCTACTCATTTTCTCATTAACTTGCAGCCCAATCGCCTACCACATGTGTACCCTCAGACTTTTGCCTGCTCCCACAAGGCTCCCTTTCCTCTCATTCTGCCCCCTATTCTGCTGCTATACTTCCCCCACCTGCACTTACATTCCCATACCCCCACCAATGTGCGCATGTACACCACATCCCACAGACGGGGCTCCTGGAGACTCCATCCGTTTATCTGTTTATCCTGCAGCACAGATGACTCCCACAGACATCTCAGGGACATCCCTAACTGTAGTTCAGCCAGCACACTAACGGTCTGCACTCTATGAGTACAGTATTTGTGGACAGATATCCCACCAGCTCTGCTTCTGTTGGTGAGACATTTGCATAGACTGATGCCCTGGGAGGCTGCAGTGAAAACGTAGGCCACGAAAATCAGAGGCAAAAGGATGGCAAAAGCTCTGTTGCTTCAGGGAGTGTTTTAACGCAGAGATCAACCAGAGGGCAGCTTGCCTCACCATCCATCCCTTCCCAGAAGAGGATCCTGGGAGGACTGGATATTAGCAAATTTAAGCCCTCCTCCCTCCCCCAGCCAAAGCTTCGACTGAGCTCAGCTGCCACAGGCTGCAAGCAAAGGCACTGCCTCCAGGCTCTGATCCTTCCACTGCCCAACATCTTGGTAAGATGGCCTCCCTGGCCTATAGACTGCGATGATGCAGACCAGGATGGAGCTTGGTACATAGACCTGCTGAACTCAGAAAGAGCCTAGAGGCAGGAGAGGACAAACAGCAGCAGCACTTAATGAGTATCTATGGATGTGCATCACAAGTAGGAAACTTGGGGAGGGATGAAGTGCTACCATGTCCCTTACATAATGGACCTTACACACATGGAC
Organism: Vanellus vanellus; assembly: GCF_965231255.1. Classification (NCBI taxonomy): domain Eukaryota; kingdom Metazoa; phylum Chordata; class Aves; order Charadriiformes; family Charadriidae; genus Vanellus; species Vanellus vanellus. The sequence continues at coordinate 55,374,819 of NC_138905.1, forward strand.
CTTACACAACTAGGGTGTGTAGCTGAACCCAGGAACTGGGAAGCATTCCCAGGCCCCCACAGTCAAGAAGAGCTAAAAAGATCACGTTTTGAGGGCAAAGAGTTACTCAAAATATCTACTCAAAATATCTTATAGCAATCTCTAATCCCAACTTTGCCTCTCCATTTTTTGAAGCAGGATCATAAGAATAAAACTCATGAAGAAGAAATAAGTCCATAAAAGCATTGTCACAGAGGGAAGCCTAACAAGTAGCCCACAGTGTGTCAGTCTCCCACCTATCTTCACAGAAGGCAGCATAAGGGGTGCCTGCACAAAATGAACTCTTCACAGAGATGAAAAGCAGTTGCCTGAATTCAAGTAGACAAATAGTAAATATAAATACATAATTCATCAAATAAAATCACAGAGAATTACCTCCTTCCAAAGTGCATGGTGCACTGGATGGTCTTCTATACCAACTGCAGCTATGGATATCTTCTCGCTTCAGAGGCATCTGCCAAGCAAATGTAACAGAGAGCAAGTGTGACTTCCTGGAAGAGATGTCCCCTTCACAAGCAGCCAATTCCTAATAACTTCAGTACTCCATGAAAAAAAACCTTCAGGTGGCCTCAGGCAACAATAAATCATTAAGAAATGCTGCTGGAACCCCGCATCTCTCTACAAGACACTGCAAGTAACATGCAGTCTTTCAAAGTAAGTACATTTCCAGCTACCCTCACGACACACTGTGAAATTTTCTGAGACATTTAAGCTATACAGAATTATCAGATAACTCTACTCGTACAGACACGCACTATGGAAAATGTTAATGCGGTATGTTGGCATGGATCTGGACAGGCTAGGTTGATGGGTGGAGGCCAATGGTGCGAGGTTCAACAAGGCCAACTGCCAGGTCCTGCCCTTGGGTCACAACAACCCCATGCAGTGCTACGGGCTTGGGGAAGAGTGGCTGGAAAGCTGCCTGGTGGAAAAGGACCTGGGGGTGCTGGTAGACAGCCGGCTGAATATGAGCCAGCAGTGTGCCTGGTTGGCCAAGAAGGCCAACAGCATCCTGGCTGGTATCAGGAATAGTGTGGTGAGCAGGACTAGGGAAGTGATTGTCCCCCTATACTTGGCACTGGTGAGGCTGCACCTTGAGTCCTGTGTTCAGTTTTGGGCCCCTCGCTACAAGAAAGACATTGAGGTGCTGGAGCATGTTCAGAGAAGGGCGATGAAGTTGGTGAGGGGTCTAGAGCAGCTGACAGAACTGGGGCTGTTTAGTCTGGAGAAAAGGAGGCTCAGGGGAGACCTTATCGCTCTCTACAACTACCTGAAAGGAGGTTGTAGAGACGTGCAGGTCAGTCTCTTCTCCCAAGTAACAAGCAATAGGACAAGAGGAAACGGCCTCAAGTTATGCCACTGGAGGTTCAGATTGGATGTTAGGAAAAAATTCTTCACTGAAAGGGCTACGAAACATTGGAATAGGCTGCCAAGGGAAGCGGGCACCCCTGGAGGTATTTAAAAGATTGGTAGCTTAAGGACATGGTTTAGTGGTGGTTGTGGCAGTGTTAAGTTGATGGTTGGACTCAATGATCTTAAAGGTCCCTTCCAACCTAGACGATTCTATAATTCTATGTTGAACCATACTAAAAAGGAAAATATTGCTTTCTAAGTAACAATGAGGAGGACTGCAGGTACCAAAGCAAAAGCTGTCAGTACTGAACTGGACCTGTGTGGAGCCAGGATTGTTGCTTGACTCCTTCAGTGTAAGAACACCTATCAATAAAGACATGTACATTTAACTTTGACCAAGTGAGGACATTGGATACTGTTCAGCAGAGAAGACAAGCACTTTGCCAAACTCTACAAGAACTGCACACACTGCTTTGTCTCATGAAAAATGGCAGCAAACCATGGAGATTCCATGACACAAAAATTTCTGCCTATTTCAGATTAGATGACTACAATTCATCTTTTACCCTGTTTCTAGCCTTACAGACTGAAGAAAAGCAAATGAGGGCCTTGTCTGAAGCAACTAAACAAGTTCCTAGAGCCAGTATGATCTCCAGATATTCCCATTTCACCATTTTCAGATAATTGCTGTGTTATGCAGATGATGGTTATTGTTTTCTTCATCTGGCTATGTAGTGTTTTTTCCTGAATGTGTTCCCAGGCTCTTTTTAGTGGCATGACATAAAAACTTCTAGGAAGAAAGAAGTTAAATTGCATTTAATCCTCTTTCTTCAAGGTTTTCCAGAGAGAATGCTGAAGCAAATATCACTTTGACATGGTGTCCTGGTTTGATGACACATGGTTTGGATTCAAAACCAACATGATTTCAGAGAAGTTAATTATAAGACTGCACTAAAGATAAGCTTGTGGTGCAAAACTTGTGGTGTACAAGTTTATATGCATTATGAATACGGAAGTAATAAAAAAAAATCAAGTTGGAGTCCACTGAAAAGGCAATATCATCCCACAGTGACTCAGATCCCCGCTTCTTCTTGTTTTGACCACACAGTCAGTGTGTCACCTTCATTGGTAAGAAAGAAAAGTAAGAAAGAAAATGATCAACAATATTTCCTGGTTTTGGTAGTCAATGTCTAACACAGACAGGATGAACACCAAGACTATAAAGCGGGTGAGTGCCTCCCACATTCTGCAACATAAATCAATCTGGTGGGAAAATGATTTACAGCCTTGCACATAAGAACATCAATAAAGTGCCCTTAAGGTGCTCCCTTGACTCTCAGACTGAAGATGCCAGGTGACCTCGCAAGCCTGGGTGCAGACTGTTGTATATCTTCCCACCTCTCCCTGGTCACGGAGATGCTTGGAAAGACACAGAGAGCGCAGTCTGCACTCTTGTGGTTACCAAAACAATAACTCAGGGCAGGGGTCAGTAAAGCAGACAGCAATTGAGACAAAGACACTCCATCATCTAACAGACAAGCCTCAGTGGATACACAGGATACAACTACACAAAACTAAGCAATAGCCCATAGTTCTGTTAATAGGACCTCACTAATCCTAGCTATCAGGTATCCCAGCAGCCTTGAGGACTTGGAGATGGCATACTGCAGAGATCCATGCAAATGTAGCTCCTTTACATTCAGTGTTCACAGGTCCTTTCTTCTTGTCACTTTTTATTTTTCCCCAGTTCTTTTGAGTCTTCTAAGGCCTTCCCCTACTTCAGCACTTGTTTTTCCTGCCTCTTTTCTAAATCCCTACAAAGACATGTTCCTCAGATTCTTTATCTCCTTCCATCCTGCTTACAAGCTTTAAAATGACACAACAGCAGCTATTCTTCTTTCTGGTTTATTTTGCTGGTCCAGTCCTGGGTTACTTAACCCTGCTATTGCAGATGCCAACTACAGGCTGCACTGGCTACATTAGAACTACATATGTAATGATTCCATGTCTTGATTAACCTAATATCAGATATTTGGGACACTTCTGTCCCTAGTTGTCATTGCAGAACACCAAATCTTATTTCTGTAACCATGTCTGAAATTAACATGAAAGAAATGTCACGGAGCACAAAAAGTCAACACATAGCATGTATTTGTCTGACTCATGCAAAGCCCTTTATCTAATTCCCTGAAAAACAAGTGAAACATAAACTCTGATTTCACAGGAGCTTGACTGTGAATGCAAAACAACATGCAAGCAAAAAAAGCTTATAATATTTTCATCAAGCTCAAGAAAAGGGAGTGACATGCAATATGTCAATTTTAGGATAGAAAAGCAGACTGACTTTCCAATATCTTATTTGGTTTTAATAGAAAAATCCCCATTCTCTCCAGGTTTAGAAATTGTGCTTTTTTTCTGAAAGCAGAGTCAAGCTATACCATAGAAAAATATAGGACCAACATTACTACTCCCATGTAAGCGGCTGTATGGGAGCATGCCAGGAAGCGTTCTTGTACTGCCAGCAACGAGCAAGTGCATTCAGCTCTCAGCAAGCATCCTTTGTCAGAGATCTGCAGGCTTCATCACTTGCCAAGAGAAAATTTGAATTCTATTTTCTAATTCCTTACCTCCTGCTCATTCAACTTCTCATCTCTCCTGCATCTCAGCTCCCCATCCCCTCTCAACTCTTAGCTCCCTTGCAGATTATGTTGCACCACCTGATCAGTCTATTCCACTTCCAGGTTGCCCACACTTCTCTGTCCTCAAGCCTCCTGAATATGACGGAACGCTTTCTTGAGAAAGCTTATCAGAAGAAATTCAGTAAATCAGACCTATTTTTTTTCAACACTCATTCCTCCATTTTTATCCACATTTTTGCGACAAAGATTTGTGAATAAAATTTTGTTTCTTTCACCTGAAATATAGTGCTGCAAAAATGCTTCTGCAGTACTACATCTGCTTCTGCATATATTTTACAGCTGAAATTACACTGACCACTTTAAGGATTTTAAAGAATTTTGAGATGCTTGAGGATGACAGTATGGGTCTCAGGAACCTAAAGAGAGATGATGCAGAAAGATCCCATGCCAACTTCTGGCTATCCTCTACACCTAGGTTTCCAGGAGTGTTATCAGGCTTTCTTATAGGGATTCAAACACCTGTTCTACTTCAAATCCTGTGCTAATTTCTATAATTATGGCAGATACTGGTGAATTCTCAAACCTAGGTGAAATAAATCATAAGGATAAAGAATGAAGGCAAATTCACATATCTGTATGAAAACAAAATTTGACATGAATTCACACATGATTTCTGAATCACACAGAATCACAAAATGGTCGGGATTGGACACGATCTCTGGAGATAATCTAGTCCAACCCCCTCAGCAGTCTTTCTGATTTAAGTATTGATTTCAATTCTATTCTTTGTTAATGTACTAATATATTTCATAGTTTCTTATTCACTTAATTATACATTTGTTATACAGATATTCATTAAACCTTTGGCAAATACATGGAGCAATTTGAGGCCAAAGTGGCAGAGGTACAGTTGGCCGCAAGAATCTCCTGTAGATTCTGCTGAAATAACTTTGGTCTATAGCTGTGGCCAGCTCTCTCAGTCAGCAGCCGAAGCTTTAGGTCTTACGGATCCCCAATAAATCAAGAGACTTTTGAAACCTGCAGGCACAGTTTAGCTGTATTCCATTAGATCCTTAGAGGCTTGCCAAGATTATATACCCAGCAGCTGCAACTATTACTGAATTTATCCAAACTGAACTAGTGTGGTTCTCAGGTAGTTGTTTTTTTGATGGAAAACTAAAGGCGTGTGGGTGCAAAAGGGAAAAAAGGAAGACCTGGGTCTTCTCTCTGGTCACTCTCACCTCTGTGCCTGTCAAGATCGTGGAGCAGATCCTCCTGGAAACTACACTAAGGCACATGGAAAATAAGGAGGTGATTGGTGACAGCCAGCATGGCTTCACTAATGGCAAATCGTGCCTGACAAATTTGGTGACCTTCTATGATGGCATGACAGCGTTAGTGAATAAGGGAAGAGCAACTGATGTCACCTACCTGGACTTATGCAAAGCATTTGGCACTGTCCCACATGACATCCTCGTCTCTAAATTGGTGAGATGTGGATTTGACAGATGGACCACTCGGTGGATAAGGAATTGGCTGGATGGCCACACTCAAAGCATTGCAGTGAATGGCTCAATGCCCAAGTGGAGACCGGCGACAAGTGGCATTCTACAGGGGCTGGTACCGGGACCGGTGCTATTTAGCACCTTTGTTGGTAACATGGGCAGTGGGATTGAGTGCACCATCAGCAAGTTTGCCGACAAAACCAAACTGTGTGGTGCGGTCAACAGGCTGGAAGGAAGGAATGCCATCTAGAGGGCCCTGGACAGGCTTGAGAGGTGGGCCTGTGCAAACTTCACAAAGTTCAACAAGGCCAATTGCAAGGTCCTGCACATGAGTCAGGGCAATCCCAAGCACAAATACAGTCTGGGTGGAGAATGGATCGAGAGCAGCCCTGAGGAAAAGGACTTGGGAGTGTTGGTTGATGAGAAGTTTACCATGAGCTGGCAATGCGTGCTCACAGCCCAGAAAGCCAACCGCATCCTGGGCTGCATCAAAATAAGTGTGGCCAGCAGGTCGAGGGAGGTGATTCTGCTGCTCTACTCCACTCTTGTGAGTCCCCACCTGGAGTACTGCATCCAGCTCTGGAGCCCCCAACATAAGAAGGACATAGACCTGTCCTTCTTATCATCTGGAGCAAGTCCAGAGGAGGGCTAAGAAGATGATCAGAGGGCTGGAGCACCTTTCCTACGAAGACAGGCTGAGAGAGTTGGGATTATTCAGCCTGGAGAAGAGGATTCTCCAGGGAGACCTTATAGTGGCCTTTCAGTACTTAAAGGGGGCTTACAAGAAAGATGGGGAGGGACTCTTTATCAGGTAGTGTAGTGAGAGGACAAGGGATAATGATTTTAAACCGAAAGGGGGTAGATTTAGATCAGATGTTAGGAAGAAATTCTTTACTGTGAGGGTGGTGAGGCACTGGAACAGGTTCCCCAGGGAAGTTGTGGATGCCCCATCCCTCAAAGTGTTCAAGGCCAGGTTGGATGGGGCTTTGAGCAACTTGGTCTAGTGGAAGGTGTTGACACTAGATGATCTTCAAGGTCCCTTCCAACTCTAACCATTCTATGATTCCATGATTTGAAGTGAAATGTTCAAAAAGCAGACTAGTTAATTCTGCTGAAAATCAGCTTTCTATCAAGTTGTCAATACTTAGTTCAAAACAGTAGGAGTACCTCCAATGCTAGTACCTAACTTTTGTAATTCCTGTTTAGCTTAAACTGACTGTTAAATGACTATTGAAGAATAATTCTGTTCACCTCCCTGCCTGGCTTCAGACATTTTTCCTGTTACTGCCCTCAGGCTGGCATTACTGTTTGTACTCCTCACAGTGAGGAAAACTAGGCTAGCAAAAGAAAAATTAGCTTTCACGCAGTGTGGTTCCCTGAAGCAACTCATCGCACAGCCACAGGCATATGAGTGGCACAAGAGAAGTGGTGGGAAGAAGTGACAGGAGACAGCAAGAGAAGGAAAACCAGCCCGCTCCTTTCAACAGCAGCCTGTACTTCTGCCAGATTTAAATAGCAGTGTAATGACAGCCTAAACCACTTTTGAACAAAGGAGGGAGGCCGCTTTTAGGCACATTTTTTTTCTTTAAAATTTCCATAGTAGAACATTTGTTTGCTAAAGGGAAAGCATTCAATTATGACAAATTATGGAAAAAACAACACGTGTTAAAAAATCTCCCAGTTATGTCAGAGTAGGAGATCTGAGTGAGTTTAATGAGCTGAAAAGTTTGAAGAATTATCGCAAGACAATCCAGGACAATAAAAAAATTATTTGACAAACAACTTTCTTAAAGGACTCTAACTAATTTACCAATGCACTTGAATCTTCTGAGACTATGTATTCTGTACTCAAAGTAAACACTGGCGTACTCTTCATAAAAAATACAGTTGCTGAATGCTTATTTTGCTCGTTAAACTGAAATGTAGGAACGGAATTGTTTGAATTTTTACTACGTTTCTTCTACACACTGTATTCTGTGAAGTTATTTTTCAAAGCTTTTTAATGTTGAATCTGTTTTTTTCTTTGCCTTTTAAATAATAAACTAATCCAGATGGCTACTTTCTTAGAACTCAGACTTTGGTGTTCCTCACTCATCTCTACAGTTCTGCCCTTTTTTCTCCTGAATGCATCAATATTAATTGCTAAAATGTAAAAAAATAAATAAATTTTTAAAAGCAGGGCAGATTTGCAGTTGAAGCACAGATTTGTCCTTAAGACAAGAAGACTGTTCTGAAACAAGCCTGTATTTAGTTTCCATTTTTTAAAAATGGGAAAAAGGAGATGGTCGAGTGGTGGCAGAAAGACAACATAGCTGCTGCACAAGTGAATACAGTTTAGTGACACACTGGGATATGTAATTACTTCAATATTTAACCACTTGGAATCTTTTGGGCTACAGGACACTCACATTCTTCTGTATTTCATAAATAAAATGAAATGGGTACGTCTTTTTGTCCTAGCCTAAATAACACATTTTATCTACAAAAAGTATGTAACTAGACACGATTAGCTGTCCTGTCCATGGAAAATCCCCGAGTAGACTCGCAGGGTGCTGAGGATGAAGCCTCCAGGGTCCAGAGAGAGATCTGTGGAAGTCTGGACTTAAAAAGCAGTTTCCATGGATAATGGCTGAGTTGGATTTCAAAGCCAGAAAGGGAAGGGAATGAAACAGAGGCTAAAGTTTCTGACAGGAAGCTACAAGGGTGCAGAAGAAACAGGCTTGGCACTGTGTGGTAGGTGAGGAACAGAACTGAGGTGAGTTACCAAAACTGGGATTGCTGGGTAGCCCTTGAATAGATACTGCATTCAGGGAATAACGGGTACTGTCAGAATCAGAACAGGAAGATTATGTATTATCTAAGTACCCCTCAGCCTGTTTCCAGGTTCTTCATTATACAAATCAATAAATTAATTTTGTCTCTTCTTTTTTTTTTACATAAATTTTATTTATATGACTCATTAAAGCAAAAGGTAAAAATTGGCAGCCTGCAGTGTACTATGTCAGTAGGAAGCCTTTAAAAGCCAGAAGAATTTAATTTACTATACCAAAACTGTTAAATTCCCTTAAACTGACTGACTTCAGCTCTTCTCCCTGTCACCACCTCTTGAGAAACACAGCCACCTCTCGGCTCCACTACTCCTGGCATCTTTCCAGCGTGCCAAACTTGACTGAAAGTGAGAACTCCTCTTAGCAGATTTCCTCTGCCTCATTTTCAGAGATATAACAAGCTTTATGTTTTGATTTCAAGACTGCAGAGGTGAATTTTTAAGTAGGTAAATATTTATTTAACCTTTCAATACACTGCAACAAGTATGTATGTATAAAATCCATTTTGCTCAGCCACCTATTCGCTTGTGAGTTCTTTGTGTATGGACAAAAGCCAAACAAAGACTTCTCTACCCAAACCCCTCTCAAAATCTGGAAAAAAATAACCGCCATTGACCAGGAGAGGGAGACAAAAGAGAACAGCCAAAATCGGGACTGTTGGTGCTTATCCCTAAATGAGTCGTAATGTATTATCAGGAATTTTTTTAAGTCCTGCTTCAAAGGGGGGGAGGGGAGGGGAGACGGGCCATGCCCTTTACAAAATAATCTGTTTTCAGTTGCAGTGTAAAATGGTTTTCTGATTGCTTAAAATCCTGAAGGTTTTACTTACTTTTTTCTTTCTCTCATCCCTGCAGCTAGCCGAAAAACCAAACTCCCTAGAGAATTTCAGACACAGTCTGACCTGCCTTTTCTAAGGAAACTGGGGAGAGAGACCAAGGAAGCACGGCAGGCAGGTAGAGCAGAGACTTTCCCTTTGTCAGAGTGGCCTCCCAGAGCCAGCGCCAGGTCTGCCAACATTTGAAAGTTATAAATACAGTGTGAAAATGAGGGAACACTTTTGAGTCTACTGAAAAATGTGAGAATGCAAGTAATTTCTGTTGGCCTGAGGGCTGGAGGCAATGGATGGGGTGAGGGAAGAGCAGAGACAGTCGTTCGCAGATGGCCTCCTGTGAGATGAGAGTGAGACCTTTTTTTTCCCCCTATTCTCTTAAATTTTCTCTGTTTTAAGGCTAGGCAGGAACTACCTGTTTTGAAAAGCAGCATTCTACCCCTGGAGCAGGGGCTCCTTGAAATGGATACCTAAAATGCAGCATAACTGCAAACCGCCACTTTGTTCCGACTCTACTTGGTAATGTGTGTGTGTGTGTGTGTGCGTGTGCACATGCACATGTTTCTACACATACATAAATTTCCCCCAAGGTCATTGCTGCTCTTATTTTAGAAGAAAGCAGTGAGTAGACATGTTTCCTTCAGCAGGCAGCAAGGTTGTTGTGTGAACAACCTTCTGTAAAACACTCTGCAGCTGGTGAAGGGAGTGCACACTCCGTGGACAGAAAACTGGAGGGGGAGAGGTCAACATGCTCGATGGGTGGGCTGCCACTCAGCAGCAGTCTCAACAAACTGGAAAAATAGGTCAAAAGAAATCTCATAAAGTTCAAAACCAATGTGAAATCCTGTACCTGGAACAGGACAACCCCACGAATCTGAACAGCTTAGGGGATCAACTAGAAGGCAGCTTTCCAAAAAAAAAGGACCCGTGACTCCTGGTAGACAAGTAGTTAAACATGGCTCGGCAGAGCACTTTTGCAGACATCAAGGCCACCTACTGAGCTGCCTTAGCCAGAAGCACAGCCAGCAGGTTCAAAGGAATTGTTATTTCCCTCCATTCAGCATGTGTGAAACTGCACCACTCCAAAGAACTGTGGCCTGGTTTGGGATCCCCAGTGCTAGAAAGGTGTTTGCAAACTACAGCAAGCCCAGTGGAGGGCCACCAAGATGGTTTGGGGTTTTAATCTGGTAAGGTAGAAGAAAAGATAGAGAACATGGGAAATAATGTTGCAGTGTTGTAGCAACAGTGGAAGGCCCCATAGGAGGAGAAGGTGATATCGTTTTAGAGAAAAACTGGTTTAATTTACTTTTTTACTTTTGGTCCCAGTGGTCTCATCAGCTTCCTTGCAATTACACTCAAGACAAGTGATGACAGCTACCACGTGCTCCTCAGCTTTTCTGGGTTCATAGCTTTATGTCAAGATGTTCTGGTAGATGTGTTTTTTTGGTTTGGGGTATGGTTGGTGGAGGTTTTTTGGTAGCTTTTAGGAGCTGACACTAATTAGTCTCTTCATCTTCCCATCTGTGTGAGTCATTAACATATACTGGCAGTCTTTTGTGTCTGGAGAAGTTGCTTGTAGATGTATCGAGGTCTTCATCTAGGCACCATCAACATATGCCATTTTATAAACATTTTTTCTGGTATTCCTTCTGGTGCCAGCACACCCATTCAGTCCCCACTAATACCAGCTGTTAAAAGAGAAGCCACTGCTCGAGCATTCACACACCATTCAAGGAGTCGCACACACACCACCCCAGTATTTAACTGCCAGGACCAGGGTCAATTCACAGCAGGTGACCCCAGTGAGCCAATGGGTGCCCCTTTCGACTCCTCACACACACACACTCTTGGGTGCGCTCCTCCTTCTTCAGGCCCAACCATAGGCTTCCTGCAGCAGAGTCTCAGGTGTTGGATTTTATAAAAATAAGTAATTTAAGTGAAAAGTACAGCAGGAAGGTCAGCCCACGCTGGGTGCCTCCAAAAAGTGAGGGACCTCAAATAAAGAAATCCCTGGGAAATTATACCCTTTTGATCTATACAGCCACCCCTCACACGCTCTTCACACGTCTTTTAGTCCTATAGTGATTTTTGGCCTGCAGCCTTCTAACACCTTACTGGATTCTTTTTCTGTGTCCAGGCAGGCAGGCCACTGACTGCTCTTATCTTGTCGATGTGCAGTCTGTGCTGACGGTTGTAGCCTCTTTATCTTCTGGTTTATGCTTCTTGTGCATCCGCGCTCGCTGTCAGAACATGGGGAACTAAAAAGTCCCAGACTTAGGGAAAACACTACCAAAACATCCCTGTGTTATCAACATTTTTCTTATACTGAAAGACTAAGCACAGCACTGTACCAGCTGCTAGGAAAATTACTAAGAAAATTAACTCTATCGCGGCCTAGAGGCTTCAGGAAATCTAGCTACTCATGCTAAGTAAAGCTAGGCAAACAGCATAAACCACCCCATACTGTAACCCTAAGTAATTTATTCTAATTAAAACTTACTTTTTTAAGCTAAACAACTAATATCTCTCAACACCAGCCTTAATGTTTCTGTCCTCTACAAGACAGATGGGTTTCTTTAAACTGGAGAGGTGGCCATGGAGGAATCAAATTGCTGCCTTGTACTACCTATTGGTAGTTACAGAGTAAACAGAACTAGACTGTTCTTGGGGCAAATTTTAAGTAAATATAAGGAAAAATATCTTCACAGCAATGACGCTCAAATACTGGGGTAAGTTGTCTAGAGAGGATGCTGAATAACTGCCTTTGGAGACATCAAAAATTTGTTTGGACAATGCTGGGAGAAGCCTGATCAACCTGCAAAACTGGTCTTTTTGGTAGGAGGGGGGCAGAGGAAGGTGACCCCAGACGACCTCCAAAGGTCTGTTCCAACTTATTCTGTGATTCCATAACTCTGAGTCCCATACCGGGTGCAGATGTCAAGGTGCTGGCAGTGGGGGGGCTGCAGGGGGGGCTTCTGTGAGAAAAGACTACTGTGTCGGACACAGCCAGTACCAGCTGGCTCCAACAGAGAAAGAAGAGAAGGAGGAGGAGGAGGAGCTCCATAGCAGAGCAGAGACTCCCTGCAACACGCGAGGACCTGAGGCAGAGCAGATGAAAAGTGGGAGACTAAAGAAGTATCAGAGAGAAACTGCTATGTACTGCCTGTAACCCCCCCCTCCCCTTACCCCACTCTTTTCCTCGCTGAAGGGACTATGTGTGACCTGCGGTAGTAAAGAGCTGGTAGGACAGGCATCCAGAGAGAAGGAATGAAGTGAGCCTGGGAAATGGGAGGAAAGGAGTTTTCCCAAGTGTTTTAATGTTTGTTGTTTTGTTTCCCAATACCCAAATTAGTAATCATATTTATATATATAAATTGGCAATAAATTATTTTCCCCAAGGTGAGTCTGTTTTGCCTGCAATGGTAATTGGTAAGTGATGTCCTCAACTTTATCTCAACGCAGGAGCTTCCTCATTCCTGTTCTTCCTTTCTCTCCACCATTTTGCTGTGGATGGGGGGTGAGCGAGCAGCTGGGTGAGAGCTTGCCTGCCAGCCAGGGCCAACCCACCACAGCTCCTTCTACATGAGGATGGCCAACCAATTGCATGTGTATGAACTTTTCTTCCTACTTTCCTCGAGGAATCTCTACATTTTGCAAACATTTTTTACAACACAGTAACCAGATGACTTGTGCCTGTTGTCTGTGCCATCCTCAAAAATCAACAGTTGTACACATATTTTTACATCCAGATGTGGATGCGAATGGCATGCATCTATGGGAGAAGTCTTTACACCTATAGTGCTTATACTCCTGAGGATGATGAACAATAGACCTCCAGAGCTGCAGGTGGAGATACACAGCATCGTATGTGATTGCCTCTCCTTACTAAGGAGGAACTGTTCAGGAACAGCTTGACTGTATGAGTAAGACAAATAAATGTCTTGCTGCCACAGCGTGGGGTGTTTACTCTTCTGCCACACGTCACTTGTGTAGAAGACCTACTCTGGTGTTGGCTGCAGCATTTGCTGGACTCTTTGGTGAGCCAGCTCAACTCACGGATCTGGCAGAACATTTCTCTTGGAGGATGGAAGTAGCATCTACCACGTTAGTGAACTAAATATGCTCAGTGAGGTGTCCAACAAATGCCAGAGCTAGCACAGGTGAAAAGGGGGAACTCCTTCAGCAGTAGCCAGCTGGTAGATCTACTCAGCTGAATAATCAAACCAAAGCCAGGGAAGAAAGCGGCAAACATACACCTCTGCCTCCACTTTGAGGTTGTGGGAAACGTCCCCATGAGGTGTGTAGGGTTGCTACCTCAATGCCTTCAGAAGCACAGAGGTCCGAAAACAAAGTTTTCACCAAAACTACCAAAAGTGCAGCAGAGTTGCTGAAAGCCCAGGCACACGTACCGCTCCAGTTTGGCACAAAACCGTGCCTGACGAAACCACTCAGCCACAGAGAAATTGTGCCAGCCACTGGCCCCAGATGGCCGAGGGGCATCCTGCAGCACCCACAGCAGCCAGGTGTGCTCTTGCCCTCCCGCTCCAAATGCCGCTGGAGGAAATTGCTCCACAGAGGGAAGTCAAGCAGTCAGGCCCCATTTCCTTTTGATCCGTAAGAATGGGGGATGGGTTAACAAGAAAAACAAACAAAAAAGAGAAGATGCAGTGTCTTCTGTGGCTATGGGGTGACAAAGGCAGGGCGTGCTTCTCTTCCTGGTGACAGTGTGGGGCAGAAGCAAAGGTGGCAGAGGGTAACACCCAGGGGGTTTTTGTCTCCTGTACTGACAGGGGGCGACTGGGCTCACCCTGCCTGGGGGAGACGGGCAGGCACAGGGGTGCCACAACAGCACAGGAAACAGAGCCGTGGTGCTCCTTGCAGGGCTGTGACAAGAAGGGAAGGGGCAGCTGGGGGCCCACGTCTTCAGGCAGGCGTATGTGTGCCAGGGCAGCAAGATGGCGGTGCACAGGATTGCTGAGCGAGGCAGGGGGGGGTAGCAGGGGACTGTGAGGGCCTCAGGGGCAGCCGTGGCCACTGCAGAGAGGCGGCCCTGACCCACAAGGCGACAACTTGTGCCCATTTGTTCCCTACATAAAACAAAAATCTGCAAAACACGCAGTGTTTCTCTGATTGCGGAGGAGAGGGGAACGTGGGTAGGAAGCCAGGTCAGAAAAGCAACGCGCTGATGGGATTCAAGGCCAGTGGCAGCGGGCTGTGCCCTGGCTGGGGGGAGGGCGGCGTACTCGGCAGGGCCTCTCTGCCCGCCGAGGCAGAGCGGGGGGTGGGGGAGCACCGTTTCACGGTGCTTCGGAGAAGGAGGGAGGGAGGCCGGGGGACTCGGAGAAGACGAGGAAAAGGAAGAGGAGGAGGAGGTAGAGAAGGGGGCGGGGGAGGGGGGGAGGGGGGAGGAGGCGCAGCGCCGCGGGCAGCAGATCCGGCCTCGGCCAGTTCGAGCTGGTTTGGGCTGGTTGGGGCGTTGAAAGGAGACAGCAGCCGCTGAGGTCACCGCCTGCATCCGGGCGGGCGGTACTCTCCGGACTGGATCGCCCAGAGCCCTCGGAGCGGGGTTCTGCGCAACGTCGCCCCGCGCGGCCGCCACCGGCAGCCGCAGGAGGGGCCCGGCTCGGCTCGGCCTGGCCTGGCCTTACCCCGGGCGTGTTTCCACTCCTGCTTTTCCATCTGGCCTGGCGGCCCCCCGGCGGCCGGCGGGGCAGGGAGCCCCCGCGGGTGTCGGGTTTCAGCCGGAGCAGCTGGTTTTGCGGCCGGTGGGGGAGGGGGCGCCTCAGGGCCGGGCCAGGCCGGGCCTGAGGGCTCGGGGAGGAGGGGGGGGCTGCCCGCCGCCGGCGGCCCAGCTCAGCAACGGAGCAGCTGGCCGCCCCTCACTCGGCCGAGCCGCTCTCCGTCCCCCGGGGTGCTGCCCCTGAACCCCCGGTGCGGGGTCCCGCCGCGTCAGGGCCTGCGGAGAGGGAGAAAGCGGGTTGGCCCACCGCGGGGTGTTCTCAGGGAGCTGTGGGGAGGGTCGGGGTGTGGGGCGGTGGGGCCTCTGAGGTAGCTTGGGGCGGGTGGGAAGCCATCGGCTTTCCTGGTCACGGGTGAGGAAAGGAGCGTGGTTTTCCCCGGTGACCCTTAAGCACAGGTTTTCGGACTTGCCTAGAATCCGCCTTGAAATGCCCATCAAGCCGCAGCCGTTTTCTGTGTTCCCTTTGCGCTGTATTTGCAAATATATAAATACTGCATTTTATCTGTCACGGTGGCGTTTGAAGTACAAAACGGTATCTGAACCCTCTTGGGGGGGAAGTAACAATCCCTGAAATAGACCTTCCTCCCATGGCCGATACAGTCTCATTATTAAAGTGTCCGTCACGGGAGGACAGAGCCACAGGCGCCTGACTTTCTTTGGGAAACGATTTCACGCTTTTAATACCTTACCTGGTAGAAGGCACTTCTTTATCCTTCGTCATCCCAAATTACCATTTTATTACATTGTACTTTCTAGATCAGTTTTCAATGGCCACCCACAGCATAGTAAGTCAATCAACTTTTAACAAATCGTGTACTTTTCACCTGTACCCATTGCTTGAGTGGAGATTTGCAATTGCAACAGATGCAATTTCTGGTTTTCGTGTTCTTTTGTTCTTTTTGGTTTTTTGGGGGGCTGGTGACAACAATGTAAACTGGCCTGTGGCGTTTCAGCCTAAGGGCTACCTCAATCATGTTGTCATTGTACTGAACAGCAAAAGAACAGGCTTGTCCCCTCTCTTTATATTAGATCAGATCTCTCTATGTGTCTTTAATTTCTTCATAAGCATTTGATCTGCTTCTAGTTTCAGTCTTTCATCTCTCTCACTGGGTATGTTGTTCTCCAGACAACCCAGATAAATGGAGGATGCTCCCGGTCTGCCTGTCCATCATCAACAGTGGGGTTTTTCACTTTCTTATTTTGTCCAACAAGGCGTAACTATATGTTGCTTTTTCACCATTGGCACAGCTTTGGGAGTGGTGGGAATGGTGGCACACACATTATCTGACGCGTTTAGAGTCTATGTAGATCCATTTAGAGAGGCTATTGATAAAAATGCTTTTGGCCAGACAGATTTTGCCTACAGCAGTATTCTTGCAGAATACTTCTTATCAGAAGTGGAGCTGATCTGATAACTCCAAAGCAGTCATGGGAGATAATCTAGTTCAGGCAGAACCCAAAGGTGTAGGAAGACATAGGAGCTGTATTTTGTTCTTCAGAAGCCCAAAGAAGTCAGCATATGTCAATAGGGACAAATTGTATTTTTATAAGTTCTAAATATGGACAGAGTCACTGGACTGGAGGTGTTCATGTTTCAGCTCAATAAGCTTAGTAATTGGGGTAAAAGAGATGTGTTAGTTGCTCACATTCTTATTTCCTTCCAAGAATCACAGGATCATAGAACTGTTATGGTTGGAAGAGACCTTTAAGATCAAGTCCAGCCATTAACCTGGCACTGCCAAGTTACCACTAAACCATGTCCCTCAGCACCTCATCTACACGTCTTTTAAATACCTCCGGGGATGGCAACTCAACCACTTCCCCGGGCAGCCTGTTCCAATGTTTGATAACCTTTTCAGTGAAGAAATTTTTCCTAATATCCATCCTAAACCTTCCCTGGTACAACTTGAGGCTGTTTCCTCTTAAGAAGACATGCAAGTAAATATAGCTAGCAGCAGGTACTCTTTCTCCTTGACATGAAGGATAATGAAGCAAGAGAGCTAGTTACTCTTTATGTTGGTTACTACAGTGCAGTCAGCTGTGGTGGTTTGGGTAAGCCAGTTGTGCTGCACTCTTCTGGTACACTGTATTGTCAAAAGATGGGGATGGGTCCCATCCTGTGCTATGAAATTAAAGCTATATTTAAATGCATGGGACAGTTTATCCTCCCAGTACTAGCTCTTCTACATTTTTTTACTGTTGTAATAACAAAACGTGTACCTGTGTCCCATCAGAGGAAGAAAAAGATTAAAAAAAAAAAACAACATTTCTGTTCCTTCAGTTCTTTGGATATTGTGCCTAGAAGTACTTCTGCACCTGAGAAAGTCAGACCTGATTATCTATGACACTGATGCAGGAACTGTAAAACTCTTGTTGCAGCCGGACTTTTTTTACCCATGCTTACTTGAGATGTGTGACTCAATGAGCAAGCAGTTTACTGCATGTGTCTCTTAAACACTGGCAAATATATGTTGCTTCAGTCAGAGTTGCTATGTTAATTTTGTCACATTTGAAGTGTATTGCATTTTTATTAAAAAAAGTTTCTAAATTATAAAACGGCATTTTTCTCTCCTCTTTTATCCCAAACATCTTCGCCAGTGTGTTTATTTGTTACAACATTCTGGCATAATTGTAAGAGCGTGTGTGAGATATTACAAGTGAGTCAAACATTAAGTAGATTATTTTAGTCATTTGCATATTTCAGGTGTCTTGGTAGACACGTCACACAGTAAGTTTACGTTCTTGCACTTTTAAGAAACATCGTATCATCTGTGTCACAGATTCTTTTATAGGGTAGGCATGGAAAAAAAATTGTTCACACGAGCATGAGAATGAGGTGGAGGGAGTTGCTGAAGGTCACTGCAAGTCAAATGAGTCACACACAGGACACTGATCATCTGGAAGCTAACCACTAGACTAGACTACTCTTCTCAAATTACTGGGGTTTACATTTTTAAACAAAATTGAATTGCCACTCATCTCTCACCTATCTGCAAAGACTGGAATTGAGGATTCCCTGTCTGTAGGAACAATTGAGAATACTACAGGCATCTAAAGCTGTGTAGGATGTTCAGTGAAATGTTTTGCTTTCGTTGCTTTTATCCACTGTTTCCTAGGTGACAATGAACTTTGAATATGGGTCCTGACAGATAAATGGAAGAGAAATACAGTCTTTTTAGTGTAAATACTGCAGATGCAAGCATACTGTAAAGAGTTGCTTAGTATAATTCAACACTATAAATGGAATTTGTTGGTTTGATCCTCAGTTTGCCTGCTGTCTTTAATGGAATATGAAACTGGAGGACTAACATGGGTATTCTTCCAGAAGATCTTGCAGCATCTTCTTTCTTGTTACTGGAATGGGTGTTTGAACATAATGTCTCGACCAGACTCGAATGTGCAATTAGGTTTGGTCAGCTTGAGATTCCTCTTGCCTTGTTGTGTGTTATACACCATGCATGTGCAGAACTACAGAGATACTTTGTTTTGCCCCAGACCCAGCTGAATGTTAACCATGCAGACAGACCTCTTTGGGATAACCAGAGGTGACTATCCCCACACCCATTCTCTACTTTTTATAGCGGGGGGAGGGGAGGGGAGGAGGGGAGGAAAGTGCCCGTGTCCATCCTCTCAGAAGGTCTGCCTCCCTTAGTCTCCCGTTTTCCTTGTCTGCTGGCCATCAAGACAGATTATGTGAAAACTCAAGAGAAGTAGCTATATGTCTACAGCAGGCTATTAAGATGTGTGAAACCCTTTCAAAGTCAAACCTGCCTAAGGCTAACCCACCTAACATGAGTTGCCTTTCCTCAAACATCTTATTATAGGAGCTGTATTTCTCTTGTAATTCAGGGTAGAAACTTATTCTGGTCTTATGCCTCAAAATGCACCTTAGTGGTAGAAAATAAGCTCAAAATATGCAACAGCAAGGTAGAAACAAAAGTGTGTAGTTAAGCTTTGTGTAACAGTGATGGAACTAAGATTTTGAGGAAGCCATAGAAAAAATGGAGTTAAGGCAGAGAAGTTTGGTACCTACACTTTATACCTGAGGATACCTGGACACGAATACCGAAGTGAAGAAATGAAGTAGAGCCACCAAGTGTTGTAGAGGTACATACCCTGCCATGGTTTCAACTAATGCAAATTTTGACTTTAAAAGTTAATTCACGGCCATTCTTCTCTATGCAGCTGTGCATATGCATGCAGCTTCTCCCCCAGCACCCTCTCCAAGACAAAAACACCTATTAGATGTGGATGTTGGGTGTAATACTGCATTGTATCAACAGAGGGGATTAGTTCAGGAGTGTATGTGGAAGCTTGTGGATTTAAGATCATCTTACTCTCAAAAAAAATTCTTCAGACTAATACCAGGGATGAAAGAATGGAAGCTGAAACTGTCTTTTTTAAGGAATCCACAAAACTCAGACCTGAAGATTAGAACTGTCTGGAGATTAGAACTGTGTCTGCCAACAAATCTATACCTATACTACAACAAGCAATGAATAACAAAATCTTTTTTTTTCTAGAAAATAAAAGTTTAAATAAAACTTGGCGATTCTAGACTACCACCTATTATTAAAGTTGATTGCACTTCCTATGGTAAACCCATTTCCAATTGCAAAATCTTTCACAAAATATTAACCATTGAGGCTAAAACTTTCTGGTCATGTGTCTGGTGTTTGTATTTCATTTGATTACTTTTTAATTTATTTGGAAAATTGCAATCAAAACCATTTCTCTATTTCCGAGAATGAGGTCAAAGAAAAAGAAGAGACTGTTTTCCTTCATGAAGAAATTCTGATGTCCTTTACTTTAGGAAGCTCCAGAGTAACTTGACATTTTGGAGAGAAATGGCCTTTATGCTGGGGATGTGCTTTTTGCTGTTCCTGTGAAGATCTGCACACATTTGGCAAGTTAAAGCCCTTTTAAAAAAACATAGGATGTTCATGCTTTCAGCAGGCATCCTATTTTTTTTTATCATCACAAACATCATAATCCCATCTAGCTTTCACTCTGAATGAAGATCCCCCTGTGCTACGCTCTGTGCAGACACAACTCCAAGGCAGTCCTTGTCCCAGAAATGTGCTGATCGGGATGCATGGAGCAGGACAGCAGATGGATATAGACAGGTTGGTAAAGGAGTTAAGGAGTAGGGAGTTAATGAACTGCTACTGATCAGTGAGATAAATAGTGGTCTCAGCACACCAATATATTAACCACTGTCACTTTTCTTGCATCCACATCAGGCATACTACAGCCAAGGAACAAGCATGGTCTTTGGTTGTAACTCTGACATGTTTGTGGGCTGAACTATGGCCAAAACATAGGACTAAAACTAAATGCCTGTCTCAGTTGCTCTCTACCCCATCGATGCTGAAGGAGTGGAAAGAGGGTCCCTAATTTAAATGGAAAAAGGCAGGAACTAGATATGGGAGGTGGAATGTTATGTGAGGCATGGGTATCCCAGGAATACAACTGGTACAGTAGAAGGAAATAGAGAAAACAGAAACAGAGACTGTGATTTAATATGGAAGTACAGTAGCCTGGCTGGTCAAGAAAAATTGGGTGGAGAATTGAGGAAGAAGTGGTGGTCAAGAAAAATTGGGTGGAGAATTGAGGAAGAAGTGGAGTGTGGGGGGTTTTGAGCTGTTTGCCTTAGGCCTTGGAGAGGGATAATACGTGCTATGAAAGCAAAAGGGGTATTAAGTCATCTGGTTTGGATCTTGGAGGAGACTGGAACTGTACTGGGAGGAAAATGGTAGAAATTTGCATGAGCTGAGCAAGAAAGTGTGGGCTAGAAATAGAGGTAAGAGAGCAAGGATTTGGGAGTCAACATGGAAAGGTAGAAGCAGAAAGGGTCGGTTTCAAGGGAAACAGGCAGAGGAGCTTAAGACTGATATACTAGAGTTCTATTTCAGGTCTGGAATAAAACTCATGACTTCTGAATTTCCCCAGTTGTCAGATGTAAGAAAATAGTAGTCTAATCCACTCACAAAGGCATGGCACTCTGCATAGCAGATGAAAACATGCTGGCTCAGTTATTTCTCTGCTAGCACAAGTCACAAAAGTCTGTAATTCCATCTTGTCTAGGACTGAAGTGTCAAGCTGACATCATGTGATTGAGTTGCTAGTGAATAATAAGAAAACAGGTCAATTTTTGTTCAGTTTCTGTTAAAAATTATTGATAAAAATCCTCATTTGAACCATTGTTAAGACTGAAAAATCAAGTATTCATTCCAAAAATACTAGAATGAAGGTTGCCTGCACAACTCCAGTTTATCCCATACTTCCAGTAAACATTATGGTCATTCACAAGATCTTTGCCATATGCAGAGTACAGTGGTGTAGGAATGAATCAAGATTATACAATAAAGGACACATCCACAGAGAATCTGCATTTCTTGCTGGAGATAGAAGTTGTGTGGTAGGTCACTATTCTAGTTTGAGTATTGCTCACGTTTTCAAGTTGCTCCTTGGCTAATAGCTTTTGTTGTTACTAATTGTAAACAAGCCTGATTCATGCTCTTGGTGGTTGGTCTCAGCTTTTAACTTACTGGCGATACAAAGAAATGTGGTCTCTTTGATGGTTCTTTTCTTTATGACACCTGAGTAGTATGTTGTTTCCCTTTCTTTGGGGACATATTGATCCTGGCTGGTTATCACTTGTTTGACATTTTCTTTGCTTCCTTCATCTTCTTAAGGATTCAACAAAGTTTCCTCACTTTTGTTAGGCATAGAAAATAAGCCAAATTCTTTGTTGCTGTAGCATTTAGGAAATGCTTTGTGTCTGGTTAGTATTGAGGATTAAAATATAGACAATAGGATATATTTCTAGGATGAGTAATTGCTTATCTATGATACCCTTTTCTTCATTTTCTCTTGCAATTTATAGAGAAAAAAACTATGTTAAAACTTTACATGTAATTCTTTGATTCTAGTTTAGGTTTCTTTAACAGCTAGGATAGAAACATTTTCACTTTCACTTGCTTTAGGGAATTCTAAACTCTTACTGGAAAAGGGAGTATAATTGTCCTTCAGGATAAGGGAGACAAGAAGTAGTCTGGCTTCAGAGCAAGTTTACTGCTGCTCTAAAATTCTCCAAATCTTTGAGATATATGGCTCTCCAATTCGGGTTCTTGACCACAGCAATGAGAACCTTGGCAAATAACGTAGTTAGAGAATAAAATGCTTTCTTATCCCCTCCTGATAAGTCAAACAGAAAAACAAACAAACAAACAAAACGCCAGATTAATTAATTTTGCTTAGAGCATTTCAAAATACTTTCCAGCTGAGATTAAACATGGAAAATTCTCAAGGCTTAATGCGGAAAGCTTAAACACACAAATACTTCAAAAAGTCCCATGTATAAAAAGTTGTTATAATTAGAACAATTTTGAACCCTCAGTTATGATGCACTATCAAGTGTCTGTTATAATACAAGTAATCATAACTAGTGAATAATGGAGACTCACAATAAATAGATTTTAAAGGAAAGGGTTTGGGTTTTTTTCTCCAGAGGTTCCATTCTCTAAAACTCCCATTAATATTATGTGAGTTGTGGTTATTTTCAACAGTATGGAGTTATTGGAGAGACTTAGGGGATCGGTAGTCTTCTCTTTAACTGTCTAACCTGCAGTTGTTATTGCCTGGTGGTCTCCCTTAGTTACCTGAGAGTGGGTAACCTGAGCTGTTGCACAAGCACCTAATTCATTCACATTGTGGCCACATCCAGCCCTGACCACCTCTGAAAATGTGCATGACGATGGTCAGAGAAGAATCGAGAACTCTTTCCCTGTAGATTTCCTGATGAAGGGTTTACATGAGCAAGGTATTACGCATCTCCATAATTTTAAATAGCAGCACGGTGATGAATGCAAGTTTTTTAGTGTCTTAAGTATTTTGGTGACTCAGAACTTGGCAAGAAGAGGGAAGGAAGAAGAGAACAGGAAAGTGAAACTATCACCAGTCTCTTCTTGCAGAGTGTAAACATCAAATTAGAAGCATCGAGGACAGGTCTCATGAGAGAGCACCAGAAGAGGAGCAAGTATGGTGACAAGAATGGGAACAGAGAACGGGTTGGAAAAGTTACACAATGCGTAGGAGGAAAGGGGAAAGCACTGTAGATGGAAGAAAGACAAAAAGGGATGAAGGGAGATTGCCAAAGGAAAGGAATGAAACATGAAGGAGAGCAAATGAAGAGTAAAACAAACAAACACACAAAAAAGTAGGAGTTAATGAACAAGTAGATTTGGATCCTTCCTTCCAGAAATCA
Source organism: Vanellus vanellus (assembly GCF_965231255.1). Taxonomy (NCBI): domain Eukaryota; kingdom Metazoa; phylum Chordata; class Aves; order Charadriiformes; family Charadriidae; genus Vanellus; species Vanellus vanellus. The sequence goes on from NC_138905.1 coordinate 55,398,021, forward strand.
TTTGGAGGTCAAAATTTCTCTGTGGACCTCAGTAAAAGGTCTGTTTTGTTTTTTTTTTTCTCTCCAAGATTTATTTTCTAAATAATATAGAGTCTTGTTTGGTGTAGTGTAGCTTAGAGTTCATATGCAGCACAAAAAATGATGTACCTTGGTACAGCACTGCAGACTATGTCTTATAAACATCCACGTTTACAGTTCTTTGAGCTATGAGATGACCAAGTAATTGTGATTCATCTAGTCTTAGAGATTATTGAGCTTTGCCTCAGAGCAGGGACATTATAAATGTGATATTCCTGAAGGAGTTTTTTAAATGACATTCATTGATCGGACAATACCATTTGTCTGAATTACAGTTTTTATAAATGCAGTTTTCTGAATTTTGTAGTTTACCCATGGGTGGTGGTGGTGGCGGCGGGTGTTTTAATGAATGTACTCTGTAATACTTCTTTTCCTGAACTGCACTAAGAAACTTTCAGCATTTGTTTTTCACTAGGGTGGAAGAGTATCTCCCTTCAACTAAGCAACAACTAGCTCATTTCAACTAAGATGAGAAAAGTTTGTGCTTCTTTATAGCGCCAGAGAATGGTCTCCATCACCAAACATACACATGTATTGGCAAACAAAATAGGCAAATATCAGACCTCTATGGGAGAAAAATGTTTTGCTGACGGTTTTCTAAGGAAGTGTCTCTTGTTATTAGGTTCCTGCTGATTTCAGGCAATGTTATTGTGTACAATCTTTCTGAAGAAGTGGAATTGATCAAAGAGCCTCCTGCTTCCGCCGTCATTTTTAACTTGCTAAAAGTAATTCACAGTTCCCCTAGTTTGAGCAATAACTAGAGTAATTATATAAGATATCCTACCAGTTCTGGATCACACATTGCCCCATATTTGTATCGTGTATCCCTTGGCTAGAAATAAGGAATATATGTGACTAAATGTCATGGATTTCACATGCATATTTTTTAACAGTGCCTCTTATCGCAGCAATTAATTTGTTAAACAAGTTATTTCTTGTTTTTCTCTCATTGTTTGTGAGTTCTTTTTCTTTAACGCTGGGTTTTCACAAAGTGTTCAGTGTTTGACAGCATAGAGACTAAACTCTCCAAATGTCAGCAGAGGTGTGTAAAAACCTGTTTACTAGGGCGAGAGAAAAAATGCTGAAAACTGATGAGACGCCGCAGCAGAATTTGAAATAGGGCTAATTTATGTCTAGCTGATGGGTGTATATCATAGTTCATAGTTCCAATGTTTTCTTAATGTAATTTGAGCAGGACCCATATTTTCAAGCAAACTGTACATCCACATGTAAAATGAAAAGGCAGGAACACTTTGAAGTCTTACTGTGAAATGCTCAATGCAATCAGGACTATGAAACCAGTGAAATATAACAAAAAGTGTTTATCTTCCTTTATGCTTACATTAGGATTGCTAAAAAAGGGGAGAGGAGGGAGGAGAGAAAATTTTTCTCATTGATCATTCGAATAACTCACATTTGAACAATAGGGCTCTAACCAAAAGCCTGTGTCTGGAATGGAAATCCTCTCCCACACCCTTCCAGGCTGACCTTCCCTCCTCCCATCTACCATAGCTCATATTTCAGAGCTGAGCTGGTTGCCAGCGGACTGTAAGCTGCCAGGAGGAACGCATTATTTGCTCAAAAGAAAAGCAGAGGCATGACCGTTAACTGCCCCCAGGACTAGACATATTTCTACATAAGAGCTGAACTTGCTGTTCCTCATAGGTACAGCAAATCTTGTAAAAAACATCATGTGTGCTCACCTACACAAGGGCTTTACCACGATCAAGAGGCTGCATCTCCTCCCAGAAAGCTAAGTAGGTGATGGCAGATGACCTGTCCCTGTGTTCTCATGTGATTGTGTCCTAGAGCCAAATCCAAATTATTGTTCTCATGTGATTTAGGCAATCTGCTCACATCTGGTAAGCAAAGAAGACGCGGATCAATAAAAGCAAAGTATATAAAAGGACTTCAAGATTACGCTGTTGCCGTTGGGCATGGGACATTTAACAGTGCAGGTCTTGCCTCTACTAAGTAATGTTTGTTAAGATAGTGACATGTTTGTACCACAGACTTTGCAAGTGGACATGCACCAGCAGTTGAGTCTCTTTTGCCCATCCTCTGAACAAAACCAAATTGGCAGCAGTCCTCTTTGCACTGTAGTTGCATCCATTCTTAGACTTTTTGGCTCTGTGGTTCCATTGGTCGTGGAGACTGGGAGGGCTGAATTTTCTTTAGCTTTGTCAGTCAAACTTTAAGAAATTAGGAAGAATGGTGTAAAAATCTTAAATTAAAACGCTCCAATTTTACAAAAGTTTTATAAAAGCCAAGAATCGGTTTGTTTTTCTTCTTCATCTTTTTTTGGCAATAAATACTCACTCACCACTAATCATCAACCATAATTACAGCATCTGTGTCAATGTGTGCAGACTGTGCTTGGAATATATTTTGATTCCCAGATAGGTTTTACTTTTAACTGCAGGAGGACCTTTCCATGGAATTAGGTGTGATGAGGCAAGGGAAATTTCATAGAAAAATGGCCGGGCTTACTGAGATGATGGCAATATAGCAAACTAAACATTAAACATTCATAAATAGATGAAGTAATTAAGCCCAATGGCATTGGCTCCTGTACAGGAATTTTTATTCAAATAACCATTCAAATATGTTTTTTTCCCCTGAAATACTCATATTTGTCCAATAAACATTCTTTATATCATGTCATCATGGAAAGTGTGAAATGGGGAGAATTCTCCTTACCAAAGGTAGGCATTTTAGGGTTACACAGCAAGAGAAAAAAAAAAGGTCAAGGGCTGTCTGTATAAATGAAATATTGTGAAACAAGCTGGGGTGTGAATTTAAGAGCACAATAGCTATTCTCACCCCTTCTTAACTGACATGAAGAGCACTCATTCTGTCTTCAATTTTTTATGTTATATTGGCAGGTAGACAAGCTCTCAAAAACATGTTTGTTTTAACAGCACTTCAAAGTTAATGTGAGTTGGGGAGGCAATAAATTTAAAAGTGCAATGGCTGCTCTGAAATAACTGCACATGGGTTTTCCTTATTCAGAACAAAAGTATCCGCACATGGTCTTCATCAGGAAAGGCTTCATGTGTAAACAAGTCTTAATAAAGTATTTACTTAGAGTCTAAGTGACAAAATTTGACAGTCAAAGGGTGGTTGTTTATTCATTCCACTTAGAAGCTATAAAGCTGAATCTAGACAAGGCTTTTCGAAAACTGGACCAGGCTGTCCCTCAGCTCAGTTAGAGCATTAGGCGGGCAAGGTGTCTGAGAGGAGGTCTGCAAGCCATGTTTCTATTCCCCCCTGCCTCTGGACCCAGCTTAAAGCCAGACCCATCCATTTTGTAACTGAAAGAGATCTGAGGGTGCAGTTAACGATGGAGGAATGATCTTGGCATCAAATAGTCAGAGATCCTGGAGCACAGTTCACACTTGTCGAAGAGGCCTGGGTCTGGAAGAATTGAGTCACAAATGTCTTTGGCTTGATGTAGTTAAGAATATTCAGTGTCAGTGCCACCTCCCAGCCTCAGCAGATCAAAACAGTTTTAGAGATAATACAAGTTTGGGCTTGTATGCACAGGTTTACTATTGCCTTTATCTTTTTTTCTTTATTGTTAGAAGGAGGGACTCTCCCCAGCACGTGGAGAGGGACAATCCTGTGCACAGATTGTTGTATGGGATGGCATACAGAGGAGCCTTGCCTCGGTTTTGGTTTGGTTGTTTTTTTTTTCCAGGTGGAGAAGAAGACATTGTCAGTTCACAGTTGCCATGAGATGATGGGTAATGTGCTGGAAATGCTGACAACTCCAGGGGTGTTGTGACTGGGCCAGCTAAACCTGTTAAACAACTGTAGCAACTCCCACACATTACCATGCTCCAGAGCTGCTCTGGAGGCCTCCTGCCTTTGCTTTGTAGGAATGCCTCTGTATAGTGCTGCTTGTGGCCAGTGCCTCCAAAAGTGCATGGCAGAAGTTGTTAATTTTGTTTCTGATTTCAGATTTCAATGCCAAGGGATAGGGGGAATGGTTCCTTACCAACAGCAGTGCTTCTAACCACTCCTTGTGGCTTAAGCTCTTGCCATCTCATATTTTAAATGAAACAACATTACTATTACAGATACCAATGAAGGAATGGGTTGAATGCATAGAACTTCATTCACTGGTACCAGCAGCCAGTTGAGCTGAACATGCACCTTATGCTTACAAGCTCTTGAAAGAGGCTCCCCCTCATCAAACCAGTCCTGCCTAGATGCCTTCTGAGACCAGCTGCTGCCCTCCCCCACCAGAGGTGACGGGTGGCGGGTGCTGGAGTGTAAACCTTTGACACCACCTTTTCCAGCCAGGATGACTAATAATGTCTGCATGACAGTGCCATGGAAACAGTTGTTGGGAAAACAATAGTGTTGCTAGTGACCAGACCCAAGTGCAGGGCTGGTGAGGTGAGCCAGGCACAGAGCTCTTCGGGATCTTGAAACCTCATCTGACGCAGCTTCTCTCAGTGCTCCTACAAACAGCTAGCCCTTCAGCAGGTGACCCAAAGCAGTCCTTCCAAATACTGTTTTCTCAGCATCAGATCCCGACCCCCAAGATGTTTATTCCTCCTGCTGCTTCTCCCTTGCTAATGCAATTTATCCCTCCTCAGTGAATCAGTACAACAGTGTGTGGAGCTGCACTGTTAATTAGGTCATTGAAGAGGTGGGGAAAAAAAAGCCAACCTGTTTTTCCCCCTGTAAAGTTACATTTCAAACTGATAATTTCTGTGATAAAATACATCTCTATAAAGCGTTTATCAGCACAGTGAAGGAGTGGCAGACAGCTGGGGGTAGGAGCAAGATGGTGTTTGCTGATGATCATCAAGTTTGCTGATGATGTCAAACTGGAAAGTGCTGTTGACTCTCTTGAGGGACAGGAAGCCTTGCAGAGGGATCTAAATAGACTGGAGCATTGGGCTATGATTAGTGGGATGAAATTTAACAAGTTGAAATGCAGGATTCTGCACCTAGCATGGAGTAAGGACAAGGACAAGTAGGGAGAGGAGTGGCTGGAGAGCAGCCCTGCAGAAAGGGATCTGGGAGTGCTGGTCAACAGCAAGCTCAATTTGAGAAAGCAGAGTGCCCTGGCAACCCAGAGGGCAAACAGCATCCTGGGCTGCATCAAACACAGCATAAACAGTGGTCAAAAGAGGTGATTATCCCACTGTATCCAGCATTGGTGTGGCCTCACCTTGAGTACTGTGTACAGTTCTGGGCCCCACAATTTCAGAAGGATGTGAAGGTCCTTGAATGCATTCAGAGGAGGGCAACAAAGCTGGTGAAAGGGCTGGAAGGTATGTCCTATCAGGAGCAGCTAAGGACTTTGGGCTTGGCTAGTTTGGAGAAAAGGAGGCTGAGGGGCGACCTCGTTGCTCTCTACAGCTTCCTGAGGAGGGGAAGTGGAGAGAAACATGCTGATCTGTTTTCCCTGGGATCCAGTGACAGGATGCACAGGAATGGTTCAAAGCTACCAGGGGTAAACCTCCTGGTTACTGACTGGACTTTAGGAAGCATTTCTTTACCGAGGGGGTGGTCAAACACTGGAACAGACTTCCCAGGGAGGTGTTCGATGCCCCAAGCCTGTCAGTGCTTAAGAGGCTTTTGGACAATGCCCTTAATAACATACTTTAGCTTTTGGTCAGCTCTGAAGTGGTCAAGCAGTTGGACTAGATGATCGTTTAGGTCTCTGTTGTGGTTTAACCTCAGCTGGCAACTAGAACCATGCAGCCGCTCGCTCATCCCCCTGCTTTTCACTCCCAAGAAGATGGGGGTAGGGAAAAGGACAGGAAAGGGATTAAAAAAACCTTGTGGGTTGAGATAAAGACAGTTTAATAGAAACAATATCAGAAAAGGAAAAATAACAAAAATGATAACAATAATAATAATAATGACACAGATCATTCTCACTGCCCAGTGATCATGGATTCCCACTCCCCAGCTAATTCCCATTTGTATACTGAGCATGACATCTATGGTATGGAATACTTCATTGGTCATTCCATTGTTCTGTCTATTCTTCTATGGGAAGCTGAAAAAAGTCCTTGAATACTGTAAATATCACTTAGCAGCAACTAAAAACAATAGGTATTATTGACATTCCTTCCACAGCAATCACTAGAAAGAAAATTAACTCTTTCCCAGCTGAAACCAGGACAGTCCCTTTCAACTGAAATATTCTATTCTATTCTATTCTATTCTATTCTATTCTATTCTATTCTATTCTATTCTATTCTATTCTATTCTATTCTGTTCTGTTCTAAGCAGCTGACCTTTTCAGCCCTGTTAAGCTGACTTCAGCCCCAAAGCCAGCCTGTGTTGTGATGGTACAGCTGGTGTTGTCCTCCCCCTCCACTTGAGTGTTAATAATATTAGAATAAGGTACTTTTTCCTCCAGATGTTTTTGAAAGAGAATCTTCTGCCTTGGATAGATAACTGACAGTGAAAGTCTGTCTATCCTCAGAAGAGGTGAGGTGTGGATAGGAGGCTATGAACTTTTACACCCACCCTACTTCTTCCTTCTCCTTGTGGTGGTTCTCTGAGTCCACGAAACCACTACTAAAGCAAAAAGCAGTTTAGTTCCTTGCGCGGCCTTCTAGCAGAGACTGCCAACAGAAGGACTGATTAGCAACGTGTGAAACAGAGGGATACAAACACTACTTCCTCAGAAAATAACCATCAGTCTTGTTTTGTGCAGGCTGCCGAGAGCCACCAAGCAAATGACTCCGTTTTAGTCCCTCCTAGCCCGAGAACAGTTGGAAAACTCTAAATGACAGATTCTGTTTTACCGATACTTTTAGTTTAGTTTTTTAAAACCTGTGAAATGCTTATCCTGCCTTTTCCCAGTAAGAACATGAGAAAGTCCCTTCACTGCTCCTTTTACCTCTTGCTGTTCCATGGTCTAGTTGTTTTTCTTAGCCATCTGAGTCCCATTTCCTCCTTGTGCTGTTCTTCACCTTCTTTCCTCCCTCCCCCACTCATCTTAATTACCATAGATTTCCCTCTGGGTTTTTTTCTGTTCCTGTCAAAAATGATCTTGAAAAAAAACCAAACCAAAACCACATTTTGATGACATTGAAAAAAGTACGTCATTTCATTTGCTATCCCATGGTCCCCAGAGAAGAAAAGATCTTAACCTATAACCCAGAAAAACGCTTTGACAGAACAAAACAGAAAGTGTCAGGAAAAGCTGGGGTCTAGCAAGATGTTTCCCTGGGCATTCTACAGCAAGGAAAGCATTACTTTGGTAGATTAGAGTGGTTTAATCGAGTATGCTGTCTCCTATAGTAATCACTGTTAGTTGCTTCAGGGGAAGGTACAAGATGCAGACTAACTCATCCAGAAAAAGTCTCTTTTAGCACTTCCCATCCTCCCAACAGAGCTTGTCTTCACTTGACTTTCCCTCAAGTTAACAAATGGCCACTTAACTTGAGGCACCTGATATTTGTAAAGGTTAATGTGTGCACTCCTCACACAACTGATCCAGGTTCTAAACATTTATTCTTTAAATTAAGACTGTACCTTCATTGATAAAAAGGGGTTGTGCATGTGTGTATTCATAACATTTCTCACTATGAAACTAGTGGAGAGATAAACACATGGACAATATCTACTTCACTACAGCAGGCCAATGTGAACACTATGCTCTAATGCAGTCTTTTTACTCGGGTTAGTTGTAGCATCGTAAAAACTACAAGGCCCTGACTTTCCTGGGATTTCCTAGCAAGATGGTTACAAAAAGGAAAAAAACTGCAATTCTGTCTGTAAAAACCTCAGGCTGCTACTTGCTTTTCCCTGGAATCTGTTCAGGTTTTGTTTTTTTTTTTTTTTCTTCCTTTTTCTCCTACTTAAACATCATTCCTGAATGATGACTCACGGCAGGAAACAGAGCTGCCTTGTGTAGTTGTGCAAGAGCCAGAAGGCGTATGTAGGTCAACAGAGCATGTACAGAATGTCCCACAAACTTGAATGCAATGCACCCCACCTTGTAAGTGCTACACTCAAAAGCATTCCTCAGTGCTAAAAGTACTGGTGAAACACTGTGTCCTGAAAAAAAAAAAAAGCAAGGAGAAATCCAGTGGCAAAGAATGGTATCCGCTAGGGAAGATTCAGAGCCATCATTTTTGAGAAATAAGCTATCTTGGTTTTGATTACTGTTTGCTACGTTGTCCAGAGGTGCAGAAACTAGAACAGAACAGGTGCAGAACAGCATGAAGATCAGGTGATGTGCAAATACTGATTAAAAATAAATAAATGTTAAAACTGGGTGGTGACCCAAATAACTTTTTCCACTGTCCAGCTTCCTGTTGCCTTGTACGCCTTTGCTATATGACAGATAATTATCCTTGATTCATAGAAAGCTACAACCTGTATGTATTGAGAGGTTCTGTGTAGACACTAGTCAGAAGAGTCTTCCAACGTATCAGCCATGATTCGCATGGAAAAAAATGTGGAGCCTAACCACAAGGATAAAAAAAAGTTTAAGATCTCTTCAGATCTGTAGACCCCCACAAGATAATCTGGTTTGCCATTTCACTTCCAAAAAGCCCCAACATCCGCTTCATGCTACAAGCCATGCATGGAGATCTTCAGTAGCCTACTGAGGACTTTATAGACAGCTGACATTGGGCTGATGTAAAGCTAGTTACTACTTTAAAACAACACAGAAAAATTGACATCTATGCAGCCAATCTTGAAGTCATTTTTTCCAAGAGCTACTCCTGCATATGATTCCACTGTGTCAGTTATTGCAGCATTTTACAATCAAACTTTCCTGTTTCTCAAATTGTCTTTCCATCAGTACAATAGTAGGAAAATACAAATTAGGGAAGTTGTGATTCTGACTGTGCATGAAATGGGTAAGTTCACAAGTTCAAAATGTAGAAATTTCCCTGCCAGTAATCTCTCTCAGTTGAGCTAGGAATAAGTATAATACCACTTAATTATGGTGATCTTGTTCTTTACCCTCCCAGCTCTTTAAGCTCTCCTGGGGCCATTTAGGAAGAATTCTACCCTTTCTACTACGTATTCAGCCCTGCAGTGCCAGCAAATTCAGCTACCCTGGAACTGAACACTGGTTGTCAGAAATAATTTCTAATCAGAGGAAAATATGTTTTTAAACAATCCTTACGCTGCAAGGAACCAAAATCTTACTCGCCTTTCCTCTTGCCAACAAAACTACAAAATATAAATTAATAAATTTTATTATTAATGGACCTGGAATTTTTCCGCAGTGAGACAATATGGAAAGCCATCCTGCAGCTCTGGAGGGCCTGCATTGCCCTGATGGGGAGTGTACGTGAGCATGTGTGCGTATGCACGCTTGGCACACGAAGAGTATGAGACTGAACAGAGAATGGAGAGATGGAGCTTCCATCTCTCCATGGAAATTAAGAGTTTTGTTGGTGTTGTGCTTCAGTCTACAGGAGTAAAGGAAGTAAAGGTGGAAACACTGGGAAGAGATGAAGTCTGACTTCACTCTTGTATATGTCAGTCACAGAGAAAGGTCCAGATGAAAATAAAGATGCAGGCTCTTGTTTGACATATTCAGTATATTCCCCTCGCAGCAGCATTGAAAATGTGTCTTTGTCAGAAAATGCCGGTTATCAAATGCACGCAATGCCCCTGAGAAACGTAAGTCACATCCAAAGGTCAGGAGACCTCTTTTTAGGCTGCAGATTTTACCTCTCCCATCTGAGGGGATAGGACTGTTTGCTTCGGACTGAAGAAAAGTCACAGAGCAAGGGCTCTGAAGAAGGTCAAACGAACTATGCAGAAGCTGAAACTAGCTCTGTACTGCAAAGAAAAGGTTTCAGCTGGGGTCCTTGGGGAAAATTATCCATCTCATCTCTTTTGGCTTCATCCAGTTAAGCAGCTTCTTATTCAACGGCCCTGTGAAGGAGAGGCATCAGATCTGTGAATTCCTTTCAGCTGTATCTTTCTCTTACCCCAGCCTCAGCCCCTGTGGGTTGTACTTGTGCTGGATGGGGAACACATTTCATTGCATTGTGTGATAGAAAGGGCTTCCATCTGGTTTTTATACTGTAAATTCTGAATTCTGCGTAATTACTTTAGCGCAGGCTTTAAAATAGATCCATATAGCTTTGCAATAGATTTCTACTGTTAAGCACTGTTTCTCCCATGCTGTTAGTTAGCGACTGAATTTGCATTAGCCGGGTATCTCAGCTGAGGACATCTTCAAATTGTAGCATGATATTTACTTGTCATGCTCTAGTGCTGTGTGAACATGAGCTGTTTGGATTTGGCATTGCCAGCTGAGGACCTGAGCATGCTAGGAAATTGTATAGGTTTTGGTTTTGATAATTTCTTCCTCATCCTGATAGGTAATCTCCATTGTTTAGTCTCCTGACTGTCTTCAGATACCGTTAACAGTTCAGGAACAAATAAGCATTCAGCTGCAATAACACAAATTTTTCCCCTTCAGGTCTCTGCTGACAGCACAGAAAAAACAATTTTAGGGAAATAAAAGGCAAGAGGTTTGAAGCCTGGATGTTCAAGAATGGATATAATTTTATTTCCTTCAGAATTCTCCATATTTAGGAGAGGCTTATCATAGCACCTTTTCCATTAGAAAAATTAATAAAGCAAATTCTTTAATCTGTAAATCTGCCAGCCAATGTTCCAGATCCTGGGTTTTTTTAAATATTTAAGGTCATAAAATAGACTGATTTTAAACTTACAAGTTTAAATAGCACCTGGTTGTCCAAGGCAGATTATCAAAGTAATTAAAGCTATGAAAAGTACCTAAATAAATGGCCAGATCATCAAGTTTTCTGGATGCTTGTGACCTTGGAACTGTGGCCAGTTGTGACCAGAAGTAATTATTATCAGAGAGTTGTTTCTTACCCTGTGTGAAACAAGTTCAGAACTGTAAATTAAGAACAAGTTAGATGACTGCCGCCCACTCACCACAAGTGTAGTTATGAGTGTTGCCAGTTTTTAGCTGACTGAATTGAAACCAAGAATCAAGAGGTTTAAACTCTTTACTGTTGTCAGAAACTGGGAGTTTGCATTACTAATAGTTGTTTTTCTTTAGTGTACAAATACGGAGACACAATATATATGGGAATTTAGATTTCAGTATACTATTCACTTCCCATGGATGAAAGTGTCAGCTTTTTCAGATATTACAGAAAATAAAGTTGTTCGGCTACAAACTGATCACCTGCTGAGTGACAATACAATACATTCACAAACCTGTTGGGCAGGTGGAGGACCTTATGATCAGGTGATAATTTCTAAGCAGTATCTGCTTTAGGTGACAGGTTGTTACTGTGTTTTGCTCTGTAACAGCAGCAGAGATACCAGCCTGTGACTAGGAGATAAAGGTGGACAGGCTTTCTGGATCTATTGAATAGTCAGTTTTATTAGGTTTGCTTGGCAAAGTTTTGGTAGCTGGGGGGGCTGCGGGGGTGGCTTCTGTGAGAAGATGCCAGAAGCTTCACCCATGTCTGATAGAGCCAATGTCAGCCGGCTGCAAGATGGACCTGCTGCTGGCCAAGGCTGAGCCCATCATAGCCAGTGGTAGCACCTCTGGGATAACATATTTAAGAATGGGAAAAAACCTGCTGTGCAACAGCAGCCAGAGAGAGGAGTGAGAATATGTGAGTGAAACAGCCCTGCAGACACCAAGGTCATTGAAGAAGGAGTGGGAGGAGGTGCTCCAGGTGCTGGAGCAGAGATTCCTGTGCAGCCCATGGTGAAGACCATGGTGAGACAGGCTGTCCCCCTGCAGCCCGTGGAGGTTAACGGTAGAGCAGACATCCACTTGCAGCCCATGGAAGAAACTAGGCCAGAGCAGGTGGATGTGCCCAAAGGAGGCTGTGACCCAGTGGAGAGGAGCACACACTGGAGCAGGTCTTCTGGTGGGACTTGTGACTCCACGGGGGACCCACGCTGGAGCAGCCTGTTCCTGAAGGACTGCACCCTGTGGAAGGGACCTGCACTGGAGCAGTTTGTGGAAAACTGCAGCCCATGGGAAGGACCCACATTAGAGATATTTGTGGAGGACTGTCTCCTGTGGGAGGGACCCCACGCTGGAGCAGGGGAAGAGTGTGAGGAGGAAGGAGCAGCAAAGATGTGTGATGAACTGTCCACAAGCCCATTACCTGTCCCCCATGCGCTGCTCAGGAGGAGGAGGTAAAGAAGCCAGCAGTGAAGTTGGGCACAGGAAGAAGGGAAGGGTGGGGGAAGGTGTTTTAATATTTGTTTTTATTTCTCATTATCCTGCTCTGACTTTTGATTGGTGATAAATTAAATTAATTTCCCCAAGTCGTGTCTGTTTTGCCCATGACGGTAATTGATGAGTGATCTCCCTGTCCTTATCTCAACCCATAAGCCTTTCGTCATATTTTCTCCCTGCTGTCCCATTGAGGAGGGGGACCGATAGAGCAGCTTTGGTGGGCACCTTACATCCAGCCAAGGTAAACCAACCACACCTGTGAGGATGGATATGCACAATTTCTGCCTGTTCAGCTAGGTGGTTACTGTTCTTGATCAGAGATGAAGTTTGAGCGATAGGAAAATAATGTACTTATACCACAGAAACTAAAGAAATTATTTTAAAATAATTTCTATATAAATTGATGTAATCAGGGAAAACTGTACATCAATGAACTCCCAATAAAATTCCTAAGAATAATTTTACATAATAAAAATATTATTTCTTCAACATAATAATGATAATTTAAAGTGAATAGGGAACAGTTGCAGAATTTCCTTTCACTTTACAAGTGACAAACATGGTAAAATCTTAGCTATAAAATAGTATGTTCAGATATGGGCACTACAGTTCAAGCAAATACAGGTCAGCTGGAGAAAATCCAAAGATGAGTAACAAAAATGATAAGAAATCTAGAAAACTTAACCCAGGGGTGGAATAACTGGATGTGTTTAGTCTTGCGAAGAATGACAGGTAATGTGGTTACAATTCAAATATTGAAAATGTTGCTGCAAAAGGAGCAGAATAATTATTTTATTTCATGTCCACTGGAATAGGACAAGAAGTAACAAAGTAGAAAAAGAAGAAGGTATTTTCATATGAAGAATGTTTAACAGTTCTAGAAAAACTTTTCTAAATGTTAGGATAGATACGTACTGAATGAATTGCAATTGGAATGCTGCAAAATACCTGTCGTCTTCACCTTTCTGGCCACTTTGCTGAGATGGCCAGCTTTCTGGCCATTTTGCTGAGATGCAGATATGAGCTCAGCAAGTTTTTCCTTCATTCTTCTCTCTTTCTTGGAGCTTTATCAGGTACTTAGCAGATGACAGCCTCTATCTATTAGGAGTGCAGTATGCAAGTGGAGATAAAGAAGAAAAAAACGCACAAATCTTTATTGTCCGCACAAATCTTTATTGTCCGAGTGCCAGCAAGGATGAAATTTGCCTTTCTTTATCACTTTTTGATTATTCCCATTCCTAGTGTCAAGTGCACTTGAAAAGAACACTTTTCACTCGCAGCTCATTTCTATGGGACCTTCAAGCCTATCCAGAGTTGGTATGTGCTTGGAGAGCATCTGAGGAATCCACAGCTGTGATTGCAATTGCATGCTCAGACCTGCAGGCTGTCTGGGTGGAAAGTATTATTTGAGATGCATTTCAGATGGCAGAAAGGCTTCATTTAAAAGTCCCTGGTCTTTTTGTAAATATGCCTTAAGCTGTTTGCAAGGTTGAAGTCTTTAGGCTGAATGAGCAAGAACACACTGTGAACAACCTAGAAAAGGTAACATTTGTCTTGTGAAGCATTTGCTGAAGTTTAACATACACACATGGCAAAGATATACATAGATAGAAGAAAATATAAATAATTGCAGTGAGTGCCTTATAATGCCTTCAAGGAGATCTACTTTTGTCAGTTTGCATTCTAAAATGTGAAAGGTACATAATAGGACTGTAAGCAAATTTATTTTTCCTGTTGTGCCCCCCCCCCCCCCGCATTTTTCTTGTTTCCACAAAGTCAAAAGCTGCAGGATATATCTCTGGGAAATGAGCATGTTGAAAATTTAATTCTTTGGTACATACAGCTTTTCATGCGCTAAGATGTGCAGACAGAACCTGAGGATGCAGAGAGAGGCTAACTGTTCACAGTGTGACAGCGCTCAAACACTACGAGGAATGAGGTAGCTTAGCTCTCTCCATAAAGTCAACACGGTAATGCCACATGAGCTCTGCATACCAGTTTCAGGCTGGGTCTTCATCAGGTTTCAATCTGTAGCATCTGGATCTCTACTTCTGGGCCATGCATTGACAAGAACCACCACATTAGGGACTGACTTTGTTTAGATACTCTGTGACGCCAACTTCAAGAACTTAGAGAAGCTCTGCTGGGGTTTGCTGATGGCCTTTGCTGTAAACATTGAATTTGTTCCACCTAGTATGGGTGATGATGTCAATAGTGTTAACAGAAGTGCTGATGTTGCCCTTTTCCTTATTGCAGTTCTGCCTGTGGCCCTTTGCTTTGTAGTGGCCCCAGTCCATGTCCCATAAATACCCTTCCTCCAGTGTTGGCACTGCCAACTGGTTGCAGGTCTTGGTATTTCAGAAGCTGCTCAGCTAGGATTGGTTGTGATCGTCTCTCAAGAAAACAGGGATCTATCCAGGGCATCCTGATAGGGCTATATTGGAGCACAGGAGAGAAAAGTGTGGCCACTTTAAGGAGGTCTGTACCCTTTTCTGCATATACTTGTAAACAAGTTGTAACTGCAGACACTTGTACTGCATGGTGCACTCATGTTTAGAACAGGAAGGTGACATCAGGTCAAGATGATATGAGGACAGGAAAAAGCTGTACACAAGTAAACAGAGAAGCTGATCCAGGTGTGGAGTAATGCCAGATAAAGAGCAATAGCCAGCAGAATATCTTGTCTGAAACATATATGGATCCAATGTGACCCTGTTTCCTGCAGGGCTCTCATATGTGCGGCACCAGAACAGGTGAGATGATTCAGTGCCAGCTTCTTGGATATAGTTGTCAGTGATGCTGTGGGAAGCAAGAAACCAGCAGGACGTTACACAGGTCTTTTCTGTGTTGGTCTTCAGATGTAATGAGGTCATTCCTTCTTCTCTTGATATAATCTGTTAATGGGTATACAGCCATTTCCTGAAGCTATGTGAGTCATATTGATTCATTAGTTTTCCTTTGGTTTTCTTTATAAAGAATAAGTGGGTTCTAAGGTGAACTATTGTACTTACATTTTGGCTCACTGATCTGTTTTTAAATGTCTTCCAAGTCTTTCCTTTGTTAGCCATGTTAATTTAAGAGGAGTTCATTGATGTTAGATCTTGGGCATCATTACTACCACTGCCTTCCAGAGTTGGGTTTGGTTTTGGGTTTTATTTTGTGTTTGTTTTTTTGTTTGGGTTTTGTGTTTTGTTTTGTTTTTTTTTCTTGTCATGTACATTCAATGATTTCAATGTATCTTCTTTTTTTTTCTTTCTTTTTTTTGTTTGCATGGGAAAAAAAATCAAATAATTCTTGCAAAGCACCTCTTTGGAAGGAGATAGACAAACTACATTTGTAAGATCAAGACAAAGCTCCTGGCTTGCCCCCAAAAAATATTTCTAGAAAAAGTGACTTGGGTTCAAGTACACCTACAGATAGTGTCGCTATATTTCTAGGTTCTTCCACAGATCTGACCTCCTAAGCACTTATACTTTTTGTTGTCTTCAGTATAGCAGTCTCAAAATTAAAAATATCTTGTTATCTGTTTGTCTGTTTAAGATCAGAAGGCAAATGTAATATCCAGTGATCAACAGGATCAGCAGGATACCCCAGCATTAACATGGTGCAATTTGTCTTTGCATTCCTGTTTCCCTCTCTCTGCCTCTTGGTGTTGAGCTGTTCATACTTAAGGATCTTATGTTGGGTTTCAAGTTAATCAGTTCTCAGCAGCTTGCATACCTATACAGGAGACCGCGAAGGAAAACCCATTTGCTTCAGTAAAAAGACTAGATTATTTTTCCTGTGCTTTTAATTTTAATGTTTGATTTAAAAAGGACCTTGAAGCACTTTAAAAGAGGGAATGTTTATGTGATTGCCCTGCACTATTCCACCTCAGACATGGTTCCATTTCAGAATTAGAGTTTCCCTGCATTAGAAGTTATGTGCTGTAATCACTGGTCTGTGGAGGAAATGAGTTGTTACACATTTGTTGTAACACTCCTCAGTTGTCTACACTGTTCATACCAATAGCATTACATGTTTATGTATGCCATCATACAACAGACCCACCCATGCAACAATTATTACCACATAAATGTGAGACACTTACTGAACGTCCACTTAGGAACATACGAGTCTGTTCATGGATGAATATATGTAGTGGTATAATGGCCATAAATATTGCTACACCTTGTTTGCTTCAGGTACTTCAAAGGTACATGTTTTAATAGGTATATTAACCTGATTTTATTGCATGCAGGTAAGGTGAGCACAATAGCAAATAGGCTTAGAAGTTAATTGACTGACTAAGCTTGGCAGCTTACAAAGTGAGTCTTCTTGAGAAGTCACTGAGAGCCTCATTCCAAGTATTTAATACTACCTTGCCATAGTGCTGTGCAGGTGTGCACCTGTGGAAGGGATTTGAACATATAACTCTCCGCTTACAGATACAGTAATATAATGCAGGAGAGTATATAGTGTGCAAGGCTGCGTTAGCTTTCTTGCCTCTGAAGAGAGGAAGTTAGACAAACGTGCTGCTAAAACTGAACTATAATGACCAGTGGAATTTCACAACAGAGATGATGTTGCAAAGCCATCCCGAACGGTAAATGCCACACATTTCTATTTTAATTACCAAATATGCAGAAGTAGAATTGCAGGGACATTTGCAAATAAATCATTTTCATCTGCATTCTATTTTCAGCTGTAGTTTAGCCTTACTGTAGGAAAAAAATCATTATTTCACACCTCATCATTCAGTGACACAGTTTCCATGCAGTTGTCTTCCTCCACACCATCACTCAGTGTTTATATGAGCTAAGGGGAAGGATAAACATTTTCCTGTAAGGACTCCACCAGAGTTTGGCGTTGGCAGACATAGTCACAGAAGTCATTTCAGTGGGTTCACTGATGATGTCATTGCACAGTACTCGTTGTTCTGAACTCTCCTGACCCTGTATGATGGACTGCTTTCCATATGGCTCTCACTTCCTTCTTTTATCAACACTGCACTTCCTGCCTCCAATGGTCCCTCACAGCCTCTCATTCACTGTGTGTTTTCTGCAACCAAACCCTTCCGTTTTTCTGCCCTATAAAGCAGGGAGACAAAGCCACACCCTGAAACTGAAAAACCAAGACAGAAATCATGGAACCAAAGAGATCACCGCTACTGTTTTGCTCTACCTTTGTCTTTTTTCTCCTTCACATCTGTCTTACTCTTTAGATTATAAGCATTCCTTACTTTCTATTGTGAAAGTGCTAGTGCACTGTAAAAACTTAAATATTTTCAACAATTTGCTGAGAAAGCTAATGTGAAACATGCCAATAATAATGTGGAACATCTAAGATCTTAAGTCTTTCTAATAGCTTCAAACTGTACTGGCTTCTCAGTGTTTCTTATAGAAAACTATAATTACAAACCTAAAATTCTACATCTTATCAATTTTTGAATAAGAAAAGCATCAAAACCAAGTTTGCAATCATTTCATAACACTTGAATAATTCAATTATTAATTTTATTTTTTTTAATGTGTCGTTTCAACACACAGTCATTTATAAACAATTGAAAGTAACTGAGATTAGAATGAAGTCACTGTGTCAACTTTTAAAATGATGTGCAATAGAGAGTTAAAATGTTTGTGTTTTAAGCATATGGGATATCAACATTATCACACAGCAATTAATTACACTGTAGTTTCAGTCCGGTTGATACCCAGTTATAGTAAGGTCATACTTTTTAATGATTAATTTATGCCAATACAAATGTGAATTAACCATACAGGTATTCCAGTTATTCCCATTCTACTAAACAGGTGTGTGTATTCTTCATCTGCATTCTACATACATGTATAGACAGAGACACAATCACATCTATATATATATGTATGTATATACGTGTGTATATGTATTTCACAGGTACATTGTGTTCACATGAACTATTGTGTTCCCACAATAATTATTCCCAGCCATGCTCTTTGTGGTTACATGAATTTGTGGTAATTGTAGGACAAAAAATTACTGGTGTAACTATGCTATAATTTCAGTGTAATTACAGTCATTGTATTATAAATTTTAACGAAATATCAAGCCTGTACTCTTTCAAAACAGAACATTTAAGTGCAATCATTGCATAAAAAAGCTTGAAACTTATTTCACTTTCTGAAAGTTTTCTCTTTCTCTCCCACCCTATTGCCTTTCTTGGTTTCTTAATAATTAAAAAGAAGAATCTGTGGGCAACTGAAAAATTCATGTATATGAAATATGCTTGGCAAAACAAAAATTATGGAAAATTAGCCTTTTAATTCAATTGCAGAGCTGAGAATTATTAAATCCTAAATCTGTATTTTTTCTGAAGAGATTTACAATAAATCCAGCACTTGTTGTAACACATCTTTATAAGATACTGTAATAGGATGTTCTTCCCTTTGGATCTTACTTTTGATCAGTATAATTCTAGTATTTATTAATTTCATCTGTCATTTTACTGAAGATGCATGCAAGTCACATTCCATCTTGAAACTAAAACTGAAAGACAAAATAAGGAAGACCTCTATACTGGTGTTTGGCCACAAAACTGGGCCCAACAGCTTTGCACTTCAAAAAAATACAATTAAATAATTGATTAGTATAAATCATAGAATCATAGAATGGTTTAGGTTGGAAGGGACCTTAAAGATCATCTAGTTCCAAGCCCCTTGTCATGGACAGGAAGACCTTCCACTAGACCAGGTTGCTCAAGGCCCCATCCAGCCTGGTCTTGAACACCTCTAAGGTGGGGCATCCACAATTTCTCTGGGCAACCTGTTCCAGTGCCTCACCACCCGCATAGTGAAAAATTTCTTCCTGATACCTAACCTGAATCTACCCTCTTCCAATTTGAAGCCATTACCCCTTGTCCTATCACTGCATGTCCTTGTAAAAAGTCTCTCTCCAGCTTTCTTGTAGGCTCCCTTTAAGATCTCCCCAAAGCCTTCTCTTCTCCAGGCTGAACAACACCAACTCTCTCAGCCTGACCTCATAAGAGAGGTGCTCCAGCCCTCTGATCATCTTAGCTTTCCTCTGGACACTCTCCAACAGATCCTTGTCCTTCTTATGTTGGCGTTCCAGAGCTGGATGCAGTACTCCAGGTGGGGACTCACAAGAGTGGAGTAGAGCAGCAGAATCACCTCCCTCGACCTGCTGGCCACACATTTTGAGGCAGCCCAGGATGTGGTTGGCTTTCTGGGCTGTGAGCACACATTGCCAGCTCATGGTAAACTTCTCATCAACCAACACTCCCAAGTCCTTTTCCTCAGGGCTGCTCTCGATCCATTCTCCACCCAGACTGTATTTGCGCTTGGGATTGCCCTGACTCATGTGCAGGACCTTGCACTTGGTGTGGTTGAATTTCACAAGGTTGGCATGGGCCCACCTCTCAAGCATGTCAAGGGCCCTCTAGATGGCATGCCTTCCCTCCAGCATGTTGACCACATCCACACAACTTGGTGTCATCGGCAAACTTGCTGATGGTGCACTCAATCCCACTGTCCATGTCACCAATATGTGAGGTGAGAGTGACCAGCCTGTATTTCCCCAGGTCTTTGTTTTTCCCATTTTTAAAAATGGGGGTTACGTTTCCCCTTTTCCAGTCAGTGGGAACTTCACCAGACTGCCATGACTTTTCAAATATGATGGATAGTGGCTTAGCAACTTCATCCACCAGTTCCCTCAGGACCCGAGGATGTATCTCATCAGGTCCCATAGACATGTTCATTTTCAGGTTCCTTAGTCTTGCACTTGATCTTCACCTACAATGGGTGGTTCTTCATTCTCACAGCCCCTGCCTTTTCCTTCTTCGACTTGGGTGGTGTGGTTACAGCCCTTGCCAATGAAGACTGAGGCAAAAAAGTCATTGAGTACCTCAGCCTTCTTCATATCCCAGGTGACCAGGTCTCCTATTTTCTTCCAGAGAGGGCCCACATCTTCCTTAGTCCTTTTTTTATCACTGACATACTGCCCTTGATGTCCCTGGCCAGACTTAATTCTATTTGGGCTTTAGCTAGCCTAACCTGGTCCCTGGCTGCTTGAACAGTTTCTCCGCATTCCTCCCAGGCTACCTGTCCTTGCTTCCACCCTCTGTAGGCCTCCTTTTTGCTTTTGAGTGTGTCCAGGAGCTCCTTTTTCAAGCGTGCAGGCCTCCTGGCTTTTTTGCCTGACTTCTTAGTTGGGATACATCGCTCCTGAGCTTGGAGGAGGTGATCCTTGAACATTAACCAGCTTCCTTGGTCCTCTCTGCCCTCCAGTGCTTTCTCCCATGGAACCCTACCAAGCAGATTCCTCAAGAGGCCAGTCTCCTCTCCTGACGTCCAGGGTATAAGTAAGCTTGCTGTATATCCTCCTTGCTGCCCTAAGGATCTTGAAGTCTACCATTTCATGATCACTGCAGCCAAGGCTACCCTTGAGCTTGACATTCCCCACTAGCCCCTCCTTGTTGGTAAGGACAAGGTCCAGCATAGCTCCTCTCCTTTTTGGCTCCTTACCAGTTGGAGAAGGAAGTTGTCATCAACGCATTCCAAGAACTTCTTGGATTGTTTGTGCCCCGCTGTGCTGCCCCTCCAACAGATATCGGGGTGGTTGAAGTCCCCCATGAGGACCAGGACCTGTGAATGCAATGCCACTCCTATCTGTCTATAGAGGGCTTCATCCACTCCATCATCCTGGTCAGGTGGCCTGTAGCAGACATCCACTGTAACATCACCTGCCCCTGCATTCCCTTCAATCCTGACCCATAAAGTTCTTGGTAGGCTCTTCGTCCATCCCCAGAGGGAGCTCCATGCACTCCAGCTGCTCATTGACATAGAGGGCAACACCCCCTCCTCGCCTCCCCTGCCTGTCCTTCCTAAAGAGCCTGTATCCTTCCATGCCAACACTCCAGTCATAGGAGCCATCCCACCACATCTCTGTGATGCCAATGAGATCACAGCTCTGGACATTTGCACATGTCTCTAACTCCTCTTTTTTCCCTATGCTACGAGCATTTGCATAGAGGCTTTTAAGCTGGGTCCCTGTTGAAGCTGACTTCCTAGCTGGAGTGGCTGCAGTTCCTTTGTGCTGCTTTCCAGGTGGCCTTCCTTCGAGGTGTTTTACCCATGTTTCCTCATTGGCTCCTATTGCCTCAGGTGCTCCTGGCTCGTCTCCATAAGACTTCGAGTGCGCTGCAGTGTACCCAGTACATCTCAGCAACAGGTTGAGAGCCCACGCTAGCAACCTATCCCTCAAACCTTGGTGTGTCATCCCTTGGCTTCTCGCAGACAAACCTGATAATACCCCCCTGCCCCATCAAGTCTAGTTTAAAGCTCAGTCAATGAGCCCCGCTAGATGAACCCCATCCAATGCCAGCAAGCCTGGTGCCATGTAGGCCATCCCATTGTCAAAAAACCTAAAATTGTGGCAGTGACACCAGCCACGGAGCCATGTATTAACAGACTGAGTGCATCTGTTTCTTCCAGTGTCACTGCTTGTAACTGGAAGAAGAGGAGAAAATATAGCCTGTGCCTCAGATTCCCTTACTAACCGTCCCAAGGCCCTGACTTCTCTTTTAATCACCCTTGGACTACATGTTGCAACTTCATCGCCACCCACATGGAAGAGCAGCAGGGGGTAATAGTCCGAGTGCCATACCAGGCTAGGAAGTTTCCTAGCGATGTCCCTAACCTGGCCCCAAGAAGGCAGCATACTTCCCTAAGAGGATGGTCTGCCTGGTATATTGGACTCTCTGTTCCCCTCAGAAGGGAATTGCCTACAACTATAACCCATCTTTTCTTCCCCGTGGAGGTGGTTGTTAAACAGGGAGTAGGCATTTCCAGTCCTGGCAACTCCTCTGGTGTAGTCGGACCATCATCCACATCATCCATTGGCTGGTCTACCTCATCCACAGCATCATACCTATTGTACAGAGGCACCTGGGTAGGTTAACTGGACAAGGAGAGGGTTCATTTGCAACCTGTAGCATGGACTTGCCTCCATTCACAGCTCTCCATTTGGCCACTGCCTTCAGCCTGGTGGGGGGAGGATATGGAATCCCCTTGATCTTGTTTTTTTTCTGGTGTCTGTCCCTGTTTCTCTCTCAGGGATGTCAAAGCATGATTCCACCAGTCAATTTCTTTCTTGCACTCCCTGGTGCTCCTTAGCCTTTCTAGTTCCTCTCTTAGCTCTGCCACCAGCCTGAGCAGATCGTCCACCTGGTCACACCAGCTCACACAGCTGCCATCCCTACTACCATCCATTAGCCATGTAAGGCTGTGGCACTACGTGCAGCCTGAGACCTGGGTGGCTGCATGTTTCTGTGGGAGCTCTGTCTGTGTGGCTACATCTGCTCTGGCAAGTGCAGAGGATGTAGTTTTCTGCCAGGTAGAGACCATGGCTAAGCTACCCTCTCACCAGTGGACTGTTGCTTTCCACATGAAAGAAAGGTGGTTACTTTAGTTATGCATCCCTAAGAAATGACCCATTAATTTTGCAGATGAATAGCAAAAATAGCTTTTAATTCCTAAAGTATAGCAACCCAGCCTAGGATGCTCAGGAACTAGAGCATCATTGGTAATTGTCTTAGGACACAGCATGGCAGCTGTACTTGAAATCCCCCAGTAGGTGACTGTTTTCCTCAAGCACAGGCTTATCAGCTTCTAAAGACCAGCTGCAATAAACCCTATGGTTCAAAGGAGAAGATTGTGACACATTTCGTCCCATGCCAAGTTCCCCTTGAAAGTCACATCACAGGCTGCAGCTGGGAAATGTGCTTTTGGGAAGAACAACGCACTGGGAGACACATGTCATGGACACAGCCTGCCATTACAGGCTCTCTCCCACTCCTTGTTCACCACATGCCATGCAGAGCTGATCAGCGTGATCTTGGGTGCCCAAGTGAGAGAAGGCAGCAGCACTGCACCGCCAGTGCATGAGCTATGGGTGATGTAAAATGAGACAAGAAGCTGTTGAGTAAACCTGAAGCGTCCTGAATCCTAATGTTTTATTGCTAATGCAAATGTCAGATAACAGTGTAAAGATCTACAGGCCTGCTTTCTCACTACCCTGAAGCTTATGGCATTGTTGAAAGATATTAGTTGTTTAGCTTACCTAAGTTTTAATTAGAATAAATTACTTAGGGTTATAATATGGTGTGATTTATGCTGTTTGCCTAACTTTACTTGGCATGAATAGCTAGATTTCCTGAAGCCTTTAAGCCAAAATAGAGTTAATTTTCTTAGTAATTTTCCTAGCAGCTGGTACAGTGCTGTGTTTAGTCTTTTAGTATGAAGAAAATGTAGATAACACACTGATGTTTTGGTATTCTTTTCACTAAGTCTGGGACTTTTCAGTTCCCCATGTTCTGACAGTGAGTGCAGATGCACAAGAAGCATAAACCAGAAGATAAGGAGGCTACAAACATCAGCACAGACTGCACATTGACAAGATAAGAGCAGTCAGCAGCCTGCCTGCCTGGACACAGAAAAAGAATCCAATAAGGTGCTAGAAGGCTGCAGACCAAAAATCACTATAGGACTAAAAGATGTGTGAAGAGCGTGTGAGGGGTGGCTGTATAGATCACAAGGGTATAATTGCTCAGGGATTTCTTTGTTCAACATCCCTCTCTGGAGGCACCCAGCCTGGGCTGACCTTCCTGCTGTACCTTTCACTTAAATTACTTATTTTTATAAAATCCAACACTTGAGACTCTGATGTGGGAAGCCTATGATCTAGCCTGAAGAAGGAGGGAGCATGCCTGAGAGTAAGAGTGTGTGTGTGTGTGTGTGTGTGTGTGAGGAGTTGAAAGGGGCACCCATTGGCTCACTGGGGTCACCTGCTGTGAATTGACCCGGGTCCTGGCAGTTAAATACTTGGGTGGTGTGTGTGTGACTCCTTGAATGGTGTGTGAATGCTCGAGCAGTGGCTTCTCCTTTAACAGACATAATTTACAAAATCAGAATTATATATTAACAAATCAGCATATCAATACACATGGTAAAGTGTAGGGCAGAGGAAACCCACATGTTACTATGTAACTGTTTAGCACTGTTAAATAGTAAAAGAGGGCACATGCAGAAGTTGGATATATGAAATACAATATGGTGCTTTCAATAGCACAGCTGACTATAAAAATGTTACTGTTCCATGCTTGATATAAAAAGTCTTTTCAGTTTAAACTCAGGGTGAGTGTAAAATATGGTCTCTTTACAGATAGAATTATTCCCTTCCATATATCTTATAAAAAAGTAGCATACACTCTTTTCTAATGCAGCAGACCATAAATTGACCAACTGGTGCTGGAGATAGTGATAAACAAGGAGACAGAAAGCCAGGGAAGTTTATCACATCAACTAGAAACCAGGAATAAAATTCTACACTTTAGAAATGCTATAAAGTGTGCTCATGAATCATAAAAACGATTTATAGCCACAGTGGTTTGCACTTTACATTAAAATTCTGATGTCTGAAGAATTTGGGATAGTTTCTGATTTTTTGCTACACAGGAATTGGGGGGCGAGGGAGCAGTAAACCTGGGACTTTACAGATTTGCTTTTAGCACCATAGCAGTGAGTTTGCCTAGATACTTGCTTCTAACGTGGCTCCTCATCAGCTGCTCCTTAACATACCCACTTCACAGTTAATAGGAAAGTTTATACTAAAATGAAAATTCTAAAATGCTAAACAGAAGACCTGTAGAACAGATCTAGTGCCAGGAATCCAGATTGCCATGAAGGGATTTTAACAAAATAATTAGAAAATTCTTTCCTATTGCACAGTTTGCTAGTAATTGAAAAAGCTCAGAATTGACTTCTCTTGTGGATGCAAGAGATGCAAGTTTAATGCCTGGAGTAGAACTAAACTCAAGAAGATCAAAAACAGATACATTTTTATTTGAGCTATCTTATGAACTTGTAGACCTGGTTTCTATTATGTGATGTAGAAATTGTGTATGTTTAATAGTTCAGGTCTGAGTGAAGCTGCAGTGGTGATAGGAAGGTGTCACAATGGAGCAATTTCTTTCAAATCAGATGGAGCATTGGCTAAACCAGGCAGTTCTAATATGGAGACTACAAAATGCTGCGAGGCTTCCTGACCGCTGTAATTTAGTACATCCACAGTGCATGTCATTCAGCTTTCACAACATGCCCTTGACATGTTTTTTGAAAGGACAAATGAAAATTCAGCGCAAAATCTCTGTGCCACTCAGTATTTTTCATAGCTTTTATAACTGTTGTCACTTACTACTTTCTAAACAAAAGATTCTCAACTTTCATTTTTGTTCTAATCAATGTTTTCAGACATCTCTTAACTCAAATTTCTGTAATGGTGTACCTGTTTGAGATGGAAGTATCGCACCCGAAAACTATTTCATGTGAGAGAATATAATATAGAGATACAGATAGGCTAATATTCTACTACTGTGTCATTTTTTTTTCCAAATTTGTATGTCTTCTTGTATTTTTCTATTTTACTTTTTAATTCTTAATTCATATTCAGTGAAGATTTATGTGCCTATCATAACTACCAAATGTCTTTCCTGAGGAATCAGTCAATGTAGAAGTCATCACTAGGTCTCTGGATTACACCTTCTCATTCTGGCCTGTTGTCTATATTATTGAAATTCCCTTCCCTAGCTATAGACTTCTATATCAAGAAGTCTTTATAGCATGAAAGTATATTAACTTTGTTAATATATATTAGTTCACATTACTAATATTAGTTCACATTAGTTCATATTAGTTCACATTACTGTGAGGGTAGTGAGACATCAGAACAGGTTGCTCAGAGAGGTTGCGGATACCTCATCCATGGAAGTGTTCAAGGCCAGGTTGGATGGGGCTTTGAGCAACCTGGTCTAGTGGGAGGTGCCCCTGCCCATGGCAGGGAGCTTGGAACTAGATGATCTTTAAGTTCCCTTCCAACTCTAACCATTCTATGATTCTATGATTCTACTATACACTGCAATGTA
This sequence comes from Vanellus vanellus, assembly GCF_965231255.1. NCBI lineage: Eukaryota > Metazoa > Chordata > Aves > Charadriiformes > Charadriidae > Vanellus > Vanellus vanellus. The sequence goes on from NC_138905.1 coordinate 55,424,249, forward strand.
GTAAGGTCGTGGAATTTTACTGGACACTTTGGGATTGTTTATGCTTAAGAAAATCAAACTAATGGACACCAGCTCACTGCAAGGACCTGGAGGACAGCCTGGACCTGGAAATAAGGACTTTGCTTCTTGGAAGCCGCGAGCTGTCCATGAAGAATAAAAGATACCCTTGAACAGCCAAGATAACGCCAGCATCCTAGCCCCTCTAACACGTCTTTGAAACCCTCCCAGTGCCGTCTGGCATCATAGATAACTAAGTATAGCAAGACTGACATCTGGATGAATAGACAAGCAGCCAGAATGCTACAGAACTACAGTTGCTTTGCAGAGTTTTACTATGATTAGTAATCAGTAGTGTTGTGTTAGTGGTTAGTCAAATCGTGTTGTAGCTGAACTCTTGAAGGGTACAAGAACCTTGTGTAAAACCACATTTGGGGTGCCTCAATTTGGTTGGGACACCTCACATGCCTGAATAAATATTTACCCTTGTAATTACATACTTTGCGTCCCAGCCTCTCCTCGGTCGGCATGAGCCAGTTGCTAATTTTCGTAACATCTAGCACAGAAAAACAAAGAAGATTAACCGTCATTATACAGACATCTGGTTGTCTCCATGAGCTTTCTCTGGACCTCTCTCACTTGTGACCTCTTTGGTCATCCTCTTTGGAATGCAAAGTCTAGATCTCAGCAAGTCTCTAAACATATCCTATTTTAAGGAACTGTTATACCTATTGGCATTATTAATGATACTGAAAAAAAAGAAGAGTATAGCCCTGGTGACATGATTTTAGAAGGCAACTTGGCTGCATTTGAGTGATATGCTTAATGAGCTCTTCCTGACCTCAGCCTACACCAAGAAAACCAAAACTGGGGCAGGGTCATTCCGTACCGCCCTTCCACACCACCACGTGCTGTTCATCTTGCCCTGGCGGTACTCCCCACTAGGACCGATGAGGGGACCATGCAACAGATTTGCAGGCCAAGCAGCGTGCACGGGGAGCCATCCCCAGTGATGGCCGCCCCCAGGCTCCACCAGCGCCATCCTGGTGCAGCCAGCACCTGTGGCCTGCACCGATCCCCCTCAGCCCATCCATCGACACTCCCTTTGGCCTGTTTCGGCTCCGTTTTCACGGCAGGTTCCCGCTTCCTCCCCTCCCCCATGACAACTCCCTACCCCTCCCCCCCAACGGCCGCCTTCCGAACTCTCTAGAGGCTCCTCGTGCCCGGAGACCCGGTTGCTAGGCAACACTGCTTACCTCACGCACGTTGCCACGGTGACGGCTCCCCGCGCCCGTCTCCGGGTCAGCGGGCCGCCATGGCGGCCCCTCTACGGGAGGCCCCTGGGGCCCGGCACGGGTAGGTGGGACGCCCCGCAGCTCCTGGCCTGGCCATCAGCCCGCAGGGAGTCCCGGCCGCCCTTCCTGCAGCCTTCTGGCCGAAGGCGCCAAGCTGAGGCGGCACTCCCAGCTCTGCCTTGCACGGTTTCAGGACCACTGGCTGCTCTGCGGCTCTTGAAAAAAAAATTAAAAAAATAAGAAAGAATGTTGTTCACTGAAAGCAGAGACCAGGAATTCGGGGAGGGTGAGCAGCAACCCTTCATGAGCTTCGCCGCAGTTACGGTTAGGCTAACGGGCAGACATATTTTGCTTTACATCCATACACGCCATATGTTGTTGGAAGCAGGTTTCTCTGAAGGTGCCTGAGGCAGCTGAGAAGCATGTCTGCGCGTGCAGGCACATGCATGTGCATGGCCAGAGAGGAGCCATCACAAAGGTATCATCTTGCGCACAAAATAGAATCCCACAAACATTCGGTTTTCTATTCTAGGAAGCCACTCTTACCACTCTACTGATGAACTAGTACTAAGTACAACCATGGTGCTAATCCTTTGCAAGAAGCCGAATGGTATAGTGGAAACCCACAATCCTTCTAGCAAATGGACATTACTTTTGAGTAACTGGAAGAAGCCACTTTAAAAGTAGAGGGAGCACAGCCACTAAAAAGAGAAAAAAACTGCAAAGCAAAAGAAAATTACTCATTCAAGCAAAACTTGAAACAAGGCAAATCTTTTACCCCTTTGTAACAGGTAGTTACTTTCCTGGATAAAGAGCATTGACTCCTTTTGAGGAGTATTGTATAATAATTCCAGTCCTCACAGTTATGATGGATATATACAAAACAAGTTTGGTTTTCTGCTGTTGCACCAATTCTGTAGCTTACGGGTTTGCCAATCATTAGATATGTAGTTCCTCATTGGTTTCACTATTGGGTGACCAAATATGTGAGCAAACCTGCTCTTTTCTCAACTGAGTAGAGAAACCCTGAACAGTTTTACATCTCAGGGAGAAGTGAAAGGCACAGACAGGCTGGGAAAAGGTAAAGCAAAAGAGATGCAAGAGCCTGGAGCAGCTGGAACAGGTGAGACAGAAACAGCACATGTCCAGTGGACACATCTCGGGAGTGAATGGGCTGGACATCAGCATGAGACTAGTACAAAAGACAAACGTCTTTTGTTCAGAGCTTTGTCCCTTGACAGTGAGATTCCTGAGCAAATTCCAAAACACATTTTTTGTGGGTAAAGTTTTGGCGACAGGAATGGAAGAATGATTGTGGAAAGGAAGATGTAATGAAAGAAACAATACATGGCTAAATTTCATAAGTTAAGCAGGTTTGAATGGATATGTTCTTTCAAAATATATCAAATACTGAAGTGATATTTCTGACAATTATTTCTGTTATTAATCAAATACTATGTAGAAAATGTATTATTTAAGTGTTGTGAAATATTTACTTCTCTGTCATTCATCGGACAAAAATTTTATTTTGTAGCTGACAGTGTTGCCATCAGATACACTAAAAATGATGCTTTCCTCTTATTTCAGTCAACTCAGCACTAGCATCATGAGGGTGGACTATTTAACTATGGTTAGTATGTTGAATTCTAGAGATATCGCTCTGTTTTTCATTGGAGAAACAAGACCAGGACAAACTGTGGTCACACAATGAGTGTTTCTGAAGTAAAAATGTCTGAATTTTCAAATATATTTTTAGTAGTTTTGACATTTCATTAAGCAGTATCGTTAACATAATACAACCTGATATAAAACATGTTTTTCTTTCAGATTAAATGCTAAAGAGTTATTGGTATCTGAAAGTCGGGCTAATGTAAGAATGCAAAATAAAGAGTGAATTTGCTTAAAGATGCTATAAGCATTTAGAACATACTGTTGAGTGACACCATAATTTCTTACATGTATCTATGGATTTTCTGCATGATCTATTTCTCCTCCTTCCATTCCAAAAGAGGTATTTTGGGGACAGAAACAACTTCCCTAAAAACCTGTCCCTACCCCATCTTAATGAAGAAACAATACAGTGAGACAATGTTTCCTTTTGAATTTAAGTTGTTCACTTCCTTTTGAAACAAATTAGGTACATTTGAAATGATGGTTTTCTTAATCATTAATAACTTGACTTACATGATGAGCTACATCAAGAAAACATTAAAATGTCAACTTATAAGACTATAGCAGAATAACACAAACAAAACAAGAACCAAGAGCAGCTTGCAGTAAAAGGAACTAATGTTTCAGTATTTCTATTGAAAAACAAAGAATAAAGGAAAATACATTATTTGTTACACAATAGGAACTTTGGCGTCTTTTTGGTTTGAGATGGGGAGTGGGGAAGGTGGTGTTCTAATTTTTGTTTTTAATTCTCACTACCCAATTCTATTTTAATTGGCAATAAATTAAATTAATGATCCCTAAGTGGCAGTGGCAGTAAGTGGTAAGTGATTTCACTGTCTTTATCTCGACTATCCTAAGCTTGTCCATCCTCTTTTTTCCCCCTGTCCTGTTGAGGAGGGAGGAGTGAGAGAGCAGCTGGGTGGGCATCTCACTGCTACACAAGACTAAGCCACCACAGTCCTTTTTGGTGTCCAACATAGGGCTCAAGGAATTTGAGATAAGAACAGTAATTGGGAGAGCTAATGGGCAAAACTTGGACTGGACATTGCCAGGGAGTGGAATAATTTAAGGGAGTTTTGATACTGGTGTTGGGAATTTTTATTGTGGTGATGGGACAAGTGATGGAGTTTTATTGTGTGTGTATATTGTTCACCCTCGTCAGCGTCATGATGGTGTTACTTTTGATTTTGACATGGGGAATATTTTGTTGATGTTGTAAATGAAGTTTGTGGAGGATGTGTGAGGAATGTATGTTTTAATGACAAAAAAATTGTTTCACAAAGGCAAGGGGACGAATGTATTCCATGTAGGTGGCAAGGTTTTGGTAGCAGGGGGGCTGCAGGGGTGGCCTCTGAGAAGAGGTCAGGGACTGCTCTGTGCTGGACACAACCATTTCCAGCTGGCTTTGCAACAGACCCACTGAAAGACACAGCTGAGCCCATCAGCCAACCTGGTGGCAGCTCTGGGAAAACATACTTATAAACAGGTAAAACACTGTACGGCAGTAAGAGTGAGGAAAAAATGTGTGAGAAACAACCCTGTGAACACCAAGGTCAGAGAAGAAGGAGGGGGAGGAGGTGCTCCAGGTGCTGGAACAGAGATTCCCCTTCCATCCATGGAGACCATGGTGGAGCAGATATTCCCTGGAAGCCCATGGGAGAGACCATGGTGGAGCACATATCCACAGTGCAGCCCACGAAGGACCCCACACTGGAGCAGATGGATATTTTCTGAAGGAACTGTGGTCTGTAGAGGACCCACAATGGAGCAGGTTTGTCCTGAAGGACTGCAGCCCATGGAAGGACCTGCAGGTGTGAGGAGGAAGGAGCAGTAGAGAGCAAAAATTATGTACTGACCGTAATCCCCCATCCCCCCTGTACCACTGGGCAGGTGTTAGAGGAGTCGGGAGTGAAGTTGAGCCTGGAAAAAAGGGGGAGGGGGAGGTGTTGTTTTAAATTTTGTTTTTGTTTCTCACGATGCAAATCTATTTTAATTGGCAATAAATAAATTAATTTTCCCAAAGTCAAGTCTGTCTTACCTGTGACAGTAACTGGAAAGCAATCTCTATCTTTCTCTTGACCCATGAGTTTTTCCAACCAATTAATTTCTCACTCAATTTTTATTTCTCACTACCCAATTCTATTTTAATTGGCAATAAATTAAATTAAAGATCCCCAAGTCAAGTCGTTTTTGCCAGTGGCAAAACTGGTAAGTGATTTCACTGTCTTTATCTCGACTATCCTAAGCTTGTCCATCCTCTTTTTTCCCCCTGTCCTGTTGAGGAGGGGGGAGTGAGAGAGTGGCTGGGTGGGCATCTGGCTGCTGGCCACAGCTAACCCACCACAGGAGAGTAGCTAGTGCAGTCATGTCTCAGAGTCTAGGACCAAGATTTTTAAGTACTTTCATAAAGGCTCACTATTAATAATTCCATTTTAATACCATATGCTATTAGAAATTACCAAAAACATAATAATTATGTATGTATTTCATAGTGGTTATATTGAATAAACCAGTTGCTATACCTGTTTTGTGGCAACTATATTGTTGTCACAGCTTCAAATCAGGCTTCAGTGGTTACTTTTGTAAGTAAAATCTTAAGACACTTTTGCAGGATAGTAGGGTAGAAATAACATATTTTCAGCTTTAACTCTGTCCAGTGTCATTTCTGATGAATAGAAACTAGGAATCTGAATAACACGCCCATAGTCATGGAAGGGATAAATCCAGCCCACAGCAACCAAGTCACACAAGCAAATGATTGTTGAATAGCTCAGAATACCCTTTCCCACCTGCTCATGATATTTCAGTCATACAAAAAGGACTGTACAGTTGTGGAACAGATATGTTTCATAGCTGTTGTCAAAACAAACTTAATTTTTTTGATAAATAGTTGAAATAATGAATCCTGTCCCCTGAACAATGGAACCGATTGAGATCAAAGGAAGACAAGCTTTGGTAACACTTGATTCAGGCTTCCAAGACATCCAGCCCCCGAACGTGAACTGGTAATAGCACTTGCAGATTATTACAATCCTAGCACAGTTGAGGAATGAAGGCACACAGAAGACTGTTGGAAGAGGATAAAGATGAGAGAAGTGGAAAGAGTGGAAGAAGAGTAGGTTGCAGCTGTGGTAGAGGAAGAGGACATTAAGGAACAGGGTAGGTGGAATGGATGGAGAAGACAAATGCTTGACAGCACTACTTTCAGTCCTACTATTTGTTGTAATCAGCTGGTCCCCTTCTTTTAATTTTCCCTCTTCTCTTGTCATAGCCAGGCATGTATCCACTCTTCACAGCCTTCACAGCCACAGGGAATGGCTGGTGTAGAACAGATGCATCTCACACAAAACCAGGAATGGAGAAGTGATTTCAGGTCTCTGTATCATAGGGAATGTCTCTGTGAGAGGGCCTTGCTACACTGGTAGAGGGATAAGATTGTTTCTATGTGTATGTGTTAGCCTGTTAGCCAAATTCTAAGAAGGTCTTCTCGTCAGTGGCTCCTTCATTCAAATTTTGAGGACTATGCCTCCCTGGTATAAGAGGCAGAAGAGGCATACTAAGCTTCCCTCCCTCCCTCCCTCCCTCCCTCCCTCCCTCCCTCCCTCCCTCCCTCCCTCCCTCCTTTCCTTCCTTCCCTTCCTTCCTTCCTTCCTTCCTTCCTTCCTTCCTTCCTTCCTTCCTTCCTTCCTTCCTTCCTTCCTTCCTTCCTTCCTTCCTTCCTTCTTTCCAGTGTATGTATAGATATTATGATCTTTAGGACCCCTACCTCAAAAATATAAGAGCTCCTTTCTCACTTCCCCAAGTACACCAACATATGGAGAGATCACCTACATTGATTCTCTCAGGTAATGGAAATGAAATGTTATTAAGTAAGATGGTGGCAACTGGCAATGCATAGGTGCTGAGTTCTCCATTTGTTGATGATCAGTGAATATCATGTGTTTTGGTAAGTTACCTGCCTCACTATTATCATACAGAATCATAGAGTGGTTAGAGCTGGAAGGGACCTTGAAGATCTCCTAGTTCCAACTCCCCCGTCCTGGGCAGGGACACCTCCCACTAGACTAGGTTGCTCAAAGCCCCATCCAGCCTGGTCTCGAACACTTCCAGGGATGGGGCATACACAACTTCCCTGGGCAACCTGTTGCAGTTTCTTACCACCCTCAAAGTAAAGAATTTCTTCCTAATATCTAATCGAAATCTACCTTCTTTCAGTTTAAAACCATTACCCCTCATCCTATCACTACATTCCCTGATAAATAGTTGCTACCCATCTTTTCTGTAGGCCCCCTTTAGGTACTGGAAGGCTGCTATAAGGTCTCCCTGGAGCCTTCTCTTCTCCTGGCTGACCAGCACCAACTGTCTCAGCCTGTCTTCATAGGAGAGGTGTTCCAGCCCTCTGATCATACTCGTGGCTCTCCTCTGGACCCTCTCCAACATGTCCATGTCCTTCTTATGTTGGGGGCCCCAGAGCTGGATGTGGTACTACAGGTGGGGACTCACCAGAGTGGTGTAGAGGGCAGAATCACTCCCTCAGGACCTGCAGATGTATCTCATTGGGTCCCATTGACTTGTGCACTTTCAGGTTCCTTAGATGGTCTTGAACCTGATGTTCTCCTACAGTGGGCTGTTCTTCATTCTCCCAGTCTCTCCCTTTGCCTTCTTTGACTTGGGCAGTGTGGCTAGAGCCCTTGCTGATGAAGACTGAGGCAAAAAAGTCATTGAGTACCTCAGCTTCTTCATATCCTGGGTGACCAGGTCTCCCGTTTCCTTTATTGGCAGAACTGTTTGATATTTTTTAAGCTATATTTATACAAGAGGAATTGATCTTGTTGAACCACATAATAAAAAGAACCTATAGGAGGAAGTAATGAGAAAGTACTCAGAATGTGGCAAAAAATACCACATGACAACTTCAGTTAGGAAGAAGCTTTAAAGGCAAGAGAGCAACTTCTAGCAAAAATAACAGGCAACTTAATAGTGACAAAACCCAACAATTCAAAAGGTTTCTTTTTTTTTTTTTCTATAGGTATGATTGCATTAGTAAGGTAGGTTTTAGATTAGTGTGTTTTACATTGCCCTTCATTTTCATCTTAAGTTATTGTGGAGAAAATTCAACCCAAGTTGGAAATACAACAGTAATAAACCCAACAATAATAAATAAATAAACCCAAACAAGCATGTTTTTACATTCCAGTCCTCTTCTGACAGCCAATTTTTTATTTTTAAAGCCTCCAGCAAGTTAATACAAGGCCGATCATCCTGAGTTTAAGAAAAAAAAGACAGAGACCTTTTAGTATACAACTGAAGACATCATGAGATATTCTTATGTCCCTATTATTTTGTAATTAACATCATCTTAAAAAAAGTTCACTGTGGCTAAGCCCAAGTATTTTACCTTTTTAAGTTGTTACTAAACCATTCTGCATCTGATTCTCCACTGGCAATTTCCTGAAGATACATATCATTTATTGAGAAATTTATTACCACTTGGATTCATTGACCTATGAGTCTTCCACTTCCTAGGAAGATCTAGAGCAGGTATTACACTGAAAAAAAATCCCAAGGTTAGAGCTGAAAAAAAGAAATTGGAAAAAAAACCCTGATTCACCCTGAGGGTAAGTCTTTTTAAACAGCATAGAAATTTTTCTTTTAAAGAAAGTATTTCCATTTCTAAACATTTGAAAAGGTCAAATATTTTAATTCATTTAAACTTAAGTCAGTAACATGACTACACAAAAATCAACCCACACACTTCAGATTATCTGCATAGTTCATTTACTGAAGACACCCCATATTCATTACATTTCAGTGATGTTCAGATAGATTTCTTCCAAGAGGTCAAAACATACTCCCAAGGAGGAAACATGAAATATTCTTTACATTTCTTCATCAGTTTCTAAAAATACGTAAATGTATTGGATAAAACTTAATGAGACACATGTTCATAAAACTTTAATTGTGTAATTTGGAGATCAAGCACCCTGCTTCTAAGAAGTATTGTGGGAGTTAAAACTCAGCACTAATTACTCAAGCTCTACTGTAATAACAATGCTACTGCAGTATTACTTTGCATTTTTATTGGGAAAAGGCATCTTACAAACCAAGCTACTTCTAGAGCAATTATCTCTGAAGTAATGGAAAGACAACTGTATTCAGGAAGTAAGTTAGTCAACAGACTTGATGAAAACCAGGTTGCTCCATGGCCACTACATGAATAGCTCTAATGATTCAAAATAACCTGCAAGAAAAATAGCTAAAACCAAAAGAGCTTTTATAACTTTAAGGTCATCCAGTATATCAGGTGCTGTTTTTACAACTAGGTTCACAACTTTCTCATATCAGAGTAAGTAGGACAATAGGAGACAAACTCTTCCTTCTAACAAACAGATTCCTGATTGATGCTTAGAATTGACTGAATTTTTAGAGCCTTTGGAAAAGGATCTTCGTTTAATAGATTCCAATTGTCAATCAGGTCACATTTTGTTAAAATTACTTTTTCTTTTAATGTCTGATAGACTCTTTAACTAGATATTAAGCACAAGAATTCACGGTGCAGATACTTGCTTGTATCTCAAATACCAATAGTTTAGTGTAGCAGAAACAAATTTAACAAGCTATAAAAACATGTTTTTGTCACTACTTCTTCTTCATTGAACTCTGCACTTACCACTGAACTGTATCAATCTTTATGGTACAATTTTCTTATTAAAACCAGAAGTGAAGTTAGTTCTAGTTTGTTATGGCGGAGGTGGAAGGTAGCAAAGAGAGGACAACCCAGAGGAAAAAATGACTGGTAGGTGTTCAGCCTAGAGATATCTGCTCTGTAAATAAATGAGTTAGTTAATACAGCAAAGTCACCACAGATTAAGTTTGATCAGAAGACAGCTGAGAAGCAGAATATTTACTTCATGATTAGTAAATTTATTTTTAAAAACTATTATTAAATCAGAGAGGAATAGAGTAGATTTAGGAATTTTCCCCAAATGTTCTTATTACCCTTAAAGGTAATAGATAGTATTATCATATTTTACAAAAGTCACATTACAGGAAGGTACTTAATCTACAGTGAAAAGTAACCTAAGTGAAAATGCTTTCATTTAGCTTTAATTCATTATAGTAAAATTTCCTCAAGTGTTTTGGTTACATTTATCATGTTTGTGCTCTTTGTACATTGTTAAGTTTACATTTTTGAAAAGTTTAGGGAATGTCTTAACATATATTCACAGATTTCTTCCTGCTGGCTGTGCTTTAAGTTTCTGTATTTGAAAAAAAAGTGCCCGTATATGAAAAAGGAATTTTAGAAATCTTCTCTCTTTTTCTTCACCGGAAAGGTATCATGCAATTCCTTTTTGAGCGACATTTTAAGCCTTCCTAGTGAAACTCTTGAAATCCCAAATGAACCATTAAATCACAGATTATGTTGTCAAATAGGGATATATTTTTTTCTTGCTAGAAATATTTCTGTTAGTGAAATTACTTTCTGGTATTTCTTTTGCCCTGCATAGGAACTGTTTATAATCAGAGAAGTCATAATCATTCCATCCTATTAGGCTATTACTATGCAAGAAAAACTATTCATCTAGTCAATTACCAGAAAAATTAACATAAATTTTATTGTCTCAAAAGTTTCGTCCATTTAGTAAGGTGACCTCTTGTAAATACACATTTACCAGCAATGATTTAAAAACAAAATGTACAAATAAAATTATTTCCCTCCCATTGCTAACCATTTCTTATGATCATATTTTGACTTCTTTAAAAGTCAGTAGTTTTCTGCATACAAAAAGTTTATTTTCATACTGGGAACTATCTCTCTTTAGTGCATCACTTTCCTTTTTTCTTTTTACCATTCCCATTTGTGACTCTACAATGTCTCCATTAGCAATTATTAAATCATATGGAGAGAGTTAGTATTTTGGAGATATTCAAGGTGTCAAGTCTTGTTTTTCTAACACAATTTGACATACAGAAAGAAGGATCATGTAATCAGCTTACTAGTGATACGTCATTTGTAGGTTGGGAGCTGTCCTATGACAGTTACCTGGAAATAAGAAAACAAAATGTTATATGCATACTTCAAGCCTTAAGTTCAGTGGAGAATTCAGAACATCAAGAAGAAATTCTCTGTTGCACATAAAATGCTCGGTTTTTTATTATTATTTCTATAAAGTGTGTTGGAATCTATTGGTTTTTTTCTCTGTTTTTATCCTTACAATGCATGAACACATTAGCAGAGGCTTCAGACAGGAAAGTGAACTACATGGACATCTACTTTTCTGTGGTGTTACAATTTTAGTATCTTGTAAATTTAACTCCAGTGTAGTATTTGCTTTACAAGTCACTTCCATAGCAAAAAAAAAAATAAAAAAATTTTACAAATAAAGTAAAGCTGCTGAAGTCTTATTTTCTCAACAATTTTTTATTTTAACTTTCTTCTTGCAAAGAGTCTGAGTGATATAAACTGATACCATCGCTTTTTCATGACCAGACTGACTTCAGCAAGAGCAGTTGACAGAAATCTGGACTTTTGCTTCCTCAGATTACTAACCTGATAATTCAAATGTGGTTATTGCTCTTCAAATTTTAGGACGTTAGCCTACTGCTTATACTGGTATCTAAAATGCTTTAATCTAAAAAGGGCACTTACTTGCTGTAATAGCTACATTAATACAACTTTGGATTTAATTAACACAACTGTGGTGTATGTGAATAAAGTAAATAAAATACAGGTTGGATTTTTTTTGCTTTTAAGGCTGAAAGGGAATATTGCCTGAGAAAGAAGTTGAAAAAAAGAACACTGGCATTAAAAAAATATTATGGGGTGTATTCTTTAATGTTTCTGCAAACCCATTTTTAAGCAATAATAATAATAAATCATCTGATATGTATTTGTATGATAGAAAATGGCTATAGTATCATGATGTACATATTAACCTAATTTATGCTAAGTAAAACAAGAATGAAAATAAATTTTCCATTTAGAAATAATCTTGATGCTGATTTTCTGTTGACCTTTATTGTCTTTGGTGATCAACAACAAGTAGTTTTGAAAACAAAATTAACTGATTTTTTTGTTTGTTTGCTTTTTAATAGTTTGCTTTGTAGCAAAGAAAGTTATTATATTCCACTTCTGTCATTGTTGTAAAGCTTTGGTGAAGAACAGGATCACATTCTGTCTTTGCAAAAAGAATTCATATACCAAGTTAAATAGAATAAACAATTCTACATAAAACTTTGAATGCATTCATTTCCTGTCACCTTTCAAATAAGCGTTTAATTTATTAATAATAAAAAAATAATAAAAAAAACCCTAACCTACAAAAAATGCCTTTCTAAACAGCATTTGAAATATTTATGAGTAATTCTTAAGAAATAGGCATCGGTCTACTGGGCCTTGCAGAAACTTTCCCATGCTATTTAAGGTGAGATTTCAATGGCAACTTTCATGTTTCTGTATTTCATTACAGAACTGGGTCTCTAAACTTCTTCCAGAAGTTCTTCTGTCCTCATGAACAATTCATATACTCTGGACAGCTGGATTCTTCAGTGTTTGAAAGAACAGTAGCATGTTTATAAGTAGACTTATAAACACTTCAGAGATTGTCAGCAATCTAGATTATCTGGGGATAATCACAATCAACTGCATCCTATCTCTTCTCGTCGTAGTCAATGGGTCCCCCCAGTTGCTGTTTAAACTGTGTCCTGTCACCAAATGGAGACAGATATTAGGCCTGACAAAGAGGATTTTCTGAGGTACTCAGATTTTCAGTACTATCTTTTCCTCAAAGATCCAGAAAGTTTTGTAATCATTTGTTTCTTGGCACATTTCTATATTTTCTATTTATTAAAAAAAAATAATAAAAATCAAAGCAATAGCAGCAAATTGGTATCTAAATACAGATTTGACAAATATATATATTTTTAGGGTAACAAAACCTTCTTCATTCTCCCTTCAGGTGCACAAAATGCACTGCAGTGGACAAAATACTATGTTGCTGAAAAAGCTTCCATAATAAATTAAGTTTGGAATAACACCAATTGTTATCCAAACAGGTGGCTGTGCTAATACCCAGTCTTCTGAAAACATGCATCTTTTAGCCACAATGCATTCACTCCTGATTGACTCTCAAAGGCTGTATATGCATGGACCCTGCAAAAGGGCTCACCAGCAGTGAACTTTCAAGTTAAACAATAGGCATAGCTAGGAACTGCTCACTTCTGGATAGTTCTAGTGTTTTCTTTCTGAAATCCCTTGTCCTCTGACTGTACACAAAAGCACAGAAGACTCAACTAAAATTCAGCTCTCCCTTTTTCCAAGACACAATGTTGCAGTATTGTACTGCAGCTCAACAGAGCTAGCTATGAAAGTTTAAGAAATTACTGTCGCAGGTATCTGCCATGCTTTCTCTTAGAAATTGCCATTCCTGTAGCAAAGATGGCAGAGCAAGATGTATGTTCACATTTCAGCAGTTCAAGTTCCCAGGCTAGTACAGCTGCTTAAACCACTGTTGCAGATGTGTTTGCACAAATTTATGGGCACATATAAACATTTCCTTTTTCCATCTCAGCTGTGCAACAGAAGCGTGTAGCAGGGAGGTCAGGCAGACTCCTGGGAATGGTAGCATCTTAAAACACTGCTCCTCAATCCACCAAGCACATCTGAGAGGATTCTTACAATGGCTGTGTCCAACGTACTGTTTCACAACATACAGGAACAAAGCGCCCGACCTGTTGGTCAGGCTGGTCTGTGTGCAGCTGACAAAAGCTTAATTCATATTTAGCTTACTCTTGAAGTAGATAAATCAGGATGCCAGTTTTCACGCCTTCAGTAGGAAGAATGTGAACTTTATTGGCCTTAACAAGGAGGGAATGGGACTCTCCATTACAGGGTTAGTAGGTGACTGGTACTTGAATCTCAGCACTAGGCGGTATATAAGCATTTCTGCCAAAAACTCTATGCGTGTCCTTCTATGCTCCTTTACCTTCTTGTGTACTGGAGAATACAGCTGCTGGTCTCTCTGCTAGACCTGACCTGTGCCTCATGGGACAGACCAGCTGTTGGCAATGGTCATTCCGACTTTTGACTACAGTACAAAGGGCTCCAAGTTCTGTCTCAGATTAAAGCAGGTCCCGTGGTTTTCTCCCCCTCCCACCTGCACCCCTGAGGCAGAGAGACTGGGTGGGAAACGGCCACTTGCAGTTTTGACCCAGGACAGACCGTGCGCGCGCGTGTGTGCGTGCGCGATATACACTTAAAGCATAGCCCACGGTACTGCTTGGTTTCTTGGCACTCTCGAAAGCCAAAACTGGTCTTAAACAGCCCCCCCCCCCCCAACCCTCTGTGTTTTGGCCAGGCACAGCCTGTCTGTGGAGAAAACTTGAAGTTACGCTGCACACAACCCAGAACCTGGACGAGAGGGGCGGTAAGGCAGCCGCAGCGGGCCATGCAGGAAGCTGATAAGGCGGGTTATTTTCTGAGGAGCCCAGCGGACCTCGGGCAGGCTTTCGACGTTGTCGGCGAGGCCACAGGGCCAAGCAGCCCACAGCTGCTGTGGCGGGAAGCTGAGAGAGGGAAGGGTGGGCGGGATGGCCGCCCCCGGCCCCGCCACAGCGCCCCCTGGCAGCGACGGCGGCAGCACGCCCCGCGGGCCCGGCGCGTTAACGCCAATAACCGTCCGCCACCCCCAGCCAAGGGGCGGGGCCACCTGCTCATTTAAATAACCCGGCGGCTCATTTGCATGCTGCCAAGGTGGCCGGCCCTGGGATTGGCCGGCTCCGAGGCAGCCCCCACTGCCGGCCCCTGTGCCCACGGAGGGGGCGGGGTCAGCCGGGAGAGGGGAGGGGACACGGGGCCTATTTGCATAACGGCCCAGCGCGTGCGACGGCAGGAGGCGGCGTTGGTGCTGGGAGCGGGTTCCGATTTTGAATCTACGGCAGCGGCGGCACAGGCGGGAGCGGCGGCGGCTGCCGCCGAGCGCAGAGACAGGAGCCACCGCGGGACGCAGGTACCGCACCTCCCTTCCGGGGCGCGCACGGCCGTGCAGCGGCAGCAGCACTGTCTGCGGAACGCTGCCGCGCGCGTTACTGGCGGCGGCGGCGGTAGTGCGCATGCTCCGGGGCTGCAGCTTTGCACACGCGCCGCTGCGCGCACCCGCCCACCCGCCCACGCTAGCTCACAAGCGCGGCGCAGCTCGGCGCGCGCTGCATGGGAGCACGTGACGCGGCTCCAGTGCAGGCGGCCGGCGCGCATGCGCGGTGGGGTTTTCGCGCAGAGGTGGCAGCAGGTGGGGAGCGGGGTGCGGGGAGGCGCCCTCCTCCGCTCCCCGACGCGTGCAGGGATCCCCGCGGCGGCCGCTGCGGGTCACCGGTAGGTCTGGCGTGGGGCAGGGCACAGCTGAGGTGTTCCGCTGTGTCCTGAAGGCAGTTGTCAGACTGCATTTCAGTGAGGTGGAGGCGCCTCCTAGACCGCAGCGGGTGGGTGTTTGGGTGGGTCGGTGGGGCGTGGGGCCGCTCGGCGCCTCGAAAGCGTTTCCTTACTCTTTGTCTGAATTGGAGGTGTCGTGACCTGGGTGCTGCGGTATGCAACCAGTGGGTGTCCTCCCACATACAGCAGGTGTGGGCGTTGAATGTCACGACGGATGGGCCGCGGAAGCGACAAGAAGAAAACCGATTTGCTTGTTATTGCGCTCAGTAGCGCACTGATGAACTTCAGATTAAAGTTTCTGAAGTGTGCTAGATTTCTAGTGTTATTAGAAATGAGGGTGGTTTTGTGTGGGGGGGAAGGCCTAGTTGTGCATTATTTTGTGATGTCATAAGTAAACAAGGCCAGAGTGGCTACTCCAGGTTGTAGTGGAGGCCCATGTCAAACGAAATGGTGACAGTTGACAGTTTTAAGAAGTATATTCATGTAAAGAAGGTGCGTTTGAACTTAAAATTTTCTTTGAACCTAGGCATTTAAAATACTGTGTTCATAGTTACGCATTTCAAATTATTATTCTGATGTAACACAGGGGCCTGTTAGAGGTCCTCAAGCAACTTTTTGTTTTAAGAGGCATATATCCTTATTAGATCTCCTGATCTTTGATAGATATCTAGTGGGAATGCCTACATCAGAATATTTTATTGCGTAATACTAATATTGGAATAAATCTACATACCGTGATGTTGGTGTGACCCTTAGATAGACTTGTTGGATGGAAAAATTGGATGCAATTGTTGATGGAAAAATATTCTTTTAAAATAAAGAGGTGAACAGTTCAACTAATCTAGGCAATAGTCAGACCTTAAAACCGCAACCTTCATGCAGTTGCAGAAAAATAGCACTTGTATATCCAGACAGCTTATTTAACATGCTGTCTAATTGGCGGAAGTAACAGTATGTTAATAAGTACGTTTGGTCAATATCTCAGATTATACAACCAAATACAATATTTTATGAATAAGTTTATTGGAATTTGCATCTGCAAGATCAGGGTATTCTACAAGTATGCTATTTGGCTCTCTCTTGCAAGTTAAACTGTAATTTGGGCCGTTATCTGTTATACCAGTTTGTTCTAGTTACAGTTATTAATATTTACTTTATGTTTAGGTTTTTTTTTAATAGAAATGTGGAGAATGTACTTAGCCTCTGCTTAAATCTGAAATTAATAAGTTAAATATAAATTCTGTACACAACAGGTATCAATGTAAGAAATAAGTATGCTTTTCTGGTTAGGTACTGTTTTGTGCAGCCCTACAGGAAGGTATGAAGGAGAGTAATTAACTTGAATATTAAGAATTCTTTGGAGGGGAGCAAACCAAACTCAAACACTACTTTGATATGTGATCTGGGGTAGCTAATTTCTCAGTTATCAAATATGTGAAATGGGGCTAATGGTAGTTGTCAGGTCCATCATAAATTGAATTCACTTGTGATTGCATGAGGACTTGTGCAATTCATGAATCATGGCAACTAAACCCACTGTTTACTCCTCAACTTTGGCATTTATCTAGTTTTTTTATATGCTCCAGAAGTATCAAGTCAAGTTCTTAAGTACATGTAATCCATAAAGGAATTGTATTAATAATTTTGGATAGCAATATATTTTTTGATAAATGTGAAATAATTAAAATACAGAAAAACTTGTTTTGTCACTGCTTATAAGTAACTGCCTGTTGTGTGTTCTCTTTCAAAGAATCTCAAGATATTTGCGTTCTCATCATTATGTTCCTAGTTTAGTAGACTTTTTACATTGCTTGGAGTAAAAGGCTTTTTATCAGCTCCACCTTGCTACCAACTCTAGCAGTGCTGAACTGATGCTTCCTGTGATAATGTGGAACAGTGTTGTATTTTGCTGTATGAATTAACTTAATGAGACTATCTTGATTGTTGTGTAGGCTCGAAATTGATCACACTTAACAGAATTGATTCATAGGATACAATAATTATATGCATCAATTGAAACAGTCATTTTGATGTTCTTATTGAAGGACCTCTTAATTCTCATTTCCTATCCATTATGAAGTCTATTTTCAATAAGATGCTAATCTGAATAGATATGCATGCATGCTGTACTCTGCTGTGTTTGCTGGCACCTCCTGCTTTTGCTTGTATTGTTATGCCCATTAAGCATATTTAGAAGCTCAACATTAACTGTAGTATGTTAGTTTTCCTGTAAAGGCTCCTTTAGTAATGCTTCCACAATTTGGGGTGTAAAACAGAAAACATAGTCTAATATAGACATATGCTTTCCCATCAGCATGGAAGGTGATCTGGCTAGCCAAGAGACTCAACAACCTATCAATAAAAATAGTTCTATTTTAAATACTGATTTTACAGAATCTCTTGGAAACAGAAACAGGTTACATGTTAAACAATTTTTTTAATCCTATTTTAGTAACTGATTCCAAATTAGTAACTAAATCCTCATTTTCATTGTGTTTGATTGTGATATTTGGGAGAAGGCATTTTTTTCTGTTACAAACAGACAATATTTCCACAGTGAAAAGTAGCTCGCTAAACCAGATATCCTATTTTCCTTCCAAAACAAGAAAAAAGTCTAGTATTTTCCCATCTAGATTTTTTTTTAATATTATAGTCATTTATTCAGCTTATTTGCGCCTACTGTCAGGAGTTGTATTTATGCCAAAAATCTCAGGGTTATTCATGAAACACAGATAGTAAGGCCAAAAGGTACTTTACCGGTATGTTGCTCTCAAATAGTTCGCAAGTTGAATGCATTTTTTCTATTTGCTCTCCACCTAGTGTTTTTCAATATTGTGTGCTAGTTATATGTTATGAGTTTATTTTGGAAATTACTGCAGTGACACAGATGTACATCACAGTTTTCATAAGGGATATTAGATGAGGAAAATAAGTTGCAAGTTACATAAGGTAATGATACAAGAATGTGGGGGTTTTGTTTGTTTCTTCTTTTTTTGTCCCCAATATATTTTTATATAATATTTATCTTGAATGCAGTGAAATCTAAGATTGTTAATGTTTTCAAGTTAAATCTGTGGCTGGACTCTACTTCTTTTTAGTATGTGACATTGCTTTGAGAGATTTACATACACACATAAAGCAATTGGGAAGTCATAAACTGGCCAATGCAAATGATGCTTTTATGATGTATATTTGTAGCTCTGGTATTTCAGTTATACTCATTGCACTATATGCTGTACTGCATGAAAAAGTGCTCTCCTGTTTCCATCATACTGTAAGAAACAATGTTAATCAAGCAGCAGTGATTTATCTAAATACAGGATGGAGAGTAAGATAAGGTGGATGTGTGGGGGTTTTTCTTTCTTTCTTTCTTTAAAAAAAAACAAAGACCCCAACCAAAACAACAAAACAAGCAAATAAAACTTGATACTTTTCCTGACAGCTCATTAAGAAGCAGAGAGAAAGTTATGTTGTTCTCTAAAGTGATCTCTCTAACCAGCTGTTCTTGATAAGTTGGACAGTTACAGAATGTCTTAATCTCTGAATAAAGGTTAGATGTGAATTGGGTAATACTTCATATTTAAAATTCCTGTAGCTCAGTCTTGTTGTGGATATTAAAGCCTGGTGGCTGATCCCAAAGAACATAACCATATGGTCTTCTAGCTTTGACATTTTCAGTCAGGAGGATCTGGAGCATAGATTTTGTCAGCCTTTTGAGTTCTGGTTATCTTTTTAAAAGCAAAATTTTGCATGATTTCAAAAGCAAAATTTTGCATTATGTGGGATCTTAATTTTCATTTGCCTGAAGAGATTCTGTGTATCGTTTGTAGTGTGTTCAGATGTCTTACCTTTTTGGTTTGTCTGAGGTTTTTTGTTACCTTTTTTTCCTCCCTATTTCTGTAGCAATGGGATTAGAAAATCCTTGAGTTCTTACGTTCATATGCAACTTTAGTTGCATATTCTGGTTTTAGTTAATGTTCTAGTTCTTATCTCTGTTCTGTCTTGACTATTTGTGTGCATATATATATGCAAAAAAACATTGCAAAGTTAGGAGCAGAATTTCAGCTACACTTGAATTTTATGTGGCTTTGTGTTTTATGTTTTCATTTGAGGTTATGTTAGACAGTATTAAACAAAAAACAGAATGCTGTTAGTGAAAAAGAAATGCCTGCATGAAACTTAAAAAACATGCACGAATAAGGTTATTAAATGGCACTTAGGAATTCCACTACTAAGACAAATGTGTTTAACAAATATAAATCATCTTTTTTTTTGCTGAAGCAGAAATTCACAAAACAGGTATGTGACAAAAATGTTTAACTGTGTCACAGCCCTACAAGTTTTAACAGAAATCTGCTCAGTTCTAGTATAGTAGTACAATTTTATGTGGTCATTGTTTTTCAGTTGTCCTATCAGTAGTAATTCTTGAAAGACTTGGTGGTTTTCAGTAAATTTGACAGAGTAGTAAGTATCAAAGATAATTAATTCCTGCAAATTTTGTGAAAACAAGCAGCTGGGGTGAGGAGAGGCTATTATTGTCCCCAGTGGGGGAACTTGGCATTTACATACTGTTTTGGGGGGATAACATGCTGTCAGTCAGGACGTAGGTATTGTCTGTCAAAGCAGTATGGAGGCTGTCACACCAACATGCAGTTTAGGACTAGATGCGCTTGCCCAGTATAGTAAGACACCAATGATAACCTGAGGTTACTCTGATAAAAAGTTGGAAGACAATTTTTATAAACCTGCAGGAAATGTGGTTTCATTGGTTTCATTTCTTACTCGTTATCTTGTGTAGTACCACTGGCCTATACTTTGTAAAATCGCCAGTGGATTTAACAGCAAGTCTGCTCCCCCTTCCCACCCAACCCTTTTTTTTTTTTTTTTTTTTTTTTTTTTTTCAGTGATGATTCCTTGGTGGTGTAGCTGAAGGCGTAATAGTAACTATGTGGCATTAAATAAATGCCTGATCCTCAGCTGTATGTCAGCTTCCATCATACCACTGTAGAGGAATTCATAACACTACATATATGTATGTATATTGTATAAATGCCTTTTATGTTCCTTTGGGATTTATGAGTAACTTCGAAGGAAAAAAACAAGCTGTGCCCTTTAAGATGTTTTATTTTGAGCTGTGCATGTTGTGCATATTATTATAAATGGCTAAAAACTGTATTCATGAGTTACCAACTCTTATTTTGTCCAGGAACAAACATCAAATCAATCTTAGTAAATTAGATGGCTGTTTGCAAAGTATTTTTGTAAAATAATTTATTTTCTAAGATATTTAGGTAAACTAATAGAGCTTGTTTGTTGTATGTAACTTGGATATTTTTAATACAGGAAAAATGTTTTACTCTCCTAGATCCAATTTCTGAAAATGCTCATAAGTAAATTCACATACTCAAAGCACGGGGTTTATGAATGATATGACTCTGAATATGTCAACTAGCCGTTAAAATAATCTCTATATTTGCTCTGTTATTTGTGCTGTCCTAAACATTGTCCTCTATTTCAGAATAGGGTAAGGAAACGTTATGGTAAAAAAAAATCCAAAACCCTGACACGAAAGAAAGTTCTTTCTACCTTTGCCTCCAACTTATTGCTGTTTCCAGAAGATCGTTTAAAAAAGATGTTGCATTCTAAGTCTTTCAAAATGTGTTTAGTTGGAGACTAGCACATAAAAATACGTGCTTGCTGACTTCAGTCAATACATTGAAAACTTCCTTCATGGGGTCCTACCATCAAGTGGCTTGGAATTATGGGAAGACCTCTACTGTTGTGCAGACTTTGGCTTTCTGGACTCTAGTGTTTTCTGTCTCATGATCATCGTGGACACTTTCTTTTCCTCAATAGTTTAAGCAGTTTTCATCTATGAAGTTCTTGCAATCCTAAGTGAGAGTTGAGATGTTTCTTCAAGCCAGCCTACAGGCCTCTGTAAATATAGGAATAAAGAAGGGTTTCAGTAGATGGTCTATAGAGACTTCAATTCGCATGCATACAAACAGTAGTAGTCTCATGAATTTCGTCAGTGTAAGAACTGTTTTGTCCATTTAATGTTAACAAACATATAAAACCAACAAAAAAATTAAAAAAAGGCTAAATGAGAAAAGTGGATGAGATGTGGTTTGTGCACAAGGAAATGTACATAATATTTAGCAGACTGGTTTCTAAGCATATAATTTGAGCAAAAGAAAATATTTATGCTTTGGCTGCTTTTTTTTTTACTGGCCTTATAATGTGAAATGGTATAAAATCCCGTCTGAAAGTCCAGAATTTTCTGCCTCTCCTTGATTGTTCAGGGTAGGAGCCCTAGTATAAAGTCTGACACTGTGTAATGGTATTTAAGAGGTATGTGTGGGGCGATATTACTTATACAGGGCAACAATTAGAGAAATGACAGGGTACCATTCTCCTGAGTTTCTTGTTTGATGTTCATGAGAAGGTTGGAAAATGGAAGCTCTGTTTTAAAATTTAACTTATGACTGAATAGTTGAACTTGCTGAGATGATACTGCAGTGTGTTGGCTTGGCATGTCATCAAAAGAGGGCACAGTTAAGGTTGTTTGGAGTTTTTATTATGTATTTAAGGGAAACCTAAACATAACAGGTTAAACTTAAATTCCATTCTGAGTCTTTTTTAAATGCCCGATTATTCTTATTTTATTTTTGATTTTTAGAGAACCTGTATAGATGCCACACTAAGTAACAATAAGAAATTGTGGTCCCATACTAATATAGGAATTCCACATTAGTGTAGGTTCACTTTAATATTTCCTGGACCAAAGCATTCTCAGATGAGTTATTTCACCTCTAATTTTGTGTTAAATTAAATGTCAGATTTTATTTTTAAATTGGTTTGGTTATTATTTTTTAACATGTTAACACACCTGTCTATGGTAACCAAAGTATATTGTAGTTAACACTTGAGTAAATGCATATGGTTTCTTACCGTTCAGCTAGATTTTTTGCAACTAGGTGTCTGTATTAACATATTGGTACCTCTTCCTGTACATGAAGCTTTCTGACAAGGTAAGATGATTGACTGCAGCAACTGGAGTGTGACATGGGTTCTGTTTTCTCTGGCTCAGTGAAAGTGTTCCCTGAAGTTTTTTTGCTAAGTAGTTATGCCTGTTCAAACCTATTTAAGTCACTGAGTTTCCATATATCGAGCTCCAAGGCGGAATGTTAGAGAATGCAGTGTCATACAAGTGCAGCTCTCGGGTTCCAGATTAGAACTTCCCTAGGTTTTTGTTGAACTTCTAGGACTGGAGGTCAGAATTCACCTTTTGATGTAGGAATTTTGTAGGTGCGCTAAACATAGAATTCTATTCTATTTTAAACATTGATTCTGTGGATATCAAAGTGTATGTATATTTGTTATATAACTGAAATACTAAGTTTGAATTTTCAAGTGTTACAAGTTACTTTAAATTCCAGTAAGCTGAAGGTGTTCTATGTATGAAGTTGAGAGTAAGCAATGTGGGGTTGCTTACGTATCTTTTGAATTGGTTGTAAACTTGATTTTTTGTTTTAGTAATATGTCTTGGTGAATAAAAACTTCAGTGTAGCTGGTAATTTTAAATTAATAGTAATGAAGTTGTTCTCCAGTCTCCACAAATTTGTTTTTGAGAGACTTGTCTTTCAGGCATTTGAACTTCAAGCATATTTTAATTTAGTCCTCTGAATCTGTACGGTATTATAAAAAATTATAATGATCAGTGTAGCTGTTTACATGTATGTAGCATGTACTTTTCTTGTGTTGCAAATAATGCTTTTCCTTTTGTCCTTGTATTAGCCAGACAGTCTATTTCAGCATTTTTAAAGTTTGAAATACTAACTGAGGTGCTGATGAGTGTATCAGACAACTACTGCTGGCGTGATTAATCAGACCTGAAATAACCAGCTACAGCTGGAAACAGACATGCACAGTTACGCAAGTTTAGACATTTTCATAAAAGAAATAGATGGAGGGCACGTTTTCCCAGTTTTGGGGGTGTGTGTCTTACCATGTAGGGCAAAATTTGGATCACAAAGACTAATTTTTGGTAGAAGGTTAGGAATAGTTCAACATTTTTTTCCTTCAGGCTCACCCCATGTGCTCTTGCAGTTATTTTGTGTTAAAATAGTCGTATTTTGATTTGGTAGAAGAGCTGTACATGATGAAGTGAGGCAGATACAGAGGAGCTCCCTCTAGAACTGATGCGCTGTTGCCTGGACAAGAGGGCACGATTGGCATTAATGAACAGATATTAGAGAGGATCCTGTATTATATTTAGTTCTGCTTGTGTTAAAATTGTGTATTTGTTTGATAGCCCCTCTGTGTCCCCCCCCATTAGGGTCCCAAACCCGTTACTTAGGAACAAACTACTTGGTATTGTTACAAGAAGATTCCAGCAAAATTGCTGAAGGGATTCTAGACATGGCTCTTTTTTGAAAAACTTAAATACCATACTGCATCATTTATGAAGAATTAGATGCTTGATTTCTGCAGACACTGAAGTTCTGGAGTGTTCTTGGGTTTTTTGCTAGCTTCCTTATTTATAAAGTGAACTTCCTTTTTTTCCCCCCCAAGTAAAACTGTTTTATTGGCCATCTAATATTACACAATATTTCAAAATAAGTGGTGTTGTAAAAAGGTATAGATCAGGTTTTTAAGTGGTTTTCTTTTTTTTAAAGACTGAAATGAGGCTGCTCTTGAAAAGTATTCCCTAATGCTTGTGATCTGGCTCTGTATCTGTGGCTGTTAATATGCGACATGGATTCTGAACTGCCTGGAGTTGGGAGGGATTTGAAGTATGCGATACAAATCCTGGAACGCAGACCTAGCGGGGCTGCCTCTCACTGTTTTTTTTTTGTTTATTTTAGTTTCCTCTTTACCAGTGGTGCTTTGAGTAGCTGCAGTGTTGCAGCTGTGCATTAACCATTTCCTGCCTGTCAAATAAACCATTCCTCTGGCCCCCCTCTGCCTGCGCAGTTTGTTGCAGAGTGGCAAAGAGGGAGGTGCTTTGCTCTACAAATGTTTTATCCACTGCTGAGTTGTCACCGAGTGGCTGGTCTTGAGTGCACGTTGCAGCCATCTTAATCACGTTCTCAGTGCAGCTGAGACTGTGCATTTTCAAAATGGCTGACGAAGTGCTCTTCATTGCAGCAGTTTAGCTTGACTGTATGCAAATGAGCAGAGCTGTTGGCATCACATGCTCCAGACCTTAGAGGTAAGCACCGGCTCTGCTTTGCTGAGAAACAATTTCAAACTTTGTTTAGGCAAAATTAACTAGTTCTAAGCTGTATAAAATACCTTAAAGTATTGTCCATTTTTGTCAACAGGAGGGTGGTTTTTTGGTGGGTTGTTTTTTTTGGTGTGTTTTGTGGTTTGGTTTTGTTTTATTTTCCCTCCTCTCTCTCACTGAATTAATTTGTAGACCTCTATACTTTCTCAGTTACAGGGTAGATTGGGTGGGACAGGAGAGGTCAAAGGTCATACCCATATGTCTTGCTAATCAAATTACTTCATTTTGGCTTACTTTCTTACCAGGCCAGAAGAGCTCTCGCTTTATGCTGTCCTTTCTCAAAAGCTTGTCTCATGGTTTCACTAGAACGTAAAATAAACTCTTTATAAAAACTTCAAAAATTTTTGTAACCAAGTGGTTAGATTTACATTTGGTTATCATATTTTCAACATGTAATTTTTTCCAATGGTAGATAAGAGCTACAAAACCTGCATAAATTGGAATAGCAATAATTATGTAAATGTTAACTATTTTGCAGGTAGCAGTAATTTGCTACTCAAGAATAACACTACTATAAACTCTGCAGAGCTACTACAAATGATAGAATGAAAGTTTCAAGGTAAACGATTCTTTTATTTCTTTTGTACAACTTAATTGAAATCTGACTTTCAAAGTGTTAGTGGTTTCACATGGCCTGGTCTCTTCCTGTGCATGTTACTGGTTGGTGGCCTAGCTGTCTGTTGTGCCCAACACTCACGAAAAGATAGTTGATAGGTGTCAGTGTCCAGGGGCATAAAGAAAAGCAGTGTGCAGCTTTTTTCCATTGGGGAGGGGGAGAACAGAAAAGAAGGAGGAGAAAAATGACGTCTTTGCTCGCAACTCACTTATTTTCTGGTTTTGTGTCCATCTCAAACACCTAGTTAAGGTCTTTATGGGATCTTAAGCTGGATGAGAGTTAATTTGAGAGTAATTAAATAGGAAGTTACTTAAAGTTCTCCAGAAACATATCAGGAGCAGCAGAAGAGCTGGATAACTCATCAGGATGTAGCTTATAGTGTTTTCCTGTCTGAAATTGAACTTAGTGCTAAGGATGTGAAAGTCAGTACTAAATGTCAGTACTAAGTTAGTCCTTTCTCAATATTTTTGCAAGAAAAATGGTGTTCTTAGCATACTCTGTAAGAAAGCACTTGGTGGTTAAATTAGTTTTTAAATATCTGTTCTCATGAATGATCTTCTGTAGTTAATGGCAATACACTGTTTATAAAGAAATAAAGTACTCTGGGCAGAT
The DNA here is from genome assembly GCF_965231255.1 of Vanellus vanellus. Taxonomy (NCBI): domain Eukaryota; kingdom Metazoa; phylum Chordata; class Aves; order Charadriiformes; family Charadriidae; genus Vanellus; species Vanellus vanellus. The sequence continues at coordinate 55,450,159 of NC_138905.1, forward strand.
AGTGCACATCAGGTTCTCGGGAGATGTGGTTTCTCCATGTTTACCATGTGCATTCAATATGAAGAAAAAAAAAATCAGTAAAATATAGGATTTCAAGCCCAGGTTGATTGCTGATTTCAGCTAAGTGTAAATTTGTAAGTAACGGGACATAGGATTTTCCTGCTATAGGATAAAAGATCAGTGACAGGAGTAATGGAAATGTGTGGTCACAAGCGATGATGAAATGCAAGTAGGTAGGTAGGTTTTACTTGTTTTATTGCTATTGGAATTTTGTTCAGCAGATTTGATTTAAGGCAGAGTTTTCTTGATTGGGTAAGATACTTAAGATTCTGAGAACGTTTGGGCACTTTAAAACGTCTGAAAACTCAAGACAACAAATCCTACTTAAATGCATTTATCTTGATAAAATGTGAAGTTTTGCCGTGCACTCACCTCATCTAATGAGTGTAGATAAATAATGTTGTGAGAATTCCTCCTCCCCATCCCCAAAATAATAATCTTTCTGGTTTTCTGCAAGATACTCTGAGTCGTCATCCTGACCCCCATCTTATAAATGATTACTGAGGTTTGTGTTTGTGTGGTTTTTAATCGGTTATTGTTGTTGATTAATTCCAGATGGTAGTAACCCATATTGTTCAAAGCAAGCAGAAACAATTTGTTCTATATAATGAGATCACCGAATTACCACTTTGTAGTCATTGAAGCGAATGAAATTTTATGCCTAAAACATACTTTACCATACACATCCTGTGGTGGTTTTGTTGTTGTGGTTTTTTTTTTTTTTTTGTCTGGGGGTTCTACGGTGGTTCTTTTTTTTTTTTTTTTTTAAAGGAGTATATGAAAATGGTATAAAGCAGTAAGCATATAAAAATTGTCAAGTGCTATTGGTTGTGTTGTTTTGGGGTTTTATGCTAACCCCCTCTTTAATGGGAACGTGAAAAGAAAAGCTTTTTTGAAAAGAAAAGCTTTTTTTTTTGACGTTCACTGTAGGGAGTGGTTCTTCACGTGTGTTACATTTGAGTAAAATATTGTGTGTTCACACCATGTCTTTCATACAGTCCTTTTTGTGCCTTTTCTGTTGTCTGTTTTTTTCTGTGAGCTAAGTAAGCTTACTCCCCTTTTTACAGAAAAGGCAAGAAGAGATTGTCAAAGTTCAGAGGAAAGCTCTTGTCTCAGTGTCTTCCTTTCCCTTCGGTTTTGGTTTACTTTGGTCTCTAACAGGCCATTTTTAAAACAGTATCATTCTTGGAAGTGCTGTACAAAATAACTGGCCCAGCGGGGAGCTGTAGTGGTTTGTTGTAGTGGGCTGGATGGGTGGTATGCTTTGGATTTTTTTGTAGGGGTGATTTTTTTTCTTGGTTGGTTTTCTTTTTTCTTCCCTGAAGTGGGTGCTGGAATGCATAAGTATGGTAGGTTTTGAAACCTTTGTTGCATGTGGAACACATCCCCGTTTCCAGAAGTCCAAGTACACTGTAATGCTTGCTGTACAGTAGTACTGGTAGCTGACAGCATCATCTCTTCTCTGTTCCTTCCCATGGTGTTAATTGTTTGTTTGTTAGTAGTTAAAAAGAAAATGAAAAACACCGATTTCCCTGCATGGGAACAGGGCACTTAAGTGGACACTAAAAAAAATAAAATATGCTTTTATTAAATATATAAATTAAATGTTCATAATTCTAATTAGAAATAGTTGTATATAATGAATTAATGTCAACTGAATTGTTTGCTATACATTTTTAATGCAAGATCCATTGTCAGACTGCTTGCTGTTCAGACACAAGTCTGCATTTTCTGCACTTCTGAGACTGCTGCATTCTAGAGCAATTACTTTTGTACTGCTGATAGGTAAACTTGAAGGATAGGCTTGCAGAAGTAAATAAATTGCTAATAGGGTAGCAGTCTCAAATACATGTGACTTTCAAAGAGAAATACCGAACAACACTTTACTCTGAAGGAGTGCATAGATTCACTTTTATTTTTCAATTCATTTTTTTTGCAAATGGTGTATTTGATTATACTTTATTTTCATTTGTGCTCCAACTATTTGGATAGCTTTTCATTATTAAATCGTACTTGCTTGGAACCATTCTAACATGGCTTGATTAGTTTTTATGTTCCTCTTAAAACTCAGAATTGTCTCACTTTGCACAGCTGTATCTTCTATTTTAGTAGATATTTTGGGAATAAACAATTTCAGGCAGGATTCGAAACAAACTGGAATGGACTGCTGAATTAACGCAGTACTGTTTAATGCATGCAAATCGCTTTCAAACAGCTGAGTTGTTTGGTTCTTTAGGTACTAGAAAGAAATGGTTACCAAGCATTAAATATTTGACCACATTATGGCTATGATTAAACTGTTAGATTTGACCTTTATTTTTAGCTGTAAAGTTCACTTTGGTTTTTTCTCAACACTGTAGTGTCGTCGAAGGAATTGTAAGGCAAATGTTAGTTTATTTTTTTTTTTCTGCATCATCTTGATTTGCTGTCAGCTTTTCAGTGTTTAGGAGACAACAAAATTCTTCATGTAAATTTAAGTGAGCAAAATGTGTGTTTTTCTAAAGCTGATATGGAGTCAAACTGAGCGTTTTCCCTTTTTAAAAGAAAGGGAGTGCAACATTAGACTCTTACTGCCTGGAAGTCACCCATTTTAGACACTTTCACACCCTTTTTGTACAGTAGAAAAGTGGATACAACCAGTGTCGCGTCGCGCCCCCCCCCCCCCCCCTTCCCTTTCCTGCCTTCCCCACTCTTTCTGTTGGTATAGGATTTTGCTTGTAAAATGCCTTGAAATAAACCACAGTGATTGAGATAAGGGTTGACAGACAGTTCTCTACTTCAGAAATTAACATTTTCTGTGCATTTCAAAGACCGACGTGAGAAGAACTTGGGAACTACCAAACTTCTGGCTGTCTTATGTGAATAATTTGTTCTGTTTAATGCTTTGGAGAAAAGACAAGCATGGGAGAGGGATTGGGGGTGTTTTGGGTGTGTTGCCTGCAGAAGGCCCAGGACCTTTCATTTTCTTTTGTTTTGTGGTGGGAATTTTTATTTTGGATTTTTCTTCATTTTTGTTTTGCCTTTTTGGTGAAAAGATAGAGCTCATCATGGTGCTTTTTTTTTTTTTATAGACAAACCATCCATATGCTTTTATATCTAAAATTGTGTCTGAATTGGGCAAATTATTCTGTGGCAGGCTTGTTTTGTACCTTTCTTATCCTGAGGTGAATCAACGACATTTTAAAATTTGAGGATGTTGTCCTTGATATGTACCAATTAAAACCGTACAGTTACGCGTAATTATTTCAAACGCAAATGGCTTTACTACTTTTGACAGTAACATCTGCTCTTTAAGGTGGCGTCTGAGGAGAGAGTAGAAAATTGTGTGCGTGTTGGAGGGAGAGTCCTGTTACTGGCGTTAAGAAGGCAAAGTCTAAGAAGCTCTCTGGTGTTTCCACTGAGCGTGTGATAAACTGCGGGGAAGGCAGGCGGACGTTTTGACTTTTTTCTGTCGTGGCAATCACTAGAGAATATGATGGAGTGCGCTGTTGTTTATGCTCCCGGGTTAGACTCGGGCATTAAACAACAACAAAAAAAAAAAACAACCAAGCCAACCGTCTGACAAACACCACCCCCCTCCCTAAAAAAAAAAAAAAAAAAAATTAAAAAAGCCCCCACCTACATATCACGCTTTGGAAGCGGCTAAAGCGGTCCCCGTGGTAGTTCCCGGGGTTGGGCTGGTCGCCTCCCGCTGACAGGCAGCCGTTGCTGCCGTTGGTTGGGGGCTCAGCGAGCCCCGTGTAACCGAGCGGGTGCGTTTCTGACTGCTAAACCAACTGCTGCTCCTCTCCTTTAAAAAAAAAACAAAAAAAAAACCAACAACAAAACACAAAACCAAAATAAAAAAAAACCCACCCACCCACCGTCGTGTTTAAAAACGAGGTTTATCATAGTTACTGGTGCGGGAGGCAGGAAGGCGCAGAGGGGGCGGCACAGCCGAGGGGGTGTGGGTGACTCTGCTGGAACGTTCTGGAAGCGGGGTGGTGCCTCCCCCAGACGGCAGATGGAGAGCTCGCCCTCGGGGCTGCCGGCAAGCTCCGGCCTGGATTTCCCTGAGCGGACTGGAGCCGAGAATAGAAAACATTCTAACTAAAGGCTCTTAATTTGCAGTATCTGTTTTACCGTGTTGAGTCATGCTATTATTCTGGTATTTGTGCGCAAGGCTGTAGAGCTGGGCGGCGGCGGGGGGGTGGGGGGGAAGGGGGCAGCTGTGTGTGGGAAACACAAGGGTTTTTTTGGTTTGCTTTTTTTAAAGCAGCATTGGTGCCCTTTATTTGTAAGCTCAGAGGCTGTTCCTCTGATGATTCATTCCGTAAATGACAACAGCATCACTGAAAGATGTATTCTGCACAGCACTTAAATGTGCTAACATACACAATTCTGTCTGAACGTAAGATAAATCAAAGGATACATGTGACATAGAAGAAGAGCGATACCAGATCCCTTGTATAGTTAATGGTTGTCATTTTAATGTGGCAGGCATTATGGAAAAAATATTATTTTTCCCTTACACACCATTTTAAGCTTATGGGTACAACAGCTGAGATTGAATCATAACAACCAATGAAGAGTAATTTGCATTACTAAATACTTCCAAGCACAAAATCGGTATCTTTTTGACATTACAGATAAGCAAATTGTGTTACGGTCAAATAACCTAGAACCAGCCATACAGCAAATTACCCTTACAGTGGAAAAAGAGAAATATAAAATAATTTGACTATATATAGCCTTGACACTGTTGGCATTCTAAAGAGGAACAATGCAGGGAACTAGAAAACTTCCTGGTGCAAAGGAGGCTCTTCTGGTCCTGAGGGGCTCTGCCTTTGCCCTGCTGGGATTGACACTGTCTCCATCACTTCCCTTTCCCACTAAGCAGTGCCAGGCTGCAACTGCAGCAGTATTGCTGGATGTGTAGTTAGCGAAACGGTACTGTGGGTTTAACTTTATTTTAGTCAGGCTTTCACAAATCCATGTTTATAGTCAGTATAGCATGTTTATTTGCATTGAGTTGTTTCATGCTCTGAGAGTTTCTTATAGCAAATGAGGGGCAAAAGGTATTGGTGAATGATTCATCCTTTACGTACTTAATAGTAAGCAAACTCTAGGCCTCCCCCCCCCCCCCCCCCCGCAAAAAAAAAAACCACCAAAAACAAAAACCAAAAACGCACAGTGACTTTTAGAATAAGCATTTGTAAAATGTAGTTCATTTATTAGTTTAACTAGGCTTTGACTGGAAGGAAAAAGGTAAGAATTAAGTAGTTAGCTATTTGAAGTCAGACCGAGGCTGAAATCTAAGCTTCTGCCTCTACCTGTCATTGTACCTTTCAGATAACTTGAAAAGATGAAGTCCTAAGTGCTGGATGGGGATATTTTTCTTCATCTGCCTAATGAAGAAAAATTAAATGTGAAGTATAAACAGCAAATTAGAGGCCAGACATGTTACCCGTCAGCATTACGTTAAAAATGGAACTGTCCTGCTTGGGAACAGATACTTATTTGTTATTGGTATGCTGCGAAATATTGGAAATACCAGTTTACAAAAAGCTGGTTGCTGAGCATTGAGCATACCCGTTTTTCCAGTGTTATTTCAGTTAGCACAGAGCGCTCAGCAGAATGGCAGTGAGCAGTGCGGCGTGTAGCATCCTGCGGGGAACAGGCTTCAAGGTGGAATTTGTTTCGCAGAGACTATTGTCAATCCCCGTTTATATAAACGGGGAGAACAGCACTTGACTTCCGACATGGATCTGGATTATTAGTAAGCAAATAGGGAGGCGACATATTCTAGAACCCGTGGTAGTCTCTTGGGGGCGGGGGGGGAGGCGTGGCTCAGCAATATCCTGCTGCAATTTAGTCCTGAAATGAGGCCCCTTTATGTAAATTTTCACTGGCGCCAGCTAGCTGGAACTGCAGTCTGGCTCCGCGCCGGCAGCAGCTAACATGTGTCATGGATTTCTCCTGCGGACGGATTGCAGGAGCACTCCGGTTTCTGGACTGAAAGCGCCGCACCGATGAATGTGAAAAGATGTACAAAGAAACCTAGGTGCAATTAGATTGCCAGGAAGTGAAAACACTGAAGAAATGTCAGCTTTCTTCTTTTCTTTTTTTTTTTTTTTTTTTTTTTTTTTTTTCCCCAGTGTGCAGTCTCGCGCTGTGCTGTAATAAATTTATGCTTGTTGGTACTACCGTGTGGTATGTGGGAGGTACTTCACTGCACATAGTTGCTGCAGTGCTAATAGTTGGCAGCACAGAAGGCAGTACAAAGAGCCCGACTGGAGGCACTCGCAGTTGCAACGGTTCCCTTGGAGGCTGTGGCACGCTCAGTGAGCTGCAGGGGCACTCCTGACACGTTCGGCCCCTTGTGTGGAGAAGTGGGAGTTCCAGCAGGCTTTTAACAAGCAGATGTAGGCTACTAGCTGAGAGGTACAACAGCATAGCTCAGGCTGGCTAAAATAAAACAGTACTCCTGCTGCTATATAAACAAAACGAGATCTCGGTATCAAGATGGCCGACCTGGAAGTCTACTTGTAGCTTCTGATACTTATGCAAATGAGCTACCTGTCAGTGGCATACGCAGAGGAGGAAGCTCATTTTGCACGTGCCACCCTTCTCCCCAGGTAAGAGGAGCGACTTGTTTTCTGTGTTAATGTTTTAGAGGCCTTGGAAGTTGCTTTTCCACTTAGGTGCCCATCCCCCACTTTGGCATAATGCCAGGAATTAAATTTAAATAGAAGAGACGTTTTCTGGGAAGCCCGGAAGTCATCTGTTCTCGCTGTAATTATTTTTGGGTTGCTGTCGTTATGTGGAACTAGCAATTAATGTATAATGCTTCATTAAGTAAAACTGAATACTGAAATTTCTAATATTTTTTTAAAGTATGTCGGTTTTGCTGCTTATGCTACTTTTTTTCTGGGGTTCAAACCTCTGTTGTTTAGCTACTGTGTTATTCTTGTTTCCACAGTGACACCAGTTGATGTACACAGAGGCTAAGCAATACTGTGAGCTTACCCCTGAAAAGGGTGCAGAATTAAGAAAATGGAATCCACCAGTGGTGGTTTTTCGGCTTCATGGTATTATGAAGAAACTTAATTATCTGGGTTGTAGTTTGAATTCTCTTCTTTTTGAGATGGCAAAGCTGTTAAAAAGTTTTGGACACTGAACTGTTGTCCATGTATTGTTTAGTATAAATGCACATTCTCGAGCACGTTTATGTAAATTTTAAAAAGCTGTATTTGTAAATAGGGAAAGAGATCAGGATATAATATTTATCTGATCTCCCGCCTCAGAAGACGATAAGCTTGCCTTAGAGCAGCAAATTTTAAGAAAATGACAGTATTGCTAATTAAATAATATACTGTATTGTGGTTATGTAGGGTATGAAATGGCTGCATGGGGCAGATGTGCTAGTTCTGCACAGATGTATTTGCGTTGTTTCTATTTTACAAGTCAAAAAAGTTGCGACAGGGCGCAAGACTGGAAAGGAGAGATGGTAAAAGAAAATGGCTGGATCTGGGAAGTCTCTGAGCTAGAGAAAAGACATAATTGGAGGTGCATGAACAGGCCAAGGAAACATGGTCGCTTAAAGGTAGACAACAGCTCAAGATGGGGATGTGGAACTGGCAGTAGATAGGCCTTGTCCAGTTGAAGGAAAAATAAGATTAGTCAAAGAAAATAAAACTGAAAAGGTAGAAGGGCAAAGTAGGCAGGTAGATTATTTGAGCTTAAAATGGCAGTGATAGTAACTAAAAGTATTGGAGCCATTCTGAAATGGACTGTGAATTAAGGCCAATAGAGAAGACGTAAATATGCTAGGAAAGAGAACTGTAACTGGTTGATATTGAAGAGGGAGGAATTTAATGATAATAGAGAAAGGTATACTTCTGCATTGATGTGGTAAAATGCTGCATGCCAACAACTTGGGCCAAGTGAGTCTTTTTTTTGTACGTATCTCGCTTTGAAACTGTTGATAACTTTTTTTTTGTGATAATTTAAATTTGTGTCCCATGTTAAATCTCGCTTGTCATTTAGAAATCTGGTTATATGCATGTCCAGACTAAAAAAAGTACAAAAAATGGGGGAGGGGCGGAGGGGGGGGTGCACGTGAGAAGGTACGTGAATAGGTATATTGTAGAATTCCCCAAATAAATTACACTAGAAATTGCAGTTAAAGGTTGTCCATAAAGGCCAAATTCTGTTAAAATCAGTCTTGCTCACATTGTAATGTGAAGGAAGCAATTCAGGCCCCGTCCCTCCTTTTCTGTAAAGTGTAAGTATGAGGATGGTAGAAGAAAAATGGCATTAAGTGTGGCATGGAAAATGTGGGGAAAACGAGTAAAAGAAACAAAAGGTTCCTCAGAGAAAACTGCAGCTAGTAAAGCAAAGGATAATAAAGGTGAGATTGTTAATTGAGAAATAATTCCAACAGTTATGTAGGTGACAATAACATAATTTGTAGTGAAAGAAAAAAGGCAGAAGATTACAGTAAATATTTGGGGTGTTTTTTAGATAGAAGCAAGATTACATTATAGGGTCTTGCAGGTGAATTAAGTACTTAAAATCTAGAAGTTATGAAGAAGATACTAAAGAGTCTATGGCAGACATTAACAAAGACTATAAGCAGGTCTTTGTCATTTGCAATCAGGAGTTCTAAAAGACCTGGCTGAGAATTATTTCTTTCCTGAGGCATCCCTGCCAAAAACATAAAATACAATGGAAATTCCAGAAAACATTGAAGACTTCATATTCAAAAAAGTCAAACAGGATGACCTAAATAATTATTTAGCCTCCTGTCAATCCTGGGGGAAAATAATGGAGGGAGAGCTGAAGGTTCAGTAAATGCAAAAGAATATTATTAGAATTAATACTGTGGTGGTTTAATGGAAGTAAAACTTTATTTAAAAAAAAAAAATCCTGATGTAATTTGTTTTAGAATAAGGTTCCTTGGTGTAAGTACCCAATATGTATAATGCAATTATGCCTTGATACAGTATTTTTCTTAAGTAAGTAACAAGCAACTCTGCCCCCTCCCCCCCCCCCCCCCCCCCCCCCCGAAACCCTGTATCAAGAAAACATTAAATTGATTAAAAAGCTTTTTAAAGCTTTTGAAAGGGAGAGGGGTAGGACGCATGCTTGAAGGAAAATTTCATTATGATTTATATTGTAAAGCAGTTACCTTTGTTAACTTGTAGAGCATAGAAAGGATGACTTTTACAGTCATCTGGATCATTTACTTGGTTCGACCCACTCAAACAGTCTGCTGTTGCACAGCAAAATCTGAAGTTGCACATTTAGAAACCATCCATTATAGAACATACCTGCTTAACAGGAAACCCTACCCTGGAATACAGTAGGGATCATACAGACAAAAAAGGTGAGGTAAAGTCCCAAACAGAAAGTTAATGTGGAGGGGCTGAAATTCTGTTGGATACAGAGGAGGAGTAAGGAAGTCATACACTTGATTAATCTGCTTTAGTTATACTGATGATGTGAATTCTGTATCAATATAGGTTACAGTCCTGTTGCCCATAGGTTTGAGATTTTTTGGGGGGTGGGGTGTTTTTTTGGTTTGTTTCTTGTTTGTTTGTTTGTTTTTTTCTTTCAATGTTGAAAAACTAGGAAGAGTCCTGGGAAAAGGCACAAAAATGACCATGGCTCAAGAACACGAAATTGTAAAACAATTTAAAAGTTAAACTGTTAGCATGGGTTGGAAGCAACCTCTGGTGGTCATCTAGTCTGACATCTTAAAAGCAGGGTAACTTCAAAATTAGACCAGGTTACTCCGGGATTTGTCAAGGTGAGGTTTGAAAATTGGCAAGGGTGGAGATTCCACAACCACTCTGGACAAGCTGTTTCAGTGTTTGACTACTGAAGAAGTTAGTGAAGAACTAACTGTTCTTTGTATCTATCTGGAATTTCTCTTGCGACAAGCTGTATCTATTCCTCTTGTCAGTGTACTGTATCTGTGAAAACAGTCTGGCTTTGTCTTCTTTATGTATGCCAATTAGGTTGTTGAAGAGAGTAATTCGTTCTCCTCACTAAGCTATCTTTTCTTCATGCTACACAAATTCAGCTCGCTAGTCTCATATCATCTGTCATGTTCTCCAGCCCTCAGCAATCTTGGTGGTCCTCCGCTGGACCTGCTTATCAATCTCTCTTTTGCATTTGCTGTCCCAAAAGTGGATGTACCATACTTCAGATGAGCTTCACAGGTGCCAAGCAGAGTGGAATAATCATTTCCTTTGATCTGCAGGCTATGCTTTTGCATATGCAGCCCAGTCTTGAGTTTTAAAAGAAAGAATTGGTATAAAGCAGTAATTCAATTGAGTATGTTCATTTAGAAAGCAAAAATGACTACTAAAATAGGCTCTCCAGTCCAGAGGAGGGGGAAGGAGAGAGTAATGGGAAGCTGGAGGCAGACCAACTAATATTTAAAAATGATGCTTTTTTTGTTGTGGTTTTTTTTTTTTTTTTTTTTTTTTACTATGCTGTGAGTGAGTAAAGGAAGCATTGATTTTTCTTTTTTGTGTTTTGTCTCTTTCCAAAAAGACATCTAATCTTGATTTAAAGACAAGCTTAAAAGAATGGCCAATCTATGCCACTTATATGGCATATAGATTTGGAACAGCTGATGTACTACTTGCTCACTATGCCAACTCTGCAGCTGGGTTACATGGGATAATGCTGGCATGAAGTCTTCCATGTAATTTAATTTTCTGGTTATTGCATAAGGTTACTTAGTATGGACTGTTACAACCTTTATCACTAGTTTGACTCCAATCTGGTTACACATTTAGCCAAACCATGCCCAGCCTTATACTGACGTGGTGAAACCCCGCGAAAGTTGTCTAGAACTTCTGCCTAAGAATAATATCTGGACTGTCTCATCTTGTGGCTGTTAGCCAGATAAGATGTTTAGAAGATGAGGTCAAGAAAGTTAGCCAGCTTTGCATTAACCAAGTTTCTGGTTTCAGCAAGTGGATGGCTAAGGACATTTAATGGTCTAATGAGACAAGAAATGGTTCTTTTTGTTGTTGTGCTTTACAATGTCTTCCTTAATTCTAGCAGTTTGGTATTTTTTGTAAGACATGCTGCAGTGATTCTGGATACTTTTGTTGCCCCCTTCCCCCTCCCTTCTGAAAGAACAGTGGACAATGGTTAACCTGTATGCAGCAAAACTTGTAACTGTTGAATGAAAACTCTTATGGTCAAGAACAGTAAATTACCTAATAATATTCAGTCATCCTAGTGGTGTGTAGCCAGTGACCTTATCTTCTTTGTATTTACAATTTTACTTCTCTTTTGTTGTGGGTCTTTCTCTTAAGTTGTGGTCAGACCTGCCCTAAAATTTCACCTTCTGTGATGTTTTCCTTTTGCACTTAAATCTGCTGTTTATTTTGTTGGGTTTTGGGTTTTGTGGTTTGTTTGTTTGGTTTTTTTTTTTTTTTAATCAAAGTGGACAACATTTAAAGCTGTGAACAGTATGACTTTTATACTGCCTTGTTCTAGAACTTAAATTACATTGTGATCAGTCACAAGCATAGCTATCAGTTGCAGTATAGGCCTGCACTCTGTACTTGTGTGTTGAGGTGGGAGGGGAAGAGGTCCCTTGTGTTCTCCATCAGCAACCTCACAGAGGGAAGGGTGAAGCCTTGTTTAGCTATTCTGAACAGATCTGAACTCTACTTAGGAACGATCAGCTAATCTGTGCTGCAAACAATGAATATATTACCTTTACTAAGAATAGTTATGCTCATGAAGTTTTCCAGCTTTGGTTGAGGTAGAGCATCAGCAACTTCCAGTTCATACAGTTGCTGTCATTATGGGGCCAGGAAGGGGGAATTATGAAGCTCTGTCACACCTGAATTTGCTATCATAACATGTGATGGAAAGAGAATTCTGAAGATGCTGTAGCCCAGGATTTTGTGCTGACTGTCCTAATGGCATCTATTATGTGTTTGACAGCAGCAGGAAGACTGAAACTAATGTCTTGTGACCTAGTTCTCAAAGTGAGAAAGCTGTAGAATTGCATCTGATTTCTTTCGTTGGCTAGGATAAATGGAGTATCATGCATGCCAGCACAAGAGCTGCATGTGTGTTCCAGGAAGCATTGCTGACAGTATAAGGCAAATTTTGTAAATAACTTGCATTCTCCAGGCTAGGAAATTATCTGTCAGCTCAATAACAGAGGAGAGGCATTGCAAAACCAAGTCCAAGACCGTTCATTTGGCACAGGAAATCAAGCTGTCATAGGAACTATCAAAGTTAAAATGTTAAAACTTAACTTCAGTGCCACTTGAAGTAGATGATGCAGGCTCTCAGTTGGTTTGGACATGCCATGATTATTTCAAACCTAGTATGGGAGGGGAGCCTCCTCTAGGGGGAAGGCTGTGCTTCCATCTTCTAAAGAGAAGTGATTGTTTCTAACAAAGAACTAGCATTCATTTAACAAGGATGTTGGAACAACAGCCTAAAGAATAATGAAAGCAGTTTAATGAATGCAAACTTGATAAAAAGACTGGCTGATACTTGAACTGGGAAAAGCTAACATTATTTATCCCTTAATAGCTACAGTGCTGTTTGCTTGTATGCAAAATCTGACCAATTTTTAATCTCTTAAGTACAGTTGTGGGTTTTTTTTTGGTTTTGTGTTTTTTGGTTTGGTTTTTTTTTTTAAATCTCAAGCCTGTTGATGGAGGCAGCATGTATCCCTGACTTATTAGTCCCTCTTTGCTTCTGACTTTCCCTAGAGGAAGATGGAAGCACTTTGGTGATCAGTACTCTAGTTACGGTAAAATGGAAAAAAAAACTTTTCTTCGCAGCAGTTGTAATTAACTATTCTGTTCAAATGCAGCATATGTAGTAGTTTGAAAATTGTTGATAGGATCTTTTTCTGCACACATTGAAGGATTGGTGTGATAACTGCTGTATGTAGCTTCTGTGTCATCTGGGAAGGCCATTATACTGTTAGCAGCAGCCTTCTCTGAGAATTGTGCACTTCGAAAACAAGATGGAAATTCTTAGGATTCATTGACTAGTTTAAAAAAACCAAACATGTTGGTACCTGTGCTCAAGCTTGTAGCTTCAATTGGTTTTGAATAATAAAGAATTGTTTGAGTTTTGAGAAGAAACCATTTGGGTGTCCAACGCCACTGTCATGATCATCAAGAAGGCTGGTCCAGACAAAGTATTTCCACAGGTACTGAAGTCAGTGAGCACTGTGAACCTGGGTCAACACTATGAACCTGAACTCAAAATACCACTATGTTAAGAAGTGGAGCCTTGTGCTCTGGAACTTAAGCATAAGCGGACTAGGTTTACCCAAAAACACACCCTACAATTTTAGAATTACATCTGGTGGTTATCTGGTGGTTGCCTGTAACCAGTGGGGTCCCCCAGGGCTCAATACTTGGTCCTATTTTGTTTAATATATTCATTAATGACCTGGATGAGGGGACAGAGTGTATCCTCAGCAAGTTTGCTGATGATACCAAACTGGGTGGGGTGGCTGACACCCCAGAGGGCCGTGCTGCCATCCAGCGTGACCTGGACAGGCTGGAGAGCTGGGCAGAGAAGAACCTAATGAGGTTCAACAAAACCAAGTGCAAGGTCCTGCACCTGGGGAGGAAGAATGCTAGGCACCAGTACAGGTTAGGGGCTGACCTGCTGGGAAGTAGCTTGGAGGAGAAGGATCTGGGGGTTGTGGTAGACAGTAAATTATCCATGGCCCAGCAATGTGCCCTTGTCGCCAAAAAGGCCAATGGAATCCTGGGCTGCATAGGGAAGAGTGTGGCCAGTAGGTCGAGGGAGGTCATTCTCCCCCTCTACTCGGCACTGGTGAGGCCACAACTGGAATACTGTGTCCAGTTTTGGGCTCCCCAGTTCAAGAGGGACAGGGAACTGCTGGAGCGAGTCCAGCGAAGGGCAACTAAGATGATTAAGGGCTTGGAGCATCTCCCTTATGAGGAAAGGCTGAGAGAGCTGGGACTCTTTAGCCTGGAGAAGAGAAGGCTGAGGGGAGACCTTATTATGGCATACAAGTATCTAAAGGGTGGGCTGAAGGAGGATGGAGCCAGGCTCTTTTCATTGGTTCCAAGTGACAGGACGAGGGGCAATGGGCACAAGTTAGAACACAGGAAGTTCCGTTCAAATACACGGAAACAGTTCTTTACGGTTCGGGTGACAGAGCACTGGAACAGGCTGCCCAGGGAGGTTGTGGAGTCCCCTTCCCTAGAGATTTTCAAGACCCGCCTGGATGCAGTCCTGAGTAATGTGCTCTAGGCAATCCTGCTTTAGCAGGAGAGTTGGACTAGATGATCTCTAGAGGTCCCTTCCAACTCTGATAATTCTGTGATTCTGTGATCTCTAACATGAAAGGCCAAATGCATAAAATGGCAGCAGCTACTTCCCAGACCTCTTTTGCGTTATGCTGTGCCATATGACTTGTCAGAGACTTACATGCAAATGTATTGTGGTCTGGATATAACGTCAAGAGATTTCACTAAACTTTTGCATCTGGGTACCAGTTGTGGGAGTGAGAAAGTTTCTGTGGACTTGGCATGAGAGACTATTACATCCTTAGGTGCTTCTATGCAGCATTCTGACTATTCCACTACCTATATCACTTTGAGGGAGAGAAAAGGATCACACCCAATATAGCCAGTCTCTTGATACCCATCTTAAGACATGTTTCAGGTGTTCTTCAGGGTTACATTAAAGGATATTTTCTAGGATGGTCAGACTAAGGACATGCATCACTCCCAAGCAAATGGCATGGAGAGGATTATGAGATACTGCTTCAGACACAAAGAAACTGCCTTTCTCCCCCACACAAGAGAGAATCTGCTTCAGCCTGTCTTGTCCTGTTCCTTAATTGTCAGTGGCACCTTCCTCAACCAGAATCGGAGAGGCAACCATGTGTTATCAAGACATACACCTATCTATTTCAAGCCTGCAAACAGATTACCTTACTTCAAGGATATATATATATGGAGTTCTTCCCCGTTACTGTGCAGTTGCACACATTTTCTGGACAGTGCTAGAGGCAAGACCTGCTCCTCTATCCCCAGACAATGCAGATTTTTATTTTTTTTTATAGCAGGCAGGTGGTTTGGGTTCATTCCTTTATTACTGGTGGCACAAGCACCATGCTGCTTTTTCAGAGGTGGATCAGCTTGCTGGTACTTCTGCCTTGTTCCCTTAGCTTAGATATTGGGAAGCTTTTGGCAATAGAGTGGACAGAGAAATAACAAGGGACGTTCCAGGATGAAATTTTTGGCGTGCTGCTGTAGTAGATCTTATCCCTCGTATTTTCTCTATTTTTCTCAAATTATTTGGTAAGACAAAGCAAGTTGAGTAACTGCTGTTTTATTTGTCTGTCTATGGAAGGTCAGTTCTTCTCTACATGGTGTTGAATTGCTATTGTGTATTTAACCAATCTATTTCCTCTGCCTTAGTTGTGATGGCTTAGTGAGATGTAAACATAGTCCCTGCCCTAATAGTGTAGCAGCTTAAGTCCAAATCTTTAGATGAAGTCTTTTTTTCTTTTTCTTTTTCTTTTTTTTTGTGTGTGTGTCTGCTAGTTTGAGGAGACGGGGAGGGAGAGTTATAGCAGGTATCTATATAGTTCATATTGTGTTTTCACTGAGTGAGATCTCTAAGGAATTACTCTAAGTTTTTTTTGTTTTTTTTTTTCTTCTTGGTCACAGTACTTAATCTTATTTGGAAGGTTTCTCTCTTTTTTTTGACCATTCATTTCAAGTATTGAGGCATGTGTGCATATATTTGATATGAGAAGAGTCTTTATCCATCCAAGAACTGTTTAGTTGAATATTGTATCGTGCCAAAGCTTGCAGAGGTGAATCAGTTAAGGATGGTCAGAGCATCTCTGTTCAGCAAAAGCTGAATCCATTTTCCGGAGTATATCTGTCATTAAATGTGTTTTCAGGGCAGCCCCTTGGAATTAGATTAAATATCAAATGTTTAAAGAAAATACTGTGATGGGTAGAACAGATGATTCTTTTCAGAATCTGCCCACATTACGTTCTGAAAGTCGTCCACTGGTGCAGTAAGGTGATTGTGGACTTCTTCAAACATAAATTTGCAGCCATTTAGAAAAGCTTTATCAGTAACTGAAATTTCTTGAGATGCAGATTTTCACCATCTCTGGCTTCATTTTTTGACTTCCCAGCAGTCTTAAAGGAAGACAGAGGTTACAGATAGAGCTGGGATAGCTTTGTTTGGGACAGCTGGTGTTTTCACTGTTATTCAGCTGCACAGATTTTTACTTGCGTGATAACTTTCTGATTTTTCTGGTTTACAGTGACACTTTTGCTAGTTTTGGTTTATCATTAAATACCTCATAATGTTGATCAGCTCAGACATCTTTGTGGCAGTGAAATTGCCCTAATGAGCCAAAAGAGTGTATTTTGTTTTGTTTTAAGTTATTTGTTGTTAAGCATGGGGAAAGGGGAGTTGCACAGCTGTGTGTACAGGGAAGAAGAAACTGAGTTCAGTGTTGAGTCTGTAGGCATACATGATGGAAAATGCATCTAGACAGCAGCTTAAGGAACTTCACATATAGATAGACACACCACCATCCGCCCCACCACCCTCATCATCTGGTGGTAAAGTATGTAAGCTGCTGATAGCTGTGGCTTGAGTAGATTGAAAATGAGCTGGAAATAATCAAAGCTGTGATTTCACCATTTTGCGTCAACATTGCTTAAAGAGCCCTTGTAACTAACTGGTTCTAGCTACTTGTTCCAAGCCTTTGCCATCCTGTTCATTACATTGGCACAGCAAGGAGCTGGATCAGAAAACTGATCTGTAAGAGGGAAGCTGGTTCAATGGCTCACTGTGCTGTGTTTTACAAACTGTTCTGCCAACACGGTAGAAGTGGCATAGAGTGAAAATGAAGAGCTGAGGAATACGGGTGTAGGATTTGTCACTGTAACAATGCACATTGGTCCTTAACTTCAGTGTCAACAATCCTGTAAATATGTGTGGTAATTGTAGAACAGAATTTTTGATGGTTTGGGTGAAGGACCATGTTTTACAAGGACAGAGGAAAATGAAGAATTCTTTGTTTCCAAGGGCATTACATAAATTTTGTGTATTAAAATTTTGCTTCTGGTTTGGAGAGGGGTCTAGTTTAATCTCTCATATTTTATTTGGAAAGTATTCATATTATGTTGGCTTTACAGAAATCTGTGTCCATGTAGAATATAAGAAAGATCCACAAATGAAGTTGTGGTGTAATGTGAGGTGGCTCTTTCTCACACTGTCATTTAGTTTTACTGAATAAACACCCTTCTATTTTAAAGTCTGACTTCTGTTGAAATGCTTCCTGCCTTAGGTCTGTCTTCCTTTTCATTTCCTCAGCTTATTCAAATACAATGCAGAACATGGAGAAAGCCACAAACAGAGAAGCAAACTAGGTCTTTGTCTTTTCTTAAATTTGAGCATGTAGACGATCCTTCTTGTGGTTTGGTGGTGTTTTTTTTTTTTTTCCCTTGGAGAAGTCCTAAGTCCTCTTAAAGAGTTCAGACTGGAGCAGGATTTTTTCCAACCTCTTTAAGGAAGATCTTCCAAGAAGTGCTGGCAGACCCTCTGTTGTAAAACTGTTTCTGCTTAAAAAAGAAGTGACTCTTCCTTGCCTGGATAAAAGTGGAAAGACAGGCAGAAGAACTTGAACTGACTGAAACGCTTACTCAGATCTTCTGAAGCTACCATGGCAGTAAGGCATTGGCCAACAGGATTCTGAGACAGAGTAAGAGGCTCTAAAGCTCATGGCTCACTCCTATTAACCTTCATCATCTTTGCATAGTTTCAAAGTGAACCAGGGCTGTGTCATGTCAGCCCAGTTGCATCTCAGTTGAGAAAGAACTCTGATGGCTAGTTTTGGATCTCATGATTTAGAGTCTGGTACTCTGGTCGTAGGCTGAACACGCTCCGACTGTGACAAAGGATCTCCACTGAACAAAGAAGTGTCTAGGAGGGCCCTTGTGAAGTCAGTATTTCAAACATGCATAAGCCTTCAAGTTAAAAAGACTGCTTGAAAGAATAAACCTAGAGTCCTGCCATGAGAGGACTCCTATCTCAAATTCTGCTCTACATGATAAAAAGAATTGAGAAGGACTAAATGTGGATCTTGCTGTGAAGCAAAAAAATACACAGCCGCAGCAAAAAGGATACACACTGGATTGTCCCTTTCTTTACTACTCTGAGATGGAGAGTGAGAAAATCCATCAAAGTCTGATTGACAAATTCAAGGAGAAAAACAGTGGAGGAAGCAGTTTTCTGTCACTGTCATGTGAGGATTTTGCTAAAACATGCTAAGCAGAATCTGTTTCTCTATTAGCATTTCGGAGAGAATATTCTAATACTGTCCATGAGAAAGCGTTAGCTGCCTCCAGTTCTGATGTAGTTCCAGAGAAGATTTTTTTTTTTCCCTGAAGATGCTTGAGAATGTTTTGAGAAATAAGGCCATCTAATTGGTCTGCCAGGCAATTCTACCTTCCCATGAGAGAATTCAGGTACTGACAGTATAACAGCAGCAGGGTTTATATATTCATAGAAAGGGAAGAACCAAGTCCTTGTTCTTGGAGAGAGCTATTGTGTCTGGATTTTGAAGCGAAGTAGTGTTCTCAGACTGGTATTTTCAGGGGAAAATATCTCTAAAACGTATCCTTCCTTGAAGACTACAGTTCACGTATGCCTCTCGATACAGAAGATCCTGAAACAAAAGAAAGGTCATAATAGTCTTAAATTGGTCATGCCATTTCTGTACGTGCAAACTTCTCGGTTCATTCTGAATGTGTCTTGCTGATGTGGTCTGGCAGCATATCCCCCAGAAGGTTCTACTGTAAATCCTGAACTAGACTTAATTATATAAGAAATAAAAGTGGAAACCCTCTTTCTCTGCAGTGTTTCCTTTGTCAGTTTGATACTGCTCTGAAATCTTCTGACTTTCATTTTTGATAGTGACATAAAACTCTAGTTTACTTCTTTTTATTAAGATTCATATTGCAAGATGACAAAGCACAATAGCTAGGTTACTTTTAGATAATTTTTTTACTCTGCATCCTTGAGACATCTGTGTAACATCAGTCAGGTTCGTCATCTCCTATTTCAAATGCTTAACTAAGCACGTGCTTTTTTTCTCTGATCAGTTTGAGGCTATGATTTGAAGAGCTGTTGCCTGAAGCACATGTGTGATTCCACTTATTTAGTATCTCATAAAAATGTAGCTACTTAGAGCTCTCATCCCGAGAGCCTACACCAAATTATTAGAATTTCATCCTCTCCTCTCTTTCTTTCTCAGCCCTTACTCAGCCCAAAGGGAAATGTCATGGCATATAGTTCATGTAACAGAACCCTTACTAAAAGACAATCAGGAAATCTTCTTGATGCTTAAATGCTACTTAATAAGGTCAGGAGAGAGTTTATGGGAATGGGACTCTGTCTGTGAACATTGACTAAACTATTTAAGATGGTGCTGCACAGCAATGGTGGTGCTTATTCTGCTAGAGTTCTGGAAAACTCATTGCCTCTTTTGAATACTATGACTGTATTCAAAGTGTGCAGAGTAAACGTATGGGGCATAGGATGCTGTCCTGTTAGGCACTGCTTGGTAGGAAGCCCCTCTAGGTTAGATGACAGTCTGTGTGGGTAGTCTCATAAGGAACAGTTACTCATAGCAATATTGCCCACAGAAATATGTTGACTCCATGGATTTTTGCAGTCTACTTTCTTTTCCTGCCACTGTGGAATCTGCTGCTTGATGTCTGTGTATTAGTGGCATTACTGAAGGTTGTTAGGTTGGTCCTTTTTTGGTAAGATAGAGGAGAATACGTATAGGGTCATGTGTGATATTCTTTGAGAGGTTTCAATCTCATTTTCCGAGTATATGTATTTCAAGAGTAGAATAAATCTAGATAATATGCTAACTGCTCTGTGGTTTGAATTTTTTATTATTGTTGTGACTCTGAAGGTCTCTACTTTCTGTTCTTGGTTACCTTAAGTGGAGAAACTAGAAATCAGAAAATGCAAGACAGTTGCTGAAACTGTGTGGGGTTTCTGTAGCACTGTGATGGCTGTTTCTTGCCATATGCAAATAATCTAAGATACACATAGACATCTAGAAAAGCATAGGAGAAAAGAGGCTTTTCCCTCTTTTTGTATTTTGCTGTCTCTGATTGTTGATGGCTTAATGTGCAGGCTTAGGGGGAAAAAAGTCTTTATGGGAGAAGATCACCAAACCAGAATTGTATAGGCGGTATCCCGTTTATAAAGAAAAAGCATTCACTGGTCTCTGAAAAATATACTTGATTGCATTTCATAAAACAGTTGTGAAAAGCTCACTTTTGCATTTGGTATCTGATGTTATGCAATCAGTGCATTATAGATCTTTGGAAAAGGAGAGGAATGAGATGGGGGTTATTAAAAGAGCATTAGGTTCCGGTGAATATTCCCAAATGGCAAACGTCAAAATTGAGACGAAACTAAGAGATGTTGCTTAGCAACTGTGGTAGTCTCTTATGGCCACAGATGAATACAGTGAGTGTTTACAGCAGTAGTGCTGTTGTAAAGTGAGTCTGTCTGAAGAAGGATGTCTAAAGAAGCTAGTTTTCCTTATGAAATTCAGTAGTGATTTCTTCCTCATTCTGGTGAACCTTCAAACTACTGTTGTTGGGGATGGGAAACAACAACCTGGCAATAAAACTGATTTTGCAAATTGATGTTTTCCTAGTGGTAAACAACATTTTCTATCAAATATTTGATTATATTTTGTATTATAGTAGCAATAAGCTCTAGTATTTCTGTTCCTTGACTTGTCTTCAGAATTTGAGGCAGAATTATACTGGATTAGTTGTACATCGGCCATAATAGCAGGACTGGGAGAAAAAATATTTCATTATATCTGAGGAGAAATTGCTTCCAGTATTTTTTTTGTGTTGCGTCAGCCCTAATATCCTCTGTGACCCTTGCAACGCTCCCTGCTGTACATTTATTCAACTGTGTTGTGCATTCTTAAAGAGTTCTGCAAACTCTACTGGCAGTAGCTTAATTTCTTATCTCCTTCACTTAAAGATTTCCTAATGCAAACATATTTTGAAATCTTAACTTCTTACTTATTCAACTTGTGAACTGTTTTGAACGTTCTTCTAAAATGAAATTTTCCAAGTCGAAGATGAGTAAATGGGATGTGAAGGTTGAAACCTGTGTATAATAGCACAGCCTAAATTTGTGGAAATTTTAACAGTGCTCATTTTAATCAACAAGTTTTGTAGGTGTGAGGATCTGAATTGAAAATGCATGCATTCTGTTGCACTTCAAGTTTATCCTGATGTTTTCACATTAATTCTTTGAATTAAAGAAACCCCCCACACACACACAGAAAAGTGCTATGTTTTTGACTGGCACTTTAAAGTCTGTCAGTTGCTCAGTGTCCCCTAGTTTGGTCTTCTGAAAATAACCTTCCCTTTCTTGCGTGGGGTCTTTGGGCCTTGCAGTGTACCTTGCCCTTAAAACAAAGACATTCATAGTAGTGTTTATTTAGCATCCTGTTTGTCTACACTGTTGTGTAGGGTATTCCTAAAAAAAAAAAAACCAACAACAAAAACAAACAAACAACAAACAAACAAACAAAAAAAAAACCCACAAAAACAAATTCTGAAGCATATCCTCTCCTTTCATTACTTCCGCTTCACCCTTAAATATTAAAACCGTTGTATTCATCTGTTTGCATCTTGAAGAATTTTGTAAGATGCTGTTAAACTTAGTATTCCTTGCAATGTCTTCAAGTGCATTTCTCTGTATTTTTATCAGCAGCATTTACTGAATGAGTGTGTTTTCTCACCATGTCAGAACTGTAAACAGTCAAAAATGAATTCAAGAAAAAGATGCAAAATGAAACTCTAATCATACTGGTTGACCTAAGAAATGGAAGTTGGGTACTTGGAATTCTTATCTCAGGTCTGACAGAAGTCTGTGTCTTGTATCATATAAATTAGAAGATACATTTCAGAAGCAGAGTCTTACTTTGATTGTATCAATTTTTTTGCATATCTGACCAGAGATGCTAAACAAGCTGAATTTGTTTTCCTGGGAGGACGGTGGCTAAAGAGAAGTTCACTTCAGCTTATTTCAGTCTGATCTTTTACTGTTTGCATGTATTTTTCAGCTTTCATATACAAGAATTATATTTAAAACCCTTTGCAAATAAACTAGATCCTGAAGTTCACAACCTAATTACTATCTTTTAGACTTTTCTTATTGTAAACCAGCTGATCACACTTTCTCCAAGCATATATAAGTACAAAATACACAAACATATATAAAATTTATTTTATATAACCTATTCAGAGGAGTACTTTTGTGGATTTTTTAATGGCTTAGGTAATTGGGAGAAGATTGTTTAGCTTGAAAGGTACCTCCTCAACTCTGCAATTACTGCTGTCTTGCTGAAGATGTAACACTCTCAGAAGGCTGGTGGACTAGTCATCTGTCCACCTTTAAAGGTCCTATTTTAGAGATATTTTTTTTTTAATATTTGGCAGCTAATGCTGATCTAGTCATAAAATCAGTCTTATGGCTAAGTTCATAGAATAGCCCAGGTTGGAAGGGACCTTGAAAGATCATCTGGTTCAGCCTTTCTTGGGAGGGGGAGCCTAGATGAGATTATCTAGCACCCTGTCCAATTGCATCTTGAAAATCTCCAGCAATGGGGATTTTACTGCATCTCTGGGGATGTTCTTCCACTGAATCATTGCTCTCACCTTAAAAAAAAAAAAAAAAAAAAAAAAAAATTACTTCTTGCATTGAGACAAAAGTTACTCCTCTTCATGATTCTTTACCCACCAACTGATTTCAGCCAAACTGTAAAGGTATAGAAACATTGAAGTTGGTTCTTACAAGCTTTGAGAGACTTGCTAGTTGAATAGAAGTAGGAGGAATCTCAAGTTAGTGTTCCTACTGAGGTAGAGGCAGGGCTCTTGTACAATAGCTTCTGTTCAGTAGCAGTCAGGTCATCAACTGGCACACGTATAACTTTGGACAAGCCGGAGGAGATGCTTTCTTTTCTCTCCTGGAAGAGTTCCAAAGCTTGTATTGACAAGAACAAGTTAAGCAGAACTGGAATAATCTCCTATTTACATAGTTTTGTTTGTTATTTTTTTAATGTGAAAATATGTAGAAAAGACTTCCTGATTTTGTGTGTATGTATGGTTTTTTTCTGCCTGCTTATTGTTTTTTCTTACTCATGACCATTTTTTTTTTAAGGTAGGCTGCAATGCTATCAACAGAAATAAAGCTTTTTCACTTTGTTCAAGATTAATATTTGATATCTGGGTTGAAGATAGGTGTGACTGCAGGTAACTGGCAAAAGGAGAATCATCTAATCCAAACTAGTTTGCTGGTAGGTGTGTTTGGAATGCTGTGCTCCAGACGTCTCGTTTGAAGTGTGTCCCCAATGGTCATATCGGTCATTGGATACTAGTTCTCCTGATACAGGAAAGCTGCATCGGATTTGAATTACTGTATTTATAGGTGACTTTTGGCAACTTAGTATAGCTACATTATAGTTTGCTTAGGTTAGCTTTTTTGTTTTGTTGATTTTCAAATTATGTTGGAAGTTATAAACTCTAGAAGTTATTTTAATCCTTAGATACTAAAGGCTGATAAGCTACACAAGAAGGTACATTTATTATTCGTATTTACTGTGAAGTTATACTCTACTATGTAATAAAAACCCACAAATGATTACTTGTAAGCTGTCTTTAATACTTACTGAAGAGGTTTAGATAAGCAAAAACTCCCAGTTGTTTGGTATATGCCAAGCAGAACTATGGTTTGGAGGGGTTATTCTGTTCATTTTTTTCCTAATATGATTTCTGGAGTTTTTTAAATTTTATTTTCAGGAAAGAATAACACCAGGGAAATCAGTTTTCTGTCTTTGTTGCAAAAATGATTGGAGGGGGAAAGGAGGGAAACGCTTTAATGCTGTCAACCTCTGTTAAAGATTAGAAATTTTCGTTTGAGTTTTGGAATAATCTGTGACCCCTTAAGGGATTACTTCTCCCTGTTGGTCCTTGTCACAAACGACTGTTCTCTTTGATTATCAAATGCAGGCACGTGAATTTTGCAAATCGTGTTTTATGTAAGATGTAATTATTTTTAGGCTAAGCCATTTCAAGCTTCAATAGTTATATTCCCTTAAGGATACTCTGGCACACTAAACATGGATTTTTCTCAGCAGTCTGACCTCTTTAGTTGATGCAATACTCAACTTTGTGATGATGACACTTTGTGTTTGTTTGGGATAACTGAATATTAAGTAGAGCCATCCAAACCAGCTGTGGGTTATAAATATACTCTTCCTTAATTCATTTTCCTGTTACGTTTAAAATAGATACCAAGTCACTAAACTAATGGATAATCCAAATAGATGAGTGAGTAGAGAATTTCCACAGAAAGTGATGCAACTCAAATGTGTGTAACTTTGGCTTCAT
Source organism: Vanellus vanellus (assembly GCF_965231255.1). Taxonomy (NCBI): domain Eukaryota; kingdom Metazoa; phylum Chordata; class Aves; order Charadriiformes; family Charadriidae; genus Vanellus; species Vanellus vanellus. The sequence continues at coordinate 55,474,728 of NC_138905.1, forward strand.
GTGACCAGGAAAACTTGAGAATATTATGGAATAAAATTTGTCATCCAATTTAAAGCACCAAAGTAATGTTTAGTAACAACATACTTCATTACCGTAGGGTCAGTTGGCAAAACCTTAGTGTGTGTATATACTTATATGAGCCACCACAAATATTTTTTTCTTTTTTTAAATTGAGAATAAAATGTTTATTGCAGGATGTTCACTGAAATGTTTTTAAAGAGATGGGATAGTATGGGTTTCCATGTTTTCTATACTAATACTTAACAGTATTAAATTCATAATACTGAGTATAATCAACATCTGTTATCTGTAATTTGGTACATAAGTCTGGAAATACTTAAATAAAATTTCACATTAGGAGCTTGGTGGTGTCCATAGAGCAGAGTCAAATTTTGTTTCCCTTTCTTCTTAATACTCTGTCCAAAAGTAGTGTGTGTTTCAGGGTCCCTCTACCACTGTATCATCTAGTACAGACCAAAACCAGGAATTAAATTAGATCTTTAATCTGCTTCTTTACAGTACGTTATTTTTGAAGCCTTCAAGAAATAACTATATATTATTATATATGTAATTAATATTATTGCACCTATTGCTTTTACGTCAGAGGAGTAAAAATAATTTAAAAATAATTAAGACTACCTACACTTGAAGACATCAAATGTATTTAATTGTGGAAACATCCTCCTTGCCCTGTCCCTAAAAAGTGTGAATAACCAGATGAAGCTGACTTTATGGGACACCTGTAGTGCTCCATCAACCTCTGGAAGGTCTGCTTGTCCATTACAGCAAGTCCTTGACTCCTACATCTACACTCGGGAAGACCAAGGCTGTTCTGTTGCACATTCTGGTGCAGCAGCACTGGTGTTGCTATGATTGTTTTCTCAGCCAGTTCAAGGGGCTGAGTTTACCAAAGCACTGATCCTTCTAAATAGGTATCTGGAAGTTAAGCACTGATCTAGCTCAGTGCTGTAGTTGTACAGATAATGTAACTTGGTACCGAAAGTCTGGTTGGTACACAACAAACTAGTCTTGAAGCTGTTTTCTGTTCCCCCTTCTGCCCCTGTCTTGGGCTGGATTAAGTGTTAAAAGCAGCCACATGGTTAAGAGCGTCAGACAACTGATGGTTGTTTTTTTGTGGTTTTTGTTTTTTACTTGCTGGGTTGTTTTGTGTTTTCTGGGTTAAGCTGAAAAGGTTAGCTTCAGCGTGGCTGAGAGGTCCCTGATCAGAATTCACATGCAACCTCACCAGTGCTTGCATCATATTCTTGCTTCATTTCATCCTTCATATGCAAACAGGACTGCATACTGTGTAATGTAATCTCAAAACACTTTATGTGGAGTGGATGCAATTTTGTTATTAATGTGCATTCAAAAACGTTGATTGGAAGAATACAATTTTAATTTTTTTAAAAAAAACAAGTACTAATGATTTTCCCATCAACTTTCAGGACATTCCTCTGGTCCGACTTTGCTATTGTTCAAATATATTTGTTTCTCAGAGTATATAACTGAGTTGACATGAGCATATTGGCACTAGGTGTAAGTCGGCACCTCGGAATCAACAGGGCATATCATGCTTTGCTGCTTGTTTAAGGTGCTGCTGATGCAACTAAATAAAACTGTGCCACTTACAACTAGTGTGACATTATTTCAAATTTATACCTATTTGCGTTGAATTTTAAAAGTGTGGCACAAAGATACTAATGAGAGAAGTCTTTTATACAGTAACAATGAAATCTAAGATATTGCATTTGGTCTTAAAACAGCTCTGGCAAACGAGTATAGCAAGACCGTAAGTCTACCGACTATGCAGAAAGTATAGTGAGAAAAGGGGGTATATCAAAGGTTTTAGAAAGGAAGAATACAGCAGGAGTCAATACCTTTTCAAGTTACTTTTTGTCATCAAAACCCCTTTCAAAACTAGTTCTGTTGTTCTTAACATTTATTTCCATGATTGGAAGTATGTAAAGAAACCATGTTGTGTTTTCTACTTTCTGCTTCCTGTTCCTTGGTCACTTTAGCAAAGAATTAATTTAAGTCTGGCAATCTAGGTCTGCAGAGCTTGTTGAAAAATGCTTAAGTTGAAGAATCATCTATGCTATGGTTGCTTATGTGTTTGATTATGAAACATTTAAAGTGCAGTTCGGGTAATACCTTGGGTAATTTTTCTTACAAGTCTTTACAAGTTTGAGATATGTGACAAATCTTTGCCTAGCCGCAAATACAGAAAAATAATTGTCTGCCCATTGAACCAAGAGAATTTAATCTGCCACTGTACACTTTTACTAGAGTAAATAAATCTTATTCTATTGTATGCTCGGTATAATAAGAAATTGACTGCCATATAAATGTATTAGAGAGTGACTGCTTATCATTGTAAAAATGTGAATTACCTGCATTATCTAGGGTTCTTAGCATATTAATACAGTGGGTTACCAGCACTGAAAACACACTTTTTGATTTTTCTCTTGTATCTAGTAATGAATAGAGCGTTAGGTTGATAAGGTTGTTTTTCAGTTCCCATCCTTCCCCAGCCTTAGTTTCTTTTGGAAAGCATTTAGCCTCTAATTAACGAGTAACCGTTTTGTGGGCAGATGGGCACAGTTGCTACTAAAGTTTATTTAGCTAACATCTGTGGAGTAAGCTAACTTTCTTTGAAGAAGGATGTGTATGACAAATAGTTTTAACAGTAGGTACGGATAATAAAGTTCTGGTAAATTGTAGCTTTTGCAGGAAACTTTGTGGTGTTTGGTGTGTTGCTGTATGGTTTTTTTTCTTCTGATGTTATTTTGAATATTTCTCATATGCTGGGGTTTTTGTCTTTCTTCACTTTAACCTTCGTATTGGGATTTCTGGTTAATTTTTGTGATTCTGTTTTCTAGAGTCATTCAAAACCTATCCGCTGTTGTTAGTGGTCACTCTGACCACCTGCATTGGCCACCTTTCTTCCTTTTCTCCTTATTTAATTGTGACAGCCTTATGTATACCTTATGTGTCAGATAGTGCTTTACAGGCTGCCAAACACCTGGATTAGGCAGCTGTACACATCCCATATGCATTGGGTGCTATTCTCATCCATCTCATTATGTTGGCTTTCACCTGCCTTTAACCAGTTCCATGAAACAGAAACACGGGGGGCACATGTACAGGAAGGTGTCCAGGCGAGTTTTGTGGGGGATAGAAAAGTGTGGAAACCTCTTCCTTCTGCTGCAGTCGGAAGAGTTTATGCAATCAGTTTGGTAGTACTGAAAATCAAACTTGTGTGGATGATATGTGCGTCGTAGGTTGAAAACGGTAATACGCTGTACATGTGGATCATTCCTGAAAATATTCATAATAGAACACGTATTTACATAATCATTTTTGAATTGTGTGGTTTACTTACCCCATTTTGTATTTAATTTTTATTCTCAAGACGCCTTACCTGTTTACGGAGTTTCTTGTCTTGGTTCAGCCTGCTCACCTTTCCAAATCCCATGCTGGCTTTAGTTTGAGTGCACAAATTGTACAGGTGTGTGCCTGGCGAGTTGTGACTTACCAAGGGGTGACTCAGGAGCCAAAAAGGAAGTCTTTAACTTCAGGTGTCAGAGTCCACATTTAATAACAATTCAATGACACGTGTTGCGGATGACTCAATTTTCACGTCACCAAAGTGACATGGGATATTAAACAAGAGTAAGAAAGATGGTTTCTGTTCCTGCTTGCTTAGAAATGGAAGGTGAGAAAGAAGTTTATGGTTTGATTTGAACAGAGAACGACTTCAGAAGTTACCTTTGTTCTATTTTAAAAAGACCCACCAAACCACACAGAACCCTGGGGGAGCCAAGTGTGCCACACCGCCACATAACGCCTCTACTTTTCGCACAAAACTTGGAAGACCGGGTCTCCCTTCGTTCCTCGTGTTTGCAGCTCGTGTTTGGGCTGCTCCTCTCCACCTCCTGCACAGCGGCCGCGTCGCGGCTGCACGTTTCGGGCGGAGGAGGGCCCGCACGGCACGTTCTCAACCGTGCGCCACGTCACCATCGGGGAGGCGCTCTGTCGCGCCCCGGCTGGGTGACGCACCAGGGCGCCCGTTCTATTTTTAGCCGGTTGCCGGGCAGATTTGCACAGGCCTCCTGGGGTGGCTCCACCTCGCTGTTGCGGAGCGGTTTATGCAAAGTAGCTCTCCCGCAGCCAATCCCGAGCGGGTATGCAAATTTGCCGCAGTCCCCGGCCATCCGGCAGGGGAAGGTTGGCTGTGCCGGGCCGGGAGCTGGGGAGGGGGCGAGGTGGGTGCGGGGGCCCCCGCCAGGCCCCTCTCCGACGCCCACAGGCAGAAAAATTCATCGTTTCACGGGGGTTATAGACAAATAGCCCCCAAAATCTAAAGATTAGGAAAAGTCCCTACCGGGCTTCAATTAGATGAAATTTTATGAAACAGCTGTTTCCTTCACGTACTGCAGACTTGCCTCCTCCGGTCTGAGGTGGGATTCAGCAGTGACCTCTGTGTGTGGAAGGACTGGTCCGAGCAAGGAACAAGGTTATCTTCCCTAGAGGAAATAATGATAACACTTCATAAAACAAGAGGTTCCCACAGTCAACTAATCAACTGCTATTTTAGTTCCATTTTAAATTGTTGCTTTTTTTGTTACTGAGAAGATGCAATCTTTGCAAAAAAAATATCTAAAAAGCGATGCATAGATGGCAAACAGTAGCATTTTGATGCAGGATCACCGTTATTGTTCTAAGTTTTCTTTTCACTTTCGTTTCTTCTGGCATTTGAGAAGCTACCGCAGGGGACCACTGTTGGCATCAGTCGCCTCACCTCTGAAGTCTGATGTCACCATGTTGCAACTATTTGAACCAAAATATGTAATATGTGAACTAGTTTAGAAAATACTTTACATACAGAATGTTAAAGGTAAATATAACATTTTTTTCATTAGAATAGTGTTGTTCTGCATTTTATCTAACAAGACTTGTAAAAAGATCTGCCTTGAAAGGATGCAGTTCTGTAGAAATTAGTGATACCTTCTTACAGCTGTAGCCTGTTGAATTTTCACTTGAAATTTCACCTATAAAAGGAAAAAATACTGTGTTTTATAACACACAGAAAAGCCTGAGCATGACTAGAATATCTTGCGGGTTTTTTTTTTTTTTAAGGATTTTTTTTTCGCAGAGTTTCTCATATATTTTGGTCTGCATGCACATGAACAATTAATTTGCGTTGCTCAGGTTTTAAGTTTGAAATACCAGAAGTCGGATAAGTTTTTTTTAGTTGTGGATGTGTTCTGGCAGTTAGTGTGCACTTCTATGGAATTATTAGCTCCTCCTCATATTTAAGGATAACGGTAGCTGTTTATCCTGTGCCAAAGATGGAACTGCAGTTTAATATTTAAACTGTATATAATAAAAATATTCCACAAATGTATCTTAATGCACAAATTCAACTTTACATAAAACTTTAGTAAATCCATTTTTTTTACAGAAAAACATCTGTAAGAAAGATTAATTTTGCTGTTACAGGCATTTCAAACAGCAGTAATTGTTCAGTGTTCGGAGATCTCATAGCTGAATTGAAAGTTATGTTTTGAGTTGTTGATGAAAGTTGAAATCTCTTAACACTGGTGGGAAGTAATAAAACACAGTATCTACACTGTTACTCTGAGTTACACTCAAGCAGTTTTACTGGTTTAGTGACCTAAATGGCTGTTAAAATTCAGTTTACAGAAAAAGACAAAACTTCTTGGAGAACGAGCTTAAGCTTCATGCGCTAAAGAGCAGGTGTTTCTAAGGCAGTTGAGTTGCTTGTGTAAGGCTAACTGGAGTATGTACTTTAATTAAAGGTCACCTAAGAAAGATTCTTGCTTGTTTGTCATCCTTCCATCTTCAAAAGTAGGTATTTTATGTGTAGTGGTCAAACCATTGGCATAAACCAATTAACCATTTAAGGACAATTCTGCAAAACCGCTAGCAGATGAAAGGTCTTAGTTGTATAAATGGACCTGACAGTCCTTTTTTCCCATGAGGAATCTATTTTTCCTGTGAGGCATCGCAGCCTCATGGGAAAAGAACTCTAAAATTACTAATTCAGTATGAGAAACTGGTTCATGAGCCAAAGTCAAAAACGGTATTATCCTCTGCAGGTAGAGAAGACACAGGACAACTGCTTAATTCACTGTGATGCCAAAGTGACGAGAGTGTAGTTCAAGTTTGTACATTAATTGTTGATCGAGTACACAAGACTATACAACCCACTTGAAACCGTACTGTGGATTTCCTCTGGTTTACCAAACCTGTAACTATACATGTGGGTGGTTTTCTTAGGCATAGATACATGCGTGGACTTAAATGTTTTACCAAACTGGTTCTTCAAAAGGCAGTTCCCAAGGGTGGGGGAGAATGACCTCTCCTGTCAAGTTAGAAGTCACTGCACTTGTGAAAAAACACTTAATTTTTATGCTTCTCTTGGGACACTAGAAAAGCACGGGCAGCGCACAATATTTGAAGAAAATGAAGGGTTACCAGCTGTGATACTCGAACCTGGTTTGGACCTCAGCAGGTTTTTGATTCAACATTTAACATAACAGAAATTCAGTAGTCTTAAAATAGCCCCAAAACACTCCTGCATCTTAAACACTGAATCTTTACTGTGGCCACGCACCCCCTGGGCACTGCACTCGCGGGGTTACGCTTCTGTGCAGCTCCAGGTCTGGAACTGAAAACCTTTAACTTTTTCTTATGTTCTTTACCAGCTCTTCGGAAAATCCTGTTAGTTTAACTCGAACCCACTCGCCCGCTCCGTGGGCCCCCGTGTTGGCGTGCGCGCCCCCAGCCCACTTCCTGCCGACGGCCTGCTGGGGCTTTGTTGCTGGGTGGAATTTAAGGAGCTGCCGTCTGATTGGCTGCTGTGCAGCTGCTCCCTCCAGCCAATCGGAGACGAGGCCGCAGTCTGTTCCCCCGCAGCGCCGAAGCCACGGGCAGCGGGCGGGCGGGCGCGTCCCGCGGGGACCAGCGGGCTCCCCCTCGGGTGCGCTGGCGGCACTACAGGGCTCTGCTGCAGGGGAAAATGCCGCCGGTTTCTTCAACCGCGAACCTCGATACTGGGTATTAAATGGGGGGGCGGGGGGGCGTATAACTTAAAGAATTATTTAAAAAAAAAAAAAAAATTGCAGTGGACCTTGTATTGCTGAATGTGCACTAGGTGAAATAGGGCAGGATGGTGACGTAACTTTTTCTCAGAAAATGGCACATCATCCACTTTGTTCAGCCAATACTAACGTAATTTTAGCCTAAAAGGCAGGAAAACTCAAATCATCTGTGGTGTGCTCAAAGAAATACTATTTGCGCTTATATATCCCCTGGTTTATTACATTTTAAAATAAAGGCATAGTTGTATGCGGATCTCAGTAGGCTGGTGGTGTGTTATCTTGCGTTCAAAGTAGACTTGTCTTAGGGGTAGAAACCCAAGTTATCAGCACGTTCTTACAGAACGTGCTGAAATAATAGGTCACAAAGGGTTATTCTTTGAAAATAATTTTTAAATTTCTGACAATTTATATCAATATTGCTATAGAGGATTTAAACTGAAAACTGTCTTTTATGAACCGCTACTTAAAAGGTAGGTTCTATTCACCACTTTCACTCTCCATCTAGAACAAAATACTTCTGTCCATTTGCTGCCTCGCCTTCCTTGATTTGGCTATGCTACGTTTTAAGTAGGCTCACGTATTCAAGCATTGATTTTCATGATCCAAGTCTGTACTTCCTCCATGTAGTTCTTGTGCTTTGGCAAATGTTTTGTGGTTGTGGTGCTTTTGGCTACCACTGCGTGCGTGCCAGGAACCCTGTGCCAGTGCTGTTCTAGACCGATGATACTATGCAAACCCCGTTGTGCAGTATTGTTTCGATTCCAGCTTCCCTCCTCCCTCCCATGTTTCCATGACCTTCTCTTTGTCTGCTGCCTGTTACCAGGCAGGATTCAGGCAGCTGCTTGCTGATTGGCTAATGTTTTGAGCAGCTCTTGGGCTGCTCATCTGAGCACATGATTATAGGCTAATCCATAGGAGCTAAGCTAATACCTTCCTTTGTTGCTTTAGAGATGCAATCTCTCTACAGAGTAATAATAATAAAGGAAATAGGGAAAAACTTTTTAATTGGCTGAGAGAGGAGTCCTTTGCGTGTTCCTAGCTGCACTGGCACATTTTGGTTTTTGCCATGTAGCACACATGCAGTCATGAGAAAGAAATCTCCAAGTATTATTGGAGGGAGGTGCCTAATGGTGTGTTTGTGTCTCTCATGCTGAAGTATATACGATTTCCAAGCCTAAAATGGAAAAGGGAATTTTCATAAATGATATCTAAACAAATATACACAGTGTTTGTGTGTGGTTGGTGTTTAAAAATTGATTATTGTATTGTAAAGCAAAAAAAAAAAAAGGCAACCCAAAAGCTGCCACCTTATTTATGGCATTTAACCCTTATACATTTAGCTCTACATGCAGGAGTCGTTTTGTGCTGTTTCATACAAATGTCTGCCTTTGAAATAAAAGATGTGTCTCCATTGGCTTGGTCCCTGGACCACTTGTTTTCCTTCTTGTGACTTGGTCACACGATGAGTGAAAACTGAAAATACCCAAGCATCAGATGAGGGAAGTGCATAGCAAATTTCGCTAAACTTTGTGTTGTGATGTATAGCGGGAGATTACCAGCATTCATTTAGAGCACTGCTAGTTTTAAATGTTTTATTTGTGCAAGTCGGAATTCCTGTAACCTGCTCTGGAGTTGCTCTCTGAAGGGCAACCTCCTTACCCCTCTGACAGACTGGAAGGCAGTATTTATTAGGTGGCTGCTGATTGGCTTGCACTGGTATGACCAAACCTGTCCGGACTGGTTACCAATTTATTTGTTTCTTCTGTTATTCGGCTCTCACATGAGATCTCTTACTTGGCTGCAGTGTGCTCCCTTGTGGGTATGGCTGGAAACACTTTAAGGCTGGTCTGCAATGATACATGATATTTAGCTGTTAAGCAGCATTTAGTGTTCATCTTTTAATCTCATCTACGCTTGTAATTTTGTCACTTAGGGTTGCTTTTAGTGGATATTCTTTAGTTGCAAAAGATTGTGGGATTGAGCTGAAAATATGCATGAGTTACTCAAATAACCATCTAACAATAGAATTTTATGAGAAGCCTTTTTTCGTGCAGGTTCACTGTAGAACTGTATTAGAGCTTTGTTTTTAAATTAGATTTTGGATATAATCCTAAAATATAAAGTAAATGTAATTTTGAAATATCAGAAATTTTAGCTTATTCATTCAGGGTTTTTTTTAGGAAAAAAGAAAGGATGCATCAATATAAAGGTATTCTGATATTTAATTTTTAAGACTGCTATTCTTGGAAAATTTAAAAAGAAAGTGTCCTTCGTTTTACTCTGTATTTACTGTATTTTATGTTGAAAATAGTAATGAAAGACTGCTTAGATGATTAAGGAAACAAGCAGAAAATATTAATTTGTTTTAAGTTATATTTTATGATTATTCAAGTGATGCAGTTATGAATTTGATTTTAAGTTATCTGTGAACATTTTATTAATCTGTTAGTGTGTCTTCTAGAAGTAGGATTGTTAATTTTGTAATATAAGAACTTTTAAATTCTGGGTAATGCTTATAAAAGAAAGCATTATAGTGCCAGAGATCAAACTACTTGTCTGTCTTAATTTTGATACAAAGGCCCTGTATCCTTGTACTACATTAACAGAATACTGTCGCTAGCTGGTAACCTATTAGGAGCTCTTGGAATTGTTCAAGGTTAGCCAAGCCTGGAATTTTCTGGGTTTTTCTCAATTGGCTCTACAAGCTACTATTTGTAACAGCTTGCATCCCGGTTGTAGGGGATTATATGCATGGAACGTGAGTATGATGATCAGTGATCTGTTACATGACAGTGATACTTTCAGAGCGAGGTGAAAAAAACGTGCTTTACATTCTAAGTTCTTGGGAAGAAGGAAGTGATGTGCTTTCAAAAACTGCACTCGCACTTCTGAAATGCTAGAGGTTTTTATATGCTGCTTCTAACTTCAGGACTAGAATTACTATGTTAAATGTATTCTTTTCTGGAGAAGCATGAAGATCCTGTATTTAGCATGTAGACATCTCTGAGAGGACATTAACAGCTCATCCGGAGTTCATTTTTATTCTCATCACATAACCATTTTCAGTCAGATCATTTTCTAAAATCAAGTAAACTGTTGTTACAGATCAGTGTCTTTAAGTGTTAGATTTTGCTCCCACTAGTGGCAATGCAGCAATAGACGATGCTGTTCAGAAAATCTAGTTCAGACGGGCAAAAATTCATGTCTTAATGGTATTATTGCGAGTATGTAGATAGAGCCGATATGAACAAATCTTCACAGAAGGTTGTCTGTTCCTGAGGTGTGAATTGAAGTGTTATTTATGCACCATCAGTTACTCAAATACACAGATTCTCGATTGTCACGTAGGAAAGAACTGAAGTAAAGTGGAAGGGAGTCTCAATGTTATGGTAATAGGAAATGCAAAACAGGGGAAAATATTTTTTTTTATAATATTGCTTTCCATTTTCCTTTGCATTTTTGTCAGATCATTTTAACTATGTGTAAAACAAGCCTTATAATTGTAAAATACAATGTGTCATGATTGTAAGGTTTAGAGGTTTGTCTTGATAGTTGAATCACAGAATAGTCAGGGTTGGAAGGGACCTCTGGAGATCATCTAGTCCAACCCCCCTGCCAGAGCAGGGTCACCTACAACAGGTTGCAATTGATGTTGTACCTTAGAATATATATTCATATGTTAGCGTAGAATATTCTAGTTGGGTAATATATAAACATTAAATAACTTCCTTCATAAACAAACTGTTCCAAGTATCTAGGAAGGATCCAGCAGAGGACTACCAAAATGATAGAAGCCTAAAGCATGTGACCTACGATGAGATGCTGAGGGAGCTTGAAAACTTTAATCTGCTGAAGAGAAGGCTAAAGGACAGTCTTAATGGTTACCTAAATAAAGCTTGTAGGCAAGGAGTGGAGCGAAACTTTTACTTATAGGCTGTGGAATCTGTTTTGTGAATTTTATTACTTGATTGTACAGAACCATCACTGATCTGAGCTAGTGTTGGCGATAGTCCTGCTTTTTTATCAAAAAAAAAAAAAAAAAAAAGAAAATGTGTACCCCACCTGAAAAGACAAAATGCACTTTATTAATGAATTTCTCAGCTCTGTGAATGAAAGTGGAGGGGGGGAAGATGCAAAATGAACTGTACTAAATATTTAAAATGCATCCTCTGTGTAATAATTTTGGTGTATGAGTGGTATCAACACTTGCTTATTTGGTGTTTGTGCAAAAAAATAAAATAATAAAGAGATAGCTGCCTGATTTATTTTCTTTTTTCCACTTGCTGTAATATATTTTAACTGCTGTTACCCACGTGAATTTTCACATGTTTTAAGAAATTTAAGCCATATCCTAGACAGGAGTCACTTTTGATGGTGTAGTAACTTCAGTAGAGCTAAATTCAACATCTTAGTTGCTGAGTTCCATTTTGTATATAACAAGTTCCTTGACTGCTTTCTGCTTCCAAACAACATCATCATATCTAATCCTTTAAAACTGGGTCCTAAAAGAGGACCACACGAGGGGAAAAGTACAGTTTAAAAATTCTTGTTTCATTTGTTTCCATCAAACAAACCAAAAAATCCATAAGATCTTGTTGTTTTTCAACAAAATTATTAACTTCATAGGTAATGCTGGATTTAACTATATTGATTTGATAAAGCAGACTTTTGAACATTACTTTTCTTATTTTTTTTTATATTAATATTCTTATTTTTCTTAGCATTTGCATGGGTGGGTGGAATGAATAAAATGATATGGAGGGCGAAACCATCAGTTTTCCTTGGAAAAAGGAAATTTTTCTAAAAGGAGCTACAAAAACTGTGGTTCTCATGACCACAAATGGTCTTAGTGAAATATTATTTCAAATTAAATGAAAGTGCTCTAAAAACCCAAGTTCAGTTAACCATTGTAAAAATATGAAGGATGAAGCAATAGACGATCCTGTTCAGAAAATATAGTTCAGACTGGCAAAAATTCATGTCTTAATGGTATTACTGAGAGTATGTAGATAGAGCCAGTACAACCTTCTGTGAAGATTTGTTCATCTGTTCCTGAGGTGTGAATTGAAGTGTTATTTAAGCACCATCAGTTACTCAAAGTTTTCTTAAAAGTTACTTGATATAAAAATCTTGTCGTTTACCCCAGTTGTTAATTCTATTTGAAACTCATGAAATTATGTAGTTTTAGAAAGATAAAATAAATGTAAACTGATGGACCAAGAATATTTCTTACTTTTTTACAAGAAGAGAGGCTGGTGGCTCTTACGTTAGCACAGTACCTGTTTCTAGCTAGAAAAACTCATGTGGCTTTGCTATAATAAAGCTACGAGACAACTGGTCTAAAACGTGTAGTCAGGATATAGTGTTATCGTGTGATGTCAGTGATCTTTACATGCACGTGTTTGTGCAGCATATGTAGAAACTTGTATTCACTTTTTCTGAGGACAAACAAAATTTAAGTGTGTTATCAGGTGTTTCTTTGTAGATACAGTTAAACCGTTTTGCTTTAAAATGTGCTAAATGCTACAGTCTTTCTTAGGAACGCTGTAATAGGATGATAGTAAATTGTTACCTTCACAGTTCTTTCTGAACTTTTTCTTTAAGGGTCAAGATGGATAGCGCAGATGAACCTCAGAAAAAAGTCTTTAAAGCACGAAAAACAATGAGAGTAAGTGATCGACAACAACTTGAAGCAGTATACAAGGTTAAAGAGGAGCTATTGAAGACAACTGAAGTTAAACTGTTAAATGGAAAGCATGAGAATGGAGATTCTGATTTAAATTCCCCTTTAAGCAATACAGACTGTACGGAGGACAAGAAGGAAGTTAATGGCCTAGTGGACTTGTGTGTTAACTCTGAAGAAGGAAGAACAGCTTTTGATGAAATTAGTGAAGCCCAAAGCCCTGAAAGTAGGGCAGGGAACATAGTCAATGACACAGAACCCAAACCTCCAATGCTGTCTCCAGAGAATGTTACTCCTGACCAAGAAAAAGGTACTGATACTGCTTTAGCTTGTGAGGCTGAAAATGGAGTGCTTGGTAGCAATAAAGATAACTTCCATGAAGAAAATAATACAAAAGATCATTTGGACCAAAGAGAGAATGACATCCCATCAGAAGGTGAAAGTAAATCAACCTGTGCTATTAGTGACTCTTCTGAAGAGAAGGGAGAAACAAATGACTTAACTATTAATTCTAGTTCATCTGTTGAGGAAAGGAGAACTGAAGAAATAACTGTGGAAGATGCTGTTGGAGAAGAAGCCATCTCTAGCAGTATGGAAGCTGACCAGGAACCAAAGGATAAACAAGATAGCACTGCAGGTCTTTCAGAAACCACTGTTCAGAAGGCGATAGATGAGCCAAGTGAGAGTATCTTGGACAATACTGACTCTATGGAAACAGATGAAATTATTCCAATTTTGGAGAAACTAGCTCCTGCTGAAGATGAACTGAGCTGTTTTTCTAAAAGTTCTCTGCTTCCAGTGGACGACACAGTCACAGATTTAGAAGAGAAAATGGACAACTGTTTGGGTTCACCATCCAAGCAGGAAAGCAATGAAAGTCTGCCAAAAGAGGCTTTCTTAGTACTGTCTGATGAAGAGGATCCCTGTGATGAGAAGGAGGAACATGCTGAAGTGATATTACCAAACAAGTCAAGTCTTCCAGGTAAGACTTTTCTAAATTGGTAGTTTGATCTCAGTCTGGGATTTTATTCATTTCTTAGAATGATGCTCTTGTGACATGTTTCTAAATCAAGAAGGCAGTCTTATCCACCAATTCTGTGTTACATAGTCTTACAGTTTTCAAAGATGGAATTTGAGGCCTGGAAAAAAATGAAAATAACTCCAAAAACCTGTCATCTTCGAGATCTGGTTTGTTTTGTTTTGGTTTGGTTTTTTTTTTCTCATAGTCTTTGCAAACTGGGGTGGGGTGGTGGGTGGAAGAAAAGGAAAGAAGAGTAATTGCCAGACACAGAACAGAAAGATTTGTGGGAAGAGAAATGTGCCCATTTACTGTTCTTGATGGGAAGAAAGGATTTCAACTTTCTTTAACATTCAGAAATCTGCTGTCCTGAGAGCAAGGACTGTAATGATATTTGTTCTGCTGACATCTTGCTGGATTTTTAATTCCACAGTCACATGGTTACCGCAGGTGAACCTACTTTTGACCTTCATGTCCCAGACCAGTTCTTCCTTGTTTATGAATAACAAACCCAACAGAGCATCTCCCCTAGTTGACTCATCAATTGCCTGTGTCAAGAAACTTCATCACACTTGAGAAACCACTTGGGATTGTGCCCAATCATATGACCCATCCAGTTAAAGTACACGCATGAGTCAGTCCTAAGGCCTGTGATTGTATGAGATGGCTCTATTGACTTTCTGTCCTTGATCAACTAGTCTGTAGTGAGTGTCTAGCACAACATTACCTGTGTTGCATTGCCACCTTCTCCTTGTCCACAAGCATTCAACTGGCTCGTCACCTGTCCCATGGCAAAGCTCTGGGCACTCCTCTGCATAAAGCACAACCACTCCTCACACTTTCAGCCCGTCTTTTCCGAAGAGACTATGTTCCTCCTCTTGTTTCTTGTGCTGCATTCATTTGTGTCCTGGTTCCGGCAGGGATAGGGTTAATTATCCCAAGGGTCTGGCACGGGACACAGGTATTCTCCATACCTTGTGACACCAGGCCCAGTCTATAGTGGGGAGCTGACCGGGGGAGGGGAGAGGGGGCAGGTGCAGGAAGTCACCGCTTGGAGCTGGCTGGGGCTTCCCGGTCAGGTTGGTGAGCTGAGTACAGTAATTGTGTTTGTACATTCCTCTACCAGTGTTATTGTTGTTTTCTTCTTTCCTTTGCTGTTCTGTTAAACTGCCTTTATCTCAACTCCTGAGTTTTGCCTTTTTCTTCCGATTCTCCCTCCCTCCCTCCCTCCCTGCTGGGGGGGGGAGGGGGTTGAACGAGCAGCCGCATGGTTCTTTGTTGCCTTTGTTGCCGGCTGAGGCTAAACCACAACAGTCCTTTTTGGTGCCCAGCATGGGACTTGAAGGGTTGAGATAATGACAGATCTGACCGGAGCTTGTTAAAATGAATTTGTTATGTGCATGTATTGTATTAGTTAAATAGTTGGTGGTCACAATGTTCCTTTGTTTATTTGCATGGCTGTGTTTGTAAATTTTTATGTCCTGTGTACTCCTAGTGATGCTGTTTATCACCTGTGGTGGAAACAGAGGGCAATGCTTTCCCCAGCTCTTTCATCTCCCTTTTCTCCTTTGGGCCAGATATAACAGCTTTTGAGAATTTTGAGTATTCATGGGATGCTCAAACCAGCATGGTCCTATTGCTGTGTCTCCTGAATGCATTTCAGGTCTTGTTTAGGGTTAAACAACTGTTTAAGACTACCACCCAGAGATCTGCCCAGAGGCTGGATAGTCATTCATGGGTGGCGTGGCATGTGGGAGAATATGGGCAGGTATCTAGAGAACTTCTCACCTCCAATGCTTTGGGACTTTGCCCTTGAATAACTACAGAACCCTGATAAAGTGATAGAATATTTGAAAGGAAGATGTTGTGGCTATTCCAGAGGCACAACTTACCACATTGTACTGAGCCGTGGCCAGTATCTACTAAACACTGCTCAATATTATGCAGCACCCCCAGGGGAAAGAGAAGGAAACCAAACCGGCAGGCACTGCAGCTGCTCCAGCCCCTGTGGCAGGCACTGTGGCTACTCGAACCCTGGTGACAGGCGCTGCAGCTGAACCAGACAACCAACCCATGCTGGTATCAGTTGCTCCTATACAGAAGAAGAAATACACCACAAAATCAATTTGCTCATTAAGGGATGATGATGACCCAGGGGCATCACAAGAACAGGAGGAAGAGGCGGAACCAGAGATAATCACTGGATCCCTATCCCTGAGTGAGCTGCGAGATATGTGAAAAGATTTCGGCTGACTTCGTGTCAAGCACATTGTCACCTGGATGCTCCGATGCTGGGATAACGGGGACAGTAGCTTAGAATTAGAGGGTAGGGAAGGCAAGCAGAAGGGATCCCTGTCTAGGGAAGGGGGCATTGACAAGGCAGTTGGGAAAAAGACATAAGCCCTCAGCCTCTGGAGGTGACTCCTGTCAGGCGTGAGGGAAAGGTACCCGTTCAGCAGAGATGATGTGTGTCACCCAAGCAAGTGGACCACAGTGGAATGAGGTGTCCGGTACCTGAGTGAATTAGCCATGCGTGAGATGATATATTATGATCCAGACAATGCACAGCTATCCACAGATCCTGAAGAAGTCCAATGCATAAGGCCTATGTGGCGGAAGTGTGTACAGAGAGCACCATCGTTCTATGCCAACTCCTTAGAAGTGGTGGAATGGAAAGGCGAAGAGGGACCAGCGGTGGATGAGGTAGCTGGCCAATTCCAGCGATATGAAGAAAGTCTCTTTTCCCTCCTCATCTCAGCTGTGGAGAAACTGTCCTGGAAGTTCCAGCAACTTGAAGAGAATATGTCCTACTCCCCACCTGTCCGGGGTAGTATCTCAGCTATTAGGGGCACATGTTTCTCTACTCAAGAGAGAGAATATAGAGGGTACGCACCAGGAGGCACCCTGTGGTTTTACCTGCGAGACCACGGAGAGGACATGAGGAAGTGGGATGGACAACCTACCTTTATCCTACAGGCATGGCTACATGAGTTGCAAGGAAGAACAATCACAAAAGGGGATCCCTCCAGGAAAAGTACCACTCCAGTTTCCAGCGGGCAGTTCCTCAGACAGAGTAGAAGGCCTGATCTTACCTCTGATCCTCTAGAAGGGACTTCCAAGTCATTTCTGTAACAAGTGAGTAACGGATACTATGATCAGGATTAGAGGGGCCCCACATCCAGCCAGGTGTGGGAAAGGGACAGCCAGGTTTATCGGACTGTGTGGATTTGACGGCCTGGCACATCAGACCCACAGGAGCTATAAGGCTTTAGTAGGCACTGGTACATGGTGTACCCTAATACCATTGAGCTATAGAAGGGCAGAACCCATTTGTATTTCTGGAGTGACAAGGGGATCCCAAGAGTTGACTGTACTGGAAGCTGGAGTGATCCTGACTGGGAATGAGTGGCAAAAGCAACCCATTGTGACTGGCCCAGAGGCTCTGTGCATCCTTGGTATAGACTACCTCAGGAGAGGGTATTTCAAGGATCCAAAAGGATACCGGTGGGCTTTTGGCATAGCTACCTTGGGAGTGGGGGAAATTAAATAGCTGTCTACCTTGCCTGGTCTCTCAGAGGACCATTCTGTTGTAGGGTTGTTGAGGGTCAAAGAACAACAGGTGCCGATCGCTACCACAATGGTGCATCGGTGGCAATATCGCACTAACCGAGACTCTCTGATTCCCATCCATAAGCTGATTCATCAACTAGAGACTCAAGGAGTTATTGAGCTATTGCATTCTTCTCAATCCATTTAGTAGCAGAATGCAGGCCACAGTTTGCTTTCACTTGCAGGGGCATCTAGTATACCTGGAATTGATTACCCCAGGGGTGGAAATACAACCCCACCATTTGCTATGGACTGATCCAGACTGCACTGGAACAGGGTGAAGTTCCGGAACATCTGCAGTACATTGATGACATCATTGTATGGGGCAACACAGCAGAAGAAGTTTTTGAGAAAGGGAATAGAATAGTTTGAATCCTTCTGAAAGCCGGTTTTGCCATAAAATAAAGTAAGGTCAAAGGACCTGCACAGGAGATCCAGTTTTGGGAATAAAATGGCAAGATGGGTACCCTCAGGTCCCAGTGGATGTGATCAACAAAATAGCAGCTGTGTCTCCACCAACGAGTAAAAAGGAAACACAAGCTTTTTTGGGTGTTGTGAGTTTTTGGAGGATTCATATCACAGATTACAGTCTGATTGTGAGCCCTCTATATTAAGTGACCCAGAAAAAGAATGATTTTAAATGGGCCCCTGAGCAACAACAAGCCTTTGAACGAATTAAGTAAGAAATAGTTCATGCAGTAACCCTGGGGCCAGTCCAGGCAGGACAAGATGTTAAAAATGTGCTCTGCGCCACAGCAGAAGAGAATGGCTCTACCTGGAGCCTCTGGCAGAAAGCACCAGGGGAGACTCGAAGTCAGCCCCTAGGGTTTTGGAGCCAGGGATAAAGAGGATATGAAACCTGCTGAAAAAGAGATATTGGCAGCATATGAAGGGGTTCGAGCTGCTTTGGAAGTGGTTGATACAGAAGCACAGCTGCTCTTAGCACCTTGACTGCTGGTGCTGGGCTGGATGTTCAAAGAAGGGGTCCCTGCCACACATCATGCAACTGATGCTACATGGAGTAGGTGGATTGCACTGATCACACAGCAAAATCCAATGGGAAACCCTGGTCACCAAGGAAACTAGGAAGTGATCATGGACTGGCCAGAGGGCAAAGATTTCGGAATATCACCAGAGGAGGAGGTGATGCACGCAGTAGAGGCCTCACTGTATAATAAACTACCAGAAAATGAGAAGAAAGATACCAAGTTCACTGATGGGTCCTGCCAGATTGTGGGGAAGCATCGAAAGTGTAAGGCTGCTGTGTGGAGTCCTTCATGACGAGTTGCAGAAGCTGCTGAAGGACAAGGTGAATCAAGCCAGTTTGCAGAGGTGAAAGCCATCCAGCTGGTTCTGGACATTGCTGAACAAGAAAAATGGCCAGTACTTTACCTCTATTCTGATTCATGGATGGTGGTAAATGCTCTGTGGGGGTGGTTACAGCAGTGAAAGCAGAGCAACTGGCCGTAGGCAGGGGGGTTGGAACTCTGTAATCTTCAAGGTCCTTTGCAACCTAAACCGTTCTATGATTCTGTGGTGGGCCCATGACACCTCAGGCCATCAAGGAAGAGATGCAATGTATAGATGGGCTTGTGATTGAGGGGTGGACTTGACCATGGGCACTATTGCATGAATGTGAAACGTATGCCACAATCGAGCAAACCAAGAGGTTAAAGCCTCTTTGGTGTGGAGGACGATTGCTAAAATACAGATATGGGGAGGCCTGGCAGATTGATTATATTACACTTCCACAAACCCACCAAGGCAAGCGCCATGTGCTCACAATGGTGGAAGCAAATGGCGGATGGCTGGAAGCATACCCTGTGCCCCATGCCACTGCCTGGAACACTATCCTGGGACTTGAAAAGCAAGTCTTATGGCAACATGACATGCCAGAGAGAATTGAGTCAGATGAGGGGATTCATTTCTGAAACAGCCTCACAGACAGCTGGGCCAAAGAGCATGGCATTGAGTGGGTATATCGCATACCCATCATGCGTGAGCCTCTGGGAAGACAGAATGATACAATGGGCTGTTGAAAACTACACTGAGAACCCTGGTCTGGTGGTCCAGACTCAGCTGGCTCTGATGCCTCTGTTAATAGAAGATTTTCCTCTTAATGTGTCCATCAGTGCTATACCTGTTCAGTAACTGCAGATTTGCAAGTAGAGAGGGAGTCTTCATTGTGTTGCTGGAAGTCAGTCTTACATCCTCCATTTTGCAAGTCTTCATTTGTTACTATTTTGAATATAGCCTTTATCTGTCCCTACTTCCTTGCACTGTGGGGCTTGGGTTTTTGTCTGTGCAGAGTCGTAGTTCATCCCCTCTTTGTCCATTCTATGCAGCTCATCTCTTCCTACAGCTTCTTCACTTTCTGACTCCTTTTAGGCAAGGATGGACTGTATTTTAGAGTAGGACCTTTCAGCCTGAAAAAAAGAGATGGAGGAGAGATGCAACAAAGGTCTGTAAATGCTAAGTGGTATGGAGAATGGATATTTGCTGTCTCTTCCTCTACAAGAACCTCATGCGTCAAATGGAGAAAAGCAAAAAAGTGAGAGGCAGGATCAAGGCATGGAAGAAGAGATGGTTCTCTGCGTGGGAGCTATGGAGCTCCTTGCTAGCAACACTGTGACTGCTAAAAGTTTCCCTACATTTGTCTTCTGTGGAAGAGGAATTTTTTTGATGGAACAGAAACCCTAAGGCTCTTGGAGGTCTTCCATCAGCAATTTTTCAGAAATCTGAGGAACTTCTCTGGGACCGTGCAACTGTGTTCTTTTCTCCTCCTTAATTCTTCCCTACTTGATCATCTACTGTTGACATGAAAGTGCTGAAGGTAGGATCCTGGGTTAGGTGAACTGTTGATTTTACCTAGTGCAGCTGTTGTTTTACCTAATCTATACACTAACAAGATTGACTAGATGAGGATGTCTACCCAAACAAATCTGAAGTCTGTCTTTCTCAGAATTGCTAGCACTTTGAGTGCATTCTAGACACCTTGATTCTAGGCTTTTCTACAGCAGTGGCATTTCATGCCCTTCAGGAATAGTTTGAAAGAGAACTTACTTGTTAGTGATCTTTGTTAAGGGAGTCTGAAGTCAACCAGCAGACCCAAGTACAACTTTTTAAGAATGAAGAGTGTAGTTAAAATTTAAAATAATACAGCTTGTCTTCTAGACAGCAGTGTTTGAAGAGAACTTCAGAGCATGTGAATGGCAGATAAACAACTGAACATGAACTTTTCTTCCTGTGTTGTTATAGAATTAGCTGTCAAAATTCTTGAATTCACAAATAGGAAAACGTTAAGCTTAAATGGCACCAATGAAACCACGCTTCTGCAATGCTTTTTCCATTTCTGTTTTTTTTTACTTCAAAAAGGGATAATGGAAGGCTTTCAAAGAGTTGCTGTAAAAAGTATTTCAGCATTTGGGAAACTTTATACTGGAAAGCTTAAAAGAACATAGGTTTTGTTCATCCAATAAAAGATGATGAGGTCTATAGTATCTGCAAATGGGAGCTGAATATATGGTGGAAAGAAGTTTCTTAAATGTAGCCGACAAAAGACACAAGTTCTGCATTGTTGTTCCACTGGATTTTGCAAACCAGATATCAGGCACACTTCTGTCCAACAGACTTTGAAGGGCCAATTAATGGATGTTTTGATTCATGAGTTGTAATTTTTAAGTCCTTTACGGATTTTTCAACTAAAAATGTAGTAATAACTAAAGAGAGAATATTGCGTTTTGTGTTTGAATCAATTAATATATTTTTTTATAAATAGGCAAGGGGAGTTGTGGCTAAATAATAGAGTAGTTTAGGTTAAGAGAGAGTTCAAGAGGTCTCTAGTCCAGTCTGCTGCTCAAAGTAGGGTCAGTTGCGAGATTAGACAAGGAAGCTCAGAACTTGATAAAGTTAGGTCTTAAAAACTTCCATTGGTGAAGACTGGATGATCTCTCTGGACAATCTGTTCCACTGACTGTCTTCACATTAGAAATGTTTTTCTTTTTGTCAGTTGGAATCTCTTGTCTCTTATCTATTGCCATGGACCTTTACAATGAGTCTGACTCCATCTTTTCAAAAGGCACCTTACAGGTATTGGAAATCTGTTTTTAAGTCCCTATTAAGATTTATTTTCTCCATGCTGAACAAGCCCAGCTCCCGTAGCCTCTTTTAGAGGTCGTGTTCTCCAGCCCCTTAGCAGTCTCTTGTTCCTTACCAAGAGATGGCATGAGTGCCAAGTGAAGGGCAATAACCGCTTGCTATGACAATGCTGGCTCTGTTTCTGTAAAAGTAGCTCAGGATGCTGTGGACATCCTTTGCTGCCAGGGCACGCTGTGTTGGCTCATGCTTTGCTTGCTGTCTATGTGAGTCCACAAAGCAGAGCTGCTCCCCGGCTGTGCAAGCCCTAGCCTGTGTTATTGCAAGGGTTCTCCTTTCCCAGGTGCAGATTTGTCCTTGTTGAGTATCCTAAAGCATTTGTCATCCCGTTTCTTGAGCTTGTCTAGGTTATGATGATTCCTTTAAAAAATATATGCATCTATGATTTTTTCCTAAACAAAAATAGTCTAATCCTGTCGTTTCATGGGAAAAATCTGTATTTCTGTTTTGTAATAACTTTTGTGTAGAGCGTGATCAAAGATTCACTACTTAGAAAGGCTATGCTTAGAATCATAGAATCATCTAGGTTGGAAGGGACCTTTAAGATCATCGAGTCCAACTGTCAACCTAACACTGCCATAACCACCACTAAACCATGTTCCTAAGCAACACGTCTACCCGTCTTAAATACCTACAGGGATGGTAAATCCACCAATTCCCTGGGCAGCCTGTTCCAATGTTTGACAACTCTTTTGGTGAAGAAATTTTTCCTAATATCTAATCTTAAGTGTCCCCTGGCGCAACTTGAGGCCATTTCCTCTTGTCCTGTCACTTATTACGTGGGAGAAGAAATCAACTCCCACCTCACTATGCTTTTGTACTTTCTTGTGATTGCTGTCTGTGCACATTAGTTCTGGCCAATCTATGAGGAGAATGTTGCAGATACAGGATTATGGAATAGTGAGAGTATGACTGTGCAGTCCAGAGTAACTTGCAAATACTATATGCTATGAATATTACTTCTTGCATAAATTAACAAAATGAAAAATCTCATCATTTCAGTTTTTGGTTTTCTGACTCCTTCCTTTTTCTGATTTATTAGGCAACTTATTTTAAATCATTCAAATGTTCTTCATAATAGAAGAAAAATTTAGTGTTGAGAGCGTCAAGCATATTTTCGTAGCCAGAACTTTGTCAAAAAAAGCTAGTAAAAATCTGCTGTCATAGCAAAATGAAAATCAGAAATTGGAGAAGTGTACAGTTCAAGATGTGGATAGCAGTGCTGAGTTGTTCTGTTACATTCTAGGTGGATGTTAATATAATCTTAAAAGTAATAGTTTTACATTATATCTAGCAAGCACAAGAGGTGGCATGTACAGCCTGTACAAAACACATAATGGAAGTTCATGGAACATTTAATAAAAGTTTTCAGGAAGTGCTAGCATTTTTCATTTTAACCTGTGTGCATTTGGGGGTGTTATTTCAGATTTGTCTATTCAAGAATTTCTTAAACTGTATGGTTTTAAATGGCTAGTTTTAAATTGTGATACTTTGTATTAGGAAGAAATTTTAAATGAAAGTTCATATTTGTTAAGAAAAAAAGAATCTAGGCCTTTTGTACCATAAAGATTATAGGTGAATTTGTAAATTGTAAATAACTAGAAGAACATATTAGTATTTTGTTACTGAAATTTTTATACTTTTTTCCTAGGTGAAAAATCAACTGAAATAATTCATTGGAAACTTTAACTACATTAAAAATACATAGTTTCATTTAGGGGTAACTTTGAGGCAGTCTGTTGATTTGAAAGCTAAGCAAACCCAGAAGTGAATCTTACTGTGTTGTATGGCAGTTCAAATTTTTGCTGTGAAGGTATCCTCTGATTTTTTTCATGTCTGCATTCTATCTGTCTCATACTTACTTCTCTCATCTTCCCCAACGTGGTTTTTTGTAAGTATTCCAAGTTCACTAGTTGAAATGGGACTCTTATGAGACTTCTGTAGGTCAGTATAAGTAACACGTGGGGTTTTTTTCTTCTGTTTGTTGAAGAGGTGGAAGAGGAGAGAAGAAAGGAGAGTGAGGAAGACAAAGAAGAGATGCAAAAAGAAGAGGAGAAACACACAGAGAGAAGTACGTAATGTTAAAACTATTATGCTTCACTGGTGGCACATGTGAGAAACAGAATCATGGAGGTTGGAAGGGACCTTTGGAGATTATCTAGGCCATATGCCCTACTCAAAACCAGGTCAACTAGAGTAGTTTGCTCAGAACCCTGTCCTGACAGGTTTTGAGTGTCTCCACAGATGGAGACTTCACAGCCTTCCAGCGTTGCACTTCCAGTGTTTGACCACCCTCACAGTAAAAAAGTTTTTAAAGTTTGAATGGAATTTCATGTATGTCAATTTGCATCCATTTCTCTCATCGTTGGTACTCACTAAGAGTCTTGTTCTGTCTTTTTCATTCTCCGCTCCTCAGGTAATTTACACACATTATAAAATCTCCTCTAACCGCTTTCTCCAGTTGAATAATGCTAGCTGTCATTTCCTCATAGGACGAATGCTCCAGTCCGTAAAACATCTCAGTGGACCTACAATGAACTCTCTCCAGTATGCTAACATCTTTCTTGTGTTTAGAAGCCCAGAACTGGACACAAGTCTCAAGGTTCAGTCTTGTAGTGCTGATCAGAGGGGAATAATTACCTCCCTTGACCTGCAGGTGATACTCCTCCTCAGGCAGCCAAGGATGTTGTTGGCCTTCTTTGCCAACAGGGCACATTGCTGGCTCATGTTCAACTTGATGTGCATGAAGACCACCAGGGCTTTTTCTGCAAAGCTGTTTTCCAGCCAGTCGTTTCCCAGCCTGTACTAGTACATGGGTTTATTCCTACCCAAGTGTAGGACTTTGCATTTCCTTTTTTTGAACTTCATTAGGTTCCTGTTTGCCTATTTCTCCAGCTTGTCAAGGTGACTCTGAATGGCAGCGTAACCATCTAGTGTAGCAATAATTTCTTCCAGTTTTGTATCATCTGCAAATTGCTGAGGATGCCCTCTATCCCATTATCTAGGTCATTAATGAAGATGTTAGTATTGGTACCAGTATCATCTACTGGTGTATGTTACTAGTGATAAGCTCCAGCTGGACTTTGTGCCACTAATCACAGTTCTTGGAGCCCAACAGTTAAGCCAGTCCATTTATCTAGGCCATATACCATGAGTTTGTCTCTGAGGATGTTTTGGATGTCAAAAGCATTACTAAAGACAAGATGAGCAACATCTGTTGCTCTCCCCTCATCCACCAAGCCAGTCATCTCATCATACAAGGTTATCTGGCTGATAAAGCATGATTTCCCCTTGATAAATCCATTCTGACTATTCCCCATCACCACCTTCTTCATATGTTTAGAGGTGATTTCTAGAATTACTTGCTCTGTCATGTTCCCAGGGATTGAGGTGAGGCTGACCATCCTGTAATTCCCTGCGTCCTTCTTGCCCTTCTTGAAGATTAGAAGAAAGCAGATGTCACTCCTGTCCTCAGGAACCTTATGCTGTTGCCACAGCCTTTCAGAAATGGAGTGGCCTTGCAGTCACCTCAGCCAGCTCCCTCAGCACTTGTGAGTGCATCTCTCTGGCTTGGATGGACTTGTGTGTGTCCAGTTTGTTTAAATGTTAACGCAGTGCTCTACTGACAGCAAGTCTGCCTTTGCTCCAGCCTGTCCCACTGGTCTCAGGGAGCTGGCATTACTGAAGGCAAGTCTTCTCATTAAAGTCTGAGGCAGAGAAGGCATTGAGTGCCTAGGCTTTTTCTGTGTGCTTTGTCACTTGCTTCCCTGCCTCATTCAGCAGGGGGGATGTATTTTCCCTAGTTTTCCTTTTGCTGCTAGTATACTGGTAGAAGCCCTTCTTGTTGCCCTTTGTGTCCCACACCAGATTCAGCTTCAAGTGAGTTTTGGATTTCCTAATCCCGTTCCCACCCGCATAGTGCCTTTACCTTTCTCATAGGTCACCTGTCCCTGGCAGATAGGGGCCTTCACCCCCTGCAGGCACGGAGTCACTTGTTACTAATATATGGTGCTACTGCATGGCCCAGGCTTAGCCAGTTCAGACGTCTCACTGGGCACAGCTCCCAGCCCCATATCTGCTGAGGGCACTGAACAAAATCTGTCATTGTCCTGTACATTTGCAGGCAGAGCGGGAGCTGCTGTTGTGGTGCTTCAGGCCTTTGTCATCATGGGAGTCTCCATTTTCCATCTGGATAAGCTCAGGTTCTGACTATACCTCCTCTGGTACAGCTGGGGGTTGCAGTTTT
This sequence comes from Vanellus vanellus, assembly GCF_965231255.1. Taxonomy (NCBI): domain Eukaryota; kingdom Metazoa; phylum Chordata; class Aves; order Charadriiformes; family Charadriidae; genus Vanellus; species Vanellus vanellus. Next base: position 55,500,569 of record NC_138905.1, read on the forward strand.
TATGGCTGCAGGATCTTGGAGTATATCCAGTCAATCTGTTTCTCGCCATTTCTGATGCTGTGCCATCCCTTGACCTCCTCTCATAGCTCCTTTAACTTGGCAACGCCACAGTCCCACTAGTTTGCACCTTCTGTAGCCAAGAAGCTCATCTTCTTCTGCCATAGCCTCAGTCAGAATGGGATGCCCTAGATAATCCCTGCAGCCAAAGACTTTCAAAACCACGTCTTCCCCCAAAACAGCTGTCTGGGTGGAGGCTCTGACATTACTGGGAGAGTTGTTCGGGTGGTTGCTGGAGACCACACACCACATGGCACATCACCACCATTACTGAGTGTAGGGACCATCCCCCTTCTGTGCACCCTGCTGTGAAAGTCCTGTGTTTGTTAGCTGCTCTCTGGGAGCTGCTCTGGGCCCAGAAGTAATAAAGGTCTCTCCCTAGTACCCGCTGAAAGGGTGTTAGAGATAAGCACAAAGCACCCTTTGATCAAGAACAGCTGATGCAGGTCATTAGAAGCTGATAGAGTTTCCTAAAAGTCACAGCCTCCTTCAAATATTCTTTCCACCAGTACTAAGCACTCTGAAGCTCTTCAAAGAGAATCTAACTGCAATAAAATTAGGTGTAGCATCTGCTTCAGAACAAGTTACCTGAACATTAAATGTGTTCTGTTAAATATGTAAGTAGCTCTTGCATGTTACAAACTACTTGTACAGTTGAGTGGCTAAGCTTTTTCTAGAAGGACTGACTGGGAGCAGGAAAGTGTTTTGTGGAAGATCCTAATAACTTATTGTTACTAGTCTGGGAATAGTGTTCTAACTATTCAGATTTATATTTTTTTATTTTATTTCTACAAGCTTTTCTGATGGATGGAAGAAAGCTGGAGATGTGGCTTCTTTTTTTTTTTTTCTTCATTTTCCACTGTTTACTGTCATTCTAGAAAAAAATTGAAAAACTCAGGCATTTATATTGCTTGCAAATATTCAGCATTCTGCAGATGTTTATGAAGAACCCTGTGGCCCTGTAAAACTTACCTAAAAATGAGTACCTACACTTTCAAAAACTTTTAAAAATAACTTAGATTGTCAGGCAGATTTTAAAATACTACCTTTGAATAATTTTTTAGTATAGTAGTGCATTTTAAGTGCAACTCGCAAAAAAAATCAGAAACTGTCAGAAAATCAGATCAGACTGAAACCATCAGAAATTTAACCATCCAAAAATCAAACTATAAGAAATTTGTAAAGTTAGAAATGTAACTCAGAGTGTATGTAATACGAGTAAAGAAAAAATGGCAGTGGAAAGTAACTCTTTCTTATGCTGGTTCAGTCTCCAGTGAATCTTCATTGATCCTGTCTTTCTGTATCATATTCAGGTTTGGGGTGGAGGGGGTGGTGGCTATGGTCTCTGGTGTTCTGATAGTAGTCAGATACCCACAGTATGCTCTGTAGCTTCCCTTCCTGAAATTTACCTGGGAGTGTTGTTTTATGTGTGGATCTCTAGAGGATACAGTGCCAGGAGCTGGAGGTCTCTCTGGTTCTTCTGTGCTTGATCGCTATGATGAAAATTACTTTTATAATATAGTTTGGAGCTGGTTCTTTTGTTAGATTTTTGCTTTCCTTCTTACTCAAGAAGTAAGAAGAATGTTTGAATGTTTTTTCCGTCAAGGATTGGAGGTGCAGGTTAAAACTTCATGGCGGTGGAAAAAAAGTTCATTGCTGACACAGGCAGAATGTGATGAGTTTTATTTGGCTGGAATCCTCAGAAGAGGATTCCTTTTTAGAAGAGGGGTTTGTTTTGCTTCTTAGAAGCCATGTTTAGTTATAGGATGGTGTTGATAGGAGCAGTAAGAACTGGAGGCAAGTTCTGGAGAAGGGAATGCTGGTACTAGAGCCATTTAGCATTTGGGGCAGTGGTTTGGCAAATCACAGCAGAACTCACTAACAGGACAGCGATGTACGGAGACTAAAGGGATTGTTCTGCTCTGATGTCATCAAACATCTTGTTTTTCCAAAGGCATTCTTACTGATTTAGGATGAAAAAAGCTTAAACTGGGGACAAATGAAACTTGATAATAATCACAGCATTCTGCAGATACTTGTTTTTTCAAAGGTTCCTCACAAGCAGTTGTATCTAATTTTTCCAGGTGAAGTGTCAAGGAGAAAGCGTTCCAAATCTGAGGACATGGACAGTGTTCATTCTAAACGTCGGCGGTACATAGGAGAAGATTATGAAGCAGAACTCCAAGTAAAAATTACAGCCAGAAAGGATGTTGACCAGAAGTTACAAAAGGTAGAATGGAGGTGTAGAGCAAAGATGGCAAACACACCTATCACTTGTCTTACCATCTTTGAATTAGCTGTCCTTTCCCACACACTCCCTGCCCCCCCAAATACTTTCTCTTTTTTGTGGTTGAAAATTGGACGTACTTCAAATAACAAAGGTGGCTTAATTCATATTAAGTCCCATATACCCCTGCTTTTAAGAGGAGACCAAATATAACTTGAAAACTATACTGCAAGAGTTATATTTGAAATGTATTAAATATTTAAACTCTTAAGTCTCATTTGACTATAGATGGAGGATTTTAGCAACGGAGGTATTTCAGTGTGGTAAAGCTTTATATGTGGTGCACTTTATTGTGTGCCTAGCTTTAAAGAAAGTGTGTCTCCAAACAGGAGTGCAATCAGCATAGCATTTTGCAGATTTTTATAGAGCTGTCAATTGCCTGATTGCACCATTGGCATGTAAAGAAACCTATGGCCTTGAAGAAAAAAACCTGTGCCCTTCTTCCATTAGTTAGTTAGCTAGTGCATGTTGTAACTTCATTAATGTAGGATGCAGAAAACTGAACCATGTTTGCTTGTTCATTTTGTTTCCTAAGGAAATTTTTTTCACTGCAATAGGTATAGGAGGGAGAAGAAAATTTAATAAGTGTATCAGGTAAACTTTGCAGAAATCCATTTTTAGCTTTTGTAAGAAAAGCAACACAGGACACTTCTGCTAGGAGAAAATGCATCTCAGAAATAAAGATTTGTTGAATGTCTTTAGTTTCTGTTCTTTGAATGCCAGTGTCCATCTCAAGAACAGAAAAGTAAGGGGGAAAATTAATTTGTCTAAACACAGCACTTGAAAATACCTTCTGTTGTTAATGTTCTTTTTCTATGTAATAAGGTTCTATATACTTATACTGAAATTAAATTAATTTCTTAAATTAATGGCAAAGAAGGACCATTTTTATTTGCCAAAATAGATGTAAAACTTTCCTTAGTTGTGCAACCTCATCCTTATTGATGACTATAGATTTATTTGGTTGACATTGTCATTGTTCAGTTTGTAGTGGGATACTTGTTAAGAATTGAGAATATTTTTATAGATGGTCTCCCAAATTCTGGGATAGCATTATTTATTTATTTTTTTTAAATAATTTTGCAGGTTATCCAGAGACTGTTAGAAGAAAAACTTACTGCTTTACAGTGTGCTGTTTTTGACAAGACTCTGGCAGACTTGAAAACCCGAATAGAGAAAGTAGAATGTAACAAGAGGCATAAAACTGTGCTTACTGAGTTACAGGTGAGTGTTTGTGCGTTGAACATACTAGAGTCAAATTTAAAAATAAGTTCCTCAACATCTAGTAGTAAGTCACTTGTAGTTGTCAGTAGGGAAACCATTTTGACTTCACAAATGGAAGGGGGGGGGGGGGGGGGGGGGGGGAGCAACAAATACTAATGTTGCCTTTGAGTTGTAAGATTCTAATTCCCTACTCACCAAAGAGAAAGCAACAAATTAATCATCAAAAAACTCCAAAGCAAATCTTCCCTCTGGCAAACTGCTTCATTAACTGTTAGTAAATCACTTTTCCTCTCTTCTGTTCCATTTAGAAATTTTTCAAATAAATGTTAACTATGAAAATATGTAGTGCCTCTATGAAGCCAGAAATTTGCTTAAAAACAGAAAAGTGCAGGAAGGAGAGGACAATAGCACTGGACTTTGTAGGATGTTCAAACAAGAAAACACCACATGCTACTTATTCATGTTATTTCCACAGAAACTAAATAATTATATTCCAGCAAGGGAACACATAGCTAGTGCTGAATGCTGCATGCTTTCTTGCATTCTTTATAGAAGTTATGTACACAGTGGTGACATGAGGAACATCACAAAAATCAAAGAAGATTTAGTCACAAATCAAGAAGATTAAGTGACAAGACAATTAAAAGCTTATGTCATAACAAATTCAAAAAATGAGGCCATTTTACTTTTAGCACAAAAAAGTATGGAGTTTGTCAGACCCATTTGTACTACATAAATCTTCCCCCTCACCGCCCCAGACATTTTACATTGACTTTTTGTTAAGTGCTATCTAAGACACTTTCAGTATACTTGTTTGTCAGTGTCTTTAGCCATCAAATACAGCGTCATATTAGTAACGTGATATTAGTAACATCATATAAGGTTGTGAATGTGTTGATATTAACATACTTGGAATTTAAGCTTACGTGGTTTTATTATACAAGGTGCTACAAAAGATCTATACATTGTAAAAGATAACAGAAAATGAAATCTAGGTTTAATTAAAGGCAGACTATAATTGTAGCCTGTCATGTTGCTTTGTAAAAATGTGGAAGAGGTGAGGTTTCTAAATGGACCAGCTTCTTGTAGGTAAGAAGTTCTGGAATCATGAAACTCACTGATTTTTTTTTTAAAAACTTCCATTCTTCTAGTGCTAACCTAGTGTTTTCAGGAGTTCGTAAAAAGAATTTAACTCTTCTTTCTGTGCAAGAGAAGAAAAGCAAAAGTACCTGCTTAGAACAAGTGGCACAGCTACTGCCTCAAAATAAGTCAGCCGTCAGAACTGCAACCTAGATAGGGTGAATTAGGATGTTGTAATGCTGAGGTAATTACAGAAGGAAAGGTCACCAAATGGTATATTCAGGGAAACACAAGATGGACAAGATGTAAAAATGGTGCTTAAGAAGATAATGAACCTGACACCTGAACATCAAATAGAGTAGAACAAAGCTGACAGTAAGGTGTGTCTGGGATGTAGTGTACCAGTGAGAGGGAGAAATAGGATATGGGGGAAGAGTAGATAATACGAAAGGCAAAAATGGGTGCATATTTCAATGTGATTGGTACATAAGGCATTAAAAGAGTGAAATGCTTTCAGTTTCTTTCATTGATGGCAAATGTTGCATGAACCTCTGCAAGATGGATTCTGTTGGTGCAGTTGTGAATAGGAAGGAAAATACTTCAAGTTGTCTCTTAAGATATCTTGATTGTGATGCATGTGTGTCTTTCTGCTGCTTTGAAGTAATATAGTTGTACTGTATTTCAAGGAAGAATAATTTCCCCCGAAATGAAAACAGCCTTTGACTTGGTGTCTTAATTATATATTTTTTTGTTTGTATAATTTCTTTGATGGTTCTTGGGGAGGATATTTATGGGTTTGTTTGTTTTCATCTTCTTCCCATTTAGGCTAAAATTGCTAGATTGACAAAGCGGTTTGGAGCAGCCAGGGAGGACTTGAAGAAAAGACAGGAAGTAAGAACTAGATTTGTTATATTTGTTTTTCTGAATTAGGCTAAACCTGGTGTTGAAAAATAAAGAAATTTTATATGCAGAAAGATGTGACCTGGTTGTTCAGTGGTGTCTTGTTTGGTAAAGGCAGTAATATGGAAGAATAGTCTTTTAGCATGTGTTATGTACTTCTGATTTGTACAGAAGGTTCTTTAGGCATTATTAGTGTGAAAGCACCTTAAACTGCGTGTAAGTAAATCTCATTTACTTCAATATGAAGAGTACAGACTAAATAATGAACTGGGATTCACGATTGATTTTGGGGGTTGAGGGAGGAGAGGAGAGGAATGGGCACAAACAATAGTATTCCTCAGTGTCTAGAATGAATATTTTGGATTAATTGCAGTGAAGAAGTGGCAGCTAAAAGTCCATTAACTTTTTTTTTTTTTTTTTTAAGAATGCACCGAATGCCCCTCTGTCTCCAGGGAAAGCAGCAAGTGACACTGGAAACACAAATAATGCAACATATCGGTAAGCAAACCCCATCGCTGTGACCTTGTTTAAATTTACAATAGGACACTGGAGATATCTAATCTAATGGATAATCCCTGTATTTTGTTGTTGTTTGTTTTTTATTAAAGTGCTCTTCCTTTTCCTTCACTGCTCTTCAGTTGTAAAATTTGTTTTTCTTTCACAAGTCATAAATGGGCAGTATTGAATCCATTCATAGGTCAACTGAGATGAGTGCTGTTTCAGTGGTTAAAAATAATGGATAAAAATGGAAGTTTAATTTCAAGGAAGGGAAAATTCTCATGGTGAAAGGCAAACTTTCTGCAAGCAGTTGAAAATTTACAAATAATGCTGCTTTTTTTTTTTTTTTTGTAGGGGAATATCCAAAGTTAATTTGCATGGGGGTCAGAAAATAAACGTGTTTAGGAAATCTCATTTAAGAGAATAGCTGTAATAAAGGTTTTTTCATCACTGTACTGTTCCCAATTATACCTGATGTGGCTTATTGAGAAATGCTAACTGAAACTTCATTCCATAGAAATGCTGGCACAGTGAGGCAGATGCTGGAATCAAAGAGGAATGTAGGAGAGAGCACACCAGCAACTTTTCAAGCCCCTGTGAATGCAGGTAAGAAACTGCCTATGGACTATAAGCATACTTCATAAAAGTTTTATTGCTTTCCATTAAACAAGTAACTAACTGAACAGAGCAAAACTGGGTTTTATGACTTTTTTTCTGACATCAAAAATCTTTTTTTTTTTTTTTGTTTTTTTTTGGCTCTCTACCACATTCCCAGTTTATATTTGTGTAATATGCATACAAGGGAAGAGAAAAAAATGTGTTGATTTGGCAAACTGGAATATGTGGGTAAATTAGATGCTTCAGCAGACTGCTTGCTGGGTATGGCAGCAAAACTTGCTGTCTCTCAGCTGCTGAGTAGTGGAACACATGACTCAGGCCATTTTTGTGTACTTGATTGTGGGGTGCTGATATCTTCCCCTCTACCTAATGGCTATAGAAGTTGAGTAGGGAACTAAAGGAAGTCATGAGCCCCATTTCTTAAGGGAATCAAGTTGAAAAATTGAATTCCTAGATCAGAGTTTTATAGGGAGCATAGAATCAAAACTACCATTAATGATATTCATTGTAGTCACACCATGCTTCTTTTAAAAGTAGTTTACCTAATATTGAATGCTGAATCTTTTCCACAGAATCATCTCATAGTAGGCATATACAGGCTTTCTGTAGTGTATTGTGCTCCTGATCTTTAGGTTTAATCCTGAAATTTTGTTACATAAAAGCAAGTATCTTCTCTGACACATTAATCCTGGGTTTCAGTAGAACCTTCTGGATACAAGTTCCTACCTATATAAAGCAAGTTAGTCATAACTGCCTTAGTTTTTCTTTTCTTGTGTTTTCTGAAGTACCAGTTGTTCTACCATTTCTGTATTGTGTTTAACTTGCTACATTTCATGTGTTTTCAGCAGTTAAGTCTTGGATGTATCCTAATTTTTTGCAGTTTCTATATAGTTCTTTCAAACAGAAATACAGTATTGACTGTATCTTCATATCTTCAACTAGGCTATTGAATATCAGAGTGTACAACAGAAGAAGAGTACCTATAGCCTTTCTTTGAAAAAAAATTAATCATATACCACATTTTTCATACAATCATAGCATGGTTTGGGCTGGAAGGGACCTTTAAAGATCATCTAGTCCAACCCCCCTGCTGTGGGTCAGGATCTTTCACTAGATCAAGTTACTCAAAGCCCTGTCCAGCCTGACTATGAACACTTGCAATGATAGGGCATTCACAATTTCTCCAGACAACTTGTTCCACTGAGTCACTGCCCTCATCATAAAATCATTTCCATTTGTTGTGTTGGAGTGAAACTTCCCACTTGGTTCAAATACTTAATTTTTTGTTGGGGTTTGTTTGTTTGTTTGTGTTTGTGTAGTGTCAGCTTCCAGTCTTGCTGCTCCTGCAACAATTGTCACCGGACATCCTAAGCCTCAGACTGCAGTGACCGTCACCAGCTCTTTGACAACAACAGTTCTTCCTGCAGCTAACACAGCTACAGTTGTAGGCACTAACCAAGTGCCCAGCGGCAGCACTCAGTCAGTGTCTGTCTCATTGCAGTCTTTGCCTGTAATCTTGCATGTACCTGTTGCAGTGTCATCCCAGCCTCAGCTCCTGCAAGGCCACACAGGGACTCTGGTAACTAACCAACAGTCGGGCAGCGTTGAATTTATATCTGTACAAAGCTCATCTACAGTTGGTAGCCTTACCAAAACTACAGTGTCTTTGGCATCAGCTAACCCAACTAAACCAAATAACAGCCCATCTGTGCCCAGTCCTGGTATTCAAAGGAACTCTCCAGCCAGTGCCGCATCAATAGGCACAACATTGGCAGTTCAGGCTGTTTCTGCTGCACATCCTGTTGCCCAGGCCACAAGGACTTCTTTGCCCACAGTGGGTACTTCAGGACTTTATAATGCTACCAGCAGTCGAGCTCCCCTACAGATGAAGATTCCCCTCTCTGCATTTAGTAGTACAGTTCCTATTGAACCACCCACCATTGCAGCGCCCAGAGTTGGTAAGTTATGCTTGAATGTTGACACTGGGAAAGGAAAATAGTTGTCAAGGGGAAACACAAAACTCCACTCCTAGGGGAATTTGTATATTAGTGTATTTTATTGAGACGTTCCTTCTTGGTTGCCTTTCTGTTGAAATTGTCAAGATCAAAATAATCTCTTGTTGTAGATGTGTTTCAGCCATTGTTGAAAATTGTCTCTCCTTAGAAGGAGCCAGCAGTGTGGCTCTGTAAGCTTTGTTTTATTTAGAACTTGATTTATATCATTCCTAGCATGAAATGAGAAACTCCTGTTCTACTACTAACAACTTGGTACGTTATTTTTAATACAGCCTCTCAAAATAATCTGGCTGCCTTTCTAAGCAAAGACATACTGAAAGGAAAGTACAATCATTAAGTTAATTTTCACAACACTTAAAAGTAAACAAAATGGGGGGGGGGGGGGAAACACAACTGAATACTAACCTAGTTCCAAAGTACATTTATAGGTTTTAATACGAAGTCTCTGAACACAACAAATGTTCAAATACGGTATCTAGATTAGTTATTTTGAAATACTTTCTCTCCATCTTTGGCCATGCCGTGATGATTTTCTGCACTTCTGATTTTATGTACCTTGAAATTTTTTTTCTAAGAGGTCCTCAAGATTTCTAAGTGAGTTGGAATTATAGCAAGTTTCTCATTGGCACAATATAATGCTAAAATGAACTCAGGCAGAGCTTGACATCAGAACTAGTTTTATTTCGTTTTCCCAACTTTAAGTTACCTATGTTAAAATATATCTTCCATAGAGTTGAACAGTTACATGTTTTGTATTGACTTCTAGCTCTAAAGCTGATATAATGAGTTGATAAAAAGATCAAAAGATCATAAAAGATCAGGCACGGTGACCAAAGGAAGAGCCTATGTGTCCAAAAATCTCTCATTTTCTGCACTTCACATAACCTTAGTGTATACCCTAGTAGTTTTCTCACCAGAATAAAAACACTGCTTTGGGCCAGCACAGTTGCTAAGAAGCTGTGGTTAAAATGAAAAGGAATGAGAAAGAAGAAATTTAAGATTTACAACAAATACTCAAGCAACTTCTGCTTAAGTTGCTAGTGTAGGTAGATGTTTGGCTGAGATAATAAAGATACTCAGTCTCCCTGCACAGATCATCTCAGTTATGTATTTTAACTATCTGTTTAACCATCCTTTGTTCAGTCAAATTTTTCTACAAAAATGTTGAGTAATGGTAATTTTTTTCAGTTTAATATCTTGTTAGTTTACATACAAAGGGAGGAGAGGTTGGAGTTATGCTTTGTCCCCAGATAAGTGAAGGAATTGTTAATAAAATATTTTGAATACGCTGTCAGACTTTCAAGGAAGGGAACATGTACTGCTTCTAGTCTGGAAAGTGCTATTTTGCTTTTCTGTACCTTCTGTTCCCTCAGTAATCAAGCTTGAATATTTATAATTGAAAATTAGGGCTAAAAATGTTAAATGTGCCACATGCTGAATGTTTAGTATCAAACAATTTTGAATATTGCCTCCAAATTTGTGTAATGGGTAGCAGTATTTAGTACTGATTAGATACTGCAAATGAACAATTTTTTGACCCTTCAGAAAACCAGACAAGCAGGCCACCAACTGATACTTCGGCAAACAAGCGAACTGCTGAGGGAACAACACAGGTAGGTTGTTGATTATGTTCCTGTATACAATTTTAAAGTTACAATCCACAGGAGAAAAGTTCTTTACCTTTTGCTCATAACGAAATGATTGTAGTATCTTTTTTGTGCCATCCTTTCTAGTTTCTGTCCATTTGTATTTTTCTTCTTCTTCTGATCCAGTGTATTACTTGGAGCGTGAGCTTCTGATAATCTTTTCAGAAGTTTTCTGATGGGTTTTATGTAAATAGATGAGTTAGTAATTCAGGTGCACACTAAAAACTTGTCTGATACAGCAGAGCTAACATACAAAAGAAAACCCTGCCCAGTTTTCATCTGAAGGGCTTGAACTTAAAGCTACAAATATTTTGTAAAATTGTTGCAGTGCTCTCATTTCCACACTAATCCAGAAGTTAATAAGAATTGGGGTTCTAATACTTCATCGCCATATGTCATAGAGGAAAAAAAAAGGAAAATAAACTGTCTTCAGGAACAACTACTTCATGATAAACTTGCAGTACTTCTGGATTCCTCATCTAAGATTTGTTGACATCTCTTTGTAATTTAAAGGTTGACATTAAGCTATTTAAAACTATTCATAATTAATTTTATTATTTCTGCATACAGATATTTCACAAAGCACCTCATAGTTACATTGCTGTTAACTGGAAGTTGTATTCTTAAGGAGTATAAAATTAACTTCTAGCCAAAATTCCCACATTTAGTAGCATTTCAAGGTACAGTTAAATCTGAATTGGGTTTCAAAGCAAGAAGAAAATATACTGGACAAGATTCTTATTTTCACCTGTCACAGAAATAGTCTGGCAAAGATAACCAGTATTATAAGAGCATAAACTGTGCTTCACTCTACCTTTTTATTCAGGCTTTTCATAAAGAATGGTTGTTTGGAACTTCATTTTTCAAAGATACCTGTGGATTATAGCTATTAAAACATTTGTCAGTACTTGATATGTAGAAAATTCAGTACCAGAATGGATGACAGATACACGGTTTTAACACTTAATTTTCAGTATAAGCTGTATATTTTGGCATTTTTCTTCAGTAGAGCCTGAAACCCGGAAAAGATGTTGGAAAAACGGATTGTGTGATAGTGGTATTTAACAGTGGAAGGTGAGCAAGGAGGGAAGAAGTAAGACACATGATGCTTTCCGGTTTTCAGTCTTCTGTTATAGTGTATGTTTCTAGGTTTGCTTTCAGCCAAATCAGTTAAAGCATGTGTAATGCCATGGTTAATAAAGAAGAACCTGATGCATTTTAATTGGCTAGTGAGGTATGGAATTGACATGCCATATCATTTGAAAAATCCAGTTAATGCCACCTGCTTTTTGTTATGTAAAATCCAAAATATTATGTATTACTCCGCACTTCACAGCTCTCAGAACAAAAAGTAGTTCGCTGTGTGCCGTATACCTGTGGCATATTTGATGGTACAACTTTGATCAATTGTTTCGAAAAGCAGTTGAAACAGGAAGAGACTTCATCAGAAAATAAAGAAGCGGTAGAAGCACAGACGAATTTTAACTTCCCCGAGGATGTCCTCTTTGGTTTGGAGGAAGAGGAAGAGGATGCTAAGAGCATCAAAAACACCCACAAGCAGACTGGCTGGGCAGCTAACCTATTAAAACAATGGCTGGCCAAAAATGGCAAGGATCCTAGCTTTGAATTGGTCCCAGTAAGTGAACTCAATGATATCTTGAGAGAGTTTTATTACACAGTAAGGAATCATGATGGAAATACCTACAGTGTGGCAAGCTACAAGTCAATGCGTGCTGGCTTAAACCGGCATCTCAAAATGCCACCTTATAATCGTCAGATTTGCTTAATGAAGGACAAAGAGTTTGCTAGTGCAAACATGGTATTTGTGAGCGTGCTGAAGATGCTGCGCATGCAGGGGAAGGATGAGACTCACCACCATCCTCCTATAGCCGCCGAGGACTTGCGTAAAATTAAACAATCTGGCGTGCTGGGATTGCACAGTCCACTGGCACTCGTCAACAAGGTGTGGTTTGATTTGCAGTTGCATTTTGCCAAACGAGGGAGGGAAATTTTAAGAGATCTGGCTCCAGATGCTTTTGTTGTTGAGAAGGACAAGAACGGGCGTCGATATGCTATGTTTAGGTATCCTGGCAAAGGAAAAAATGGAGAAGATCCTCATAAAATGGGTAAAATGTATGACATGCCAGGGGACCCAAACTGTCCTGTTTTTTCCTTGGAGCTTTATTTGTCTAAGTTGCCTCCAGAGCCCCCTGCCTTTTACCTGCATCCTTTAAAGCTAACGTCAGAGCAAATGCAAGAACAGCCTGTCTGGTACAAAAGAGAACCGATGGGTGTGAACTACTTAGGTACCATGATGCCCAGGATAAGTGTGGCAGCCAGGCTGTCTCAACGATATACCAATCATTCTCTCCGAACTACCACCATCCAGCTACTGTGTGAAGCAGGACTGGGGCCTAGAGAAATAATGGCAGTGACAGGCCATCGCTCCGAGTCTGCTATTAGACACTACTGGGGAGCTGCAGAAGTTCGCTACAGGGCTTGGTCAGATATAATGGAGAATAACTCCCCCAATTACCTATATAGCAAGATCCCAAATGAAGTGATAAAAGAATCGCTATCCGGTGCCTCCACCTCTTCTGTAAACCATGTTGTTCTAGAACAAAGCAAAGTTTTATTCCCTAAGAAATCTGTGGTGCCACCTGACACCAATTCTGTGACTTTAGTCCCTGAGGGACACCTGGCTCTGAATTCCAAAAGCCCTGTCTTGTTGAACCACAGTTCTTCCAAGGCGTTTCTCCCCAAGAGTATGGCCAGTGGGAACCTAACTGCCAGTCCCCTTCAAGGCTGTTGTAATGAACCTGTCTTTATAAAGCGTGTGATAAAACGAGAACCAATGACTTGATGCTTCTGTAATGGAACTGATTTCAAATGAATTGCTAAAATGAAAAAATTATCAGATTTGTTTTTTCACTTGGTCTCCTAACAAAGTTTCTTATGGTCTAGTTCAGCAAGAAGTATCCTGTTCACACTCCTGAAGTGAGCTATGGAACGGAAACAGAGCAGGGCTTGGAGTTTGTATGACTTTCTGTGGCAGCTGGGACTCTAAGTGCTGAGCAGAGCTATTTTAAAAAACGAAAGGGAGATATTGATTTCCACTTAGCTGAAGAGCTAGGCTTTCTTCACTAAGTGCATGGCTTTTATATTTTGTGAAGAGTGTATTTATTATACCATTTTGTGCCTGCTGGCACTAATGTAGCATCTTACAAATCAAATACTTGATTACTGAAGAGCATGGAGAAAGTAGAAGCTGAATGACATAGACACAGATACACTACAAATATATACATATGCATGAAAACACCTGGAATTGCTTGACCACTGTCACCCTCTCTGTTCAAATATCAGACCTACCAGAGGATTGTGCCTTTTTTTTTTTTTGTAATTCTTCTGAATTGATTATTTTTGTGAGCTACAGATTTGTATTGCAGGTCTTTCCTTTTCTGAATTAATATTTCTGGCTAAGACTTCAGTCATTCTGTTCTCCAAAGGCACTATTTGATACAAATTATATTAAAATTGGAATCTCTTCAGTTGTGCATGAAATGGGGAAAATGTTCTCAAAAGAGCTGAGAACAGGTTTGTTACTTAAAAGGCAAGTAATTAGAGTTGAAGTGTTGTCTCTGTATGTGCTTATCTCGTGAGAGGTTTTTCTGTCTTTCCTCTCACCTACCCTTTCCATTACATTTCACGTTGTCTTTGCATTGAAGTCAGTATAGTCTCTGTCAGTATAGTATGATTCACAAGAAGCACGTCCTGTTCTTCCCCACTGGACCCTAACCAAGTGTTATTTTTGGGTTTAATTTCTTTAGATTGGTTCATTATAGTAAACTGCTCCTATCATTACATTTTCCATAGGAGATTTTTTCAGGTTAGAAAGCCTCAGGATAGTGGATGTGAATTTTGTCAGAGAAATGAAATTGTAGTTAAAAGGCTGTTTAATGAAGAAAAATTACAAATTAGGAGGGCTAGTCATAATTCATTTTTAGTGAATCACACTTGAGAATCTAACTCATGGTTTGTCTCTGCTATTCTATGCCATGATTTCCACCAGAGATTCTGACAGAGAGATCTTCCTGTAAATAAAAATAGGTAAACTGGTCATCAGATCACAAATTATGGTAGGTCCACTTTGGAAGAAGGAACAGTGTAGCATTTAAAACTGTTTTCCATTATATTAACTGAATAAAATAAAAATGGCTTCATTCTTTTGAAATGTGTGTATATATGTGTGTACACACACGCACAAACACAGTTTATCACACTAACGACTTCACTGGAAGTGTTTGTTGCTCAACAGTGGACAAAACAGAGGAAAAATCCCAGCTGAAATAACAAATTGACCATGATAAACTCTTAATTCTGTGGAGAACTTCCTTGGTGGGAAAGGCTTTCAAATATTGAATGAGAATTATCACTTTGTTATAGTCTGAACAGAGGACTTGATGCCTGAACCTTGGAGTTTTTATGTTGGCTGATAGTGTTTACCTTTGTGGCCTTGGGTAGGTTATTCATACACTTCAGAGATTTGATGCAGTAAGAAAGACCAGCATAGTGTTTCATTTTCTGATGGATCATGTTAAAGATTAAAAGGTTTTGAAATTGCTATATTCATCTTACGTATTGTATTTACAGTCACTTTTATTTGCTGTTATAATGATTGAGCTAGTTGATATAATTGTTAATATAAAAATTAATTCTGCACAATCCTGCACTTCCTTAGTTGCCACATCAACTTACAACATCAATGACTAGAGGAAGGAAATCATGATCCAGGACTTTAATTTTGTCAAGCGTAGAGTAAATCAAATGGAAATGGTAGAGAAAGTAATCCTTTCTCATGGCTAGAAAGAAGAAAAATAGAAAAAACTAAGCGCAAACAGTTCTCAAAATGTAGAACTGTGCAGTAAGTTATTCTAGGATATTTTAGAGTAACATAGACTTCTAAATTTTAGGGATTCATAGAATTCATAATTCAGCCAGACTGGCAAAATTAATTTTTTGTATGAAGAGATTTAGTCTAAACTTTCACCAAGATGTGTATGTATTATTTTTTTCAAAAAAAAAAATATTCCTGACTGTCTCAGGTAGTTGTTTGTTCCGGCATACTGGCATTGAACAATCCTGCAGAAACAAAAGTATGTTGCCAGGAGATGGTTCTGATTTGTTCCCTCTTGCTGCATACTGTGGTCATACTGACCACATGCCCTGCTCTGGTCCTAATTACATCTAGGTAACTTACTGTAGCAGCATATTGCTGGTTGTTTCATTACTTAACATGAATCTAGTTGGTGATACAAAGTGAAAAAGGGACTCTTTTGGCCAATCTGGGAGTGTCTGATTCCTTTTAATTATGATTTGGCTTCTAACTTGACTTCCATTCTGTTGGCTCATAATTGGATATTTTTTGGCTTCTCATTCATTAAATTCTAATTCTGTTGGCACCAACTATACAATGTCCTCTTACTACCTTCAGTTTGAACCTGATACTTCAAAGCTACTGGCTGCAAGTACTATGAGCTTTTTATTTTTGAATGGGAGAATTTTTATTTTTTTTTTTTTAAATGAGAAGAAGCATTCCTGGTTTGGGGGTGGAAGTATTATTGCTTCACAGGAACTGGAGTCAGTGTTCACTAAGCTTTCTGCTAATATTTGGATTAATTCTAATAATACTAATTCATATTTCTAACCTTTCAGAAAAATCTTTCTCCTGTTCCCCCTCCCACCCAAAGGGTTAAATGAATCTTTTCTACATGTATTTCCTTTCTAGAAAAGCTGAAGTAGGCAAACAGAATGGGTGTTTTCCTGCTTTTGTAAAGAGAACTTTGGCTATGTGTACAGTAATGTGGGCAGCAGGGGGTCTTGTTGGTTTTTTTAAACTGTGAGATAAAATTTCAAGTCAATCCTGTTCATTACAGTACAGGTTATGCTGTGTCAACATCGTGAATTCTATCAAAGTGCATGTGAATTGGACTCTTCAGTGGCAGTATCAGCAGAGAACCTCAAACAGCAGGATAACTGAGGGTTTTTTTTTTTTCCTTTCCATTATATTTTCATTATAGGTGAAGCATGTTGGTGAACCAACAGTTAAGTACAGTTTGTCTAAACTTAAATTTAGACTTTAGCTCTAAAGTTAATACATGATCGTTAATCATAATTTAAAATTCACTTAAAAAAACTTAATATAACAAATGTACTTTGAAAGAAATGTATCATTTGTCACTCCTGAATTTTCTAATTAGAATTTTCCCTAAAATAAGAATATTTCATTTCAGTTGCAAAAAAACAGCACGTAGCCATAACCAAGTCAACCAAACTAACTTTTTACATAATAGCTGCTGTGTCATTAAGTACAGTTTCCCTTGATGGAGATGACTCTGAAAACAGTGAGGAATGACTGGAACCTTATATAATACATCCATATATTTAGTTTTGCATCTCATTTTCATAATGAAGCTTTAGTACTGGTGCTGTGAATCTAGAACTTGTGTTTTCTGTGCCTTTTCCTGGTAAGTTTGGAAATCTCTGCTGTTACTTCAAGGAGTACCCTAATTACTTTTTATTTTTATTAAGTTGGCACAGTGTCTTACAGTATGTTAATTTTTTTATTCTTTTATTGCTATTTAAGTAATTTATCCCCACTGTAAGGTACTGTGATCTATGCTGTGGGAAAGCTAGAAGGTAAATATTCTTCACTATATGCAGTTTCTCTGTGCCCCCTGAAGAGTTCCATTGTGCATAGTGTCAAATACTTCAAGGCATTGGAAGGATGCTTTGAAATGTAATGTGTTCTTGACTTTGTTTTTAGTCTGGTACATCTCTTTTTGGTTGTCCTGAACTGTACAGCTTCTTGTTAGTTGCATACTGTTTAGGTCAGTATAGTCAAAGTTTTCATTACGCAGCTTGGAACTATGATTTTGCTGTATGACTGCTGCTCCTTTTTCAGCCTCCTTCTGCTCCTTGCTCCAAAAGGAATGGCCACAGGGATGTGGGAGGGGGCATCTTACTATGTTCATGTTAGTCTCTCAACTTCCATTTTTCCCTGCATACACAGAAATTTAAGGTTTCTTATTCAGTCCTAGTCATTTTACCAACAGCTGATCCAGTGCCTCAGGTCCTAGAATTGCATTTCTGAAGACATGACAAGCACTTTTAATGTATCGAGTAAATATTGTTGTTATGAAGGCAAAGGCATTTTTAATTATATACCAAATGTTCAGAATGGTTTTTAAGTATTTTATTATGAATCCCAGTTATAGATACAGGATTTATATATATTATATATAATATATAAATATAGCTATGGTATACTGAGGGAATCTATGAAAGCAGTTTTTATTACGTTGTGACATAAAATAATAGTGAAAAAATTTGAATGGGGTTGGATGTGTTAAAAATGGCTGGCATAAAGTCAGTCTGTTCAAGAATGATTATGTTATGCTTATTAAAACACCAGGTCAGGTGGATAGTCTTTTCTTCCCTGTTCCTCACTGCAGGTGCACCTTATCCTCTTACAGAGTAAATCTTTTTTCAGTCTAAATTTCATCTGTGCGTTTCACCATTTCAGCTAATACTGGGGTTTTGGGGGTTTGTTTGTTTTTTTTTTTGTTTTTTTTTTTTTAATCCACCAGTGTCCTACCCATTTCCCATTGTTTCTGACATGCCTTGATTTGTTTGGTTGAACTACGGTTTAATTTAAGCTATTTTGCTGACTGTGGGAAATTCATCTGGTAAAATGTTAATGAAGTACATTTGTAACTCCTATCCCTTTATTTTGCAATGTGTAACAAACTTTGTGAATGTCTATTGGGAAACAATGTGAACAAAGTGGATATGTCAGCTTACGATTTATAAGCAGCTCTTAAGTCTATATTGTTGAAGGATTATTGATGAATATGTTTCTTTGCATTTCATGGTTTTGTCACTGAAAATAAACGTGCATAATTATATATGTAAACCAGGATATTTGATTTTTGTCTCTGACCCTGGGGTTATGTTTGTGCTGTTTAAAATGCAACTAGCTCTCATCTGTGAGGTGGAACCTTTACCTGAGACTAATTAAAAATCTAAATGATAAAGATGTTAATAGGAGGACAGTTTAAAAGTCATATGTGAATGGATTCACTCGAATTTTGTCCCTTACAACAGCCGCTCAATTCAGCTACCTGACATCCTGGTGGGAATTTCTCAGATAATTATTTTAATTCATTTTTTTAAGTGGTTTGTCTTTCCCTGAGACCATATCAGTGTTACCTAAACCACCCTCCGTTACCGAGAACAGCTTTCAATAAGTAAATATACTTGTGTTTTGTAGGCTCCAATTTGTCATTATGGGAAAAAAAAAATTAGAGGAATATTAAAACAATCTGATTGTCTTATAACACCAGACATGGATAATAGCTTTTAAAGGCTGCATTAAACTAATCTGAAATGTATTGTAAATAAAATCTGTTTACTGATTAATAAGATGGTCTTCCATCATCCAAGATGGCCATCCCACATAATACTGTTGGGAAACTCTCAGTGAGCTCTGGGGAAACAAGGTAGATGTTTCACCTTAAAAGAGTAAGAACCAGTAAAAAGACGTGTGTGTGCGCATGTATGTTTTTATTATATACCCTTTTAATTTTTTGATTAAGGAAAAACAAAATCACAGCAGTGGAGAAATACTTTAAGCATTGTGTCAAGTCTTCCTTTATGGCTTTTAGTTGGAATTATGATTGCTAGTGCCTAAAAACAGCATTTCTGGCAACCAATTTCTCACACAGCCTTGCTTGATTTATGATTCTTATTAACAGGGGTAGCAGAACCAATGTCTACTCTTTGCACCAGAGAAATGAGAGGGTATATAATACATAGGGGTTACTAAGACTGGTTATTCATTTTTTTTCCATGTTTGCATTGTTCTTGTTCTGTAGGACGTGTTGCACAGAACCAATTAAGAGTAAGGGGAACACAGCAATCTTGTAAATGCAATACATAAAATGTTTGTTCATAGTGTTTGATTATTACACAGGCATGCAACCACACACTATCAAAACATGTATTGCAGCCCTGTGAAATTTTTTGTGCAAACTGTTATCCCAGTAAAATGATGACATTGTTGCATTATAATTTTCATTTTTATCTTGGTAAGAGATTACAAATAGATTTGGTACCTGGTCAAATAAATTTTCATACCAGCTTTGCAAGGCTGGAATAATTACTTCAATTTTGTGGGAGTTACTGCTTTGGAAAAAATAACTGTTAAGGAGTTATAAGTCCGACATTGAAGGAGTTAGTGACTGAAATATGTTCAAAAATGTATTAAACAAAATAATTTCCAGCTGCTTAGACTTGTGTTTGAAATCTGTAGTTTTGTATATGGATGACTAAAAACGTAATATGGGTGTTATAATTATGCATACAGACACAGTATCACCACGCTCCCCAGACACACCCCGTTCCCAGAACATATTTTTAGCATCACTACCCATCATTTAAGATTGATTTTGCTATTATATAACGCCTTGGTGCGTCATGTATGATTGTGGTGGTGGGATGCTTCATGGATTGTCTGTTTTACAGCCCCCAGTATTTTTTCTGTTTTGTTACTGTAGAAACGGTTACTAATAAAACTGTCTGCGCTGTGTCAGTGTGCCACATGTAATCTTCAGAATTTTGATCTTGGATACCCTGGAATTAATTTTTATTTTGCACTGTATTTTTTTGTTGTTGCATTTTTTCCTTCATTTTTCACTTTTACATACTAAAATGTTCCTTTATGAAAAGCAGGTGGCATTACAATGAATAGCATTGTTATCTCTATGTGATGAACTGAACCGTGGCGTTATATAATATCAAAATCTTTTCTAAATCATACATATTATATCATACATATTATATGAGAACAGAGAAATGCATCTTCAGAACTTTCTTCAAATTACCAACGTTTACCTTTTGATTTTTCATGTGGTATAATACATGTGCATGTTGGTGTGTGTATGTATGCTGTTATATAAACTGATGTAAGAGGTGACATTTGCTGTTCAATTTGAGTTTGAGAGATTTCTTTCCCGGTTTTCTTCAGTAGTTTGCCATTGACGTATGTATGCTCTGATGTTCTAACTACTTCTTTCTGTGTTAAATTTCCCAATTGTGGTTATGGTGGGAGATTTTCTCAACATCATATCTACCATATGTGCTTTGGCATTTAAATTCAGACTCCTTCCTTGTATTTCTTTTTCTCATGGAATTGTAATAGCTTTTTTCTACACACACACGCGCCCCACACCCCTTTTTTCTTTTTCTTTCTTTTCAAAATTACAAATGATGAATCGACCTAATTTGCAGCAGTGCTGATCTGAAAAAGTTTGCTGGATAGCAAAGCTAAGGTGATACTCTTTCTCCTACTACAGTGTATTTTACAACAGCATGAAATGGTCTTAGCGTGTGGAAAAATATAAAACGATAGCAGCCTGTCTCGATGTCCCTGCTTTTCCAGAGGCAGGTGGGGAAACTGCTTCAGAATCACTTTAACACCAGAGACAGTCCTTCATTTTATTGTGAGGCTGATTCCTTTCTGTTTTCCTTTTATTAATTTACTGTTGACTAGTGTGTACATTAATTATTGGATACTGCAGTCAGTGGCATACTGGGATATAATGACAGTCTTCCAAAAGAAGGAAGAAAGTTCTTAATTGTAAAGCACTTCCATTGGTTTTATTGCAAATTGTAATTGTGACTTCAGATTCAGGTGACCCTGTTCACTGTGTTTATGCGTTTTCAACATGTTCCAGGATTTTTAGTACTTCTAGGAACTCTTTGTCTATTGCACTTCCTTTTTAAATTTCTATAATATCCATATGGCATTGGTTCTAGAAAGTCACTGTACAGTTAGTTCTCTTCTTCCTTAAGGAAAACTGTATGATTGTTGCTTTTTTCTAGCACTTCTCCCCATAAGTATAGTATATCTTGTTTGTCAGTACATCAATTACTCAGTACTTTGTTAAAAATACTTTTCTGGTTGGGATTGGAAGAAAGCAGATGTTATGTTGTCATAGCATATGCAGTGGAAAATGCATGAAATTCTGACTACAGGTCATTTTTACCAATCCTTTGTAGAAAATCCTGAATCGAAGTGTAATTACTGTAAGATGAATAGAGATTTCATGTAAGAAACTAAAACAAAGTGTTTCCTAGTAGTTTTCATGGTAAAAAAAAAATAATCTGAAAATTCTCCAATTTCTTTTTTTTTTTACAGAAGAATCAGTACTCTAGATCAGATTCTTTTGCTGAAAAGTGAATAGTTGCATTCATTTTATACACTTCATTATTTTATCTTCCATATGCACTATAAAGTAGTTTATGCTTAACTGATTAAGTGATGTTTAGAGGAGGCTATGACAGCCTCTGTTTCAGAGCTTACCAGGTTTCACTCAGATATTTGAAAGGGATGAGGATTTACTCTTTTGGTTTTGCCCCTCTTTTAGGGTCTGTCAGTTGCTGCTTTCACAAGTTACGTGCTTGATACTGAAATACTTCTCCTTCACACTTGACAAGTTAGATGCTTGCCTGGGGCATTTGGCATGCAGACAGAGCCCAGGGAGAGTTATATGTTGGTAAATACAGTAGGTGTGGACATGACTTTGCAAACTGAAACAGCTGGGATAGAAGACATGCAATTTGACAAGATTTTCTTTAAAGAACACACTTTTCAAATCAGATCAAGACTGTAAATGTGAAGTGCCTACTCCTTGGCTGGGTGTTTCAGGAAAAGCGCGCAACACTGAATGAGAATAGTGGAGTAGCATTACAGTACGCTCACACCATCCTTCTGTAATTGTGGTGGTGCGTGCTCAGCTGCTGCTTGGCTTCTCATTCTGTTTTCCCCTGCTGCCTTTTTCCTCCTTCTGCTGCCATTTTTCTCCTTTGTTTCTGCACTTAACATACCTTGCAGTCCTCTTCCCCCACTTCACCATAGTATTTTGCCTTTCAGCTCCAAGTTGTCTGCATCTTCTGGGCTGGATCTACATTAGACTTAAGTATAAAGTGTTCAGTTACAGGACGCATTGTTTTTATTTGAAACATCTTAATTGCAAATGGAAGTTCACCAACAAGATGAAAAACAGAGGTGACTATATTAAAATTAGGAAGTCAGGAAAAGATGAAACTTTGTATTTTTCTTGCTCTCTTCCTAAAAGGTTGGGTGTTTTTTTTTCGCATTTACCTTTAACACTGACATTTCAGAGTAGGATTTGTTAGGCTTAATTTTTAATCTAATTTTTTTGTTGCATTGTTTTGTGTTAACATTATTACACTGCTGGCTGCTATATGAAAGCAGAGAAAGATTTGAACTAAGGCAGCTCAGATACAGTTGTAGTTAACTGGATGGTTCAGTTTGTGATGTTGCTACTTCCAGGTTGTACAAAGTTACCTCATCGGCTATGGATAAAACAGGTCCAAAATGGCAGTGTGAATGACAGTATTTTGGAGGATTTCCACTTACTTGGAGATTAAAGGCATATACATTAAGATAAGTGAGCTGTTAAGAAGGATGGAAAAGGGAGTTTGGTAGTTTACGTTTCCTTTAAATCTCAACATAAACTTTTTTCCTGTTTGATAAGTAGATACTACCCAGATGCTGTTGTAAACAATCAGATTTATATGCCACTTCTGGTCTGTTTGGAGACTGATGCTCTCGTTCTGACAAATGATGAAACAGTGGTTTGGGGGTTGTAATTTTGCTTGCTTTGTTGTTTGTGTTTGGGGTTTGTTTTTTTTTGTAACTGTGATCTTTAAATGGATAGAGATCACTTCGTATTACTGTGATTATTTTGCTTCTGTTCCAGTTTATTTGATATTTTAAGGCCACCGAATCTTCTGTTACTCAGACTTGCTAGGGAATATGTGAACTAAAGCACCAGGCATGTTTTGGGTTCTCATTAAATGGTTTTGATTATTTCACTAGTGTGACTGTGCTGATGAAAAGGTGTTATGACTGTATCAAATACATCTGTGCTCTTCTGCAGAGATCAGCTGAAGCAGGTTCGGGTTCTTGGCTTCCTGTGTTTGGAGAAAGCTGAAAACTGATAGCAGACCAGAATGCCTTGACTTTGCTTTTCTGCATTACCAGTTTCTGCCCAAATGCTTGTTGAAATCTAATATTAGGAGCTGAAAGACTAGTGTGAAGGTGGTTCATACATGACTGAAAGTCCAATGTCAGGCTTCCCTTTGCAAGCCTTTGTCAGGCTTCCCTGCAAGTCTTCTTAAGCTGGTTTCTAATTCCCTCAAACATAGGTCTGTTGTAAACTGGAATTTTCAAAAGTCCTTATAGCAACAGTAATTTCCCTGAGCGACTTTGTGAATTAAATATTCATGATACTCAAAAAGGGGTGGGTTTATTTTCTTGATTGGTCGGGCATAGGATTTTTTGAAAACCATTTATTACTTGCTCTTGGCAGTGATGATTCCGAATGGTTCCATTTGTATGTCTTAACCATTCAGGTGGTAAGTGACGACACTCCTACACCATACCGCCCTAGCTAGGAAACGCAATGTGCAGCATTTTCAGTTTTGGGTTTCCTTAAAATTTTCCTGCACCGCTAAATTTCATTCAAGGGAGGTGCACGGTTGGTGAACTAGGGGAATCCAGTTGGGGAGGCTGGGGAGCCAGGACTTCAGGGTGTGCCGTGTGTGGAGTACAACATCTTTTGGAGTAGCTGGAGTGTGTGCCCTGGAACCGGGACTGGGGGATGTACCACAGAGCACCACTCAAAACACTGCCCTGCAGATGTGCAACTTGTAGTGTGGGTTGTGGAAAGAACCTAACTGCTTATGGATAGTTCGTGTTGAGGAGATTGCTACCAGGGTTGTTTAGTAGAAAGCCTTGAATAGTGTGGCTAACTACATGCACTTCTCAGGAGGAAAGACCTTCTTGTATGGGACCTTGTCAGTTGATTGGATTTATCATTTAATAGTTGCCTGTTTAACTAACTCAAGATTTTGGCCTTTGAGACGCACCAAAATAAAAAATGCATGCAATGACACCTGCTGACTTGGAAATTCAAAGAACTTTCTTAACTGGCATGGTTAAGTAGGGCTTCAAAACAGGATTTAGATTTCTTTGCAGAGGAGAAAATGAAAGGAAATTACTTCAGACTACTGTATTTTATTGAGGGAGAGAAATTAATAGCTTAGTGTTACTTTTTTTTTTTTTTTTTCCTTCTCCAGTTCCTTGTAAATCTCCCCCTCCATTTTTCAATCTGCTCTCTCCTGGCAGAGAGTGCCATAGTTGAAAATACACATTGTTGGCTCGGGAGATTATCAAGTTGGAATGAAATTCCTCTTGACTTCGTGCTAATCAAGTAATCATTGATTATTTGAATGTGCCTTTTATCTTAAGCTTCAAGTGGGTGAATCAGCTCATCATACTAAGAAAACTGACGCTGGAAAGTCTTTGAAATAAAAATCACTCAACAGAAGAATGCCATGGTTAATAAACGTGAGGGATGTTTCTCTGCAGAGCAAAGATAAAATCCCTATAGAGGTCTCTTCTATCACCTGTGCACATAAGTAGCTAGATATTGCTTACTCAAATTGTGTGTCGTGTAGGTTATTAGCAGAATTTCATCAGTGGCAGCATTAGAATTTAAGGCAAGAAGAAATGAGGTTATAATAATGCATAATGAAGAGATCAGTCATGTCAGGCACTCCAAATTCAGTGACCAATTATTTGGACACAGCTTTTGTTTACATTTAGTAATCCTATGATACCTCTTTTTCCTCTCCTCAAAGCCTTGCCTGTGTGAAAATTTTCTTTAGGACCTCCTTAAAGGCCTAGTTTTACCCAAATGAAAGGTCATAGAGCAGATAATCTCGATGCTTAGGCTTTTTGCATCTGTCCCCATCTGACTACACAGAAAAAATCTCTAATCTCCCTAGGACTTATCATGTTGGCATTTGTACAGGCCATGTGGGACTGATAACTTATGCTTTTTTCCCGTGTTAATTGTTCAGAGATTTTGATAATTATCTTGCTTTCCTAACCGTTTCTCTGTCCTAAGGAACCTGGTTTACTCTAATCCATAAATCAGTAGCAGTGCAGTCCAACAATAGATGATCATCTCTTCTACAAAATCAAAAAAAACCTAATTTTTGCAGCAAGTTTAAGGAACTAGAAATAAACATAATTCAAGGTATTTTTTTTCTACAAAGTATATTTAAAAACACAGAAATATATAGTATGTCCTTCAGTATTTTTTTCATCACCTAAAGGAAAATGTTGGTGGTGGTCCCTCCAGTCTGAACAGCCAAAGGACAGCAATTGATCCAGAAGATAAATCTTGTTTGATGGTCCTCTAGGGTTTTTTATAACATTTAGCCTTCACAATAGCTTAAAAGATCCCATTATCTTCTCTAAAGAGATGGTTACAAATGGCTTCATATTTAGAGTAACAGTGCTAGAATTTGTGGTAATGAATAAAAATACAGTAATGAAATTACTTTTAAAAGCTGGATACACTTAGTGTTTTCTGATGGCTTTTGATGACGTATTTTATAAGCGTTACAGGTTCCAGTGTAGCTTTCCCTTTTTCTTACTGTGAAGTTAATTTCTTCATAGGCACATAGGCTGAGCTGTCTCTAAATAAGTAATACATTGTCCTGGTGATTGTTCTGTTAAAAGGTTATACTACTATAGAGGAAAGCACAGATTACGACTGGATTAAAATACTGAGAGTCATAATTGAAAGATACTCTATAACACCAAATTGTTATTTATTTACCTGTAAAATAACAATATGCTACTGGTCATAAGGTTTTTTTTTTTACTCCTTACAAAGCTAAAATACTTCAATATTTGATACCACACTACAGTCATTTGGTTATTGCCAGTTTTTCAAGTCCTGGGAAACTTGTCTGAAACTTCTTCCTCCTGCTCATTTCATCAGTTCCTTTCTAATAAGTGCATCAATTCTGAGACCTCTCCTTCTCAATGTTTAATTTGTATCCCTTTTCCACCTGTGTTCCCTGGATTTGCTTTTGCAAAATGAAGGAGTTTTGTCTTTCAGAGCGGGAAGGTCACAGGAAGCGATTCAGGAGGTGTCATTGATCTCACACTGGATGAAGAGGATGATGGCTCTTCTCAAGGTAGGTGAAAAAGATTTTTGCTAGCTGCAGGGTAATTGGGCTACAAGTATTGTTTCATCCCTTGAATGACAGGTCTCTAAATGCATGCCTCTGGGCTGCATTCTGATGTTCAGCCACCAAGAAGTTTTGATTCCTCTAGACAACCTCAGTAGCTACCTCTCTAGCTAGTGCGTTCAAGTTCTACATGTACATTCTCAATATTTTGACTTGCTCTGTATTTGTATTACACAAATGTACAATCATACTGGGGTGTGGCAGCATTTCTTTTGGTGAGGGAGAAATGTAATGTTACCACCAAAAGGAGTTCATGGTACACAAGTATTAGAGAAGCATTATGCAATTCACATAGCTAACAGCCTGTTTCTTTTATCAGCAGAGGATATATGGTGGACACTGAACTGAGTACGAGCCAACAGTGTGTTCTCATTTAAATTTCAGTTGTTATTCCTCCCACATTGGCACTAGTGGGACCACACTTGAAACACGGTGTCCAGTTTTTGCTCCCCCTTCCTTGAGTTCAGAAGAGTTGTGCTAGCACTGGAGGGGGCCAAATAGATGGTGTCAGGATGGTGGGGACCTACAATACATGACCAGTGGGAAGAGATCGACATCCCGTGGCATGTTTGGCAACTTGCAAACTGAGAGACGATGCAATAGCAGCTTACAGCTACTTAGTTACAAAGATGATGGAGCACAACTCTTCTCAGCAGTGCCAGGTGATATATCAAGGGGCAGTGGCGATGAACTACAAGTTCAGGAGGTTCAGGTTGAGCTTGAGGGGAAAAGAAGTCACAGTAGGAAGGTAGTGCAGCACAGAGGGATGGCAGAAACTCCACTCGTGAATGTTCTCAAGATTCAGTAGGGCAAAACTACAACTCATTTGACTTAGTGTTGGTGACGGTCCAGCTTCCACAAGAGATTGCACTACACGGCTGCCAGCGGTCCTTTCTAGCCAGGATTTTGATGATTCTGTGAATTGCTTAGCCAAGTGTCAGAATAGCATAGGGAACCAAGCTTTTACCACAGTCACCTCTTCTGAGGGTAAGATCTCCAAAAGATAAAAAAGATGGTTGCACTTGGGCTGTGGAACTCTGTCAGGTAAGGTTAAGCTGCCCAGTCCTATTTAATGTTCTATAAAAGACTTGGATTTATGGTATGTTTTAAAGTAGCATGTCACAGTATTGTAATGTATTTCAGCTAATCTTTTTCTGTCAAAAGTAACGCTTTTCAGAGAGGTTTTTCCTCCCTGATTGCATAAAGTATGTCTTCACCTCACCATAACCATAAAAGATCAACACCATGGTTGCATGTGCAACTACAAAAATGCTTCTCTAAGTACATTCAGGCTGGGTTAGCTCTTGTGTGTCTCTTCACTAGACTCTCACTGATGGTTTGCAGCCTTACAGATTAGTTTCTCTTTAGAGTTTGTGTGAGGAGTCAGGTGTTTTCATATAAGTTGTAGAAATGTATGGACTAAAAACCTAATAAAAGCTTGAGTTGCACCATGCAGTGACAACGCATCTCTAGAATTTTGAGTGAGTTTCTTGGGAAATAATTCACGTGTTCTGATAATAACATTCAGGTTAAACAAAGGAAAAATACGCTTAGAATCATAGAATCATAGAATTGTTGAGGTTGGAAGGGACCTTTAAGATCATCAAGTCCAACCATTAACCTAACCTGACAAAACCACTTCAAAACCTTGTCCCCAAGTACCACATCTCACATATACCTTTTTTTAAACACCTCCAGGGATGGTGAATCCACCACCTCCCTGGGCAGCCTATTCCAACGTTCAATAACACTTTCAGTGAAAATTTTTTTCCTACTATCCAATCTAAACCTTGCCTGGTATTTCCTCTCGTCCTATCACTTGTCACCAGGGAGCTTCTGACAGCTTTTGCATAATCATAAGCATGCATATACCTTTGGCCAAATATTTTTTTCCTCTGAACTTTGTTTACAGCGAATGTGGAGTAAGTTTTGTTTTGTTTTAGATTTATTGGTACACAAAGTACCTCCATTGTTACAGCGTTTACTGCAGTATGTTGGAACATCAGTTCAGTATTAATTCAAATAGAAGAGCAACACCTGTATAGTGTTCCCAAGAACACTTCAGATCCTGATTCTTTTGTTTAAGGCGCAGTCACCCGCATACTAAATAAACCTAATTCTGTTACTTATAAAAGGTATTTAAATAGATGTTAATGTCTGGAGAGATATGTCTTATGTGCTTCCCTTTAAATCTTTCCTGGTACAACTGAGAAGGGGGGGGGGGGGAGGCGGGGAGTATTACCATCACACTGTGGAAACACTCACCCAATACAGCCTAGATTTGTATTTCCTCTTTACTTTGTCAGTGAAGCAACCCACAGACATTCTGTAATCAACAACGTACGCAGGTTTTCCTGATCATCTTCACTGCCCCATGCGTGATTTCCCACATTAGTAGTAGAAGTTCTTATCAATTCCTAAATGGCTGATGTTGTACTCTCTGCTATCATCTTCTTTTTTCCTAATTCTCAAGTCTTCGCATTGTTCCTGTGTGATGTTTTGGTCCACCTCTATACTGATAGCATCTTCCAGTTTAGTACACTGCCAACTAAATTTAATGCACAACTTCTGATGTGTATGTGAATTATTAATGAAAATGTTGTGTAACATTTGAGAAACCATGTTGTTAATTTCTGTTCTGAACAACTGTTGTCATCCTTTTATCAGAGTACTCTAGATACTTTTCTGTCTGTGAGTATCTTTCAATACTTGTACAGTCCCTTTTATTTAATATTTGTGCAGCGTACTGCATCACATTATTTCATAAAAA
This sequence comes from Vanellus vanellus, assembly GCF_965231255.1. Taxonomy (NCBI): domain Eukaryota; kingdom Metazoa; phylum Chordata; class Aves; order Charadriiformes; family Charadriidae; genus Vanellus; species Vanellus vanellus. The sequence continues at coordinate 55,529,864 of NC_138905.1, forward strand.
TATTAAAACAACTAATAGATTTAGCTGATACCTATCACTAGTCTAAAGTGGATTTGTAACCCGGGAAAGATATGGAAGTGTACTCTCAAAACCAACCATGTTCCACTTTTTTTTGCATTTATCTTTTTGTTGGAAAAAATATTAAATACGTACAGTATCATTTTTTAATTTGTAAGCTGGCTGATAAGCAAATCTGTAGTTCTATGGATCATTTTTTGTCTTATTCTTGAACATGCGTATGGTTTGTTTGCTATTCTATAATCCCATTATACCACTTCTGAATTAGGATGCTGATTAAAACTCCCTCCTGCTATAACTGCAGTAGTGTAGGCCCGTTTTCTTGCATAGAAATTAGCCCCTCTTCTTCGCAATTTTAGTGTATTGGATTTGGAGTATTGCTTACGCCTTCAGTAGTAACGTTTTCCATTTTATGCTCACTTCCATAAATCAGATCGTCCTGTCTCCTCCAGTACCACATTTTTAATTATATGATGCTGCACTCATTTAGCATTGGAACTGTTCCTGTATTACTTTTAACCTTAATCCTGTGCTTACTATGCCCCCAGTCTTCCTGGTTTCCTTGTTGAATTTTTACTTACATAGCTAAATTAGCTTTTGCTATTTGTTTCCATTTATTCAGTGAAGTCTAGTTGGTTACCTTTCGTTATTTCCTGTTGCTGGTACAATCCTGACCTAGTTTCCAGCAACTGGAATCTCTGCGGGGCTCTTGATTTGTCAGGGACAAATGAACTTGTTCCTGTGTGAGATTAAAAACATAAGCAAAACCAAAAAAGCCTTCACATTTGTCCAGACTTTCATTTTCGCTTGAACTATATTTTCACAGCAGTATTGTGTCTGGGTTCTTAATAGTTGCGTCATGAAGACATCTTCTCTAGGTCATGGCTGAGAATGCACTCGCATCACTTAAATTATCCAGTGGCAGTTGCAATGTGCAACAATCTGTCAAAGGAAATGGGTGCATGCATCTCTGTAGGAATCTCTTCAGAGTCAAATAATTTGTTGAACACTGGGAAATGTCTCGTGCTCAAGGAAAATAAAAGGAGCTTTAACTAATCACGAGACCTGTTGATGAAAGAGCAGGAAATATCTCAACGTTTTGTTTTCAAAATGAGAATCATTTTACTGCTCGTTTTATAGACTTTAAAAAAAGAAAGAAAAGAAAATTACATTTTCATCAAAATGGCTCCAGTGAAGTAGCTCAGCTATTTGGTCTAGGGAAAGACAATACGGTCTGCAATTTATATCATATTTTATTTTTGAGGTCTTCAATGGTATTTAATTTATCATAGCAGTTTGTGAAGGGTACTGCTACTTCAAGCTATTAGTAGGTGGTGTTAAAGACAGCTCGATGAGACCATCAAAATCGTTTTGCGCTACACTGCCATTAATCCCGTTCTTAATGCTTTGAAATCTAGTTAGTACATTTAATTCATAGTTTTTAAGTGTGTTCTTCAATATATTGTTGATATGTTTTCTCAAGAGTAAAACATATATTAACATATTTTTAACGTATTTTGGCTGCGGCATATGCAATTTTATTAGGGCAAATCTTTTTTTTTGAATGAGTGTCCTTAAAAACCTACTCTTTTGTCTTGTGTTTTGTAGTTTTTGGTGGTGCCTTCTCTGCCCACTACTACTCTACCATGTTAGAAAACAACTTAAATTCTCTTGTTAAAGTTTTCTATATATAATTCCCCTTTTTAAGAAAATAGCATGTAAATTCAAAAGAGCAACAAACAGGGCTGACTAACAGACTGAACAAAGGAAAGAGTCAGCAAATAACAAATGGAAGTAAGCATCAAAGGTAGACAAGATTTATTTAGGGAGCTCTGTCACTTTTTTGAAACAAATTGAGTACAGCAGTGTTTAGGCCTTTAAGGTTTTAGACTATTTTTTTTTTAATAGAAACTTTTAAAGACTTTGGCAGAGTGTTCCATTAACTTCAGGTTTCCAAATTATGCTGAAATACGCAGACTTGGTGATGAGAGAATGAAACATTATGGGAGGATGAGGGGAAAATATTGGAATGATGAAAGCAAGGGGAATTGAATGAATTTTCTACGGTTTTCTATACAGAATGAGAAGATCAAAGAAATGTCATACTAGGAAATATTCTTTGCTAATCTGTGAACGATGGGGGGGAAAAGATTTTAAAACTCTGCGATGCTCGTATTTCTGTTTGCTATTGTCTATAACTTTATTTTGTTTTAAAGCAGATGGCAAGAAGCAGAACCAGACACCTGTTACAGGATTGAGCATAACCACCCAGACCGTGGCTCGCCCCTTGCAGCCTTTGCAGCCAAACCCTGTGCAGCAGACAGGTGTGCCAACAAGTGGACCTTCCCAGACCACCATACATGTATTACCTACAGGTACCTTCATTTGACAACATTATGTGAATGCAATGACTGGTTTTTTTTCTTAAACTAGACTCTTGTGTGCTCTACATTGTGCTGATCCTTTCAGGTGAATATTCAGAATATTTGACTCACCTTTTAATCTTCCATTCTAGTCAGTTTCCCATAACTTTTTTTTTTTTTTTTTAAATGATGAAGTGAAAGGGAAAGATAGTCCAGTTGGTTTGGAAACAATTCAGGATCAAATTAATTCCATGGAGAGGAAGAAATCCTGCTAAGGATGGTCATGGAAATTATTAAAGACTGTTGTTTGTAAAAGTGAGGAAGAATAAAACCGTAGCAGTTGTATTGTTTAAATAATGGGGAAAAATCATTAGCAGCATTGCTCCTCGCTCTGTCCACCTGCGCTTGGCAGTTAATCCTTTTGGCAGAGTGAATGGCAAGGGTGACATTGAAGTTCCATCCCTAGTTAAATGTTAGTTAGCTTGTCTGCAGCATGATTTTTTTTTTTTCTTTCTCACTTAAAGGAAGATAGATTCTCCTTTTTTCTTTATTTTACTGTCTTCTGTAGACGATTGCTGAAGGTTAGTTGGCATTAGAATTGTCTGATGACTGATCTGTTCTACAGACTTTTTGGTGGTGGGTTTTACATTTTCCACAGCTGTGCTTACATTCAGAACCTTTTTCTTTTCTTCTTTTTTTTATTGTGTGTGTGTGAATATTACATTTATCTCTTCTGTTTGGAATTTGTATATATATTGGCATTATTATTTCAGGCGAAAATTACTGTTTGTTTAGGCTGCTTCCCTTTTCTTGCATTATTAAAAGCAGACAGAATTTCATGGAGATGGTTTCTATTTTTTATTTTGCGTGGCTCAGATGAGTCAGTTTTCCAAAGGAGGTGTGTACCCTGGAGTAGGCATATCAGCTTAACATCGTGGAATTCCGTTCTAGGTTGTGGTCTGTCTGTCTTTTTCTAGCTCCGACAACAGTGAATGTAACTCATCGGCCAGTGACTCAAACTGCTGCAAAACTTCCAATACCAAGAGCCCCTGCTAACCATCAGGTGGTCTATACCACTCTTCCTGCACCACCAGCTCAGACTCCTGTCAGAGGGGCTGTCATGCCAAGCCCAGGTTTAAGACCAGTCAACCCACAGACTGGAGGTAGGGGATGTTTGCTCCATGCCCATTTTAGCACAGCACAGCTTGATATGTTCTACCTGATGGATGTGGGGTTTAGTTTTTTGGTTTGGGTTTGTTGTTTTGGGGGAGGGGGGAAGGGGTGGTTGGTTGTTAGGTTGTTGGGTTTTTTTACAACACTAATCCAAATTATAGAAGTTAGGGGGGTTTTCCAGCTTACAAACTTGAGAAAATTTCAGGCTATTGAGAAATCGTTCCTCTGCAGCTATTTGAATGAGGAAAAACTGGATTTAAGTCTTCTCAGTCACAAGCTCTGGCAGTTACGCATCTCTGGATGACATGCCCAGTACTTTACAAGGTAGCGAAAGGTAATGTGATCAGCACCACTGTTTTGCAGAAAGATAGTTAGAGAGACCATTTTGTTATTACGGAGTAAGATTAAAACATACAAGAATGAAGTAAATAGTGTTCAATTTCTGGTCTAAAAGTTACATTTGTATCAGGCATCCTAATGTAATTCCTTAACAATATCTGATGTCCTGTGCCCAGCAAATTTTATTTTCTCTAGGCCTGGACAGTTGAAATTTCTCACCAAATGTATCAGAAACTGATGCACGCTTGAGTTGCGTTGACTTGAGATATCAGCAAGTTCATCTAGACTTTGCAAACATGTAACTGGCATCTTCCCATAGCAGTAAACTAATTTTTTGAAATGAGTGGTAGATGTTAAAAATAAAGACCTTAATTATATTTTGTTACAAAGTGGTGGATCTTAACTGCCTTTGTTTAGCTCCCCACAATTTCTACACTATGGTTATTTTAATACCGTTATGTTAAACATAAATTTTGCTGTTCTGGTGCACTGAGTATGAGCCTACTTTTGTGACGTCCAAGTAGTGATTTTTTTAGACACCATCCGTATAAGCCAGACTTGGAACACACTGTGCTTGAGCCATGTAAGACTATACCTATGTAGGTTTGTGCAGAAATAATTGATTCATTGTTCTGAAATGATAGTTTTTGGAAAGGAGAACATCCATGTATGTACGTATGTAGCAATTTAATTCAAAGTGTCTTATGACTGGATTCAGCTGCATTACCATAGGCTGTGAAAAACCCGCTGTGCTACCTAAACAGAAGTTGATCAGACAGTTCTTGGATGATCTCTATGAAATGTCAGGGTGTGAGGAAATTGTTGTTCTTTCCAGAGTATTTGTTCATATTTCTTAAACTTCTTGTGCCACGTGCATTTGAGTTCAGGTTCTTCTGACCTGCAGTATCTTTTGAAGGGCATGTCTGCATCTTGCGTTGCGGTTGGCAAAAGGCCATAAAAGGCGAGGTAACCTCAGCCCACCCTTAGTTTTCTTCATCATTACCTTTAGCTACAAGTTAGACGTGTGTGATCTACCTGTTGTTTTGGAAGTTTTGAATACTTAACCGTGCATTCCCTTAGGTTAATTATTTTTAATAGTATTTTCTTCTTTTGTACCAAAATACATGTTTTTGTCAGAATCTAACACTTCTTAGAGTGGTTATTATGACTAAATACACATCACTAGTATGAGTATCTACAGAATACCTTCCAGTTTTAGACATGCAAGATAATTAATGTGCTGTTGAAGAACATATAATTGGTAATATGCTATTTTAAGGCCTTTTCTAGGAGAACCCGATGAGGTAGGGAATTCATATGTTTTTTGGGTGAGGTCATCCAACAACACATCTCTGTAATGTGCTTCTGACCTGGTGGTCCAGTGATACAATGAATACTTATCCTTCTGTTTTCTGCTTACAAATTCTCAGAAATCAAGTCAGGTTTCCACCAACATAATTCAGATTCAGCTTGACCAGACCCTAAGTAACTTAACGTAAGAGCATTCTTTGAACAGAAGGTTGGGCCAGATCATCTCCAGAGTTCCGTTCAAACCTGGACTTTTCTGTGATTCTGTTAAGAGGCAGTTGGGTTACTCTGGCTTGAAAAGTATGTCTGTGTATTATACAGCACTATTGTCTGACAAGGCACATAAGATGTAAGAAAATGACGGTTCCGCCATAGCGTTGTGCATTCCCCGTACCTCAGGACAAGGAAGCCAGATGGTTAGCCTGAGTAGAAAAAAGACCAGTTTAGTTAGAATGCAGATTATTTCAGGGCTTCGTATCTGCATACCAGGTAGAGAAGTTTCACGTATTGTTAACAAAAAAGCAATCATGTTTCTTGATCCCTTTTAGCTGTCATGAGTTTTAATCTTTTAGTCCATTCTACATTTTTCACCATCTTTGTTATACGTTTTTCAGAAATTCTGCTGCTGGTGTGTATTTGTTTATATTATCATTGAAACAGTCTTTAGTGTCAGTAGCAGATTCTTCAGGAGTATGATTTCTGCACTTTGAAAGATTAACCGTGAGAACTCATCCAAAGTGTTTTGCAAATTGTAGTTTTGTACTTCTACCTCAGACAAGTAGTATGCCTACCTAGAAATAATGTGAAATTTGTCCCTTTTATCTTATTAAGGCATTTCTGTCCATCTTTCTTCAGATTATTGTAATTTCTTCAGATACAATCGCAGTCATGCTAAAACAACATATCTGATTGGATTCTCATAGATGAGAAGTAGCCAGTTCGAGTGACTTTATCCTACAGGAGTTTGCACAGCTTCATTATCTTCTTAGACAGATGTGCCAATAGGAAAAAGATGTGAAGCAGCTCCTTAGAGTTCAGCACTTTATAATAAAAGCATTAAGATTTACCACTTTGAGCTCCCTGCCTCAGACTCACAGATTACATAGATTTCTGACACTCATCACCTATGATCGTACCTTGATGACTGTTTATATAGATCTAGAGAAGAAATTGCTGTACAGTAGCTGTGGTTTCCTGACAAATGTGTGTCACTGAGCTTCTCTTCTGGAGTATTAGAATGCCTTGATCTTATTCAAGTGCAGAACTAGGGGGTGGTGGAGATTGCCCCGAATCTTGTATTTCTAGACAGAAATAGAGACACCTTAGGCAACCCATAACAATGAGCAAAAGCTCTGAGCTTACAGAACATACATGTTCCAACAGTAAACTGCCAAAATGTTACTTAGGAGAATGAGATGAACGAAAACACGGTAGTTTGCAAGAGTTTCTGGATATTATCTACAAGACTATAAAATTACCTGGTGTATCCCTGCCAGTCAGGTCAGTTTGCTGTGGGAATGAACAAAATGGTAATGCCAGTGAATAACATCCATTGGGGTGTCTGTTCTGTGAGGGAGGACAAGCGTCTTGGACAGTGACTTACCTTTTTTGCTTTCGGTGCCATCCACAGCACAGCCTTCTGGCATTTGAATACTGAGTGGACATCATTCTGCTGCAGTAGCATTTATCTTTTCCTGTCTGAATCCCAAAGTGATGTAATTTTTCTTTTCATACTTAAGCTCCCTGTATCTTACACACTTCCCCTTCTTTCATGCTACAAATTATTAAACATCATTCTGTCCCCTCTGCAGACATAAGCACTTGCTCACTTTTACTTGTACAGCTTCAGGGGATGGGAGGTGGTTTTGTTGTTGTGCAGTACTTATCAGTCTGCTGGCAGTTTGAAATTTGATGTCATCCAACTGAACCAAGGAGTCGGTCTTCCAGTGTTCTGTTTAGCTGATTTTAAGTATTGAATACTCAAAGTATTCACTGTGCTTCTTATAGGTATGACAGTACGAATGCCTCAAACAACTGCGTATGTTATGAACAACGGACTAACTCTTGGATCTGGAGCACCTCAGCTTACAGTGCATCATCGACCACCACAAGTGCACGCAGTGAGTAGTCGTTTTGAAGTTACTTAATGCAATTTACAGGCTTGTCTCTGCATTAATGTCTTTCAGATTGCTTCTTAGTGTGAACTGCAGAATAGTGAAATGCGTTGTAGACACTTTGCAAGCCAGCTCACATGCATAGCACCACCCTGTCACCTACAGCACCTTCTGCCATGAACGGCAAAAGCTGTGCAGTCTGTTAGCTTGCCCCAGAGTTCTCCAGGTCACCAGTAGCACATATTGAAAAACGGTGCATTAATTGTCTGCAGGTGACTTCTGGAGTCAAGGGAAGAACTGCCACTAAAAAGTTTAGTCGTGGTTTGGCTACAGATTGCATGACCAGTTTCTCAGTATAGCTGTTTGCAAAACTGAATGTCCTGGTTTCGGCTGAGACAGGGTGAATTTTCTTTCTTCTAGCTGCTGTGTTCTCGATTTACTGTGAAAGTAATGTTGGCAACACATACTGTTTTAGTTGTTGCTAAGTAATGTTTATATCAGTCAAAGACTTTTTCAGCTTCCCATAGAAGCTGAGAGAGAACATAGACAGGAACATAGACAGGACAAGCTGGCCAAAGGAATATTCCATACCATAGACTTCATGCTCAGTATATAAATGGGGGTTGGCTGGGGGACAGGGTTCCACAATCGCTGCTCACAGCAGGTTGAGTGAGAGCAAATTGTGTTGTATCACTTTATTGTGTATATTCTTTTACTATTATCATCATCCTCTTCTTCTGTTACCATCTTATTAAATTTACTTTATCTCAACCTACAAGGTTTTTTTCCCCCCTCTTCTTTTCTCCCTCTTTTCCCTACCCTACTCAGGGGGTGGGGGTGAGCAAGCAAGCGGCTGCATGGTCCTAGTTGCCAACTGGTGTTAAACCACAAAACTGAGGTAGACAAACAAGATCTTCAAGGTTCCCACCTTCCAAATTTCAGAGAGGTTTTTTTTTTTTTTATCACTGTTGAGAGTGATTACTTCTCCATCACCTCAACCCCCTTTTTGTAAGTATTTGAGAATTTACTCTGATTCATTTCATGCAATCATAGAATAGTTTGGGTTGGAAGGGACACTTAAAGGTCATCTAGTCCAACCCTCCTGCAGTAAGCAGGGACATCTTCAACTAGATCATGTTGCTCAGAGCCCCATCCAAACTGACCTTGAATGTTTCCATGGATGGAGCATCTACCACCTCTGGACAACCTGTGCCAGTGTTTCACCACCCTCATCATAAAATTTCTTCCTGATATCTAGTCTAAATCTACCCTCTTTTAGTTTAAAACAGTTACCTCTTGTCCTATTGCAATAGGGCCTGCTAAAAGTTTGTCCCCATATTTCTTATAAGCCCCCTTTAAGTACTGAAAAGCCACAATAAGGTCTCCCTGGAGCCTTCTCTTCTCCAGGCTGAACAGCCCCAACTCTCTCAGCCTGTCCTCATAGGAGAGGTGCTCCAGCCCTCTGATCATCTTTGTGGCCTTCCTCTGGACCCACTCCAGCAGGTCCATATCTCTCCTGTACTGAGGGATCCAGAGCTGGACATATTTCATATGGTTTTGTTGTTGAGGCTGAACCAAATACGTTGCCTGCATACTCACTGTTGGGCAGTCGCATCGCTTGTGATGTCCTGAAATGGTAAATATATTACCAACAAGGTGGCTCACCATTCTTTCAGTGCAGGCACCATTCAAGTTCATGCATCATTCTCCAGTGATACACAATGAAATTAAATCAAGCCAGTATAACACAGAACACTTAAGATGACAAAAAGTACCCCAGATTCCAACCTGAAAGGCCCCTAACTGGAAGAATAACAAAATTTCATACTTATTGTAGCTACATTCCTAAATTCATTTTATCTAACATAAATGAGAGACCTAGGACTGTTTCTGTGGTATATTTAAAAGAAAATTTAAAAATTAAAAAATAAAAAAAAAATCAATAGAACGCCACATTTATGCCCCAAGTTCAAAATTTTCTGGAAACTGAATTTTTGTGATCAATTTAAGGTGATAAAATCCATGTGGCACCATTACTCATTCTTCCTTTTGTGACTGAAAACCTGCCTGTTGAAAAGATGATGAGTTGTCGGCTTAATCCACTGCCTGGGCTGGTTTGGGTGATGTGGGAACAGTAGCCAGAATGTAGATTAAAAGCCATTGTGAACCTGCCTGCCCAGTCTTGGTAGAGGGCACAGTGCTCAGTCCATTGCCTCTTGGGTGGGAGGCAAAGAGGATATAGGGAAATAACTGTGGCAGTGATCATTTGTACAGCTAGGGATTTCTATGCAAGTAATAAGAACTTATCGTATAATCGTATAACGGTTTAGGTTGGAAGAGACCTTGAAGCTCATCCAGTTCCAACCCCCCCTGCCATGGGCAGGGACACCTCCCACTACACCAGGTTGCCCAAGGGCCCATCCAACCTGGCCTTGAACACTTTGAGGGATGGGGCATCCACAACTTCTCTGGGCAACCTGTTCCAGTGCCTCACCACTCTCAAAGTGAACGATTTCTTCCTAATATCTAATCTAAACCTACCTTCCAGTTTGAAGCCATTCCCCCTCATCCTATCACTACGTGCCCTTGTAAAAAGTCCTTCCCCAGCTCTCCTGTAGGCCCCCTTTAGGTACTGGAAAGCCACTATAAGGTCTCCCCGGAGCCTTCTCTTCTCCAGGCTGAACAACTCCAACTGTCTCAGCCTGTCCTCATAGGAGAGGAGCTCCAGACCTCTGATTGTCTTCGTGGCCCTCCTCTGGACGCATTGCCACAGGTCCATGTCTTTCCTATGTTGGGGGCTACAGAGCTGGATGCATTAATCCAGGTGGGGTCTCGCCAGAGCAGAGTAGTGAGGCGGAATCACCTCCCTTGACCTGCTGGCCACACTTATGGCATCCTTGCTCCTACCCCTTCTCAACCTTTGTTGCTGCTCTCTTGCCTGCGCGCTCTCTGCACACAGGACTTAGAGTTGTGAGTGCAGGGTGATTGCAGGCTCATCTGCTTCCATTTACCTGGTGCATGATGAATTAAAGCCTCCTTCCACTGCTGCGGACTCTGACCTTCCCCTTATTGCTCTTACATTTCTCAGGAGCCACCACGCCCTATACATCCTGCCCCACTCCCGGAGGCACCACAGCCACCACGTCTGCCCCCTGAAGCTGCCAACACTTCTCTGCCTCAAAAGCCACAGCTGAAGCTGGCACGGGTACAGAGCCAGAATGGTATTGTGCTGTCATGGAGTGTCATGGAGGTGGACCGGAGCTGTGCCACTGTGGACAGTTACCATCTCTACGCCTACCACGAGGACCCAAGTGCCACGATGCCCTCCCAGTGGAAGAAGATCGGGGAGGTGAAGGCCCTCCCACTACCTATGGCATGCACTCTTACACAGTTTGTGTCTGGCAGCAAATACTACTTTGCGGTCCGGGCTAAGGACATCTATGGACGTTTCGGACCCTTCTGTGACCCCCAGTCCACAGATGTGATCTCTTCCCAGAGCAGTTAAACTAGAGATCTTTGGAGCCTTTAAACCTGTCCTACTACCAAGAATTACTCCAGTTTTGGAGGGTTGATACCATGCATGAAATTCACTTTTAAATCCACTCTCTGCAGGATTATTTTAGACAGTTGTGTGATACACTACTTGCATTCAGAACCAAAAGAAAAATAAAGCGTCACCTGCAGCAAGAGAGCCTGTTTTTTCTGGATAGCTCAAGTCATGGGCCCTTTGAAAATTTCATTTTCCCTTCCATGACAGCTGTTCCACCCAGATACCTACCTACCCTTTATCCAAGGGCAGCCGGGGTACCTGGGATTCTGCTTCAGAGTGGGAACAAAATCATAAATTACAGTTTGCCTGAAGCAAAACACACACATCTGTAATATCTATCGAGGCACCAACACGAGGGCAAGAACAGATTTGCCTCCTGTCCCCCACCACTCTGTGAGCAGGCTGTGACACGAGGGGTGATTCAAGGTCTCGCCTTTGTACTGGAAGATTGAGTGGCCTGGTCTTATTTTACAAACTCTAATGAGCTCTCTGAGGGGAGGGAAGGGAACTCGAGTCTGGCCGGGGAACCAAGATGTGTGTAAATTTGGAGGTGGTGGGGGAAAAAACAAATAAAAATCACCCCGCTACCTCCTGCCTCTCCTAACTAAGAACGCTCCTCTACCTTCACGACCCTCCCCCGCTCACACGGGGAGCATTCCGAGGTCAGATCTGAAACTGGATTGCAGAGACTGCATTCACACCTCTCTAGCTCGATAATTTCTCTGCCCCTCCCCTCATACATCCAGCCCTGTTTTTTAGATTTATTTTGTGCCTTAAAGAATAATTTCAGAAATAAATGTAGCCAGATACCTTGTGGTGTTCTTTTATTTGCTTGGAGTTATTTTTCCCTTTACCCTTCGAGCCTTTCAGCACTGCTTCTCATTTTCCTGGCCTGCAGTAAGGATTATTTCTGTAAAGACCAGGAAGTGTAATGCCTGCTGACGCTGGATTTGTTTTCCTCTGCAGTATCATTCAACCCTTTCCTCACTGTAATTCTTGAGTGGTTGGTTTTGTCCTGTCAAGAGTTTATTAAAAGTATACAGACAGTATTTTCCACCAGAGCCTTTCCCTGTTCTTTTGGGAAAGCCGTATGCTGCAGTTCGGCCAAAGAAGAAACCCCTGTGGTGTGGCATCATGAAAGCTTCCAGCTGGTTGCGCTCAGTTTGGGTGCTCAGTTAGTACAAAAAGAGAAGAATTTGGATTCCCAGTCCTTTTCTCTGTCTCGTCCCCTGCCTGCCTCTGCGGAAAGCGAACACATGTGAAGCGGTTTAGAAACGATTTTAGACACTGGCCTCAAACTTGGGAGCAACTGCAAAAGTTCATAGATGCTTTCATGATGCTTCTGAGCTGAGAAGAGAAAACGGTATGTCTGACCCACTGTCGTTGACGTGTTAAACCTGCTTTTTGCATAACCAAATTGTAACACAACTGGACAAGAAAGTCTATGTAAGGCTTTTATTTTTGCACTTTTCAGTCTCATTCCTGCCCAGCAGAACTAAACAGTGGATTTAGAAGGGAAAGTCGTCTTTTTTTCAATCTACTTCACCATGTAGAAAAGCTGTAGAAGATACCGTTTTTTAATTTCTATGCTCTTTTTCTCAAAACCAACATTTTAAAATGTGAAGCAAGGTTGAAAAAGGGCAGGAAAAATGAAATCCCAAAACATAGCTGTTGAACATGCTATGAGATTATGGGTTCTTTAGTTGTGTTCCCTTTGAGAACTTCTTATTGGTGAAAGAAACTGCATTGTAGCCTTCTGTCTATGCTATTTTACTGCACTCCTCCATGTCGTTGGGTTTGTCACTTCTGTCAGGTGAGTAATGAATATTTTCTGTATGGAAACTTGCATTTAAAGTACAGCAGTTTTATTGATTTGGGCGAGCAAAAATTCTGTCTAAATCCCAAGTATCATGAGAGAAGGTTCACACTGAATCTCTTGTATGAACGATGTGTAACCTTTCCTTTGAATAAGTTGTCCCTGTATTACTGGTGCCAATAATCAATAATGCCTTGACTTTTTCTATGTTTAATTAAATGTTTTGTCTGCCTATTTCAAGGAGTAATTACTTAATAATGCATTTAGTCTACTTATGGAAAAGTTGGGTCCTTATAAAGCCAGTTCTGTATTAGAGGTTAGAGCAGTTCATTCCAGTTGATGGCTGTCAAGTCCTCCTTGGGCAATTTTTTTTAATGTGTCTTTGAGGTGGTACCAAAGGGCCGTTGGCCATATCAGTACAATGAGGTTTTATAGTTTGAAAGTTAAAATAAATATTAGAATACAACCTAGAACTTATGCTGCTTATTTAATTGTGATTCCAGCCCAAACTATACATGAGCTTTTCTATAGTTTGTGCTTGTGTTTAGGTCACGATTGTTCTTAGCTTTGTCTTGCTTGGGATAGGCAGGGGGGAGAGTCCTGTGCTAGAACAGTTTTCCTTCCTCCAATGGAGGCATTGTTAGGGATGGTCTGGTATTGTGTTTGGCGGTTTTGTGGGCTGTATCTTTAGAGAAAGAAGACTCCTCTTTATTTGCTAAAGAAAGATGTAGTTCTCAACTGAACTGATTGTAAAACCTGGCTTCTGGCTTAATAGATCTGTTTCTGCTGTGTACTGCAGAGTGCAGTTAACTTTTTTTCTGACCACATTAAATAAGGTAGCTACTGACTGCTGATGGGAGCCATCGCAGCTGTGAGGTGAAGCTGAGTGCTCTTCTGTTTCATCCCAGCAGAGCTGCTAAAGGTCCCACTTCAAGATCTGAAGCAAGTAGTGGTGGCAGAGTATGCAGTAAAGCACGGCTTGGCTTTCAAATGCCTGGCTTAGTTTGGAGACCTTCAAGGTAGCTGGTTCTTAAATCACTGACACACAAAGGGAGAGCTCTGCCGTTTCTTTGAGATCATTTTTCACGGTGGAGCAGATCTCTGCAGTGATTATTCACTCCTTATGCTAACAAACAGGAGTATTGCTCAATTCCTTAACTCATGGCACTTCTCCCTATGTTGTAGCATGGCTGGTTAATTTTATTATCCTTTACTTCCCAGAAATGATAAAGCTGTTGAGAAATTCAATTTCTGCTAGCAACATACATTCATAAATAATTTATTTCATTTAAAAGACTTTATTCGAAATTATTACCAAAAGATGTGGGAACGTTCAGTACAGGTCTGTTAGCACTGTGCTTCTAGACTGGGCTCTTCGCAAAAGTGTTAGTTGCTGGAGGCTTCCAACAATCAATTGACTTTTAAATATGCTGAAAATCTCTCTGTGGCTTTTAAGTGGAAGGGTGGGGTTTAGTTTCTTCTCTGCACTTCATGCAAGTTTTTCCACCTTGTTTTCAGTACCCTGGTATGAAGTTGTTCCTAACTTAGTGTTTTGCTGTTGCTCCCGGGTATGTGACATTTCAGCAGTACCACCTGGGATCTAGTTCCCTGTGTTTTAGTAAACACAGCACCAATTCTACAGCTGTGCTTTCCATCCTCATTTACTTTCTGGTTTGGTTTGTTTTCTCTGTGTGATATGAGGGTATCTGCATGTCCCGGGTGAAAGTAATTTAAGTTTAAAGTTCAATTTCTGGTTGGAGAGGATCCCTGCTGTGGCTTGCTGATGGAAAAACACCATTCCTTTCCAGCACATTCCTCCTAGTCACAGCTTCACTGGCCTCCTTTATTTTAGCATACATCTAAAAAAGCTTTATTGATTCAAATAACGAAGCCCTGGGAAGGGGGCAGACTGTTGGAATAGCATCTGGACTGTATCTGCAGTAGCAGCTTCAGAAAAGGTGAGGGTGCAGAGGCACGTTCCCCTCAGCCTGTATTTATTTCCATGCTCTGACCAGCTTCCCGAGGAGCAGCAGTTGGTCTTGGACTTTGCTCCTTCGAAGTATTTGTGCTGCCCTTGTTCATGTTCAGTCACTGAGCCCAAGCACTGACACACTCGCCCCTCCCAAGCATTTTAGCACAAGGCTGGAACTGCCCGTGCTGTCTTCCCTGTAAAAATAAGGGGTCTTACCCTGCTTCCTTTGAAAACAACGGCAAAACCCCTCGTGCCTTCAGTGAGAGCACGACTGGGCCCAATAGTAGTATCCAAGCACTGTTTTGTACTGTAACAAAAATAGTCACTTCAGCCCTTCCTTTATGCTGTTTGTCTTAAATGTCCAATAAATTAGAATCTGTATTATATGTAGGGACAGGTCAAATCTGTTCCTGCTCCCCAAACAGCCATTCCCCAGTATTAGAGTATTGCATACACTGTAAAAATCAAGCTGTGATTCTGCCTTCTTATAAAATCTTTAGTATTTTCATTTAGTCAAAAATATCTATCCAGATTTTTTTAAACAGAAGCTTGAAATATTAAAAAAAATCTCTTTTTTTTTTTTTTTTTTAATTTGTTGGTTTGGATAGGGGTGGGCACTGTATGAAAACACTGGAGGGAGAGGAGTTCAAGTGACACTGAGCCAGCCCTGGCACCAAAATCTGTATCCCCTTCCAAACACCACCTGAGGGGAAAAAGCAAAAAAAAAATAGCTAAGAAAAAGCAAATGAATTTTCCTTTTCATCCTTTCTAAATACCTGTTAAAATGCATCTTTATTTCTCATTTGTCTGTACACAGGCTAAGCATTCTTTTTTTTCTATTTTATATATATATATATATATACACACACATATACATATATATATTTGAAGTGCTGTCTTAATTTAATGGGGTATAGCTGTAAATAAGACAACTGGGTAGTAGCCGTTTGGGGAGTCCTGTTCAGCTTTAGTAATTTATTGGCTACTGGGAGTCAAACATGCAGAATCCTTTGTTAGGAAACTCGGAATCTGATTTCTTGTTTTGTTTTGCAGCTGTACTTGTAAATAAAAAAAAAAAAAGGACTGATTTAATGTCCAACTTAAAGTGTGCAGTTGCAAGCTCTCCCCATTTTTGTATGTACTATAGATTAGTGTGTGTGTGTGCCTGTCTGTCTTAACTGTAGTGGGGTTTTTGTCTGACAAGCCTGAAATTAAATTTATACTTTGAAATAAACGACTGGGTTTTTAACATTTTGAGTCATCTGTGCTTAGTTCTAGACATCACAGGAGAACAACCCTTTCCAAAAGAGCCTGCTCTTCCACTTCAGAAGTGCTGCCACCTGGAGGAAGGGGCACCACAGGTGTTTCAGGCTGGCAGGTTTGCTGCCACCTTGCTCCAGTAATGCTGAGCAGCAATGGTTTGGCTCCAGGTCATTCCCCAAAAGTCAACTGCATGATGCTGCCCTCCCACCATTCTCACAGAAGCAAAAAATGAAAGCAATGCTCTAACTTCTGGAAAGTCACCTTCCAGGTGCTTTTGCCAAGCAAAGAGGAGTAGGTATATCCTGGACAGAGAGAATCTGCTAACTTGCACACCAAAGCTGCCCCAGAGGGGGACATGAACAGCAAACGGATTGCTGGTGCTACTGTCCTCTCCCTCCAAGGGGTTGGTTTGACCCTCTGGAAAAAGTCATTCTTTTAGCAAAAGGCTTTGGCCAAAGTACAGGAGCTGCCTTGGCTTTTTCACAGCACGCTTAAGCATTAGAGCCTTGAGCTTGCAGCAGTGGTCTCAGCCTGCCTGACTGGCCGTGCTTCTCAAGGCAGGGGGTGAGCTCTTGTCACTGCAGCAGTCACGGGTAAAGAAATCAGGGGTAATAAAAAGGGTGTTTTAATGCAGGGATCAAGAAAGTCTCTGCCCCCACCCAGTTGCTTTTTAAGGGTAGAAGCCAGGCACAGCACCATGAGCTACATTGTGCAACTTAGCACTATCAACTACCTTACTCGAAGGCAGCACGGCAAACGCTGCCTCTTGGACCCAACTCTGCTGCCAAATTGTAAAGAACTCAAACTGAGTACATGTGTACTTAAAACCTGGAGTTAACCCTGTATTAGTGCTAAGCCCATACTCTAAGGGTGTATAATTAATTTGTGATGCTAATATGGTTTCTGGCACTAAAACTTGCTTCAAGTCACTGGCCAAAAGATGATGGTGATGGTCTTGCAAAGTGACACCTGTGCACACTCACAGTTGAAAGTACAGAGAGTTTCTCAAACTGCCCATTTAGATTAAGAGTATACATACTGCACATAGTTCAGACCATTGGTTTTATCATAAAATACAGTAGTGCCCACTTTGCTGAAGCACTGTTGTAATTGCAGTTTGTGCTGGTATAGAGGGAAGTGAATAAGTGAACATCCAGAGTGCTCCTTCTTGTGTTGCTGGAAGAGGGAGTGCTTTGCTATACGCTCACTGGTATGTCTGGAAAGACAGGCTACAACTTCAGAACATGCTGTACGTGCAGCAAAGTGCACCTCTATAGACCACTGGTGCTTCTACTGCGTAACATAAGGAAACTGAGGAAAAAAAAAAAAAAAAGGAAAAAAACAAACCACACACGGGGGGGCAGGGGTGAGTTTGTTAGTGGATTTGAGAAAGAAGGGGATGGTAAAGGAAGCAGAAGCTTGCATTAGATGTGGTAATTCTGGTGGTTGTGCTAGGAGGATTCATTTCTTCTATAGGCATTCTCTAATGACTGAACATTTGAACTTTGTTTTTATTTTTGCACGGGAGGAGTTTATCACAACCACCTCTCAATCCCATTCACCCCCCAAAGTAAGTCCCTCTTTAGCCAAGCCTGAAAATCTGAAGTTTAAAAGGCAGAAGCCACAGGACTCAAAAATTTGCAAATGGGGTACGAAGAAGGGGATGGCTCCTGCTACAAACCCTCTGCTTAGAGCACACCTTCCCAGTTCGTGCTGCAAAGGGGAATAAGATGATGAAAGAGACCTCTTAACTTCATGCAGCTGCCTGAGAATTAAGTTGTCAGTTCTCTTGCCCCTGCCTGTAGGTCCATGCAGCCCTACTCAAAGCTGCCTCCTCCAGTCCCTGATGTTGCTGGGCTGGGGAGAAGAGCTGGACCCAGGTGCTGTGGCTGTGGTTGGCAGATCAGCTGGCGCTGGTCTGCTGACTAAGGAAGCACAGAGGGCAGCACAGTAAGAGGAAGGCAGTGACCTTTAACAGCACAACCATCAAAGGGAAAAGAAAAATAATCCATAGTCACATGGATTACAGTCATAAGGCCCATAAGGTCCCATTAATGTAAACATTTAGTCATAGAAAAGGGCTCTTAAAAGTAGACCTGTTTTCCTACAACGGGGTTTGAGCACAAAGCAGCTCCTGCCTCAGGGCAGGAGGTTCTAGGTGGGAAAAAAATGCAGATCTCCCCATTCCATGCTCATTCACAGACCAGCCTGGCACCTCTGCTGCATGTCTCCACTCCCTGCAGGGGGAGGCATCCAGGTGTGCCCCAGTCCTGGGGCCCAACTTTTAAACAATCCTTTTCCATTAGTATTTTTATATAAGATTGGGTGAAAAGACACTAAAGACAACCTGCAACATGTTGTGTTGCCTAGAAGTGACAGTCAAGTAGCGAACAGCCATCCTCCAGCCACTCTGTGCTTCCAGTCCCAAACAAGCAGCTGATGCTCATTACTCCACTTGCTGCCAGCCCAGATCCCTGTATTGCCCTTCATGGCCCAGCTCCATTCCTTCTTTAAGTGTGCTCCTTAATGCCCATTACAGCCTGTTTAATTCAATTCACTCTGTGGCAGTGGCTCTGCAGTTGCCAGTCTACAGTACAGGAGTTTAAAATGCATCTCTCAAGGCAGTGATCAGCTGCAAACACCTGAGGGCTACACAAAAAACAAGTGCTTCATTCCTATTTAGTGCTTATCCAAAAAGCATCAAGATTGCTGCCCTGTAAGGCTGGAGCTACAAACAGAGCGTCCCAGTGAGAGCTCACAAAGCTGAGAAAGCAGGTGGAGGGTGAGACACCTTTGATGACCGGCCAGCAGGAACAACATAGAGGCTCCAAGCAAACACCACAAGGTAAGCGACACATGTCAGGTCGAGCTTCCCTGCATTTAGAGCTGCCAGGGCCCAACACAGAGGCAAGGCTGTTTGGCTGAGCGGTGCTGTTCGTGCTCAGGGCAACATCACAAGCCCCCGGCACCCCACTGCCCTTCATTCAGCACAGCTGGAACAGGGCAGGGAGGGGTGGCTGGGATTGCAAAGCATTACCTGGAGGTAATCTATGCACGCAGAGCTCGGGGCAAGGAGGAGCCACACAGGGTCAAGGGCTGACAAAGGGGCCGATGTCCCTGCAGTCCCAGCTGTTCACTGCTAAGAGACCCTCAAGGGTAGGAGTAAAAGGAGGGGGTGCTGTGTTTAAAACTCTGCGACTAGGGATGCCTCCTCCCCACCGCCTCTGGCAGAAAGCATCTGTGCAACACTGCCACCTTTTGGCTCACAAAAGGCACCAAGAGAACATCACACTCGCCCCCTCTAGCATGGGCACAGCTGTAACTGGCACATTGTCCTGGTTTGACACTTTGGGTGCAGCTGTGTGTGTCTGGCTACCACGGCTGAGTAATTTTGCTCAGCAGATTCTACCAAATGAAGAGCTGTATTGGAGAACAAAAAGCAGCTCTGCAGCGAGTACTTCAGCAGTTAATTTTACACAGTGGTCTCCTGCCCCTGTATCCCACCCACCTCCCCTGCACATGGCACAGATGCTCTCTCCAGCCTCTCACACTTACCTCCTTCAACTCCAGCAAACAAATCACTTCAGTCCCTGCATGGATTTTTTCATCCTCAGCAAAAGCTTTGCTGTAACTTCTGGTCTCCCTCTTCCCGTGGCAGAAATCAGCCCTACTGTTGTCGGAGAAATACTAGAAGTAAAGGGTACAATTAACCACTGTAAGTAGTTAGCAAGATGTGGCCCTGGAGAAAGAACAGGAGGCTACCATATATTAGCCAAAATAAGGGAATACCAAGATATGCTCAAGGGGAACAGAACTGCTAACAAGGCCAAAGAAGAAGTCACTTGAACTACGCGTGAACTACCCTACTGAACATAGTAAAAAACCTACCCTCGGGTAGGGAAAGTCCCCTACTAACATAAGCTCCCTCTCCCCAGATCACGCCTAGTAAAAAGAGAGGATGCTGTGACTTAAGTAGAGACAAGGCACAGCAAGAACCAACAGGAATGAGGATGGCTAAGCCTAACTGGAGCAAGTACTGATAACTGTCGCTTAGCTGTTACTTGAAATGTATAAATACTTAAGTCTGAGCTTACCAGGTTGTGCTAGCTTTGTGGATAAACCACCCAGCAACCATCTCTGCACAGAAATGAAATAAACAAGTATCTTGCCTCCATGTGTATATCAGCTTCTTGCACACCAGGTTAAAAGAACCCAGATTTGGGACAACACTGAGACAGCCAACTAGGGCAGAACCTCATCTACGCTGCAGTAACTCACTCCCTTCCTCATCACACAAGCTGAACTCCCCCGAGTTCAGATCAAAATCTCACACTGCTCATTCTTCACCTTCATAATACAGGGCAGCGCTGTGCGCCGTTTAGCTTAGACCATCAAGGCCATGAGGAAAGACCTGTTTATTGTTTTACTTAATTACACATATAACAGCTAACACAGAACAGCCCAGTGACTCCTCACTGTAAACACAGGTAACTAAGAGTAATAGGTACAGCCCCAGCCCTGACAGCCATCTCAATGTCACGTTCCACCTCCACAGCTGAGAGAGCTGGCAAAGAAGTCACTGACCTACTGCATGGCTGGATCAGGAGAGATCCATTGCTCAGACACACATACAGTTCTTTCCCTGCTGCTACGCTGAAGGCTGGGGCCAGGGGGTGGGGGGACGGTGTGGGGTGTGTGTTACCAAAAGCATCAGAAATCACCAGGCTCATCCTTTCACTACCTTCTGCAGCCTGACCCTTGTGTGCTGCTTTGGTGAGACAAAGGAAACCTTGCAAATGCCACTGAAATCCATGGTCTGTAGACAAGAGGCACACTGATTGCCATGGAGAACACGGCCTTGGCTCTCTCTGCTAGCGACATTCCTGGATGACATGCAGTTTTGCAGCACGTCTCACAGGCACTGCTCAGACAAAAGGCAGACATCAAGCCAGCACTGAGATAAGGCCACCATGGCCTAAAGCAACCACCTGGCTTGGCCCAGCCCTAGAGGAAGGTCCCATGTTGCTACTAGAAACAGATCACTCTCATTGATTGCATTGTAATTCACTCCTGCTCTGGGAACAGCTGTGATGATGGCTCAGATCACAGGAAATAAGTGCCATACCAGCTTCCCATCAATCCTAGTCAGAGGAAGGGCCACACAAATAGCTCAGAAGAGCAGAACATGGATTGAGCTGCACCGAGGCAGCTAATGTCAGTACTAAGTGCCTAGAAGGCAGGACAGGGGAAAGCAGGTAAGGTACAGGGATGTGGACATTCAGGTCGATTTATTACACACAGGAATGAAAATTTCCATTAAAAAAAAAAAAATCCCATTTGGGAATATTGATGCTGGGTTTACAGGATCGGCCTCATAGTGACGAAATGAAAGTTGTATGACTCTGGCAGGCCCTGATGTCGCGTGTGGTTAAACCGTCTCCAGGTGAAGACAGGGAGACCACCCTGTACTGGGGGGCCATTGATTGCAGTGGCTGTGAACGCTGAAGCCAGGCGGAAATCTGACACCTGTAATAAAAGACAGGAGTTCAAGACAAAAGGCTGGTGTGGTGTTCGACATGCCCCATCCCACAGAGCAGGAACAGCCCTGGGAGATTTGATAACAATAAAGAAAGTGAGCAAGGGGAAATGCATGCTGGTCAGGCAGCATTCCTCTGCTGCATGGAGGCATCTTCAGCCACAGAACAGCCAGAGCTGAAGGGCAGTAGGAAAGCACAAGCCCATGCTGCCCTCTAGCCCTGTCCAGGTTAAGAGAGGCAGCACATCTGCCCTCAGGACGATCCTCCCCGGGTTTGGGTGTCTCCAAAAGAGTTGGAGCTGCAGCAGCCAGCCTAGAAGGTCTGACCTAAGCTCTACTGCACATTAAGCACTTGGGCTGTCCCTCTGCAGGCACTGCCAGCGTAATTCAGGAAAGGACAAAGTTAATATTGCTGCCCAGACTCTGCCCTGTTCCTTCATTATCTCCCAAGAGGTCCCCAGCCTGCTCCATCTTTCCAAACTCAAGAGACACTAAAATTGCCTTTAGAGTTTATAACTGACAGGTTTTGCTTCTGCTCTTGGCTATTTCTCTCAATGCTCCTCTTAGGTCCTCTGTGCTGTCCCAGCCCACTCCCCTTGCCTAACTGTGCTGGCAAAGACACCACAACCAGCATGCACTGACCTACTGCCTTACCAGACACCTCTACACATCAATTTTCTGCATTCATCTTGTAATAACCAGCTCTGGGAGTTCCTACTGGCCACTACAGCAGGCCTGGGCTTGTGCAAGCTGACTGGACACATACAGCACTGGCAATGCCAAAACACGGGGCCCATCCTAGCAGCCAAACTCACAATCCAGACACGCAGCAGACTGGATGCCACAGGCCAAAACACTGTACGACTTCCCAGCACACCAAGACTGGACAGCTGCTTACTCAGGTATTGCCCCTCACAGTGAAAATATCATACAAGCTGCCTAGAAAAACTGCTGCTTTTTTCCAGGACAGTGGGTGTAAGGATTTTCCCACATCTCCCCAGAAAGCAAAGTGATCTTTATCAAACTTTGCTCAAAGCAGTTTCACAGAGAGGTGGAGCCCTGGAGCCAGGTGACTCCTTAGAGAGCCAGACTTTTGTGAAGGTAAAGCTAAAATGAGGCTGAAAACACATTCCTGTGGGCTCTAGGGAGGCACCCACATAGTCCCCATGAACATGAGGCTGAGGCTGTGCAAGTCACCTTCCCCAAGTGATGTGAAGAGTCGTTTCTCTTAGGCTCCTCCTGCTGCAAGGCTTTGGGGTTTAAGCCCTAAACACCAGAAGTTCCCACAGACGTAGTTCTTTCACACGCTTCCCCCCTGTGTCCTCTGCCACTATGCCAGGACTGGTGTCACAGACAGGAAATAGGACTCTGCACAGAATTACCATCTCAGGATCCACCCAAGCACTGGGACAGCATGAAAAGAGGGAACAGACAGGCCTGGCCATGCCTGCCCTAGTACACAGAAACACACTACAGGTCTCATAGGAGCACAAACAGGCTGCAGCAAACATTTGGCAGATATTTAAACTGAGGTAATTTACCTTGGAGTCATAGCAGCCTGCAGGCACTGGAAGAGAAGGATTCAGGTCTTCGCGGCAGCAAATGGTGTTGCATGGATTGTGTTCAGCATAAGGATCGCGCTGGTAGTCTGGGGAGAAGCGTGGTGGGGAGGGAAGGACGGACAGACAAAAAGAAAATAATTAGTCCTTTCACAAAAAGACCTCTACCACTGATGCAGAGTGCCCCAGCCACTAGAAGATGGGTAAGTGCACCGGCAGAAACATGGGTCTATCACATTGCTCTCATGGTCCTCCCCAGGTACCAGCTGGAAGTCAGTGCTTGAGACAGGATCTTAAGTAGACAAGCTCCTAATCCAAGTCGATACAGCTATTTCTGCATTCCAGGGGCACCAATGCCAACCTCTAACCACAAACATCTGTAACTCCACATGACAAAAGCTCGCAGGAACTTTTTCAGGGGAGTAAAGCAGAAGGGAAGGGAGAAGGGAAGGGAAAAGTGCAGCAGTGAAAACCTTTGTTTTCCTGTTCTGGACTAAAACAAGTGGCAAGGAGCAAAGCCTTCAAACACCCATTGTGGTAGCTGCAAGGAGGGCGAAGGTGGACAAGCCTCAACATCTATGAGCATGCTGCTACTCACAGCCCAAACAGTAGCAATACCCCACCCTGGGAGAGGCCTCCCAAACCCCAAGCCCGGTAATCAGCATGCTCCCTATAATTGGGAATAAAAATATAGCATTTAAAGCTATCTGTACTTAGAGATGGGTTTAGTGAGAAGTTAATTAAGCTGTTTTTAATCCAGTTAAGGAGAACCCTGTCACAGGAAAGCAGAGCAGAGCATTACCTACCGAAGATCGTTCTGCCTGAACAGGGAAAAAAACAGGCAAAACTGACCTGCAGTTTTACACTAAACTCTCTGGTCTGATCTGACCTGACCTAACTCTTGCTCAGGATTGAAGGCTTTCAAGATTGACAGGCTGTAGACGTATTGGGTAACAGCAGTCCAGAGAGTCTCTTGGAGTGTCAGAAGCTTTCTGGAAAGGTCAAAGAGCAATTCCAAGGGCTTTTGCTCTAGAAGGAACCCAGTCTTGTTTCTATTAGAATAATTTTAGCCTGGTTTCCTACCCTAACAGTAAGCTTGTATTATCTTTTTGCTTTGTGTGTACTCTGCACCTACGGTAACACAGCTGATCTGTATGTGAGCCTGCAGCTTCCCCCTATAATCCAAGAAATAAAAGTAACACTGCTTTATTACAATCAGCTCCACAGTACAAAAACACATGTCTTACTGTTGTATCTCATGATGTACTTCATGCTTTCCAAGCTGGTCACCTTGCCCTGGTCTCGACGGAAGATTTTTGCTCTTGGAGCAAGCTCATAAGAGAAATCCATGCCATACTTCTCGACATATGCTGCGTACCCACTGAGATTGTAAATCTTTTGATGGAAAGGGATATTGTATGAAGGCCAATAACCTGCCAGAGACAAAACCCAATCTGTTAATCACTCCGAAAAGGTGAATTCTTGTTTATATCAAAAAAGAAAAATAAGCCATTTTCCACACAGCATTGCCTTAACAGCATGTCGAGGAATAGCACATCAAACTGGTTTGAACACGAGAAAATAAGGCAATAGTCACTGGCATGACCAGGGTTGACTCCCAGTATAACACAACTGGATACTGTAAACACACAACCCGCCCCCAGACTTCCACCCTGAGGACTCATCCTGCAGAACAGCTGAGATCAGACTTGCAGGAGTCTGAGGTCAACACACAGAGCAGCCACAGCCCTCCTACAGAGGTTTCCCTGCTGTTCTGGTTTCAGCTGGGATAGAGTTAATTTTCTTTATCTTAGCTGCTGTGTTTTGGATTTAGTATGAGAAGAATGTTGATAACATATTGGTTTAGTTGTTGCTAAGTAATGTTTATATTAGTCAAGGGCTTTTTCAGCTTCCTATAGTAGCTGAGAGGGAACATAGACAGGACAAGCTGGCAAAAAAGGAATATTCCATACTATAGACGTCATGCTCAGCATATAAATGAGGGCTGGCCAGGCAGGTAGGGTTCAATGATCACTGCTCAGGACAGGCTGGGTAACCGATCATTGGGTGGCAAGAGCGACCTGTGCTGTATCACTTCGTTTTATATATTCTTTTACCGTTATTATTATTTTCTTCCTCCATTACTCTTTATTAAACTGTCTTTATGTCAACCCACGAGGGTTTTTTCCCCTCCCATTTCACTTCTTTTCTCCCTACCCTTTACTGGGGGAGAGGGGGCAAGCAGCCACATGGTCCTAGTTGCTGACTGGGGTTAAACCATGACACCAGCTCAACCTCATAGGAGTGTAAGATCATTTATGTCTGCCAAACTTCACAGCAAGAGGCTTGAAGTCCCTGCCTTTTTGCCCCTCTGCTTCCCATCTCACCAAGGCAGAGTAATACAGCATGCTGAAATGTCAGGGATGGACAGACAAGCACACACACACACACACACACACACACACACACACACACACACACACACACACACACACACACACACTAACCACAGAGCTAACAGGGGTGAACAGGAGGCAGGTCAGCAAAGAACACGCACGCATGGTTTGTGCAGTGGTGGTCAGAAAGCTGTCGTTGCACTCTAGTGATACGGCGAGATGTGCAAATGGGCAGCTATTGCCAGTATCTGCCTTTGAGGGTTAAGTGATTGATCGGCACAGCAGAGCCCCACCCTAACTTTTCCAAGAGGAAGTGTGAATCCTGCAGGTTTTGTTAATTCTAAAGAGCAGGGTTACCAGCCAGAACTCCAGAGAGAGTTTTAGGCAGGCAACACACAACTGCCAGAAACAAGACTAGTCTAGAAAAGCTTTGTAAAGAGCTAGGAGACCATCCAGGTCAGGATCTGGGTACAGCAAGTCCTGGAAGAAATAAAGATAGATACCTATACCTTAACATTTCATTTTTTTTTTTTTTTTTTTTTTTTGAAAGACAGGCACCAAGGAGCATTCAGGCAGAGAGCATGTAACATGACTTAGTCCCATAAGCAGCACACTTTCAGGTTCTCTCCAAAGCTCCAATGTTCCTGTTGTCAGAGGGGAATGTTGCTTCTTGAATCACACACACCAGGATTTGGCTTAGAGATTTACTATCTAGACACTGGTAAATGCAGCACTCCACGCGTTAACTTCAGCCCAGCACAACACGAGAAGTCTGGCTGTAAGATGCTCAAGAAAATCAACTGGGAGTGATATGCACAGATACTAATCAAACTTTCCGAAAGACAGATACACAGACAGCATAAGTACTGGAACACTGCCTGAGCAGAGACCTTTCCAGCTTGGGTCCTGCCTAGCACGCAGCAGAGATGGGAATACCCTGTCTGCTGGCATTTGCTTACGTGACCTAGAGCTTACCTGAAGGAAACAAGTTGTGCACATGTTGTGTTGTAATACAGGTGTCCTCCAGAAATAAGCACACTTTCCAGCCTCTAACGATGCAGGTTGGAGGATAGGGTTACATCAGCTTCCAAACCAGTAGGGTTTAGTTGTGATTTAAAAAGGTGCTGTTGTCTCACATAAACACAGTGCATACAGATGACCCCCTTCTCCCACCTAGAAAAACTTTTTGTTTAAATTGCTAAAACAGAAGAAGCTATTTTAAGTTTTCCTGAAGCAAGAGCTCCTCCGTGTCTCAGGTTCTGTAAGACTGTAAATCCCGTGCAGACAGTCCAGCACCTAGCCTAAGGCAGGCTTTACCCAAGGGCTCCTACGAGCCAGTGAAACCTGCCTGTTAGGCCTGGTTAGACGAACAGTGACAAAACCAAGTCAGAGATGGTGTAAGGTTGAAAGAGGGGGTGAAGAGGACAGCATGAAGGCAGCAAAAATTCTCAGAAACAAAATGTTTTCCACCTCTGCCCAGAGTAAAAGATCTCAGCAGTATCACAAGACAGAGTAATGAGAAGATTAGGCGTATGGTGGAAGAAACTGAGACCCCAGGTTCTGATTTGATGTGATGCTTTTGATGCTGAAATAGAAGCACTACTTACTCATCACCAGGAAGTGTGAACTGCAGCCCACTCCTGTGCCCTTTCCCTATATGGGAGACAGTACTGCTCTACCCCACCTCCTCTAAAGGATTCCCAATTTTCTTTGTCAACATATAGAAAGCATCTTGCCATCTTTACCTGGAAGGAGCAAAAGAGATTCCTGGTTTTTAGAACTCACCTGCACTGGCCTAAGAGACAAGCTGACAGACGTCAAAAAAAAGTCTTTCCATTTTCAAACCCATGTAAGAAAATGCTTGCTTTTTCCTCAGATACAGGGCTTACTACAGCAATGCCTGCCTTTGTTCCACCTGAGAATGCAATTCTCACTCTCCATTGTTTCTAGGTTTATGCTTGAAAGAGACTCAAAAAGCCAATGCTGGTACAAACTCACTCTGACCAGGCCAGCGTGTCAAGAGTGCATTATCTCTGGATACCAGCTACAAGGCTATTACAGAGTATGCCAGGGTCAGCTACTCTACAAACACTTTAAGCCAGCACTGCTCTTGAGAAAGGCAAACATCCTTCACCTGGGCTGCTCCAAGCACCAAGGAACAGGGCAGGGGCCTCTACGGAACCTGTCTGTTGTCCTGCATGGCATGGAGGAGTCCAAACCTGCTACTTAGAGGAGCAGTGCTGGCTTACAGCAGCTGAGGTCTCTAAGGCAGCACTCCTGCGGTGCTGAGCCCACCCACCCTGTGTGCTGACAGCTGCTCTTCTAATGCTTAAACTAACAGAGACTGACTGCTGCATTATCCAATACACACAAAGCACATTTAGATACCTGGGAAAAGCCATACTGTCAATGTAAAATAATTTGTAATTTCTAATACATGCTGACACCTTTCAGAACAAAGCAGCCACAAGATCTCCCAGGAGGGAGTAAGTGGTCACTGCGTGCCCAAGCCCAGGGGTGGGGCTCAATCCTACAGGGAATCCCACACAGCAGTTCTCTCAAGTCACTGCTGAAAAGGAACTCAAGGAACCCTCTAAGCCTGGCCTGTCTGTGCAGGTGCAGCACTGCCATGATGTGGTTACACTGGTTCAAGCGCCAGAGCCAGACAGCTCTCCCTTAGCTCTTTCTGTCTGTATTGCAATCCACAACACAGTACAGAGGAGCCCGACCATCTGAAATAAGCACAAACATTGGAAGATAAGGTGCAATAGTGTACTTTTGTACCTTCAACAGATACAGAAGCAATAGAAGCATAAGGGAGAGACATAGGGCTTTTCCAAATTACCAATAAGAAACATCTCAAAGCCATATTGGCATTATGGCAACGCCTAAAATAAGCCAGAACTTTCCAAGGAGCCATACACAAGGGAAAATTCCGAAGGGAAACAACTCCCACTCTTAACATAAATGTGTTTCTAGTTGTTTTAATGATGAAGAGCAATTCATCAATTCTCCTTCTGAGCATGTGATTAGAGGAAGGAACACAAAGCACCAGACACACACTTAAATTTCCAGAATGAGCTCAGGCCTTTGGACGCTGACATAAAGTATCTAGAAAACACTTGTGAATGAAGCCTGACAGTGGGTGTTTTGCTTCACTTAGATTTTTTTGTTTGTTTTCAATCAAATTGTTGTTAGTCTTGCTAGAGAATTAAGGAATCTTTTAAACAGCAAATATTTACCAGATAACAGAGCTCCAGAAGAGTTCAGGAGCTGATTCTAACTCAGAACTTCTCAAATATTTAAAAGCTTATCTCCTTGTAGGGTGACACAACCACCAAACTTTAAGTAGCCCACAACATCCCAGTCATTTAGTACTGCTTCAAATAGACCTCATCTTTTTTCCTCATAGGTCTCTGAGACAGGGCAAAATAATACCAGGGAAAAAAAGGCAAGAAAAAAAATAAAGAAAGAAAGGAAGAAGGTAAAGTATTTTTCCCTCCTCTGCTTCTATAAAACACAGATGATCACCACATTTGTGCCACAACATTATAGACCCAGCAACAGAGGGATGCTCACACAAAGCTTTCTAACTTGAAACTCAGCACTAGTGTTCAATAAACCCTTGCCAGGTACAAAGCACGATTCTCCATCAACTGGCACAAAGAGATGGCTTTCCTAAACCAGTAACTAATATTACCTTTCCGGAGAATATTTGTTTGATCAGAATACTCCACAAGGGTTGGAATCTGCTCAACAATGTACAATGCACCATCATCAAGGCTCTTCTGCAGCTTGACCTTCTTCAGGTCCAGCACCATGTACTGATTGTTGTAGGTCCCTAGGTTTGAGAGCAAAAGAGTTACACATCCTGCTGGGGGAAGGAAAAGGGTACGAGGAGAGGGAACACATCCTTTTTCCTAATATTCATACAAGACTGTACTTACCAGAGTTGCACTTTGAGAAGGTTTCTGCCCAAGTTTTGCCACCATCTGCCATCATGTTAGCAATGCGGACTCTCTGCCAAGCTAACAGGGATTCAGGCACCACTTGCTTAATGAGGGTTTGGTTGAACACACTGTTGGTAGTCTGCAACATTACCAAGCCGCTGCCTAGTATGTAAAAGTCATCCAGGGACACCAAAAAGCCTTAAACAGCAATAATACAAAGTTTGTTATTTTTGTGAACCTGTGATACACTCTTAGAACAAAACAGAGAAACAAGCCAAGAGGATATGAATGAGTCAACATGTGTGTTTGAAATCAAATTGTACAAATATTAAAGATGAGGTGGCAACTTCTGCAAGTGCTTTAAGCCCACCTGTCAGCACAGCTTCTCATTTGTCATGCTTTCAACACACAACCTAGTTCTTTGTCTACAGCATTTGCTTCATGTTTGCATCCCAAGCTTGGAAGTTTCTCCATCATATGCCAAGCCATGTCTTATTCTTACGCTGAGGACTACATACTATAAGTGCCTAGTGTTTGTTTCTAACAAAGAGATTCCTTTAAAAAAAAAAAAAATACAACAAAGAAACCCAAAACAAAAGTACAAACTCCACAAACATATTTTCATCATTTCAGCTTTAGGTTTTTATTCTGTAAGGACAACAGCTATTCCTTTAAGTTAATCCCTTCTGAACTAAATCAAGCCAAGCAGAAAAATCTTCCTTCTAGTTTCATCTTTTCCAGTCTAACTATTCTTAAAAGAATGACCAAGAAATGGGCACCTCTTAAATCATAAACCACATCCTATATATGAGAGGAAGTTTTACCTACTCCTCTTTCTGACATGTTGTCATTGGGGTTTTTTTTATGCCTATCAGCTCTGCAAACTCAGTCATGGATCTCTGGGCAGGATTCCCTTCCAGGTTACATGCCAACACAAGTACTAGGTCCAACTGCAGATCCCACGCCAAGAGGTGGTATACAGAGCTGTAAAGGTCAGCTACAATACCATGGATAGCATCGTGACTACTTACAAAGTAGAAATAACTTGAATTTGAGATCCCCCAGTGGATACAGGGCTGCCAGGTAGGGGAAGAAAGGGTGTTAACTGAGCTCCTGATGGGGAAGCCATCCAGAATCTTGTTTCTTGCTAATGAGTTTTTAATGTTATCACTCTTCAAAGACTACAAAATGCTGTACAACAGCGTAATAGTTAAGTTCCACTACGAAGTCTTCTACAGCAAGCTTTACTAATGCACTCCGGAAACAAACTAAGGTCAGCAACCTATGACAGCCAGAAAGACGATTCAGCTGTGCCTCCTATTCCTGTGCTTTTATCAAAAGGCAGACCTCCTTCAAGCAAAAGTAATGTTTAAGGGCTCCATTTCAGCAAGATTTCTTTAAAGTCTCAAGTTCTCAAATCAAAATAGATCCAGGAAGATATACTTTGTGGTCACCTGTTTTCTAAAAATATGTCAGCATAGAACAGACAGAGCACCCTGGCAGCTTGTGGTTCCTAGTATTTTATTCTTGGAGACAGAAACAGTGTGTCAATATATTATGTATATCATCAGCAGAGTTCTCTCTCAAATAAGTAAGGACAGGAAGAGAAACACTCTAAACCTGGCTCTGCCAGTCTATTTTATAGAAAGACAAGGGACACTCCAGCAATAAACTGTTGTGTAACAAGTCAAGTGCTTGCCTAAACAATGAAAAAAATGGAATTGTTAAACAACTGCGTTTCAAATTGAATACCAATTCCCATGCGGGGACCAACATCAAGTGCCCTACTTCAAAATAAATCAAATAGTTTTTCTTCTTTTTCAATCAACAGCTGAGACAAAACAGAAAAACTCAAAGCAACACAAGCAATGATGCTGAATTAATTGAAGTTTGAACTCTGTAATTCAAATAAATTGCAGAGTTCAGCTAGGCTGAAAACACGGGGATTTCCTTCTGGGCCTTAGTATTTGCCAAGTTTTATAATACAGCATGCCCTCCATGATATACCATTAATAGCCTGATTACCCCAAGACAACATATAGCATTTTGACTTAAGGCATAGGCACCCCTGAAACAAAGGGAAGTTAAACACATACACCAGGTTTACCCAGAGCAAAGACATCTACAAAAATAAAGCCTGGGTGAAGCCTAGAGATACCAGCAGATATTTCAGGTCCTCTTGTGTCATTCTGGTCTTTTTAAGTATGTATGAGAATCTGTTGTAATTGATAATGCCTTTTACGTCAACTGTTATCTCATTGTATGGTTCACCTATTTTTTTCGTGAACCCATCTCCCATTTTTATCAGCAACTCAATCGATTTTTTTTAACCTCCCTTCAATGAGCCTGACTCTTCCTACATAGGTACAAGCAAAAGCACTTCTGATTGCATCTTCTGGGCCTGAGCCACTTAGATTCAGTTTCCAATCACCACTGGGAAACTGAAGATTCCAGAGTCAGGAGTTTCATTCATCATGACAATATTAATCAGCCAAGCAAAGCAAAATCTTTTTTGAAATCTAAGCCAGAGAATTCTCCAGAGAGTAAGCACACCAAAGAGTATGTGGGGAGTAACACACTCCTGGCAGCTATTATTCCTAACCAGGTAGGCTGCTGCTTTTTGAAGCAGATAGCATCAACTTTTTGGCATTTGAAAAGGTCATTGTGCTCATTCAGGTACAGAAAGGGTCAGTATTACAGGCTGGAAGTCAAAGACATGAGGTCTAGCCATCATCTCACAGGGATGAGAGTAGCTCCTGGCTGAGATGCTCAATGCTCTGGTCTATAAACACACTTGACAATGGGAAAGAGGTCTTCTCTGGATTAGTTTTCTTAATCCCATCAGCAGCTGCTTCTCACATCAAGACTGAACTCCAGCCAGCTGCCTACCTTCCGCTTGCAGACCTCTCCTAGGCACTAAGTAATAGCACAGCCCACACAGTAGCACCGGCCTCTCATCTTCAAACTGCATCAGAGACCTTCCTCTGCTTACCTCTGGATTTAACAGATGTTGGAGGGAGCAGGGAAGAAAGAAATGGTCTAGGCAATACTTCATGAGCAAGCTGGTCCCCTGAATACAAGGGCTACTGCCCCTTCCATGTTTTATTCCTCCTAGCTCTTGCTCAGGCTGTGGGGAAGGATAATGCTGCACATTCTGATCCTGTACTAACTTCAGATTACTTCAAAGCAAGGGACACATGTTACTTCTCTCTCCTGCCTCAGCAGCACCAAATAGCCATCCATCAAGCCACCTTGTGATCTTGTTCCCATGTCACAGCCTGTCTCAATCAAGCACTATCATGACAGCAGACCAGAGGAGCAAAGGTGGCAAGAAAGTTCTCAACTGTTTCCTTAAACAGATAAAATCAGAGTAACATGTTTAACAAGAGGTCCATCCAAATGGATGGAAACCTTGGGAGCTGCAACCTCCTTGCTGTCCAAGGAAACCTACAAAAGTCATCAGTTAATTTGGCTCATTTCTTTGAATGTTCAATGGGGCAGTACAGACTGCGGGGGGGGGGGGGGGAGGGCAGCTTTCTTTCTGATCTTTTACTAGATATGTCCTGCAAAACACAGCTCCTACCTAGTCTATGTCACCACATTTCTTATCCCCAAAATGAGCATGGCTTCACTCAACATTTGTGAGCAACTGTAACACGTCTGTACAATTTAAGCGCTCTCTGCTGTGCATAGATTCACCAACCACATTAAGTACTTATGTCCACAGCTTGAACAAGACACTGAAGTCGGGGTGCCTAAACATTCAGCTCAGAGGCATTCCTCCTTTCCGGAGGTTCACAGAGCTGTCCTGCATGCAAGCGGCATTCCTCCTTTCCAGAGGTTCACAGAGCTGTCCTGCATGCAAGCGGCATTCCTCCTTTCCAGAGGTTCACAGAGCTGTCCTGCATGCAAGCGGCATTCCTCCTTTCCAGAGGTTCACAGAGCTGTCCTGCATGCAAGCGGCATTCCTCCTTTCCAGAGGTTCACAGAGCTGTCCTGCATGCAAGCGGCATTCCTCCTTTCCAGAGGTTCACAGAGCTGTCCTGCACGCAACTCCACACAGATGCTTTCAACAGAAGAGAAAGCCAAGACTACAAGCAGAGTTCAAGTGAGGATTAGGATTAGTGTGGACATGAGCAGCAAGTGGCTAAATAACTCTGCAAAAGCAGAGATTACTACTCCCATTCATTTCCACTTAACTGTGCCTCTGCAGTGCTACTGTTGCTCTGAAACAGAAAGCAGCGAGGAGAAGATCTGCTCTAACAGTGGACATTGGAGCATGCTGGCAGGAATGTGGGGATCTGCTGGGGAAGCCAGGACAGACTCTGCAGTTCCTGTCTGTCCTCCCACAGGCTCAGTCACAGCAGAAACTAGGAAGCACAAGGCCCTCTAGCTGTATCGTAATGCACACGCTGACATGCATCATGGTTAGTGAATAGTCTTAGATCCTTTGAGTCACAACAAGTATTAATTTTTGCAGGGTAGCAGTCTGTCTTTTGAAATTCAGTAAATAAACAATCTGGACAATTTTACTCTGTGACCTCAGGAGAAACCAAGGAGTTGGCACATTCCTTCTCAGAAGGCAAACGACTCCTTGAAGCTTTTCTGACACAGCTTTTGGACAGCAGAAGATTTTTACTTCATATCCAATCAATCGGATGACAGAAATCTTTTAATTACCCAGTTAACTGTCACTGGAGGCCTGGAAGGACACCTGTCTTTTAATGTTCTTTGTTTCCTCCAAAAGTCAATACTTCTATGTGCATTAGGATGATGTTACTATTCAGGGAAGCTTGCTAACTTGGCCTTTCCTATTGGCTATTCCTTAGCATCTATCAGAATGGAGATTAAGACTGGGAACTTGCACACAGCAAGAAGTTACGCTCATCAAGCTGAGCCACTGCCAGGACCTGCAGATTCCATGATCAGATGCCCCAAAAATATAAAACTTCATCTCATCACAACATGGAGCAAAGGAATTTGGCAGCTCTCTCCTTCCTGCGTGATGTCCCTAGATCATTACCAGACCAGTGCTTTAGAGCTTGCTCATCCTCTGGAAAACTGCAAGTTTGTGAGCTACACCCACAGCTAGTGTAATTTGCTGTAGTCGATGGATCATGCTTGTCTAGTGCTTGTGATAGCACCCTGTAATTAAGTGGCCAGTAAGTACACTTTGCATACCACAGGTCTCTCAAACTTCACTGTAGCCATGGGAATGATGTTTTGCAACAGTTCTCACTCAATTTTGTTGATAGAAGTACACCTCAGTGTCATAGTCTACCCAGCACAAGCAAGTGTTTAAACGAGCCATCTCTGCAGACTGCAAGTGTCTCAGGGAAGCACACTGGGATTTTGTACATGAGTGAAAAGACTCTGACCATTTCAGCATAGTAGTAGCTGATTTTCAGGTGTCCTCCCATACAGCAAGCTTCAGTCTCATCAAAACAGAAGACTTATATTTCACTTCATACAAAGAACCCCCAAAAGGATCCCAGAGACATCACCATAGACACCCAACTAAAAACAATAAGAATGCACTGCATGGCTGATCCTGATTCCCAGTTTGAATTTGCAGCACAATGCAGCATGCAACAGTTGGGAAACAGAGTGACATTCTCCTGAAGGATAGTACTATCCTCAACAGTATTTATACTGAAATATGAGATGTAGAATAACCTTCTGTACATTCAGCTGATGAACAGAGCTCAGACAGAAAGCTTGGCTTTCTACCAGGTTACATGGGCTTAGCAAAATTCCTTGCAACAAGCGAGTGAAATTCCTCCAAGGGCATTGGAGATAAACCCAAAGCTCTTGAAAGACTGTACACTTAGGCATTTGCCAGAATACCTCTACTCCTTCCTCAAAGCAAAAATCTCAGTTGTCAGAAAATACTGTATTCCTGAGGGTCATTGAGGAAGGTCAGAACCCCACAGGAAAAAACAAACAACTGCTTTCAGCATGAAATGAAAGCAAATGCTTTTCAAAACAGTTTCTCAGTCACAGTCTAGGAAGTCCCCTGCCTTTGTAGTAAAGCAAGCACAGTAATTTAACAAAGCAAATTTTGAAATCAACCACAAACAAAGTTTCATCAGAATCAAAGTCTATGGCACACACTTCACTTTAAAAAATTTATGAAGATTCTTGAGTATTTGGGCATTTTTCAATCTGAAATCCCACCTTTAAAAACTTGCAATGGTTACTCTTAGAGTTGCTTTGGTTTTTCATATTCATATTTCTTAGTGCTACTCTAGCAAAAGTACATATTTTACCACTGAAACATTAAATGCTGGCAATTTCTAACATTCTTCCAGGAATCTTGAGAATATTATATGCTGCCTAATCTTCCCGAGGGAGATTTTAAATATTCTGGCTGGCTATATTACTAACACATGAAACAAGCATAAAAAAATACTGCCGTCTTCAACACCTTATACAGAAGCTGGAAGAGGCAGAAGGACACACACACAAATCCAAAAACTAACACACCTGAAGGTTTGCTAACCTAACACTAAAGAAGTCGATATAATTTTAAATGGATAGTATTTGATACTCTCTAATAATCCCATTACAGCAGGAGTCATGCCACAGAGGTTAACAGAAGTGTTCAAAACTATTATTACCAAGTATGCGAATGCTATAGGCAAGGTGAGAAGTTCAAAAGTTGAGATGACTGCTGACTACTCGAGCAGAATTCAAAGCAGCATGTTTGTGCCAGAAGTAGAATATTTAACTAGCACTATTCAGAGCACTGAAGGTGATTAATCAACAACAAAAGACAACAACAACATCATGTTCAAGCCAGAAAATTGAAGACATTTTGTCCTCTTGGTGACTAAAAGTTTTAAGGTAGATTGAAGCCAGTGCTTCTTGAGGTATCAACCTTTCTATAGGTAAGATATCTGCAAGACAGTAAGATGGTCCATGCCATCTTGGGTATCTACATTGTTTTGGTTTTCTTGATTTTACCTGGGTAACTGCTGAATGAGACACGGCCAGTGCTAGTGTATGGATCAACTATATTGAAGTTCCAATGCTTATATATTCTCAGCGTGGCTGCATATGTAAACCAGCTGGAATGGGCAAAATATATATTCTCATATCCAGGTAGAACCTTAAAAACAGAAGCAGAAAGATGAATAACTTCAAACCCTAGTATACTTTGCATGTTTTGTATTTGATAGAGACTGGGAGAGCAACTTGTTAAGTAGTTTGATTAATTGCATTGTTCAATAAGGAGCAGATACTTGTGCTTTTAACTGCGTAATGAATTTCTGAAACCTCTGGAAATAATTCTTGCCCATGTGTTGTTTTCAAATAATGAGTTGTTATTTTTCAAAATGAAACAGCTTAGGGTCTTTTGGGACACCTGCATCACATGGTATGCTTTGTTTCCCCAGCTTCCTCTTGAATACTTGCACTCATGCATTCAGATCAGCTCTCTGCAAACATCCAACATTAATTTAGAACGTGCTGTTTCTGTGAGAATGCCTCTGGGTGACTTTATAGTATGTAAGCAAACGCAAGTTAATTCATTTTGTAAAGGTAAATATATATTGATAATTTTAACTGAAAAATTTAATTACCACCATGATGTATCAGGTACTTATTCTTCCCTTCCTCCCTGCTTATTTGCCCAATGCATTTGTAGACATTCACAATACCCCCTTTTCAGACTTCACGTGGCTGGGTGAAAAAAGTTACCCTTTTCCAGCCTCCTCTCCATGGTAGTTATCCATTCCTTAGTAATTCTAGTAGCTTTTCATTATCAGTCTCTGTGGTTTTGGTTTGGTTTTATCCCTGCCCTTGAGAGTGAGTAAAACTGAACCCAGAATCCTATGGAGGCACAAATGACAATTGCATAAAAGCACCTTGAGTGACAGCAGTCTCTTTATGCACACATAACAAACAGCAGACTCCAGAAACGCAGACTCATGACACTGCAAATCAACACAGTCACTGGAGATGAAGTTCTTGGTGCTCACCTTTATAAGTGCAGAGCAGTGACCCATATCCCACTGGTATTTCCCATGGCTTCCTGGCTCCACATTGCATTGTCCACTCCGTGCAGAATACTCAAATAATGCAGGAATGAGGTCCAACAGGTCTCCAACTGCATTCAGAAATTGGACATCAAAGATGCTCAGTGGCTGAGGAAAGGGAGAGAAGAAAGACCACAAAAAGTACTTTCAGACAGAGAAGCATCCAGACAGTCTCAGCTGGTAGAATTTTTCTTGTGCTCTCAAAGGAAACTCTTATATGGTCTATGAAATACCTGCTTACAAGGCCCAGATGCTCAAACTCAGTGTTGAATTAGGCACCTAGGTATCTCTAAGGGTCTGGCCCTTGTAGTAACATTAACAATGCTAACATTTCTGAGGAAAAAAGGAGATGCTAGCAGTAACTTGCAAAACTTTCATGTGCCTTTGCCAACAGCATAACAATCAGTCTGCTGTTACTGTTGTGCTGGGCTAATAGTAAGATTTAATATTTTTTTTTTGCTTATCTAGATGCCTTTGAAGAGCCTTATATTAACAAACACTCTTGGGAGGTTTTGGATTTTTATAAAGATTGTGATTTAAGACATCCTCATGACCGAGGAGGAGGAAACAAATGAGGGAAGCAAGATATGTTAACAATACTAATCAAGTATGGAACCAGCTGAAGAGAGGAAGTCAGTCACAAGGCCCTCAGCTATGCTACCTGCTTGCAAAAACCTCTTATGGTTAGAGCTAGCCAGGGTTAACTACACACAGCTCATTGTGCAACATGCTCTTCAGCACCTTCTCTTAGTTTTCCTCTTCAAAAATAAGAGCTTAACAGTGGCCTAACCTCAACCTTCAAAGACAGTTTCCTAAACCTTTCCTGTTCTTGCTTGCACCATGCCTTTAGTTAAGGCAAGGTTTAAGGAAGTCAGAACATACATCACTGTAGGGCTATAAATAGTAATTTTAGAGCGAGACATAATCATACAGCAAAGAAACACATTGCTTGCAATATAAATCACTGTTATTAAACCATATAGCTGACCTCTCTACAAACCCCAGTAAAGAGGAGACAAGGACATGGAAACACAAACAAAAAGCACCAAATCCATTTACTTTTTATTCAGAAAGCTGAATTCTGTATTATCCACCTGCTGTTTTGGCAGAGAAAATAACCAACAGGAAAAAACAAAAATATTGTGACTTCTAGTCCATATATCCCAGGGGAAGGAATTAAACCTTGCCACAATGCTTACCAAGACAAGTGAGAGAAATAAGCCATTCTCACAATTAAAATCCCACACTGCAGAAGGCCCTAAAAGCAGCTACAGTTCGAGGAAGAAATCCAAAGGAAACTTTCATATATGTTACATTGCTTTACCTCATCATGGTTTTGCTGTAAGGACCCAAACAGGGAGCAACAAAGGCCACAACTGATAAACATCAAGAGATGTATCTTTGGATAGTTTTAAGCAACTCAGGGGTATGAATCATTTACAAACAAGTCCCAACAACTGCTCTCTCATTGGAATTCATAGAGAGGCTTGGCACTCTTTCAACACAATTTTTGCCCATCCAGCTGCACTTAAAGGTTTGCAAGCCCACCACACAACAAGGAGAAGCTGTTTTCCAATGTCCGATTTACACAGGCATTACTGTACAGTACCACCAGGAGGGGAGCAAACAGTACCACATGTGAGAATGCTCAGCCAGCCCAAAGACATTTTAATTGTACTTGCCATCCATTTGCTACCTGGGGTGGGTTAACCCTGGCTGGATGCCAGGTGCCCACCAAACCTGCTCTATCACTCCCCTTGCTCAGTTGGACAGGGCAGAGAAAAATATAACAAAAGGCTCACAGGTCAAGATAAGGACAGAGAGAGATCACTCGCCAATTACGATCATGGGCAAAACAGACTCGACTTGGGGAATTAATTTAATTTATTACCAATCAAAATCAGAGTACGGTAGTGTGAAATAAAACCAAATCTTAAAAGACCTTCCCTCCCACCCCTCCCTTCTTCTCAGGCTCAATTTCACTCCTGAATTTTCTACCTCCTCCACCCCTGCAGCACAAGGGGATGGGAATAGGGTTTGCGGTCAGTTCATCACATGTTGTTTCTGCTGCTCCTTCCTCCTCAGGGGGCAGACTCCTCACACTGTCCTGTGGGAGGGACCTCGTGCTGGAACAGGGAGACAGTTCTCCAAAATAGGGTGCAGTCCTCCAGGAACAGACTGCTCCAACATGGGTCCCTTCCATGGGGTGCAGTCTTTCAGGAACAGACTGCTCCAGCGTGGGTCCCCCACTGGGTCACAAGTCCTGCCAGCAAATCTGCTCCAATGTGGGCTCCTCTCTCCGCAGGTTCACAGGTCCTGCTAGCAGACTGCTCCAGCATGGGCTTCCCATGGGGTCACAGCCTCCTTCGGACATCCACCTGCTCCAGCCTGGGATCCTCCACGGGCTGCAGATGGATATCTGCTCCACCATTAACCTCCATGGGATGCAGGGGAATCTGTTCTGGCACCTGAAGCACCTCCTCCCCATCCTTCTTCACTGACCTTAGTGTTTGCAGAATTGTTTCTCTCACATATGCTCACTCCTCTCCCTGGCTGCAGTTGCTGTGCAGGGTTTTTCTCCTCTTCTTAAGCATGTTATCCCAGAGGCACTACCACCATCGCTGATTGGCTTGGCCAGTGGTGGGTCCATCTTGGAGCTGGCTGGCATCGACTCTGTCAACCCAGGGGAAGCTGCTAGCAGCTTCTCACAGAAGCTATGCCTATAGCCCCCCCGCTAACAAAGCCTTGTCACACAAACCCAGTATGCTACCACTCTATATTCTCCTCCATAAACCCTGCATTCATTGCAACATCTAAGAGTACCTACACTGATACTACTACAGCATCACTTAGAATTGCCTGTATATTTTAAAATAAGTTTCACATTCCTGTGCTACCTTACAGTCATTTCAAGTCAAAAATTCAGTAGCTACCAGGAAGTCCATTCAAGAACAAAGATGCCAAGCAAGGAAGCTATCAGAACTATACGCACAGAAAGGTGGCCAGAGAACAGGAGTAAAGACCCACTCAAACAAAGCAGCAAAGGTTATGTTAATTCCTAGGGCTCCACTGGGTGAGACTCGGCTGCCAGCTCCCAAAGCCAGCCAAAGTATCGGAGAAGTAGAAGAGGAACTAGGCTGTTAAGTACCCTCTAGCATTCTGTTTTCATTCCCTTTTTGAGTGGCAAGCAAGTTTTGTTCCAGTTATTTCCAAGAACTCATCACTCTCCTTGGATAAATCTGGTTTTGTGTTTAAGACCGTCTGACGCTCAGTGACAAGCACAGGGCACAGAGCTTCTCTGGAGTCTCAGTAAAACAATGCATTGAAACAAAAGATTTAGTCATCTGCAATGCAGGTCAAATCTGGGAATTTCAGGAGTGGACTGAGACATCTGCTACAAGGCCCAGAGCCCCACTTCAGGAATTACTACAGCTGATTTCCAGGATATATGGGGAAGTCTTCTCTATGAGGAGTTATTCCATGTCCACCAGCAAGAATTAGACAAAAAAACAAAAGTGTGCATCATAACAAGTGGATAATATAGGGCGTATTACAATCTTTTGTAATCACCTTCTCCCATCTCACACAGCAATGTCAGGAAAACTCCTTGCATGCACGGTTACATCCTGAAGAAGAGTAAATGAATGAGCTAAATTGATAAGCTGAGAGGTGGTATAGCCATGACAAGAGAAAAAGTCCTTTTGGTAGAATGTGTGGCTCCTCCTCTAAAGGTACCATCCTGAATAGCAAAAACAACCAACCCACCACCAAAAACAACACACCATCAAATTGAGTTTGAGTTATATCAGCTGTAAGGAGAAATAAACTTAGAAAGGGGAACCGATAGGAGAGAACCAAACGTAAAGGCTTGTCTACATGGGACATTAAAATAGACGTTATTCTTTAACAATTGTGTTCCAGTAACTTCCCCATGCCTAAGCATTCTCAATACAAAATAAGGAAGTACAAATAGAGGGCTGTCCTAGAATCATTGTACTACTTAAAACTCTGACACCACCTTATTCAAGAGTAATTTCCCTGTGTAGACAAGCCCAAGATTAATCACAGCGTTGGTAGAGCATTAGGCAGATGAAAAGGATTAATGTTCTTTGAGTGCCCCTCCTTCAGAAATTGTCTTGAAAAAGAGGGTTGGGTTTGTTTACTGGATATAAAATGTTGCTAAACCAGATGAAATAATGTCACACTTGAACATGAAAATGTATGCAGATTTTGGTATCATTACTGATACCTGTAAACATCAAATTCAAAATACAGAAGTTTACAATATACATTGCCTTTATGCAGGTCTCAGTGGAAGCACCCACCTAAAACAGCCCTGCAGGAAACCAGACTTTATGCAAATAAAGAAGTTCAGAACAGTACACTCCAAAACATATGCTTCATACAAATATAAATAAAAAAAAATACTAGTACTACTATCAAACAGTTCAGAGTCCAAAACAAATTTTCTTTCTGTAGTATGCTCAATTATTTGTGGCAGACACAATGCTTCGACAATATTCAAGTGAAGTAGACCTGAAATTTAGGGGAGAAAAGAAAAATGGAACATTTCAAAGTGGCCTGTGTGTACATAATCCAACTCACATTTAAGCTCTATGTGGATTCGGCATAGCTTCAGACTACCGTGCATTGTACAGGACAATGGAAAGTCAGATCTTGTCTTCCTCAAATAAGTGCACATCAGCTAACCCACTAAATGTAAAACTCCAACTACTTGCAAGTTTGAAAAGGTATGTGTAGTGCTGATACTAAACCTTGACACAGGAGATGTGTAAAATTAAAAGCAGATTAGCTATTAATTCAGCTTGTTTCCATCCTCCTGAAAAGGGAACAATTTTGCAACTTTGCCCAGTGCTCAGTGTTGAAGTCCACAGACTTTGTAAACAGTCTCTTTTCTCCATCTTTTGCCCTATCTCTGATAACCAACTAACTTCTCACTGTTCAGGAGAGCACTTTGTCCATGTACAAGCATTCAGTTGGGAGGGGGAAGGGGGAACGAATGTTAAGAACTTTGAAATCTACCTCCTCCTCTCTTTCTTTTCCCCAGGTCTCTGATCTTTTGGGTGCTAGAAGGAAAAGACTTCCTAACCTTTCTTCTGCAGTCATTAGCTTTCTTCGAAGCTTAGGACACTGGGGGAAAATTGCCCTTTGCACATAAGGAGTAATTAAAGAATAATTAGTTGTATTAGGAAGTATGCATAGTTTTTCCCCAATAGCAGTTAGAGCATGAGGCAACAAAACACAGCCTGCCATGTATTAGGTTTTGGGTTGGTTTGGGGGTTTTGGGGGTTGGTTGGTTTTGGTTTGGTTTCTTTTGGGGGTGAGGGAGTGATAAAAACAGAAAATAAATCCACCACACAACCTACACAAAAGATTCTCTCAATATTTCTAATGTTCATTACCACCACGAAAGCAGATTACTGCACCACCAGGGATCAAAAGATAAACTTGTTCCCAATTATAATAATCCTAGAGACAATACACATATAGAAAGGATTTTTTTAACGAAACAAAAGTAGTTATCTACCAAAGGAAAAAGGGAAGAAGAGACCCTCAAAGAACTGATGAAAACATGCAACAGGAATGAGACTTGCTTTTAAAAACATGCAGAATTTGTTGTGGGTGCTTTCAGTAACAAGTTTAATTGTTTTTTTAAGGCAAGAAATGAGTACTGGAAATAGTAACTACTTGTTACTGCAGCTGTTGCCCAAAGAAAGATCAAAACAACATTGGATGAATTGAACCAAAGTATAATACTTAGAAATAAGAAAAAAGTCACCTATTAGGTGACTTTATTCGCCAAACATTCTACAGGATTAAATAAAAGAACCTTTTTAACATTCTTGTAATATGCACTGCAAGACCAAAGTTGAAAACAGCCTCTTGGGA
Source organism: Vanellus vanellus (assembly GCF_965231255.1). Taxonomy (NCBI): domain Eukaryota; kingdom Metazoa; phylum Chordata; class Aves; order Charadriiformes; family Charadriidae; genus Vanellus; species Vanellus vanellus. The sequence goes on from NC_138905.1 coordinate 55,573,170, forward strand.
GGGCAGATGTTCTTAATCACAAGGAAGATAATGTTGGTCTTCCAGGATTTTGTTTGTTTGTTTGTTTTGGTTTAATTTAGTTGGGTTTTTTTAAGTGCCAACAGTTTGCAGAAGCTAGGTTGATTCTCAGGTAAGTGGATGTGTCAAAGCTAGAATACTAGTCAGGAACATTGCATCTGCACCTGTTTTTATTCTCCATGTAAGCTCAGAGCAACAATCTTAAAGCTCTTCATTTCCTGAAGGGGATCCTAACAGCAGTAAATATGTACACAAACAGCACTGTCGTAGCCTAATCTCCCAAAAGTATTTGAAAAGTAGCAAGATGCTCAAAGTGAACCACGTGTACCTTTGCGAAGCTGTCAGGTATCACGTTGATGCCAAGGAAAACCAAACATGTAGGTGCAAAAGCAGCTGCCCAAACTGTACTCAAAGGTAAGAGACTGCGGTTAGATTACTGGCTCTGGCAAACAGAGGAACCTGCAGCACCATCTCAAGTGAGAAATACATACACAGGGAAAATTTTCACTTTTACTAAAAAGACATGATCCCAACATAGGCAATAATGCTAAAAGCTAAAATTGTGAATGGCATAGGAAGGAGTCGAAATAAATCCCACCATCTGCTCCCTGCACATTTAGGAAAGAGAACTCTATATAGCCACTGCATATAATTCAAAAATAGAGGACACATTTCAGACTGAACCACATATTTGAACTTTCACTAAATGCACCGTTTTTATATAGGCATGTTGTTGAGGTATCTGACAAGATGATTAAGAATGACTCTGACACTTCAGAGGCCAGTGTTTTTTAGTATCAAATACATAGTTAACTAAGTTAGGACCGGGGAATACACGTTGCAGGTAGGACATACCTATTATAGAGAAATAGCTCAGGCAAAAACTAGCACTTTCTCCTCCCTCCATCTGAATCTAAAGGATTCTGAAGCAGCCAAAAAAAATTTGTGAGCTTTGCAGGGCAGGTGTTATGACAGGGAATTAATGAGTTCTTTTCCTAGAAAAATCAAGAGTTCTCAGTATCTTCCCTATAACTCAGGCCCATCAGGATGGACCTTTCCATTATTCTATATAGTCTTTTCTTTTAGTTTGAGACTATTCCCCATTCATGAAAGCCCCTGAGCAAGTTCTGCACAAGAAAGATGTGCTTTTTACTAAAACCCAACTGTTTATTATTTAGCACTCCCAACTCCTCTAAATTCTTGATATGGTTAAACCAAGACAAAAGGGGTCAACTACAATTACTCAAGATCTTCCCCTCACATTAAGAAATCTATTAGACATGAGACCTAAGGACAGCATTGTAATTACAATAGCTCTACTGCAATTAGAGGAGCTTTGCTATTGCACACAAGCTGATGATCTGGAACACAATTCTAACTGAATTAAAAAAAAAAAAAAAAAACAACACACAATAACAACAAAAAAAAACCACACCAAAAAACCCAAACATCCCCATTTGGCTTGCCACAGCACTGACCATAAAATTTGTGATTGGAGACTTAGAAGACAGAAAAGGAGAAGACATGTAGCAACACAAAACATACTCCAAAAAAGAGAAGCTTTTAAGATTTGAAATCTGATGCTTGGAAATAAGAATGAAAGCTTTATTACAGTCCCTACATGCTGATTCATGCTGTTGCATCTACTCTTCATACCTACAAGGTCATTTGCTCAATAACAATTGTAAAGTGACAACAGCAAGTACTTTAGAAGTGTCTCTCCTTCCAACATTCACACATGGATACAAAAGCCGTGCCCAATCTAATCAGCACGTGAGCGCCCAGGGTTCCAAGTCCAGTGCAAAGGATCTGCAGTGACATGACCCATGTGCTCAGTCACATTATCTACACTGAACAGCCACTGAAGTTCTTGTAGCACAGCATGCAGAATGAGCACTAGTTATCCTCCTTTTTTTTTTTTTTTTTAAATATCAGATCCCCATCTCCCATCTTTGTTCTCTGACATCCCATCCCCAGCTACTGAAAAAGAGATGCAGTAATCTTACTGTTTGTTTGTGTAGTTTAGCCCACTCGAGGGCTCCCATGTACAGACCATCCAACTGTGCAATAATATAGCCAGCATGCCTCCAAAAGGGGTCATCCTTATTATTTCTGATTTGTTGTCTTGTCCATTGATCTTGTTTCCTGCAGAGGAACAAACAGGTTGGGGGTTTCTTGGGTTTGTTTTAGAGTATAATTGATAATGCAGGGACAAACATATTATGACCCAGATGATCTAGCCTTGTGTTTTGAGGCAAATCATGCTTTGGAAGTCCTGCAGACATAAATGTTATATCCTCTGGGTGTAAGTGTTCAGATCTATGCAACTTACCCTACAATAGAGTGCCTCTACCAGACTTTAGTATCAAAGAAAGAATTGGACTCCACCTCTGGGGGGAACTCTGCAAAATCAGATCCAGCATCCCCTTACAGTCAGTAAAAGGAAACAAGCATTTGATAGGTCAGATGAACCATTCCCTTTTTAATGCCTATTTAAGGGTAAAATAGACTGACCTTTGAAGTGCCTATTTCTCTCCCCTACATACAAGTGGAATGAAGGTGTGCTGCTCTTGGTGCGCAAACGCCACCTAAGAACCAATGCTATCCTCCTCTGAGGAAAAGGTGGGAGGCCAAACACAACCATCCCACATGACAAATCCAATCAAGAGGTTACTAGCCAAATAACCCAGGTTTAGAGCATGAGGCAACACAAGCTGAACAGACCCAAAGGCAAGAGCAGCCAACATTATAAGGATCTCCCAGAGTTCCCTCCTTTGCTGTGCTCAAAAGACCACGGAAGAACCACAGCTGTCAGAGTAAGTCTGGACCAGATTCCGGCCTCTTCCATCCTCCTGTATCAATCCATCCAGCATTATGTACAGCAGCAAAAAAAAAAACACAGAATAAACCTGGCAAGGAAGCAGAGTCTTCCAGCAGTCTATGGGTGACAAAACAAGCCAGATTTAGCTTTCTGGAAGTAACAAGATGCAAGAAATGTCAGAGAAAACAGGGATATATAGTCGGAGGATTCAGGGCTAAAGACTTTCAAGGACAACACAGCAGCCCATATTGCAAAACTGCTCTTAAGTAAAGCAGTGATGCAGGAGTTCAGGATACAGAAAAATGATACAAGGCCATCTAGTATTTCCGCTATTCTCCAACAATGCATCTTGGGGGATACAGCTGCTATGCTGAGTAATTCTGGAAAAAAAAAAAAAAGCCATACGCATTGATATCGTAGCTAGCCCATTTTTCTCATGAGGACAGCTGAAGAATGACAGTAAGGGAGCACTAAAGTTTGGTTTTTTTTTTTCCTCTTCTTTTTGGATAAGCTAAACCCAATCAACTTACACATCTGCACCAATAACAGAATTAGTCAGATATATAATCCCTTGTGGAAAGCACAAGACAAGATGGAAAAAACAGTCTCCAGAAACTACCAAAGTCTCACAGAAATATTTGTAACGGAAGAAAAGCTAAAACTAAAGAGATTTAAATAAGCGGTAATCACAGTTGAGTTTCCCAGTACCTGGCCTGGTTCTTCTCCCACTTGTAGTTTCCCACCAGTGTAGCTGATTTATTTGAGCAGAATTACTTTTGATTTATACAGCTGAAGAGAAAAGGGAATCAGGACTTTTGTGATTAGAACAGAATTTACGTCAGCGGTAGAATAAACAAAATGCTAACCTAACAGAGGAAGGAAAGGATACATAGTGCTATAAAGATTAAGGTGCCAAGAGACTACGCTGTTCAGTATAACATTCAAAATACCAGCTTTTTAGAAAAGGATTTTGACTAGAATGACATTCAGAATTCATTGGCATTATCCACACCCCTTTGTAGCAATGGTTTTAAACATCTCTTTGAAAGAATCAGAATTAGGGAAGGGCATATGCCTTTCTTCATGTACGTATACCATATTTTTTTTTTCATACTAACAGCATTCAGAGGAAAAGGAAGTATATATTTTATTTAGCCCATAAGAAAAATAATAAAAAACCCTTGAAAATTCCATCACCCTCCAACCCCAAGTCTTGAATAATTTCTTTTCTAATAACTAAATACATACGCCATAAAATTCTGAACTCCACTTCGAACGGTGGGATTCTTAATTAACTGTGGATACATATTTGCAGCATGGTCATACATATGCCTGAAAGAACAAGAGTAGCAGAAGTTATTCTTTTGCATCTTCCCTTCATTTTGCTTACCAACCCATTGGTCAATAAGCATTGATAGACAAGCACCACAGTCCACAAAGTAAGCTTTTCCTAATCACAGAAATTACTTCACATCTTTAATGCATGACAAACAAAGGTAACAAATGGATTGTTGAAATTTAACTTAAAATAAATGACCTTCCTAATGCCTCCTCAAACTGTACATTAATTTAAATCACAACAAAAAATCATTTATTAGAGAGCTATTCTAGAGGTGAGGAGAATATAATTTACTAATTCAGTTCTGAGAGAGATCATTTCAGCCTGAAATCTAGCGGATTTTACTTACCATTAACCATGTTACTTCCTTACTGATTAAGCTAAATCTCTCTACTTTAAAGTGTGTGTACATTGATCCTATGTGTTCCCTCAGAAACTCCCATTCATGTCAGCCCTAAACAAATTAAGCTTTAAAGACACCAAAATGATTGTGATTTTTTTTGTTGAATTCAGTTAGCTGTTTCATCCCCACTAACTAATAGAAAAAAAGTTGTATGGTTTTTTTGGTTGGTTGGCTGGTTTTTGTTTGGTTTGTTGATGTGAAGCACCTTACATTTCAAGATGAAATCAACTGCCAAAAATTGCTCAGGAGTCCAAAAGTTAAAGTCACCCTTTCATTTTAGATCAAATGTAATAATCTGATTTAAGACAAAACAGAACTTTTAGATTTTCTTATTCTGTTAATTTTTTCTCCGATCAGTATTTCATAATTTGTGTCAAACTTAACCAACATTTTTTTTTCTCAGCAACTAAAAAAAAAAAAAAAAAAGCAAGGAGGGGAAAGGAATAATTAGTTCTAGGTGGAAATCAGCAGAAGATTATTTTGCTGAATCTGAAGTTGGTAGAACTACATCAGTCATCAGTAAAATCAGCTCTTACCAAATGCTGAGAGAAAGAAAACAGAACTGAGAAACAGATACCAGCCTCAAGGAAAGTACATGCCAGCAGGACAGAATTCCCTGTATTAAAATTCACAAGGGCAAGTTCCTCCGAGAGGCATGCAGAGAGCTCTTCCCAGTTTCCTTCAGGGCATAATTTGAGAATACAGCCAGAGATGATTGAATGGCTTGCTGATAATTAGAGAATCATCCATTGACCTTCTGCCCTCTTTTTCTGTCCCCTGCCCGATTCCCAGCTATTTAAGTACTTGATTGCATGACCCTGCTTTCTTATCTCAGCTGTGGTAACATTCTGACTACCAAATCTAATTGTCAGGTTACACTCTGGCAAAACACTAACTCAGGGAAAAAAAAAAAAAGGAATATATTTTTCTGGCACTTTGTAGTTTGAATTAGGTTGTTATATAGACAGATAAGCAACAGAGGTGGTGCAAGAAGGCAGCTCTCTACTGTGTTAGTAAATGAACTGATGCATGAAAGGGCCTGATCAGTGCCAGGGCAGACACAAGTTGCGGGTTTGCATCTGTGGAGGGATGCACTGGGGCAAGAGAGGGGAGCATTCAGCAGCTTCGCACCATTACATATATCATGAAACTGCAGCTATAGTATCAATTTTAGTTCTAGAGTTTCTCGTCTCCCACTTAACACAAGACTACATGCCATAATCATAAACTACTTGAACAGGACAAGAAAGTTGAAGAGACAGATCAATATTCTCCACCCCTGCAGTCACAAAGAATTTGGCAAATAAAAATCCAAAGTAACTTTAGGAAGGGAATTATAGCATAACATACTCCATACTACAAGTAAGAGCTCCCACGACACTAAAGAGCAGGAGCAAATAGCACGAGACAGTCCATCTGGCAGATGGTCTTTTAGGGTTGAAAACCAGATGAAGAGGATAAAAAACAGCCGGGACACTACTTTAATCACTGCCTAGGCCAGGATAGATGATCGGGCTTCCAGGTTCAACCATCAGCTCTACTCTCTTCATTTTGCACTCAAAGATCATGCAACACATGGCAGATTTTACACTACTAGTATCTTTAAGCTGTGACGACTGATGTAGTGACTGGGTTAGTTCAGGATCAGGGGACTGAAAACAGCTTCTTTAGTGGCCTTCCTTCTTGTATATGCTAACAGAGAACATACAGTTCCTGGAATTGATTTTTCTTTTTTAAATACCCAAGGTTGAAAATTTTTCCCCTAGCTGTCCTGTTTGTTTGGGGTTTTTTTTTGCTTTAAGAAAGCTTCTATGTGCATAGCTTGCATGATTTGTAAGGGTATTATCCTCTGAAGTAAATTGGATCATTATAGTAAGGTAAGGCTTTGCAACTGTGTCTAAGGCCAAATGCAAGGCAATTACAAAGCTGGGACAAGAATTCAGAGTCTAAAAAAACCAGCAAAGCAGAACCCCACTTCTTCAAATTAGAGAGGAAGATGACAGAACTCAGGTCAGTTAAGGTTATTTCAGAAAAAAAAAAGAGTATAATTAACATTGCTTCAAATTTAAATACTGCTCTTAGGTACCTGGTATGCCCCAGTTGGAACCGATTAAAAGTATGTGCTTAACATCACAGATTTGGATCTGCTCTGCCATTCCACAAGTAAAGTGAGGCCTCATTAACACTTCTGTTTGTAATGAGGGAAGAGAATTCATACTCAAGAAAACGGGAGCAAACATCTTTGGCTGGATGATAGGACTGGACCTTAACAGAGAGGCGAGAGAATGCGATAAAAGCAAATGTCTGATCCCTAGACACTAGAATTAGATTTATTCCACTATGTGTTTTCAAAATAGACAGCTGAATCAGGTGCCGACACTAGAAAGATGAATCATGCTCTAGAAAAGGCCTGTGTTTCTACCCTCACTGGTAAACAGGTCTGACTAACTTAGTTACTGCTTTTTCTACTACAGACCTATATAGCTAGAAGTAAAATTAATTCTTCCCCAGTAATTTGAGATAAGATAGTCCCAGCATGTTTGGTTTTTGGTTTTTTTTTTTTTGTTTTGGTTTTTTTAAATCTGGTTGTCTTACATTCTGCTCTGGTTCCTACTAAGGACAAAACATACACTTTTAGGAGAGATATTTTGTCATTCTTTTACTTACATCATGAGGCCTAGCTGTGTCCAGGTCCTTCATGACCTAAGTGCAATGCAAGAACCGAGCTAGAGAGAATTCCTGGACATCTCCAAATTGAGGCCCTGTGAAGCTGGAGCTCCTGCTCACCAAAGAGCTTATGCAGTTGCCTGTACTTCAACTTGGCATCAGGCTTGCTACATATCCTTCCCAGTAACACATCACATCAGAGCTCTTCCCAGTGGGACTTCAGGGTTTCTGCAAGGAGCCACCTTGGGTCATTTCTACTTCATATAGTCATTGCCACAAACAGATGCAAGACAGCTGGAGAACTTGGAGCTATTCAGGCTACAGGTAGCCATGTGCTAGAGGGCACTTCAACTACCAGGCATACCCAATGTATTCACACTGGGAGGCTGTGCCTGAGCCACCCAAGGTGGTACTTGTACAGGGAAGTGACACAAGCATCTTCACTCCGGTAGCTAAGTGGTTGTTGATGCAAATAAAGCCTTCACCACAGCCAAACACATTGTTACAATCTTCCTTGTTGTTAACAAGTTCTTAAAAAGGAAGGTTCAGCTGCGTGCCTCTTCCGTGGGCACTGATGTCTGCAAAAGCTGAATGAGAGGGTTTAGAGACACCTTCTCATAGAAGAAGTCACAATGGTGCTAGAGAGCTTCCCTGAAGACAGGCTGAATGGGCCAGGCGGTCTGATGGAAATAGAGTTATAGTTTGGGAAAGACTGCTTCCTGGTTTTACTTCAGAAGACTTGTGCAATTGTCCCAAAGAACGAACATCTGCCTGCCTGTTAATGAGGATTCTGTGAATCCCTAGGCAAGACAAAGAAGGAGAAATAGAGCTCTGAGAGCAATCTTAACATATGCAAACTTAGTGACTTCTCACTACTCCTGTGGTTCAGGAAATTGCAAACGCACTGTGTAAGTGGATTCATTAGTTGCAGCTTGCCAAATGAAAAAACACCAACACATGCAGCTAAAACATGAAGTAATAGGTTCTCCGTCTTCTCAAATATCAAAGGAGTACCTCACTAATTCATCTCTGCTCCTAAGCTGGAGTATTTTCAATAGGTATTCTTAGCTTCAAGGAAAAGCCCTCTTTATCCAAAACAGACCTGACCAGAAAAGCTTATATTCATAACCCCCAGCAAGAAATATGCTTCCACTGCAGGTACAGAAGTACAATGGGGCAAAGACATAGCCAAACCCCAAATTCACATGGTATGTATAGTATTTGATAGTAATTTTAATGATGGTAAGCATTTTCAGGTTTTGGATTGTCAGAGGATTTCTCAGTGGATTTCCTCAAAACATTTCCTCCGAAAATAAAGGCTTTGGCTACTTCTAGGTTTGCATCTTAACCCACTCTCACACTTAAATTCCTTTAAAACAGTTGAGTTTCCTACTTTGCTTGAAAGCCAGAGTATCAAACCCTACTTTTCCACATTGATACAAACCCTCAACTTCACTTCTACAGACTTTAAGATCTCTGTTCATTACTATTTCTGCTATATCCACTTCTCCAGAAAGGGCCACTCGGTGCCAGAGCTGGTAGCCCTACCGTAACAACAGCTAGGGCTAGGAAGCAGCCTCAGTAAGTATCTGACCTAGAGAAGGCAAAAGCCTTGAGCAGAAAAACTTGCAAGCACCTTTACTCCTGTGAAGCTTCACTTAACACCCATGGAAAAAACAAAGAGGAAAAACTCCCTCCTGTAAGCATAGGCTCAAACATGATATAAAGCCCCTACAGACACTGTTTCACATTCAAACCATGCTTAAAGGAACGGGCATATACTTAAACTTGTTTAAAAGACAGCCTGGAAAACTTATAAACCTACTGTGGAGGCAGAAGGGGAATAGGGTGTAGGTTGTTTCTACTAGAACATTACTTGCAATCTAATTGGGCTTTGCATGGATTGGGCTCTCTATGTAGCATGACAAAGCTTAAGCTTAACAATTTAGAGATGACTACACCTAGATAAAGCCTTAGTGAAAAGGTCTGTCGAGCAATACCCAATTTTAACAATATTCTAAATGTAATGTTAGCATCCCCCAGATCCATACATAGTTTATATAGACTGAATAGTGCATTAACAGTAACTTCTCATGCCAAATAATCCAACATCATACATCCAGATCTCTCATGTACTTCATTTCCTTTCCTGCCTGGAGTACAGGTTGTACATTCAGAACTCCAGGATTCCTTTATTCTTTCCCTCAGAAGCGTTCTGTTATTGACAACTATTACTTTATTGAATTTCCTTTATACTCTCCAGAGACCTAGCTGCCTCCCCAGCAAAGTCCACTAGAGAGTCACAGTAACATATCATATGATCAGAGAACTATCCATAAATCTTAACCGATCTTAAAATGTCTAATTGAATTAATATCATCTTGTCCAGGAGCCATATTTTACAATTGTTTGACAGACAACCTTCCCCTGCTGGCCTGTTCAATGCAGCATATGGTATGTATTTTAGTGTTCTGGAAGCAAAGCTGGTGAAGCCAAATTCATGTCACTGCGTCCATCACAAGCATCTCCCAACTATTCCCCAGCTATGCATCACAATTTTGGAAATGTTTCTTTTCCAATGACTAAGTTGATAGAGGAAAACATGAAGCTTGCTCAACAACAAGGCATGCATCATGTTCTTAGCTATATCACCAGCTATATCTTACCAGTTAGTATGTCACAGTGCCATTCTGTTTTCCAACTTAGTCAAGGAAAGAATAGGGCTTAGTTTTGGGGTTGTTTGGGCTTGCGTTTTTTGTGGGTTTGGTTTTGGGGGGTTTTTTTGGTGGTTTGTTTGTTTTAAGAAAAAACTGCTCAGGATTCATAACAAGTACAAATTCTGACAGTTTTCATAGATCTGCATTGTGGGAGAGATTCAACCGTCATCTTCTCTTCAAAGGGCTTTCAGGAGTACACTGACCCTTCTAGACACACCCCCATCTGCCTTCAGGCCTATCAGTATATCAGCTTTTTTTTTTTTTTTAAATTTGTCCAACAGGAACTAAACTCCCCATGCTGTGAAGTATTCTTGACAGTGTTTGGCAAAAAAGATCCTCAAGGAAGCCCTGCAGCCCTTACTAGCAACATCTCTCCCTGCCCAATCTGCTCTCAATTGTTTCATCTGTTGTTGGTCAGTCACCTAACTATAGGCCGAGGAAATAACTATTATTTCTGCTACCCCTTTTGTAATTATTTACAACATAAGGCTTACGCACTTCCTTAGACATACACTATTCTGTGATTACATTACTTAATCAGTAATATAGATACAGTACTCATCTATCTCACCAAGGTGTTAGAAGAGCCTGCAGGATGAGAAGGAGAGGGCACATCTGAATCCCATAATGAAGCTAAAATTCATACCTGCTACTAATTAAAAGAACAGCACACAACTGCAAAATGTATGGTTAGTTTAAATGGATAGGAATTAAGGGAATGGAAAAAAACAAACAAACAAAAACCCTCACAAGTACAGAAATCCACTGGAAGTGTCATAAGCTGAGTTGCGTCCTGAGGTACTTACGGAGCTGTGAGATAGCCTTCCAAGAAGCCAGCTGCATACATGATGTCTTCATTGCTTAAAGTCTGACTGCCATAGCCTGCTCTGACTTCCAGAACTCCCCAACCTGTTGTCTGTATAGTGTTGTTGTAGAAACCATAGGCATCTCCACTCCTGTCCAGTATATTCTTGACCTGAAGTGTTTTTTCAGCTCTATTCCAGTAAACAGTTGCATAGCGGATTTCTATGGTGGAGAAGAAAGTGGGCAAGGAAAACAAGCAAACATGAGTAGGTGTTTCCTATCCAATACTGAAATGTCAAGACAATATTTCAGCAATTTTAAAAAGTTGATTTGATAGCTTTCCGTCAGGTTTAGTTTTACTATGGAGAGCAACACTAATGTCGACATACTGAAAAGTGGCATAAGAAATAGCTGGAGTTTTACCAAGACAAAAAGTTACAGCTAAATATTCTCATGGTACTCTTCTGGCAATTATTTACAACTCTTTCAGTGTACAGCTCCAACATAGCTGAGTCTTGACATAAAACTCAGAAAAGTATTTCTTTACCTGGCCCAGAAGAAAATCTATACAAGTCTTACGGAAAGTAGCTTTGGAACACAGCATGCCTTAGCGACTGCAAAGGATTATGAACTACGTTGACTTGGTTTTCCACCTAAATATTCAAAAAGCTGCAAAAGTTTGCTAAACTGTCTTTCTGGGCAACTAATCCTGGAGGGGGCATAACCCAACAGGAGCACTAGAACTCAGTGGATCATGGGCTTAAAGACAAAAGCACCACAGGTATGCAATCCTTTACAAGACACACAATCCCTACCACCCAGCTGGAATAGAATCGATCCCAAGTGTGAAATGAAAGGGAAAGAAGGGCACTAGACTGCTCAGTTCTGCTTGGACTGCTGTTTAAGAAACATTCTTCATTAGCCAGGTTCTAATCCTGCTGAGCTGAAGAACAGAGCAAGGTAAACTGCTTTCCAAAAAAAAAAAAAAAAACCAAACCTGCAAGTCTACCTCAACCTTCCCTAAAATGGGACCTGATTACATCAGATCTCTGTTCATGACTAATCAAATCACTACTGCAGTATCGCAAGTGAAAAGAGTTCAATAATCATGAGTCAGAGTTCCCAGAAATATTTGAAAAGTTTTAATGGCTAAACTCAAACACTGACGACTCCTGAGAAACTCACAATGTTTTTATTCCCCTGACCTTTCTCCACTGTGTGGCAATTAGTCCTGCTAGTTTATAGCACAAAATTACAATTTTATTATCACTCCTCACAACAATTCTTTGTGTGTATCATGCCTGTAACAGATGCAAAATAGAGCACTAGATCTAATTCTGGATGATCTTACACAAAATATGTAGCATGCATGCTATGATAATGGAACCATAAAAAAAAAGCAATATAATGCCAGCACAATACCTAATGCTCTTCAAAAAGGTCTAAGGAAAACATTTGTGATTAAGCAGCTAGTTTGATTTCAAATTAAGCGCACCCACTTTATTCAGTACTCTAAAACATAACATAAAGAAACTATTTTTCATGAAGAGCCATGATGTATTTGAATAAAAAACCAAAACAATTTTCCAAGAACTAAACTCTTTCTCCAACTGATCACTTTTTGACATAACAGTTACTCATTTGCTTTAAGCGATTTTTCATCCATTTTACCAGACTGTTGAATAATCTGTGTCACTCAACAGCCAGAAAGCTGTTCTCTCTTAGTGTTCCAGCAAGAATAGCTAAAACTGTTTCTTACTGAGAATCACAGAATGCCTGAGGTTGGAAGGGACCTCTGGAGGTCATTTTGTCCAACCCTCCTGCTCAAGCAGAGTGACCTAAAGCCAGTTGCCCAGGATTCAGATCCAGATGGCTTTTGAGTATTTCCAAGGATGGAGACTTCACAACCTCTCTAAGCAATCTATGACAGTGCTCACTCACCCTTATAGTAAAAAAGGGTCTCCTGATATTCAGAGGGAACCTCCTGTGTGTTTCAGTTTGTGCCCATTGCCTCTGGTCCTATCCCTGGGCACCACTGAAAAGAGCCTGGGTCCATCTTCTTTACATCCTCCCTTCAAGTATTTGCACATACTGATGAGATTCCCTCTTGCACCTTCTCTGCTCCAGGTGCAACAGTCCCAGCTTTCCCAGCCATTCCTTATGTGAGAGTTGCTCCAGTCCCTTAATCACCTTCATAGCCTTTTGCCACACTCTCCCCCATAGTTCTAGATCTCTCTTGTACCAGGGAGCCCAGAACTGGACCCAGCACTCTAGGCATGGCCTTACCAGTGCTGAGCAGAGGGGAAGGATCACCTCCCTTGACCTGCTGGCAACATAGCACCCCTCCTGACGAAGCTCAGGAGACAGATACCCTTTTTTTGCTATAATGGCACATTGCTAGCACATGTTCAGCTTGGTGTCTACCAGGGCCCCCAGGCCCTTTTCTACAAAGCTGCTTTCCAAACAGTCGTGCCCCCAGCGTATACTGGTACATGAGGCTATTCCTCCCCGGGTGCAGGACTTGGCATTTCCCTTTGTTGTACTGCATGAGGTTCCTGTCAGCACATTTCTCCAGCCTGTTGAGGTCCCTCTGAATGGCAGCACAGCCCTCTGGTGTATCAGCCACTTCTCCCAGTTTTGTATCATCAGCAAAATTGCTGATGATACACTCTGCCCCATCATTAAGGAAGATGCTGAACAGTATCAACCACTGGCATACACCACTAGTCACTGGCCTCCAGCTAGACTTTGTACCACTATGCCCTATGTCAGTCTTCATAATGTACTAGAGACACTTCTCACATGAACAGGAAAAGCACTAGCAAAAACAGAAGGAACTGTGGGTCTTCCCCTCCCCCCTTCTATGAACAGAAGTTTTTACATGAATCTATTTAGGGATGAAGTCATTTCACAGACTTGGAACACAGTGTTTAAAAACATGTTTTTCATCTGCCAGGTACTGAGGCTATTTAAAGGACTGAGACATGACATACTTTGGATAACTCTTCAAGCAGTTATAATCTTAGTTTTCTGTTGTCTCTCTAAGTATCTTCTAGTAGTACAAGCAGTAATTGCAATATTAGTTTAAGGGTAAACACGGGAATCACTCAGACTGAAAACCTACAAAAAGAAAAGCAAGCTGATAAGGGTCATCACTAAAGAGAGCCAAAGGCCACCTTACAAAGTTGAAGCTTACCTAAGCAAAGAGATCATGGAAAGGGAGGTCCCTTGAATAAGTGGTGCAAGGGGTCAGTACAGAAGACAACTAGCCTGTCCCCCAGTAAAGAGGAAGGCTGATTCCAACAAAGAAGCCCGCTGCAGGGCAGAGGAGAGGCAGGCCACATGCCCAGTACACAAAGACAGCCGAGGAATGGGTAAAAAGAGCAAGTACGAAGTAGAAGAAAAGATGATCATCTTCCCATCTCTTCAGTAGGCTGTGGAGAGGTGGCGAGTAGTCAAGAAGAACCAGGGCAGCTAGGTATTGTTATTGGTGCCCACAGACTAAACAGGTATGTCAAACAAACTTTCTTCTGCCCAAAGCAAAATAGCCATTGCTTTCTTTTTTTTAAAAGAAGGCTAATACTGGTGCCAGACAGACTGATCTGACACGGGTATTCTAACACAGCAGACTGTGTTTCTTTGTTTTATGCTCTGCCAGAGCATGAACATGCAGAGCTATTTTCAAAAGTCAGAACAAACTTTAAAATTACCCTTGGAGCTTATCCTGCCCCAACTTCACTATATGACAAACTTAAACTGAAGAAAACCAGGACTAGAAAAGGATGGGAGAGAAGGGGAAAACATTAAATTACAGGATAATTTGCAAAAAGCCTGGAGAGGCCTTTAGAGGAATAACATCAAGACAGCGGTCGTAGATGTGACTTAATGATGCTGGAAAAGATCATTTCCCACTACTGATTTCCCCCCCCTACTCATTCACTCATCATCCCATTTCATAGAATCGTTTTGGTTGGAAGGGACCTTTAAGATCATCAAGTCCAACCATTAACCCATCGCTGCCAAACCCACCACTAACCCATGTCCCTCAGCACCACGTCTGCCCATCTGTTAAACACCTCCAGGGATGGAGACCCCACCACTGCCCTGGGCAGTCTGTGCCAGTGCTTGACAACCCTTTTGCTGAATACATTTCTCTTAATCTCCATCTTAAACCTTCCCTGGCACAACTTGAGGCCGTTCCCTCTTGTCCCATCGCCTGTTCCATGGGAGCAGAGACCGACCGCCCCTAACTACACCCTCCTTTCAGGGAGCTGTAGAGAGCAAAAAGGCCTCCCCTCAGCCTCCTCTTCTCCAGGCTGAACACCCCCAGGTCTCTCAGCCACTGCTCACAGGACTTGTGCTCCAGACCCCTCACCAGCTCCATTGCCCTTCTCTGGACACGCTCCAGCACCTCAATGTCTGTCTTGTCATGAGGGGCCCAAAACTGAACACAGCACTTGAAGTGGGGCCCTCACCAGTGCCAAGTACAAGGGAACGGTCACTGCCCCAGTCCTGCTGGCCACACCGTTCCTGATACAGAAAGCTACTTCAGTTTTTAATGCATTTGTGGAGAAAGGAGAAGATACGGTCAGCTGTGACAAAACCAGCTAAAACTTCCCCCTGACCTCATTAAATTTTATGGCGGTTTCCACAAATCTAGTTTCCCTGGTCTAAAGTGTTAAAATACCTACATATGAAATTGCCATGTTTATTTCAAGGAATATATATATAATCATACAGTAATTGTTATAATTTAGAAGGTAAGTCTTTATCTTGCTACAGATGGAGTTAAAACTACAAGCTTATAAATCTGTATACACTTAAAACACGCTTACACTACAATGTAATCAAAGCATTTGCTATCACCCAGTCTGTTACAATTTTAATCTGCGTTCATCTAAACTAGCAGCACTACCTTTGCCAAGGAAACCAGAACTGAAGTATAACATGGAATATAGATATACAAGAAGCAACTGCACATTTCCAAACAATCCCATATGTGTTCTGCAACAAAAGGAACCTTCCCCTTGAATAAAATGCTGGCATTTTTATATTTATTTTTGGAGGGTGAGGCAGGGGCCCTAGCATCTCTTATCCCAGCCGTTGTTGCATTTGATCCAAATGTAAGAAGTTACCAATACATCTCCATGAATCTACAAATCACCCTTTTATCATTGAAGTTAGACCTCCCAGTGTGTAGCTGAGAATCCTGACAAGCGTTTCAGCCTATTGCCTGCTTTCAGGACTCTAAAAAGCAGAAAAGACTGTGATAATCTGTGGCTACTCCACAACAGTATTGCTTAGAATAACCTAAATATCAAGCCAAAGCACACACTATTTACTGCAATAAATGACTCAAAATCCCTTGGGATAGGGTGGGTCAATGGAGTCACCATTCCCCTCGTGCAACCAGCCGGCCAGGAAAACTGCATAGCATCAGGGATGCACAGTTCCACTACAACCACCAGTGCACTGTATGGTGGGAGACAGAAGTGGAGAAATGCAATGGCAAAACAAGCCTGGAAATAAACAAGTGTTCCTTCTCTTTCCTGCAGTTAGTAGGGACTGGGAGAACCCTTTCCTCAAACAGCCTCTTTTTAAAGATACATTCATGCTTCTGCCAAATAAAGATACAGAAATAGGATCTAGAATATAGTTGGGAGAGTGCTGAAACTTCTTCAACAAGTGAGAAGTATCTGCTTTCTGCCAAGATTATATGCTAAATAAGAGAAAAAATTAAGATATTTCAGCCATGACTAGGAGGTGTTGGTAGCCCCCTTGGTTTTCAGGCTGAAATGCCAAATCCATTCTCCACCTTTTTGGCTCAATACAGACATTGCCAATGTTATGTTAAAAGCAGAGCTTGTCTGTCTTGTATTTGGTGGCAGCGGAGAGTGGAAATACATAGTTGCTTGTGACAATATAGAGAAAGCAGTTAAAGGAAATACTAAGTGAGAGGACTGAGGCAAGATGAAAAAAAAGAAGAAATTGGATGCTGAAGAGGACATGGAAGAGTAGCAGTAATTTGTAATGAAAGAATGGATAAAGAAGATGAGGAAGAAAAACAGAGTGCAGTACAGCAAGATGGCCCAAGACCATCTAACAAACACGCTATTTGATAACTGCCACTAATATTTATTAAATAAATGACACCTACAAAAATAACACCTGACATACCTTAAGAATGCCAGTAAAATTTGTTCAGCAATGTGCAACAGCTGCTTTTTCTTATGCTTTCCAAGCCATGAGTTGTTTTTAAAACACATATATCTAGATAGGCTACTGGACTTTCTAATTAGAGAAATTAACAGAACTCCCTCTTCCTTGCAGATGAAAGAGCTACAAGGCTTGAGGGTGAGAATTAATATTTGTGTTTTTCCTTAGTCTGACAAACAAGCTAACTCACAAGCAACAAAGCACTGGTTAGGTTGCATGTAACAAGCCAAGTTAAATTATCAACTGTGAGCATCTCCTAATAATAGGAAAACCACTGGCTTCCTTAACTACTAATTTTTGTCTATATTTTACATGCTTATTTTTAGCTATGGCTTTTCAAAGGTGAAGCCTTTTTTCGTAGAGGTGCTCAGATGTACTTCATAGATTCCACCCGTACACTTTCCACTAAATAAGGAATCTATCACTCTGCTGTGTCATTGAAAACTAGTTTTGCTCAACTTAGAAACACAAAAGAACTAGCACAAAGTTTCACATCTGTTTTCAGTACACCCTCTCCTACAGCTAATGTTCAGTAATAAAGATTATGTTAGCACAGTATAGCATTTAAATATTTCAGGTCAGCCATAATAATAATAATAACAACCTGATATTTCCATTCAATTTTGTAATTAGATAGAGCTTGCCCTATTTCCCCACTAAACATTTTAGAACCAGGCTTTTAACTGTTTAAAGACGACTGTATACCTCTAAAGTGCAACTGATATTTCAAAGTACAGTTATGATTGGAATCCATTATAAAACAAATGTTAAGTACTTCAGGACTTCTTTAGAGATTAACTTAAACCACACAAGAACTTAACACGAAACCCAGTAATTTTCAATTAAAGGAGTAAATGCTTTCTTGTTCTGCATGAATATAAGCTATTTGTGTTTTCTATTCTACTGGCTTTATTCATCCTATTTCCTCATACATTTCAGGTCTAAGTAATTTTTCAATTTGCCTTTAACAAGCCTGTCATTATTTGAAGCCTAATCCCTTGATTTGTGCTTACATGAGAGAGAAGCAGTATTCAAATGTGAACTATAAATTAAGAGTTTGAGTCTTGTGAACATGAAAACCATACAAGATTACTTACTAGTAAAGCTTAGCTGATACAGAAAACTTGCCAAAACAGTTATAGGTTCCCAGTATAGGTCATCCACAGAGGAAACAAAAACAGTCATTTCACAAGTAGCTTCACTAATCTCATAGTCCCTAAATTTAAGTAATTTTTAACAGAGAACATTCTCTAGAAACAGTTTCCAAACAGTATGAAGAATCTTCAAGGCATTCAAAATGCTGTAGAACAATGAACAAATTTTTTTTTTTTTAAAAAAATCTAGACAATTCACAGTGCTGAAGGCCAAGTTTACTCCAATAAATAGCCTAAAGGCATTTTTATTTGCTACCTGGTAGCTTTCTACCAGTACTTCAATTATGATGTGAAGGAATCAGTCAGGTATTAGCTGAAAGCTACTTTATACCCTAAACTTCCTTTCTCTCCCTCTCCCTCACAGTTGACCCTTCCTTCAGTCCTACTAATACAGTACTAAAAGTTTTTGCCAATTAAGGTAAGGTTTGAAAAGTAGGTCTCCAAGATGAGGTAGGACCATCAGCAAAATGAGATGCTTGTAACATTCTGGACATTAAAACAACTGTTACCTTAATTTCTCTGTGCTTTGTGGCAATTAATAAATTAATTAAGAATTTCCCAGAAGATAAGCACTGAATCCAGCCCTTACGGTCTTCAGTATTCATTAAAAGCAGTACAAGAGGGACATATTCTCCTGGTGAGATTTGCTCCCCAACAACACTACTATTACCATCAGTACAAATGGTATCTAAAATTCTCTGATGGGTATTCTGCTCTAAACAGCTGCTGTCCGTCACGAACTTTTACTGATCCTCTAGAGACAGCTTCACTCTCACGTACTCCACACTTGCTCAGCACCTCCTAAATTTCCTCCATTACTGACTCCTTTCTCTATCCTTCCAGTTGATGGTACACCTGTTTCATACTTTGAAATGAAGAAAAAAAATAATCCTATGTTCATACCTGACTGGCATGTCTTTTCTAGGACATAGTTAGCTACCACATTGTGTCCACATGTGCAAGGTTTCTCAAACGTACCAAGGAGAAATTCAATTTCTAAGTGGGAAGCTGAGATTCTATGGAAAACTGTGAAGCTCACCAAAATGTGCCACTACGGCATTTGCCAAATTCCGCTTGCATCCAAATCTGACTCTGAAGTTGCACCAAAAATAAAGCTCTAAATTCAAGGGACAGCAAAGCTATAGTAGTCAACAGAGGAAGATTAAAAGTGTTACAAGAGTTTCACTTACTGATTTACCCTAACTGGGGCCTTACAACTTCAACAGAAGTAGTTTATTATGCAAATATGATGAAAAACAACTGCGAGCACAAAATTAGCATGAAGTGCTGTTTGCACCCCAGAAAGAAACTTCAAGAAGTTAAGCAGATATTGGGAAATTAATTAACTCTTCCGAGCAGATAAACATGTGTTGCCATTAAACATCAGATCATACATAAACAGAATTTCTGAAACACAGATGACAACCTTAACCCATAAACTAGCACTAAAACTCTGTTAAAGACGCAAGTCGCAGCGTGCTGTAGGCCACAGCACCACAGCGAAGGGTCCATCCTAAATGATTCCCGTGCGCGTGTATTACATTAAAACCCAGCACCACTGGGCCCTCAAGGTACCTGCCCATCTGTTAAATTCTTAGTTTGCTTCCCCTCGCCCATTCCGGGAACGACGGGGAAGATGTTTTGAAAGGACGCGGGGATGAGGTGCCAGCACTTAACACCCACGAAGCGCCAGGGGCCGAACCCGCCCCGGCCGGCGGGCCATGAGGTGCTCTGGGAGCAAGCCCAGGAGGCAGCCGGGCCCCCTCCGGGGGTTGGAGGGGCTTAAGCGCCGCGACGGCCCCGGCACTGCCGGCGAACGAGGCCCCTCGCCGCCCCGCACCAGTTTCCAAGGTGGCACGGGGGATCTTCCCCCCTCCCCCGGAGCCAGCCGGGGAGGAGGCGCAGCGAGGAGCTGCTACCCAAGGGGAGGCGCGGAGCCCGACGGGTCCCCCGGGGCGGGCCCGAGCGAGCAGCGCTGCCTCCTCGGGAGCCGCGGCAAAGCCCCGGGCCGGGCTCCGCTGACGGGACAGCCCCTCCCGGTCGCCTGGCACCCCCGGGGATGGGGGCAGCCGCGCTCTCTCCCTCCCTCCCTCCCTTCCCGCCCGACGAAGGGGCTCCAGGGCGATCCCCCCCACACCCCGCCCCCCTCGCCTCACCTGCTCGGCCCCCCGCCGCCGCCCACAGGAGGACGAGCCAGCAGCAGCAGTACACGCCGCCGCCGAGCCGGGCCATGCTGCTGCTCCCCCGCGCCTCCTCTAGGCACCGGGAGGCGGCGGGACTTTAAGAAGTTCCCTCGCTCAGGGCAGGTCTCGCCGCTGCCCCCGCCTCCTCCCGCGCCCGCCCCGGCCCCGGCGCCCTGTCGTAGGGGAGAGGGCTGGTTGCCCCCAGTGCCGGCCATCCTCTCCCCTCCGGGTCTGGGATGTGCCCCGGGGGAGGCCGGCCGGCGGCGGCGACCGCTTTTCACACCGCGCTTCCCGCCCAGAGTGTGGCGGCGGAGGCCCCGAGGCGGCTGTTGGGCCCGGGGCTGCCAGCCACTCCGCCACCCCAGCTGCCTCGCAGCCCAGCACGATGGCAGAAGGTGCAAGTGAAGGCGTTAAGTCAAGCTGGGCGGCAAGCCCTGGGCCCTGGCAGCTTTTTGACCCCGGCGCTTGTTTGAAGCCCCCGAGGCCTGGCCGGGATGTGGGGTTCACTGTAGGCCAAAGTCGGGCCTCACCGCCATGCCAGCTGGCCTCACAGGGCACAAGGCAGCAAGGGGGGAGCCCCAGGCTGGTGCCTGCTGGGCCACAGGGCTTGACAAGGGTGATTAACCGAACAGGGGCAAAGGTTTGTCAGGAAAGGCCCCCATAAAGCAATGGGAGTTAGGTGATCTCTTACCAAACTGCTTTTTACATCAGAGTGGCTCTCGGCCCTGTGGAGGAGAATAACCGCTGCACGTGTTGCAGCAGAAAAGCTGAGGGATGGTCCATTTCTGAGGGTTTACAGATCAGGACAACTTACCGAGGCATCTTCCCCGGCCCCTGTGATTCAGATCGTTTTGAGATGCTGCCTTTTCTTCTCTCACAGTGTTGGCTATTCTACCACTGTCCTAAAACTGCCGTTATCAGGACTTTGTGTTTCGGTAATTGTTTAAGATAGTTCAAATTTGATACTGGTGCCTGTAATAGCCTCATGTAACATGGTCACATGCCAACCAGTTCAGGCCAAATAGCAAGGCTTGGCCTCAAGCCCAGGCTAAGAGCACTATAACACCACTGCCGGCTGCAGGGATCCCTCCATACCCATTGCTGTTTTGGTCTGGGCTACTTTTCACCAAGAGATAAGGATAAACCACGGTGCTGTTACTTTTTTTTTTTTTGCCTCCCCAGTGAAAAATAACCCTTAAATATCTATCATGAATGCATGCTGTGTTTTTTCTGGAGGCGCATTTTCCAAAGGCTTTTCCAAATGAGAAACTCATCTCTGTCACGTACTGTGCTCTGCTTGAGATAGTAGTAGTAGTAGTGGGTTTCTTCGGGCTTGAGGAGTCCAGCGCTTGTCACTGCGTTACAGCTACGCTTGCTGAGTGTATCAGATACAGCAACCAGAATAGTCCAGTGGTGCCAAGAAGCACAGCAGACATAGAGACAAAGCTTCTTGATTGGCACCACAGTGCAGTAAATAGCAGACTTTATACTTTTTTACTGTACTGGGAGTCTTTTTAATACATACCAGTTTTAGAATACCAGCCATTTTTTCCTATCCTTATCCCAATGAACACTTCCATTAGGACACAGTCCGAAGAAGTAATGGTATGGGATTAGTGCCAGTCCACGTTTAATATTGGTTACATACAACCTGAAAGCTGTGGCTGTTGATTAAATGCTAGCTGCTGTTTCTGTCTATATCATGTTCCTGGGTATAGGAATTTGTATTCATTACGCAAGAGTATAAGCCCTACAGCAGCTCCTGAGTTAATTTTTCCAGGAATCTTTGCACTTCAGAGCTATCTGTTTACACCTAGGTTGTTCTTCTGTGTATGTGTTCTTACAAAGCCAGTTTAGGTTGATAAAGAAAACACACAGGCAACCGACTTGCTCTTTTTTAAAATTTTTTTGGTTGTTTACTTGGACAAAAATGCTGTTCAAAACAATAAAAGATTGATTTTGCACCAAGTTTTATGGTTTGAATACTGACTGATATTTGACAATGGTGAAAGAAGTAGCTCTGCTTTGAAAGCCACCAATGCACAAGAGGCTTTTGCAAAAATTTCACTCACTAGTTGTTATTTCTTCATGTGAACGCTGATTTTCTTTTACATGCGTCATCTGTGCTTGGGTTGCTTTTTAAAGCTGTTATAAATATCATGGTGCAAGTCATTTTAGTAAAACCTGAATTCTGCCTCATTGTGAAACTTCATCCAAAAGTTGAATTGAAAGTTTCTGAGGTTTAAGAAATTCAGATAAGTTTGTTTCCTTCATTTCTGTTGCACTTCTGGTTTGGGAACAGAAGCAGAAGTGGAGAAAAGATATGAAAGTGTCTGTTTTTGCCAGATTTCCAGTTCCATTTTGCAGCCCCAAGAGATTCAGATAAGCTTTAGAAACCGTACAACTTCTGGAGTAATCTCCCAAGGTAAATAACAGAAGCGTTGTCTCTTGAACAAAGTCAACTCGATTAAACAAAATACATGAAACACAGGGGAAAACAACAGAAGCAGTAAAATGGCAACGTATCCAGGATTTACATATGATATGTTTAATGTTATTTTCAAATATATTATACCAAATCTTTCTTCAAATAAAAATTACAAATTAAATACATTTTAAAATCATGAAAAATTAAGGCTTTGCTGTGAATATTTTTAGAATTTGATTACTGAACAGGCTATCACGTTTAAAACACTAACCAAACCAAAAAAAACCCAGAACTATTTTCTGGACTCATTTACCTCAAATCAGGCTGCATGTGTCCTACTGAAGTCATCCGACAATTTCGACATTACAGTGAAGAGAGGTTTGATTTACTGCTAGCAAGTTGGATGGTATAAAGGATGCTTGAAAAGGTATCTTCTTTCTCCTCTAGCTGGAAGTATAAGCCTCCAGCCTTCACATGAAGTATTCCAGAGAGTTGCTGCAGCTTTTTGAGTCCTACTAGACATCCAGTTTTAAAGATATGTGGCAGATTTCTCTGTGCTGGCCAATTGCAGGTATTCCAGGGTACCTGATCGGTAGCTAGCTACCCGTGAAAGCTCCCGTGTCTTGAACCCTTCGTTTTCCCTTTTCTGAAGAGTATTTGTTATCATCTCTGCTAAGTCATCATGTAACCGCTGCTGATTTTCCCTGAGAGTGACAGGATGGAAAAAAAAATCAGTGATTCACGTGTTTTTAGTGATCCCCAGATCCCCACTGGTTTTTAAACATTTCTATCCTATGTTTATCTTCATGATATTCCCATACTACTGATAGAAAGTGTGGGCAGAACCAGATTCAGGTTCTGGATTTGGGAACAAAATTCAGGATTTACATATGATTTTTTTAAGCTAGTACAGCTCACTGTCTCTGCACAGGAGGTCTGGAGCTGTGTCATTATCGACCTTAAAAAAAAACTTCAGCATCATTTGCATGAAAAGGAAGACATGAATTAGACTAACTCCAAATCAAAATAGATTCTAGCTCTCAACACCATTACTGATGCCAGCACTTCCACTATTCAACTTCGGGTGGCCTTCAGTAGCAGAGTTGCCACCTTTTCATAAATTTCTGCAGTGTGTCTGGCTTTTGCTGGAATACCCACATATGACAATTTTAAGGGGCAATTTTGTCAGTCACAGCCAATATGAGGAAGCGGAAACAAAAACATCACTGACAACAGTAATCCAGCTCAAGAGGTACTTCCAGTAGTTGATTAGAATTGCCAATTCAATAATTGTGATAGTCTCAACTGATCATATTAATTCAAAAAAGTTCTGATTTTACAAAAGAGTAATTTCCTGCTCAGCCCAGAGACAAACACTTGTACTTTATGTAATTGCTTCAAGTTGTACTGAAACACTGTCATTTCAAAGCAGATGGCAGCAAATTCCCACTTAGTGAAGACTGACTGTACACAGGAGTTTAGAGCAGAAAGTGATGAACTTAGACATTTAGTGAGTTTGCAGGAAATAATGCACTACTCATATGCAAAATACACATGAAGTAAATGCAACCATTTATCCTGACTTCAATTTTGCACGGTTTCTCAAAAACAACACTTCTCTATTACTCTATTTTATCCAATACTAATGCAAAATGATAGCTCAGTTCCAGGACATCAAGCTCATATCTTTTTTCTTGATAACTTATCTCCTGTGTATTACAAAGTAAAGTTCTGTTCAATTTTTAAAGACTTTATGCCTATGCAATACTGCAGTAACTTTGTCTGCCTCTTCTGCAGAATACTGCTCAAAATCCTCAAGTTTCATTCCTCCTACAAATTCCCCCCCAAGAGCTTACAGGCATAACATGGTGTTACAGAGAGCTGCACATCCAGTTGCAGTTATCCTCTCACTGTACTGTCACACACAGGTGCCATTAGGACTAAAGTTTTGGGAGTATGAATGTGTTTCATTTTCCTGTCCATCTCTTGCACAAACCACATCAGCAGCTTTTCCAGTAAGTCTTATTTCCCTTCCAAGGAAATGAACCCGTTAAGCGCTTATATATGCAAATAACCTTCGTCCTATGCATAGTCCCACATCATGAATATTTACACATGTTTATATGCACATACACTGTTAAGCCTTTAAATACTGAAGGCAAGTTCAGTGGTATCAAAAAAAACCCACAAGTGCCAGGGAGGACTAGTGAAGGCTAAAGTGCAAAGACTGAGAATTTCTCTTCCCTTTCCACATATAAAGACCATCTTACACAGAAGGAGGTGTTGGGAGATTGTATTTCTTGTCCTCAGTACCCGTCAGCCAGTAGGTAATCTCTGTTCCTCTGCCCTAAAGATGTATGACAAGAGAAAGCACAATTTAGAGATTAGAATGCAGTTTCCTGTAGTTAATTTACTTAAATAATACTGTATTGCCCATTGCTATGTTTGCCTTTGCTTGTTTTCCTTAAGTGTTGCTTACAGGAAAGGATTAAACATCAGATGTAAGAACAAGAGTAATGGGGGAGATGCAGCTGCACACCCGCTCCCTTGCTCCGTGACCTGAAACACACGCCATGGGAGAGGTGAGCTGTGCCGCCTGCCACCAGCTCCCGAGTGCAGACATCCCCCAAGTGTAATAGACTGGAATAAATGGATTGGTAGATAGACAGTCAGCTATCGGAGCATGAGCAAATTAACAACAGATTCATCTTCTCTTCCATCTGATTAATTCACTCTACAATTTTCTGTTACAAATGGTATGTTTCATTTATTCTTCATATCTTTATGTTGCTTTATTTTATGACTTAGGGAGCCCTTCATTGCCTTTATAGAAGTGTCTTCAGCTGCTAGAGTCTGTAATACCAATTGATCAGTAACCCTTGTTCCCCAGCTGTTAATGAAGTTACGGGTTACTCTCAGCTATATAAGACTTTTACAGTATTCCTCTTCTCTGTGTTCATACATGCACGTGGTAAAAGTTACCTTCAAGTACGTTTCTCCTCTCACTTCATACTGGAATCGGCAGTCTGTTCTTTTCAGGATGTTAATAGTGGAACCATTTACATGAATCCTTAAAGCTAAAAAATAAAGACACAACAAAAGTACAATCTGGAAATGTACCACATAATCATATTAAGTATATGCGAACATTGGTGCTGTAGCAGAAGCTCCTCTAATTATTATCAACATAACTTCTGAGAGTCAAATTAAATGAGAATCGGTTACACCACTGTACGAAAAATCTGACTCCACTACGTAGCATTGTATCTAAGGAGGGACAGCTGGTACAGCCGTTGATCTGAAACACAGGTGACCATGGTATCCATAGTATTTAGATGCCAAAAGGGAAAAGAATAATTGGGAGGGAGTGTCCTATACAGAGAATAATCGTGTGAAGACACTGCACAGGAGGAAGACAAACTGGCTCTTGGCGCAGTTCCCTAATGGTGAAATTGAAGACATAATTGCTTCAACTTAAAATACACAGTCAGCATATTTACACAACAGAGCTGTAATACAATTCTAGGTTGAACTAAAATCTACCATTCGTAGGGTGAAATTAAATCCCAGGCACATAAGTATCATATCTTCCACAGGAACTCAGCCAGTGAACCAGCCTGTGTACTCCCCGTTACCAGCACTGAAGCATGAACAAGGAACAATTCTTCGTTGCCCAGCAGGACAGGGAAACAATTGATAATCAAAACAAATAGGGCTTCTCAATCTTTAAAACTTCTGCAAGCTGATAATAAGTTGTTCTCAGCTGAAAACAGACACTTCAGTCACTAACCAATAACCTCTGGTCCTGTTACACTGACAGCTAAAATTAAATCCTTACGCAATCCTGTGGATTCCATCCGCGAAGCTGTGTTCACTGTATCTCCAAACAAACAGTAACGAGGCATTTTTATTCCAACCACACCAGCCGCACATGGACCTAGAAATGGGACACAGAGAATGAAAAAAAAAAGGGTGGATCAAGACACTATTTGTTTGGAAGTTGTCTCACTGTTGCACAGCAGTGCAGTACCTTCTGGAGTTCTCACTGATGACAATACTCTGTACCTCATTTCCCAAAGTATCTGGTGGTCTCCCCTTCCACTCCAAACCAAGCCTAGCTCTGTTTGTCTTGCATAATCCAATAAGATCATAAGAAGGAGAGAGATGCACAGTGTTAAATGTATTTAAACACAATTTTTGTGCAGAAAAAAAATGCAGTTATTAACTGTTGGTTTTGGAAGCAAGAGGAAAAGATAAAAAGCTTCATTATGGAGGGGTGCATAGTGATGCCTCAAAGGGTTTCCCAGTGCCTCACTCGCTTTCACTGATATGTTCCTCCCCTGGCAGCTGGTGTTCAGGTGGTTGTTGAAACAAACAAAAATGAAAAGACAAAATTTCCCAAAGTACTTGGGAGCTATCTGCTTGAGCTACCTGCAGTTCCTCTTTGATAAAAATTATTTTTATGGATTAATTAAAATATGAATTCCCATATAGGCTTGTCAGAACTTTTGCCTCCAAAAGCATAAAATACAGGCCTGCATTTTGTGGCTAGACAAGCATATCTGATCTCCACTTTGGTCAGGAAGGAGCAATCTGTGAAAGCTTATTTGATACAGCTGGCTTAATCATAGCAGGAACAATGGCAGCTGCTCTTCCTAGCTACTGACTTAAGCTATGAATGAATGGGTATGGGCTATTTCACTTTGGGAGAGCAAACCAGTGGCTTATTTACTTCTGTTGCTCTTGCTCCAAGGTACAGTGTTTTCAACCTGATTCTTTATGAGGAGAGCAGTTGCATATGCTGTACTGCCAGATCTTCTATGGGTGTCTATCCTCTTCAAAACCAAGGCAACAACATTGTCATTGTTGATCTACCACTACTGCGTACCAGAGTGAATTCCAATGCGAATCCAAACAGGCAGACCCGGCAGGTGTCTCAGTTCAAAAGATCCCATGAAGCTGAGGATGTCCAGAGCCATCATGGAGATGTCTACGGCATGCCGGTTGCCATTCCTCTTTGGTAAACCACTCACCACCATGTAGGCATCACCAATGGTCTCCACCTGTGGAAACAAAATTAGAACTCACTACCTGCAGACATGAGGTAATCTCAACCTGGTTTTCTCTCTTTTGTCTTTGCTTAGAAGGCACATTCCAAATCCACCGTATCGTCCAATTTGATTTGTGTGTCCCCTGGTTGTTAACTGAGAAAAGCACGGAGCTAATCACCTTGTAAACATCATGATGGTCGAGAATGTGGTCAAAGTTCTTGTAGATATCATTCAGCATATCTACCACCTCCATAGGGGTGCTGTATTTGCAGAGTGTGGTGAAGCCAACAATGTCACTGAAGTAGATAGTGACTTCTTCAAATAGCTCTGGCTCTACCAGGCCAGTCTCCTTCAAAGACTTTACTACTGGCCTGTGGAAATAGAGAAGGCAGGAAGACAGATGAGTAGTCTGTGTTTAATATTAAAGGTATTTTTATGTGCAACCCAACCACATCATTGCTTTCTGTGTAGGAAACATCAAATAGTTTGCTGAAAACTGCAAGTGTAATCGCATTTTTAGATGCTTATAGTGCCTTTCAGCCAGGGACCTCAAAGCACTTACTAATGTTAATTAATGCACTACAGTCTTACAAAATCCAAGTGTGTTAACAGCCATGAGGAAACTGAGGCACAGGAAACTGAGCTTCTTGGCTAAGAAATAGGGATATTGAGTCAAATTTACAACAGAAATTCTGACATGTAGACCTACATTCTACCCACACAATAAGTAAGAACAGACATATTTTTCTATTTCCCTAGTGCAGAAGTAATTTAATCCTGGTAATTACATCACCTCATCCTGATTTCAGATGAGATATCATAGTCTGATAATTTTATGGAGCAAAAATTCAATACCATGACAGTCAATATCTATTTAGAGGGACCTTCATTTTCTTGCATTTCTAAATGCAGGAAAATACCTGTTCCTAGTGGAAATATTATAATTGAAAGAGACACAGAAAATTATAGGTGTTGCACAATGCTGTGCAACAAAGAGACAATAATAGAGTGGTAGGAACAACAAAGAGTGGAAGGAAACAAAGATTCCTTGTTGCACGGTCTACACAGACAAATCATTTCAAATTTTCCCCCAAACTGGATTGAACAGACACTTTTTTTTAAGATGAGTCATAAAATCAAAACCCTGACTACTTAAATGCCCTTCAAACTGGTAATGACATACCAGGGTAGTTTTACTGTTCCAAATGTATGCAATACCAAAATTAATGGTATTACCAATATTGCAATATCAATAATACTTGTCCTATACTATACTCTGAAGCATCCATCTAGCTCAGTCTGGCCCAGTATGGCCCAGCCCACCTCAGCCCCTCTGTTGCATTGCTAAATCCCAGCCTGAAGTTGGACTGCACTCCTGCTCTCCAGCTGGAGACACTTCTTCTACCTAGCAAGGTGCTAGAGCAGAACAGAGCTCTCCGATATGGGATCGCTGTAGATGTAAGTGTTCTCAGGAAGGCAGTGAAAAAGTTGTTTGTGCTGGAAAGGGCAATCCTGTGCATGAAGAGAAGTTGAGGAAGATAATGGGTCCCAGTACCCTCTTGCATGAAACTCCACTGTAGGGTGGAGACCTCAGGGACAGCTTCTTTTCTTTCCACCCTAGCAGGATACGATTAGAGGGGAAGGAAGTAGAAAATTAATATTAATCCCAACCCTCACTCTCCAAGAATCAGATGATATAAGTAAATAACATGTCCGTGAAAATCCTCCTGGCCAGTTACCTTGGAAGTAACATGAAATTAAGCCTGTCTGCTCTGTCTCGCTCTGCTTTGTATAGCTCTGTCCTTTCCTCCACCAGGTGCTCCAAGTTCCGGGAATACAGCTGTAGACGCCGGATCAGGGTATCCATGTAGCTTTCATTGGTCTGGCCATGGTAGTTACTGTGAATAACAGAAATAGACAGGAGCCAATAAGAAAGGCTGATGGAGACACATTGTTGAAAGAGGCAAAAGCAGGCAAAAAAAAGAGCCACAGAAAACTCTAGTGTTTGACTTCCATGTAGTTAGAAGGCAAAGTGCCTCGAGTGCATCATTCTTTTTGTTGCTTAGAGGGCTTATGAGTATGAATTGAAAGTCTGTGATCCATGCTTGTCAGTTGGAGCTGGTGATTCTTAAAGCACCCTTAAATCACCTAGCCCTGCTAATATTCTCAACTCCAGGCTACCTTGGGTAATCCATGAACGTTCATTTGTTAAAAGTAACTGACAAGCTCAAATCCTGAGAGGAAGCTAAAGATAGTAGACAGAAACTTGCATATAACGTTTAGATGGGGACTTCAGCCAGAAAGATTAAGACAATACGGGGTTGCCTGTGTAGAAGATAGAGCAATTCAATGTAACAATTAGCAGCCCTCAGGCTAGTATTGCTCACAAGATCTTGCAGACTCCATTTTACTAACTCAGATTACTATTGTACCCAACTGGACTTTAAAGCCATTCTTACTTTAAACAAATCTTTGTGTCAGTGATGCACCGTCTTGGACCCCCCATGAGGAAAACACCGTGTTGCATGTCACAAGAGGCAACCTCTTTGCTTTTGTGGGATGGAGGCTTAAGAGCTGAACCAGGACGTCTTTATATTCAGCTGCAGTAAGATTATTCAATTAATACATTCAGTTATGCATAGTGCAGTTATCCTTCTGCCCATGTGAAGTGTAAAATGATGTGAGTACTGTTGGCATTTGTTGATGAGGAGAGCTTTAAACCGAGGAGCAATTTCCCAAGAGAATTGATTAAAAGCTCACTGGACATCAAAATAATTAATTCAGATGTTTGGACACCGAAATAATTAATTCAGACCAAACTCTGTAGGAAAAATGCAGCATTGGCCAGGTGAAAGGCCTGTATAAGCCCAGAGGGTTTATCCAGCTATGGCCCTTATTATCCCACAACTTTATACTAACAAAACCCTGTAATTAATACTTCTGGTGAGTTACAACCCAACACTTCTAGTCAGCTTAATTTAGACCCATCCAAACTCATTTATGGCACAACCCAGCTCATCCAAACTTTCTAATCATCCTCCAAACATTTATGTGCATTCATTTCCCGAAACTTGGACAACATGAGTCACTATCCAACTCTTGACTAGAGACAGGGGGTGAATTACGTGAATGATTTAAATCTCTAATTATCCAGCTTGCTACTTTCACAATGTACCAGTTTGAGGTATGGTGATCATCTTACTCATCTTACTCAGCTAATACATGCATAGATGCTCATGTACACACATGTACATATACATACACACGTGCTCACTTACGCTTCTGCCAGAGAATAAAAGAGGATCTAATTGAAGACACGCAGTTTTTCCACTGACTGAATCATAATCATATCAGCTTACATACTTAAAAAATATGAGCTTTCAAACACTTAGAAGGAGTTTGGAGCATCTTAAAAAATGGAGCCCCTGCTGCTCACCTGAATATTTTAGCCAGAGTACTCTCAATTTTCTTAAAGTCAGGCCTTTTCTCTGGATCTTCCTCCCAGCAGCTCTTCACTAGTGTATACACCTTCAAACGAAAATTTATGGAAAGTCCACCTGAGTAATGGATGTAGAAGGATAATGGTGCTAAACAGCACTAGTTCATTAGGGAATTTCCGGTTACTCTTGACCAGCAACATATTAAAATGTGTGACTAACTGTTTTGAATCTATGGTTAGGACATTCATTGCAGGCATCTTAAACTTAACTCTGTGGTGACTAGTGACATGATCTTGACTTGAATTTGCAATACATAAATGAAAGGCAAGTAAATGGATCCAGTCTGGCAGCTGGTGCCAGATACAGTTATTGACATGGAGGTAAATGCTGTGGTAATTATATTTCCAATATCCTGAGTTGGGAATTTTTCTGCAACTGGTGATTCAGCCAAAAAGAATGGGGATCGTTGCTGGATACATGGATGTCTACAACATAGACATTTTCACCTGAGCAAGAAGCCTTAGGGGCGATATAATCAGTGGAGAGAGGTGTATTTGAGGTGTGATTCATCCCATCTTAAAGATATCTAAAATAGGTCAGAAGAGTGGCACCATATAAGCATCCATTTCTTTCCAGTGAAATAATTTTCATGAGTTGTATTTCATTTCACTGGTAACAACTACAGAATACCATTTTTTCCCATGAGGTTAGGGCATTTGGCATAAAATGTGCATAGCTTTCAACCTCCCATGATCATGAGCTCTAGTTTGGCCAGGACTTCCACCCTTCACCCAGAAAATGGCTTAGTTAATTATTAGCTTACTTCCATGTCTCTTTCTCCCACTGTTTCCAAGGACAGGTCTGGTCGGAAAGGCTTCACTCCTTTGCCACTCTCCACTCTGTAAAGTTTTTCTAACACAGGAAAAAGATACAAAGTTTAAACAAAACAAAACAAAAAAAAATAAGAAGGACATTCCTTGTGGATAGTGTCCTATGATGTTACAAGTTACTGTACAAACGGATGCCTTGAAGACAGTTCCCTCATTTTTATATGAGTTTCAACTTTGGAGTTTTTCTAAATATATGGCACAAGATCAAAACAGGCTGGCTTGAAGGCCCCTGAAAGCAAAATGAATAGGAATGTACATGAGTATTTATTGGTCACGGTAGACATGGTTATGGCATCTTCCCAAATGAACGTTAGGTATTATTAGTGTGCCTCTCAGCATGAAGTATAGCTATAGTGAAAAACAATGTGAAAAGCCCATTGCGACTTGATCAAAAGTGTGGAGACATACAACTCTCATCAGAGCAGTTCAAATCATCCTGCAGATGCTCTGCTTCCTTAAAACTAGGCTATTAACGTAAAAGCTTTAAAAACATTGCATTTGTTAGCTCATTTATACTCTTACTCATGAAATCAGTTCTGTGAAAGTTATTTGGATTTGGAACATATCAGAATGCAGGCTGCGTTTGCACAACTCAATTTAAGCACAGTAAGTGAGAGCTAAAGCAAAAATATCTCTCTCTCGTTCTCCTCCAGACCTCAAGAGTTCCAGAAGGAGCGAGTTAAAAAAAAGCAATTTTAATCTCTGAGGGAGAGAAGGAGAAGCTGAAAGATCCGTGAACAAGCGTGAAACACAGTTATTAACAATGTCTAATTATATTTGGGAGAAAATTTTACTGAAGGAAGCATATAATGAGATGAGGAGGGTTTGTAATTGTGATGGTACGTACAAGTGTAGAGCAGCTAGGGCTGGCTAAGCATGCCCAGTGTGTATGATCACCCTAAAAAGATGCAGTAGGTTCCAGCTTTGTGGTACAGAAATTACAGACTAGAGAAGGAGCAGGAGACTTGAGTCTCCCAAATGTGGAGAGTGGAGAGACTGCTAAGAAGTCTTCTGTGGGCTAAGAGACAGAAGAATCTGTGTAAGTCTCATGTATACAAGAGCAATGTGTTGGATTTCCACACTGCGCGCACACACCTGAGAGCGGAAGTAACAGCAACTATTAGCAACACTGCAATTAGCCAGTGGCAGAAAGTAGTGGAACAGGGAGGCATCTTGGACTGAACATTGGTACGTGACAAGATTTCAGTCTTGAACAGTGAATGAGGTGTTTCTGCAGAAGAGTGGAGCAACTAGCTGGCCTAACAGCTGTCTCGCAGTGAAGTCAGTGAAGAGGACTATGACCTAGTTACTTCTACACATTAGAAATCCAGTTTTCTACACCCATTGTCTTTGTAGGACTCCTTTTCTCTCATTAGTAGCAATATTATTGTATGTTAACTTGATGGATACCTATTTGCAGGTTGAGAAAATTGGCTTACTGAGTACCTGGAAGTTGAGTTTGATTTTCCTAAGTTGGTGGATGGAAGCTAGATACAGGGTTTTTTAAACAACTCTCTTAAAATCTGAACAGAGTCCTTGCTGCTGCCAGTGAAGTCCTGGAGAAGCGGTTGTATCAGTTTTCCTGAAATATCAATGTCATGTCTTCTACCTTGCAAAAATTAATTTCTGATTGCCTAGCCATTGAAAAACTTTCTGCAGTTTTAAAACCCAAATGGATCTAACATGCAACAGGGATATTTCTTTGCCCATTGCCAGTGACTCTAATTTGGTATTTTTTTCACTCTTTTTATCTTAGATATTTGTAAATTAATGGTCACCCCAAGTTTGAGCTACTCTCTTCCAAAGATAGATGATGCCACAAACAAAATTCAAAGGTGTTTGAATAAGTGTGATCCAGCTTCTTGCTGCCTCATCTTGGGTAATGAATGAATCCAGACATTTAAATGAGGAGCCATTTCAGCAATATATAATAACACTCATTCCTTCCTGTTACATGAAATTTGATGAACTGCTGAAACTAGGCTGAACACATTTACTCAAATTGCATAATCAAAAATCAAGAATAATACCAGAAGCCATTAGATCAGCAGTATATATCTCAGACATCTACTAATGCTTTTAAGGAAAAAGCTTTGGGGAGAAAACAATCTCCTCACTGAATGGAAAACTTAAAATTTCAACTGAAGTTTACAAGGCAGATTTTTTTTTTAAGTTGCACTGAATCCAGACCTACCAAACAGGCTTCAGGCCCCGTAAATTTATTGCTCTTACTAAACATGCTGATATGTGTGACCATCTCCAGCAACAGCACCTAGAGGTGCTAAAAATTCTTTCAGTTGGATGGATTAACCTAATGCTATTTGAAACCGACAGTCTTTCTAAAATGACAAAATGCAGTATTAAGAAACAGGTCAAAGTTAAAACAAGGAACCAGATTGTGACTATGACAGCCAGGGTCAAATACAGAGCAGTGAGGATGCCACCACATCTCAGAAGAGCCCAGAAACACTGTCTGAGGCTAACTTAATAATCACTAACATAACACAGAAGGACTGTAACTGCTGAACAAACAGTTAAAAGAATGTAGTTTGCTACAGATTTGCTTCGCAAGTCAAAATGAGCAAGGAAGAGCATTACTCTTTCCTTTCTCCATCTATTTTGGCAATATTTGTAAAATCCTTGCATTCATGAGAATTGTGTCTTCCTCTCCCCAAGAAAAAGGAATAGAAAGACTTTTATTTTCTCTACCTTATCTTAAGCAGGGAGTTTTGAAGAGTTCGCTTGAAAGGGAACAGGCATTTCTAATCTCTTTTAGGTCAACATTTATATTAAAAAGTTGGTGATGTGAAATACTGTGTTTCCCCAAATATGAACATTGATTTGCAATAATGTAGGATAATGAACATGCCCCAAAAGTTATTCTCAGATGTAACTCAGGAAAAGAGCTATTAGCCTGTCCAGCTACTGCTCTAGATGTTTTAGCAAATGTGAGGCGGATCTATCAGAATGACTCAGAGGTAAAGGCAGTGTCTAAACTTGTTGTTGGTAACTGTCACTAGGAAAATCCTAAACCCACACATGCTTTTATGTCAGTTCTAATATATAATAATGCCTGGATTCTGGGAACTGCGATTGACTGAGCTGTTAGCCACTCAAAAACAGTGCCACAAAATGCACAAAATGGGGTTTAATGGATGCACTACAGGAAGAGATGCTTTTTCTGGCAGAAGTTAAATGACTAAAGTTAATTCTGACAGGCTTGAATAAAGTCTGAATTGCCGGTTTTTAAATGCCAATGTTCTTGTGTCATGCTGCTGAGTTTTTGTTGTTCTGTGTTGACATTGCTGATTTACGATGCCTGATATGAGTGAATTATTATATGTTGGGCACAACTCATAATAGAAAAACCTTTGTGGCCTTTAAATGTTACAGTAAATCTGGACAGCATTGTATATTGTCAACTTCTGTAATGCTGTGGCCAAGGTGAGGAGGGAGGAGAAAGGGCAAGAAAACTCAGTGCAAACTTTATTTACAGAAAGAATAAGGACACTTGCCCCCACAGTGAGATCCTTCAAACAGGGTCTTCATTTGTCACACAGTGAGAGAAGCAGCAGTTCAAGCTGCTATCAGAGACAATGCCTTTCACAAAACATGAAGAATGCAGCAGTTACAGCTACGCCGTCCCAGAAGGCTGCAATGGAGGAGAAATTTATGGATTTACCTTTGTTGTCCCGGCAGTGTCCAGTGTAGAAAGTCTCCCTGCGTAGGATGATTTCTTGGGCAATGATCCCATAGCTGTACACGTCACCCTTCTGCGATACATCAGCATGACGGAGATGCTCAGGAGCTGTCCACAGGTCTGAAGATTCAGATGACAACAGGGAATGAGGTAAAGGGGGAAGGGAGACAAGTAATTGAAAAAGGGTGATCCTTCTCAGAACATCCATTTGCTATAGCGATATTTCCTTTTACTCTTTCCATATCAAACCCAGAGCCCACTGGTACTGTTTATTTCCTACTTTAGCATTTTTCTTGAGAAGCTGACATTAATAAAGGTTAGACAAACCTCTGATGTCGTAGTTTTCAATTGTCTGGGGTTTGCTGACCCTACTATTTTCCACTGTAGATGCAAACACTCACACCTCCGGAAAAGTTATGGTTATTGGTAATGAACTTGCTTTTCTTAGCTACCTTTCATGGGCTTCTTAGAAATAGCCCATGCATCTGTATAAGACCAAGGAATGCCAGTGCTATAAAAAAAAAAAATCTGAGCCATAAATTATTAAGCTAGATACATGGAGTTTGTTATACAAGATGTCAGATGAGAAGACTGTAATATTTCCCAGCGGCCTTGATATCATGAATCTATTGAAATAATTCTCAAGTGCTTTTGAGCCTGACATATTACCTGCTCATAACCACTTTCTTTCTACAGAAATTATTAATCTGTGTTTCTAGTGCAACAAGCACCATTGTACCTCAAAACCAGAGTGCTGCCATGGTATGACAGTTTGTTGTGACATCCTAGTGATTTATCATAACAGTGACCTGAACACAGTGACCCTGAAGACAGTGATATGATATCAGGCTGCAACATCCAGCCACAATCAATCTGTAGATCTCTTGTGAAACAGGAAGTTTTCTTCAAGGAAAGAAATATAGTAGCCAGAAATTTTGAGGCTGCTTGTCAAAGCATTTATCTTATGAGCAATGAAAGAAGAGAAATACAAATGCAATAATAATATAAATTTAAATATTACATTTTTAAAATGAAGACTGAATAGAGCATTTATATTCAGTGCATTTTCATACTCTTTTTTATGTTCTTATTCCTACTTTTGAGCATGTTTGTGTCTGAATGTAAAAATTTTCTCTCAACTCAGTTGCAACCACACTTTCTTCTCAGATCATATACTACAGTTATGGTACAGTGCTGTGCCATATTATACCCCAAGCTCTACTACACAAATTCAGATGACATAATTTCAGCTGGTCTTGTCTCTTCAGTTAAGATCAGCTAAGAAGGAAAAGATGGGTAGCAAGGATAGCTTTATTTTACAGAAATGTCCTATGAATATGAGGTGACTAGAAAATGTAAAGAAAAGCTGTTAAAATTATTCAAATCTGATTGAACACATAGTGCTAAATTCCCATCTAAGGAATGAAAAACATTAAGGTTATCATTGCATATCATTACAGATTTATTTAAGGACGATCAGAGTCACAGGTGTTAATGTTTAAATTAAATCACAAAGCATTGTGGTAACACATGGGTCTGATCAATGATAAAATCATGTGGTACTTAACTCCTTTTTTTCTTCACAGAAGTTCAGCATCACTGCTGAAGAGAGCTGTTTGCATGAAGGCCTTGGATGCTGAAAATGTTTCTTGCATCTCGGCCACATGTGAAATCTTACATGTTTTGTACTGTATACAAGATGCAATTAGGCCCTACTGGACTATGAACATAAGAAAATTCCATTGGGTTCAAAACCATGAACGAGAGTCCAAGTGTGTTCTGGTTTTACCTTTCCTTGGAGGCAGAATTGAATTACAGCCAAAATCAGTGATCTTCACTACCATGCGATTGTCTACTACACAATTTGTGGATTTGAGTCGACCATGGACTTCGGTTTTGCTTGAGTGCAGATAAGACATCCCCTGTGGTTAATAATAAAAGAGGAAAAAAGCAAGACTACATTTGAGACACTCAGCTTTTACCAGAGTCAACAAGAATGTGAAGTATTAGTGTAATATCTGTCCAAGTAGTTAAATGGCCTTCATCAGCAATGGATATGCATAAATCACAATTCCCTGTCATGGAGAGAAGCAAATATTATTTTACAGAGGAGACTTTCCAAGATGTCAGGAACAGTCAATGTTAAAATTGAGGAGACTGATCATTAGAAGGACCATGTCATGGAAGACCATCCTTCCTCTTAGTTAACAAGTCTGACATAGCATCTTGGGTTTTGATAAGATTGGAACACAATTAAGCAATTAGGAAAACTTATTTCCTCCCACAGAAGTTTTGATTTCGTTTGCAATAAATGCCTTCTTTGGAAATTTAGTACAGATTTGTCGGAATGTCACACAAAAAACGTGCTTTCAACTACATGTTCATCCAATGGACACCATAGGTGTAAGAGGAATTGTTCTTTATGTTTGTATCATCTTTGAAGATTACCATACACCAGAGACTTCATTCAGAAACATTGCCGCAGATCCTGTTCTGCAAAGCAGAGGGCTAAAGAGGGGTCAATATAGAAAGTGTTTGATGATGCATTAAGGCTTATATAAGGCAGGGGATCAGATTAAACAATCATAAAGGTCTCTTCTGACCTGACTGATTATGGGTTTCTCTGTATTAGTCAATAGATATCAGCTACCCATGAGCTAAACTCAGAAGTGGGCACCATGAGGACTGACTGATGCGGTTTCAGCTATATTTCCTGAGATTTAGACTCTTGACCCACAACACACAGAGGCATACAAAGGTGTGCAGTTTGCTCCTTTTAACTCATCACCTCTGAATTTATCTCGTTTAGTCTAAGACACTACAATACGGTGTAATACACAAGAAGGGGCTAGCACTGAGGCATAGCAAGAAAAGAACATTGGTAAGTGGGCGTAAACTGAAGAAGGGAGTAGGTATGCTAATTTGCACCCTCTTGCTATTATTTATTGTTTCATCTCTCTCTTCTGAACTACTTAAGCTCACACCTACTTATGGCCTGCTGCTGGTTGTTTTTATTCCTATAGTCCTCTTTTCTGTAGCTCAGTACATGAAGCACAATCTATATCCTTTGGAAGCAAGAACAGGTACGTCATATCCGTTTAGTTTCTTCTCCAAATGGTCTTCCACTTAGACTCCTACATGTATAGCTCATCCTCTTGTACAATAACTGGTAGACAGACTTTAATCAGGGTTATATAGTTCATTTGGTCATGAATACACTGT
Source organism: Vanellus vanellus (assembly GCF_965231255.1). Taxonomy (NCBI): domain Eukaryota; kingdom Metazoa; phylum Chordata; class Aves; order Charadriiformes; family Charadriidae; genus Vanellus; species Vanellus vanellus. The sequence goes on from NC_138905.1 coordinate 55,612,223, forward strand.
ATGACATGCTGGGTTTTCTCTCCTTTGGTACCCATATGTGGGAATGGACCAGCAAATGCTACAGGAGATCACTGAGACGTGAGCTGAGTTTTGGCCACAGTAGATATATGTCTGAGACACAACCAGTCTGCATGAGATGCAATCACTGGAGAATGTTGTTGGACTGGTTATCCTGGACCTATCTAGACCGTGCCAAAATTTACAGAGACTGTGCACGCTATATCCAATGAACACATTTCTTGATTAAGCAGCTTTTATCATGCAGCCCTGATAATACTATCCAGGATGTTTTGCCTGCTTTTGGTCCTATTTCCTCCAGTTGCACCTTCTTCCAGCACCTGCTTTCATCAGCCAGGAAATACACCCATTGCTACTGCAGAATTCCTAATCAGTTTCAGCATTAAATGTCAAGCAAAGGTAATTTTGATTTCCTTATACCAGGGCTTTCTTGTTAACAATTTCGGGAGGCAGATGTCTTATAGATGTGCCTGATATAAAATTTTCCTCTTCCTTCCAACTATTCTATGTACCAACCTGAAAACAGAGAACCTATTAAGAACTCAGGAGGTTATTTTCAAAATTTATGACTTTCAGTGCAGTACTACTAAATCCTTGAGGCATTCTTGTAACTTCTGCTCTAAACCTCTGAAGCTTTAGGTCTGACTGAGAACCCTTTTCCTGACACAGTGCAAGAATATTACAATCCCTTGCACAATATCCTGCAGCAGCCCCTTATTTAATAAATTGTGTTGCAACAACAGCGTATGCACTAATAACTGCAAGGCTTGATCACTGCAATTCCTTCTTAGCAGACCTTTCATCAGAGCTCTTTGGTCACATGTAACCAAATCCATGTAGCTACAGGTGGTGCCATCAGACCTAGAGATAGCAAAGATAGAAAAGAGAAAAAAAAAAAGGGGGGGAAAAAAGTAAATGGAGCAGATTTAGGGCATCCCCTTTGCCTACCCCACCTCCTCTAGTGGACTACAGGATGCTCAAGGAATAGTCACTGCTTGGCTAGCTGTACCAGGGAATAGAAATGATACAACTTCCTCTGTTCAGAAACACTGATACGGCAGCTTCTGTTCCAGATGAAGAGTAGGCGAAGTATGACGACTGTTTGGGCAACGCTAAGAGCAAGGTGTAGGAAAGTGGTGGTGTGGAGAGGAAGAAGCATATCAAAAGGAAGGCAAGGGAACTTCAGGAGATGGTCACAGGGATTTTAACAGCCTGGAGAGCTGGGGCTGGACCCTTTGGCAGATGCTTGGATGAGAGAAACTGGAGCTGAAGGGCGATGAAGTGACTTACATAAAACAAGAAGCCATTCAAGTTAAAATAGACAGGGTGCCTGGAGGATGGGAAGGTGGGATTTGGGAAAAGCAATACAAGAAGTTCATGGAAATGTGTAGCTTCCAGAGGCTCCACAACAGCATCAGGTGAAGGAATAGGAGAGGCTGGCAGATCATCCAAATGACAGTAAGTTCCCTGATATTCCTAGGTACATACAAGTTTTCAGGAAGATTTTGTGAACCATCTCTACTGACATGGCTAATAATGCTCAGGAGTCGTTCCACAGATGTGGTGTGCTGACCGTCCTCAGACTCCATGTCCTGTCCCCATTACCAACGGTGCAGGGAACAACTTGTGAAGTCCCAGTCCCAGTGCAGTCATTGGGCATTTGGTCGCTCTCTTCAGACGGACTGGGATTTCTCTCTCCTCCTTGTAAACAGAGCCAGTACTAATCCCTATTTGCTTAGGAAACATCTGAAGGTGAACTGCAAAGGGTTAAAAAATACCATGTGGTTTTTATATGCTATAAGGAGGAAGAGAAACTCCACTGCTGCTATTTAAAATGAAACTTAATGCTGAACACTAACTGAACTTGAACGTCATTAACAAGGCCAGCAAACTGTGACAATTTGGATTAAGGGTTCTTTAATAAACAGCATGATTTTCAATATCTCTTTGGAACAGACACAGTGGAGTCATTCATTGTGGAGATCAAATCTGAACTGATGCATGTAGGGAAATGGGAGGACTGTCCAACTGCAAACCAGCAATAGGAAGAGGAAAGCAGTTGAGCACTAGCAAAAAGGCAGAGGTAATTCTCTACATTACCTGCAGAGGTATAGTGAATTATTATACCCATGAATTATAAAGGTTCCTTAACTACCAGCTGAACAGATACACGTCTCTAATGTAGAACAGAATTTCCTTTACTGTTCATATTGAGTCATCCTACCACAAGGACCTAAAATGTGAATATCAGTTGAAAACTACTGAAAGGCAGTCTTGGTTTCTGTACAGGATGAATTTCTTCCCTCTCAAATTGCCTGATAGCTCTAGTTTCTAGTTTCTCACTCTAGCGAGTAAGAAAATCGGGATGCAAAATAAACAGTTTATTTAGAAAAAGTTTATTGTGTCTCTGGATACAAACTGGAATAATTCCATCATTTTGAAAAACCACAGTTTTCCTTTATATGCCTTACCAGAGGCCAGAGAGCAGTGTGTTTTGCAGGTCTTGTGACTGCACAGGCTCTGCTATTCAGAGCCACTGGTGAACAGATTGTAACCCTCTGATCTTTGGGTCACATTTCTTTGGGGCACACTTTATTTGTTTATTTATAAATAGCCCAAAGCCAGCTCTGGCTCCCATTTCCCCCTTCAGTTTGAGAGCCACTGGATCCTCCTGCCTCATACACCTATCCCCAGAGGAGGAAAGGGTGGAAAGGCATACATCCTCTAGCAAGGAACGGAGAAGACCCTGAGAGCTGCCCGTCTCCAGAGGATCCATTTTGCAAGACAGGACCGGTTGATTAACATTGCACTGTCAGCAGCGCACTTACCTTGGCAATATCGTACATGACAGAGATTTTGAATTCCCAGTCCATGAATGTACCGTCAGGGTAGGAGATTTTATCATTTAAAACATCCTGTGAAGAGAAGAAAAGAGCGGTTCTAAACTGCACCAGGGAAAAAGGAGAAGATGAGAGATGAGTATCTAAATCACACAGCCTTTCAACTGAAAGAGTTAGCCCTTCATTTTTTTATAGGGAGTACACGCACTAGAGCAGGAGTTGACTCAGAAAACAGGGAATATGAAATATATTTTAAGCTTACACAGAGCTAGAAGACTGAGGACCCCAGAAAAGAGGGTTTTGTGTAATTAAAGGTAAATAGTGAATTTGCTTTTAAAGCTGAGTCTTTAATAAAGAAAAATAGCTGAAACAGAAATGGGTAAGGTGTGCAAGAGGAAGGGCAAGGAATTTCTGTGGTTTGTGCTCACAATTTACTCATGGCCTTAGAAGTTCGAAGTAGCCTATTCCTTTATCTTAAATTGCCAGTCATTTACAGTTCTTCCAGCCACTATGACTTCTGTTGCTTGTAAACTGACTTGTAAACTTCCAGTTTACAAGAAAAGAACTAGAGATAAAGCTGTTATTTTGCTGCCTTGCTGTGAGTTTGTTCCAGAGACCACTGCTACTGATGAGAGTCTTTGTATGAACTCAGAAGCAGAGATAATGTGTACCTGGCAGAAGAGCTGATGCCATCATTACTTCATGATTAGCACTGAAATAATATTGGTAGTAATAAACCATAAGTCTTTCCATAACTCATGCCAGGCATCAATTTACCATTTCTTTTTATAAACAGAAATGAAGGGCTGTTGTTCCTTACAGCACAGGATTTGCCATATTCCAGCCTCGTACTCTTTGTCCCTTATTAATATATTCTTTTCTCTGTGCTTTCACAGTCTGAGAGGGGCTCTGTGGGTCCACAAGGGCATCAGCAGACAAAACAGCTACAGCTTGGAAAATAAAGGAAAAGTTATATCCTCTACTCTCCCAATAGGGGACACAATACAAATACTGGCTGTTGCTGTTGGCTGGGCAGAGCTCTGCCTGTACTTTTCCTTGCTTGCACCTCACCTCATCCTCTGGCTGCTGAGAACCATCAAGGTGATGGCAGCCGCAGCAGTGCCTGGGGAAGGCTGGAGAGAAACTATCAAGGGGGAGGGAACTCGGAGTCAGAAACCTGCCACCACTTGCTCAGTCCATGGCTGCTGCATGAGGGCCAGAGACAGAAATGGGGATTTTTTTTCTTACTTTGAAATTTGATAATTGGAGGGTGGAATGAGACCTGCAAAATTCTTTACCCGCAGAGAACCTCTTTCGCAGTACTCAATCACCCCAAAGATCATGGTGTCTATCTTCACAGTGCCGTAGAACTTGGTCAAGTTGTAGTAATCAATCTGTAGGAGCTACAGCAGAAACATTGCATCTATTTTTAAAAGCAATCATTGTTAGTACAGAAACACAGGTCAAGGATACAGGCCCTGATAAGATGTATGAGTTTCCTTTAAACCAGTGTGTACTAAAAGGCACTGAGTGAAGTACTTGAAGACATTTGTCATTCCAGAGCCTTTTGGATTGGGGAGATAAGAGTGGTTGCTGTTGGATACTGCAAGTTAATTCCAGAGTCCGCTATAGTCTCCATTATTGCCTCCCTACTCCCACCTCCCAGCTGACCAGAATAGCCATTATGAGTGACAGAATGGTGTGAATCAGTCAGTAAATGAGCAAGTAATAAAAATTTAATGATGCTGCATGATATTATGGACTTTGTCCATTTATATACACAACTGTATTTTACTTTGAGGTATTTTTAGAGCTTATTGAATTCGGAGTATAGCTGTGTTGTGTAAAAAGGAAAACTATTCATTCAAAAAAAGATGCAGTACTGCAGCCAAATTCATCTCTCATTTTGGAAGAGTCTGTATGCACAAGTCAGCAGAGAGTTACTTATATTTAAAGAGCTGCACTTGGCATTCAATAATAAGATTTAACTACAACATTCCGCTACTAATGAATTAGCATGATATGAACAAAAAGAGTGCATAGCCTTTTAGCATCAGCTATAAAAATGTATTTAGCAAGGCCGTGTGACAGAGCATGAATTACTTCATTCATTCTCAGCTTCACTGGCATACCATTCAGACTCTGAAATAGTGATGAGATCACACACACAACGAGAAAGTTCATCAAGTGATATCCTTTGAAGAACTCATTACCCGTCCACCTCACAAACATGCAGAAGCATATGGCTGTTGGAGTTGACAATGGAAAGCAATGACTCATAGGCTCCATCCCACCCTGCAGTGTCCAGTTGCTACGTGCAACAGTTACCTTGTTCAGTTCTATTTTTTGCTTCTCTGAGAAATTACCATCGTTGTTTTTGAGATCCTTTAGGATCACTACCTGAAGAAAAAATAACGGGGGGGGGGGGGGGAATGATGGGTTTAGTACAACAGCAATTAATCTTTCTTTTCCAAGAAATGTCCATACAAAGAAATACTTCAGAAACATCCACCTACTGCTTCACTGGAGGAGTTTCAGTTAATCAGTAACAGATTTATATTTCCTTCAAAAGATTTACCAGGTAGATAAGAACTATTTAGAACTGTCAATGATGCAAATTTTAACTCAATATTAATATACCTCAGGCAGTCATATAGCTTTACGGAATGTATAAGAATTGCTATGTAAATGCCTTGTCCTCTATTAATCCGTTAATCTCCTTGGTACCAAGACGTATCAGCTTTCTGGTCCCCCTGTTTCTGCTTCTGCACTTCTGGACAAGGTTAGGGGTTCATGGGGTCTAATATTTTGCCTCCCATCAGTAAGCAAAATGCAAAGCACCTGATAGGGAATAAATGGCTTATTCCTTCCATAAGATCAAGCAATTTTGCTAGGTCGGGAGAGGTGGAATTGTCTCTGGAGAGGAATGACCTCCTCTCAGAAAGAGCCCTCTAAGCCAAGGAAGGGAGCATGGACACTGCAGTCAGGTTACCTTCTTGTCATATTTCCCTTGGCGAAGTCTCTGGGTGGTGTCACGTCTCTTATCTTCATCGATCTGAGAACAAAGAAGAATAATTAACTTGCAATTATCACCTACTCCCCACTTGGCAGGTCCAGAGAGATAAGTAATGTCAGTGTGTACCACACAGAGAAGCATAAGCCTCTCTCTAAGGAGTGCCACTACATGCCACAGAAAGTGTGGAACATCCATGCCGCTCCCATGGCTGTCAGGGCCTCCGCCTGCTGCTTTCATGCTCTTGGGCATTACAGAGGCATAACGAAGCACAGGGAAATAATTTGTAACAGTGGTGGTGTGGAAGAGACTGGAAATCAATACTCAACCCATTCACCCATCACAAAATGAGCTTTACTGTTGGGAAACATGTATTCTATTAGGGAGCAATAGATGGACAATAATCTCTTTTTTCTTCAATACAGCAATTAAGGGTTAAATTAGTAGTAGTAGTAGTAATAGTAGTATTATAACAGATCCTAGTTCTACTAGAGCCATAGCCTGCATTGTAGTCGGAGCATGCCGACACCCCAGCACTGATGGTCTTTAGAAAACAGAATCCAAGACCCAGCTTCAGGCACTGTGCTTCTCTTACCTTCAAACTAACTTGACTTGTTTCACTGGTCTCCAGAGGCAAGATTTCCTCCTGCGGTATGTGGGACCATTTCTTCCTCCGACGCTCATTATCTCTCCTGTACTTCCTGCAAAACGAGTGAACTCATTCAGAATATCCTCCCAGTGAACCAAAACGCGCAACAGGAGACTGGGACAGGGAAGCTTCCAGTGTCACGATGACACAAGGATGGTTTGTCAGGTGGACAAGGCTTGAGCACAAGCCCTGTAGCTCTTGTACAGTTTTCCAGATTGAGGCTACTCTAATTCCTCTAGCTTTGGGAAAGCCTAAATGCTCATTCAATTCCATAGATGTGTCAGAAGAACACAAGAGATTTAGCAGAACAAGTGCTAGGCAATTGCTAGAGTCTCAAGGGAGGTCAGAACAATTTAAAGCACAAAGGGTTGTCTGGATTTCCTGTAGTCTTCTCCTCCATGTTATTGAATGTATTCTGAAGGGAGGTCCCACAAACAAATGCAAGCCAAAGGAAGTCCTGGTATCAATGCTGGATGGTAAGAACTGGGGTGAATACAATGCCAGGACAGAAAGTAACAACAGTGTTGAGATGAGATGCGCTTTTGTGCATGTCCCTTGTATTCTGCACATTTTGTAAAAATGAGGGAAGAGCCCTCGGAACGGGGAGAAGAAAACTACTGTCTCACTTGCAGAACTTCAGAGAAGACAATGTCTTCTCTTAGAGAAAAGCTGCAAGAAGACTAGCAGTCGTCAAACTACCCACTTACCTGTACAAGTCCTTCCTCTATTGAAAAAAACACAGGACTGACTGGAGAGACTGCACTGGAATCCCAACACCCTGATGACTGCTGGCAAATGCTCCAAATGGGATAACCCATGGTGTTGACTAATAACACAAATATTCCCTTTTCCAACATCTTTTAACTCACACACATATGAGACCAACGACTGTGGTAAGAACTATTTTTCTCAGTTCAATCTCATAAACTGTGTTGTATCACCAGGATGCACTGCAATTCAAATTGCTATCAGCTGGTGATTAAGTACATATAAAACTGAATTAAAATCTACCAGGTCTAATATTTAGTTATGTGCTTTTCAGAACTTTGCCTTTTTTCTTAGTAGTCAGAATTACACGGGGAGGTGTGGAATAGTTCAAGTGTCCTAGAAAGTTTAAAGAAGGATATATAGAAGGAATAATGAGGCATTTTGCTCATTTTCATAGCTGAGTCTCTCTTCCCCTTTGCTTGTTAGGGGACAATCTTTGGTAGCAATTATATTGGAGAAGTTTGCTATTATTTCAACACTAAAAGGGCAAGCTTTTTTTTCCAAAGATGTCCTCAGCAATCTCTTCTATATTTGATGTTTGGGAATATTACAGTGATATGTATACAATATTAATCTAATCATCTTGAGGTTTTATGCATTTGCATAAAAGAAGTCCAAAGTGTCTCCATACAAATTTGTATCAATCTTCATAGCCATTACAAACTTCACCCGTTTATATGTTAATGCCTAGATACGACAACGATTAGCTCTTTCATTTCGTGAGTACAACTCGATGTATGAGTTATATACCTTCATCTTTGATTTTTCCCTTGTGAAAAGCTTTAGTTTGCAAGGCAGATTGGTCCACTCAAAATAAGAGAGCCTGGGTAGCAGCTGTTTCTAATCAAGTTTTCTTAAGACTGGATTTTCTCACTTTTTCTGAAGTTCTGTGATATATAGCAAAGAGGGATGCTGAGCTACTGAAAACAGATGCACAGAAAGACAATTTTTTTAAATATGGAAGAAAACCATATACTTTGAAAATGGGGTGGCATTTCTTCCAGCAAAAGGATACATCATTGATTTGTATTTCTTCTTTTTCCATCATGATAAAGCTGAACTTGTGTTATACTTATGAAATTCTAGCTGTTAGAAAAGTTGGTATGTGAGAAGTTGAACTGAGTCAGAGGAAGCTGAAAGACAGGACGGATCCATGCATTGAAAACGTCAAAACCTTGTGGTGTTTTGATTGCTACAGTGACTCAAGACAAATGCCTCCTTCTAGACTGAACTTTTATGTCACCAACAGGTTAAAGAAACATAAGTGAACCCCAAGTAAGCTAAAGATGGGCAGTAAGCTAAAGATGGGCAGTAAGCAGAAAAAGTCTGATGATTGGTTTGAGACATATGTGGCTGTGTATGTATAGGAATCAGAGCTTTTTAGCAGATGCAAAAACTCTGAGCCTTACTGCATCTTCTCCCTTGATTATTAACCTGACATAACAACACTATGGATGCAAACACTACTTGTCATATACTGAAGGGTTCACACTGAGGGCAACCACCCAGGTATGTAAGGTAAGGTAATGAAAGGCTCTTTAAGGAGAGATCAAAGGCAGTGCCCTAGGAGGAAAACTATTCAAGCACAAACAGAGGGCCAAAGGGGGTGGTACCTTAGAATCAGCAAAGAGATGATCAGAACCAGAATCACAATTCCCGTGAGTGTAAAGACAGCAATGGTCAAGACGTGTGGGCCTGCAGAAAAAAAAATAAATTGGAAAATAAACAACTTGACAGAGGACACTGAAAAACGATATTATATTTAAGAAATTGATAATTTGAGCCAGCACTGTGCCCTTGTGGCCAAGGCCAATGGCATCCTGGGCTGTATTAGAAGGGGGGTGGTTAGCAGATCGAGAGAGGTCCTCATTCCCCTCTACTCTGCCCTGGTGAGACCGCATCTGGAATATTGTGTCCAGTTCTGGGCCCCTCAGTTCAAGAGACACAGAGCTGCTGGAGAGAGTCCAGCGTAGGGCAACTAAGATGATTAAGGGAGTGAAGCATCTCCCTTATGAGGAAAGACTGAGGGAGCTGGGTCTCTTTAGTTTGGAGAAGAGGAGACTGAGGGGTGATCTTATTAGCGTTTATAAATATATAAAGGGGGAATGTCATGAGGATGGAGCCAGGCTCTTCTCAGTAGCAACCAATGATAGGACAAGGGGTAATGGATTCAAGCTGGAACACAAGAGGTTCCACTTAAATTTGAGAAGAAACTTCTTCTCAGTGAGGGTGACAGAGCACTGGAACAGGCTGCCCAGGAAGGTTGTGGAGTCTCCTTCTCTGGAGACATTCAAAACTCACCTGGACGCCTTCCTGTGCAACCTCATCTAGGTGTTCCTGCTCCGACAGGGGGATTGGACTAGATGATCTTTTGAGGTCTCTTCCAATCCCTAGCATACTGTGATACTGTGATACTGTGATACTGTGAAATTACCCTCATCCACACACGTGCCAGTCACAGTAGCTGAGCAGGGGTATTCTTTGGTCACATCCAGACTGAAAGGGTTTGGTAAAGTCCTGCACTGCCTAGAGATAACAAGTGCCTGCCTCTTTCACTGCAAGATGAAGCACGATCTGGAGCAGTGCAGTCTTACATCCCCACCTGAGGCATGGGCACGCTGTAGGGACACCCAGGTGGGAGATGAATTTAACAGCACTAAATCTCACATCAGCTCAGCAGCAGAGTTTCCAGGTGTTCTCCTCTCTTAAAACAAACTAGGACAGCCCAGGAATAAAGCTGACTTTTCTTAGTAACCACATTTTAGAAAACAAAGCAGCCGAATTTCTCCTTTCAATAACTTCTTAAGAGTGGATGGTGGAGGCAAACCTTGGGTACAAATCTCTGTGGGACAGGGATGTAGATTGGGTAAGCAGTTGACCATTTGAAAACAGAGTTGCTGGCAGGCAGGAAACATATTTTTCCCCCAGTATACCCAGGGCTTAATGCAAAATGAACTCTTCATTGACTTCTTTGGATAAAGCTTTCTCTGAACTGGGGAACAAAGGTTTGGTCCCTGTGTGTTTTATCATTAAACACAATACTCAGTGACGACTTTCTGATTCAAGGCTTATAACATATGTCTTTTCCTTTCCAGTCCTGCTGGGTACCCACCCAGTGAGAAAGACATGTGTCTTTGACAGTAAATTTTCCTCAACTACCTATACCATTATCACTCAGAATCTTTACTGATATAATTTGCTTCAGGATGGGATACACCTGAAGACCACAGTTTCCACCCAGAAGTTCATCTGATACAGAGTGCAGCCGTTTGTGGATTTGAAAGAAATTTCTCCAAGACCTTTTTATCCAAGAAGAGGCCAAAATGAAAATCATGGTACAGCTTTTAACATACGCAAACTCTTCAACGTGTTGCATTTGGGTTCTCCCCTTATTGGCCCAGTTGTTTAAAGTGATTCTGTATTTGTTGTAGACAGCTTTGGAGACTGTGGACTCATTTCTGAACACATCTGTAGACACTGTGTTGGGATGACATGTGAGTGGACTCTATTCTTCAATATGAAATTCATATGCTATAGAGGGAAATTAATCTGGTGCAGCACAAAGATGCCAGATTAGTGTCCTTGGAAGCTGCCAGGTGCCAAACAATTTGAAAATCCAGCTGTTTAGGCATCTGAGGACTTAGACCCAAAATCACAGAGCACACGAGGGTCCTAGTCTTGAGCAGGCAGGCAGAACTGTTGAAGCTGGGAACTGATTAAAGGTCGTAATTTTGATTGTCCTAATGTGGAAAAGTGAACTGAAACCTGCCTTGGGTCAGTTCTTGGAGCTCAGGGGTACTGGGAAGGAAAGTTGCGACACTGACTTCCTTTGAAGAGCAACAGGCCGTTAGTCTGGTGGCCACACATCTAGAGTGTACCTACTCTACTGAGCAAGTCTCTCAGGCAAAGAAGGCAGAGGAGAATCTAGTTTCACAGATTGCCCTGTTGGTTCTGGGTAGTAAAGGAGCCGAGCTACTCAGCCTTACTGAGGCTAATGCATTTCTGCATGTGCCCAGGAACAGAAATAAAGGCATACAGGATAAATGATAAAGTGTAAAAATTAACAAATAAATAAAAAGCAACAAGACACACACTAGCTGCCTCCAGAATCAAACACCAGCTGGGCAAGGATTTTGAACATGCCAATGTAAGTGTCTACATCTGACATAGAATCCAGTTTAGGAACTCTGGATTTTGGACCCAGCTTTCTGGCTTTTATTTTTTGTTCTGTTTATCACATCTCCCCGCCTTCTTCCTGTGTGTTCATCCCAGCATCAGCCTCAGGGCCTCCCAGTAACTTAGTATTCATCTGATGCTCCCCATTGAAAACTGTCAGTACTACATTTCCCTCCACCAAGGAAGGGACATTAAGCTCCCACTATAAAACGACACAGACATGAGAATGTGCAAAGCCATTTCCTACGAATTCTCTAAAACTTAAGCTTTGTGAATAGTGGCTTGAGGCTTAACACTCAGCAGGTTGAAGTTGCCCAGGGAAGTGCTGTAGGACCGCAACTTCCCGTTCCTGAGGCTCTGCTACCACCTCCTGGCTCTTAGTATTACGACACACAAAGGGAGAGTGCATCACAAATTGATTGTTTTCGGGTCCTCTGGAACCAGAAACGGTTGTGTATTGAAGGCTGACCTTGTCCGTGTTTAGAGTGAGTGTTCAAACTTTCTGAATAATGGCAAAATGTGAATGAAGCGCCTTTTTTTAAGGGATGCCAGAAGGAAAGAGAGTAGCAGAACTGGGTCAGCTGTTCTCAATTACAGCTTAGGAAAGGAGCGGGGCTCTGGTTGCTGTGTTTGTTCACCTCCCTGGAGTAAAAAACAGATTTCTGGTTGGAAAGTTTTGATTTGCTTTGGCCATACTTAAACTTACATAAACTTTGGCCATAAAAAGTTGCCCTTTAGGGGAATATATTTTTTTACAATCACACTGAAGGAAGGCTTATTTTTAAAAAATGTGAAAACAAAATAATCAAGTGTCTGTGGGAGGTGGTTTTACTTTGATTTAGTATAGCTTGGCTACAGCCAGGCCTTTGTTAAGCACTGAATGTTAAGCTACTAGTTTGTAGACACTGTCTTTCTGCAATTCCCAAACATTTTTCTTTTGCCCTTGTACAGCAACTTCAAACAAGGATATACTCAGGGCAATCTTTTAAAGATGCAGAGGCAGAGATCCTCTGACAACACAGCATGTTGTGGGGACCAAGGGATGAATGAGAATAGGACTGGAGCAACACGGAGAAGGCTGGGGCCAAGCAGCAAGCCCTAATTTGAAGCCATCTGATTTACTTGACTGAGGAATAAAAGTGTTTGAATCCATGCACCACCTTACTGTGAATGAACTTTTAGTTATCAGAAGGTGTTTGTTCCTCCAGTTACTGGTTTGCATTGTAATATTCCCTAGTGGAGGTAAGCAGCACAGCAAACTAATGGAGGCCTTTAGCAGAGACCTTTAACAGCAGCACCTTTGGACACTCGCTGATGGGAATGACTCGGGTTAAAACTAACCCACTGTGCACTAACCCTTGCAACCACCACCACTGGAATAATTTTTATCCTGGATATCATACCCTGAAGAATATACCTTTCCATTGCCACTCACCATGTGGCAGCAGTCTACATGGGGAAACAATCCCAATCTGACAAAGCTGTACTCTGCTATGCTGAATGACAAGGGGGTTCACCTGTTCTATCCAGGAGTCACCAAAAACTCAAAAGAAAAGGAGATGGTGATTTCTGGGATTTCAGATTTAAAGTTTGAGTCGAGACAGAGTAATATCCTAGTTTCCCGTCGTCTTTCTGCAAGAAGCCAACTTGTCTAAGAGACCCCTCCAGAGAAATACCCTGAATCTGCACAGTACTGTGTCCTCTCCCCAGCTCCCTACAACAAGGGTAAAGGGGCAAGCAGAAGCCTCCATGCTGCATCAGCGATACAAAAGTGCAGAGTCAGACAACTTATCATAACCTTAACTCTGCTGTCTTTTCTGAACAGTCTTTCAAACAATTCACACCACCACCATCTTCTAGTGAAGGTTTTATGTTTGGGGGTGACCTCTTCCAAAACATGCCATGGTGTTTTCTCACAATCATTGGTACAGGATGGTGGCTATGAAAGACTTAGTAACGCCTAAACAGAAATGCAGGTTTAGAATTGGGCTGGATGCAGAGAACATGGGGGGCTAGGGCAGGGGAAGGAAAGATACTGTTCTGCCCCCAGCTTCTGGCGTCACTGGCTGGGGACAGCATGCAGGTAGCATGCTGGATTGCACAGCAGGTGGATCTTAGGACTGTGTGATTTGTCTTCGAGGAAGAGGTAGGTTTAATGGGTCTCTCACCAGTTCCTGGAATATCACTGGGCAGCCTGTGGTTCTTCCAGACAAAATCCGGACTGGAAGTTATTACGTCTGTCTTGTTCTTCTGAGTGTTGAAATGCAGAAGAGTTTCAAACTATGCGTGTAGAAGGAAAGAAAGAAAATCAGCAGCTGTACTCTCCCTCTTTTGTCCCTTGCTTCAAACCACCCTTAATACATGTGTTGCCCAAACTCAAAGTAATTCTTGCTCTTTCTGCTACAGCAGTGCATTCCTCAGCTTAGCCGTATGTTTGGCTGCCATATTCTTCCTCATTCCTCCCCTCTCTCTGAAAATAGAGTCACACAGTCCCACCAAATACCAGCTGCACTTCACTTGCTGAATCACCAGATGACATCAATCCCGTCAGCCTCCAGCACACCTCTCATGACTCTCTCCTGGCATACACAACATACCTTGGGACACCACCACTTCTGCTGTGGTTATTTTCATCATTCTTATGCAATAGTACAGAGTACTTTGTTTCTCCTTTCATATATAAGGTTGAACAGTTGCTCTCTGGACATACGTACATGCTCTGCAGTCTGTGACATGTACAGCAGGGTCAAATTGGTATCAATGTCTCCAAATTCATCTAGAGTCACAGGACCCAGTACACCTGCGAACACAAAGGATTAGTCAGAGGGCTCGCATTCTCAGAAACACAAATATGTGGCAGGAAGGATGGGGTAAATAAAAGGATTTCTGCTGCTCAGGATATTTTTCTTCTTCATGTACATGCTAGAATACATATCAGCTTGGTGTGGCGCTACTTCTCCCTTAATAGCATGCTACATTTTCTCTACAAAATCCAATAAAAGGTGTTGAACTGGCTGCACTGAAGAGAGTCTCCCTCTAGCTACAGAAAAATATATTTGTCAGCTTTCTTCAGCATACCAAGAATGTCAGAGTAACCTCCCTTGTAGGGACCATTTGAGAAGTGAGAAGGGAAATTGCCTGTTTCCACCTGCAGTTTGGATCTATCAGCAAGAAAGGAAATACAGGGATACTTTCATTCCTCTTACTCTTCCGAGAGCTATCTGCTTGGCTCTAATAATATTATTTTAACCAGGTTCTTTTTCCCTTTAACCTCCTGCGTCTGTATGTCAGCAAATGTGCAGATTGAGAAATTGCCTATGTGGCATATTCCAAGGATTTTGAGGTGGAACTTCCTAAGTCCCTCAGCGTGACTTGACTTTGCTCTCATGAAGTCAGTCATTTCAACAAGAGCACAAGCTTAGCCAATAGCCACCACTCCTGAAAGCCTCACCTTTTCACAAGTCTTTTTGATCAGTTTCAGACTGCTCTTTTGCTGCTGTTGCTGATGACTTACTTTATTTTTCCTGAAGTTCATCATCATCATTATTTTAGTTTGGGAATTACCTTCTCCTTTTTCACCTCAAAAACTGATGCTAAGTTTTTCATGGCCCAGCTTCTTAATATCAAAATAATTATTGTATGAATTCCCTACTCTACCAGCCTCCAGCACATCAAAGAATGAAGGTGGTTCAACACCTTTCACTTTTAGGATTACCTTTATAAACTGAACCTATAACTAATATGGAGCATTACAGTGCAAACTTTATTTTGGATAAGTAAATAAGTTTGTGCAACTTACCTTTCAAATTTAAAGTGTAACTGAGGAAATGAGTTTACTCATTCAAAAAAGGTTGCTGTCTCCAGGAGGAATTACTAAACTATATTTTGCTAGGTTTGGGATACCATGGTTAAAGTAAAAATAAGCCCAAAATCTGCTAGGCCATATTAGGAAAATCTGGGAAACTTCTACACGTGTATTGTCTGAAAGCAGGTGGGACATAAACACAAAGCTTTGTGTCATCATTTTGTTGGTACAGATCTCTGATGCAAAGTAACAGATGGGGCTTTGCCCCTAAAGAAGTAATGTTGTCACTTCTTTGTGTCAGTCTTGCCTCTGTCTTTTCCTAATGATTGAATTCTGTGATTTTAAGCCCGTGGCCTACAAAAGCCCACTGATGCTAGACAACCTGTGAGAGGAACAAGAAAGTTGACTAAGAAGAGCCATCCCATTGCCAGCTGGCTTACACTCCCACTGTAGGCACCCAGGTCTGTGATGGCTTTGTAAACTGCAAAAAGGTTGAAACTACTTCATTAAAGTTTAGCTAAAGTGGACTTCAGAGTCATTTTGAACATCAATCATGTTTCATATGTACTGGCCTGAAGTCAAGACTAGACATTTGGGGGAAAGCTTGGAAGTGCCACTGTCACAAATTAACAACCTGAATGCCAGATTGTCTCTGGAGGAAGAATGGACCCTGAAACCCACCTGTGTGCTTTACTCTTCTAGCTCGTTTCTCATTCTCCAAATAGTCTCCCTGTAGGGAGTTCAGCCCTTTATCAAAAGAATGACACCAGCTTCAGGTCCTTGTCCCTGTCCTCCACCTCTACTGACTGGGAAGCTGTCTCTCTTCCTTCCCCCACCCCTCCTTAGGCAGCAATTTTCTTTAAATATGCTTTGTACTTCAAAGCACCAGGAAAAAAACAACAGCCCAGAAGGAAGTCTGGTCCTCAATCAGTCTGTTGCTAATTGCAATGTTTCAAATGATTGTCATTTTGACTTTCTACCTCTTCTGTGTTGCATGCACTGAGGTATCCATGTGCATGACTGCTATGTAGTACTTCTGCTAATAGTGAAGATAACATGCTTGGAAAAAAATGATAGAAAGAGAAAAAAGAGTGGGAATAAAACTCATTGAAGGGCTTGGGCTTGTTTAGTGTAGAAGTGACTTATCCTAAGAGTGCTTAAAAACTAATTTCTTTCCCCTCATCGATTTAGTGAACCCTGCACAGGACTGTACTTTTTTTACCTTCAAAAGTGGTATTTCGGAATTCATTGATGAAACTGAGAGGTGATACTGGGCGCTCGGAGAAAATAAATTTCTTCAGAATATGTCCAAATAGCAAGACTGCATTAAAATAGCCAACAACAAAGTCATCTTCCATCTAGAACAGGAGAAAAAGAAAAATGGCAATTTGAGAGTTCATGATTCTGCCTTAAAGTGACCATATATTTGGTGGTGTCCATTTGGAAAAAACTCCAGCATGGAAGATCAGAATCTGCTGAACACAGAGTGAGTAAATGGACAATGCCACATCAGCGTTCTCACTTAGAAATGTAAAGGTAAACAAAATCTATTTTTGGCCTATGAAGACAGGGTTGTGTTGAAAATTTAAGAGGCCAATGCAAAGCTCTGGTGCAAAAGATTCGAGAAATCCTACATTGTAGGTTCCAAGCAGGTCTGCTCAGTCTGATCCAAAGCCCCTGATTTTGGATTAGACTTTCTCTGCAGATAATCCAGTGTGGTGCCAGCAAGTCTGGGCTTCCAGATGGCCACAGCTCAGGGGCAAGGAGCTGTGCCAGAATTTCCAGCAGCCTACCATAGAGCTGGCACCCAAAAAGCATTGAGCCCAGCCTGAGGGATCTGCAGGCCCTGTAAATCCAGCCAGAAGCTTCAGGCTGCCTGCTGGAGAGCTGAAGCTCAAAGCCACAAATCCTGAAAGGAAGTCTACATGGAGAGCCTGGTTCCTGGGCAGACGGCAGGAGTATCAGTTTCACTAAGCAGATAAAGGGTTTGCATAGTTTCTGCTTTTCAGGAAATTAAAAAACACGTATTTCCTACAAAAAAAAAAAAAAAAGTTCCTGTATTTGAAGTTTAACTGGAAAGCTCCTGCACAGAAACAGCAATGGTTGCCACCACTTGTACATACCTGCACACAAAAATCACTCAACAATTATTAGTTCTGAACTTTCCATGCTCACATCTCGATTACACCTATAGATCATCCTTCACTGATGCCTTGCAGCTACGTATAAGATTGTCAGTCACTCAGAAGTGGAGTCAGAAGGCCATGTACCTACAAGTCTCCCTCACGCTGTGTGAACATGACACTTGCAGACCAAATTAAAAGCTTGAGTTGAACTTCACAAAGCAGGAATATGAGAGTCTGCATGTTTGCCTTATGATTTTATATTTTTGCATCATTACAGCAGGACAAAATGTCATCCTGCAATAATGTAAGAAAATATCAGCATAGGAGGATGATGGGGGATGATTACAGCTGTGTTTTTAGTTTTCATTTCCTAGCGCATGAACATGAACAAACTGAATGTAATAATCAGATATAAAATAGTGTGGTTACCAAGATGTCGTCCTCAGTCGTTAAGGTATTCAAGCTGTAATTAGCTGGTGGCAGAGTCAGGACAATTACATTCTGCATGTAATGGGCTGAGTCTTTGTTCCTGAAGTACATGTTACTGCAAAGCAAAGCATAACAACCCATGAACCATCAGCAACAGGGGCAGTGGTAACCATGACAGAATCACTCTCATCTCCTCAGTGGCACTGTTATTTAACAGGTTAAAACAGTAGTTCTAAAAATAAAATTTCATCGTGGACAGAATTCTTCGTGTTGTTCATTCCCTGATGCCAGCTTCTGTGCTTAACTACATTAAAAAGTAATACCAAAGAGGTCTGGCAATCTGAAACTCAAAGGTTGCGGTGAATTATTGTTATTATTGTAACTGTTTGGTTTCTGTCCTGTTTATTTCCTCTTCCTTCAAGCAGGAGCTTATTTTTATTAAAACTGAGTCTCTTCTTGGAACCCAGAGTACTGCAATCTGTAGTTTCTTCATGTTATTATGCATGTTTCTGACCTGTCCTGCACTCTTTTGCATGTTCCTCTAATTTTGATATTTCCTGCTAGAATTGATCACAGCAGGATTTGTACTAAGAGCATTCACCAGGAGGGCATGAAACAATCGGAGAGGTGCAGAGAGCAGCTTATTGATTTATTTGGTTACTTCAGTGAGCTAGGAAAATCAGAGGAAACTATGTGAACTTGAAAACTATGCTAAGACAAGCAGAAAATGTTGTAGTTTTCAGGTATCTTTGGTTTCATCACCCTGACAGGCCATCTGGAAGTGCTTAGCAGACTGGCAACCACTGGATTCATACGTTACTGAGGAATTTAGCAATAGATATGAGTGACAAGTGGCAGCATCTGTCATTGCTATAGCTAGATTGATTAAAAAAAATAATTGTATGAGCCTTCTCTCATTATTCATGTTTGATCATCCTTTTATTTTTTCAGTCAGTACCATATTAAGAATTTTTGGAGACCACAGGCTCCGCTCCACGACCATCAGATGGGATCCTCCCACCAAAGCCCTGTCCCTGCTTTTCCCCAAACCTTCTGACTTTTACATTCCACTTTTCACCCTGAAGAATTTCAAAGTGCTTTTCATTCAGGCTTGGAATGATTTAGCCAGGTGAAAAGGAAACTTCATTAGATTCCACCAGACTGGATAATCCTACAGAATTCCACCTCCCCTGAGGGAGGTTTAAACACCGTGTTTGTGTTCTGGCTGCCAGAGTGCTCAGAGCTGAAGAAAATGCAAACCCATCACTTTGTCTGAGGGACTTGACTCCTGGAGAAGCATGGGACCTTGCCTACTGTCTTCTCCTACAGCTTGAGTTCTGATCTAACACATGTATTTGAGAACATGATTTGAGATGTTCAGCAAAATCAGGGGTATGTAGCAAATTTAAGGAGGGCAGCACATAAAATGGGCTGAGGCAGCTGGGTGCATCCAAAGGATGCATATCACAGCAGAGAAGCCCCTAATCGCCCTCACCTATTGTGAGGCAACAATTATACATGCAATACCAGTAAGTAAAAGCACTCACATACATAGTCCCCATTTGCAAATAAACAGGAATTGTGGCCACTTGCCTGAGGAAAAGTAACTGGGAATTCCTAGTGCCTGGATAAAGTGGTGGAAAGTCTAAAGCTCTTAGAGGCACTTCTGAAAAATGTATGTGGTGAACTTGAAAGTGTATAGGACAGAGCAGATAGTGTTAGAACTTGAACCACAGGCTCCAGTTTGGACCCACAGGTGAAATGACTGAAGTGATTAATCCAAAGTGCCTCAGCCCTGTCCTTGCAAGGTCAGAGTTAGACACGAGGGCTGGGAAGTCCCACAGGCCCTGGAAGTTCATGGATTCTTTTGACACCTC
Source organism: Vanellus vanellus (assembly GCF_965231255.1). NCBI lineage: Eukaryota > Metazoa > Chordata > Aves > Charadriiformes > Charadriidae > Vanellus > Vanellus vanellus. The sequence continues at coordinate 55,631,924 of NC_138905.1, forward strand.
AACAGTGAAATAAGTAAGATTGAGATATGGGCACATACATTTGCCTTGTGATCATCCATACCATTAAGCTGCCAGCACAGTCCCAGGCATAGTTTTGGTCTAGGCCAACTAGCTTTCTCCCAGACTGTGACTTGCTATGGTGACCGAAGCCATACCCAAAAAGCAGTTTGGGCATCTACACTGAGCTGTATGGATGTGAGCTGTCTGGTGTCACTTAGGCTTAGGGAATGAGATCAGCTCTCTGTCCATGTATACAGATAAAGCTTTTGAGGCTGCCATTGATAAGGCCAGTTTATATCAGTCATCATCTATAAAGATTTTGCAATTAGTAATATCAAGATGAAATTGAACAACAGAAAACTTAGGTTGTATACTAAGAAACGTCTCTGAAAAGTTAGGTTTATGTAGTTAGATGTTGAAGAGACAGTTATAAAGTGGAAGAGACAGTTGTAACACTGAATCATTTACGAATGGAATAAACAGAGCCTAGAAAAATATACTGTAAGCCACATTTACATAATTCTCTGGTTGGGCAGAGTGTATGAAAAACGTACAATATCTCATATGAACAGCTCATGACCATTCTGACTTCAGACTCTGTGGTTCTCTCATGGCTTCCTACACTGAGGAGTCCATAGGATGACATTAACCCTACCTGCTCTGTCACTGCCTTAGAAAAATATTACATTAACTAAAGGGGATGTTGTAGAGGATGTGCCACAAATTAAACACTAAGCAGCTTAGATAAATAGCAAGACATGAGGAAAGACGGCAATGGAAAACATTTTGTGAGAGAGCATTTCTTCCACAAAACAGTTCCACTCAGACTATTTCCATTATGTCTATCCTTCAGCAAACTGCAGAGAAAAGAGGAAAAGAAAAAGTAATACTTTACTTGAAGAGATCTATCAGGATGATAACGATGTCCTTATCCACTTCCCCCGTCCCTAGGTCTGTGCTGACATCAGCTGGAGAGCCACACATGATGATCACTACAGATTGGGCAAAAATGGAGACAGATTGGTGGAAGGTACAGGCAAGAAGAGGACATGTGCCTGCTCCCCCATGCTTGAGTAGCCGGCAGTAGCACAATGCCAGGATAAGCCACATCACCCAGCCCATCACCTGTGCTGGGACCCAGGCACAGAGCTACAGCCTCTCTGCAGTGAGACTGGGATATTTGAGGGAAAGTGGTAAAAGGTGCCTCAACACCTGCACCGTTTTCTGTCTGGTTGTACCAGAGCACTACCATTATCTCACTCAAATAAGCATTAGCAGTTCTGATGCCATACGGGCTACTGAATATGAACATCTCCTAAATTGAATGGCATTCAAGTTTCATTGGCTTACTTATTACTCTCACAGTCACTTGGCCTGCTGATGCCAGGCACTTAGTCTTAGAAGAAGATGAGGTCTTTACTCATCCATTTTTCTAGTTTAGATGGATCACTTCCAGAAGAAGTGCCCCTTGGTGGCACAAATAAGGCCCGTATATGTACCAGCGCTGCAAATACAGGAATGGTAGAGAACTAAGCATCCTTGCAGTATCTAAGGCCCTTCTTAGGAGGAGTTGTGATTCCTGGATTTGTGAATCTTTCACAAAACGGAGCTTGTGCCTAGATGGGATAATTCACTGCTCTGGAACCAGGATGTTCCCCCATATTTTATGGGGATGGCAAGAGGAATCTAGGAACTTTGTGCTGTTTTGTGTTTGCATCCATGTGAAATGGTATGTCCGTGTTTCTCCACCATTTCTGTGGAAAGACGACCCCCAAGATATAACTAAGGGGTAGATCTGGTTTCCCGGGAAAGGCAACTTACCTGCAGGGGGGAGTGCACCCTCAGCCCCCGCTTACCATTGCTTTTCCGGTTTGGATCTTTCACAGTTTTTTTAAGCTGCTCCGAAGTCCTTAAAATCTCCTTGAACTTCAGTATTTCCGAAAAGTGTGTGATTCCAGCCTCTAGCGCATTCATGTACCTGACACAAGGGAGCACAGATATTGTCAGAAAATTGCTAACTCCTCACATTCTCCTAACTAAGTCAAAATGTGAGATAGGCTGTTTACAGCACACAAGAGTGTTTCTAAGGTGGCATGGAACATTTTTTTCTGTAGCAATAGAAGAAAGAAAATCAATACAGGGCATGAAAGACTTAGAAGTGTTTAGAAAGTCACCCAGAGGTATTTGAGCCTGGCTGTACAAAGGATGGGTTTGGAGAATACAATGATGTAATAAGACAGTAACAATTAAGAAAAGAAATCAGGGATCTGGGGAAATTACAGTGCAATTAACTGGAAGGAAGAGCCAGGAAGCTCTGCTGTTTTAAGACACCAGTGGTAATCTTAGAAGACACATGTGAAGGTTCAACGAGTAAATGGGATCTGCAGAAAGAACTGACATAAAAAACACGCATGTACCCTGACTGTGAGAGGAGCAAAGGAAAGAAAGTAATAACAAAAAACTGCTATATTGAATCAGTTAAAACGTGAAGGGGAAAAATGAGGACAACAAAAAAAACAACAAAGTGAGTAAAACCTAGGTAAAAGATTAAGAAAAACCAGCCAACTCCGAAATCCTACTCTTGCCTCAACATGTTGTGTCTGAGAAGAGACATTATGTTTGATATAAAGTTAATGCAGAGGGAAAACTCTTTGTTTTCAAACTGTTTAACTTTTGATCTAGCAACACTGAGATCCCAGTCCTATAAACTACTAAATATCTCTTGTGTCCCTTTTTTTTTCAGGACCAGAATTATTAACCATTTATTTACAGGAACATGTGCATAGTTGAGACATAACCTGATTTTGTTAGCACTTTGGGTATTCACTTATTTTTATACATATATGGGGAAAACAATTAGCCCGTACAGTATAATTTCTGCTTTAGCAAAAAGGGATTTTTAAAATTAGACAGTTCAAAAGCTTTCAAGCTGACATTTTCTATTAAAGCAGAATGAGACAAATTTTTGTAATGATATCAGGATGAAAATGGGCAGAGATACAAAATCAATTTTTTGTTAATTCAACAATAAAGAAAAGGAGTTTGAACAATTCCAAAGTCATAAAGAAGGTCCTGAACAGAAGTATTAATAAAGACAAGCTAAGAAATACTTGGGAAATAACTTACATGCATTGACTTACCTGAAAGGTATGAAACCTAAAGGATTAAAGGAATTTAGCTAAAGTGTGTGTAGTGCTTTGGCAATTATAGCTGCAAACATGGAAAAATAGGGACTGTAGTAAGAGATAAGTGAAGTGCACTGATGTTTCAAAGCATCAAAGAGAGGTAATCATAGCAATTACATCATGCGATCAAGTTGCTACCTATATATATATACTTATGCCAATGATACCAAGCTGTTTGGTGAGGTAGACACGCTAGAGGGGAGGGATGCCATCCAGAGGGACCTGGACAGGGTGGAGAGGTGGGCCCAAGCCAACCTCATGAAGTTCAACAAGGCCAAGTGCAAGGTTCTACATCTGGGTCGGGGCAATCCCAAGCACAAATACAGGCTCGGCAGGGAATGGCTGGAGAGCAGCCCTGAGGAGAAGCACCTGGGTGTGCTGATTGACGAGAAGCTCAACATGAGCCAGCAATGTGCGATCGCAGCCCAAAAGGCTAATCGTATCCTGGGCTGCATCAGAAGTGTGGCCAGCAGGTCAAGGGAGGTGATTCTTCCCCTCTGCTCTACGCTTTGTGAGACCCCCACCTGGAGTACTGCATCCAGCTCTGGAGTCCCCAACATAAGAAGGACATGGACATGCTGGAGCGCATCCAGAGGAGGGCCACAAGCATGATCCAAGGGCTGGAGCACCTCTCCTACGAGGAGAGGCTGAAAGACTTGGGGCTGTTCAGCCTGGAGAAGAGAAGGCTCCGAGGAGATCTTATTGCAGCCTTCCAGTACCTAAAGGGGGCCTACAGGAGAGCTGGGGAAGAACTTTTTACGAGGGCATGTAGTGATAGGATGAGGGGGAATGGCTTCAAACTGGAAGAGGGCAGGTTTAGATTAAACATTAGGAAGAAATTTTTCACTTTGAGGGTGGTAAGGCACTGGCACAGGTTGCCCAGAGAGGCTGTTGAGGCCTCATCCCTGGAGGTGTTCAAGGCCAGGCTGGACGTGGCCTTGGGCAACCTGGTGTAGTGGGAGGTGTCCCTGTCTATGGCAGGGGGGTTGGAACTCAATGATCTTCAAGGTCCTTTCCAACCTAAACTATTCTATGATTCTGTGATTCTATACTAAAAAAAAAAAAAAAAGGACGAAGCAATAAAAGTCCCTAAATATTTACAAAACAGTGAATTGGAGATTGGGTTTTAGTCCCCTTAATTCAGAAAAAAAAAATCAATTCTGTATACAAAATATTTTGTAAGTACGTGCTTTTATCACTCTGAAGCCAATACAGTCATAAATTTTGCTTAAAATTCTGCAAATTCCTCAGGCTGTGAATTGGAAAGATAAATAATAGTTATTTCCATGAATTCTTGGCTGCCTTTGAGCTCAATTTATAAAATTAGTAGGAGAAATTTGATTTTTTTTTAATTAATCAGCATTCCCAAAATTGGGGAAAAAAAATTCAAAGGAGCATAGAAACATTCACATGAGCTGAAAACTAAATAAGAGTGAATAATAGAAGAGTAATGATAAATATCAGTATATTAAAGAGTCTATTTGACTAAAAACAGCCTTTGATTTTAGGCATGGAGAAAACTCAACATTCTTGACAATGAAGCACAGGCTGATGTTTCAGGTCAGAAAGTGAAAACTGTCTCCTTTGCTCCAAACTGGTGAGAGCATAGCTTAAACTCTGCAATCATTGGGGGTCATTTTTGTCAAAAAATATACAGTTTGAACTTTTGAAATGTTTTGGAGTAACGATAGTGCCCACAGATTGAAGCCATTAATGTGGAGAAACATTACATGAGCTTGATAAGACCCCTGATTTAAAAAGGCATCTATAGAGAGCCCAATGGAGGACCCTCTCATGTCACACTGTTTACATCAAGGCTGCAGTGAACACGTATTTCCAGCAGGGACAACATGTGGGCTAGGCTGTCCACAAGAAAAGCCAAGGCTTGAGAACAGTTAAAAGCAGGCTGCGTGAAACATTCACATATGCAGAACGGCTAAAAGGTATAATTAATCTTTTCCTTCTCTCATTCCTTGGTAGCTGTAAGGCATCTCCCAAACCCTAGGACTTGAAGGACAGCTTGTAGGAACCATGTCCGAGGAGTTTATCAATAGCCGGCTCAGAGGTGGATCCCAATCTTACCAGAGGCACGGCTCCGAGTTTTCGTTCCTCTTGTAAATGTAGGCAGATTCCCAGGTTGTGGTTTTGAATGGCAGCTGAGATTCTTTCCAAAAATGATAGAAGAATTCATTCACTTTCCTGGCTGGGGTCAGAAGGCGGGTTAAGTTTACTTTGTAGTCACAGGACAGTCCAAAACTCCCTACAGAGATCAGAGGCATGCTCAGTATTGTTTCAACTCTGAAGGGAGAGACAAGAGGACAAGTCTGAACGGATTGCTGTCACACCAAGGCAGCTACCACATGATTCCCATCCTCAGCGCCCTCTCCTCTGGTGCCTTGCGTTAGTTTAACAGCAATTTGAACCTGAAACAGAAAGCTCCTCAAGAACACAAACAGATTTCAAGTCAGTATTGGCACCGAAAAGCCCTGTTGAACTGGTCCAGGCAGCTTCTCTCAGTGCCGCCAATTCCCCGCGCCCTTTTGGGTACCATGCACCATTTCAGCCCAAGGGCTGTGACAGGAGTCCAAAGGCTCAAGGACCCATCCGATTCTGCTCCCCGGCTGCTATTAACATGGGGTGGGTTTGATCTCTTTATTGGGGTAGTGCTGGAGGGTGACAGCTTTTTGCCATCAAAAAAAGCTTCACTCCTACAACCCAAAGTCTTTTAGTTTCGCTATGGCATATTTTAGAAGCTGTACAACAGCAGCAATCAGGGAGAAAAAATAAGGCAACCCTCTGCTGGCAGGCAGTGTGTAAAGTGCTGTAAAGTAAGTCACTTGTTCTGATTTGCAAAGCTATTGCACCAGGGGCAGCTGCCTGTTCTTTAGTGTTCTTCATTGCTTTGCATAAACTTCCGCTATTCATACTTTTTACTGGTTTAACTGTGTCAGAGTCCGAGGAAAAGACTTTGGCATCATTCGGGGCAGCTCCATATCCAGCAGATAGAAAAGCAAACATAAAGTTAGGAGGCTCAATGAATAAAATGGGGTATATTGCATAATATTTTGCCACGGTCCTATACATATGTAGGACCTTTTGATCTTCTGTAAATTAATTACATGTGTTCACCAGTAACACTGTATTCACTTCTCATCATGCCACTCAAAGAAAAGTATAGAGCTAAAAGCAAATAAAGCTTGAGGTAAAAGTGTCTCAATCTTCTCAGTATCTCTCAGTGAAGCTAGAAAGGCTACCAGAGTTTACATGGGTAACAATACGGATTTGTATGTCATGACTGATGGGGTTTTTCAATGGATTTATGCTAGAAGTCCGCAGCTTCAGCTTACATTTTTCCTAATATCTGAGAATGAACATAGTAATGAATAATGTAATAGAGAATAGAATTATACAGGTTCCTGTATAATATGATAGTAGAGAGACTCGTTCTTCAGGAATGCTTCTTGAGGCAGAAGACATGATGAAACTGGCTGCTCCCTATCTAAACACTCTTTACTAAAGATGGTTGGGGGTTTTGGATCTTCTCTTGACACACGTAACTCGGGCCCTTCTCAATGGCTGAACACCCACCCAGCAGGACCCCTGTTGCTGCAGTGCTGCGATGTCTGCATGCCTCAAGCTAACAGCTCTTTCCTGCTGCAGTTGCTGAAGAGCTCAGTCTTTTGAGCCCTCAATCAACCAATTAACTTACTGTCAGCAATTAAAGAAGTTTCACTACTAGCAATGGGATTTCATCAATGGGCTTTGGAAGGGGATTTTCTTCTCTCTACCAAACATAGTGGTTATGCATAAGAGTCTTACTGGCTTGGCTGTAGACCTCAACTTGTCTGATATATCCTAAACCCCAATGTCTCTGCTGGCTTCTTGTACACAAAACAACTTTGTTCATCAGATGATATCTTTAGCATCACAATATTAGGGGGAAGAGGCAGTACTTACGAGACCATTTGGTAGGTGGCATAAGTGCAAGCCGGTCCTATGACAACACAGCCAAGTTTGCCAGTATTCTGCAAGGGATCAGAAAGGGTCAGTAGTGGGGACAGTGCAAAGGACTGGTAGAGAGAGGAGGATGGGAGAAAAAAAGAAAACTTTAGAATTTGAGAAGGAGTCACAGAAGTTACAGAGCAAAAGCAAGAATAGAGTAGCAAAGGAGCTACAGAAAGATTTAAAGGACAAACTCAGAGTGAAGGAGGGAGGAATCACAAAAAGCTAAGAAAAGGCAGGGGACAGAATAATGCCTATGAGTATGACCTTCATTAAGAGACAGACAGCGAGTTAGAATTAAAATTATCTAATTGTTACAATTGCACATATGAAATTACACACCCCAGCAGTGCTTGCATTTGCAGAGGACAGAGGGGTTGGAATTGCAAAACACCATCTAACAGAAAAACAATTAGTTATATGCATATGAAGCTTGTATGAAAAAAAATCCTTCCGTGACCACTAAATGGGGCCTGGCCAGTAGCTTTGTGTGTCATGAGGGACTTCTTAACAAAGACTATAGCATGTGCTCATGCATTGGTAGATTTGAGAATTCACATTAGATTGGCAAAGCTTCACTCAGAGGTGACAGTTATTAGACATGAGAAAAGCCACCAAAACATGGCTTCTTGTAAGGCAGCAATTCTAACCGAAGTTTTTCCCCGTATTAAGGTATTTATATAGTTTCTCCCACGTGACTTCTGTGATTTCTACTGAGAAGTGAGCATTTCATCTTTGCCCTCTGGGCATAGTTCCGTACACATTTCTTTGGTATCAGTGCCAGCTTAATAACCTCTCTGCCCACATGTTCCCATCCTTGCACAGCTCTCTCCTTTGTGTATTTGTGTAAACTGATGGTGAATCAGACCAGGATCTGATCCAGTTGGAAATGGACCTTTTTTGCTCTGCTTGGGCTGTTCAAGTGTTTGGGTTTGGGGTTAGTTTTTCTGGTTGGTTGTTGGGATTTTTTTAATAGATTTCTTTGGCTATGTGGCCACACAAAGAGCTGTGTAGATATATAAAAGAGGACAACTTCAGCACAGGAAAATGAGCCTGAAGCGGAAGACTGCTTTAGCTGGCAATGCCATGAAATGGCTGATGACAGCCTCCAGGAAGCATTCAAAGAATCTCTCTCTAGTATTCGCCTGCTTCTCTTCACAAAACGTAGAGGAGCGTTATCTCTTTGAAAGCTTCACTTCCTTGTCAAATTTGTTTGGAACTGAACCACAGGATAAAAAGTTAGTAAGGAAAGACAGAGACACACATGCACACGCGCGCACACACGGAAAGAAAAAAAGTCTTGTCTTCTTAGGAAATCAACTTAAAGAAGCCTGCTACTCACATAAATTTCCCTGATGAGCTCCACACCTTCACAGGTGCTGGTACGACAGCCTTGTGAGACATAGAGTGATGAGGTAAAGTTGTGGAAGGTGGCATTGACTGTAACATTTGCTCCTGTAATGCAAACATAAAAGTATATAACATCATGAGTTGCAGATAACCACTAATACACTGTATCCCCCTTCTTCTGACACGGGTCTGAGCAGTCTTATGCTAGGATGTCTCCCACTAAAAAGCTGCTAGAAAGTCCACCTACCACCTAACCCCCACCACTTAGGACGAGACTGTAAAATTTGCTCCCCTGTGGACTGCTGACTTTTGCTGAGTGTTAGTACTTTCAGTATAAAGTACTTTTAATGTTGGCCGTTATTTGAAACATTTTTAAGGCTCTGTAGGAAGTAACCAAGTGACCACTTTCCAATAAAATTGGACAAAATCTCTTCAACTAGAGGGCAGAAAGGGAATAGTTACCATTTCTTTGGAGCCTCTTTTTCCCATGATATTCTAGAGAGTGACAGTAGATTGGTGATATTGAAAGGAGAGGTAAGATATCAAAATAAATAAAGATATCACCCACAGTGACTCTAAATGAGTAAAAAACATACAGACTGCAGAATCTTCACACTTCAAGTCATAATGTGATCAACAGATGGGGTCAAGAGGAAAATTATTTTCAGAAAATAGAAGCTAATCCAGCCAGGGGAGGAAACAAGGGCATCCCAGTTACTGCACTAGACAGATCACTGGTCTTGTCTGATTCAGTTCAGCAATCCCCATGTTCCCAATCACAACCAAACATCTCCAGAAAAGCACACAGGAAGAGTCTGCCCAAACACCATGAAAGGAAATATGGTTCTACCCATCTGTAGGGCGCTTCTGTTTTTACAGAGGGAAGTCATTATTTCTGTAAGATCTACATAAGGTAAACAGACAGACAAGGAGCCTGTCTGAGGAGCAGTTTGCAGAAGGTCAGATGAGTAGAAAGCTGTGGCACAAAGTCTGACAAGAAACCACAGCAGGAGAGGGATAACAAACACCTTACCTGCCATCTGTAATTCATTTTGTACCCTTTTCAAGGCTTGCTCCACAGCTAATTTCAAATTATCAGTTGATGGGAAGTCCGAGTAATTCATGAGCATCACATTGATCACATAACTGTCGCCGCTACACTTATTTGAACCAACTTGCTGCAGCAGCCAGAGCGAGAAAAGCAAAGGCCAAAGGGCCAGACCCAACATCCGTTGCTTCATCATTGCTCAGTTTAGACCCATTGTGTGTGCTCTCTCTTTTCTTTTTTCTCTTCCAACCCTCTTTCTTTCAGATACTCTACATCGGTTTTGTTCCTGGATAGGACAAAAGAGATCTCCACGCTGTAGATTCAAAGACAGGCTGTACGATCCTTCTCTCAGGCACTTCCCTATCCCCCTCCCTGCCTTCACCTCTGCCCGCCCCTCCGGTGTACTAGGTGGCACTTCTTCTGTTTGTGAAAAACTAGGAACAGCAAAACTCAGGAAAGGAGAGAGGCTAAAGGTTGCTGTGAATGTTTGCTCATGGAAAGGCTAAGGCTATAAAACTGAAGCATTACCTGAAACCTTGCCTGATAAGGGCACTAACTCTTCATCACAGGGATGAGCTGAGAGAAGGAATGGGAGGGGACAAATGGACTGTAAAGATGACTCTTTAAAATGGAAATAAAATATAAGGTCCGTTAAAGCCTAGAGGAAAACAGATGGTTACTTCATGTTTGCATTACCCTAAATCTCCGTATATTGCCACACCATCTCTACTGGCTGGGCTCATAAATCAAGGGTATATTGTCTTCTGTGATAAGTTACCAATTTCATTCCTTTAGCTTTCACCATCAAAGCACTTTTTGTGTTGGCAAAAATGTCTGACTTGCAGTCTTCCAGACCAAAGCCTTTGTTTCTACTTACAGAGTAGACTCAGCACAAAGCTTGTCCGCTCGTACTCACGCTGCATTGCGCACCAACGTGCCCCAGGTCTGCCTGAGACACATTGCTCCAAAGCAGCACAGGTCTTATTGCCCATACCCACCTTGTCAGACAGCTCCTCAAACTGGGGCCCAACATATTCATACTTTATGTGATGCAACCCTTTGCATCAGGTAAGGATTAGCAAAGCTGAAGGCCACATCTCAGACCTGTGGGACCAAAGCTAAATTGTAAATGGCATTGCTAAAAGGCACACACTAAAGGACACGATGGTATTGTTCCTGGGTAGGTCTCTTGAGCTTTCATGAGTATTTTTCCTGAGAATGGTCTCTGGGAAGGTAGATAGATGAAGGGAAGACAAAAAAACCACAGGACCACAAGGATAAAAGTCTGGACACAAAGGAGAACTGCAAGATAAAAGGAATCAACAAGCAAATTTAAATAAAGTACTGAGTGTGATTGGTCTGAATTTGGGGTGTTTGTGCCTTTCTACAGCAGCTTGTTTTTTCTACTGAAACCTGGACTAAGGCTGTCAGGTAACATTCAGGTTTACTTTTATTACCTTCCTGAAATAATTTTAAGACAAACAAGGAAAATAATCAGCAACACTGTAAGTAACAGTACTTTTAGTATAAAACAGAACTGCAATTCCATGGTTTCTTTCAAAGCCTATATTTAAAAGGTGTTGAATACACTTCAAATATATTTGCACGGACTTTTTACATGATCCTATTTTAATACCAAATGATTATTGCTTGAATGTCTCTTATACCCAACAACAAAGAGAAAATGAGCGAGCATTTAAGAGCAGACCTTGAAGACCTCAGCGTATCTAATCTAGCATTTGTAACTCGTAATACAGTAATTCTAAATTAGCAGTCTGTCATGTAAATATCTGGACTGGTATGGCTGGCTAGAGCCACAGACTAGGAATGGAATATAGCTTTTCACACTGAGATCACATGCTCATCGCTGCCCCATTTTACAGGTATTTACAAAGTCCTTGAAACTTATTCTATATAAGTCAATAAGAGATTTGTCATTAACTTCAGCAGAGCAAGACTTGCCTTTTATACTCTTCTTAGGCTATCGGAGAGAAACAGCAAGCATGGATAATGCAAGTAGAACTGAGTATTTTACATTGCTGGTCACATAGGGAGTATATAATGGCACTGAGGTCTCCCTGGTTTTGTATCTATTCATGTATTTATTTGGTTTTCATAGCAACTTAAAAGTGTCCTTTAAAAACAAAAGTTAAAATCAACTACAGCCTTAACACCGCATTTCTTTTTACTCTCTCCCTTGCCCCCTGCTTTCACTGTGCCACAGGGAGTCCCCAGCCAGAACATGTCATAAATCAGTCGTTGACCTCTCAACTTTTTAATTACCCAGTGTATGTTGTCTGTCAGTGTCAAGTCCCATGATGGGAGCACACCTTGAGCATCGGGCGATGTGGAGCAGGAGGGAGTGCGGCAGGAGGCTCCAGCTGAGGTGAAGCAAGCGCCCCCTGGAACCAACTAACACCACCCTTCCCCTTGTACCTTGGGGCTTTGCACATCAGACACAGTTGCCTGGCAGACTGGTCAGTATCATCTGTTTCAGGGTGTAAGAGAGACAAAGAAAAGCTGTGGCATCGTGCTGTGAACATGAGAGTTACTGATACTATAGATGATAATCAGGGCGGAGAGAAAAAAAGTAAACGAGTGAATTGTATGTGTAAAGCACAAAATTTGATGGGCCTGCCACAAGCAAAACCAGGAACTTAAGTATATTTGTGTTTGTTGCTGCCTGTGCCCGAGGGATCTTTAGTCCCCGGGGAAGAGGTGAAACACCAATGCCAGTCCAGTCATAGTGCTCTGAATACAGAATGAAGCTAAGCTCCCAAGGATCCCGGCCAACTTCATCTAATTCTTTGATAATGTCCTATATAGCAGTCTATAAAACCAAGACGTTACCAGTGACATAAATCAACCAGATACCAAAAAAAATATTCCATATCTCTTCAGGGCACTGCCCCCACTATCTCAGTAACTTTTCCCCAACCGTGAGCCAGCTCTCACACTTCAAAGATTAGTCAGGAAGGGATAAAGTTCAGAAACCAAGAAGTCAAATTACGTGTCAAGGAAAGGGGGAAAAAAAAAGCGCTTTTTGACTCCTAGAGGTGACTGCAGCTTTAATTAGAAATACTGTCTTACAACAGAACTACAAGTAATGGGAGCATCCTGAAGGCAATGCAGATGACACTGCCTTCCCCTGAAAGAATGTGATGACATGGAAAAGCAGAGAAAGAGACTCAAACACCAGACTCAAATATCCCGCCTAAGGTAACCTCTCCTGACATCCCCAGGATAAGCCACAAAATTATCCTCAAAACGTATTTAAAGCACATCTTCTAGAACTGCTTATTTTCTATTAAAAGAGTCAAGGTTTAATCACCTTCTAAGAATACGGTGCTAAGAAACCGCATCTGATGTCCCCAGTGCATTTTTTCTAGCTGTGGTTTCTAGGCATCAGCTACTGTTACCGTCTTGTCAGAAAGGTAAAAAAGATCCCAGCCTTAAATATCTTCACTACGTGCAAGCATCTATCCAAAGAGCCAGTTCTTAGGGGTACATCAGTTTGAGTACTCCATCTTTGTAATCCTAGCATTATTAACAGCTGATAGAGGTCTCCCCTTGAATAATTGAATATAAACCCTGTAGTTTATCATTTATTCTGCCTTCAGAAGCACAGGGATGATTAAGATTCAGATAGGCAGGCCCTGTATTTATTTGTCTGAAGACAAAATTCAGTCCCTCACCAAAAACTATAATTCCTGTGCACATATTGCATAGCTACAAAATATCATAATAGGTCTCTGTGGGTGTTCTTATAATCTGTGTTAGATTAGAAATACCAACTCAAATTAACTCAACAGAGAAGTGTATCATTGATTTTAGTGAAAAGTGATTTTTAGTGCCTGATTTCCACTGTTTGTTTTGCTCTCTGTTTTATTGGTTAATAAACAACCAGATATTATTTGGTGTATTTAAAAAAGATAATCAGCACTGACTTCCTCATCTAAAATTACTCTGAGAGGTTCTCCCAGTCTTCTGGAATATTCAAAGACACTCAGACAGAGAAAAAGAAACCAGAAGAGCAAAAAACCCAAAGAGTTGTTCCTCTAAGTGTCTCAGCCTATGTAAGATTATGCTCTACACAACATTTTCCAGACCTTTTTTAATGGTCCATGTGACAGGGCTTTCCTTATTTCAATGGTTTCTTTTTTGTGCAGAGCCTGAGAGTCCTGAAAAATGGGAACAATGGGCCAACCTGGGGATCACAGGGTCCCTTTGCCTGTCCAGCTCATATTGTAAAAGTGCAACAGTATGCAAAACGATGCACTGTGTGTCTCCCAATACCTTTACCACAGTCGCTTTTAGGATCTTTTCACTGGCATGTAGCCTAATTTCTTTTTTTACTTAATTACAAATCATTATTTCCACTTGACCATTCGGAGAGGAGAAAGTAGGAGATATGGCATGAAAATTTCAGAAAGCTCAGGAAAGCCAAAGAGTTACGTGAAAGTATCAGCTGCCCCCAGTCAGTCAAACTACTACTGTGGAAGTTGGCACCAATAGTCCTAGTGAGTCTGAAGACAATGTAGACATATTGTCAGCTCATCTTCAATTTCTTTGGTACCAAAGACAACCAATGTAGCATTTTTCAAGCAACTATTTTGTAAAGAAGCACGCAGTATGATACGATTGTCTTCTTTGGCAGAATAAAATATTTTGATGGTATCCTTTAAAATAGAAAAACTCTCCACGTATTTTCTACAATTATTTCTTTTCTCACTGTCATTTAATTATGATTGTTATGATTAACTTACAAGTTTCACAATCATACATTATTTTTTGTTTTTTCCAGAGCTGGGAACTTTGATAGTACACAAGAATCTGAGATTCCATTAAAATAAAAGGGATGCTGCAAGTCTCCAGCACTGCAGAATTGGGAAATGTGAAGAAAGGACATTTTTTAAAAAATCTGAAAATATACATAAATAAAAAAGAGCAGAGGCATTTATGTATTTAATTCTCACTCATTTAAAAAACAAATTTCCTTGGTTTGAGTGGCCATGCCTATGTTTTTGAATAAATGAGGTTATCAATATTGTTTCTGTAAAATACAGAATTTTTAATATGAAATTTGCATGAGACATTGTATGTTGTAGTAATTGATCATATTTAGCCAACAGGATAAATGTACAAAAACTTCAAACAATGTTGGTTTCAAGTTCTGCCCACTACTCCTAAGACTAATCCCCAATTACTTTGATTGTCTGGGGCTTTAACAGCTTTTATCCTGTCTTGAAAAAGATTTAGAAAATCAAGTTGAAGAAAAATAAAATAGAAATGTTTCAGTTTCCCTTTTTCCCCAGGTTTGTTAGAGGTTGGAATCGCAAATGTGATTACAGACAGAAAAGAAAATATTACAGTGCTGTAATGTCTGTTTATTTCATGTCAGTAACTTACAGGTCTAGACTGTGTAGTATAAAGATACCTTCTTTAACTTTCAATATTACAGAGAAGATCAAGGACATGAAATCATTTTCTTCTGTCTTCTAAATGATTTTTATGTTTTTTCTACTATCCAGATTTAGAAGACAGTAATGTAAATGATGACAAACACAGCTGTATAGTACCATATATAGCAACTGTATACATATATAGCAGCAGCTGCATTGCAGCTATGTTGACTTTTCAGAGCTGATCTTTTTTTCTCATTTACTACACAAGATGATAAAGAAAGGCTTTATAAACATTATTCTGCAGGACTGAAACTATCTACTGATAAAGAACAAGCCTGTAAAACAGCATGCAAATATGTGGGTCATGTGTTGCATGATCCTCATAGTACATTATGATCCTGATCCAGTACAGATCCTGATAAAGTAGAAGTCCTCTTTATATTGCCATTCCCATGGGTTATCGAGAGTTTAGGTCTATTCTTGGAGCTCATAGTTGCTGCCACAGATTAGAGTGGAATTACTCTGCAAAGCACTGACTGTTCTCATCAGAAGTTACCAATCTAGTAAGAGGAAATCTACAGACAAGGGTAAGAAAAGTTGTAATTGGAATTGCATCATACTACCAGCAGCTTGGGTGGTGGCCCCACCTTCCCATTGATCATTGTTGCCACATACCAGAAGATGGAGCTAAATATGTGATGTATCATAAATATCTAGCTCAATTAAGAGTCTTCTTCCTTTTAACCATTTCCCAACACATACATATTTTGAAGTGAATATTATTCATCCATATAAATTGTATACTACCGAATAAAACAGAAGCCTTTCCTCTTAACTGCTGATTTTGTACTTTCTCTAAAGGATTTTGTTTCCAGAGTGACAGGACATATTTTTCATTTCAGCATAAGAGTTAGCCTCTGTTCTAGACTCAGCAGGATACAGCTCTATCAAGCGACGAATGTGAGCTATCTGTAATGTGCAAACATCTGTTCTGTTTTTCATTACAATGGTAAATGGCTCCAGCATGTAATAATTTATGTCTTGGACACATACTTCAGTTTCCTTAAACTCTTTTTATTAACATGATACACATCTATACTATGTGATGGAGTTATGAGGTTTTCAAGCTAGTGCACACTTGATCCTGTAAGTCCATATAGCAGCGGAATACTGTACAGGTATATCAGCACATGTCCTGGACCAGTACAACTGCATTCTCTGGGGTGTAGCACTTGCAATGATGTGGCTTTCTGGCTTGGGTAAGTTTGTGGGGATCCAGCTAATCATGCATTGCATTTTCAGTTCTGACACTGACTTGTGCTGGATCAGCAGATTGTCTCGCCTCCTCTCCTTTGGTTCTACGTACATAAACTTACAAAAATTTACCTAAATGTGATGCTGAAATCCAACACAAAGACAGCTTTTAGGTTATTTTTATTAACTTGACTGAATCTTGATGACAGGTTGGGTGCTGGAAGTATCAGGAAAATTCTGAAGGTGCAGTTCCCACAAACCCCTACAATCACAGACATAAACACCAGTGAAAATTAAAGAGGTTCCCCTTCCAAAATAAAGATAAAAATCATGAATTTTCATTTCACCATTTGGAGGTCTTTAACTGACATGACTGTTATTTGCTTTCTTGAACTGGGCAATAGAGACCTGACAAGATGTGCTGATTTTGGCTGAAATAGAGTTATTTTTTTTGTCATAGTAGCTAGTATGATGCTATGTTTTGGATTTGTGCTGAAAACAGTGTTGATAATATAGGGTTTTTTTGTTACTGGTGAGCAGTGCTCATAGAGTCAAGGCCTTTTCTGCTTCTCACACCACCTCACCAGCGAGTAGGCTGGGAGTACACAAGAAGTTGGGAGGGGACATAGCCAGGACAGATGACCCCAACTGACCAAAGGGATATTCCATACCATATGATGTCATGCTCAGCATATAAAGCTGGAGGGAGAAGAAGGAAGGGAGGGACATTCAGAGTGATGGTGTTAGTCTTCCCAAGTATCCATTAGGTGTGATGGAGTCCTGCTTTCCTTGTTTTGCTTTGCTTCTGTGTGTGGATTTTGCTCTACATATTAAACTGTCTTTGTCTCAACACATGGGTTTTTCCTCACTTTTACTCGTCCAATTCTCTCCCCCATCCCACCAGGGGAGGGTGAGCAAGCTGCTGCATGGTGCTTCATTGCCCACTGGGCTTAAACCACAGCAGTCCTTTTTGGCCCCCAACATGGGGCTCAAAGGGTTCAAGATAAGAACAGATTTGATTGGAATGTGCCAGATCAAATTTACAGCTATTATTGCTGTTTAGCTATTAATTGGCAGGCTCCTGGGTTTGTCATGGGGTTCACTTGCCTTACTGTAAATCAGAGTCTCATGCTTGTTAGTGGCTGCTTTTTGCTTTCACCGCTTGCTGTACTGCTTATCATCTTACTCTGCTGTGCCTGGGGACATTTTGATAACAGCAATGGCCACGCACCTGAGCTGGCAGATGGCCAGGGCATCGCTGCTCTTTCTGTGCTGCTGTACTGGACAGGCTGGAACTCCAGCGTGAACTGGAGTCAAAGGGACTGTGACCTGTGGATGAGTCTACGCAGGAGCAGGACACCCCAAAGCATCTGTGGCCGTGGTTATTTCTGTGCTGCAGCAGTTATACCTCTGAAGGGATTGTGGCCCAAGGATAAGTCCACGCTGGAGAAGGTACACTTTGAAGCATCCGTGGCTATAGATAAGTCCATGCTGCAGCGGGTACACTTTGAAGCATCAGTGGCTGTGCATGAGGTCATGCTGGAGCACCTCAAAGCACGCAGCCATGGATAAGCCCGTGACAGAGTAGGTACATTCTTGGAGAGGCTGCAGCCATGGGTAAGGCCATGTTGGAGCAAGTTTACTTCTGAAGGGACTGTGGCTGTGGGTAAGGCCACGCTGGAGCAGGTGCACCTCAAAGTGACTGTGGCACATAGATAAGGCTCCACTTGGAGCAGGTACACCCCTAAGGGACCGGGGTCTGTGGATAAATCCAAGCTGCAGCAGGGGCAAGGGGAGTTCATTGCAACGTGAAACCCTGTGGTCTGGTCCAAAGGGAGCATGCTGGGGGAAGAAGAAGTTCAGAGTTATGGCGTATGTCTTCTCAAGTAACCGTTACACCTGATGGAGCCCTGCTTCCCTGGAGATGGCTGAACACCTGCCTGCTGATGGGAAGCAGTGAATGAATTCCTGGGTTTGCTTTGCTTGTGTGCACAGCTTTTGCTCTACCTAGTAAACTGTCTTTGTCTCAATCCATGTTTTACTCTTCTGAGTCCCTCCCCCACCCCAGCAGGGGAGAGTGAGTGAGCAGCTGTGTGGGGCTTAGTTGTCAGCTGAGCTTAAACCACGACACAAGAGCATTAAATGTGCACATGACCTGTCAGCTCTGCAGGATGGCCTTTGCTGTTAACTTACTTATTTCACCCTCTGTCATCACGGGTGGTTGTATCCCAGGTGGATTAACGCTTGGATGGTGCTGACTCCATAAAAAAGAAGCAAATATTCTTAAAGTTCCTTGCTTTTAAAGGAATGATTTTCCATTTATTCATCTCAGGGGATCGCTTTTGTAGGTTTAGCAGGGGAGCATTTCATTGCTCTCACTTTTGCGTATCATTTATCTTGAGGTGTTGTCAGATGCATTTTAAAAGATACAAGAGGCAGAACACGGTGAAGCATCATTACTGAAGAAACATGAACTTACCCAGACATTGTGGAAATTGAAGCATGTGATTGTTGCTGATGGAAAGGTCACTTCCTCACCTCCTGCTTTGTTTATATGATGATTTTTTTCCCATTCCTTGCTTTTCCTTTCTCTCCCTTTTTTCTTTCCTTCCTCTCCTTCCTTTCCTTTTCTTAGACCTCACTTTCCAGTCTCTGATTTTTTTATTTAAACACTCATTACACTCTCTGATGCTTATCCTGGAGTTTAGTCACAGGTGCACGACTTCTCTTTTGCTGCTATCAGTGTAAGTCAATTCCCTCTCTCCCAGCAATTCTGTGTGGGAATAAACATGATCATTAATCATTTTACAGCTCACAGCCTCCAAGATAATGCCACTGGCTAATAGAATACTGATGGTGAGAACAGTTTTCCAGCATTATTAATAGAGTAGCTGAACTTCTTGACTTGTCTTTAATTTATGAAGTGTCGTCTCGGTATTTCATATGAGGAAAAGATTATAACATTTCTCCTACTTTGGTCTGCATCTTAATAATGATTTCTACACCAGTCATGCTAAAAATATTTTGGTCAATTTGGTGCTGCTGAGAATACAAGATTAAATTAAATGTGTCCTCCTACGCAATTGACTCTAGTGAACATTAGATATGAATGGAGACTCCTACTGCTCTGAATGGGTTTTAGACCACTCCTGTATGCAGACAGTCCACACGAATTGCCATAATGCCAAATTCTAGCATTTTGCCCCCTATTTGTATTGCTTACACACTATGTACAAGTAGCACAGGTCAGGAGATAATTTTTACACTGTGTCCAATCCATGGTCCACCTTAATAACCTGTGCAATTTATAATTAGCAACCCTTCTTCTGATGGCAAAGGCTATGGTTTCGATTGATTACAATCACAACCAAATTCACCACCTTGTCCTTTAATACTGCTGTAGACCTTATGAGGGAATGATCTGGCAGTCACAGCTTTGCCTGCTGACAACATGCCAGAACTCCATTTGAGTTATGCTGAAGCAGCTAAGAATTAAATGTAACCTACAATTCTGTTTTATATATAATGTGTCTCCAGTTTTGCAATGGGAAGCCAGACCATTATGTCCAATTGCAATAAATTTTTACTTTCTCATCTTGCAGGTGAGTTGAAGCTCAGTTGAAGCTAACCCTTATGGAACACGCTATCTTTTTGGAGGCAACGAAATTACACATAAAGAGGTATGTGGGTACAGACAGTGCTTCAGGGACTTGCTTCCAAAGCATAGCTAAGGTTGGAAGATATCTCCCATCTGAATCCCCCCTGACAGGTGGGGAGCTGGCACCAGAGAAAATTGTCATTCTTCTGAGATCTCACCACTATGCATGATCACAAAACTTTTGGTCAAGAAATTCCACCCCCCAATGCAGATAGATGCTGGAATCCCACTGGTGCCATGCAAAACACTGTCTGCAAATAAAAAGGAACTGGTTTGGCTGCTATTACTTTTTATCCCAGTCGACACTGTCCTCCTTGTGCCCACAGCTAACCCACTGGCATTGTACATCTGTGCAATTTATAATTAGCAACCCTTCTTCTGATGGCAAAGGCTATGGTTTTGATTGATTACAATCACAACCAAATTGTCACACATTCCCCAGCTTTGGACCCACCATGTAAGAATTCAGGAAGCCACTGGGAGATGGGAGAAACCAGTGGAGCAGCTGAGAGCTTTCTTCCATTTGAGTGAGTATTTTAGCTGTATTCAGTACGTTAATTCTTAGAATAGCAGGATCTTGTGAAAGAATCTATACAAGAAGTGGAAGAAAGCAATATAGTAAAAACATATTTTCAGTTACTTTTCTTTAATAAGAATTTTGCCTAGTTGTACTGTCTGCTTGCTTGCATTTCAGTCAAAAATATAACACCTTCATCAGCGACACCTTCTGCTACTTCTGTTTCTCCACCTTTACCCAGTTTATTTTGGCATTTGTATACTAGAAAAAACTCAGACCAAAATCTTCAGTTTTCCTAGCTTACTATACAGAACCAGAATATTCTATGGCAGTACTGAAAATTACTGCAAAGTATTTACAATTTTCTTTCCATTTGAAATTAAGTACTTCTGAGGCATAGTTTAAGATCTGAAAGGAAAAAGGTGTCTTACAATGTCCCTGTCAATTTAGATGTTTTTCATGATTTCACAGGATTTTGATAGAGGAGACTCTTCAGCCTTCTAGCCTGCTGGAATTTTTTTTTCTGTTAGATAATAGAAAATCCTAGACACCAGATAAGAGGACAGATATCTGTATTGTATGAATCTTGATAACATAAGAAACACTTAAAATCAAATCCCTGAAAAAGCAAATAATCTCAGAATTAATTATGGAAAATTAATTTTCTCCTGACAGAAATAATACCTTACTTAATAGAGAAGAGCTATAAAAGAAGACCAAATCACTGGCACACATTCTTTATCACTTTGGCCGACTAACTCAAAATTAATTTCTTGCAGAGAAATCCTCTGTGGGAGAGTGGATTATTTGCCTTCCTTCTTTATGGCCTGTGGTATGAAAGCATATGCATAAGCAAGAGATGCCATCATGGTGCTATTGTGCTCCTGTGGGTCCTGTCTGCAGTGTAACCTCTTGGGGACAATTGCAAGCCAAGTGTATTGTTCCTGGGTCAAACCATCTTGAAGTGATCAGGAGAAGGTGAACATGTAACCCACACTCTGAAGAAGCAGCATGCAGTTCTTTACTGATGGACTATGTTACAGATGATTGCAGTGTGACAGGATATATTTATTCATACAAAAAAAAAAAAAACCAACCTCTGTTTTTTCTGTTGGAGTGCAAAAAAAATTTCATCTCAAGGAAAGAAAAATGGTAGAAATACAGATACCTCATTAGTCCTGTCCATGGACATGTATTTTTTGGCTAGTTGAGTTGTCAGCAGTAGTGTAATGTATTGGTCCTCTGCACTGGAATTGCTAATGGCACAATTCAGGCAATATAAAAAAGGAAGTTTGGGGAATTCCCCTGCATGGTGTTCCTTGGTAACTAGGAGACATCTGCTTTATTTGCAGCAAACTGCAATGTCAGAGGAGCTACAAGCTGTGCTTGAAAATTATTCAGAGTTTGCCAGAGAGATCAGCTACAGTATGCAGTTAAAATGTACACAATCCACATACCATCACTTTTTTTATTATGCTCTGCATGTTCATAATTATAGAAACAGGGAAGGAGTGGCTGTGTTTACTAGAAAAGTATAAACATCTGTGGGGTTCCCCCCCCCATAGGGCTGTCCCAGGAGAGCGATCAACAGCAGAAACTCTCTGGTCAATGCAAGTGATGTCTAAAGAACCAAGTTAAAAGTTTACCGAGAAGTTTGAATTGGCACACGGTTGAGCCCTCACAGAAGGTACCTAACCTTGAACAGGATGTGAAATGAAACAATGTGTCTTTGCAGTTGCTGACTTAGACATAAAATAGCAAAAAAAATACAACTTCTGGACCTTTAGTCGAGCCAAGAGTGTATCCCAAACTAACCTTGGGTAATCATAATGCTAAAATACACATCCGTTTGTGAGTAATGAGCACGCTGATCAGGTAACCTGCCGATACGTTTTGAAGATGAGCTTAGATGCCTATGTATGGTTAACAGTGGTGAATGAATCATTATTAACCGATCAGCTGTATTTTATCATTACAAATGTCGGGCGGTTTGACACACGAGGTGTGCTGGCTCTTGTTAAATGCCGGGCCCCTGATTCTGCAGAATTGAAATAAAATCAAATATTTCACTGGGGTGCCTTGATGGGTTCTCGCACACCGGGCGAAGAACCCTCATTTAGGGACAACAGGAGAAGGCCTCTGGATGACTTTACTGGCTGAGAAGGGTTGCCGACTACAAGCACACGGGTTGCCAGGGAAGCGCATTTTGGGATTGCAGGAGGCTTGTTATGGGATGCTTCGGCAAAGGACCGAAGACCGGGGAAAGGGGGAGATGGAGGAGGTGGTTTGGGGAGGAACCAGTGTGGGACACGGGACAAGGGGATGACAGGGGCCGGCGAGATACAAAACGGCGGCTCCTCAGCGCATCTCTCTGGCCGTGCCCTGCCCCCGCGGAGCGCAGCGTGTCTTGTCTTCGTCTTAAACTCCATTCCGAACTCTTTTCCTGGGTGAGGGGACGCCCTGCTCTGCCCGCGCGCGGGTTCACGGAGGTTTAACCGCCAGCACCCGGAATCCGACCCACCCGCCACAGGGGCCTGTGCGTGCGGGGTGACAGCACCTCCACGGGCCCGCTGAGGGACCCACATCACCTCCCCCACGGGGCAGCCCCCGCCGTCTCTAGGGTGAGCGCCGCCCCGCCGCCGCGCAGGCGGAACCCTGGAGGCGGGTGCCAGTCGCCAGCCGGCGCCTGTTCGCTGTCGCGCTCGTGCTCGGCGCCGCCGCCTTCCGCCGCCCCGCCGTTACCCCGGCAACGGCGCCATCGGCGGAGCCAGGAGCCTGGGCCCGGCGGCAGGATGGTGAGAGGCGGTGGGACGGGGGGGTGGGGGGGGATGTAGCGGAGCTGCCACCACCCCGGGCGGGGGAAGCCTCGCCGAGGCCTTCCCCGCCCTGACGCGGCCCCGCTCTGCTCTCTGCCCAGATGCTCTCCCGGGCCAAGCCGGCCGTGGGGGGTACCCCGCCGCCGGGAGACAGGCGGAGGAAGAAAGGGAAGAAAGTGCCGCAGCTGGAAGAGCTCCTGGCCCAGAGGGACTTCACCGGCGCGATCGCATTGCTGGAGGTAACGGCCGCGGCGGGGGAGCCCTTCCCATGCCCTGTGTCCCCCTCGCCTCCTTCCCGCCCCCTCTTAGACCCTGTTGCGGCCGCTTTTCCCCTCGCTTCGCAGAAGGAGGTTTGGCGTGTGAGGGTTGCTTGCCGCTTCCCACGGAAAGGGGAGAGCAGCTCCACCCCAGAAATACGCACCGCTGTCAAACCACCCGTGGTCCGAGAGGGCCTGGTATTGCTTTGATTATTTGTGGGGCTTTATAAACTGTGTGGCAGCTGACGGAATTCTTACGTTCCTTCTTCTCTACAAAGTTTAAACGGCACGTGGGCGAGCAGGAGGAGGATGCAGACCTGTGGATCGGATACGCTGCCTTTCATTTGGGTGACTACAAGAGAGCACTGGAGGTATAGTGGGGAAATCCTTCTCCCCGAGACTGGAAATTGGGGTGTTGTGATAAAGCCGTGGTGAAAGGAGGAAGATGTTCTGTAATCGGGAACAGTTCTGTCAGCCAGTTAAGTTACAAATGTAGGGTAATAAAGTAGATACTGTGGAAAGCAGTTTGGATTGGAGGAAAAAAAAAGGTATTTGCCTCTGAAAGTAGACCTTTTTTAATTTTATCTGCTGTCTGATTTAATAGTAGGCTCAGTAGCCTAATTTGCCCTTTTAAATGTCATAGTTCATGTCCTAAATTTTCTGTTCCCTTTTTGCAGCTAGCTTTCCACAGTTTTGTTTTTCAGGTTTAATTACATCCTTGTCTTCATTGTGTAGCTTATGTTGCTTTTTTAATTCTTTCCTTAGAGGTTGATGCCCTTGGCCATTTAATATACTTTATTGTTGTTCTGTATGGTTTCTTGTAGTTGGTAATTCAGTTAAATGACACATTCTTATTCTTCAAAAGCTTTAAGTTACTAAAGGACATGTTGATTATTCAAATATGTGTACATTTTTAATACTTGCACTGTACAGTGCTGTAGTGTCTCTTTCAGTGTATGAGTCCATATGCAATTCTTTCTCTTGTGTCCATTTGTGTCTCCAATGAAACTCAGTTTATTATAAATCAATTTGTTGCCAGTGTCCCTGTGATCTTTTTAGCTTCTCAGTTGTGTTAGCATATTTCTCTGTAGAAGTTTTAAATTTTTGTTGTCTGCCTTGCTCTGTACCTCCGAGAGCTGGAATCAGTGTGCACACCAGAACAGGGAGTGTTGTGGAGTTGGTGTGGTGATACCCACAAGGCTGTGTATAAGCTAGTGAAGATTTGAAAACAACTCAGTCTGCCCGTATTGTTTGTCTCATTGCTGTTTTCCTACAGATGCAAACTGCTGGGCCCATGCAATGCTGTATCACACTGTTTAAGGCTTATATTAGTGTCAGCTGGGGGAGATCTCCACAATTCACTGTGAAGTATAGCTGGTTTTGCAGTCTTTTAACTTGCTTTCCCTGGAAGAAATATTAAAAACAGATGATAATTTAAAGTATTAACAGAAGAAAATAGCCATAAAGAAATAGATTATAGAACAGTGATGATATTTTCTCTCTTAGATAAAATGAAGTATTTAACTATAGTGATACATGGTCACGTGCACAAGATTCATATGTGAGGCGGAAATAGAATTTCTAAAGCTTCTGAGTAAGTTCACAAGGCACTTTCCCCCTTAAAAGACTGAAGAGGAAACATCCATTGGAGATGTTAGAAATGCTCCATGAATCAAACTGACAGTATACGTGGTATAGAATGTAGAGTAGTAGTATAGGACATAGTGGTAACTTAATATTCATGTTTGGAGTTGTGGAATTTAAAGATTAGGAATGTAATGATCGGTTGCTGTAGTTAATTTATATCTAGATGTTAGGTGTTAATAGGGAGTGAAAGTTTAAAAAAGAAAAATGTTTGTATACAAATAAAAAATAGCAGAATTTATTTCAAAGAAATTGCAAGCTATTTGGAATACGCAGTAGGTGCTTTTATAGCCTGAGTAGATTTTAAATGTTTCCTTCAATGAAAGAAAAACAGCTTTTTTTTTTTTTTTTTTTGAGATTAGGTTTTGTATGTGGTGTTTGATTCACCACTAGATGATGCTGTTGATTCAGGCTTTTAAAAACTGCAACATAGTCCTCTTTTTCCCATTTTTCTGCCCATGTAAGGACAATAAAAGGTTTGTATGCATGGTTTGTGGTTGGTTTGTTTGTGTGTGTGTTTTAAGTCAGAGATCACAGGGCCTATCTTTTCAGAGCTTGTGCATCTCAGCCTAGTTTCTTTTGGGATAGAACACCATTCTGTTCCCAAGCCTGTAGTAATCAAGGAAAAGAGTGCTGACTGTGGAGGCTGAATTGCCTTTCAGTTATCAGCTTCAAGGTTGAAGTGTAATGCTGTATCTTCTCTGCTATGTTACAGAGGCATTGTTGCTGTATTCTCAAGGACAAATTCCTTGATTATCTATGCCCTCTAGACCTTGCAGCACTCTGGGGAGTGCCAAGAGCACTGTAAATAAAATACTATGGGTAGAAGATTCTGCAGAATGCTCCGGAGTGACATTACACACAATCTAAATGATTCACAGTCCTAAGTGCCTGTAAGTGACAACGCATAGTCTGTGTCACTATATTCCCACTTCATGATTTATATTCCATATACCTGATGAGAGTCTTCAGAAATCATGCTGCTCAATAATCGTTTTATTTATAATGATACTTTCATAGTGAGCCAGACATGCTGGTTGCATTGCAGCTTTTGGAGAGGCTTGGGAATTGGGGTGAGGTGGCCATCATCCACTACTGGGAGAAGCAGGGAAAAAATGAAAAACACACAGGCATCCAGCTCCAAGAATATCTTCAGAGAGAATGCCAGCAGAATATCTGGCACATTCACATTCTCTTATCATAGGCACACCAATAGTCAGTTGTTCTCGAGGTAGAGTGCTAACCTTAGCTTCACAAGGGTCACACTCTCACTTTCTTAATGGGGACATGCCTTTCTCAAAGGATATGCTACCGACACTGGTCTGGTAGGATGATTCCTACTGCTGTACACCAGTTTACAAATAGTACTGTACTGGACTCTTCCAGCAATCATGGTGGCAGTCCCCCTCTGTGGACTGTCTAGCTTCCTTCACTGACAAATTGATTTTTACTAACACTGAGTGGCTAGTGTCTTCTGGGCATCGTGTGGCAACCAGAACTCCCCTAGTGGATGGCAACAGCTAATTAGTTTTCTGGAGTCTTCCACACCTGCTATCCCTAATGGGGAAAACCCGCCTGTCTTTCTGCCGTGACTTGTTCATAGCACTAATCTTAAACCTTTCCTGAAAAATTTCCCAATGTCTCCCAAGGACCAGAATCAGAGCATCAGTCTGATGATTCTGTTTCTGATCTTATAAATTGAAGCAGCTGGGGTCTAGGAAGGGGAGGGTTATAAGACATATTTGAGGTACTGACAATTTAAGAAAAGAATTGGCAAAGAAAGGCCCAGTGCTAGGTTGGGATCAAGAACAGGTTTCACATTTGCACTCTGCACCCTCTGACTGGGGTTAGGCATACAGGATGCTGGCATGGTGCAGCCGCCAGATGTGGTAATGCCATTTTGACTCATCAGCTGCACATGTGAGAGTAAAGCATTATCCCTGTGTCAGAGCCTTCCATGCGTTTTTTCTGTCAAAATCTCACAAACTAGAGTCAGCCATTCTGACAATCTCTCCTATCTGCCACCTCCCTCCTAGCAGAGAATCAGGAGCCATTCCACCTCTTGACTGGATGGGACCTCCTGTCTGCCCTGACTTTGCTCAGGATAATTTCAGTCAAATGGTAAATCATGAAAAGAACAGGGCTGTACTAGGGTAATGGTTCATCCATAAGCAGTAACAAATCTTGCTTGAGTACTTCTGCTGGAAGTATGAGAAGACAGGTACGTTCAACTTTGACACCTGAAGCTAGGAAGTAAAAGATGGCTTTTTGGCACAGGGAGGTTCTCTAGGCTTCTGTCATGACTGTAGCCAGGTTACGATGAGTATTTCCACGCCTCCTTTGAGTGCTGTGGGGCAGCTCCATAGGTTGGCGTGGTTATTGGCTCTTCAGGATCTGTGTTTATGGGCTTGGAGAATCCAGGCAAGTAACAAGGAAGCCAAGCAGAATCCTGCTGGCCTCAGCGTTGTCAGTAGGTGTCCATAGTTGTAGGCAATCAACCTGGCAGCCTGCTTTGAGGAAAAGTACATGTGTCTTGTGATATGGGCAAGAGGTGGAGGAAGGAGGGTGAAATAGCAAGAAGTTGTTATGCTCCTGATTAATAAAAATGTGTCACGTGTTGACCGTTGGGAAAGCTTTTGGAGTATTTAGTTAGTTTGGTTTTGTAGGTGTTTTGGGGAGGAGGCGGGGAAAGCTCTTGTGAAGTAGTCTTTGAGAGACTGATGTTGAATGCCTCTTAGTGAGGAAAGGGGCAACAGCACACAGTCTGGGCTCATGGCCCAGAACTACAGGGTAAGGAGCACTAATAGTCCTCATTTTTATTTGCTGTGTTTCCATAGATTCACATTGGTACTGCTAGAGCACTCTTTATTTATTGCTTGCTTTGAATGGCCAAGCCAGAACATAACTTGTGTTTATGCACTTTGTCTTTTCTAATTAATCTGCCTGAAGCCATAGCCGAAAGAGACCTTTGGGTGCAGTTAATCTGAAGGGATTTTGAAAGATTCCAGATGGTTGCAATAAACAGCAGTGGCCTGTCTCTCAGAGCTCCGTGACAGGCCGACGTCAAGATTGAACTGGCCTCAGTAGGAAAGGTTGGCCTCTATGTAAATGTTTTCTTTTTTTTTTTTTTTTTAAATTTTATTTATTTATTTATTTTAAATCTTCTTGAAAGACAGCTAGTCCCTGAAGTACTAGCAAGACTGAGCTGGCTTTTAAGGGCATACCTTACCACTATCTTCTCTGTTTGGGAGTGCAGTTTACTTTCACTTGGCAACAGAAAAAAAAAAAAAAAAAAAAAAAAGTTCTTTATGCTTGCAAACTATAAACGTTATTGTTGCCAGTTCTTGAGATTGACTATCCTTTGGGCACGGCTTTTTTTATGTAGTGCTATATATACATCTGTGCCTTTCTCCCAGAGGTAAGAAGTCTTCCACCATAGTGGAACAATCTGGTAAACTCTCCTTAGACAGAGGGAAATTCCAATTCATACATTTGAAGGAAGAGTACAGACTTGGCAAGAGGTTGTGTTGCTGGAAGGGACAAGAGGCTGGTGGTGAATAGGAGTATGTGGATGGCATTCTTTCAGCAGGTCTTGTAAGAATTTTGCGTGACCTTGCCCACTTTGCCTTATGCTGCTTGTTGGACATGGCTGGATGGAGAGCAGGAGCACCAGCAGGAGGCACTTTCACTGGGATGGTCCTTTCTAGTAATTTAACAGAAACCTGATAGAGGGAAAAAAAAAAAAAGACATCAAGTGGTCTCCCTGCCTCTGTTTTTAGTACCTATTGTTACACAGAGCAAAGATGTTTATCTTCAGGAATATCACTTGTTTATCACAAGTTTTCCTTCATTAAAAAAGTAGATATTGAAAGATTGATCTGTTAAATTTTTACTATTTCACAAATAACAAGAAGTGAAGCAGTTTATGTGGCAGTATTAAGGGATATGTAATGAATGTGGATTTGTAAGAGATATCATAATATGGTATCTAGTGGTTTTCTATAGCTGTTGGCTGTAAATCTTAAAATGGGAAATGATGAAGTTCGGCACAGTTTAGTAATATTTACCATAATTACATCTTTATACATTAGGAAATCTTGAATTTGCCCTATACCAACTTGTAGACTTGTATTTTAATGCAGTGGTCTCCAAACAATTTTGTTCTTGCACCCCTATCAGTAAAAACTTTTTGAGTATACACCCCCAATATACGTGTATACATATATATTTATAAATTATATATGTGTACTACTGTACTAATATATTATACAATTATAAGACATACACAAAAATATAAATTAAAAAATGATTAGATAAATATGAAATAAACACTATTTTAAAAATAATTATTTTTGTTATTAATTATTAAAAAAATTTTCTTCCTGTACCTGATGGTGTTGTCTTGTTATCACTGGGGTGCACACACCTCACTTTGGAGACCACGGTCTATACTAAGGCACAGGTTTGTAAAAACATGTTTAACTCTTGCTCCAGTAAGTATTCACAAAGATTTCCCTGGTGTTTATGGTTCCTAGTCTTTGACTGTAGGAGAAGTTAGAAAAGCATCAGAAAAGACTGAGGAATAGTTGGTTATGTTGGTGCCTTTATAACTTATTTATATTTATAAAAGATTAATATATTAAATAATATAGGTTTTATAAATAAATAATAATATAAATGATTTTTATATATTTATAACTTCAATTGTGACAGAATTCATGCTCCTACAGTGAAGATTTATAGCGCTGCTTGTCCCCATTGGCTGTTCTATTGGTGTAAACAAGAAAGAGTTAGGGACATATCTTAGGTTAAAATGTAATAGCTTAGTTGTAAGAACTACAGTGAACTTGTGAATAAGTCCTGTGATCCCAATAATTTAATGATAGGCTGTAAAATGGTAGAACTAAGAATGATACTTAATGCAAGTCTGTGCTATTACACATTTTTTAAGTCAGCCCTCTCTTCTGTTACAGGAATATGAGGCCTTAACCAACCAACCAGCTTGCAATCCAGATGTTTGGGTGAACCTTGCCTGTACGTACTTCTTTCTGGGAATGTATACGCAAGCTGAACAAGCAGCCTTGAAAGGTGAGATGTATGCCTCTGATGGAAAGGACTACTTGTTGAGTTGGCCACTTAAAGTGATTTCCAGTGAAAGTATTCAATGCTTTTTTTTCAGAGGAATAAAGGATACTTTTGAGCAAAGTTGTTTGGGGTTTGGTTTTTTTGGTTGTGGGGTTTTTGTTTGTTGTTCGGTTTTTTTCTTCATTTGAACGAAGAGTTATGATGCAGTTTGCTTCCTAAAAATACCTTGGGCAGGTGGAGCAGCTGGAACTGAAAGAAGCATCTGGAAAATAATTTCTCGTATTAATTTCTAAATACAAAACCCAGCATATGCTGACCAGCAACAGAAATTGATTCCATGTCTCCGAGCCAGTGCAGATGAAGCTAATTAAGCTAGTGAAATTATCAAAAAATAAGCATTTGAGAGAGTTCAGCATTCTCCCTGATGTGGACAAGAACTCTGTTTACATCGTTTGAGTGACTTAGTATGTGGTCTTGTTGCCTTATAAGTAAGATATTAGGTATGTGATTCTTCAAGGCGTGGAGTTCACTGCAGTCACAGCGTTACAATTCTACTTTAATCTGAACATGCATGGGATCATTTAAAGAGGAATGGAAATTAGTTTCCAAGGCAATTTTTACTGCCTAGAAATTTTTCTGCAATTTAATTTTGTTACCCATCACTTGCTATTTATCTTACTGATTTATATTGTTTCCCATAACCATAGTATCTCAGTGCTTTCTAAGTAGAATTAATAATAGTGAAGTTCTCAGTCAACTCATGACTCTTGTCTTTTTAGGATAAAACTCTTATTGAAGTATGGGTTTTCTCCTTTCTTTCTTTAGTCTTTTAGTCTCGGGCTGAAAATAGGATAGGGAGGAAATAATTGTGTACTTTCTGCTACTGTGGAGGAGCGGAGTGCCTTCAAAAAGGACAGTATTGTACTTTTTTTAGAAATAATTGGATTCTTTATCCCTTTAAAATCCTGTGAAAGATCATACTGAGCTCCAGTCCCGCAGCTGGAAATGTTTTGTTTCCAATTGTAAAAAAATCCATGCAGAACTTTGTTATGTGTATTGTTCAAGAGGTGTGTAAATTTCTAATATTCACAGATAATAATTTAATTTTTAATGTACCACAAATTTGAGCTTTGGAGATTACAATCTAGGACTTGAACTGGAATCTAAAAATAATTGGGTGATAGAGCTTGAGGTGTCACTGTGACCTAAACCATGGGGGAAGCAAGCGGCTGCATCCTGTACCAGTTGGAGTCATTGTCATCAGCTTCACATCATGTGAATTACAGTAAACCATTCTAGAGATGACAGATACACAGCTGGGTAGGCACCTTTATTAACTGTGAGCTGGAAATGAGGGAAGGTTAATTTTTTCATGCCACTTCAGATTAGTTCGTAGTATCATGGTAAGTGGCAGGGTAGGGGTTGTGGTTAGTGGCACTCGGGTGCTGGAGGCAAGGGCAGGAATATTAAGAAAGGAGTGCAAGAAGTAGGGAGTGTGGCTGACGGAGGGAACAGAGAATAATGGAGTTCTCACACTAGTAATACCAGTTCTGTATTTTATATAATTGTTTAAGAAGGACAGCATGCCAGTTTTTATAGTGAGGTACTAAACCTTTCTTGTGAGTACTATGATAGCGATGATTTCTGGCTACTTAAGCTTGGTGGGGAGGCAGTCACAGCTGAAGATTTGTAACACTTGCCCTTTCTCCACTGAAGGCTTCAGAGTGTTGTATATTCCTCTTTCCACTCTCATCACTTCAGTCTTTCTTACACTGAGGTTGGATCATTTTATTTTCACTCAAGAGATCCTCTTTCAGGTTTTTTTTACATCTTAGGATTGCATCACTTATCGTTGTTCACAGTGTATATATATATATGACAGCTGTTCACATGTTCAGTGTTCACAATATATATATATGACAGCTGAAGCCATGACATCTTCTGATCTATTCCGTGGTTTTGCAAAGATCTGGAAGAAGCAAAATATTTCACTGGATATAGACACAACAGGTGAAGTCTCTAGAAGAACACCATTTATCCAGTACTGCCTGGAATACTGCTGAAAAAAAATCATAGATGGTGTTAGTGTTGGGCTGCTTACCATTGCTATTTTGGGATTATTTTGCCTGAATTCTTGCATGCTGCTTGCTGTTTATTGCTGCTTAGCTCCTGAAAGTAGCATAACGCTAGAACAAATGATGGAGAAATAATCTATTTTCAGCTATAATTCTAGATTCCCACAGTGATAGAATCTCTGTGTGAAAGGGAACATATATGTCAGCTGGCTTTCTGGAATAGATTTTCCACGCAAACATGTAAATATCTAAAAAATCAAATAGAAGCTTCTTCTTGCCGGGTACTGTTGCTGTTGCTTAAGAAAATTATTGTTAACTGTCTGAGGAAAAATATGCAGGATATTTAAAAATTAGGAAATTAGCATTAAAAGCCATGAGGTAATTATTGCATTTCATACAAGATATGTAGTCCACAATCTTTTGTGGGGCAAGGTTTTATGTTTATTTATGAAGCATTCTCTTAGCTTCTCATTACTTAATTAAAACTTCATGGTACATACTCTCGGGAAAGAATAAATCTGTGTATCAAAAGCCATATAAACAAGAATTACTGCAAATATAACCTAAGAAGTGGAGCAAAAAGGTAATAAAGAAAAATCCTTCTTTGAAGGTTTTTCATTACACTTGTACTATCTCCTCTAGGCTTTCTTCCAAATTCCTTTCAGATATTTCTGGCTTCTCCTTTTTGCCTGCATTTTGCCTTACATTACAGTTACTAATGTTCCTGGATCTGAGGTGAAGGTAGAGTTTACTTCAAGTCAGCTACTGTTGTTTCATAGTCACCCCATAGTGAAGGTGCCAAGCGATGCTTTGTTTACTCCTTTGGCATCCATGCTCTCATACATTGGCTGAACATAAGTTTTCCATGCTCTGTGCTAGCCCATCTAGTCTTGGGAGAAGGAGGCTGAAAGTCTTCACCTTGGTTTAACAAATAATAATAACAAATTACCATTTTTTTAAATTATAAAAACACATAATCTCATGTTGCATTCCCAGTTCCTGTGCCTTGCAAAGGACAAGAACCAGAAGCTCAGCCTGGCACGCTTGCATGGTGATCCTGGCAATTGATCCTAGTGTTTAGAAGCCTGCATAGTGCTCTGAGAAGCCATTGGCTAGCACTGCATTAAGAAAAACACAAGAACTAAGTGTTCTCTTAAACCACAAAATGTGCATGTAAGTGGGGCTGCAGTTAAATGTGTTATGAAAAATAGTCTTCTTAGGATAAACGGAATTTTACAATTAAGTTTAAGATACATGCATAGACAGGGTTGTGTTCCTGAACCGGTCATTAAAATGTTTTGGTTTGGGTTTGGTTTTGGTTTGTTTGGGGATTTTTTTCTCCCTTCTGATTTTTGGTGGGCAAAGCTTTGTAATTACTTTACTTCTTCACAACTCTGCATGTGTCAGATCTGAATGTGGTTTAACTGAACAGAGATACTTCTCGTTTCACAGCCTGTGCTGAAAGGAGCAATATTATACAAAAGCAGAACAGAAATGGGTTAGGAAAAACAATGACGTTTTCCAAACCAGTTTTGCTTGTGCATGTACCAGTGTTTGCCAGGTGTCAGATAGTTGTCACCAGTGAAAATGTGCAGTTACAAGCAGGCATGGAAAAGTTGCTGTGTTTTCTTTTTCTTTAGACTGCATGTTCACCTACATGCAAAATTATCTGCTTTCTGCTTGTACTGTTTTTCTTGAGAACAGTAGTTCATTTTCATTGCGTTTTAGCTGTGGTTTTGAACCAGCAGGGTTTGATATATGGAACTTTCAAAGTGTGCAAGTGAAAATATCAATTTATCAATATTTCAACTTTAAAAACTACTAACCTTACTTTCTTGTTTTGCTTTTTAAAGTATAGTGGAAGCTACAGAACAGGAATATTTGATAGGTTGTTGCTTCAATGATCTTTAACTTACATGACTGAAATTAAGCGTGTATATATTACAAGTAACTCAACATAGTTGAATTGTCTTTTAAGTATTTTGGGAATGGGAAAATTTCAGTGAATGTCCTCTGTAAATTTCATTCAAGAAAATTCTAAACAGTTCAGCTATTCAAGTGTGTGTAAGTGTGAACCTCACTGTTGGACCATGTGTTTTCCTGTCATTTTCCCATACCCTTGCATTTTCCCTCCACCAGTGGGACTGTGGTTCTGAGGCACAGAGAGCTTCATTCAGCTACTGTACTCAGGTGAGCAGGGAGTTGTTTCTCAAGGACAGGAGAATAAGGTTTCCTCTGATCATATTTTCTGTGCTGTCAGTCTGGAGCCTTCTCAGCGCTATTCCATTCCTACCAGCTCCTGCTATGTTTGTTTAAGATGTGTTCTACATCTCTTAATGTGTGAAGTGCTGCTATAGCGTATGCATTATGTCTGCTAGATGGGATTTGTTAATGCTGGATGCATGACCAGCATTGCCTCTCACTCTTACGAGAGGGCACAAATGCCAGGTTGTCCATGACTGTATTTCATCACCTTACTGCCTGTGGAACCAATATAGAACCTACCAAGAGTCTGAGCTGCCATTTTTAGTGGGATTAACTTTTTGTTTAATAACTTGTGAAGATAACTGTCTTCATTCTTATTGTAGCTGTTTATTATATTTGAACAAATACTTCAGTAGGTTCCTGTTCAGTGTCAGCACATAAAAATATACAGAACACTTTTAAAATCAATGTTAACTATGACTTAAGTGCCTGGAACATCAGCACAAAATTATAGTGTAGGAATATCGGCGTGTTTCCTTGCTGGAAAGAGATATATCCTATCCAGCTACTTCAGTGATGTCTTCAGCACAAGGCCAATATGAGACATGGAGCAGGGTCCAATTTGTTGCCATGTGGCACTGTCATCATGTTTGTTATGATCCCTAGATTGCTTAGTACTGATTTAAAAACAAAAACAAAGAAACCCTGTACAGTCATCTTCTTGAAAAAGTAGTACAGGAAAAGACTTGCTTCCTTGTGGCATTAATAGATCAGTGACAATGAAATTCGGCAGCAGCAAAGTAATAAAAGAGCAAGCCTAAAGTCCCTTAAAAATCGTTATCGCTGATGAGGCAGTTGTATCACTTCCTGCTTCAGTGATTGACAACAGCTTTATCCAATAGTCATAACCAAATTCTTTCTGGAAACTAATCTGACCTTGTTCATATGTTTCCTTGTCTTCCTCAAAAAATGCATTTAGCACTGGGAGAGAAGAAACTGCTGATATTGAATGTTTTCATGGTTCTGCTTACTGTATGGACAGGACTATATTCTGGGGGGGTTTGCCTCTCTCCTTCTCTAGATGGTATTAGGTAGAAGTGTCTTTCTTTAAAGAATATCAAATATATAGTATCTTATAATGTCTTATGAAGCAGGACATTTTTTCTCCCTCCGTATATCTAGCTATGCACACCATCAGAACTCAGCTTTCATCTTTTGCCTGGTTTTAGGTGTCAAATCATGTGGACTAACCCTCCAGCTTTTGCCAAGAAGTAAATAATAATTTTGATGTCAGATCAGATGCCAGGTTTGCAAGGGCAGCACTGCAGTCATTGGTTGACCAGTGAAACAAGAATTCTTCCATTTAGATTCTTGAGGGAGTATTGTTTGGAAGTCATAATTTTCACAGTGAAATTAATGCTAAAACCCACTCAAAAAAAAAAAAAAAAGGAACAACCCACCCCCCAAAAAAACCAAAACCTACTCAAAAAAAGGAACATTGGTATCTTTTCCCATAGTACTGTGATTACGCAATATGTTATTTTCAGTGTAAATCCCACAATCTGTCCTGCTTGTATTTTTGGAGTCTTTGATGACCAAGTGTTTTGAATTGTAAAGGGTGGTGGTGGTTGGTTTAAGTTTTGCACAAAAGCACATGTGGGGTCCATCTGCAGCCCTTCTAAACTTTTATATTAAAACCTATCAATTAATGGTGGGGCACATGTGGAGTTACTACAGTGTGATTGCTGACATTTTGAAGAACATGCATTTAAATTAAAGTACTCTAACTTTCTAACTCAACAGATTAAATAATTTTGAGAATGTAGTATCGTGTCAGTTATACTACTGCTGCTGCTTATAAAATATTGATTGTAGATTAGAAAACCTTTCTGTTCTTTAATAATTAGGCTAATGAGAATTCCCACATATATCCTAGATTGAAGACTGTTTAGGTTCTTAACAACTTGGTGCTCTGTTAGTAATACCTTGCAAGATCTGGTGGTTTTGTGAGGATGCTCTCATACCGCCTTTGCCTTTTGGGACTTCTCTGTTCTAGCAGTTCTTGAAAGATACAATGCACTGTCCTCTTTTTCTAGGAACGCGGTTAAATAACACAGGTTGGGAAGGAGGAAAGGGGAGAAATAATTGCTATACCTATCAGAAGTAGGTGGACAGTTGTACACTGCCAACCTGATGAGAATGGCCTGGGTTTTGGCATTGTCTGCTGTGTTACAAAGTTTTCTTACTATGTGGAGAAAGAGTGAGAAGTCTGGAAATCTCTCCCTAAATTGCTTTAAAAAAAATATCTAACTTATCAGTAGAAAATACCATCTTGGAAGGGGGGAGGGAAGAGGTTTCGGTGGTTTGAGCCCTCCTTCATGGTTCAGGATGTCAGAAGAATTATAGCCTTGTGTTACAGGCCATTGCTTTGCTAACTCTGCACTTTCATGGCCTCATAAACAGTAAGTAATTCTGCTTTTTGTAAAGATTCCATGTACATCCTTTCTGTGGAACATAGGTTGCCAGCTGTTTGGTCTGAGCAAGAATGAGAGTGCTCATTAGCTGAGTAGGCTAAAGAAAATACAGGAAACAAGGGAAGGCTTTTTGGAAGATTGCTTGAAAAGAAATTAATAGCTCTGTTGGATGAAGACCTTTGTCACTTTTAGTGGAACACAAGGCTCTCTCTAGTGACTTAAAGCTCTACAGTTAACGATTTGTGTCATATGGAATTCCTAATCCTGCTAGAGCAAGAAATTTCATGAACTTTAGTGGCTGTAGGAAGATGTCTACTATAAACCTCTTGCCATATCTTAGGTTGAATCTTGTCTGCTTTGACTGCAGGATACTTTCATGTGCCTTTTGTTCTTAAGGACCGAAGAAATATTAGAACTAAGTGTAATATAATGTGCATACATAACAAAATGGTAGCAACAATGGGTTTTGCAATACACTGGAAGTTGACAAGATTCCTGGAATTATGAATCACAACTTACTTCAAATGTGACAGATCATAGAAGGAGCCTTGATTATGGGTGGCTGCTTTTTATTTTGGAAAAGATGCTGTGCTGTGTGTCACAAAAAAAAACCCGGAGAATTATCCAGAAAGCAGGGAAATGATAGTGCAGTTCATAAAAGTTTTAAGGCTTGTGGAAGACAGAGGCCAAAGAAAAGTTATTTTCAACAGGGATTTCAAAAGAAATGGTCAGGGAATGAAGACAGGAAGCAGGAAGCACCTGGATGAAAAGAAAGTTATCAGAAGTAGTCAACATGGATTCACTAAGGGGAAGTCGTGTCTGATTAATCTGATAGCATCCTATGATGAAGTGACTAGATGGGTGGATGAGGGGAGGGCAGTGGATGTTGTCTACCTTGACTTTGGCAAGGCTTTCGACACTGTCTCCCACATCATCCTCACATGCAAGCTTAGGAAGTGCGGGCTAGATGTATGGACAGTGGGGTGGATTGAGAACTGGCTGACAGAGCTCAGAGGGTTGTGGTTAGTGGTGCAGAGTCTAGTTGGAGGTCAGTAACAAGTGGTGTCCCTCAAGGGTCAGTACTGGGTCCAGTCCTGCTCAATATATTCATCGATGATCTGGATGAAGGGATAGAGTGTACAATCAGCAAGTTTGCTGATGACACTAAACTGGGAGGAGTGGCTGACACGCCAGAAGGCTGTGCTGCTTTACAGCGTGACCTGGACAGGCTGGAGAGTTGGGCAGGGAGGAACCTAATGAAATTCAACAAGGGTAAATGTAGGGTACTGCATCTGGGGAGGAATAACCCCGTGCATCAGTACAGGTTGGGGGCTGACTTCCTGGAGAGCAGCTCTGTGGAAAGGGACTTGGGAGTCCTGGTGGACAACAGGATGACCATGAGCCAGCAATGTGCCCTGGCGGCCAAGAGGGCCAATGGTATCCTGGGGTGCATCAAAAAGAGTGTGGCCAGCAGGTCGAGGGACGTCATCCTCCCCCTCTACTCTGCCCTGGTGAGGCCGCATCTGGAGTACTGTGTCCAGTTCTGGGCTTTCCAGTTCAAGAAAGACAGGGAACTGCTGGAGAGGGTGCAGCATAGGGCTACGAAGATGATTAGGGGATTAGAACATCTTTCATAAGAGGAAAGGCTGAGGAACTTGGGTCTCTTTAGTCTAGAGAAAAGAAGAATGAGGGGGGATCTTATTAATGCTTTCAAATACTTAAAGGGAGGATGCCAGAGGGATGGGAGGGGTCTTTTTTCAGTGGTGCCCATTGATAGGACGAGGGGTAATGGGCACAAGCTTGAACATAGGAAGTTCCATCTTAACATGAGGACGAACTTCTTCACTTTGAGGGTAGTGGAGCACTGGAACAGGCTGCCCAGAGAGGTTGTGGAGTCTCCCACTCTGGAGACGTTCAAAACCCGCCTGGATGCTGTCCTGTGCAACCTGTTGTAGGTGACCCTGCTCTGGCAGGGGGGTTGAACTAGATGATCTCCAGAGGTCCCTTCCAACCCTGACTATTCTGTGATTCTGTGACTCTGTGATTCTGTGAAGGCCTTTAAGCCACTCTAAAATTGGTGGAGCCTGCCCGGGGCATGACCTGCAAAGGCTGTGACAGTGAAGAACTGTACTTGGGCTAGTTAATGAAAGAATATGGGTTCATGCATGTCTATTGAGAAAGAGAGTTAAAAATAAAAAAGAGACACTCTGAGTTGTTGATTGCTGCATTACTTACTGAATTTTCCTTTCAGCACCTAAGAGTCGTCTCCAGAACCGTTTACTCTTTCACCTGGCACATAAGGTATGATGTCTTTTCTTCACTTATGCTTTTTTTGTTTTCTTTTCAATTTGGTAATGTGTAATTTATGCTGGCAACCTGGTAGAATAATTAAAATGGCTGTGGTGGCAGGAGAACAAACGTTTTCCACAACCGTCCTACTGTATTAAAATGTGGAGGAGAAAGTAAGTGTGAAAACATGATCTCAGAATAGATGCCCTCAGCATGTATCTAAGGAAAGTCTCACCAATGCACTTCACATAAGTCATACAACAAGAGCCGATGGTATTTTTGATGACAAGGAACCTGAAACTTGAATAGAATCAGAAATGCATAAGCCACTATTTTTATTTTTCTCTGAAGTGTACCAAGTTTTCCTAACTTGCAGCTGTCTTATACTTAGCAATTTGACCAAAATGGTCTGTATGCTATTACTGATCCTCCTAAGTCAGTATCCAAGAAGTAATATTGTTTATAGCATGAAATTTACTTTCATTTCAACAACAATTAAGTGCTTATTTCACTTGCTACACATAGCTATCTTCCCTTGTGCTACACATAGCTATCTTCCCTTCCTATTGTACTACTGAAGAGACTCAGTTTTGGGTGAAAGTATAAGTCCTGAATGTTAGCTTTGATGTCACATTCTTTTTACTTAAATCTCTGTTAAGTTTAACAGAGAAATCTTAAAATATCTTTGTAGTGGCACTGGCACTTACAGGTGTCTGTGATAAAGAGAAGTTGAATAATTCCTAGTTCACCTAGTTAGTCTTTAATAACTAATAAAGGGTTTTATGAAACTATGAAGCCCATTGCCTTTAGTTCTGTTAAGCAACTTCTCTTGCCTTTGTACTGGAGTATCGTTTTGTCACTGACTCAAAGAGGGTGGGGAAAGGATTTGAAGTAAACCGAGCAAATAGATTAAAAACAAATACATAAGATAGAATTTGTGTGTAAGAGAAATTCATAATTGCTGTTGAATCAGCAGAACCAGCAAAGCAAAGCACTGGAATAAGTAAGAGATCTGAGTAGACTGATTAGGTGAATACCCTCAACTTCACTATTGTAATACAAATATAACGTATATGTTTAACTCTGTTCCTTGTTTTTATCCTTGCATGTTAAAAGCATTGCTGTACAGCATGTAAAAAGAAACTGCGTAGTAAGAGAAACTGGAATTTTAAGGGGCTGATGAGAGAGAATTTGTTAGTGCTGTGAAGAAGCCTTGTGAAAATTAGTGCTTGTGTGTTGGCAAGTCTTGCATTTTTCTGCAATCCACAAGAAATAAGATTTGGATCTACAAACAGCAAAATTTCTGCTGGCTCGAATAATAACAGTCAAATCTTCTGTTGTGAAATAATTAATTCAGCTCTTCCCCTCCTATCCATCAAGGCATGTGACATGTAATTATGTCTAAATCACACTTTAAAGGAAAATGTACTAAGTTTTAGCCTCACATTGATCTAGTTTCAACTGGTCTGCCTCTTTAATGTTTGGCTTTCTCCGCTGGTCAAATTAACTTTAAAGTAACAGAGTTTTTCCAGATGTTTAATACAAATCACCTGCTGTTTGCCAGCAAGGACAAAACTAATCCCGTGAGAACAACATTTTAATTAGCTGAACTTTTCTGAGAATGTGTCACATTCTTTTTAGTTCAGTGATGAGAAGAAACTGATGAGCTCTCACCAGAATCTGCAAGACATTACAGAAGATCAACTTAGCTTGGCATCTATCCACTACATGCGGTCCCACTACCAAGAAGCTATTGATATCTACAAACGCATTCTTCTTGATAATCGGTGGGGATCTCTACTATAAACCTTATTGCAGTGTTTCTGATACTGACAGTATTTGAATTCCATTTAGTTGCTTGAAAGTAGGAATTTTCCCCAATAACTATGTCCCTTTCCCACTGCAAAATGTGCACAAGTTGCAGCCCCTTCAATTTTGTTCATTGCAAAGCATTATTGAAAAATGGATGTTTAAAAAGAAGTCTGGTCTCTGTTACTTTCTTTTAGTGATATTTTCATGTAATTAATTCTTTTTTTTTTTCTTATTTTGTTACTTACTACTTCTGAAATTATCTATAGTTATGTATCTGCTATGTCTTTTTTCCCCTCTGATGGCCGGACTGGTGACCCTTGTTTGTGGTTATCGACTTCTCCTTCACCTTAGCCTTTCTAAGAAGGGTTCAGTTCTTAATTTTTATGTAGAGAGTTCCTTGCATTCCTTTCAGTCTGAAGTTCTTTCCATTTCTACTTATGCTGCTATGACACTTGTTGCTGCT
The DNA here is from genome assembly GCF_965231255.1 of Vanellus vanellus. Classification (NCBI taxonomy): domain Eukaryota; kingdom Metazoa; phylum Chordata; class Aves; order Charadriiformes; family Charadriidae; genus Vanellus; species Vanellus vanellus. The sequence continues at coordinate 55,673,463 of NC_138905.1, forward strand.
TTTTCCTATCATATTCTGCAAGTTCTTAGTTCAGAACTTAATAAGGAACAAATGGAATTCTTAAGTGGCTGGAAGAATTGTTTAGTAAAATAGAAACTGCTGTCCCAGAATACATAGCTATCTTTTGGCAGTATCTCCTCTTGAATGTTTCGGAGAAGTCCATCATGATGTATATAAGTATGTCATGTAATGCTTGGGGAAGAGATTTTTAACTTCCAAGTCCTGTGGAAGCAATCACTCAAAGCTAAATGAGTAACCGAGTAACCTTCAAAACAATTATCCTTTTACTTACTGTTTCCACAAATGCCTGCCTTATTTCTGTCTCTAGTTCTTCTGGCTTGATAGCTTGTAAAAGCAAGGATTTTTGGAAATAATTGTATTTGGTATAAGATAATAAGATCCATGAAAATATTTTGAAATTTTTATGTGCATATTAAATGTTTTTGAATATATTGGATAGAAAATCCTATTCTGCCAGGCCAAATCCAGTGCTCATGCTCTGTGCATTTCCCTAGTGTGAAGTTAGCCAAAAACTAATGTGAACCTGGATCTGGATCTGTGCAATCTTAACTAACAAACTAGAACTCTAAAAGCTCTAAGCATTTCTCAGAAACCCCCGTTTTAATGTGCTTGTAAAAGATGTATAGACATGTGAGAGCTTTATCACTGATTTTAATGTTCTGTAGTATAACTATCTGGTGGGATTTAAATGTTCTCTTTAATCCTCTTTCCTGCAGGGAATACCTGGCTCTGAATGTATATGTGGCCCTATGCTATTACAAACTGGATTACTATGATGTATCACAGGAAGTGCTAGCTGTTTATCTTCAGCAAGTTCCTGACAGCACCATTGCTCTTAACCTTAAGGCTTGTAACCATTTCCGACTTTACAATGGGAAGGCTGCTGAGGTATCTATTGGACAGCCCTTCAGTTCACCTTTATTTTAGTTCAAGATTCCATACAGGTTTCTTTTCCTTGTTATCTGTCTTAATCAGTACTGTTGATAAAGTCCTTTATCTTGTCATTGTGTCCTTCTCTTAAGAATGTCACCTATTTTAGTTTCCCTGGTATTAAACCATCTGTTTACAGGTGTACACAGTGGTCTTACAGTTTTCCCAGTCCACTTTTGACCTTGTGTCTATATGTATTATCCATCACAAAGAAGTGGGAGGGCAAATATCTTCCAGTGACAGCACTGCTGGTGATGTCTTTCTATCAGCTTTTGGGCTCATATGAAGCTACATTTAAGTTTGTGTGCTCTTCCGTTTTCGTGTTAAAATTCTGCAATGTACGTAATTCCAGGCAGAGCTCAAGAACTTGACGGAGAGTGCCTCATCGTCTTTTGAGTTTGGTAAGGAACTCATTAAGCATAATCTGGTGAGTAATGTATTTCTCAGATTTAATATGAACTGCAGGCATTTGTAGAGCTTTGCTTGATGATTCATAAAATTGAATATTTTGGGAATTGTAGATCCAATTGAATCTCTGCTGCCATATGAATCCCATTCCAGAAATCCTACCTGTATAATTGATGTTCCATCAAGTATATTTTTTTCCTGGAATTTTTCCCTATCAATTTGAGACTGTGTCAAAAACATAATAATCCTGTTGTTTTTACCCCTGAAGGCATATCAAAATAATTAATGTCCTGTGAGAATACCTTTGCAAGATATTTTGTGGAGCCCAGTCAATAAGGACACTGTAGAAACAAGTCAGAATGCATGACCCTGAACTCTTATTTAGTATAACAGAAACGGGTGTGGAATTAAGAAAACAGTCTTCATCCAAAAAGTACTAAACAAGGAGTCCATAGGGAAAAAGATTCTGATAAAAACCAAAATACTTGTGTGTTCTGCAGTAAACGAGTCTCTAATCACCTGCAGTGGTGATACTACTTTGCTAAACAAACCGTAACAGTAGATTTATTTCACAATGGGCAGTTGCTTGCTTTGTCGTTTTTCAAGAGCAGTCACAACAAGCTAACACTTTCTTCCCCAAGAGTTAACTGCTTTCAAATTGGACTTTTGTAAGTTAACATTCTTTATCTTGAATGTTGGTCTTTTTGTTAGTGGTGTATTGAATGTTAGATTTTGTTGGAGGAACTGTCATGTGAAACTGAAGTATAAAGAATCGACTGCTCCTGATCATTTTAGGATCTTGCGGCATTCTAAATAAATATAGAGTTGTTAGCCTATTTTTTTTCACATGAATAAGCAAATTGTAACTATGTATTCCCCTCACTCTTGTGAGACCATATTATTTTTTAAAATCTTTGATGTATAATGTATCACTGGTTTTAGCTGCTAAAAGCTGAAATAAGTTAATCTTTACTGATGGATTAAATATTTTATATTCTTCAGAATAAAGATTGTCATAAGTTGTAATTCTATAGTTATATTAAAGAAGGGATTATGCTAATACCAGTACCACTGACCTTTTCCTACTAATATAGGAATCTAAGGATTAATTTCCTTGAATTAAGAGATCATAAGATAAGATTTTAATACATAGTTATCAATAGGCTGTTTTTCTGTCCAGGTGGTGTTCCGAGGAGGAGAAGGGGCTTTGCAGGTCCTGCCTCCTCTGGTTGATGTTATTCCCGAGGCAAGACTGAATCTTGTGATTTACTATCTCCGGCAAGGTAAATACACCTTCCTCCATCTCTTTCATAGCTTTAGGGATGACTTTCATTCATCTGATCTCCACTGACTATTCCATGAAATGCTTTTTTTTTTTTTTTCTTTGCAGTAAAATGTAATTTATTTCATTTTCTGTTCCTCTGGAAAATAGTGATGTAAGACTTCCATGGCTTGCAGAGAAGGGCTTTAATTGTGTGCTGTCAAATAAATCTACTTCAGCAGAGTAGGTTCCTTGGGTTCCTTGGGTTGCGGGAGATGGCTTTGGGGGTGGTGGTGTTCATATGTTTATAGTGAGAGGACCTCTCTGCCTGAACGTGTGAGAATGGTAGGCATATGTCCTATGAAGGCAAGGATGACTATTTCTGTAAATACAGCACACACAGAGTATGAGCCAAAGTGGCTGTGAATAAGGCTGCAGTTTGAGAACAAGACATTTAACTCCAAATGTACTTTACAACTCTTAAAGAATGCAGGTAGGTAGCCAGAATCGGTTGGAAAGGATTTTTCTACTTGTTTCTCTCCTTAGTTGGCTGACTCCTTTGAATTTTATCTGAGTTTAGTTTCAGTGCCGTTCCTATTCTCCCATTGTGTTCCTTTATTCAACAGTGGGTTAACTGGCTGAGTGATGAATAGGTGTTAACTGCAGTCATCTAATATAAGGTGACATGATGATCGCTTTTCCATCTACTGCTTTCTTGTAAGCCTTGTATTTTGTCACGGTGTTTAAATGATCAGAGCATCTGAAAGCAGAAAAATGTCTTTTCTTAGTTTTTAAATAAATAAAGTCCATGCCTGCGATTTTTTTTTTCCAAAATGTTGAAAACTTACCAGGAAATAACGAGATGTATTCTGCTGGCAGAAGTAAGTCATACCAACTTTATATTCTTTGCATCCCAATAAGTTCATCAGAGAATCTGAACATACATAACCATAGTACATTGACAAAGCTCTTTGAGGTTTTTATAGTGTGATTGATTTGGAATTTCAGGTACTCATTCTAAGTAACATCTTTATGATTTGTAACCAACAAGGTTAGTGAGACTTAATCTTTGTAGTTGGTTCTCTGGTGCTCAGTTGTATCCAAGACTGCTTCTTTTGTCTGCATGTGCTGCCTCATCATTTCAGTTCAGCTGAGACTCTGTCAAATTTTAGAAAATCTCACTACTAATGACTACTGGCAGTTACAGAAATTCTTATTGCAGCTAATACTGTGCAATAAAAATCTAATTAATCTGACTTTGCTAATCTGCAGTTATCACAGTCTTCACAAAATGGCAATTCTCTACCTATTTTGTTTTATTTGATACTAGAGAATGACAATAAGCTTATTTATATTTCATATGAGGTTATTTAAATCTCATCATGGCTGTAAATTAGGTAAATGTAAAAGTAAATTCAAATGGTGACAATTATATATTATTAACAGTACATTATCACCTGCCTTATATTGTATCAATTTATAGAGTTCTAGGTAAATAACAGAATCAGATTATTAGTGAGAAGGGTCCTCTGGAGATCTCTAGCACATTTTATTCAAGGCAGGTCCAATTAGATCAGGTTGCTTAGAGTCTTGTCCAGACAAGCATCTAGTCAGAACTTCCTCTGCTCCACCTTGTGTCCACTGCCTTTCATCTCTACCTATGGACTCTCTCCATCTTATGTGTACCCTCCCATTAGTTAGTTCTAGATAGCAATAAGATGTCCCTTGAGCCTTCTCTGAAAGCTAAGCAAATGCAGTTCACAATCTCTCCTCAGCCCCTTACCTGCCTTGGGCGCCCTCAGGTGGGCTCACTCCAATATTTCAATGTCTGTCTCGATGGAGGAATCCCCAAATCGGACACAGTACTCCAGGTGCAAACTCACAAGTCCCAAATAGAGAAGAAACCCTTCCCTTGCGCTAATGGTTACATTCTTGCTAATACAATCCAGTGTGCAGTTGGCCTGAGTTGCTGCAAGGGTGCATTGTCTGTCAGGATCTCCAGATTGTCTTTTAGCCCATCAGCCCCCCGCCTGTCTTGTTGCTTAGGGTTGTTTCAAACCAAGCAGGATGCAGGACTTGCATTTTGCGTCCATTGAACTTCATGAGATTTCTTTCAGCCCATTTTTTCAGCCTGTTGAGCTTCTCAATAATTGCGAGCTTTCTCCCCAGTCTCTTATCATCTGCAAACTTGCTGAGACTACCCTCTATCCTGTCATCTAGGTCATTAATATAAGACAATCAACAGTATCAATCCCTCAGGGATTCGATTAGTAATGAGCCACCAGTTGGACTTTGTACAACCGATCACCATCCTTTGGCAGTCCAGACAGTTTTCCATTCCTTTATCATCTTACTTAGCCAGTCCTATCTCTCAAGTTTGGCTATGACAAAGGTATGAGACCATGTCAAAGACCTTGCTAAAGCCAAGGTATACACCATCCACTACTATCCCTTTATCCATACAACCAGTCATACATTGGCTTAGTCAGTACACTTTGGAATTGATAAATCTATGGCTGCTGTTCCCAGCCATCTTTCTGTCCAGTATTATAGTTGCCTATATCACTATAGGTAACACTGGTATTATTACCAATTTTCTTGCCCAATAATATTCTTAATAATAATATACGTTTCAAATTAACTTCTACTTACACAGAAGCAAAGTAAGTCTTCTGCATCACTTAAATATGAGTCTTGTTTATTCATTTGCTGTCAACCTTGCAGTAATTTTCATTAGTTAGGTTCTGTTCTTCACTGTGGTAGACATATGACTTGCATACTGGCAAAGGAGCCCAAGGGGAATTAGGATTAAAACCTCCTTCCTGTTTTAAAGTCTTGGTAGTGTAGCAGCATCAGTTAAGAATGTGAGAAATCATTACTTCTGATGACTACAGCTGTCTCTCCAAAACCTACAAGGTCTCCAATAAAGGTAGGCTTGTGTTAAGACATGCTCTGAACTGGAGTAACTGAAGCACAAACGTGCATCCTATGTTTTTCAGCTCCTTAAGGTGACTCTTAGTAGGGTTTGGGGCCAGGTATCCAGTCATAATATGCTCCAGTGAGATTTGCTAGAGACTTCTGTTGGAGCCTGAAGTGCATAGTTCTGTGTTGATGGCCTACACTGATGAAAATAAGGGCTGCTGTCATTTTTTTTTTTTTTTGGTGTTGGTTGTTAGTGAGCTGAGTTTGCAAAAAATAACAGAAACCCTATTTCTATTTAAAAAAAAAAAAAAAAAAAAAGAGTAAGCGATAATTTTTGGCTAGTGTAGTACCTTGTGCTGGCTTACTACATGACTCCTAAAGGGAATGGGAAGGAAAAAAAGAGGGCTCCAATGTATATTGCCTTAAGTCACCCTGGAGTACTGTCCCCACAGTGTATGGATGGTATGTACTAGCAAAAAAAAGTTTTGTTTGATAAGGCTTGTTATTATAGGCAGCTGGTATAATGCTGTATTAACAAAATTTTGCCATTAAAAAGGGCATATTCACTAGGTTGGGTTACTAAGCAGACCATAGTGCCAACATCTTTTTTGATTTAGGTGAAGGTTAGGATCTTTTCAGCTTACTTATTTCTTCAGTGGGAAGGAAGTTATTTATTGAATTCAAACTTTACATTTAAACTTTAATACCAGTAATGCTTCATGCTTGTTAGAATTAGGATCAGGTACGAGCTGCTGGACAGATTTTGAAATATTGATAAGGAAAAGATAAAGTTTCCCTTCAGAATCATGTTACCCTGTCCTCCTTGAGGGGTAAATAAATATGAGAAAAGACAGGAAGATGATGGATTTATTCTCTTGACCTTGTACTGTTGAGAAGGCAGCCACTGGATTATGAACAAGGGGGCCAAGTCATCTCTACTAGGAAAATTCTAGTAATAAAGAAGCTATTACTCACTCCATGTTTGTTATTTAAGTTCTAGAAAACCATCACCATTGTGATATAAACTCACAATGATTTATAGTTACCTTTCTCCTCCTGTCTAAGTGCTTTATTTCTTAGTCTGTGACTATTGGGGAATGTTGTAGAGGATGAGTGATTTGTTGTAATACAGTGTGCTATGGATTGTCATGCATTCTAACCTCTGGTATTTCAGATGATGTGCAGGAGGCTTATAACCTGATTAAGGACCTGGAACCTACAGCTCCACAGGTAATTGGAAACTGATGTCATGGTACATAAAGGCAGAGGTTATAAGTTGGTATGAAATCTGCCACATACAAAACTAGTACCCTGAGGACAGCTTGCCCCATTCTCACTTTTAAAATTCTTGTTTTTTCCATCTTTTTATCAACAATAGACTTAATGTGCATAAAGTATTATATATGAGCATATATGAGTACTTAGCATGTTTATTGCCATACCATCTGGGGTCAATAAGAATATAGCTCTGTTTTGTGCAGGCTGACCATTAGTGCATAGATAAAAGCCCTCTTCCAACTACAGCTACTTGTCAGTTCTGCCCTGGTGACGGTTACCATCCTGCAGATCTAGTAGCTCAGATGCTCGTGTGGTTTGTCCTGAAGCCATTTAAATAAAAATGAGGTAGATTAGATTAAACAGTTTAAATAATAGGTCTTTTCTAATTCCATCTCACTTTGGCTGCAGTGAGTGAAAACCGCAGTGTCCCTTGGCTGCTACTGTAATTTTCTTTTGTGGCTGTTCCAACATCTTTAGTCTCTGATTTATTCCTCTTTGCAGTTTATTTTCCAAAGGTCACATAGCTGAGCATGAAAGGGACATTTCATGAGTCTGTGTGAGGATTAGATGAAGAGAGGAAAAAGGAAAACCTCAAGAACACAGATCTGGTGACTCTGTGCTGAGGAGTATCTTCTGCTGTTGCTTTTCACTTCTTGCATTTTTCAGTATAGCAGGACTTACTTGAACAGTTTTCTACAGTGATTGGTCCTTTAGCCTCCGTTTTCCTTGTATATGTGCCTAATATAAATAACATAATATCATTCTTGATCACATTTTGAAATGAGTATCCTTGTGCTTTTTTTTCATTTTGTCGCTCACATTTGGAAGGAACTCCCTGCTAAGACTTGCAAAACTACTTGTATATCCACCTTCAGTTCTTCTCAAATTTCTTCTTTGTCATGACGTCTATAGGTTAATAATTTGGCATCTGTAAGAGTGTTGGTATGCTAAAATGATTACTTGCCATACTGACTAGTACTCTCAGATTGGTTTTTGGCCTATGTAAATGTTTCTCTCTCTTTCCTTGTTTACGTGTGTGACAAGGCTGTCCAGGTTTATTAGGAGTATCTACTTCAACAGGTTTAGAGCTATAACTCTTAATTGTAAGATTTGAATAAGACAAATGAATCTGTTACATGCTGAGAAAATCTTGCTCAAAGAAGAATTAAACTATAGTTGTATCTCATAGTAGAAATTACAAGGTACTTTACTCCTATTCCTAATTTCAATAGAGTAACATGACCACAGAGCCCAAACCTCTTTATGTTTTGGCCTGATGAGAAATACTATGCATTTTGGAGCAAGGATGGTAGTGGTTACAGTTAACCAATATGCATACTTGAAGTGGGACCTATTAATACAACAATATTGCACATGATTATTGGTCATATGATGGTGAAGACGACATGATAGTATGTTATGGTGTTCGTTCCGGTGCATCATCTTTTAGCATAAGACATATCAGAAAACACACTACACCTTTGCATCCCACATATTTAGCAGAAGTGACTAGCTAACAAGTAGAATGAATTTGGGGGGGGGTAACTTTGTACTACTGTGCTGAAGCCCTATCATAGTAACCAGCTACTGATTAAACTGAGCTGGGATAGAGTTGAATTTAGGAAGAAAATAATGTGCAAGTAGGCTTTTATGCTTCTCCTGAAATCTTCACCTTGTCTTCTCTGATCCTTTTTACCTTTTTCTTTTTTTTTTTTTTTTTTTCCAGGAGTACATCCTCAAAGGAGTGGTAAATGCAGCACTTGGACAAGAAATGGGCTCGGTGAGTGAAAGCCTGTGAGGTTCTCCAGCTTCTCCCACAGTAGGATGTGAACAGATCTGTAGGGACTGGAATGGAGTGAAGGAGTCAGTCATTTCTCATTGAGATTGCAGGACCTCTGAGTCTTTTAATCTTCTTTGAACAGCACTCAGTCCAGAATGAGCGAAATGCAAATCTCTGTTGCTAGTCCTGACAGTAAGTCAATCTGAATTTGGCTTCACTGTCCTTCTTCCAGAAAACCTGTTTGCTTTCTACAGTGTGCTTGTGTATCTAGGCACATACAGTGGCACATTTGCCTTTTCTAGTTTTACTTCATCCCTGATTTGTCTATTATTTGCTCTCCATCTGTTCATCAGAATGTATTTTCACTGTGTATTGTAGCATTGACTCCAGAACTTGTTGGATTTTTTTTTTCCTCTTCCAGAGAGATCATCTGAAAATTGCTCAGCAGTTCTTCCAGTTGGTGGGTGAATCAGCCAGTGAATGTGGTATGTTTGAAATGTTCTTTTTCCATTATGTAATCCTTCTTACAATATCCAAGTATATACCATCATATCTTTGTCTAACTGCTGACTGTTAGCACGACTATCGCTAGGCATTTTGTTGCTATAGGATGAGTAACAGAAAGTCTAATTTATAGTCTAAAACAAATTTGCAAGTTTAAATTTGAAGGCTCAATTAATTCCAAACCTTACTATATGGATTTGGCTGGAAAAGAGGCTATACTGCAAACTGCTAGTCTTCACTGTGGCAGCTTGCCTCTGACTAATAATCCCTGTTATAGAAACAGAAGACAACATCCTAATTGGGTGAAGTGTATGGCTGATACCCCACAGGTACAGATACTCACAAGTACAAATCTAGGGCTGCTGATGAAAGCCAGTTGAGTAGAGTTTTAGCACAGAGTGTGCCCTGGAACTGAGGGTGATAAAAACATAAGGAGGAGTTTGGCTACAGAGAGAAATGGAGACTCTGGGACTAACTCCTTGGTTGAATCAAAAAAACCCCCACATGATAAAACCCAACAAAAAAATCAATATATTTTCAGTATTTACTTTTACTTACTCAATAAAAGACCAAAACAAGACCTTGTCTTCCCTTCCCCTTGCCAAAATAAAACGAAAAATCCTAAATCAAAAAAGCCAGTAGTTTATGGTGCAGACAGCTCATGGTCCTCAGAGACAGAATGCTGTCTCCTGTGACCATGGTGACTAAAGAGAAGGAGCTCAAGAGACAGAGTGACAGCACTGCTAAAACTTTCAGCAATAGTGTTGAGCCATTCTCTTCCCCTTGCAGCCCTTGTACTGTTGAGATCGTGCAGCAGAGAGCTTCATGTTGGAAGGCTGAAGTGGTTCGATCGATGAGCCTTCCCTAACACATTCCTCTCGCATTGAGGCTATCCCATTGGAGTCAAGATCCCAGCAAACAGAAAGAAGCAATATGAACTGTAGTAGTGGAGGACTCAGTTAGTGGGCATAGCTAACTGAGTTTATGATACCAGTAAAGTCACAGGGTGATTGATACAATGGTGGTGGACCTCTTAATGCTCATAACAATCATGCAGTGACCGTTATGCACATGGATAAAAATAATACAGAGATAATATGAGAAAAGATATTCTGAAAAGATATGCAGTGAAGATATAGCCCAAAACCAAACCTGGAATTGTTAGGAAGCTAAAAGTCTGAATTTTACAGTGAAATATTTTTAAATCCATACACAAGACAGGATAGAGAGGCTGAGACTTAAGGGGGGGGGAGGGGCAGGAAGAGAACACAAATGAGATCCAACTAAGAAGGTGTGTTAATTGAAAAAAAAATGAGCTTATGGGAAGGACTGGTTCCAACTAAAGGTAAATGGAAACATTAGTACTGCAAGCATCTTACACTGTTGGTACTTCCATGTAAAAATTGCTTTGTCATATTTTAAAAAGTTATGGGAGAAAGCTGACATACAGAAGAGCACATAGTTCAAGGTAACTCCTTTAAAGGTGAAATAGCATGAGGGGTTTTTTGTATCCTCAAATGAAGGACAGGTGGAGGTCAACAAACTGTAAATAGGAAATAGAAGAGGCAAACAGTTCAATTTAGATAGGACATAACAAAAAGCAAACACACGAAGACCAAATATGTAAGTGGTTTTGTACAAATGTTAGATGTTTTACAAGAACATGAATAATGTGGAACACCTGATTTTAGAAGAGGAAGCTATAAACCTCAAACAACTTTTTAAATGCAATAGGAGGAAGGTAACATGTAGGATATAGTTCCTATTTAATTTACAATGGGATATTACTAAATAGAAGATGCCATTGGAGAAATGGTTCTAAACATTGTAGAAACCTTCTCTCAAAATAAGTATCTTTTCTTTATCAGTGAGTAACATAAAATTGTTTTACATTACATGCTCAAATAGGAGATTCATCGTGTTGAGGCTAAATTATTCACCAACCAGCCTGGATGGGAACAGTGACTGGCATATTAAAGAGGTTAGAGATTTTATATAGACAGATAATTAAATAACAGTTGGAGACTTCTATTCTGCCCATATTGACCTAGTAAATGCAACAAGATACCATGATATAGAGAATGAATTTTTAAATGCTAAGTTTTCTTAGAGAACACACAAGTGAACAGGTTACTCTAGACCAATACAGAGATTACAAAGAATCTGATTTAAAATTTTATTATGAAAATCCAATTCTGTTACAGTGATCTCAGTATAATCAAACTCAAAATCCATGTGTTAGCGAATACCTCAAAAATTTCCACAGTACTAATTTCAAGGAGGGAAGCTACATAATAACCTTTCTCATTTCTAACAGAAAATTCTCAGTGAAGTAGCAGTGAAAAGGATAAAATGCACCTGATTTGAACACTTGAAAGAACCTTTTGTTTCTTTAAAGAAAGGGCCTGTATTCATAATTAATGAGCTACAGGAGACAAATAATGACATGACTGGGTTTGCCAATGGTACAAAATTACCCATAGTAGGAAAAATGAAAGCTTCCACAATGATGAAAGCTGTAGAAGAATATATGAGGCTAGGTAATAATATGCAAATTAAATTTAGCTTTGATAAATGCATAGTAGTACTTACGGGGAAAAAAAAAAACTTAAACTATATTTGCAAAATTATCAGAAAAGTTGAAGAGAATCTTAGGAATTGATGAGGAAAGAGAGAACAAAACAAAAATAATTACTGTGTCATTGTATACAGATGTGGTTCCCTTTCTTGAATATTGTCTGCAGTTCTCATTCTTACACTTCAAAAAAAATTGGTAGAACAAGAAAGCGTACAATAAAGACAGCAAGGATGATCAGAGAAAGGGGATAGCTTCTTGAACAAGGAGAGATTAAATAAAGGAGGATACATGGCCTGGAAAATGATGACTTAGTTTGGTTATGGTTGCGATACAGAACATCATAAATGACAAGAAGAGGAATAGAGAAGAGTTAGTTACCATACCATACAAAAACCAAGGAGCATTGAATTAAATCATCAAGCAAAGCAATTAAAACAAACAGCACAAGTTACTTTTTAACATAACACAACTTATTTGATATAGAGTCTTGTGAGAACCAGAAGGTATGAAGACATTCGGAGAAGAAAAGTCCGTTGGCTGTTTAACACAAATTTTTTCAGTGATGATTAGGAAGTCCTCAGTGCAGATTGTTGGAAGCTGGGAGAAACTTCAAAGGAAGCAGCATTACATATCACAGCATCTATTATATGTGAAATCAGAATATATTCTTTCTATAGCTGTATATTCTTACTCAGCAGGCTTCTGAACCAGATAGACTTTGGATCCAATATGATCATTTTTTATGTTCTGATGTAATTTAGCATATTAGCCACTATATTGTATATTTGATTTTTGATTTGCTGCCTCTGTTTTTTATGGATTTAGAATGGAGAACAGAATTCATGCTGTTCGTATACTTGGGCTTTTGCTAAGTAGCCAGCCATGCTGTTCAAGGATGTAAGTCATGCTTCAGCATTTCCCACTGTGTCAATCCTTGCAAGGAGCTAGTACCACTAGACTGTCTGTTTAAGATCTTTATCAAGTTACTTAGCTGCTTTGCAGATTTATAATACAAAAATAGGTTGTCCTCACTAGAGTGAGGAAATCCTATGCTGTGTCTTTGCTCACAACTGAGCCTACAAGGCTCCTTATTTTAGTGTGGATTATCAAAAATTAACAGATTATAATGAAGGTGTGGAATATTTTTTCAAAACAGGGTCCTATCTTTCTGACTTGCTCTTGTTAATTGTAGAAATCCTTTGACTGCATTAAATAAAAAGCAGCAACAGACAGTTTAGGAAGAATACAGTGTCGTGTATTTGTAAAGTTGTTTGGAGTCATCAGTTAAGCCCTCCGCTATTTTTAATTAGATCTCTGACTTGGAGGTTCAAGAAACATAGAGCAAACAAAGTTAAAGTGACAGTACATGTACACATTTCATCTCATGTTGGAAGTTATGTACTTCAAGAGGAGTCAGGACACCCAAAACAAAAAAAAACAAAAGAAATAGGAGCACTAGATTTCTATAGTTAATTCTCATGCTCTTCTCCAAGGGTCTCAACTGGGTGAAAAGTTGAACACATCAAATTTCTGAGACAGGTTAAAGAGGAAATGGGGCAAGAGGAACATTAGTGAAAGTAAATTAACATGAACATTTCCATTAAATGCAGTGTTTCTGGTGCTTAACATAGTTCTTAAAACAGTGGAAGCATAATGTAGAAAAGTACCCATTTCATTTGCAGTGATTGTCTTTTAGGACCAAGTTAGGCATATCTGGTGTTGGGTGGGAGGAATGAAACATTTCTTCTGGACTTTGTACAGTCTTTTATTTGAGGTATTCTTAGGTCACCCTAAGTAATTTTTCAAAATGAGAACTTTTTCCTCTTACTGCATGAGTCACATGGGATGAATTAGAACTGTCACTAGTAGTATTCATTGCGGAATTGTATGAGATTTACAGATGTTTTACTTGTTTGCTTTTTTAATAAAATCCGTCACTAAAAGTATATGGAGGATGGTATGCTTGAATAACAAAATTTTCTGCCAAAATGTGGACATAAGAATAAATACTGAAATTTAAACTCTCCAATCATATACGGAAAAAGAAAAGTGTGGTTCTAATATTTTGTTACTGGCATTCATTTTTACTGAAAATATATTCTCAGTTTTAAGTCTTTGCATGTTTATTTGCTTTTTTTTTTAATTTTGTCTAAAATATATTGCTGTAAGTTTATGAACTTTATGGATGTGAGAGAAAAGGAGCACTTTTGAGGTACCTGCATTCTCATTACAACAAAAATATAGCGGAGGAACACTGAGGAAAATTGTTTCTGTTATTGTCATTTCAAGGCATATATGTGTCATGATAAGTATGCCTGCATGTAAAAAAGGACAGATAAATATACAGGCCTGTTTCTGCTCCTAAGTGAAGACATCATAATTACCCAAATAATTTTCTTAAGTTGGAGAACTGAATGATGGGGTTCAGACATAGACAAGGATCGATTGTCTCTATATGGAAATGACAGGACATCCAAGCTTAGTATCTCCTCGTGCTAAAAGATAAGAAATGAGAATATTCTGCTTTCCTTTGAAATATATTTTGAGATCTTATGTAGTGCTTTTGAGGAATAATTACTACCCTACCTTATTTAAAGGAGAATGTACAATTTTCCAGCACAATGCTATATTTTGTGCTGTTTATACAAAACTGAGTCAAAATATTGGTCTTCAGATACATGAAATTACTATATACAGAAAAGATTTTTCATTTTCTAGTGTGGATGGAATGATGGTAACTAACCTGCAGGAGCAGATTACTTCAGGGCTGTTGGTAGCCTTAGGATCTTGTCTTCTGTCACATTACCACTGCACAGAGCAGCATGCTCTCTAACAATCACTTGACGTAGTCAAATAGTAGTGATTTGACATCGCTTGCGTTTATGCCTTCCCAGCTGCTACTTGGCTTTGTCCATCTCTGACCAATCTCTGCTAGTTGGGTCTAACAAAAATTAGTCCTAGTAGGCTTACTTCAGAATCTCTAAAAAAGCTTTGAAATAGTTTTTCAGTAACACAACTTTCAACTTCAGAGTAGATGGCAGCATAGTATGAGGACAGCAAAGTTTACTAACACTCATCTGAACTGATATGCCTAACTTATTTATGGCTTTACCACTTGTGAGCAATGTGGTAATCCCAAATGCATGGAAATTAATTTTCATATTGTATTTTATCACTGAGTGCTTTTCCTGAGTGTGTATTTTTTTTAATAACAGTATTTTTAGAGTATCAATTTTACTCTCCTACTGGAACGAAAATTAAAATACGTAGAGCTTCTTTTTCTAGGATAACTGAAAAGCATAACTTTAAAGAAAAAAGGCTAACGAGATTAGAATAACAAAGCACAGGTTTTGTATCAAGTGTCGTTTCCTAAGAGTAGGACTAATTCATGGTAAAATTATGCTACGTAAATTGTGTCATGGAAAAGGCTTGTTACTTAAAGAATTTGTCTCTGTAGAATTTGCTGTTGAATACAGTCTTGCAATAGTTATTGTGTGCTATAGAGAAAGTTGACAAGATGATCTAATAGTTTTTCTAACCTCTAGTATGGTTCTTTGCCTGAAAAGGCAAGTTACACTATTTTTAGAAGTTAGTTGCTTTCATAGTTGCCAGCAATCTTGGCAGTAACTTCCATTACCAAGTGATTTTTAAATTGTATGATTTATACTATTTAAATTTATACAATCTGCATTTCTCTTTTGAATTTTAGATACCATTCCAGGGAGACAGTGTATGTCCTCCTGCTTCTTTCTTCTCAGACAGTTTGGTAATGTCCTGATTTATCTCAACTCAGTCAAGGTTAGTATTATTATTTAGTATTGGTAGTACTCTAATACATGGAATCACTATTTATGGAATGAGACTGTACTCTGTGTGAGACACTGTAAACATAAAAAGGTACAGAAACACAACAATAACAACAAAACAAAGGAACAACAGTGGAACATAAGTGGTCAATACAGGAAAGGGATCAAAATGTAAAGAAGCAGTTTATAAGAGAACATCATGCAGCATGGTGGGCATGATGGTCTTATCGCACTTGCAATTTAACCAGTATCAGGCTTCCTGGTGGCATTACAGAACGTAAGGAAGATGATAATTAAAGGAAGACAATGAAAAAAATTGTGGATATTTGTGGGGCGGACAGCATGCAGGAAAAAACCCACATGTTTTCTTAAGACTTATCAAATGAGCAATGGAGATTATTGTCACTGGTTAATAATCGGGGACAACGTTTTAAAGAATGAGAGTGTGTAAGAAAAGTAAGACTGAGGGACTCTGAAAGTAATAATGCTTGTATTTTACAGGGAAAGCACTCAGTGAAGGGCTAAGATAGGGCAGTATTCAAAGCAGTAAGCTAAGAATATTATTTTTGCAGAACTAACCTGAGCCATACCCTGCAGGCAACGTTGCATTTTTCAAAGTAAGAGGAGTTTGCCATTATCATAATGCAGCATTACCCAGATCGCCAATATTCAGTGGATAAAATGGATATAATTTGCAGATGTCCAGTTATAAATCAGATGTGAAGAAAAAGAGAGAGGCTGAAGTGTGATTATAGAGTTAAGTGATTGCAGACTTGTTCCAGTGATTTTAAACTAGAGTTGTAAAAACTCTGTATTTGGTAGGAAGAGGAATGAGAATCTAAAAAGAAATTATTAGCAAGATACACAAGATGAGCACAATTACAAAGTTCTAAGGAGGATGAGACCTAATGTGGTTGTAATGGTGCCAAAAGCAGCTGGTGGGTGAAAAATTATGAAGGTGTAGTGATTTTAAACTTTGTTTGGAAAGAGGTCATTGAAGAAATACCAAGTGGCTGTAGCCACTGAAATGGCTCCACTATAGTGGAATGAAGAGACACCCCACCACCACCCCAAACTGGAGTGTGTGTGTAATTGAAGAAAAGGAGAGCTGGAAACTAACAGTGAGATTTGTTTTGCCTAAATTGAGCCATCTGAAAGTCAGATTTCTAGTTATAATTGATCATCAGGTCTCAGTCTATAGCTGTCGGGGCCAAATGGTAATTTCCAAAGGAGAATTCATCCTGTGCATTTCTTATGCTTATCTTAGAATAGAATGAGTTACCCCATAGAAATGCCCAGCTCTTTTCTTTTCTTTTAAAAGGTTCTTAAACAACTAGTTCTAACCTGAAAAGGTTAAAGTTTAATGTGATTACTCACCACCTCCAAGGTATACGGGAAAGCTTAGAAATGAGAGAGAGAGAAGAGTAGCATCTGGGGAGGCAAATGGTGTAGTCATTAATATTGGAAAGTAAGCCTAGTGTTTGTAAAGCAAAGAGCCAGAAAGGAACAAGGCACTGAACAAAAATTAAGAGGGTGAAAGTGGGCAATAGAGTTATGAGGGGATAGGTCAGAGTCATTAGGCCAGAGAATTGCTACAGGGAGGGGATTAGGTGAGACAATTCTGCATCTGTGAAGGCATAAAGGAAAGTCTTGTAGGAAGAGTTGGAAAGAAAATCTGAAGGGAAAAGGAAAAGCACAGAATACTTGGTGTGATTTTGTAAGGTGTTAGTTAAGAGCCCATGCAGAGGGAAATACACGTGAGGAATAGGTCTAATGTTTAAAAATATCGGGGGAGGCAGGAACAGCGAACAGGTACAGGTACTCACACCTTCAATCCTGCTGTATTTATGAACTAGAAGAAGGAGCGTCCTTTCCTGGTCAGATTTGGGAGAAACGATTTTATTATGTGCGCATAGGAGAGCAGAAGGGTTATCTGACTGCTTTTTGTTTTGTTTTAAAAACTTAGCTGTTTTGCTAAAAGTATGTAGAACTACTATCACACATATATATGTGGATCTCAGCTTGCAAGCTGGACTTGTCCACATATACATGCCTTTGGCATTAATAACCATATTATCTGTTTTAATTTCAGCCATATTTATGCAAAAAATATTATTTTTTTAAATATCCCCTTGGTTTTCACAGTTGCAATGTGAATGTATTTATAAGTGTGAAACAAAATATTAAGCTAAGTAAAGAAAATTCAATATAAAAAAGATTGATGCCTTTCATTGTACAGTGGTGTACTCTTATTTGAAATACTGGCCACTACCCCCTCCAATGTGGAAAGAAAAGTGATTCAGAGAATAATTAGAAATTGAAATATTGTCTTAAGAGATTTAGAAGATATATATAATTTGCCATAGAAGAAAGTTAAGAAAGTAAAATTATACAAAATTAGGATTAGAATAAACAAGGTAGATTTGAAACCTCCATTTGTATTAGGAGAGGCTGAAAACAAGATACAGCTTGCTGGAATTACAGCAAACTCACAATGTCTTCTAAGAAAATGCATTTTGTCCCTCTCAAAACACAATTGGTTTATGGAGCTGATTGTCATAATTCAAGGTAGGGTTGAGGTTTTGAGTTTGAAAGGTTTTATAGATTGTATCTAGCAAGTTGCAAAATGATTAAGCTTAAGTAAAATACGTATTTATTAAATTCTTGAAGGGAATCATAAATACTGGTAATCTGAGACATAATGCATTTGATAAATAGCAGTGACTAAGTACAGAAGTTTTTTGCCTACTGCCACTTTCCTTGCATGGTCTTTTTGAAGTAGTTGATCATTATCATCATATTTTAGCTGAGACTTGCTACTCCTCAGATTTACTTAGGTTATTCCCTTTCTCTTCAGGTCACAGGGATGCAAATAATTCTTCCTGTACCATGTTATAGGCAAGGTTTAGGTGGCTTTACAGTCACCTTCGTGTTTCATTCACAGGAATAAACTTCAGTAGAATCTCTGCAGCTCTTTAAGTGGAGCTGTGCACTCTGTGAAGATTGTTTGCATGATATTCTCTCAGGAAACACCACCTTCATCCATGATTGATTAAAACTGCTTTAGGCATGAAAACGTCTCAAAGGACACCTTATAATAAACGTATTGCCAGCTGCCCTGAGGGTGACGTTGTAACGCTGAGGATTAACAAGAAGACAAGCTAATTCGGGCTCAGCTGAGTTCTGGCCACAACGAATGCTTCATTGTTCAACTGGGTATCTGAGCATCTCATTGAAATGGACATCGCTCAGAGCACAGTTAGTTTGATGAAAAATTGAAGACCACAAAAGAGTGAGGTCCATTACATATAATGTGGTTTAAAAAAAAAAAAAAAGAAAAAGAAACCAACAAAACCAGATGTGGTGCACTATCAGCAGCACTAGTTCATTTCTACTGGTTTTGTTTTTGCAGCAGGTCTGGTCTCTAGCACTAATACAGCTAGGATGGAATGACACAGTTCTTGAGTTTGGTTGCTGACAGTTTCTTTTCTGTTTCAATTCAAAAATACAATGCGGGCTATTTGAACAGAAGGAACTATTCATGCAGTAAAGCTAGCATCTTGCTCACCAGCTTTGGTTATCCTGGGTCTTGTGCTGATTCACACGAAACTACCATTGAGGAAGAATACAGTAAAGTGTTGTAATTCTTATATGGTGAAACCAGTTAGTTCACCCTAAGGGTACTGAAATGTTTTCACAAACTGAGCTTAAGATTCACCCGATTGGTTCATCCTTGTGCTTTCACATACCTTGCTATATTTGTCAGCTTTTGGACCCTAACATAGACTATTTAGGTGAAACCTACACATCTGGCAAATGGTGGCAACCCCCCACCTCTCTTCTCAAGGCACTAGATTGATGTATATGGGTGGACTGGATCAGTACGCTTTGTTGACTGCCTGTGACAGGGAAGGGAAGAGGTTCCTCAAGTGTCCCTACATCATGAAAGAAGACAGAGAGCACTGGGGGTGGGGTTTGCCCCTTGCGTCCCATATCTTTTGTGCAGTCCCAACTATGCTTTTTACCTGTTCCTCACTCTTTAATGAGGGAACAAAACTAAAGTTTGATCTTCCTACACAAGTTCTGTTTCTTTTCTACGTGTTGTATACGGAAAAACTTTCCTTCTTCCACACACATTGCTGTTATGTACCCAGGAAGGCTTTTCTTACAGTAACTGTAGTGGATAAATGACCCTGCTTTTTCCCATGCTCTTTCATAAGCACTGCAACTGTCCTTCAGCAGGAAGGACAATCCCATCCACACTTGTAGCTGTGGTATTGTATTCCACCTTATCTCTACCAGGTCTACTGGTGCAGCAGTGTGGGACAGTGCTGAATGTAGAACATAGTCAGCTGACTTTTGGATGTTTGAGTTATACTTGAATCTGGACATCTGACCATGATCAAATCTGAGCTATTTGGGTCAAACCCACACATCAGGCTAACCTGTACGTAGAGTTATATTTCCTGCTTTGGCCCATGCAGCTTTTCAGAAAAGACACAGATAGAGCAACCTGATCTGTCATTAACCAGGTGTGTCCAGTCTAACATTATGAGAGAGAAAAAACTTGGTGTTGCACTTCAGATAGAGAGAAGGGTGCCTGTAAGAAGGGCTTGAGCTTAAGGAAGTCCTATTACACGGTGCTTGGCTGACTGCCTGGCTGCAGCCTGGTGCTGCAGCTCCACCTCCATCGTGTGATCCAGTGTGTCAGACTAGCATCTGTCACATAACCAGATCCACAGGATCTATTGTTGAACCTTGAGAAGTCTTGGAAAAGTAAACTGTTCATCTCCTTAAGCCATTAGGGAGTCAACTGCTTGTTTACCACCCTAGTGGTGAAATAAGTGCTTGGGAGGTGAAAGAGACCATGGCAGCACAGCATGACTTCACATGCCCGAAGTGAAAATTATACCCACAAAAGCTGCCACTGCAATTTTGAGCTTGGAGCATTCTCCAGTTCGCTCATGGTTAATACTGTGGAATGTTCCAGCTGTGTTTGTAGTCACGAATGTAGGTTGGAAAGCCAGTCCATAATTTTCTACCCACTGTTTATAAATGCCGTATGTTCATAATGTGGGTTTTTCTTTTTCCTTCCCATTGTCTTGATATAGTCTGACTCAGATTTTGGGGGGGGGGATATTCTTAATGTTATTATACCATGGGAGGAGGTTTTCTTGTTTTATTTATTTGGGCTTTGCCCGTGTGGCTTATTTTCCAGAGTTACTTCTACAACGATGACACTTTTAATTTCAACTACGCCCAAGCCAAAGCTGCCATGGGCAATTTTAGTGAGGCTGAAGAGGTATGTATTTACTTTCATTTAAAAACAACAACGGAAACATTTCCCACATACTCTCCTCTTTCCTTCCTTTTCTCTCCCTCCAAATCTTCATGTTGGTTGAAAATAAGCAGGTTGAGCAGAACATCGTCTTCCCCTTCTTAGAGGAACTGAAACTCTCAGTGAACACTATTCAGAAAAGATTATCTTGCTAATCTTGTAATGTGAGGTATATGGGGAATCATGCTGCTTGCAGTACATCACAAGAGTGCTTGCAGCTATCTCTAATTGATCAAAGAATGCCCTCTTAATCAGATTTCCTATGCTTTGTCTGGGATCCCAGGCAGTCTTATTATTCTTGACTGACTAGGACATGCTGAGTAAAAGACACTGAATAGTTAAGGGCTTTAGGTGTCCCTACAAATTTGTGTTTAAAAAAAAATAAGTTTCTTCCTCTGGGAGATGTGGGAGGAAAAGAGGAAGTGCTCACTATCTTATTCAGCAGTATCCAGATGCAGCTGGAAGAGATTAACTTCTACATACAGCATTTTTTGTGTCTATGTGCAGTAGAAACTTAATTACAACTAAAATATGCGAAAGCAAATAGCTATTATGAAGATGGAAGCAACATTTTCCACAAGACCAGAAAAAAGACAAGCCAGAAAAAAAAACCCAACCACATAGTCTAAAGTGAATCATATAGGTTTGGTTGGTTTGGGTTTTTTTGTTTGTTTGTTTTTCCTGTCTTTCTAACTTTTTAAGTCTTCAGGTTTCTTGACAACAGAGCACCCCTGAGTTTTTTTGTTGTGTTTTTTTTTTTTTTTTCTCCCCAGTACTCACCCCCTTAATTTGTGACCTGACATTGCATCTCTCTTTAAGAAAAATATCCAAGACTGTCAGGCAAAATTGATATATATTTCAGTTAACCTACCTTAATTTAGTTAGCTTAATGAAAATGCAGGTGAATATCTTAAAACTATGCTAGCAGGCTATGCTGATAAAAATGATAATGCTATAAGTAAGCTTTGGCTGCAGTCAGGCAACAAAGAAACACAGAGGTGTAAACTACTGTTAATCCACATTTTTCCTCTTACATTCTTACAAATGATTCTATATAAACTAGTGTTATGTAGCTGATGTGTTTGAATAACAGGATTATGTAATTAAATTGATTAGTCTGTCCTAATGTCTGATCTTTGCCTGTGATGACACTTTCATATAAAGATCACCCTTCCCCAGTGTCTCATAATCTTGTAAAATATCTCCACATATAGCACTTATTAACTTATTAAAAAGCTTACCTCCCTGGACATAATGAAATAAAACCTATGATGCAGTGCTACTTACACTGATAATGCTGCTCTTTTTTTTCGCCACGTCCAAAGTTAGAGGGTCAGCAATGTTTAACCAATAAAAATGTTAGCAATTTGTGGAAGTCACCGTTCCAGTACATACATCTGCTCCTATAGAGGTATTTTGAGTTTGCTAGTAGCATCCTAGTATAGTTACAAATATACCTGCAGAGAGGCATAAATAGGTTGGGATTTTTTTGCTGTGAGTAAAGCCAGAGTACATTTTAAAATGTATAACTTCCCCACACACATCCCTTTAGATGTAGAATGTAATAAACCTGTATTTATACAGTAAGTTACAAACGACAAATGTTTTGCCTTGGAACCTTACTGAAACCAAAATGGATAGAAATGGCTTATTGCTGACCTGGAATGATCTCTGACATGTATGGAGAGGAAAGGCTCATATATATATATATATAAAAATGTGAAACTTCTGGTATTTCAAGAAGATGCTAATGTAATTGCTTGCATTGCTTTCTAAACAAACATATTCCAAATAGCTTTTCCCACAGGCCCAGTGTTCCTTTGTGCTGTTTGTGTTGCATGGCCGCCCACTGGCACTTGTTCAGAGCAGGCCGCACCCTCCGCACAGCTCGGCGTTTTGAAGCTGCAGAAGTCCCTTGATAAGCATGACATTGTTTGAGTCCTCCACCTGCCCGACACAGAGAGATGCCCCTACGCTGCCCTTGCGTACCCTAACTCTTCTCTTGAAGCAGTTGTTCGTGTGGCTTAAGCCTTAGCTGCATGTTGAAACGAGGCAGGTCTGCCTTCTGTTTGTTTAAAAGTACATGCATGTATAATCTTTTATTTTCCTTCTTCCTGCAGGTGTTCCTTTTGATCCAGAGTGAGAAGATAAAGAATGATTTTGTTTACCTTAGCTGGCTAGCTCGCTGCTGTGAGTCACTTCACTTTCAACATTGCAGAATACAGATCCTCCTCTATTGCATCAGTCTTGGCAATCCACTTTCCTAATTGAATTTAATGTTATAGGTGGATTCAGGACTATGAAAGTGAAAATCTGATTGCACTAGTTATAGCGTGGGTAGTCATTGCACCTTTCATACATCTGGCTTTAGTAAGCAATTACTGCTTCAGTGCAATGCTGTTACAGTTTCGTCAATGCAGTTTTCTCCTAATCAGTGAACCTTTTTCTTGTCTGTTCAGTTGCTTGAGTGAAGATTTTCTGTCTTAAAAGACTGAGTTACAACTCTAAAATGTTCAGAGTAAAACCAAATAGAAGCATCCATACTGGGTCAGGTCCAAGGGTCTGTCTACCTCCATGAGTAGCCAATATCAGATGTCTAGGGAAGAGAAGAATCAGGCAAGCATACATGATGTTTTTCTTCCTACCACACTACTCTTCCTGTTGTCCCAACTCCTATGCCTGAGGGATGTCCTTTAGAATCTCCAGCATGTTTTTTCTTCCAAAAACTTTTCCATTCATTCCTTGAACCCAGAAAACTTTCCTATGTTTAATATCCTATGGCAAATTTTATTTAATTTTTCTGAACCAGTTTTTAAAATATTGCAGAGTACACCTCAGTACAGATATAGCTACAATGCCACATGCAAAATAGTATAGAGGTGGGCCTTTCTCATGACTCAAGTCTGAGACTCCCAAGGCTAATTTGTTTTCCTTACAGTGCCTCAATAGAAAATGTTCTGTTATCAAACAATTTTCAATAGTTGTACTAGGAATGTAAATATGTACGTTTTGGGACATTATGCCATATCACAGATGTGGTCAACATCTCTAACATGATCTTCCAGACGGGCACATCACATCTATGGATGCCTATCTATGACTCAGTTTTGGGATGTGTCAGTTTATTTCCTTTTTCACTAAGCTGCAGTACCTGGTTGTGTTTAAGAATTTTATATGTGAATGGTTTATGTGATTTTCTTTGTGATGGGAGAAGTCCCATTGCAAAGGGAATCTACGGTTGTTCAGTAGACAGTGTTCATCCCTTTGATTCTGTGCTATAGCAGTTCTTTGATATCTATCTGGGGATGCAGAATTGTTTGAAGGTGCTACTTATTATACAAGAAGTAGAATTAACACCATCTTATCAATTTAAAATTTTCTAGCTCTTTCATAGGAGTTGCTATTTATTCTTTAATTGTGCCTTTTGCCAATCTGAATTCCTGCTGAAGTTTCAGTAGTGTTGCTGTATTCTTCTGTCTTAAAATTTTGAATTTCATTTCCAAACAGCTGCTAGAATTCTTTGCAGAAACAACTGTTCAGTGATGAATATAGTGATCTTTTTGTGTCAAGTACGTAAATTACTATTAGATCCTTCTGGATAAAAGCTGCTGTAGAAATTACAAAGCATTATAATACATTCATGCCGGAGTATGATTAGGTATTGAGTTGTAAACAATTCAATGCTGAAATATTTTCAAAGGGCAAAAAGTACTAGAGATGCATCTTTTTTTGGATGCTGGACAGTATTTTTTGTTTAATATTAATTGTACTATTTATACTAAATTCTTCTTGAAGAGAAGACAAAAAAACACTGAATTAGCACAGTACTCCATTTCTCTAGATAAATGGGTTGTTTTTCGGAAATTAAGACCTGGCTGTTTGCCACTATGTGTGGTATTCGGAGCTGATGATAGAAAAAATCTGATTTGATGTCTTGCTGTCTCCTAAATGCGAAGTATCTATAAATCCTGTGATTTGGTGTTACATGTTTATTGTTGATGATTGCCACCCATTCCACAACAGTCTCTCTTTTGAAAGAGCACGAGTGGTCTGTGTGTGAACAGCCAGTTACTCTGTGAGTAGCTGGTAAGACTTGAAAAAGAAGGGAATGCTTAATTGCATTTTCTATTCTCCCAGTACTTGAATGATTCTGGAATTAACAATATCAACCTCAGTTTAAACCTAATGGGTTCTTATCTCCAGAAAATCAAATTTTAGAACTGTTTGTGTTCAAACACCCTAGTAGATTTTCCGCTAGCTGAGATGGAAATTCAGATTCTTTTACTTCTAATTGTGTATAGTAATGATGTTTAAAGTTAAAGGCCAATGAAAAATTCTAGTCGTAGGCAAATTTAACACCAGCACAAAATCTCAGGAATTTGGAAACATTTTTTCTAGCAGACACGTAATGGCAAGTTTTGTTGTGCTTGGAGGGGCTTTGCCCACCCCACCCCACCTCACCATCATGGGAATTGAATGTTTAGATTGAGGTGGGCACCAAGTATTAAAGATCTCGGTTCAGTGCCAATTAAATTTTTTCTGTGTGTAAGAATACATAATCCTAAATCTCAACATCTAAATGGATTGCCACAGTTCATTGTCCTGCATAAAATAATTTCTCTAATGCTTTCCACTGTGTTCCTTAATCACATCTGAAATCATGACAGTTGCGCTTATTGCTGTATCTGTGAAATATAAGTTGAGATGTAAATGTCATAATTATTCCTCTTGACATTGGTGTTCTCTGAATTGGCTGTTACTGCTAGTAAGGTGGAAGATAAGGACAAGTTTCCCTTCCTAACCTCATGCTCACAGGGTGAGGCATGCATTTACATTAAGCAAAGAAATTTAGGAACATTTATTCCACCTGTCATTCAGTATTGTACATGCCATATTCTTTTCACAATCCCAACTTTTTGTTGTTATTGCAGATATTATGAATAAGAAACCACAGCTGGCCTGGAAGCTCTATCTGAAGATGGAGACCTCAGGGGAGTCCTTTAACCTATTGCAGCTCATTGCAAATGATTGCTACAAAGTGAGTCTCTCTTTAGAACTGTGTATACAGCATGTTAATTCAGTGATTGTACCAACAGCCATTTTGTGGATACTTTTCATCATTGTCATCCCTAGTGAACTTTCTTTTATAACAGTGGGATGTCTAATAACGTAGATGAGTTGGCAAGGATTAGTCAGTATTTTAACCTATAGGCCGCCTTGGTAGACAACCCACTGATAAACATTGGTAAATTACTGCATGCTTGAGCTGTCAATAAGAATAAGTTTCTTCTCCTACTAGGGGTTCGTTGTTGGTAGAAATGAGAAGAAACTTTTAAGAAAAAAAAATCTAGCATAGATTCAGCAAGGAGCCTCATGCTGCATTTTTTTCTGGGACAGTGTTGTTATTTCCTTAAAGCTTGTAACAGCAATGGGAGATACTCCTTCGTTAATCATTCGGAAATGGAAGGAGAATCCCCACAACTACTGTTCTATCTGCCCAAGTGGGGCAAAGAGACACGGGCTGTGTGTAGTCATTAGGAATAAAACTACTCAGAAAAAACGGTGAGCTTAACTGTCTGCAGAGGGATCCCTGCTAACACATAACAGTTGTTCTTTTGAACCTTTTCTAGAGGAGGACTTTTAAAGACATGAGGGTAGACTAAGCTGTCTAATATTTTTAAAAGTCAAGCTAGACAAGACAATGTCCACTTTAGTAGGGATGCTCTGGGCATTTTAGAACAATCACAGAGTTTTCAGAGGTGGAAGGGACCTCTAGAGATCATCTAGTCCAACTCCCCTGCTAAAGCAGGATTGCCTAGAGCATATTACTCAGGACTGCATCCAGGCAGGTCTTGAAAATCTCCAGAGAAGGGGACTCCACAACCTCCCTGGGCAGCCTGTTCCAGTGCTCTGTCACCCTCACCGTAAAGAAGTTTTTCCATGTATTTGAACGGAACTTCCTATGTTCTAACTTGTGCCCATTACCCCTCATCCTGTCACTGTGAACCATTGAAAAGAGCCTGGCTCCATCCTCCTTCAACCCACCCTTTAGATACTTGTATGCCATAATAAGGTCTCCCCTCAGCCTTCTCTTCTCCAGGCTAAAGAGTCCCAGCTCTCTCAGCCTTTCCTCATAAGGGAGATGCTCCAATCCCTTAATCATCTTAATTGCCCTTTGCTGGACTCGCTCCAGCAGTTCCCTGTCCCTCTTGAACTGGGGAGCCCAAAACTGGACACAGTATTCCAGTTGTGGCCTCACCAGTGCAGAGTAGAGGGGGAGAATGACCTCCTTCGACTTACTGGCCACACTCTTATCTATGCAGCCCAGGATTGGCCTTTTTGGCAACAAGGGCACATTGCTGGATCATGGATAATTTACTGTCTGCTAGGACCCCCAGATCCTTCTCCTCAGAGCTACTTCCCAGCAGGTCCGCCCCTAACCTATACTGGTGCTTTACATTCTTCCTCCCCAGGTGCAGGACCTTGCACTTGCTTTTGTTGAACCGCATTAGGTTCTTCTCTGCCCAGCTCTCCAGCCTGTCCAGGTCACGCTGGATGGCAGCACGGCCCTCTGGGGTGTCAGCCACCCCACCCAGTTTGGTATCATCAGCAAACTTGCTGAGGATACACTCTGTCCCCTCATCCAGGTCATTAATGAATATATTAAACAAAATTGGACCGAGTATTGACCCCTGGGGGACACCACTGGTTACAGGCCTCCAACTAGACTCTGTGCCGCTGATCACAACCCTCTGAGTTCTGTCCCGCAGCCAACTCTCAATCCACCTCGCTGTCACCTTATCTAGCCCATACTTCCTCAGCTTCCTAATGAGGATGTTATGGGAGACAGTGTCAAAAGCCTTGCTAAAGTCAAGGT
Organism: Vanellus vanellus; assembly: GCF_965231255.1. Classification (NCBI taxonomy): domain Eukaryota; kingdom Metazoa; phylum Chordata; class Aves; order Charadriiformes; family Charadriidae; genus Vanellus; species Vanellus vanellus. The sequence goes on from NC_138905.1 coordinate 55,701,166, forward strand.
AGATGACATCTATGACTCTCCCCTCATCCAGCCAACCAGTTATAACATCATAGAAAGCTATCAGATTGGTCAAGCATGATTTACCCTTGGTAAATCCATGTTGACCACTTCCAATAACTTCCTGTTCCTCAACGTGCTTGGAGATGACATCCAGAATGAGTTGCTCCATTAATTTCCCAGGGACAGAGGTGAGACTAACGGGTCTGTAGTTCCCTGGGTCCTCCTTCTTGCCTTTTTTGAAGATCAGAGTGATGTCAGCCTTCCTCCAGTCCTCAGGCACCTCTCCTGTTCTCCATGACCTTTCAAAGACGATGGAGAGTGGTCTAGCAATAACATCTGCCAGCTCTCTCAGCACTTGCGGATGCATCCCATCAGGGCCCATGGACTTATGAATGTCCAGCTTGGCCAAGTGGTCTCTGACCCGGTCCTCCTCAACTGAGGGAAAATCTTCCTCTCTCCAGACCTTCTCCTTTGCCTTCAGAGTATGGGATTCGTGAGGGACAGCTTTAGCAGTGAAGACCAAAGAAAAGAAGGCATTCAGTAACTCTACCTTCTCTGTGTCTTCCACCACTAGGGCACCTGTCTCATTCACCAGTGGGCCTACATTTTCCCTAGTCTTCCTTTTTCTATTGATATACTGAAAGAATCTCTTCTTATTGTCTTTAACTGCAGTGGCCAAGCTGAGTTCTGATTGAGCTTTGGCCCTTCTCATTTTCCCCCTCCATAGCTTTGTTATATCTTGATAGTCCTCATAAGTTGCCAGCCCCCTTTTCCCGAGAATATAAACTTTCCTTTTTCTCCTGAGGTCCAGCCAAAGCTCTCTATTTAGCCAGGCTGGTCTTCTTCCCCGTCTGCTCGTTTTTCGAGACATGGGGATGGCCTTCTCCTGTGCTTCTAAGAGCACCTGCTTGAAGTATGCCCAGCCTTCCTGGGCACCTTTGCTCTTCAAAACTGCGTCCCAAGGGACACTCTCAACCATGCTCCTAAACAGGCTAAAGTCTGCCCTTCGGAAATCCAAGGTGGCAGTTCTGCTGGCTCCCCGCCTTACTTCATCAAGAATTGAAAATTCTATCACTTCATGATCACTCTGCCCAAGGCGACCTCCAACCTTTACATCCCCCACAAGACCTTCTCTGTTAACAAACAGTAGGTCCAGTAGGGCACTTCCCCTAGTTGGTTCCTTCACCAGCTGTGTTAGGAAGTTGTCTTCCACACACTCCAGGAACCTCCATGACTGTTCCCTCTCTGCTGCGTAGTATTTCCAGCAGACATCTGGGAAGTTGAAGTCCCCCCCAAGAATAAGGGCAGATAATTGTGAGACCTCTGCCAGCTGCTTATAGAATACTTCATCAGTTTCTACATCCTGATTGGGAGGTGTATAACAAACTCCCATCACGATGTCTGCCTTATTGGCCTTCCCCTTAATTCTTATCCATACACACTCAACACTGTCATCCACACTGTTAAGTTCCAGACATAAAATACATGCTACCTTACTTGTACTAAGCTTCTAGATTGTGTTTACTAGTTCTGGTGCTCCATGCTAATACACTGCTGGCACACCTCCAAATTCTAGTTTATACAAAGCTATGTTAATAGTGAAGAGATCTTGGGAAGCTGATTACAATTCTGACTAAATTCCTAACATCTAATTCTTCAAATGGTGCCAATGCACAGTGAGACTTAACCCTGATTCAAGGTTTTTTGCTGTTCTGCAAAGCATGGAAAGAAAATGTGAGAGCTTCATCTGCAGGATGGATGTAGAGGCATATAAAGAAAACATTTTTGAGAGGATTGTAAATGGCACTATAGGAGAAAGGAAAATTGGTTGTCCTATGCAGTACTGCTGTGCAAGATTTCAGTAGACAATAACAGGATTCTGTATCTGGCATCCTCTATGCCATCTACAAGGATGCTTGCACTGTGTTGGGACCTAGAGGATTAGCAGCTTGGTGATAGGATAAAAGGATGTACTTTGGCCTGTGTCTCACCACGACACTTTTCCATCCACTTTTCAGAATGTATTGGCAAGAGCCAGAAGGTGGACTGAAGTTATTTGGGGAGCAACCATTTTAGATTTAATTTAAATTAAATATAGAATATAAAGACAGATTGTAATTTTGTGATTGTGCAAATATAGTAGTTCACTGTTTTAAGAAGGCAGATGTGAGAAGAGCAGAACACAGATCACAGGTGTAAAGTTCATGAAGCTGGTTCAGTGGAGCCTAATGCAAGTGAATACACAAGAGCTAGCAGCTATTAGCAAAGACTTATTAGAGATACAGTGACCAAATTTGCCATCATAGAGGAAAGATAGTAAACTGAGTCCTATTGGAAAACCTCCCAATGATTCTCAGTTCAGCCAAGCTCTCCAAAGGGCAGCAATATCCGCATACTATCTGTAACGTTCTTTTCTGCTGTTTTCCTTCATCTGACAAAGTAACATGTTCCCAAAATCCTAACAAACACATAACTGAAAGTCAGAAAATTTATCTTGGGACCTCAAAAGCATTCTTCTAAAATGGAGCGAATCACCTCTTGCACGTCTTTCAAGTATTCAATCCACCATCTCACCCTAAAAGTTTTGTTGCTCAAGCAAGGGGCTATGCCTCAGGTGTTTCCCATAGCTCTGATTTGTGAAAGCAAGTTGACGATCAGACCTTCTATAAAATCTCTCTCTAGGCCATTTTAAGTCTCACTTTAATCAGTTATTACTCTGCCTAAATTCTTCTCCAAACCTTATTGTACTCTAGAGGAGAAGCAGGTCCACGCTTTGGATTTATCTTGAGCTCTTATAAACAGCTCTTACAGGACTAAATTTTTCAGCCTAATTATATGTCTACATATGGCCATAAATGACTGCTCCAAAGACCAAGGGATTTAATTTCAAAAACTATTACTGTAGTGTTATAACTCATCTTTCTACGCTACCAGCTGTTTGTACCTCTTCCACTGAATGGCAAGGCCCAAGTTGTTTGAGTTCATGTAGCGTTTTCCAGTTGTTTCTGAAACACTGTATTATATTGGAGGTCCACAGACAGCTCCATAGCTGTAACTTAAGAAGACAGTCGCACCAGGCTTCACTCAACAGAATGCTGAATGAACATGGATGGAGCAAGGTCAACAGTGTCCTCAACCAGGTGTAGCTGGATACCCCGTTGCTATGCTGATAGTTGTTGTTCAGTGAGAAAGCTGGGATACAGGACTTGTGGCTAATTTCTTGCTGCTTTTCATGCAATAGCCCATCTTATCCATATAGGGAACAGCACATGACTTGGGGTGAAGCATTTCCTGTTTTTATGTCAGATAGAAGGAAGACATTAAACTGGTATCTGCTTAATGGAACTAGATCAGATGCCAGTTTGGAGAGATCAGTATTCATTTTTTTTCCTCTTAGCTGACACATCTGATACTGTTTATACTCACTATCTTTATTCCCATCCATTTAAGTCCTTGCCAGTCAGCTGTCATTAAAATCACCATTTATGTGAAGAAAAGGGAATTATTACTCATTCAAAAGACATCCAAATATGTCTCTGTTACCATCTCTACATGAGGAAAAGTGGTTCCGTTTTCAAATGTTTGGACTAGTTTGAAGTTGATATTCTATCAAGGACTTTGTTATAGTCTGTACAACACTAGATAGGACACCTCATAAAAAAGAAGTTCTTTAAGCTAATGTTATCTGTATATGATCAAAACAACAGTGCTGATCATTGCCAACTAATAAAGTTCACAGAGCAGTTTGTCTAGAATATGTTCAAAGACATAGACAAGTAATGTTATAATATCACCTGTTTCCCTACGTAGAACTGAAATGTGCCTGTTCTGTGTCACTTGCTGCCTGCAGAAAAACAGGAAAATGCACATCGCTTCTATGACTTACTGCTGATTTCAGAAAACTGAGCTCAAAACTTTTAATCCCCTTTTGAAAGATGGTCGTATAGTCAGGAATAATGTTTCATTTTCTGTGCAGATGCGTCAGTTTTACTATTCAGCCAAAGCGTTTGATGTTCTGGAGAGATTGGACAGTAATCCTGAATACTGGGAAGGCAAGAGAGGTGCTTGTGTGGGTGTCTTTCAAATGATCATAGCTGGCCGAGAAGCTAAGTGAGTATTCTGTGTTGTATCTGAATTTATTTTGTTCTTTTCCTATTTCCAGTTAGCTGTAAGCCAGAATCATAAACTTAGCTTTAGGTATATGCATCCTCTTCCAATTCTTTATTGACCTTTCAGATAATAGACACTCTGGCCAGTAGTTCCATATGCAGTGTTCAATTTGAAGCGTATCTTCCACACCAACAGTTATAGAATATATGGTGGAGAATAACTTACCAGCAAATGCTATGAACTGTAGGAAACCAAAATACGTTAGTCGTTATACTTGGAAAAGCTAAGTTATAAATGTAGTATGTTCATGAACTGAGGAAAAAGAACCTCATTTCACGTTGATGGCATAAGAATGGAAAACTGTCCCATGACATTTTAAAGTTCATAGAACAGAACTAAGGAAACATTCACTCGGTGCTGTAGGAAGGACATGATTTCTCTAAAAAATTAGTAGATGAGACTGTTTTTTCACTAAAATTTTCTTTCTGAAGACACTGTCCATGTCAGACAAATACACTTACTTGATGAAAGCTTAAAGGAAACTATCTGTTACTGATAGTTTTGCTTTCAGCCCATTTCACTGGATAGAAGAATGAGAGAGAGTAGTGAGGCTGTATTTAAGAATTGTTCCCTCATGAATATTCTGCTGTGATGCCAGATGGCCATTCTCCCCTGGCCAGAGTTGCTGTTTTGTACATGACTGATAGGTGTGTATCTTGGCTTCTACACCTTCCCTGTATTCCCTTCTCTGCCGGAATAATCTCATTAACTACTGCACCCTTCAAGTGTCCTTTTAGCAATTACTGCAGTAGATACAGTAGATACAGTAAAATACACATAGCTTGCCTGTTTTTCAACAAGTTCTTGCTCTAAAGTAGCTGCCAAACTGCAGCATTGTACTGATTTATCCTATTGGTAATGTTCATTTCCACGTCATTTGTATTTATGTGTAAGGTGCTTTGGCAGCATTAAGCTAGATGTTGCCATACTGAAGACTAGCAAGTAGCATTAAAGAAAAAAAAAAGTTTGCTTTGTTCTGGGGAACTGTTTTGCAAAAGTAAAGATTTCTATATAAATACACACATGCATGGACACTACACTCCAAACTAATCACATTTCGCAGATTTTTTATTTTTAATATCTCTCCCTGTTGCAATTGTATACAGACTTTTTTTTTTTAATTTCATCCCCTGGGTTTTCAACTACTCTGCAATTTTACCTATTCCTGCTCTGCAGATGCATGGACTTCTCTTTCTAAGAACGATGTTTTGCAAAATAGTTTGGATGTGAGTAATTGTTTATTGTATCAGTTGGGTCTTACCCTCATTTAAATCTTTGCTTTTCACCTTTGTAGAGAGACTATACGAGAAGTACTGCATCTTCTGAAGAGCACTGGTAATTCTCAAGTAGAATACGTTGTTCGCATCATGAAAAAGTGGGCCAAGGAGAACAGGGTCCCTGTTTAAGTCAGTGTCACAAAATGAACCAGGTCAGTTGCTATTGTGTGTGTGGCTGTAAGATGTGGGTCTTGGTTTCACCTGTGCATTCTGGGTATCTCCTTCCTTGCAGCGCTTCAGATGATCAAGCAGGTTGACCCAGCTAAGCAACAGCATAATACAGCGAGATTGAAAAACATTCAGCAAGTTTTGGGGTTTGGTTTTTGTTTTGTTTTTTTATTAAAGCTTTATTGGTACTTCTTGTGTTGCACCACTTTCTATTCCTCCTTTAAAGTTTCAGTTTTTAGTAGTAATTCCAACTGTCCAGAAGTCAAAGTGCTCCTCAGATGTTCCCCAGATTTCTCCACACAATCTACTGGACTGCTTTGTGAGGTTTTTTTTTCAGCAAGCCTTCTGGCCTCTGGAGAAGAATAATTTTTTAAATGACTGAGACAAATCTACTTCAGTAAGTGATGGAATGTGGCAAGTAGAGAGGGTGGTGGAGACAACCAAAAGATAGTATCTGATACCAGGGTATCAGACAATACATAAAGACTTCTATATATTATCTGTCTGGGGTAAAATACAAACCGTATTCTAAGCACTGTCCTTTTCTGGATAAATGTCAATAACTAATACCTTCATTTCTTATTTTTGACCAAAAGGATTGTTTTCTCTCTTACCATTATATCTGAACATGAGTGTTAATCAACCTTCTTGAGTTTTCTTTGCTTTCTAGGTCATTAGGAAAGCAAGAAGGTACCATCTTTTTCAGAGAATGGAGATTTGACTGACTGTATTGTTCAGTCTTGCTTTTTGACACTTAAAACATTTATTCATGTTAATATAATACACGTGAGCAATCCACTTAGTTTAGTAATCTGATGGATAAAATAACTGGATGTTTTGAATAATTTTCTTCAGCATTTACCACCCTCATTAGCAATACATTTGTTATACTTTTGGATTTATTATACTCTCCTGTTTTCTAAGGAGGACAGTTCAGGGAGTACATAATTCTAAAAGAAGGCCACAGTTGTAATATAGAAATGTATTATGCTTTTTGTAGTGAAAAAACGTGTATATTATTTGTAAAAGGAAAATTCACATTTTGTAAATTTGTAAAATACTTACAATGTATTTTTTTATCTTTTGGGGGAAACTCAGAATACTGTATTCTCTACTCTCAGTGCTTTGATTAAAGCTCTTAATTTAATCTACAGTTGAATGTCTTGTTGGTCTGTGTTGCTTCATACTGCAGAAGTTGAAATAGTATATTCATGTTGCTGTGGAAGAGGGCGGATTTGTGAGTGGTTGTTAAATGCCTGTATAGTAATCAGTTGAAGGCAAGCCAATGGCCTCAGCCTGATTTTATGGTAGTTTGCTGAAAATAAGGAGGCCGGGTGTGTATGGAACATTTCTGCCGCGTAACATATCAGTGTTTTTACTGCTTTAAGCAAAAACTGAGGGTATCATCTTTCAGGTATCTGGAAGTACATTGATAGTTGTGGATACTTGCATTTACATGTATTTACATCTAGAAAACTGATCCATCGTACTAGCAACAATAATAGAGCCTTTCAGCAGGGGCAACTTCACACTCATTCAAAAGAGGTGTGAAAGGAGCAGCAGTATTTTCACTAAAAGCAGTTACAAAACACATTTCACTTGTAAAAGGCATTTTTCTTTTCCCTCCCAGTTTAAGTAACTTGGAAATAGATTTGAGAATATAATTATGAGTTGTGGCACAAAGCCTCAAAAAATCATGTTGGTGGCTTTGTACCAGATGTTAAATGCATCTCATTACTCCCTTTATTGAAGCTTAACCTGCAGGAGAGCTGAAGAGCATCCAAAACCATTGCAGACCATTTTACATGTTAGTTGAATCACAGGATGGTTAGAGTTGGAAGGGACCTTAAAGATCATCTGGTTCCAACCCTCCTGCCATGGGCAGGGACACCTCCCACTAGATCAGGTTGCTCAAAGCCCCAGCCAGCCTGGCCTTGAACAACTCTAGGGATGGAGCTTCCACAGCTTCTCTGGGCAACGTGTTGCAGTGCCTCACCACCCCCATAGTGAAAAAATTCTTCCTGCTATCTAACCTAAATCTACCCTCTTCTAGGTTGAAGCCATAACCCCTCATCCTATCACTACATGCCCTAGCAAAAAGTCCCTCCCCAGCTTTCTTGTAGACCCCCTTCAGGTACTGGAAGGCCGCTATAAGGTCTCCCTGGAGCCTTCTCGTCTCCAGGCTGAACAGCCCCAACTCTCTCAGCCTGTCCTCATGGGAGAGGTGCTGCAGCCCTCTGATCATCTTTGTGGCCCTCCTCTGGACTCGATCCAACAGGTCCATGTCCTTCTTATGTTGGGGACTCCAGAGCTGGATGCAGTACTCCAGATGGGGACTCACAAGAGCAAAGCAGACTGGAGGGATAGAATCACCTTCCTTGACCTGCTGGCCGCAGAATGTTCTGAAGTAAGTGTGTTGACATTGCAGCATAAGGGCCTGGGGACTAATCCTTTGTCTGTGACCACTGAAGAAGTTTTTGAAAACCTCACCTTTATTCACTATAGTCACAAAGTCATATTTGGTATGCTAAATAACATGGGGTTTAGCACAGTGCATTTTATTGACTGGTAATAAAGCTTTTGTCATTTAAGACATAAAGAACAGGGGACTGCAGGGCTTTTCCTTGAGCAGTGGTGAAATAAAAGATATATTGCATATTGTCCTAGCATTTAGGGTCTTAGTAACGGAACAGATATGTAGGTACTATTAAAATGAAGAACAATAAAAGTGCTGAAATGTTGGTGTTTATTTTACCTTAGAAATACATTCTAAGAACATCTTCCATTGTTCAATTTGAGATCATATTCAAAGAACGGTGGTGTGAGTAGGAGTTGCCTTAGTGATACAGCAAGAGAAGTTAATAAAGAATTTCTAAAGCTGTTTCTCAGGTAGAGTTAACAAAATTTTATCCCTGCCCATTTCCATATTTCCCCGAACTGTGGAAATTAAGGAGTCAAGGTACTCTAAATAGAACAGCTAGGAGTGAAGGTAGATGTGGAGAAAAACAACAAGAATGACGTGAACAGAACAAGCAGGCAATGAAGAATGCATGTGCAGAGTCAAGGAAACAGGTAAGTTTATTGGGTGGAGAGTAAGTGAATATAAAATTGAAACAGTGGCATTTCAGATAATGTAGTGGAAGAGAGACTAAGGCTAAAAGAAATTGCTGCGTTATTAGAATTTCAGGGAAGAGTATGGAAAATACAGTTATACCTTATACTCTGAATAAGCATCTGATTCTGGGAAATAAGCTATAGAGAACACACAGAAGGCACTGTGCTAGCAATTGTATCAGTAATAGTGACCGGTAGAAAAAGCCAAACCTGAAACAGTGTGTAACTGCTTTTAGTTGGGCGCTGACCCATTCCTGATAGATGAGGAAGATGACCTTTAATTAAATTTGGTAATACCTGAACAACATTTATGCCAATAACATCTAAGTGAATTACACTGCAGGGGAGGACATTTATCCTGTCTGTTGCTGCAGGTGAGTTCCAGGATAACATCTGCTTTGGCCAGCATTTGAACTGATCCAATATAGCAGCAACCCTCTTGGAGTATTTCTGGAATCCAGCATGTAACTTCTCAGCACAGTAACAGCTGGAGCCGAGTAATGCACTAAACTGGAGGTGACAAGTTCATTGTGAAGGAAAAGTCACATCATGTTTCCACTCTGGACTGTAATGGGCTTATTTAGGTTTATGTGGTTCCCGCAGCTTGAAGATTGCTCATTGGTCTTTGTAAGAAAGTTGTCTAAGGTTGAATAAGAAACTTGGCCATTAGCTAGTAAGACACAAAACAAGCAATTACATCTCTATCTGTTGCTACCTGTGGCTTCACTAGATGGGAGCTATACATACATTGAGGAATGCATCTGGGTTTTGCCCATTGCTTTACTCTTTAACCAAATTTTCCCTGTATTATCTCCAGAAGTAACTTCCAGTCACTCCTTTTTGAGTTTCATTTCCAGACTTCCCTCTCCCCCTTTCATCTGTTCATATGATTGCTGATTAAGCAGATAATTGTATGAAAGTGCCACCAGTAACCATTAAAATCAAGTATTTAATGAACTAGATAATCTGGCCTGACCCTAAATATTGCAAGATGGTAAATTTCATCTGCTACCCTTTGTGTTGAATCCAGTAACTTGAATTTCCATAAAAATATTTGCCAGAAAATCTTAAGAGTCTTAATTTGATAATGATAATGAAAAATCCATAGGTTTAGTTTGCAATTTATTCAAATCGTTAAATCGCCTTTGCTTTTTTAGAAATCGTACCTTAATTCTAAATTCAGCTTGTTCGGCCTTGTTTTCTAACATTTGATTCTTCCAGTGTTCATCTTTGCTGTTAGTCATTGAAGCCTAGCATTTTTTATTTTGGTTTCATTTTTTGGTGGAATTCTTTCATCTTTAGGTATGCATAAACTGCAAGCAAGTCACCTCTGTCTGTATTAAAAACAGCATTCCTTGTAAGGATATTTTCCAGGCTGGAAAACTGGCAATCAGTTTGTCAACAGATTTTTAAAAAAAAAAAACATGGCCGTGTAGCACTGGGCCTAATTTATCACTGTATGTGACACTGGAATATGCTCCACCATGCTGCTGTTTACTATTCTCCTGTACTCAAAGACTGCATTCACCATTTTTGCCATATTATCACAGGGGAATCTTGCATTAAATTGCTTCTTGACTGTGACATGACATGTAGGTTTTTTCCAGAACTGGTATTTTCCACGATACAGTCTACACCCTTCGGAAGAGACAGCCTACCTTTAGCTCTAGAAAAAATATATTTTTTTCAAATGGGCTCAGTTTTCCATCTTATGCAGGTCACTCTGTGTGACTATCCTGTCCTCACGAACTACCAGTTTGTTTCTCTGCAGCGTTTTAATAGCGCTGTTTTACATCTGTGTCTGGATCATCAAGGGATATGTTGGATCCCCCATTCTTCCAGGACACTGCTAAAGTAAACCCCCCAAAACATTCTGTTAACGATGACTGATGGCTACTTTTCATCATTGGTCGTTCTCAATTTATTTAACATATACCTTATGGATACTGGATTACATTATTCTTTTAAATTAGGTACATGACACTGGAAATGTATGTATTGCATTTCTATAACTGCAATATCGTTGTTTTCAGCTAAACTTGTAAAAGATCCATGTCATGGGAGCTAATACTTCCCATTCAGTCTTTCTTAGATGAACATAACAACATCCCAGAAATACTGATGGAGTCCAGTTGTTCAAGGCTGCTTGCAGAATTTGAAATACCTTTTTTTTCCCCGGTAATCACATTTAGCAGCCATACACCAAAAGCTTACCTTTGACTTTATAGAGTTTAAACTTTCATTTGGACCAAATAAAGCAGACAATTCACACCTCTGGGCAAGGGACGGTTCCTAAATTCCTTATAGGTCTTGCTTAATTGATGAATTACACTAGCATCTATTTATAGATTTAAAAATACAAATCTATATTTAGTAAGAACTGTGACTTTTGAGAAGACACTGTGTATTCTTCAAATAAAAAGAGAGACCTTCTGTTTCACTTCATATGTACACATTGTATTGTGCTTAATTGCTCCACAGTATATTATTCTTAGTAATTACTTAAGAGAATTTAAGATAATAAATGCAGTAAATTAAGTCATGGTCTTTAAAATGTTTTAACAAGTAGATCTTCAAGAACCTGAAACTTAAGTTATTTTGACAGGAAATATGCTATGGCATAGTTTTTAGCTGTTCTCAGATACAGCTAAATCTAACTGAAAAGTGGGATAGTACCTGTGCTGTTGTGTCCGAATTGCACTTTCATGGACCAAGGAATTGCATTGCTTTTTTGGAGTTCTCAAACCACACTTTAAGCTGGCCTTTAACTAGGGAAGAGTGATGAGCCTCAGACTCCACCATCTGTTCCTTGGTCACTGTACGCAACTTCCACGTGGCCAGTTCTGTGAAAAACCACACACAACAATGCATAATTATGTAATATACCATAACGTATTTTAAGAATACAGATAATAAAGTTGAGATGGTTTATGTCCTGTAGAAAAGAACCACGCTGCAGTTCTATCAGTTCCATTGTGCATTGTAACAGCTATAATTTTCTTTGACGATTTTGTCCTTCTTAAGCGTGATGGGATCATTATGCCCATCTGCTTTAAAGCTACTGGTAATCTTTTCCTTACCTCTCATCAGTGGGTGAGGCCATTATTTGGGTAGCCATTATGTGACAAAACACAATGTCTTACTTTGTAGAGCTGGTGGATTAATTCATATCACATGAAGTAAATGTATCTCTTGAGTGTCAATCCATGTGTGACAGCTGTGTCCAAGAAAACTTTAGGAAAAATTAAATAACAAAAACCGCTAATCCGGGTCTTAAACTGCCTGGTATGTTCCCAGTACAAATGGTTATCATAATATTGGTATTCTACAAGTTCAATCTTACTTTTGTCTGACTTATTCATGATGCTACATGTGCTGAACTTAGTCATCACTGAGCAAACTGGGAAGTTATTTATGTATATAAAACAATGATGTTTTCCCCCACTATTTAGAGGCAGAAGAGCTATTTTCAGGTCCCGGGAAAGTAATTTTTCAGGCAAGCCATGCAAGACTTCCCACTCAGTTTAGCTAGTTATTCCCAAACAGCTTCTATCACTGTGTCCACTTTTCATTTCTGCACGTTCTCCTTCCCTGCCAAGAGTTTTCCCTTCCTCAGTCCACTTCCACTAACGTGATTGGCCTTACAGGACGACCACAAAGTACTGCCAAAGTACTGCTGGTTTCCATGTGTCTCTACCTCCTCTTGCCCCACCTCTGAGCATTACTCGCCTCGCTCTGCTACACAGGCATTCTAGGCAAAGATTTGGTCAGGGTTGTAAAATATACTAAAAGTGCTACAGAAGACTAGAAATCAGCGTGACACTAAGAAATAACTCAGTCTCTTAAAACGGTGAAGTATTCAGATAAGTACTCAAGATAAGTTAAATCTGACTGTACAATTACTTATCAATGTAAGTGGGAATTCTTTTAAGGCTAGGAAAATGACATTTGAAATAGAGCTGTCATACAGAAAATGTAGCTTGTTTTCACAAGCATTTCTGAAATAAAGCCTCCACTCTGTTCTTAAAATCGTCACTGCTACTGCTGCTATTCTACATTCGTTTTAATATGCTGAAAAATCTTTAAATTTCCTATGTCTCTTCAAAATACAAGTTGAGGTGGTAAGAAAATAGATTTTAATAAAATTCCATTTGTCTATTTAAATTATTCATGTATGGAAAATCGTTTTTCATAAGTAATTTCTCAGATGCTATTTTTAATGCTGTGGCAACTCAAAAGCAGCTTTGTGTTGAATCTGCAAGCTTGGTATGTTGTTAATTCTCAGGATGCTTTGCTTTTTGAAGGCAATTTGGCTTGGAAATAAAATCATGGAAGTATGAAAATGCTGAACTGCACATGCAAAGTACACTTCTGACTTCTGATCGTAAGCTTGTATGAATGTTAAAAATGCGGTAATTTGTTTATGCAATCATCCTCAGCTGTCTGTCATAATGTGCACTTATTTAGATGTAGAACTTTATAGAACTAAAAGCAGCTTCCAAAGTGCTGAGAGGCATTGAAAAAATGGTTAAGAAACTGGAGTTTTTGTAAAATCAGTCTGAAAGTCAAAGGAGGAACTAGAGAAAATATAAAGAAAATTCCTCCAAGGTAAAATTCCTCCAAGGTCGCAGCCAAATATTACATTGTATGTCTTTATGATTTCTAGAAGGTTGCTTTGCAAATCTACATACGTATTATATGTAATTCTCCTTTTGGGGAGGATTAACACTGCTTGACAGTTGTTTCCTGAACAGTAACTATACTCATTTTTAATCATGGAATGGTTTATGTTGGAAGGGACCTTAAAGATCATCTAGTTCCAACCCCCCCGCCATAGGCACGGACACCTCCCACTAGATCAGGTTGCTCAAAACTCCATCCAGCCTGGCCTTGAATACTTCCAGGGATGGGGCATCTACAACTTCCCTGGACAACCTGGGCCAGTGTCTCACCACCATCACAGTGAAAAATTTCTTCCTGACAGCTAATATAAATCTACCCTCTTCTAGTTTGAAGCCATAACCCCTCATCCTATCGCTACATGCCCTAGCAAAAAGTCCCTCTCCAGCTTTCTTGTAGGCCCCCTTCAGGTACTGGAAGGCTGCTATAAGGTCTCCCCAGAGCCTTCTCTTCTCCAGGCTGAACAGCCCCAACTCTCTCAGCCTCTCCTCATAGAAGAGGGGCTCCAGCTCTCGGATCATCCTCATGGCCCTCTTCTGGACACACTCCAGCAGGTCCATGTCCTTCTTACATTGGGGACTCCAGAGCTGGATGCAGTACTCCAGGTGGGGTCTCACGAGAGTGGAGTAGAGGGGCAGAATCACCTCCTTTGACCTGCTGGCCACACTTCTGATGCAGCCCAGGATACGGTTGGCTATCTGGGCTGCAAGCGTACATTGCTGGCTCATGTTGAGCTTCTCATCCATCAACACCCCCGAGTCCTTCTCCTCAGGGCTGGTCTCAATCCGTTATCCGCCCAGCCTGTATTTGTGCTTGGGAATGGCCGCAACCCAGGAGCAGGACCTCACACTTGGCCTGGTTGAACCTCATGAGGTTTGCATGAGCCCACCTCTCCAGCCTGTCTAGGTCCCTCTGGATGGTATCCCTTCCCTCCAGCTTGTCAACCACGCCACACAGCTTGGTGTCATTGGCAAACTTGATGAGAGTGTACTCAGTCCCACTGTCCACGTTTGTGACAAAGATGTTAAACAGCACCAGTCCCAGCACTGACCCCTGAGGAATGCCACTCGTCACTGGTTTCCACTTGGACATCAAGCCATTGACCACAACTCTTTGAGTGAAGCCATCTAGACAGTTCCTTATCCACCGAGCGGTCCATCCATCAAATCCATGTCTCCCCAGTTTAGAGACAAAGATGTCATGCGGGACAGTGTCAAATGCTTCGCATAAGTCCAGATAGATGATGTCTGTTGCTCTCCCCTTATCCACCAGCGCTGTAAGCCCATCACAGAAGGCCACCAAATTTGTCAGGCATGACTTGCCCTTGGTGAAGCCATGCTGGCAAGGCATGTAATATATTACAGTATTTAATGAATGAAATAATTTTCTGATAATCTTTAAAATATTTGTATTTCACTAAACCCCAGAAAATACCACAGTGTTGAGTGACCAAGGCCAGGCCGGCCTGTGGTGTCAGACTCCATTTCCATGGGCACTGAGAGAGTTTGTCTCATCCTAGGTCAGCACTCACAAGAGAAACCCTCAGCAAGAGCAAACCATTGGCACATTAGCTTTTGTATTGCCGAGAATTACTTCCAGACCCTTTTACCTCATTAAACAGCATTACTACTGCTTTCAGTGTAGAAATTGCCATTCAAGCTGAGAATTCCCTACACGGCCCATCTTTCTTATTCGTGTTACAGGTGGGTGGGGTAGCTACTTGAAATTGTGACTCATATATTCTTGTGTGTTTTTAATTACTACTGGAAGAATAAAACCTGCAGTGATAAGACAATAGCCTGACTCCAAATTTTCAGACGGGCTGGTAATCTTCGGCTGCCTCCAGGGCTGCTGGCCTGATGGAACAGGCTTTTCACCGGAGATAAGCATCCCCCGCTGCAGGTATCTTTAAAGAAATGGTGCAAATGAGGAAAATGGTGAGGGACAGCTCTCCGGAGCACATAATCCCTCTCAATCTCTGTAAATATCTAGGTGTTTCTACACTGTTAAATGAGCAGGTGTGAATCATAAAAGAGCTACCATTAAGGAAATCTATTCTTTCCAAAGGCAGCGCCTCTTCAGTTTTAAACTGGGTTTAAGTACGGTTTAAGTGACATTGTTAGATACAATCAATACGTGACAGGCAGATGCTCCTCAGTTCCAGTTTCTTCACCTGGTTCATTGATTTCCACTCCCTTTCTAGATATTTGTATTTTTAATGAAAAAAGCTTTCTTGTGTGTGTGTTACTGGGTACTCCTCTACAATACCTTTTCTGTCTTTATTTCTGACATATACCTTCTTGCTGTTCTTTATACCTATAAGAAAATTCCAGGATTTTAGCTAAAAGGTTATTTTACCTTTGGTAATTTGGTGGTTTTCATTTTCTCGTGACCACTTAGAAGGTATCTTTTTTTTTTTTTTTTTTTGCCTCTGTTTCTTCC
Organism: Vanellus vanellus; assembly: GCF_965231255.1. Taxonomy (NCBI): domain Eukaryota; kingdom Metazoa; phylum Chordata; class Aves; order Charadriiformes; family Charadriidae; genus Vanellus; species Vanellus vanellus. Next base: position 55,717,017 of record NC_138905.1, read on the forward strand.
TCCTTCTTAGAAAAGCAACGGGTACATCTGCAAGGAGGAATTTCCTAGTGATTTTAGACCTCAAATTAATCTTCGCTGCTTGGCAGAGAAAACCTTTTAGGTGCTGACATTCCCAAATAATTTTCAGTTAAGACAGAGCCCACACACCACTTCACATAGACTCATTACTACTGGAGAAGTTTACAGCTTATTTGTCAGCCTCAGCTGAGTTCACTCTCAACATGAGGAAAGCTTAAATATGAAAGTTGAATGCTTGTTCTGGCAAGAGACACTGGAAGCAGAAACCATTATTAAGAATTCAGTAAAAAATAAGATGTAACTAGGAAAGTGTTCTTCTTAGTTAGAATTGACTTTGCTACTGTTACCCAAGTGAACAAATTGCCTGTGTTCTGCTCAGTAAATGCACCCACTTAAGAGCTGATGTTTAATGTCTTTATATCTCACTTCCTCTCAAGGATCGAAAGCTGTTCCCAACAGCAGCTTCTTCCAGCAGCTTCCTCTTCCTTGACCAAGATGCAGTCCTTTTTCCCTTTTCTCTCAGTCCTTTTTCTTCCTAACCTGGTTAATGCTGCTATTCCGTAAAAATGCAGCAGTTGACGCTTTGAATTTTCTCTGAGGTTCCTCTAAGTTAAAGATCTTATTCTATTTATTAGCTTAAAGAATGTTACAATATTCTGTAGATCATAAAAATCACTAGTCATACAGATGTTGTGTTAGTTTTGAAGCTCTCATTGAGAAATTGCACGTGAACAGCACATTTGGTTGAGGAACTCGCACTGCCATCACACACACTGTGCTGTTAATCCCTTTACTTTTCTAACATGAAGACTTGCCCTGGTTTCTAGCTTATTTCTAATATAAGATAGAAGCCAACATTTTGGTTTTGTAAGCTACCTCCTAGACACCTAGCACTGCCATTTATGCTGTCCTGGCACACAACATGGTATTGGGAGACCATTCCTCATTTCAGGAAGTGAACAAAAGATGCACCTAAATCTACTTCTAAACATAAAAGGTGTTTCCAGTTACAGGAGCAGTAACTACCTTTTGCATTAAAATTGTTGCTACTCTTAAAACTTCCTATTGTCATCGAAATCTTGAACTTTTGATCAGGTTTGTTCAAAGCTTTTCTTGAAGTTCTTGAAAGGAGCCCAGTGTCTCATAGGCTCAAACTTTCATTCTCCCAGAAGTAAGGTTTGACCAGTTCCCAGGGAGCAATATACTAATGCATGGGATAAAGCTCACGGTCACTGTTCCTCTGCTTTGAAATTGTGATAAATGAGTATTACTGCCCTGGTAACATCCTAATCACGTGAAGCGAATGTGCTCTTTCTAGTCCCAACATCTGGCATTTCTCTACCCGCCTACAGTCCTTCTAAACCACCATTAACTTCACTGAAAAGAGTACTTTGGACTTTTTAAGGATGTGGCAAAGCAGCTGGTAACAACTTTAAGTGCACATGCCTGAGCAGAGAAAGCTAGAGGTATGTTCTGCAGGAAAGAGTATTTTTAATTAAAAGAATTAAAAAAAAAAAAAAAGAGGATGAGAGGGAAGGATCCTGTAGATAAAAGAAATTAGTTTTCCAAATGGTTTGCAGGGGATTGGTGCTTGGTTTTGCAAAGAGGGTTTGGGTTGTTTTTATTCCTTGATTCTGGATCTGGCAGGAAGCAACTTAGTAAGAGGAAAGGGAAGACAAGTTCAAAAAAAACCCTCGCTTTAATTCAGAGAGCTTCATTAAATAGAAAACCAGCAATGCCAGGCACATTGTTGGTGCAGTGGATTGTTGTGATGCACCAGCAGTTCTAGTAAAAGCTACACAAACACCATCCTACCTGCAGCTGTATCATCTCCTGACACAGCAATGAAAGTTGCAGCTGCTGTGGCAGCAGTTTCAGTGAAAAGACCATGAGAATCAACAAGATGCCTGGTTGACCATAAGAAACCAAGATACCAGGAGGCTGTAGTGAGGAAGCAACCCATGGAAAATGAGGCTATTCTCAGAAAAACCCAAACCAACCAAACAAACCAACCAACAACAACAACAAAAAGTAAGAAAGAAACAAACAAACAAAAAACACACAAAAAAAAAAACAACCAAAGCCCAAACCTAGTAGAAGTATCTCTTGGAGACTTTCGAGTGGCTGAGATCTGGCATGAGCTGGCTACCAATACAGCTCCTACATCAATGTAGGTCCCAGTGCTCACCTTAAGCAAAGCAGAAGACAAACTGCCATCCCGTGCCCCCTAAGCTTGAGTGGAGAAACTTGCTATTGATATAAGCAAAACATGATTTCCTCTACATTCCCATCCTAGGGCAACAGCCTCACAGCTGGTGGAAGTAAAGTATTCAGCCTTTGAACCTGAAAGCAAGCTCCCTGGAGATAGACACGATCATAAAGGGTAGTTCTACCTTCTGATGGGACCCGGAGCCTGCTGCAGTGGGGCATCCAGCCCAGAGGAAGCTGTACAGGCAGGACAGCAGCTTCCATTAGGTCCAGGAGAGCAGCTACTACTGGTCGGTAATGGAACAGGGTACAGCTCTGACCAACACAATGAGCACTGGCAGCCCAAAAGGAAGAGAGAGCGCTGGAGGTTGGTCTCCCAGACAGAGAAGCCATCCCAAGGCAGAGCAGGAGGATCCCACCTGCACCAGGGTAGAGGCCTCTGGCGGCTTACTGGGCTGTCTCCATCATTTTCTGTATTTGAAACAAAGTCAGGTCAAGAAATATCCACCCACTGATGTGGCTGTAGCATCCACTTTGTATGATCTGCTCATACTGGCTTTCACCAATGAAATAAAAATCATCTTCAAATTCACCTAAAAATTACTCTCTTTCTGCAGTTGTTGCATTTTTTAAAACTCTTAATGTGCCTCTTTCAAGAGATACTTTCATTATTAAGTGTCCTTCAGATAACATACAAAAGGAAGGAGTCTGTATTCTATGTTGGGCTATTTTAGCATGGTCATATCCTGAGACAAAGCAAAATAATTGTCAAAACATATCTAATTACTTTTTTTTAATTTTATTTTTTTTATTTTGTGCTCCACTGACAAGCGCAGCGCATTATACTATGTACAGACAGTACCTGAGACAGAGCTTAACGCCAAAGAACATAACAGGTAGCAGAACAGAAAAACAATGATGAAAAATATACAAATCTAACTCCTCTTGAAACTGTTTGGTACGGAACAAGCCTGGAACTTCTCTAGTGTACTCAAAACTAAATTCCTGAAGTACTTAAGATCTAGTGGATTTGGTTTGTTTCTTGGGAGTCTTTCCTGCATGCTTTCAGTATCTTAGACCAAATGCAATGATAATATATTCCATTAACTGCTACGCTTGGATCTGCTGCCAAGTTTCTTTCTAAAATCTAGTTCAGACACTCAGATCCAGAGCAAGCTGTCTTTGGTAACTTAACTTTAAATTCAAAGATCCAGAACTACTGTTTGTCTAGTTGCATAAACAAATGTTGAGCCTCATTAAAAAATAAATGATGTGTGCTCCAAGATGCTCAGAGGTTAGCTAACATATAAATATGAAGGTTTATTTGTCTAATTCAACTCCCAGAACAGAGAGAGGAAGAGGTAGTATATAAACAAACCAGTAAATATCTATGAAAACCTGAGATGTGAAAGGCTGCTTCTACTATCCAACTCTGCGATCTCATAACTTAGAACAAATGTCTACCTGAAACTATTTCCAAGAACTACTTCTGGTTTTCTCTGCAGCACTATTCTGGGTCAGATAAGTTATTCCTATCCGGCTTATTTTTTTCCTACTTAAAAAGCGTGTTAAGCATGTGCTTCCAGGTGTATCTACACTACAACCAAGATAATTTAAAGTACTGAATGCAGATACTTGCAAAACTCATTTTCTCATGGAGTACCTGTCCTACATTCGTCACTTCTGAATACTTAGGGGTGTGAAAGACAGACTGAGTTTTAGATTGGAAACTTAAAATGCACAGCTTATCTTCACCCCTTTCCATGGATATGTCCAAGTATTATCTGCAAATAGAAATTGTTGTATTTCTGTTGTGCTTATTTCAATGTCTCATCTCCCATCTGGTACTGAAAACAAGCATTCAGCAGAGCTGCAGAAGAGCCCATGATTTCCACATAAGACTTTTGTTTGCTGAGCAATAAATTGCTCTTTTGCTGAGGAAAGGCCCCTTTTTACCATCACAAGGTTTAATGACACAGACTATGTAGGAACTTTGATGAGAAGATGAGAACTGGAATCTTCCTGGAAGGAGCTGCAGGTCTGGATCCTAGCAATACTCACTCAGTTTGAACCCAGAAATACATTGCCTACTACGTGCATCATCAGATACCTGTATGAATTTCTCAGCAGGGGAACAAGTGGGATTTCCAAGTAATTTATTATGACACTCAAAGTAAAAACATATTTAAGGACTACCTCTACCAAGCTTGCTAGTCATACTAGAACATGCAAGGTGTTAAGATAAAACAGGTCCCTTTGACTATAAAGCTCAACAAAGCCTTTCAAGCTTCCAAAGGAGACAGTTTATACTTCTCAGATCAGGTCAGTCATTGCACTGACTTCCTGCTGCAAGCAGTATTCTGGAACATCCTCCATTCCCTGCTAGTGAAATCAGAACTTTCAAAGACACCGTTCTAGTGTCACAGACCTTCTCTGGAGCCTAGATGCAAATCAGCAGTCAAGTCAAAAGATTTTGTATGCAGTGAGAGGAAAACCTCAAGCACTGTGATGAATGCAGTTTGAAAAGTGGAGTAATGTGCTGCACACACATATGTAAATTACGTTTGCTTTGCATAACATGAGTACCTTTTAAAAAAGGGAAAAAAAACCCTCCTACCTACTATTTCTGAGGCTAAAAAAGAGGGAAAAAAATGATAACGTTACTCTCTCTGCTCCAACGAAGCTGGAGAATACAATGTACGTGAAGATGTTTCATCAAGCGCCCCGGCAACTTTCGCAGCCCCTTGGTGGCACACCCTCCATCTGGAAATACCCGCCATCCGTCTGTCAAAGGAGGTGGTGACAGACGGAAGCACTTGCACTGTTTGCAGACAGCTCTGGCTGGAGGAAGCCTCGCTGGTGGCTCATACCCTGCCTGCCTTGCCTTGTCCCCCTGTCTCGGGGACAACTCTTCCTGGCCAACCCACCACCGCTGCTCCCTGCAGCCACAACTGGTTCCCTGCAGAGCAGGCACGGCCGCAGGACAAGCTGCCTTTCCCCGGCGGCCGCAGCCGGCGCAGGTTGGGCTCAGCCAAACCCCGATCCTCTCGGCTGATCCCGCGGCGCTTCGTGCAAGCGTCTGTCGGTGCCACTCGCGACACGACGCGTTCACACCGTCGCCCTTCCAGCCTGGAAACGGTCGGTCTCCCCCTCCCCTCCCCCCCACCCCTCCCGCAACTGAACTCATGTTTAGGATTTAGGGGTGTTTTGGTGTTTGTTTTTTCCCCCCCCCCCCCTCTGGTGACCGACCCACAAACCGCTGAATTCCATAGGCCTCAGAGCACCGTCCTCTAAGCAGCCCCGCGGCCCCGGCACCCGTCCCACGCTGCCCCGCGAGGAGGAGCATTGCAACAGCTCCGTCAACACGCGCTGCCGACGGCGGGGGGGGGGGCAGCCCCGGTCCCGCCGAGGGCTCCCTGCCGCCCCCTCACCGCCAGGCAGCCCGGGCCGGGGCTGCCGCTTCCTCCGCCTGGAGGGTGGGGGGGATCCCGCCGAGGCCGCTCAACAGCCACGAAATGGAGGAGGAGGGAGGCGAGAGGAGGGACGGGGAGATGAGGAGGAGGAGGAAAGGAGGATGAAAGGCGGAGGCGCGGCCGCCATTGCCCAGCGACTGTGTGCCGGAGCGGCCGGCAAGGCGGCGAGGGAGCCGGCGGGCCGCGGGCCCTTTAAGGCGGCGGGCAGCGGGCAGCGTGCACATCGCCAAGGCAACTGGGGGTGGGCGCCGGCGGCCGCGCGCTGACGTCGCAGGGGAAGCTGAGCAATAACAACAGCGACGCGGGGCGGGGCGCCGGCGTCGGCCTGGGCGGTGCGCCTGCGCGGCCTGCGGGCCTGCTTCTATTTATGTGGGGGGGCGCCAAGATGGCGGGGGTGGAGGCGGCGAGGAGAACGTAGGGGGCAGCTCCGACCGGGGCGGCGGAGGGGGGGGAGGGGAAAGGGAGGAGGAGGAGCCGGTGGGAGGGAGCGCGGAGAGCGGTGTCACTGAACGCGTGAGGCGGGGGCCGGCGAACGGCAGGCGGGCGGGGGGGGGGGGGGGCGGCGGCGGAGGAGGAGGAGGAGGAGGAGGATGGCGGCGGAGCCGCGCCGGGTGCCGTTCATTAGCCTGTCACCCGTGAGGCGCCGCGAGGGCGAAAGCCCGGCGCTGGAGCGGGAGTCGGTGGGCCGCGAGCCGGAGCCGCTGCCGGCGGGCCGCGAGGCGCCGCTGTTGGCGCCGCCGCCGGAGCCGCCGCGCGAGCTCTGCCGGCCGGAGCCGCCGCCGCCGGCCCGCGAGAGCGCCGCCCGCCTGGAGCCGCCCCGCGAGACCGGCCGGCCCGAGCAGCAGCCGCAGCGGGAGCCCCCTCGGCCCGAGCCGCCGCCGCTGCCGCCGCCGCCGCAGCCGCTACCGCCGCCACCGCCGCGCCAAGGCAGCCGGCAGGAGCCGCCGCCGCCGCAGGAGGCGCTCCCGCTCCGCCAGACGGTCCGCCTGGAGGTGGTGCTGAAGGACCCCACCGAAGAGGGCTGCGTGGAGTTCAGCTACCCGGAGCTGCTGCTGTGCGGGGACTCGCGGGTACGGGACCTCCCCTTCCCCCTCCCCCTCCCCTCCTGGCCGGCCGGGCCACGCCGCGCGTTCTCCTCCTTCTCCTCTTCCTCCTCCCCGGCATTGCCGATAACGTTATCGGTCGCCCCGTGCTGCTCAGGGGTGGTCCCGGCCCGGCGGGGCGGTGCCCTTGTTGGGGGGCGGGGGGGAGTCCGGCGGCTTCGCCGTCGCTCCGGGCTCCTCCTGGCGCTGAGGCTGCGCCTGTGCCCGTGCCCGTGGGGGGGAAGGGGAGGCTTCGCTCTTCTCGTCCCTGAGCTGCCCGAGAGCTCCCGGGTGGCTTTTCCAGGAGCTGCTGGGGTTTGCTGCGAGCAGGGGCGGGGGAACGCCGGTGTCTTGCGCCCCGCTTACCTCGGCTATCCTCCCCGCACTTTGCCTGCCCCGGGAGCGGTGGTGTTGCGTCCTCCCTTCCTGGCAGCTTTTTCCGGCAGCTGAATGAAACTGTTGCCGTGCCGGTCTGTTTTCCGGATTCTCTGTAAGCTGTGTGCAGGTAAATGAAGAGTTATTAACCCGGCTGTGGTACAAGCCTTGAAAAGCAGTGAAGTGAGCATTAGCAGACTCGGAGAAGAGTTTCTGCAGTCTTGGGGGGCAGGGATGAATGAGAGTTCATGTTGTTGAAACTATAACCTCGCCTGTAACTTAAGAACTTAATTCAAGAAAAGAAGTACTTCAATTTTTCCAATTCCTCTCGACCAGGAAAAAAAAAAATGGTCCTCGAACTACTTTGGTTTTTAAGGAGAAAAGCTTGTGCAGACAACTTTAAGAAGCGAGCAGTATTAGCCAATCAACAGCACTCAGTGTTCAAGTAGGAAGGAGAGACGCGTGTCCTTAAGCTGGTCATACTTAAACCACTCAGTGAGCTGAGGGTACCAGTGAAGTTGCACTTCATTTAAGTAGTTGTGGCTCCTCTTAATTCTGGTATGCAGATTATTTTAGAGAAAGTTTACATCTTGCTGGAAAAGGCAGGGGTTAGGGAAGTAACTGCTACTGAGAAGGTTGTGATAGCTCTGGTGATAAAAGCAAACCTCAAATACCAGTACTGATTTCGCTATTGGATTTTTACATCTAGCACAAACTCGAGAATGGTTAAAACATCACTTTTACGGTCCAAAGTGTTTCTAGGTGATGGTGATGCCACAACTATACTTAGGAGCCTGCTCGCTTTTTGTTCTATAGTAGGAGGGATGTACGCACTAGAATGTGTTTAACTGTGGAAGACAGAAAAATCAATGACTGATTTTAATTCCTCTGAGATCTTCTGATGCAAGTTAAAAGGTTCTTTCTGTTCATCCTGTCCTACCATTGTTGTTGGCAAACAGTGCCAGTTATGACTCCTCTGAATTGGTGTAGTATATAAGCACACTGCTCTGTGAAGTGCCATCTTTCTGAGCAGTTCCTGTATGAAGGTGAAAATTGTGTTCCTGTTTAGAAGTGGTTCAGTATGTGAAGGCTGACTTTTCCCGTTGGCAGTTCCCAGTTCCATAGGCACCTTTTTTTCCTGTAGGTTGGTAGTATGTTAATCACATAACTGGGGGCGGGCGCGGAGGAGGAGGCAGCTTTTTTTATGTAGTTCTGATGTAAATTGTGTATCTTTTGGGGGGGGAGCACTGATCTAGGGAATTTTTGGTACAGTTGGGATTAGAGACTGCTTTTAAGGTAGAAATAGTGATAGAAATGCTGTATGAGAAATCTTGTATGTATACTTTTCAGCTCTCTGTAGAGTCCAAATTGAAATGAGTGTATCATAATGGCCTGTCTATTGCTGGAGTGACAATCTGCTCATTATGTAAAACAGTGTCATAAATTGTGATCCTTTTAAAGTGATTGTGGACTCTTATTCTTGTTTAAAAACATGGCCTGTCAGTTTAACTGTTTAACTTCTTGCTTGCTATATTGTAGAAGGTGGAAAAGCTACTCTGATATGGTAGGGAGGACTTAAAATCTTGCATTAATTTTATTGCTGGATAAAATGTATTTTCCCTCTCTCTTCATGCTGATTAATACATGCTGGTTCCTTCATAGTTAAAGCAAATACAAGACAATTTGCTCTGCACAGTGCAGGAGGCTTAGAATGACAGAAGTCTGTCTCTTACCCTAGTCATTCTCAGACCAACAAATTATGTAACCTGTTCAAAGTCCTAAAATAGAAAAAAGTTGTGAAAGGAAAACTGATCCTGCTTGTGGGATAGAATAGCTATGGTGATTTATATAAACCAGTTAAAGCAGCAGAGAAAACTTTGTTAAAATGAAGCTTGACCAAGAAACGCCTGCCCTCTACCACTTTCTATGAGATTTGCTCTTTCCAAGTAGGTAGTAAGTAGTCAGCAGTTATTGCTGTGGTTTTAAGTGGAACTTTGGATTTTGATATTTGTTGTTGTTTTGGTAATGATTCGGTGTAAAATGAACAGTTCATATAAACTTAGCTTGCGAACTGTTTTTGTAGGGTGAAGACTGATTGAGTTTTCTGAAAGCTATTGTTGACTCTTTATCATCCCTTAGAAGAAGTTGCTTGATTTCCTTGTACCTATTCCCTTTGAAGTTCAACATTACAAAACTAGGAGCTTGTCTTTCTGACTTGTAGCGTTGCTTGGAACTGGAGCAACCAAGAAAGGTTCTCCAGAGTCAGGCTGTTCTGGGGAGGCAAGGACTGGTACACAGGAATAACTTCAAACATTGCATTAATAGGTCTTGTAATGAAATGGTAGAGAATCCCAAAACTTACTTGACAGGATGAGTGAAAATTCTATTTTTTTTTTTTATTCCAAACTTAGGTTTCTAGCCTGAATCAGAAGCTATTGGAAATGTTTATGTTAAAAACTCATGCTGTCCTTGCCCTGTTTTTTTGTCTTGATAAAGAGACCATCCTATGATAGGGTTGTTGGTAGAGTTCATCTTTTGGTAGGAATTACTTATGTAAAGATTTTGCATGTGAGTAATAAGTTACTATGGTTGAAAAGTTTATTTGCCTCTTAAAACTGACGGAAGTGAAAGTGCACTCCCTCTTTTGTTGGTGCAATTGAAGCTTGGTGTGTAACACTTAACTCAAAGTGGGTAAGCTGGAAGCCCAAGTTGGCTTCTGTCAGGCAGTTTGTAAAGGTATTGGAAGTAGTAATGTCTTAAAGTTACTGCAAAGTCTGAGAGCCATCCATCAGAGCCCTCAAACTGTCAAAACTAAAACTTGCTTTAATTTGAGATTCCAATAGTGCTTAATTAATCAAAGTAATAGTTTTGAGAGTTTGGTGGAGAGAGGCAAGTTAACACTTTTGCTTGACCTCTGGCCGCAACCTTGTCACATTTGCCTAGCAGAAGATGCGGAATAGGTTTTCCCAGCTAAAAGTAGCGAAAATGGTGTTGTGTGAATTGACTGTTATTTAGTATTTAATTATGCCTGCAGGAGATACGTATGCAACTCAAACTTATGTTTCAGGATTAGCTATGACCTCTATTATTTTTCTCTCTAAGTACTTAGTTTAGAAGATGTAAGCTAATTATGCGGTGTTTGCAGTTTTGCTCGGTTTACCTTCTTCATTACACTGGTCTTGATTCTTGTCATTATTTGGTCACCATTTAGTCAATATATTGCCTTTTCATACTGTGGAGGAAGGATCTTGCTTTTCTGAACTTAGTGTTGGGTTTTGTTCTGACTTAGTCTACCATAAACCTTCATTTATTCAGTGGTCTACGTGCAGTAAAGTTAGTTGCTGTATTTTATGTGAACTCTAATTTGAAGAAGGCAGTCCTGTTTTACTGTCATACCTTATTTCCAAAAAAAAAAAAAGCATTATGTATACCCTTGATTACTGTTCATTGACTTCATGTCAGTGAAAACCTCTTTCTCAAAAAAAAAAAAAAAGAGGGGGAGTACTTCTTGCTTATTTTTACAGCTGGAATATTAAATCTGTATTGTCATTGTGGCTGCCATAGTGGGAATCTTGTAGAATTCATGCTATGATTGCTGAAATTAAGAAAAATATAACAGTACAGGAGTTAAAGGAGTTACATTAGTTATGGTAGTAACTTCCTGAGCTTTTTAGTCTTCTGGCTGCTTCCCTGCTGATTAGTGTACCAGGTACTTTTTGTGTATTGTATCTAGAAGGATTACAGCACTAGTGGAAGCAGAAGTGAAAAGGAGTTGTATTTAGAGAGAGTTCTTTCTCTTTGAACCTCAAATGGACATAGTTCTCTCTTATGCTTAACGTTTTCAGTTGAGATTGGAGTGGAATGCTTGGGAAAATATAAATCTGAGTCTTTCTCTTTTCTGTTTGCATTCTCATCAGAAGAAAAGTAATTGAATGATAATTGAACATGTCAAACTATTTTTTAGAGAATAAATAAGTATTTGGACTCAGTATAAATTCTGACGATTTAGTCATCAGAGCATTGTTTATTGACATTTAATAGTTTTTTTATTAGATGCACTCTGTGTGTTTCTTATGGAATTAATATTTAACTTCTGCATTTTTCAGAAGAAATCAGTTCACTCGGAAGATCCATTTAATGATGAACAACGTGAGCGGCATGAAGTAGAAATGCTAGCCAAGAAGTTTGAGGCAAAATACGTGAGTTACTGTACCTGTATTAAAATATACAAATATTTAATAGGGATAACTTGCGATGCTGTAGAGATGTTAACATTATTTTTTTTCCTGAATAGCATTGCTAATGTAACGTCAAATGACTTTTGTACATTTTGGAGCTGACTGTCTCATTATATTTCATTTAAGCAGTTTGAAGCTGCTACAAGCTTATTAGACAAGTCTGCTAAATAGATTTGTCTATAGGATGTTATAGCTTGTGAAGCTATTCTTGGAAAAGCTTCCTATATAAATACAAATGAGTAATAGATGCAGGTCAATATTCATGCTAAATACTGTGCCGGAGGAAGAATTTTTATGTAATGCTGTTGTGCCCTATTGAACAGCTCTTCTGTTTGGGCTAAATACTGATGAATCTTGATGAATTTCTGACTACTTTGAAATGCTTCCATAGGAAGTTATTGTTGAATAATAAGTCATTGCTTGACGAGTTTATCTTGTTGCTGCCAGTTGCCTAAAAATACTCTGCTGACTCCTGAAAGTGTAGCATGAATGACTTGAACAATACTAGGTAGAAACTTAGAGGCTTTCACTAATAAATGATGGTAGAAATCAGAAAATGTTGACTAAAACCACACCCAAACAGGTCTTTAAGAATTCGTATGGGTAGGGTTGGGTAATTAATTCAGAGCTGGCAATCAAAACTCATCATCATGCTTAGGCATGTTGATATTCTGGATTACTAATACAGCACCTCAAAAATAAAGAAGGGAAACAAGAGCAGTCATTTGTGTCTTTTGCTATTAATATACATATTAAAGTCTTTCTTGTCTGATTTACTTGGATTTTCTTTTTCCGGAAAAGCAGATTTCTCTGAGTGCCTGGTCTATACGTTCTGTAGAAGCAATTACTATTTCAGGGTTTATTAGCTGTGATACATAACAAAGTAAACCCTTAAACTGAAAAGAATAATTTTCATCTTTTGTGGAGAGGTTGACAGACCCAATATGCCTGGTGAATTGAGAAGGCAGTTCCAGAATACTGTTTGCTTTTCATTTGAATGATTAATTATTTTTTCAAAGTGAGAGAAAGAAATGTTTCAACTGTACTTTTCTAGAAAATGCATTTCCATGATGTAAGTTAAGGATTTTACAATGTCCTGAAACAAGTTGCTTAACTACAGCAGATTTAAGTCAACGTAGAGCACGTAAAGCAATATATGTAGAAGGGAGTGGTAGTAGAAGCAATCTAATTTTACATATATATTTATGCATACATCAAAGCTAAACGTGTACATTTATGGATAAAACATGGTGTTATTAGACTTACGAAAATGTGACTTCAATGCTCAGTAGTCATCAAAAGGGGCAAATAGATACTTTTAACTATTAAAAGCAGTAGATAACAAAACCTGTCATTTTACAACAGTTTAAATTTGTGGTGCATGTGTATCTTACTATTTGCATTTCTGATTTCTTGCCTTTCTCTCATTTTCTGCCATACGTTATGCAGCTCAGCCCCACAAAATTCCTGGAAGGGGAATGTCTTCTATATAAAGAACAACTTATTAGGTTAGGGCCACTAAGTGTGGAGGGCAGCGAGGGATTAATAGTTTGTGTTAGATAGTCCCTGTCCTTCCTCTCTTCCAATACAAGAACCATCTTGTATTCTCTGCTTACCATCCACGCTCAGAGGAATTGCATCTCTCTGCACTGACCCGGTACAATTGCTCATGTTCTGACAGCATCCAGCCATCTTCTGATTCTTGTGGTGAGACGTTTGCCTCTTAGCTTAAACTGCAACAGCTGTCCTATGAAGTAGATACCCATTCTCTTCTCTTTGACAGTGCTTTAGTGTAAAAGCAACCACTGGTTGTATGAGAAATAACTAGAGGGTTTGGTTTTGGGGTTGTTTTTTTTGTATTAATTATCTATATAAATTTAAAAAGGAGTTAAACTATCTTTTTAATCATAGCATGTGTGGTAGTACTTCTGAAAAATTTGATATGTGAAGAACAGTCTTCCTTCAAGACTTTTTACTTATTTTCAGATAAATTCCCGCACTCATAATCAGATCAGTACAGTATTGGATATATCTTGCGGATACTAAGAAAAAGCCTAGGAATAGATATATTTTTGTAAAACAAGAGGCATAAAGCTAATGTACCATTTGGTTTTTTACTTGATTATTCAGAAGGCTTTTGCAATTGCTGCATGTTTTAAACACCAGCATAAAAATCTGTTCCAAGTGGTTCCCATTTTCATTCTTTTGATTACTGTTATTCTCTAGACAAAATCAAACTCTGTGTTGTAAAAACGTGATACTGAATCTCAGATGATATTGTACATAATGTAAGAATTTTTATTGGATCAAAACAAAGGTCTATCTAATGGATGGTAACATAGTCCTCTGACACTAGTGGAATCTCAACTTGAAAGTATAACAGTAAGTGTGCATTGATATTGCTTCACTGTGCCTGTCTAGCACTCTGTGGTTTAATTCCTCCCAAAGCCAAAGGCTGTGTGTTTAACTACCCTTTATATAGCTTTCTGTCATCAATATGCCAGATCATTTTGAGTTCACTAAATTTCACGTTGTGTTCCATGACACTGAGTATCATGATGATATTGTATGAAAACATATCTTGTCTTTAAACCTGATGAGTTCACTTGGTGCTCCATAGTTTCTGTATTGTAAGAAACAGTGAAATATTTCCTGTTCTGCTGCATGCTGCATGTGATTCTAATGCTATCATCTAAACTCAGCCCTTTCATTCCCCAGCTGAAGTGTCTTAACGTTCTGTTATGGTACAGAAGCCGTGTTTTTTACCTTTAAACATCCTTGTTGGCTTACTGTTCTCTTTTTTGTTCCAATTTCTTTTTTTAAATGAAAGGATATTAATGGTAGGATGCCCTGATTTATCAGTGATATAATGATGACTTCTTGTTTTGTTCTCTGTTCCTTTTTTCATAAGTCCCAATTCTTTTCTTTTTTGACCGCTCTTGATTGTTGAGCAAATGTCATAGAACTGTGTGTTACAACTCCAGTGCTTCATGAGCAGCATAACAAATTGGGAGCACACTGTATTTTTTCTTGTTTGGGTTGTACTTCCTTTGTGTGGATTACCTTGCTTTTAGTGATACTGAATTCAATTGATGATTTATCATTCTAAGTTTAGAGCAACTGTGAGGTCTTTCAGTAATTTCAGTTGTCTCTTTTTTATTTACTATCCTTAGTAATTTCTGTCATCGCACCACCCCCCCCTCTCTGCTGCTTCTACAGATGAAGGAATACACATTCCTTGGTGATTTCACCGATTACTTTCTTTGCCAAAATGAAATATTTATTCCTAGCCTTTAACCAGGCATTAATTTGAGTGGACCTTCCCCTTTGCCCCATGATAGTTTCTTGTCTTAAAAGATCTTTGGACCTTTTAGAAAGTATTTGAAGTACTGCTTCCTTCTACCAAAATTACCCTGCTCTGGAATGTATATTCTTATGCATCCTGGTTCTGTTCTCTATAACTTCTATTAACTTGCCCAATATAGAGATCAGGTTTACTAGTTTATATACTCTGCTGTGGCCCTTGGAAGATTCTTCAAAAATTGGCATTTTTTTTGCCACCTTCAAGTCCTGTTGGGCAAAAGTCGTTTAAACCTTAGGTTATGCGCCACAGTTAACTTGCTGAACTCTTATGTGAGTTTTTTGAATACTTGCATGAGTACTATTTGCAGCCTCAAAACCTAGACATCTTAATGTGCTCTAGTGTTATGACTGCTTGTGTTCTGGGACAGAAAGGTTGGAGGAATTCTTTTGGGAAAGGTGAAAACCTTCAGTTGTAAAATTCCCTGAACTGCTGCATAATAAACACTGATGATGTGGGTAATCCCTTCAGGTTTTTCTGCTGTGGTCTTGCATCCTTAATGTCTTGATTGTACAGACTTCAAACATATTTCCTTAAACATAACTGGATAGAGCCAGTCCTGAAGGAAATTCTCTAACTATACATAAAAGATTCAGATATTTTTGTGTGTTTGAATATAGGTTACTATTTTAAGCCTGCTTTTATTCATTTGGCTTTTATGAGATTTCTTTTTTGGTGTTAACTTTGTTCCATATCTGCATTATGTTTTCATGAAAAACAAGCAGTCAGAATGTATCGAGAATTTAAATTCTTTTTTTTTTAATGCCCATACACTGAAATCATAGAATAGCTATTGCTGAAAAAGGATTTTGGACTCTCAAACAAGGATGTTCATGGTTACTTGGGCTCAGCAAGAGATGTGATACAGAGGTGGATTGCATTACACGTTAGTGAGATGAGTAGAGGTAAGGTATGGCTTATGTGGCATTCTTCAGCCAGCCTGATGGTGCCTTACTCAGAATCATGAGAATTACATAAGTTTTTTGCACTGGAGTTTAAGCAGAATTCTTAAGTGCTACCTTTATTTTTCAGAGATTTTTTTTTTCTTCTCTCATCCAAACTTTTAAGGAAAAAAAGTACTGCATGTTTTTGGGAACATGCAGTCATTCAGATGTTTTAGCAGATAAGTGACTGTAGGGGGTGATAGGACTGATAGGAAAAGCTAGTAATACTTAGCTTGGAAGCCTGAGGCTTGGAATATATCTTGGAAACCAGAATTAAAAACAGTAGTCACTTTCAATGTTTTTCTCCTAGGACTATTGCATTTATTTAATTATACTTGAAATATTTCTTTTTGCTTGCAAGAAAGAGTGTGTGCTTTACTTTGTTACAAACTTAAATTCTTGCAAAATATTGTTAAAATGGAGGTGTTCAGATGCTTACACTTCACATAAAAGACCTGAAACCTCATTTGGACAGTGTCTGCATACTCATAGTAACAAGTGGGTTGTGATACTTGGATGTCACGACTGAAAAGACTCGTACTTGTTCTAAACATGCTTAGAACTGTAGAGTACAGGCAGAGAAGCTTCAGCAGCAAGCTTTCTTGAATTCATGGAAGAACACTGGTTACCATTTTAGTGAAGGTGGTGCCTTTTGGAGAATTTTATCTTTTAAGACTTCTATATTGACAATTTTGATAATATATGGGAGTCAGAAAACTAAGCCTTATATCCTAAGCAGATTCCCATTTGTATAATCATAAGTTTAAATACCATGAATGTTTGAGCTGGGTGTGAGTTTTTACTTGTCTTGATTTAACAAGAAAACTTTCGCATAAGAAAAGTACTTAGATGTTAAAATGAAATTTACTGTCTCCTGGAGGTAAGTGAGCGCAGTCTATGGTACAGCTTCTGGCTTTGTTACTCAAGTAACCATTTCGTGTCCAGTCCTATCAACTGAAGTGATGGTTCTTGCATTTCAAAGGATTTTATTTTGTTTTTCTTCAGTTATGTCATGTGAATGCTGTAACTTCTTGAAAACTCATAGACATCATGCCTGCAAGTACCAGATCAATTATTTTTCTCTTTTGACTTAGACTTCCCTCCTCTGTAGAGGAGCAATCCATCTTGTGTGGGGAAACACTTTACTGAATGCTAGACTGTCAGTATTTTCCTTTGTGATGATTCTGTAACGTAATGAAAAATTTAACATTTCCTAAATTATCTCAGTCCTTCTGTCACTAATAGTCCTATCGCTGTGTTTTAAAAACATAGGACAGTGAAACATCTCTAAATAGGAAATGTTGGGAAGATCTCAGTCATACAGAAACCAGGTGACTAGTGAATACCTTTCAGAGATGATTCTGGTAAGAGTATAGTAAAGCGTGTTTGCAGGAACTTATTCCTGTGTGAAAGTTTTTATAAGTCATCTAGACCATCTTCAAGGAAGCATCCAAGAAAGCAAAACTCATTCCCTGAATGACCATCCCTCCAATGCCTTATGTTTTGTAGACTTTCGTACATTACTTCCCCATTTCCAAAATGATATAACTCTTGTTTTGTTTTCAGGGTGGAAAGCCCCACAAACATCGGAAGGATCGCCTGCAGGATCTAATTGATATAGGTTATGGTTATGATGAAACGGACCCTTTCATTGATAATTCTGAAGCGGTAAGTAAGTCTCATCAAAGCAGCAAGAAGAAATAAGATAATGCTTTATTTTTTTAATAAAGAGAAATGTAAAGAAAAATATTTTGTGCCTGTATATAACTGATGCGGATCCAAAGGGCATACTACTTTGGGAATCCAACGATTGTATTTGTAGTCTTGTTCAGATATCATTATGCACTGCAAGAATTAAGAAAGCTATTTCTATATCACATAGTTTTCCAGCTTTAGAAACTAAATTATTTTTATTTGTGCCCTTCACTTACTGTGGACTGGAATTACACTTGTTCTGTTTAGCTTTTTGTACTAGCTATCTGGATTATTAGTAGAGTACTGGTGTTAGATTTCCTGCATTAGATCAGGAAGCTATTTTGCTCTTAAAAACCAATAAGAATAGGACGGTTATTCTAAACATTCACGAAATATGTCTGAAAAATTTGGAATAAACCAGCTTGGATATTACAGCTTATTTTGTCTGAATATTTTTCAAAAAGGGAAACGCATCTCAAAGTAAAAGAAAAAGCTATTAGTTAAGTGCAGGCAATATTGGGGATATCAGGAGGTTTATAAGAGGGCATTTGAAGCTATCTTAGAAGTGATATATGAAATCATGAAAATGAGGAAGAAGCTTGGAAGAGAGTGGATGATATAAAAGCTTGGAGACCTCCTACAATTCTCCTTTATTAGAGGTCCCATAGAAGTAGGTGTACTGTTTAGTCAAGTAAAAACGTACCAAAAAATCTAACAAAAAACACCTAACACTTTAGCCAGCCTTCAGTTTCCTCCACTGCTCAGTGACGCTGAACAAAAGCAGCAATGATGTGAGTTTGCTGTAGATGCTTATCATAGCTTGTATTAATTTGTCCTTTTTCTTCATCTAGATTAAAATTTTAGTTGAACTTGACAGCATTAAACTGTACTATCATTATCCCTCAACTTTTGGTTGTGCTGCTGGAACAATATTGGAGCCTAAGCTCCTTTCCAGAGGTCAGATTCTGATCTTCAGCTCAGTAAGAACAGATGTGCTTCACTCCTGCTGAGAAGCCACTTAAGCAACAGTAAGAAACCAGATAAGCCTATAGGCTCAAGTTAACTGTCTTCAGTTTTGAAATTTTATGATACAGGACCCAGATTGTGTCTTGTTTTTTCTGGATTTATTGTCACCTATCACAGATCCGATATATGATTCGGATAACTTTCAGTACTTACAATACAGGTCTCTGTAGAAGATGTGCTTGAGTCTAGCAGGGTTGAACACTCACTGGTGTATTGGTACTTCTCGTACTGTGCCTGCTTCCAGTGCTGCTGCTGTTATCAGCAGCAGATCTGTTAGATTTGCAGGACCATTTACTTCTGATATCTCTTGCCAGGCTCCTTGCAAAAACATACAAAAGACAGTTGTTAGAGGGCAGGACGGTTGCATCGTGTGGTAGCTACAGAAGTTACTGGGAAGAATGGTGTATTCTCTAAAGATTGCTCTCCAGGACAAATCATTATGCCTTGTGTCCACTTTATATATACAGACTAGTGAGAGGCCATCTCTGTTTTGCTTTTATCCCTATTTCTATATAGAAAAGAAAAGAAAAATGTGCTGTGTGCCAGCTGCTGTCTATGTTGTTGTTGCAGAGCTTAGGCGTCCTGTAATGTAGAGTTAAGCTCAACAAAACTCTTTCCATCTCACATGCAAATGGGAAGTGTCCAGAAAGAAAACATACATGTCTGGCTTGCTTGTCTTCTGTGTGGTCAGTTATTAAATCACCATGTACCCTGAGACATGTCAGAGCCAGGTCCAGCCTGGACTTCCTTTTGGAAGATACACTTTCTTAAACATGAAAAGCTATAATATCCTGGGCGCAAACTCTTGAAAAATGAGTGTGAGTGCCTCTTGAATTGCTCCAGGATTGGTGTTCTGTTGTCTCCCTCTGTATCCCAGAAAAAAATAATTGAAAGCTTCCTTAGAATTTTGGTCTTTTTTTCTTGTTACAGGTGTGAAAGAAAGACTGAGCTCTTTGGCACTGAAAAAGATTTATTCCATAGCTTTAGAGATATTTTCCTTCTAAAAACAGATTTTGAGGTAATGCCATCAAATATTACTCAAGAAATCAAACCAATAAAACTCTGAGTCTGTTTTTAGCAGGCATTGTAATTGAGTTAAGGAGTTCTGCTTCCTTTGGACCCACTTCCAATTTTGTACGTGTAACATAGATGCATATGTAACAGCATAGGTAACAGGGCATTTGGGTCCTCCAAGGACCCAGGAAGGCAGTTGTGCTTGTTTTCTTGAGGGCAGGGATCAGGGTCAACTGCAAGGAATCTGCTAAGGGCATGATTCTTGGGTAATGGATTTTAATGGGGCTGGAGTGTAGACAAGTACAGGACATGCTTTTCTGGAGGAAGGTTCTTGGAAAGTGCTGATAGAAGGGAGCTTCTCCTAAGCAAAGAGATTTTTCCTGTCACACTCCTCAAAGGGCACTGATACCTTTGACGAAGTGGGGTAAATTTTGGGCTGCTTAGTTGGCTAGATTGCCATTGTTTACCTTCTGTGAAAATGTAAACCATGCATGAAATTATTACAGATTTTATTTCATTGTTTACTCTGGAAAGAATCAGTACTTTCCTACAGTGTAGTAAAGACTTTAGCAACAAGACTGCATTAAGACCATCAAAGTCCTTGTGGCTACTGAACACAGAAAAGTAGGGGCTCTTAAACAGCAATTCAGTGGACTCGGACATGAATCCAACTAAAGGAAAATATTGGAGAAAGGTTCTTGGATACGTATTGCCCTAAGTGACAGTCAATTTCTACCTCCCATGTTCCTTCAGACTTGTCTCCTCTTATAGGAGTAAGTATATAGTTACAGGTTGCTATTTGTTTTGGATGTATCTGGTATGTATGCTGTTCAGTTTTTTACCTTGCTGTCCTTCTCGCAAAAACTTTATCTGGTCTTGTTTGGAAGAAGTGGCTTTTCTTCTCTGAATGCAATTGTAAGCAAATGGGAAATCCATGCTTCAGTCTATACAGTGGATATTTTTGGGTTGAGCATTTTGACTGTAGTCAGTGGGTTGTGAACTCTTCATTCCAGAAAAAAAATATAAATCAACACCATCTTACTGTTGCTTCTACCCACTATGTAGCAGTTAGTCTGATGGCAAGTCCTAATCTTCACTTATCTTAATGGACCTCTCTGGTAGCAATATACGAGATGTTCATAACTTGCAAAGAAAGCTGTCCCTTTTCAGTGTTTCCACTGCTTTGATGTTGAAAATAAGTTTTGCTATAACGTAAACTGCCCAGAACTACATTTTTTGTGGAATGGTATTCCTGTATATTTCTGCTTCCACTCTGTTCTTCCTGCATGCACACATATGCATACACGCACTTATCAACCTGGTTTGCCTGGACAACTTGCTCTTGTGATCACCGCTGAATATTTGGTTGGTTGAATACCTTCCTGACAATGTAAGCTTTGTATAGGTAGAGATTCCAGGGGAATA
The DNA here is from genome assembly GCF_965231255.1 of Vanellus vanellus. NCBI lineage: Eukaryota > Metazoa > Chordata > Aves > Charadriiformes > Charadriidae > Vanellus > Vanellus vanellus. The sequence goes on from NC_138905.1 coordinate 55,737,876, forward strand.
CAGTGCTTTCTGAGCTTTCTGCTATGTAATATAAAACAGGGATCTGAGGTAATAAATGGCGCGTAGTGAAAAAGTATGCAGTTTTCTCTTACTCAAAGGTAGTAAGACTTGCATGTTCAAAGCAAAGACCAGCTAGTACCTTCCCCTATGCTGGGTGATGAACGCAGAGGAAGAAACATCCACCTAGAAATCTGTAAGCAGTGCAAGCTGTCTTTTGAAGCAGTGATACCAGGTAGCCAGGAACTGAAGCAAAACATAAGCAATGGGAAGCATGCAGTTCACTACCTCGGACACCTAGGGATGTATGTCAATATTTAACTCAGTCTACTATATTAATGGTTCCACAGCAGCCTTCTAAACATGGGTGTAAGAGTCCTGTGCTGCTGAGTAGAGAAAACTAGCCTACCAATTGTTTCTCATACATGGAAGGTTTCTCTAAAACATGTACTTCAGCTTAATGGAAAAACTTTTCTTTAGCTACATCTTGCCTCAAGAGCTCAGACCCTGTTAAAAGACAGCCTTTCAAGGATTCTATGTTGATTTTAGTAATTCCAAACACATTGGTAAAAGAGTTGCTCTTTTTCTGTCTGGGTTCTGTACACGACTGCCCATAATTTAAGGGCTTAATCTCTGCAAAAACTGTGTCATGTGATACAGTTTTCACACCTTTTTCAGGATAAATTTGGTTTACCTAATCTTATTTCCAGATTTATTAAAGGTGCGATAGATTTAATATCCTCTTCTCTCCCACCATGGCTTCCCCTGAAGAGTTCCTGCTGTTGTGATCTAAAGCTTGAAGCTGATGGATTACCAGTAAGAGCATCTTGCTCAAGATTCTTGAATATCTGAGATGCTTTTTCCCAGTGAGAATTTGGGGAATGGCAGAGCTTAGTGTGCAATTTTTACCTTTTGTGGGGTTCTGGGTGAGTTGTTTTAGGCCAACTTGATGTTGATTCTTCCTACTCAAAGGAGTTTGCTTTATGCATAGATACAGAGAACAGAGTTGTTGCTTGAGAAGAATAAATGTCTCTTAAAAATAATTTAAAAATAATTTAAAAAACTATAAACCAGCCAATGCTAGAGGCATGTACAGAAAAATGCTACATAGGATCCATTATTAAACATACTTTCATGTTGGATTGAGAGATAAATTTAACATTGCTGCATTTTTCATGTGGAAAAAGCTTCCTTTGTAGACCTCTGTCACAAACCTCATGGACACAGAATGCATGATGGTGCATTAAAGCTTTTTTTTTTTTTTTCAGAGGTTCAGTTACTAGCTGTTTCAGTGGCTATAAATTTGTGTTTATAGTACTTGTCTGTCTTCCTCGTTCACTGTCACTTTGCCCAGTCTTGGCAGCTCTGTGGTCAGGGAATAGTGCTCACTTAGCTGAATGTACCATGTCACCTTTAATAAAAGATGTCTTGCATGCTTCCCAGGTGTCTTCAGGGTAGATCTGCCAATTGGCACCTGACATGTCATATGCATTCGAGTGAATACAAGGTCAAATTTCAATTAGGAGAGCCTTTCTTAGCTTATCCCTCCTCACCCTAAGATAAATAAAGGTGTAAAGTGGAGCACCAAACAAATAAAGCAGATACTGTTCTGCTTCATTTAAGCATGTCTGTTCTGCATTATGTACCCAGCAGTCCTCTAGTACAAAACCCATTATGGCAAGAGGGACAAAGGTAGTTCAGTTTGCAGTACAAGTCTGACGTTTGTTAAAGGAACAGTAATGTTCTCTTGCTTCTGCTGCAAAATATCATATCCTTTTTTAGAAAGGAATAAGTAATGTCTTAAATTTTTTCAATCCCATGTTCTGGCCTGGGTTTCAAACAGGTAGTTTAGGACTGCTCATGTATTTAATGACCTCAGTGGAAGAACTGGGAAACTGAAAACTCAGCATCTGCTTATATCTGGGCTTTGTAGTCCCGGTGTTTAAATTTGTGTACATCAAGAATGTAGGAGTTTTTTATTTAATTTATAAATTATTAATTTATAATAATTTAAAAAATAATTTAATTTTTTTGAAGAGCACAAAATCATTTTTCAAAGTAACCTGAGCTACTGTAGGGGTAGATCATGGCCTAGGATCGACTGTTCTTCATGAGTAGATGAATTTATTTAAGCAGCACAAGGAACTTAAATGTTCTCCAAAGAAGATTCAACTAATGTGATTATTTATATAAAGGGGGTTTATAAAGTACCAAAATAAAAGATCTTTCATAAGAGTACTTCTCTTATGTGTCATATATGGTAAGTCTGCTCTTCATGTTAAATGAATAGAAAAGGAAAGTGTAATTTTTTTCTACAGAATCTTCTAGTAATTCTGTAGAATTCTAGTAGTAATTCTAGTAGAATTATTCAAGTAATTCTGTAACATGAAACCTGGAGAGATTAAGTAGTACATTGTGTATTTATTTGTGATATAGCATTGAACTATATTTTCAGTGTGTCAGAGCTCAATCTCTGAAAGAATTGAGTTGAACAGATAAAGGTAATCATATGAGTGGTCATACATTTTATAATTTGGGCTGAAATATTCTCAAGGTGATAAGAATGTCATCTCATTGCACTGAAGGTCACTTAAGCTAATAGCCTGACTCTGACTGGTGGAAGGGTGTAAAAGGTGGTGGTTGTGGTGAGAACTAAAGATAGATGGATATATAGATAGATACTTCTCTCAAGGAGCTGTGGTAGGCTGACGGATTATGATATCCCGACTACTAAACTAGGATTCTCCTAGGAGACTATCCTATCCTAGTCTAGACTACCCTTAGCCAGGTATTTTATCTTTATTTAACTGTCTGTTATACTTTTTCCTGTTGTGCTTTGCCAGCTCTTCTTTGCCCCAGGGTTAAAGAAAAAAAATGAACAACAAAACAACTTGCCTATGCATTTTCAAAAAGGAAGCTTCTTTACCACGGGAAAACTCTTTCTGCTTGCTTTTTGATGTTGTATTGGATTAGAAAAGCAATGTATTATTTCATTATATATTCTATTCTTCTATTTTTCAGAAAGACAGTTCTGGTTTGGTTTGTGTTGGTATTTTTTTTTTTTTTTTTAAAAACTTACCCTTAAAGGATAGCAAAGCCAAAGAGTACATTTCAGTTCTTTGTGTCCTTAAGAAGCATAGAGATTGATCAGCTATGTTTGTTTGAAGTATCTTGAAGTATGTAATAAACTGTGTGGATATTTAGGGCATTTGACTGAAGCAACCATATTCAACATAACTTCAGTAGCTTGAAGTTATTCAGTGGGCTAATGAGGATCAAAAATAAACAGCCCCCCCAAGCTGTTTAGAGCCATCTCAGAAATAAACTGAACAAGGAACAAAAATGATCCTTGCTTATCTTTTATCTAAATAATACCAGTTTCACAACAAATAACGTACAGGCTATGCTTCTTAAAACACTTGGGCATGTTTGGAGCAAATCTAATTTCCAGGACTTTAGATAGAAGTGTTTAAAAGCCTTTTCTTGTGTACTTCTATAGTATAGGTTGTTCTCTGGAAGGGGGCTAAATGAGGAGGATCATAGTCAAAATACCTGAACACAAGTGCAGACAATATTAATATAAGTACTAAGTACTGTGGATCTGGATTTCAGCACTAAATTGGTATAATCCATAAAATTTCACTGTTCTTGGTATAATAATGAAGTTGAAACTGGTTAACTTTTTTAAAAAAAATTAAATTATCATTCACATCTAAACATTTAATTAGATTAATGGCACTAGAAGTATAGTAATGTAGCTCAAGGGCAATAATTGAAAAAACTTACTAATCTGCTTTTAGATGGTCAGACTATATCAGTCTTATTTTGTTATCTGCTGAATGATTCCTTAATCTTTTGTGGGACAAATCCATGTTCACAGGAGTCAATCATATATGAAGTTCTGTCTGTTTGTAGGTCTGAGAATTTTAATTCTCAATCTTGGAATGTATACGGAAGAACAGACCACTGTAAAGGGCTTAAACTATTTTCCTTAATAGGATCGTTTCTGCGATTTGCTATGCGGAAAAAGCTAGTGCAAAGCAAGTCTTGAAACCTATTAATAAGAAGCTTTATAGTTGCAAGAGCTGTGTTCTCTTTAGCTGACAGTCCTGAAGAAACTCTAAAATTAAGTTTAATCTAGCTGTTGCCAATATCTTATACAATCATATTCAAATTTTCTGTTCAATTGGGGAGCTAGAAAATAGTAAGCTTACCTCAAAGGAGGGTGTACTAGGTACATCGTGGTCTGCAGGCCCCAGTTTTAGGTAAGTTGAAAATAAAATGAAACATTGACTTATAAGTTATACCTTGTTCATAGGCTGAGGAGAAACCATATTTTTGTAGGGAAAAGTAAACTCTCTCAAGGGTTAAGGAGAACTGAATGTCCAAAAGGTCTTTGAAAGTCTGAATAAATTCATAGTCCTCAGCAGAAGCTGTTGAAACCTCAACTGGTCAGTTACACATCTACATTTTGCTGACCTTGTTTGCCTGCCGATTATTGTGAGATAGTTTGTTCATCTGTATATTGAACGAATTCTGCCTTTCTGGTTGCCTTGTTCCTATGGATCTGTGCCATATAATGTGTTGATCATTCTAATAATCTACTGTGATTCATGGCTTCCTCGCTTGTGGACTGTCTTTAATCCTTACTTTTTCCTGTGTGTTCTGCAGTGCTTCCTTTACTGTTCTGTAGCTAAGTCTTTGCTGTGTTTCCTTTTACTTGTTCTTCACTTACGATAATGATCCCAGCTTTGACTGTGTGTTCTCCTTCAAACTTAATTATTCTGTTTTGATTCCATACTGCTCCAACCTCACTAATTCAGTTCACACCCTGTCAACTCAAAAGAGAAATGCCCGCTCTGTCTATTGAGCACTGTGGATAATAATGTATTTTCTCTCCCTTTCATCTTCCTCATATATAATGAAGCTGGTTCTGAAAGCTGTGGAAAAACATAAAATTTCTCAGAAATTCCTACCCATCCTCCACTCTCAAATTTACTTTGCACTTCCTACTTTGTGTGATCATCCTAGTCTTTTAAGATAAATGACAAATCCACAACTAAGCCACTTTGTCTTCATTTTCTTCTGCTTTCTCACCCTAGTCTTTCATATGATCTTAGGGTATTTCATAGAACCTGTTACCACTTTCACTTTCCCTTTCTCTTTTTGTCTTTACATACTGCTTGTTTAGCCTTCTATTCCAGGAAGATAAAAGATAATGACTTACAGAAACTTCTAACTACTTATTGAGATCAAATCCATATAGGTTTCCAGTTTTCTGGCTCTTTCACCAGCTTCCTTGTTGAAGTACGCATTCACTATTTTCCTCTTCTGGATAACTCCTCTTCCTGTCTTAATGCTTTTGGTAGCCCAGAATTTTTTCGTTCTTCAACTATTTTATCCTCAGTATATTGTGCAGGGGGAAATAAAATAAGCTGGTAGCTAATGCTTCACTTCGTATTGTGTGTGTTTCCTTCATGTAGGTCATCTCAAGTCTTTAATGTTGTGGCAGTTAAAACTGCCCACAAACTTATTCGGCCTGTTGAATTCTGTCTTAACAGACATGCAGTGGAAGGCCTGGTGGTTCAAACTTCCAAGTAACAGACATGTTGTTTCCTTTTCAAGTATCTTAATTGTTTGGCTGTGCTACCAAACATTTATTGCTTACAGCTGTAACTCAGACTTGACTTTTTCCTCTGTCCGGGTGCATACGTCTGAGGTGTGTCAAAATCCTACCCTTTCTTTCAGAAGAAGGGTAGAAATTGATTCTTGGTCATTGCACTGTTATTATGTCTTTCTGGTACTTTTGTAATGCTTTCCAGGTCCTTAAATGCTTCCTCCTTATCTCTGTTGGCAGGTATGTGTCTCAGGCATTCTGTTTTCCAGACAGACTATGGCTTCCAGAATTGTATTTGTTGCTTATTAAGTTCACAATCTCAGTATTTGAAAACTAAGACCGGTAGTTCAAATTTGGAGTAGTTCATGACAACATTGTCCTTCTGCTTAGTGGTAATGGCATTGTCAAGGCAACCCTCCCTCAGTTCGCTTGCAAACACTTCAATGGCTTGCTTTGTTGATACTTGTGCATAGAGCTAGAATGAATCTATTCATTTTCCCAGTGTTTTTGCGAGTTTGCTGTTAACAAGATACTTCCTAGTGATTAACAACTTTCTGGTAATACTTTGGGGAGAGTGTCATTCTGAGGAGGCTGCTGGTTGTGAAATAATAGAATTGATAATGCTTTCCACTATACTTAATATTTTTCTATGTCTTTGTATTTCAGTATTTTTGAGATACAGCTTTGTAATTCTAACTTGGAAATTCCTTCATAAACACTAAGTGCTTTTTAAAAGAAAGTGTGTAGAAGAGTTTGAAACCTCTTGTGATTTAAAACTGTCTAAACAGAGTGACAATATATCTGACTCTCAGTGAAAGAAGTCCTGGCATTGTGGTATTTGTATAAGAAGCAATGTCATATTCAACACCTAAAATTGGAAATAAGCAAACAGGTACTGTGGCGAAGTTTGTGTCTGGGATAACATTTCTAACAAAAGAAAATTTCAGAGAACTATTTGAGAAGTAGGTTTTTAAGCAGGGCACTGTGGTTAGAGTTGGTACTAAACATAATGTGCGTTGAAACGTCTGAACGTGTCAAGTGCACTGCAGAGACTGGTATTAATGAAAACTGTGGCAGTCTGAATGAGACAAAGTGCATCATCTGAGAAGTTTTTTATGCTCAATTTACAAAAACATCTCTACTGTCTTCAGTTCTATTTCCTGGATATAACATCCAATTATGTAAGATTCTGGTAAAGATTAGGCTTCTTCCACTGTCTGTTCATCTTGTCATCTTTTTTGAAAATATGGAAGAAAATAGGTTCTGGAAATAACTATAGCTATCACTTACAGATAACTTAAAAGACCCTGTGATAAAAGTGTACAACTAACAAGGTAATTTGAACAGCACATGGTCTCATAACATTGCAGGGTATTCAATAGAAGTCTGAAACCTAAAATTTAAAATCGAGAGATACAGTGGGTTTCCTCCCCGCCCCAGTTTGTTTTCAACCAGTGATGTTGCTGGTATACCTGTAAGGCTGTTGTAGATGAAAACAAATAATTCACTATGTGCCTGCCTACTTCTTGGACAAAAACAACCAGTGAACAATCAAGTGAAGTTGCTCATAAGCAGGTGGTGTATCATTGTTCCTATTGTATCTTGAGATTTAATGTCTAGCATAACGTAATACAGTTTCAGAGACAGAATATCGGGGGGGGGAGTTAAAAAGTCTTTGTGTGGGGGTTTGTGGGTTTTGGGTTTTTTGTTTTTTCCTCGGCCGGGGGGACGCCTCTAACCATCCTCATATCTTTCAGCAAGCAGTACTTTTAATGCTGTAATCCTGTCTTTTTTTTCTATAAAAAGGGCATTGTTTTGAAAGTAGAGAGGTTATTCTGTGATATTAGAGTTCTGTGCCTTGGCTAGTAAGTTTTCAATAGCATTGCTATCTTGTTTCTATTCTAGCAAGCTGTGTTGTGTACTTGTGTATGATTTTTCATGTACAGGTACTGGTAAATGAAATACATACTCATTTTATTAAGAAATGCTGATTAAATTCATCAGTTTTTTTTCCTGCCCAGTATGACGAATTGGTTCCTGCATCCCTGACAACCAAATACGGAGGGTTTTATATCAACACTGGTACACTGCAGTTCCGCCAGGCATCTGACTCAGAGGATGAAGACTTTGCAGAAGACAAAAAGCATAGGCCACCTAAAGTGAGTGATCTTAATTATGCTTTTTATACAGAACTTATAGGTAGGTGGACATTGGTAAATACTTGATATGCTTAGAATGGCCAGCAGGTCAATGACTGGCTTTGAACTTGGTGCTACCAGCAGGGTTTTGGGTTCTTTGATCACAGCCTGATTTACAGAACACCAGGCCTGCTGGCAGAAGATGGGAAAAGCCTGTCTCGCAGGGGGAAAAGGGTTCTTGGAGCAGAGTTAGCAGGGCTCATTGAGAGAGCTTTAAACTAGATTCAAAGGGGGATAGGCACATAACTGGGCTCGATAGAGAGGCGCCTGGGGGTAGTAGCCCTGTGGGGCAGAGTGCTAGTATTTTTGAGGATTGGAAGGCCCACCACCACTGAAGTGCAAAAACTATACACTCATTGGCTTTTCTGAAATGCCTATACACTAATGTGCGCAACATAAGGAATAAACAAGAGGAGTTAGAGATGTGCATGCAGTCACAGGACCATGATCTCATTGCAATTACTGAGATGTGGTGGGATAGCTCACATGACTGGAACACTGTCATGGAGGGCTATGTTCTCTTTAGGAAAGATAGGCCAGCAAGGTGAGGTGGTGGAGTCGCTCTTTATGTGAGAGAGCAACTGGAATGTATCGAGCTCTCCCTGGGAGCAGACAAAGAGCAAGTTGAGAGCTTGTGGGTAAGAATTAAGGGGCAGGGTAATATGAGAGACACTGTTGTGGGAGTCTATTACAGGCCACCTGATCAGGATGGTGAAGTTGATGAGGCCTTCTACAGACAGGTGAGAATCACCTCACAATCACAGGCCTTGATTCTCATGGGGGACTTCAACTACCTTGATATCTGCTGGGAAGGCCACACAACTGGGCATGTACAGTCCAGGAGGTTCCTCCAGTGCATTGATGGTAACTTTGTGACTCAGGTGGTGGAGGAGCCCACCAGGAGAGGTGTACTACTGGACCTAGTACTGACAAACAAAGAAGGACTGGTGGAGGATGTTAAGGTTGGGGGCAGACTGGGCTGCAGTGATCATGAGAAGATAGAGTTCAGGATTAAGTGCAGTATACACAAAACGATAAGTAGGGTTGAAACCTTAAACTTCAGGAGGGCTAACTTAAGGAATTGCTTGGACAAATCCCATGGGAGAGGGCTCTAGAGGGTAAGGGGGCTCAAGAGAGCTGGTGAGGTGCCTGAGGACTGGAGGAAAGCCAATGTCACTCCAGCCTTCAAAAAGGGCAAGAAGGATGACCTGGGAAACTACAGGCCGGTCAGCTTCACCTCCATCCCTGGCAAGATGATGGAACAGCTTGTTCTAGGTGTCATCTCAAAGCACCTGGAAGAAAAGATTATCAGAAGTAGTCAACATGGATTCACCAAGAGGAAGTCATGTCTGACAAATCTGATAGCCTTCTATGATGGTGTGACTGGATGGGTGGATGAGGGGAGGGCAGTGGATGTTGTCTACCTTGACTTCGGCAAGGCTTTTGACACTGCCTCCCACATCATCCTCATAGGCAAGCTTAGGAAGTGCGGGCTAGATGAATGGACAGTGGGGTGGATTGGAGATCAGTAACGAGTGGTGTCCCTCAGGGGTCAGTACTGGGTCCAGTCCTGTTCGATATACTCATCAATGACCTGGATGAAGGGATAGAGTGTACAATCAGCAAGTTTGCTGATGACACAAAACTGGGAGGGGTGGCTGACACACCAGAAGGCTGTGCTGCCTTACAACGTGACCTGGACAGGCTGGAGAGTTGAGCAGAGAGAATCCTTATGAAATTCAACAAGGGCAAGTGTAGGGTACTGCCCCTGGGGAGGAATAACCCCATGCATCAGTACAGGTTGGGGGCTGACCTGCTGGAAAGCAGCTCTGTGGAAAGGGACTTGGGAGTCCTGGTGGACAACAGGAGGACCATGAACCAGCAATGTACCCTGGTGGCCAAGAAGGCGAATGGCATTCTGGAGCGCATCAAGAAGAGTGTGGCCAGCAGGTCGAGGGAGGTCATCTTCCCCCTCTACTCTGCCCTGGTGAGGCCGCATCTGGAGTACTGTGTCCAGTTCTGGGCTCCCCAGTTCAAGAAAGACAGGGATCTGCTGGAGAGTCCAGCAAAGATGATTAAGGGATTAGAACACCTCTCTTATGAGGAAAGACTGAGGGACTTGGGTCTTTTTAGTCTAGAGAAAAGAAGATTGAGGGGGGATCTTATTCATGCTTACGAATACTTAAAGGGAGGGTGCCAGGGGGATGGGAACAGTCTTTTTTTCAGTGGTGCCCAGTGTTAGGACAAGAGGTAACGGGCACAGACTTGACCATAGGAAGTTCCACCTTAACCTGAGGAGGGACTTCTTTACTTTGAGGGTGGCAGAGCACTGGCACAGGTTGCCCAGAGAGGTTGTGGAGTCTCCCACTCTGGAGACATTCAAAACCCACCTGGATGCTGTCCTGTACAACCTGCTGTAGGTGACCCTGCTCTGGCTGGGGGGTCAGACTAGATGATCTCCAGAGGTCCCTTCCAACCCTGACCGTTCTGTGAGATGAAGAGGCTGAAAGCAGAATGATGCACAGCACTGGTTTATTGCGTGTTCTGTTTTGTGGCTCGTGTATTAGTGTTTGGGAAATCACTCAGGATATCCACAGGTTGTCCAGTCTTGTAAGACCATCTGTTTAGGCAAGCTAACAAGTTGTGTCCATCCATCTTGAAGTGACAGATGATTCTGTAATTTTATAGGAATTTTATTATAAGATAAGGACTTAAATTCTTCAACTCTGCCTTTATAATTTTGCACAAAGCTTGCATGATTTGAAATTGTTTCTAATATTCAGAATAGCACATAAACCAAAATATCTGTTAAAATAAACTCAGCACATAAGAATAGCTATATTAAGTATACGTATAGTCTTTCCCGAACAGCGTGCTGTTCTATGTACTCTGACAAGTTGTGATCAATGTGAACATAATTACTTGCATATGACATTCACAAGTTCTGTGCCATTCCATTTTCTGGTTTCTGATGTCTTTTCCTGCTCTATAAGTCTTTACGTTTAACGTAATTTTAAGGGTTCTTGTATTGGATCTGACTGGGATAGAGTTAACTTTCGTAGTAGCCTTCACAGTGCTGTGATTTGGATTTGTGACTAAAACAGCATTGATAACACACCAAAGTTTTGTCTGTTGCTGCATAATGTTTGCACAGCATGGAGGCTTTTTTTTCCCCTACCCTGCACCAGCAGGTAAGCTAGAAATCAGCAAGAACTTGGGAGGGCAGCCAGCTGATGAATTTGCCAAAAAGGTATTCCATACCATGTAACTTCATACCCAGCAATGAAACTGTGATAACAGTAGATGATGGGGGGAATTCAGTCTTCCAAGGTGGCCATTGCTTATACTGGCTGGGCATCAGTCTGGGTGTGCTTTGAAGTATTTTTCTTATTGAAAACTCTGAATTCAGTAACTGTTTAAAAAATTATAAATGATTGAGACTTGTTGAGTAACTTCAGTTGCTGCTAGGAATCCAGTGGTACTGCTTGCCTTTTACACACATTGAGGTATTTTTCCTGGCTCTCGATTGGAAAGTGTAAGGAAAACTAAATGTTTCTTGCTGTAAAAGTCCTTTAGTTAGGGTGGAAGAATCACTGTCCTTTATTTGATGTCTTTATCTAGATAGCTAAGTTAAAAGAAAGTGAAGACCGTGGAATGAAGAAGCGCAAGCGGAAAGATGAAGGGACAGAAAAGGAGAAGAAGCCTCGGAAAATGAAAGTTCCTAAGCAGTTGGGGTAGGTTTGTTTCTTTAGATGACACCGTTGAATTGCATGTGAGGTTGGATTTCGTGATTGTATGCTATTTGTAATATTATCTCAGCTGTTTAGAATATTGTATTTCTAAACTATAGTTTATCATTTTTATAGCTATTAATTATAAATAATATATTTTGGTGTTGAAATATGTGTGGAGGGTTTGTATAAATACATCCTACAAGCTAATTTATTTGTCCCCTAAAATTTTGAACAAGGAATAATAAAACAAGGAAAGACAAATCACAGAAAAGAAATTTGGAGTCTGTGAATAGCATTATCCATCGTTCTTCCACCCAAAGTCTTATATAGCACTAAGAATTATATCTTTTAATGAAAAATAATTTTCTTCCCATCCCTTGGTTTCTAATCTGGAAACCTGTAAACATAGTAAGAAACATGTAGAATAATTAAGCTAACTTTGTGTGTTTTCCTGAGCTCTGAGGCTAACATGGAAGGATTGAAGTGGTGGGTTTTTTAATTGGCTTCTAGAAAACTGTTGTTGAATGAAAGTTGTGTTATTGTGAATATTCAAGTTGGTATTGAAAATTTATTGATGATAACTGTCATCAAGGTGGTGAATTGGCTGAAAATGCTTAGTTTAAGTAGCCTATAGATGTTGAGCCTGCATGTTAAAATTCTTAGCAATGAAAAGAATTTTAACGTACATGGTGTGGCTAGATTTAAAGCAATCTGCCACCATTCAGGAGGCTGAGAGACAAGTTTGTGTATTTTAGTAGCATAGATCAGCCATGAGTTTAACAATTTTTCCAAGTTCTCCATAATTAAATTGAGGTATTGAAAGTAAATAACCTTTGCCTTAAAGTGTACAAAACTTAGCAAAACAAATCAGAGCATTAAATCACCTGACCAGGACAGCTTTACGGTAATTCATAGAATAGTGTGAAGATGGAAGCACAAAGTATTTGCTTCTTTCCCCGATAATTCTTTAATTGAACAAAACACCCAGATTTTTGTTAAACGTTACTAGGGCCTCAAAAGTCATATGCGTTCTAATATAATATTTCTCTCCTCTACAGAGTAATGGCCTTAAATTCACACAAGTCTGAAAAGAAGAAAAAGAAATTGTATAAAGACTCACTCTCTCTGGCTGCCATGATCCGTAAATTTCAGAAGGAGAAGGAAGCCATGAGGAAGAAGGAATCTAGCCCAAAACCTCCAGTGACTGTTGCAACCTCTACCCCTAGTAAAATTCCTTCCTCCTCTCTCAGTGCAGGAAATGATATCTCTGACTTGAATCTTAGGATCAATGATCCTGTCCTCTCCATTTTCGGTAGCACAAATGAACCTGAGCTCCTGCAAGAAACTGAAAGTACCCTGGAGATGCTGGGAGACATTGATTTTGACAAGTTGCTTGATGGCACTTCTGATGGCAGCCCAGTATCTGAGCTGTCAGGAGAAAATGGAAATGTCGCTCAGGCAACCTACACCACTCAGGTCATGACACCCAAGCAGGTGCCTGCCCTCCCAGAAGGTCTGCCTATGCTACTTGAAAAGCGCATTGGAGACCTTCGAACAGTAAGTATGAATTCACTGGTAAGGGATTGCATTCAAGAATCTGAGAGAATGAGGAAGAATAATTAGGGCCTCAGTTGTGATCCTTGAATTGCTGGCTGAAACCCTAAAAAATGTAGAATTGATCTTAATGTCAATCTTAAAGGCTGTATTTATACTCAGATGAAAATGGGCACAGAGAAGATGCAGATCAATTGTTAAAGCAGCGTTTGTTACATAGTGGAGACAAGGTTTTCTAAATATTCTGTGTACTTGTAATGTAAGTTTGGGTTTTTTCCATAATGGAAATATCAGTGTTACTTTAACTTGAGTTATTAATTGGTGAAATGGGTGGGTGTTTTCTTGCTTTGGAGGAGGAAACTTGAAATATGACTGCAGCTTAAAAATCAATGTATTGAATTTTTGGCTTTGTAACATAAATGCTAACTTGCCAGTTGAAAAGAAAAAAAAAAACAAACCACAAAGAAACAACAGCAACAACAAAAAAAATAACACTGCCAAAATTCACCACCCAACTAGAGAGAGAGAGAAAAAAACAAACAAAAAAACAAAAAAAAAAACCAAACAAATAAACAAAACCACAAAAAAACACCCACGAAACTGAATATTTTCTTTTGGAAGGTTAGAATGTAGTCCAAACTCATAAAAAAACATTAATGAAAAGTATTAAATGCGCAGGTTACAAACATCCCAATAGCCTATTGAAAGGAATCAGAGCTATTAAGGTATTATATGCTCCTTGTTTCAGTTGTGGATGTTATCTTAAGTTGAGAATAAATTTCTTGTTTGATTGTCCAGATTCTGATATTAAAGCTTTTCCTGACTCAGAACAAAGTGCAGCTTTTCCTTACTCAGGGGAAGTTTTGAAAAAGCAGTTCAAGTTACTACCTTTTGGGAAGAATAATTTACAGTAGCAGAGCTTGCTTTGCTTCAGGTCAGAGTAATAATAAAACATAAAGTTTGTCTTACCTGTATGTAAATGTCTTTTAGTGTTCTTAGTTATTTTTAAATGTAACAAGCCTAAATACAGCCAAGGGGTTAATATTTACTAAAGTGAGAGAGATTATTTTGTCTGCCTCTGAATATTCAGGTTAATTTTGCTATGAATCGACAATAAGCTTCTAGCAAAACTGGATTAGGCCAAAAGTCAGGAAGTGTTAGTGGCCTGCCCCAAATTCATGCTGTTCCACTATACAGCAAGTCCCACCAAGCTGGAGGAAAGTTTAATTCAGTGTCTCTTGGAAAACCTAACTCTTCTATCTTTTGCTTTTGATAATGTCTTCTGGAAGTTTGGTATTGGCAGAGCAAGTCTACCCATACACTTGGGGAAAAACTAGACTGTGTGTTGACTTTTCCTTACCTTTTGCAAATTGCAATCAGCTGACATATTATCAGTGGGGGAAAACATCTTCCAAAAAGCAGGAAAAAAGAAATGGGTCTGTCAGATACTTAACAGGCTCACAGCTTTAGTGCTCTGCAGTGCAAAGAAAGCTAAGAAGTTTATAAAGCAGTACAAAAAAGCTGAATGAAAAAAAGCTGAATTGAAAGCTCCATTCAAAAATGAATGGAGTATGATATATCCAGATTTAAAAAAAAAAAAAAAAAAAAAATTAATTGGAAAGCCACTGACTAAATACAATAAAAACTTTCTGACTTCCTCTTATGGATTAATGTCTTCTAGTTCCCTAAGTAGGCAATTCTGAACTACCATGACAGAAGACAATACTGTACAAAAGCAGGGAAGTAATAAAACGGCTTTTTTTCTATTGTGAATGTAACTGTAAAGATTGGGGGGTGGGGGGAAACAACCACCACAGTTCAGTGATAGCAATGCAGTTTTTGAATCTGCCAGCGTTGCTTTCTTCAAAAGTCAAAAACGCTGTTCAGTATGATAGTACAATGCTGAAATCTCCTTTCAGGGTCTACCTCAGACTGAAATGTCAAAGCACATCTTTCCTTCCACGTTATCTAAACCAGATCATAATAATCTTTGTCAGTTATGCTTAAAGATACTGGATTTAAGACTTCCAAACTTGTGGTTTTGGTATCCTATCACTTGTAAACACCTATAACCTTTCTTATATATTTTTTTTTTTTTTTTTTACCAGGACAAATGCTTCAGTATTGTTAAATAGATAGTACCATCCCCTCAGCAGCTGAATTTATGGTAGAAAGTAGTGAGCAGAATGCAGTCTTTATAGGAACTTACAAAAACTTATCAATGTTCATGACTGAAGCAGTAAAGCATTCAAACAATGGGCTAACCTTACGGTTTCTGATAGAGTATCAGACTCCCGTTTTCCTGTGCAGTGTAGAGTTCACAATTCCAGAAAATATTTTTCTTTCAAACTTAAATGGGTCAGTTACAAAGACCAAAAACAGTAAGTATTTCATAGTAATAAAGGAATTTTATCAAGTTAACACTTGCATTTATTTCTAGGTTTTAGCTATATTGTCACAACTCACTATTTTTTTTTTTAAAGGCAGAATTAGGTTTTTTTATTTATTTGAATATTCAGCCTTTTAGCATGTTGGCTGCCTCTAATGTTTGGCAGTCACTATAATCATACCACACTTGCCTTTTTTGCATGTGTATCCTTTTCCAGCTCCTTTAGATATTTGCTGTTTGGTCCCAGTGCCAGAATATAAGATGACAATAAGCCCCTAAACATGGTGTTTTTTTTTTCTCTTGACTTCTGTAAGTCTGCAGAGTGGATGAACACTAGAGAGATCTCACTGATTTTTGTAGAATGATGCAGGGATTTGGCTTTCTCCTACAAGCTGTCATTGCAGAAATAAGAATCTAGTTGATAAGAACACAGATCAAGGGATTTTGCATGGGAATTCCTGTGAGATCAGTAAAAGCTTCTGATAAAGGGAAGTATTTATAGGAATACATACTCCACTCCACCCCACCCCTGCCTCCAAACAGACCCAGGAAGAGACCAGACAAAAATATTAGAGAGAGCCTAAAGATGGTGAGAATGCTGGATGGCACCAGAAAAGAGGGATGGGGTATTCCTCAGGCATGCATAATCCCTTTGTAGAAATTGCAGTGAAGGAGACTGAGATGGATCTAAGGTGGCTGGGGAGTTGTAACTGGGTGAGGCACATGACAGAGGTAAAAAAGGAGTCTTTCGTAGATTGAGGGTAGAAATGCGTTGATGCACTTGCCTGTAAAGTAAAGCAATGCCCCTCTTTTTAAAGCAGGTGGTGGTGGAATGTTGCTGCTGGTGAGATAATAAAATATCTCTATTTTTTTTCTTTGTGGTTATTGAAAAGATGAATGTGTTAACTAACATCAGTGATCCAGCCAGATTCTAAATAGAATGATTGTTTGTCCTAGAGCAAGGTGTTTTTATTTGAGTATGATAACAGTCCTCACCTTTTTTTCTAAACAGCTGAGTATAGTTTGGGTTTGTATATATTTTTTCCAAGTAATGCTGTTCTCTGGAAAATAAGAATGTGATACAGCTGTAAAAGTAAAGATGCAAAGGTTGTTGGGATAAAATGCTCTATGAACTTTTGGATACCCTTTATTGCTGTATTTTCAGGCCGCCAAGATGTTTGATGAAGAAGGCAGGAAGAAGTTTTTCACGCAAGACATGAATAATATTCTGCTGGAGTAAGTGCTTATCTGTACAACCTTCCCTTTTTGGAAAGGGGTTGAAAGGAAAAGTACAGAAGAGGAAATATTATTGAGGTTGTTCCAACAAAGCCCTTAAAAGTCAATGAAGGTAGATCAGTCTAAGCTAGTTATTGGCTAAAGAGATTTATATATGAATACAATTCCTGTCATGACTATCTGTCTGTCTTTATCCGGTGTAAAGTGTTTTGTAGTGCCCTGTGTCCTTGATTTCATGTGTAAAATTCAACAAATCTGCCATTATTTCTTCCTGTCCCCCACTTTCATAACTAAAAACACCTTCAGCTTTCATGAAGGAAAATGTCAGCTCTTTTCACTCTATAATCCTTAAGCAAAGTGTTGCAATATAGCAGGTTCTATGTTCATATTCTAAGAAACAAAGTAATCTGTAGAAGACTGTAGCAGTCAAAATTGTGTCAAGATTCATGTGCAATGGTGGGAGTAAATGAACACCATCATTCAAATTTCAGCATTGCTGGAGAACTATGTATATGAGTGGTTTCTTGCCATTGATAAAGACTTCCTCCTTTTGTAAAAAAGGTTCTCTGAAAATATCCCAAGCTGCTGTTTTTAGTATGCATAGCTAGAACGTTACACATGCAAAGCTTCCTTAGGTTTTTGTTCAGTTGTCATCTTCATCTTGGAGTGCCTCGCTGGCTGACTGTCTCTTGTTTGTTTGTCAGTATTGAACTACAGTTACAGGAGATAAATCCTGCCATCCGCAATGGAGTGTACTCTCACCTTGAGGCTTTTGTGCCATGCAATAAGGACACACTGATAAAGCGTCTGAAGAAATTACACCTCAATGTCCAGGTAATGATGGGGAGATTAGCTCCAGCATGAGTCAATTATATGATAGTGATGAGGACAGAATGCAGGAGAGTAGAGCAACAGCCACACAGTCTCCAGTAAAGCAAAAAATTTTTGGATCAGTTGCTAGATCAACTTAAAAGCTTTCTTCTGTGTACCTGCTATTGTCGCTACTTTAGGAACAAATATTAAGTGTTTCACACGCTTTATTTGAGTATGAAGTGCTTTCACCTTGAAAGCTGGGTACAGGATATGTATCAAAGTAGCAGAACTAGAAAGCCCCAGTAACCATGGTTATGACAGGCTAAAAAATAATTACTATTGCATTTGCTTTTGTGTCAAGAGAAAAGAAAAGCTAGAGGGATAATAGATGAGCCAGCCTGTACTGTCTGTGCAAATTTTGTGTTGTGGCTAGGTCTTACAAATACTTTGTAATTTGCAGTTGCTTTTCTCTTAAAGAATATGCTTTCCTATTGAATAAAAAAGTTCTCTGTGATCTAAAGTATCCTGATCCAATTCTTTAGATGAAATCCAGGACTAAATCTTGCAGAGGATCTGAGGATCATGAATGCAGAGATCTCAGAACTTGCTAAGGCGACAAACATTCATATGCTATTTCTCAGCAGTAAGATGTAATAGCACATAGTATTCTAGTTCTTCTCAATAAGCAGTTATAATTAAGAATGTAAAGTTAAAAGATGTAGGAAGAGAATTTAAAAACATGTAGGGAAGCATATAGTATATTACTTTAATGTTTGAAGTTCTTAATATTTGGAGACAATTCTGAATACATAGTGCTTACCTGAGGTACACAAATTACATAAAATAATCTAATACTCAGATAATCTAATACATATATTTTGTTCAGCAGCTAGGATGCTTTTATACCACAGTTCTTGGAGACTTGGTTAATTGAATACTTGTTTGCAAGTCCTGAGATACTCATTGGTCAAGTCATTTTGCTTATTCCCCTCAGGTTTGATTCCCTTCACTATTTTGATTAAAAAGCAATATTTAATGAGATCATGCCGTAATGTTTTGGGATATTCATGATATGTTTCCTTGTGACTATCTTTCATTGTTTCTGGTCTCAAGATTTGTAAGTGTTGTATGAGAAGTTCCAAGTCTGTGCAGTTCTATAATGCTGTTGCACCTAACAGTGCCATGGAGGAAATGATTGTTGCAGTCAATAGATAGTACTAGGAATATTGTGTCAGGAGTGAATAGGAAATATTGTTTTGTGAAACTGTCCGAAACACTCTTTACATCGCATCTACTAGCACTGCTTTGGTGTTTCTCTTTTCACAGGATGACCGCTTGAGAGAACCACTGCAAAAGCTGAAACTGGCTGTCAGTAACGTCATGCCTGAACAGTTATGCAAGTATCAAGAGGACTGTCAGGCCCGCAATCAAGCCAAGAATGCCAAGTAGGTATTTCTGGAGTCTGTGCGCGCCCATTCTAGAGTCCTGCTGGAAGTCTGTCTGTCTTACAGGTGTCTGTAAGTTTTTTGAATTGTATAAAGTATTTAGTTTTGTGAGTGTTGTCACCTGACTCTGGAAAGAAATTCCATTAACTGAACGAAATAGGTCTTGAGAGGAAGACATAAACTGTGAGGAGGATACTGGAGATTCTCAAAATGCTAGATTAATGGAGGAGTATGGTGCGTTCAGGTTCTTGATGTATTTTGTCCTTGTTCATTGTAATTGTTTGCCTCAGTTATCTAATTTTAGACTTGGAGAAGCATTAGTAGACTGATAAGCATCCTGCCATGTCCCAGTAGAGGTACTACATGAAGCTTATTGCCAGCATCCTTGATAGCATCTATACAATGTGTCCTTCTCACTTGCCTTTGAGGACCATGAAGCAGTGGGGGGAGGAAGATGAACTGTTTGCCCTTTCAGGAATGGTATAATGAGAATCTGATGACGGGTCCTTTTTTTAACACCTAAAGCAACACTCCGTTCTCAAACATTTTGTCTGTGTTGTATACCTATAAAAAACCAATTGTTCTAACCATAGATTGCAAGCGGAAGATGAACGAGAGAAAAATGGATCAGAGGAAGATGATGATGAAAAACCTGGAAAGAGGGTTGTGGGACCCAGAAAGAAGTTTCATTGGGATGACACAGTGAGGTGAGACAAAACTGCCTTGTCCACTAAGAATTTTCACTGACTTCATAAAGGGCTCTCCAAGGGGATATTACATGATACTGTTTAAATAATCATTCTCAGAAGTTTTGGAGTGTTGGGGATAAATATGCTACAGTGGTAAACCACCATTTTAATTAATTTGAAAGGCAAGATCATCCTGTGTCCAACCCTTTTTTCACTGCTTGTTTTTCTGCTTTCTCCAAATACATGAGTTTTCCTGGTCCTAGGACTCTGAGCTTCTTTAAGCAAAGAACAGAGGTGTAAGCCGTTATACCTGCTTCTCACCGTTGTAGGAATAGGTCACAAAACACTGTCACCCAATGATCAGTAAAAACTAGAATAGGGCTAGAATAGGGCAGACCACCAAAATTATTGGTGCTGGTTTGACAAGCCAGCATCCAGAATGCATGAATCTTAACCCTTCCTGTCCCCTCTGAACACAAATTCTATGTTATCTCTCAAGAGCGACACAGATTGTCTGAAATGAATTCTCATTGTTTTGTTTCCTAGGATAGATTTTACTGAAAACTGAATTAAATTAACCTAGATGGGCTTTTAAGCAAGTAGAGACTTCTAAATTAGTAATTTTCCCATGCAAGGTCTAAGCTAATTTTAGTACAAGTATACATATTATTAAAAGGGACTAGTGGATTGATGAATCTTTTTACTATGCTAAGACAACAGGGAAGCAAGCTTCGTGGAATATATACAACCAGTATAGCTTGGACTGACCTAGAAGAAGCCATACTTCAAGAAGAGATATTTAAATCTGTTTTTTGATTCAGGAGTCTCTGAAAGGCCAGTGTTACTTAATTGTGTGCACTTTTGTATTTTTAAGGAGAGTAAAAGACAGCATCCCTAGCAGAAAGGATCTTTTGTTGAAATATTCAGTGTAGAATGGATTTCACTTGCTTTCAGACATTCTCCATCTTAAATGAGATAGAGGTCAGTAAGCAAAGTGAGTGGAGGTGTTTCAGCTATGAGGAAACCACAAAGGAAATGTAAAACCAATTATAAAATGACAGTAAGGACGTAAGAGCCCTATGGTCAGCTGGAAATGGAGAAGTGACAGTAGCAGATCATACCAGTTGTAGCGGCAAGCTCGTTCAGTGACAAACTTCCAGAAAAGTGATTGAAAGTGAGCTCTTCCTACAATTGGCAATGGGTAGCAGCTGTATAGCATCAGTGCTTCCATTTCTCAGCCTTCTTCTGCTGACCTTTTGGAAGGATTTTTTCTTTCAATATCATCATAGTATCATAGAATGGTTTAGGTTGGAAGGGACCTTAAAGATCATCTAGTTCCAACCCCCCTGCCACGGACAGGGACACCTTCCATTAGACCAGGTTGGTAAAAGTCCCATCCAGCCTGGAATATATTTATTGTGTTTCTTTCTGCAGGTCTCTGTTGTGTAATCTTGTGAAGATCAAGCTGGGATGCTATGAGCTAGAGCCAAATAGAAGTCAGTCTGCTGAAGATTACCTCAAAACCTTTATGGAAACAGAAGTGAAACCACTTTGGCCTAAAGGCTGGATGCAGGCAAGGTGAGATGCTTGCTTTATATATCTATTTATTTTGGTGTTAACTATTTCTTGGATCTTACTTATTGTCATATATTTGACTCAACCATGTACTATTAATATTGGTTATAACTTCAAAATATCAGTGGAACTGGAATATTTTAAAAGAATTAATGTTTTTCAGAAGTTAATTTTCTATCTTGTTTGCAAGCCTGAGAACTAAAAAATCCACTGTTCTCCTTGGAGAACTGCTTGCTTTTGTCATCTGCTGGAGACCGAACTTACTAAAGTTCATAACACAGTGTGTGATACTTCATTTGAGGGGGAAGTATGAGGCAGGGTGTAGCTGCATGGGAAGTACTTTCTCTGATACAGGCAGTGATCTAGAAAGCAGTTTTGTTTATGTTGTAAGTGGTCTAATAATGCAGTGTGACATAGACTTTAAAATTATGAGCTGGAATTTCAACACCAGAGTTCAGAAAACACTAAGGTTTGTGCTCTTTATTTCCTGTATGCAATGGGGATGCTCTGTGATGCTGCAGTTAAAGATACACCAGTTTCTTAAAGAAGACTTGCGCTTACTTCCTACTGACTTAACATACAAAACACAACATACTAAACTTACACAAAAGGGAAAAAAAAACAAACGAGAGCAATAGTAATAATTGTGAAATACAAATTTGACAAAGTCTTCAAACACTTGAAAGTGGAAGAAGAAAATCAAATATAGATGGTGTGTTTTTCCTTCTGTAGTAACCACTGCAAAAGACAATTTCGCATCAAATCTTGACCTAACTGTAAAAGCTAAATGATACAACAATATTAATCAGTTTGCTCAAGAATACCTTGATTGTAGATTAGTCAAATCTGTATCAAGCTATAAAAATAACTGTACTGAGATATTTCCTAGAATAGCCAGTGTAGAAAATAAGGGTGTAATAAGCTGCTTGTGAAATAGTAATGAAAGGAACAAATGAAGTTTTACACTTCATGGCTTATGGTTGACTTATTTCTGTTCAAGGATCTAATTTTGTATAGTAAGTACCCTGATGAGTGAGACATCACTTATGAAGATTTTATTAAAGTAGACGAGAAAAGGAATCCCAGTTTCAAAACAGATACAGAGATCACTGACAGTGGAGAAATGATCAAGTGATTGTGTCATTTAAGAACACGTAGAAGTGAAGCATGTTGACACTCTGTATTTGAAAACCATCTAATGTATATGGTTCTCTCCTTTTCATACAAGAAGTGTTCTTTTAAACCATCTGTAGAAGTGGTTTCATAAAAAAAGACAAAAAAAACCCAAGCAAAAATAACCCAAACTCCAAAAAATACCCTTCCCCCCTGCCAAAAAAAAAAAAAAAAAAACCAAACAAACAAAAACCACCCACAAACCAAACAAACCCCAAGAGCTGCTTGATCATAACTTCTGCTGACCAGCAAGACTTCTTTTACCAGCTGGGCAGTTTTGCTACTGTAATGAGTTACAAGTGGTCCTGTATTTACAGGGAGGTGCTTTACTTCCTAAACAGAAAGCAGGGATGTATTGTAATTTATAGACAAACAGTTATACATGGAAAGAGGAAAAAATATTTCCTGGAGTCTGACAGTGGTAACTCCTAATACAGCACGTTATTTATATGCCGGATGCTCATCTTGTTGGGGTGTTAGGGTACGGATTATCATGCTTAAGGCATATAGTGTTTTACCTTTATATGAGGCCTCAAGTGAGAAGGAGCTACATTAAATGCCTGATTATTTTTTTTTCCAGTTTGTGTTAAAAATGGCCTACTGACTATGTATTTCATAAGGAATTCTTACTAATCAGAGTATGTCTACGGTACCAGAACTTTGTGGGTTCAGCCCAGAGGAAAAATTTCTTGCTCTTTCAAAGTTAACTGTACTTAATGTTCCTCGTAGCTTAGTATAGAAGCATGAGGTAAGATGTCAATCATAACTTTCAACTGCACCTTGTTCATTTGTCTGTGAGTATCACAACTACCTTGTCACGTGAATTTTCTGCGTGCAACTTCTCTGCCCCAGGAGATTGTTTTATTAATATTCGTAGATTTAAAGAAATACATTTAGTCTTAAAGGATCCCAAAGCCTTTTCAAATAGTGTAACCCACTTTTTTGTAACTGGGTTGCATATTAATTCCATGTGTGTCTGAAAAAAGCCTGCAACCTTAATATGTGTATGTTCAAAAAAAGTGTAGGGAATGGGAAGTCCGTTTCCTTTACTTCTGAGAGTTTTATCATCTCTGGAGGTGGTCATGTAAGTAAGCTTGCAGCACATTTATTTTGCACAGGTCAAACAGCACGGTTGACTTGAAATTGTGATCAGGGAGAAACAATCTCATATTGATCTCTATCATCAATTTTTACATCTAAATATATGTATGCAATGGAGGGATTATTTTTCATGTGTGTTATTGCTTTGGAACATATACTGCACTGTCCTTTTTTTGTACCATATCTTTGACTTCTGTTCCTGTAGTAGTTATGCTTTTGTCTTGAACCTTTAAAGATGATACTAGAAATTACTGGGGCCTGGGATTCATTTTGGATTTTCATTTCAAAATGAAAAAGATTAAGGAATAGATCAACCACCTGGGGAAGCTGGGTAGATCAGAAAGTGGCACATTGAACTTATGAGGAATGTTCCTTTTCCATTCAGTAGTCTCTGATGGGGAGCAATGTAATACAGATTTGGAGGTTAGTATGGTGAAGAAAATGTGAAAGTGGAACCTGAGAATTAAGGCATTGGAACTGTAGTGAGAGGATGCAAATGTCTTCCTACCAGATTACACAAAACTTGTGGATACTTGGATTTTTCATAACTATTGCAGCTCTACAGGATGTATCAGTGGTGAAAAGCTCTTGTTTAGACAGCTGTTCATGATGTGGTCAGTGTTAGTATGATGGCAGTGGTGCAGGAAAGTTTTGGCTGTTCTAGTTTGCCTACCTGGAAACAGGGAAGGGGACCAAGTTTTCCTTAATTGTCCATTTATAGCTGCATTTGGGCAGCAAGCTGCAGAATAGGTACAGGTTAGGATTCGTTTTTACCTCCCACTTGTCAGCTCAGGAATTGATAACATGGAAATAAAAGCATATGAATTGTTGAGATTTGTCATACCAAGTCTTGCTGTTCGTTGGCTCTGTAATAAAATGTATGTGTAAGTCCAGTGTAATAAAGTCACTGAAATGGTACACAATGACCTATACAAAATACTGAAGAAAATTAAAAACAAGCTTGGTAACTGTAGTCTGACTTTTTTTTCCTCTGTGCTTTAAAAAAAAAAAGGCAAAACCAGACTAACCACAAAACAAAAACCTATGGTCAATGTGTGGGTGCATAGTGTGAAGAGTTTACAGTAATCATTCATTTGAGATTTGAATTATTTCCTTTGAGGAGAGAATTCAAAATCTATTTCTTCTGTCTACCTGAAGGAGTTAATGTTCTATTATGTTGACTTCTGCTTGTCCATTTACTGAGGTATTTTGAATGTAAACTTGAAATCTTTTTTTAGTGGTGTTCTTATGGCTGCCTGGAACTACATCGTGATAGCAATATAGACAAACTACGTACTAGCTGCTTTGGGGACAGATAATCAAAGGGTTCTTTTGAAAATTCAAGGATACTTTCATATTTGGTGGTCATGCTGATTGTTCCTGTAGAATCATCTTATGTTCCTTTCCTCACCATTCTTTTAGGATGCTTTTTAAAGAAAGCCGAAGCGTTCACAATCACCTCACTTCTGCCCCGTGAGTATAATATTGACAACTTACTATTATCTTTTTAAGTTGTTCGTAGCATCTTTTCCCATCTTCACTCTGCCTTTCCTTTGACTGAGGGGAGGAAAGGCAGATATTTTGGGATTTGTTTGAAGAGACTTAGAATGTTATTTTTTTTTAATGCTTTAATTTAGACATATAACTGTAACATTCTTGTGGCGTGTTATTTTAACTCAGTTATGACGTGGTTAGATAACTCAAGTGGATATTCATTCTTGGATTAATGCCTTTTACTTGAAGTGTTTCAAAGTGTTTCACTACCTAAATTTTGCTGTGCAGCATACTAAATTGAACTTGGAGACTGCAGTACTTACTGCTCTTTCTTTTCCTCATAAATATCTCTGTAACCACAGAAGGCTATGTATCTTAACAGAATTTTACCTTCTTGATTTCTCAGACACTATGTCCCTCTCAGGAGCAGCCCACATTCAGCCAGAAGTCAAATAAACAATTATGACTTCGAATAACACCCAAATTGCAACCTTTGTGATAAATATGATTAACATAAGATGTTTTTCTATGTAATAGCAAAACTGAGTCATGGTCCACCCACAGTAAGGTCTTTGTTTAACCAGGCATATTCCCAGTTTCTTAGGAAAGGAGAATAAATGACCTGTAAGATGTTAATCTGTTGATCCTATTGAAGAAATAGAAATGAGAAAAAAGGTGTGAAATGCTTTGGGCTCTTACTCTACCAATTCATTTCAGAGAAGCGATAGACAGCTAGGAATTATAAAAACACCTGAGAGGGGCCTGGTAGGAAATGGGGCCCACACTCACAAAAAGATGTTCAAACCATTAGCTCATCTGAAGTGCATCTATACCAATGCACGCGGTATGAACAATAAACAGGGGGAGCTTGAAGCCATGATACACCAGGAAAACTATGACATAGTGGCTATCACACAAATGTGGTGGGATGCCTCACAAGACTGGAGTGCCAAAATTGAAGGCTACAAACTCTTCAGGAGAGATAGACAGGAATGGAGAGGTGGTAGAGTGGCTGCGTATGTCAGAGAATGCTATGAGAGCTCAGAAATTAAGTATAGTGATAACAGGGTCGAGAGTGTTTGGATTAGGATAAGGGTAAATAAAGGTGACATTGCTGTGGGAGTCTGCTATAGACCTCCCAACCAAAGCAGTGAGGTGGACGAAGCCTTCTATAAGCAACTGGGAGAAATATTGCAGTTGTTTGCCACTGTACTTGTGGGGGACTTTAACCTCCCCGATATCTGCTGGGAATACAACATGGCAGACGGGGAACAATCCAGGAGGTTCCTGGAATGTGTGGAGGATAACTTCCTGATGCAGCTGATAAGTGAGCCGACCAGGGAAAGTGCCCTCCTAGACCTGCTCCTTGTGAACAGGGAAGAACTTGTGGGGGAAGTAAAGGTTGGAGGCCGTCTAGGGCACAGTGATCATGAGATGATTGAGTTCTCGATCCTTGGAGAAACAAGGAGGAGGGTTACCAAAGCTGCCACTTTAGACTTCCTGAGGGCAAATTTTAATCTGTTCAGAAGACTGCTAGACAGAATCCCTTGGGAGGATGCCCTGATGGATACAGGAGTCCAGGAAGGATAGACATACTTCAAGAAAGAAGTCTTAAAGGCACAGGAGCAGGCTTTTCCCATGTGCCGAAAAACAAGTAGGTGGGGAAGGAGGCCAGCCTGGCTAAATAGGGATCTCTTGCTGGATCTCAAAAAAAAGAGAGTCTACGACCTTTGGAAGAGAGGGCAAGTCTCTCATGAAGACTATAAAGATGTAGCGAAGCTATGCAGGGAGAAAATAAGGAGAGCTAGAGCTCAACCTGGCTACAGCTGTTAAGGATAATAAAAAATGTTTCTATAAATTCATTAATAACAAAAAGAGGATTAGGGAAAATCTCCCTCCTTTATTGGATGCAGAGGGAAACATAGTTACAAAGGATGAGGAAAAGGCTGAGGTGCTCAATGCCTACTTTGCATCAGTCTTTACAGTGGAACTAGCTGTTCCCTGGACACCCAGCCTCAAGAGCTAGGAGACAGGGAGGGGAAGCAGAATGAAAGCATCATGATTAAAGAGGAAGAGATCAGTGACTTGCTATGCTGTTTGGATGCATACAAGTCTATGGGACCGGATGGGCTACACCCAAGAGTGCTGAAAGAGTTGGCAGACGTGCTTGCCAAACCGCTTTCCATCATTTACAGGAAATCATGGCTAACTGGGGAGGTCCCAATGGACTGGAGGGTGGCAAATGTAACAACCATCTACAAGAAAGGCAAAAAGGAGGATCCAGGTAACTATATAGACCTGTCAGTCTAACCTCGATACCAGGGAAGGTCATGGAGCAGGTCATCTTGAGTGCCATCAAAACCCACATAATGGGCTACCAGGGGATCAGGCCTAGTCAGCATGGGTTTATGGAAGGCAGGTCCTGCCAGATGAACCTGATCTCCTTCTATGACAAGATTACCAGAATATTGGATGAGGGAAAGGCTGTTGATATCGTATACCTGGACTTTCAAAAAAGCATTCAATACTGTCCCCCCATACAATTCTCATGGAAAAACTGGCTTCACACGGCCTGAATGAGCATACAATCCACTGGATCAAGCACTGGCTAACTGGAAGGTCCCAAAAAGTAGTGCTCAATGGATTTAAATCCAGCTGGCGGCCGGTCACAAGTGGTGTGCCTTAGGGCTCAGTGTTGGGACCATTTCTGTTCCACGTCTTTATTGATGATCTTGATAAGGCATAGGGTGTATCATCAGCAAGTTTGCAGATGACACCAAGTTAAGCAGGAGTGTTGATTCCCAGGAGGATAGGGAAGCTCTACAGAGAGACTTAGATTGATGTTGGCCCAATGATCCAATCTGTGGTATGAGTTTCAACAAGGGCAAGTGCCAGGTCCTGCACTTGGGCCACAATAACCCCATGCAGCGCTACAGGCTTGGGGAGGTGTGGCTGGCAAGCTGCCTGGCAGAAAGAGACCTGGGGGTTCTAATTGACAAACGGCTGAATATGAGCCGGCAGTGTGCCCAGGTGGCCAAGAAAGCCAATGGCATCCTGGCTTGTATTAGAAATAGCATGGCCAGCAGAAGTAGGGAGGTGATTGTGCCCCTGTACTCAGCACTGGTGAGGCCACACCTCAAGTATTGTGTCCAGTTTTGGGCATCTCAATACAAGAGAGATATTGAGGTGCTGGAGCAAGTGCAAAGGAGGGCGACGAAACTGGTGAAGGGCCTAGCAGACAAATCGTATGAAGAGCAGTTGAAGGAGCTGGGACTGTTTAGTTTGAGAAGGAGGAGGCTGAGGGGAGACCTCATCACTGTCTACAACTATTTGAAAGGACGCTCTAGAGAGGTTGGTGCTGGTCTCTTCTCACAGGTAATTAATGACAGAACAAGAGGGAATGGCTTCAAGCTCCAACAGGGTAGATTTAGACTGAACATTAGGAAAGAATTTTTCACAGAAAGGGTGGTTCGGCATTGGAATAGACTGCCCAGGGAGGTGGTTGAGTCACCATCCCTGGATGTGTTTAAGAGACGTTTAGATGTGGTGTTGGGGGATATGGTGTAGGGGAGAACTTTGTAGAGTAGGGTAGATGGTTGGACTCGATGATCCCAAGGGTTTCTTCCAACCTAGACAATTCTATGATTCTATGCTTAACTTCAAAGTTGAAGGGGATGCTGTCCTTGCTCAGATAACTGCATTTGGTGCCATGGTGTTCACTTACACTGTAAAAGAACCTGAGAGTCTGTTAAATGGCTTCTTGCCACAAACAAAAGTTAGATACCACTTTTTCACAGTTGATAAGCAACAAAACACTTTTTTTGGGGGGAGGAAGCTGCTTTATATGTGGTTTGAAATACAAATGAGAACATGAAGTATACTCCTCAGTGACAAAAACATCATTGTAAAGTAAAACTATATAATATGTGACTTCAGTTTAGACAAAACTTTGCTAAGTAGACAAACTCTTAAGAGGCTAAAATGACTTGATATTTTGTAGTTTCTGTAAATTGGCAAACTAAAAAATAGCTCTACTGATATACATCAGGTTATATCAGCAATTCAGTGAATTTTGCTTCTAATTTAGAGATACATTAGGAAAAAAAAGGATTAAAAGTGTTTCTTGCTCTTTCCCCTATATTTTAACCCACTTTCTATTTTAAGGATGTTTTATTATTAAAGCTGGACTCTACTAGTCATCCTTGTAGTTTATTGGGACACAGTTAAAACTGAAATGACTCACCTGCCTTTTGTCTTCTGATGTGCATTTATTTCCTCTGTTTTAGGTCAAAGAAGAAGGTGATTCTGGCCCCTAAACCCAAAGCGAAGGTAAGTGCCTGTTTAGATACCTGACTTTTATATGACCATTTCATACAACCTGTTTTCTGCCTCTGATTCAGAAAAACTCTGGCAGAAGGCTTCCATCAGGAAATGCTATGAGAGCTTATTGAGTTGGTGGTATATTACTTTAAAGAAAGTAGTACAAAAGACTAGCTTTTTAACTTTAAGCTGTATTAGTTTTTTTGAAAATTAACTATGAAGAGGTACTAGTTCCAGTAAAGTTTCACTTTTTTTGGCGTGCTTTGTGTTTGTTTTCAGCTTGTATTAAACTTGGCAACACTGGAAAAATGTGTGTTTGGGAGGATAACATAGTAAGTTGATAGAGGTTCTCATTGTACACAACTAGGCGTTGTCTTAGTTCAGTTGCAATTTCACATAGCAATTGGATTAGCTACCCTGTTCTTCAAAGCATTGATTATTCTTAATTGTGTGGGACACTTCTAGTTATGTGGAGCAACAGCACTAGGTTTCTAATACAAATACTGAACTGGCACACAGGACTCCCACACCTAGCTGTCGTAGGTATCTTAATATGAAAATTTCAATAGTAGATCTTCAGTTCACCTGAATTTACAGCATAATAGTATTACACTACAGACGACTTTAGATCTACTTCAGAAAGGCTATTAAACCTGTCTTATTTCTTCATTCTCAGGACTCCAGTCCAAAGAAAGAACAGAAAACCTGTATGTCTTCAGTCAATTCAAGTTGTGCTACTGTACTGAGTTCTAGCACACCTGTCTCCACCCCAGCCAGCTCTAGCTGCACACCAGCTCCAGAGACAATCTGTTTGGATGACTCACTGGATGAAGACCTCTCTTTCCACCCACCCTCACTGGACTCTATTTCTGATGCTCTGGCAGTTATGAATAATGGTGCCAAGGGATCACCTCTTGGGTCCACTGTAGACACACCAACATCCAGACCTCGCCCTGGGCTAAGGGAAGAGAAACTAGCAAGCATTATGAGTAAGTTGCCCCTGGCAACTTCAAAGAAAGTAGAGCCCACTCAAACACCCCATTCATCAAGTCTTATTGCTGGTCACACAGGGCCAGTACCAAAGAAACCCCAGGACCTAGTTCACACTGGTATCTCTTCAGGCCTTATTGCTGGATCTTCAATTCAAAATCCTAAGGTTTCCTTAGAGCCTTTGCCAGCCAAACTACTTCAGCAAGGACTACAGAGGTCAAGCCAGATCCAAGCTGCTTCCTCCTCTTCACAGACTCATGTTTCTTCCTCTAAGACCCAAGCAGCTATTTCCACCTCCTCTCAAAGAACCAAGGATGCTAGTATCTTGGTATCATCTTCTGAGGCTCAAGGTGGTTCTTCCTCAACATCACAAGTGACAAAGGTGCACCAGCATTCAGCTGTACAGCAGAAATACGTATCTCCTTTACAAGCAACTATTAGTAAATCACAGACCAACCCAGTGGTGAAATTGAGTAGTAATCCCAAACTGTCGTGTTCATCACCAGTCATCAAGGCTCAAGATAAGTCGGTAGTATATCGCCTGCCTTTATCTAATCCCTCATCTGGAAGTGGCTCTCAAGTGTCTCACCCACTGGTTTCTCGGACAACATCCAGCACCTCTACCTCTAGTAACTATTTAGCCAAGGCTATGGTGTCACAGGTTTCTTCCCAGGGTTTCAAGCCTCCCTTCTCCATGGCTGCCTCTCCCAAACCTGCTGCCTCTCCCAAGCCCACTGCATCTAAGCCCTCTGTGACACCCAAGCCCAACGCATCACCTAAATTTTCATCCAAGTCCACCTCATCCCCCAGGCCTGCAACAACACCCAGTTCTTCCAGTTCAAGTGCACTAGTTTCCCAGAGTAGTCACTCCAGCAACAACCCCCTTCATAAACAGTCCGGTGGTGTAAATATCAGCAGGCAGTCTCCCACAATGAATTTGCTGCCCTCTAATCGCACCTCAGGCCTTCAGCCTGCAAAGAACCCTCAGGCTTCTTCAAAATTGCCCAACTCTTCTCCTTCTGGAACTGTTGGTAAAAATAATTTGGGTGGAGTTGGAATGAATGTACCTGCCAGCAGAGGCAGTAATCTTAACTCAAGTGGAGCTAGTAGGACTAGTCTGTCTGGGGGAGCAGGAAGTGGAACACAGGGTGCTACTAAACAATTGTCAACTCCACACAGACCATCTTCTGCCTCAGGGTCTCCAGTTGTAGCAGCCAGTGTGCAGGTATGCATTGAATGAGTTTACATTTAAACCTTATATTAATATTTATCATGTTTTTGTAAACATTCTTTCTTGCAATATCTTGATTTGAAAATGTGATGTTTAATGTTTGTATTTTACTAAGCATAAATGCTAATATTGATGAAACTTTTGCACTAGTGAATATTTATTCCCAGCTGATGTGAAATGCAAGGATCAGTGTGGAACAAATCCTCACTGTAAACTGTTGGTTGGTCTATACTGTGGAACAGAACTCACTTTTCTTTTTTTTTGTTTCTTTTAAGAGCACTAGAAAAGGTAAGTTTTATGTGACCATAATTTTAGGGGATGTTGTATTTCCTTGCATTATTGGATTTATGTGTTCTTGCGTATTTACTTATTTGTAATGATGGTGGTTGTATGAAAAGGTGTCTTGGTACATTTGTTGCCAAGCCTCATGATTAACTTGCAAAACTAGAGTTCAGTTGCTTGTGGTTTAAGAATGCAAGACTTGTATTTAAAATTAACACTTGCAAAGGCTTTTATTTAGTGTTTGTGATAAAAGATGTATTTTATTTTGTAGGATCTAGTCAAACTGAATGAGACACCTCACTAATATATAAGTATCCTAGAAATTGTTTGTGAGAGAGCTCATGCAGAACTCTATCACTGGAGGTAAAACAAGTCATACAAAACAAAATTTGAAAATACTGTTGTTCTAAACCCCATGCAAACCTATTATTTACCCAGAAGACAACCTACTTTCCCAAGCTGTGCGTTCTTACTGGAAGTGATTAAATTACTGAGGTGACTAGAGATTTTCCTCTCTTTATTGCTCTCTCTATCCTGAAGTCTTCACTACTTAAAGAAAAGCAATATTGCTGTAAATCAGAGTCTTGGTGTACAGCAAATGGAAAAGTTTCCTATTTTTTTCAACAATGTACATAGCTATTGCATGGTAGTGATGTATACTCAGCTTTTCGCAGTGGTTTGTAATCTTTTCCTTGCTATCAATTTTTTCTTAATGCAGCTGAAAAACAGGAAGATGATTTTTACAAGACATTTCTATGGTATTTCATGCTACTGTACCTTGAGTCTGTTACAGTAAACAACAAATGTCTGGCAGGTTCTGACACAGCCTTCTCATTATTTTGGGTACTTCGAATGAGAAAACTACAACCCATATGCTGCTTAAGGGCCACTGAGGTACCACATAGAGCTGAGCCAGACACGGTGCAGTTTGGGCACTCTGCAGGGTGTCTGGAGGAGACAAACAAGGCTACAGTGAATGGACTGGGAACAGATTGGTTCTTCCTGGTGCAATCAACAGAATCCAGTGGATACAATTGCTGTAACATAGAAGAAAATGTGAGGTTGGTGTGGTAGTACTTAAAGATGACAGACGAGGGAAATAAGTAGTATTGTGTTGGATGATGAGATGAATTCTGGCAAACCTTCCTGTAGATAAAGGCAAGTAATTCTCTTTAGAAACCCTGATCACCTGGGGAATGAAATGCATTTTGGCAGCCAGTGATGTTGGCAGCCAGAATCTCTTCAGGACTGGGGGGGGGGGTGGGGTGGCTAGTCAAGTATCATGAGTGCATACTGTAAAACAACAAAATAAGGTGTGTTGGTATATAGAAGGGGGGAAGTCAGCTAGAGGTACTGAACAGCATATGGTATCACTAAAATAATTATTGTGACTCTACATGTGGGGTTTTTTTGACACTTCAGAAGTTACTTTGATAACCTAGAAATGGTTCAGAAGAATGGTGCAAGGAAGATAAACCATGGAATAAGGCTGTTGCTACTGTGCGGACTGAGGCCTAGTCAGTGGAGTATGTTCAAGAGAAGATTAGAATCAAATTACCTACCAGTCCCAAGTACAACGAAGGGGAAGAGATTTGTGATAAGAGGGCTTCATTTAGCTTTAAAGATCTAATAGCTGGCTGTTGAACTTAATCAATTCCAGACTAGTTGTTGGGTACCATGTACTAAGGAATCAGTTACCCCTCTTAAAACTTTGCATAAGACTGAATGTGAATCTCCGTTCCATTAAGGGTTTAGCGATTCAGTTCCTATCAGAGATGCTATTAATCGTTCAGAAGATAAGAATGGTACCTGAGTTGCTCATTAGAATATCCTGGTCTGCTTACATTGAAGATCAGACTAGATAATTTAATCTGACAATGAAGACGTTCGTAACTAGGAAGAGTTTCCAATAAGTGGTTCCTTCCTTTCCCTTTTTGACACAGTTATTTACCGGAACATAAGCTTACATCTGCTCTAGCTTCACAGAAATTTTACTCTGGAATACTCTATTAAGTTACACCTTAAGAACACAAAGACAAAGTAATCTAAAATTCAGAAATTTATTGTGATTTCATTAAAAAGCTCTGCCTATCATTAGTACTCTTGAGCAGAATCTGGCTTAGACCTTTAAGGATCTCAGTGACTCAGATTTACATGACCAGGTTGAACCCTTTTACGAAGTGCTACCATAGGTGAGACACATAGAACCATCTGAACTGCAGCTCTTCTAGGGTATTCTCTAGTTGTTTCCATCACTGAACTTCTCTTTCCTCCTTTTTGAATGAGTAAGCAAGGTCTTGGCAGAACATCACAAAGCTTGCTTCTGTTTTCAGGCATTTTACAAATTCACAATTGCAAGAGATTACTGTATGGCTTTTATTTTGTTGCACAGTAAAGATTACATAGACTGTGAACCGTTGTCTTTTTTTTTTGTACATAAGCTTATTGTGAAATTTTTCTCTTTTACCTTTAAAAGTACCAATCATATATGTTGAAGTTTTTAATCCATTTTTTCTACTTGTGGGATGGAGTATATCTTCGAAGCTTTCACTCCTAAGATGATCAATACAAACAGTTGCTAACAACTTCACATCTGTAATTGTTTACACTTACGGTGTTACTGTTTTAAAACTTTGTGTTTTCTTGTAAGCAGCCACTAGCCTTTCTTTAGCTACTTTCATCTGAACACCTTAAGATCAAAACTGGTTGTAGAAACTTTCTCTGCTAGGAGTTTTCATCACTTTGCTGTTTCTCTATGTTGATATTACAGAACTCAAGGATATTTCATTTTAAGCTTATGTGTTCATTAAAATGATTCTGGGTTTTGGTTTTAGTTAAGGCTTACTTGGATAAATGCACAGGTTTGAAGTCCTATCTGAGTCTTTTTAACTCAAATATCTAAAATATCTGAGTTAGAAAGCATTTTGAATCAGAATCAATGTTAACTGTTCTGTAGTAGATCATTAGGGAATTGAATATTAGCATATAAAATTACTGTATGCCTAGTGAAGGAAAGATTGTTAAACAAGAATAAACTGTTCTAATGTTAGAGGAATTAATGCAATTTGGGAACTGTTGTAGCTAAAATATTATGGCTAATCTTGCATTTTCATTTTTAAACTACAGTGAATTTAACTTCATTGTGACATGTAGAGTGGAGATACTATTTCCTTGTGTCTTATGCTTTGACATGTGCATACACACCTATACATACATACGTATGTCTGCATCTTGGTAACCTGGCTTCTCTCAAAGTGTGGGGGTTCATATGTATGAATTTTCAAAAATCATTGCTTCTAAGCAACCTCTTTAGAAATAGAGTTAGTGTTCTAGTGTTAACTCGGTTAAGACCCGCATTTGGAGAGGGGAGAATAATATTGTACTTCTAAAGAACTTCAGATCTACATCTGATAATTTCATATTCTTAATCTAATAGAACATGTTGCATTACAGTCAGACTGTAGACCCAGTGCATAATTAGAAAGGAGATAAAGGAAATTACCTGCAAGTCTGATTAGAAAAACATGAGATGAACCATACTGTCCTGTCTGAATCTGAGATATAATTGTACTTGCTTTAGCAGACAAACAGAGGGAAGACCTCCTCAGTGGATAAGTGGATATTTATTAATAGTTTAAGAATAGATTATTTTCTGTTAAGCGTGGCCCTGTTAAGAATGTATTATCTCCTTAAAGACTACAACTCAAAGCTTTAAAATTTTGAATTATTTCTTTTTTTTGTACAGTCAACAGCAGGAGCATCATTACTGGCTAATGCCTCACCTCTGACTCTTATGGCATCACCCCTGTCTGTAACCAGTCAGAATGTGACGTCTGCACCATTAACTCCTTTTGGGATGCTGGGTGGCCTTGTTCCTGTGACCGTGCCCTTCCAGTTTCCCTTGGAGCTGCTTGGCTTTGGGACGGACACAGCTGGAGTGACAACCACCTCGGGATCTACCTCAGCGGCTTTCCACCACAGCCTAACTCAGAGTGAGTGGGATTAGTTACCACACTGTGCTATAAGGAAAGATACATCCTGAAAATGGAAGGGAAGCAATAAAGTTCGGAGATACTCAAATTTGGTTCACGAAAATCCCTATAGGAGAATAAATGTGATTTCTTTCCTAGTAAAGCTTTGTTTATGTAATTATCCAAATGTTATGAATCACCTTTAGTAAGCTTAACTTCAGTGTTGCATTCACAGTATATAGGTATTTTTGAACATGCTTTTTTGGGTTAACTTTTAATCCCTTGCCTTTACAAAGGAGTATAGCTTAAAAATCTCCAGATGTCACAATATAAATAAGAGACTTATATTTTGAAGAATCATCATATTCCTTTGTTCAGTAATCTCAGATATCAAACAGTCCTCTTATGAGGAAGTATCAACCTATATCAATTTTTGGTCCTTCTGCCAAAGGAAATGATAGGAAGAGTTGCATCTCAATAGCGAGGCATGGTCCTTGCTCTGACTTTTGGTCAACTGTATCTGAATAGGTCTGTTCCTGTTGACTTATTCCAGCCATAAGAATGCTATCAGGTATTTATTTTTTGTTGGTGAAATACATCTTCAGAAATCTGCATATTAGCATGCTACTATAGCTACACTATAAAAATAAACTTCCTATTTCACAAAGGCTGCCTCTGACCTTAAGATGTATTTTTCATTGTTGCTCTCCTTCCCCCCCCCTCCCCCCAGACTTACTGAAGGGTTTACAGCCGGGTGCTCAGCACGCAGCAACTCTGTCTCACTCACCTCTGCCTGCTCACTTGCAGCAAGCTTACACAGGTAAAGACATCATATTTTTCTTGTTACTTTTTTGTAACTTAAAAGTCAGATATCTGCCCTAGGCTGAAATAAAATGTAAACCAGAACTGAAATTGTTTTAGAGAAGGCAAACACAGGGACAAGCTTTGGTAGCAGCAGGCAGTACACATTCTATGATAGCAGTATTTTTTGGAATGGGAACACTTTTTTTTCTACTTGTCTTCAATGTCCAGAATAAAAATGTTAAATTTCAACAATGCTTTATTGTAGCAGTTCTAGAAACCAATGTGAACAAATTCATCTGCTGGGGAGAAAAGGAATACTACTTGCTGGATGCTAA
Organism: Vanellus vanellus; assembly: GCF_965231255.1. Classification (NCBI taxonomy): domain Eukaryota; kingdom Metazoa; phylum Chordata; class Aves; order Charadriiformes; family Charadriidae; genus Vanellus; species Vanellus vanellus. The sequence continues at coordinate 55,774,824 of NC_138905.1, forward strand.
CATGATTTACAGACTGCATAAAGTCTGTATTGGCGAGATTGTTTTTTCCTCTCAATTTTAATTTCTCTTTTGGAGGAGAAACTGACCTTCCGGCTAGAAGCCTCTTCACGTTTCTTGTAAGGGTGTATACATGTGTGAACAGTGTGATGGTTTCCTAGTAGATGATCTGCCTTCCCTGGGAACGTTATCCTTGATAAGAGTTGCATATTTTGATTGAGAAGAGAAGCTTGAAGTAGAACATCTCCTTTTTCCATTTGTAAAGCTTAGAGCTGAAAAACTATCATAGCTTTAGAAGGTACAGTTTAGAGTGTACTCCTTTGCCACCTGCAGGGTTTGTTGTGGGTTGGTTTGGGTTTGTTTTTTTTTTTTTTTGCCAGGAGAAGGAACAGGAAGGGTGGCAGTGGCTTGGTGGAGGTTGTTCATCCTGTTCTTGGAGTCCTCAGCACTAAAAAAATGGGCAGTGTTGCTCTAAGAGGCTGTGAAAACAAACCAATTAGATATATTTGGTACAACCTTAACTTTTTTGTCACAGTGAGTTGAATACTAAAAATGCTTTATTTAAATGTAAAGGCTTCTAAAGAAAGGCTTTTTTAAAGTTTTTTTTTTTCAGTGTTCTAAGCTGCAACTTAATCTTTAGAAAGATAGTATCTTTTGCTATGAAGCCTGATATCTCGGGTTTCAACAGTGCTATTTATAATAACTGAACTACAGAGAAGATGCAAAGTCTTCCATCCTATAAAGACAATGTACTTTTTGGTGATGCTAATGCTAAACTTGCCAAATTCCTGCCTCTCTTGCAATAAGTTATAAAAATAAAAGTTCACTCATGCTTTTATTCTTCCCTTTCTTTTCCTGTCTCTAAACTACAGATGGAGGCCAAAGTAAAGGGGACACTAAGTTACAGCGGAAAAACCAGTGACTTCTGGACAAGCAAGGGAGCTGAAGCAGTTCTGGTTGGCTGACAGAATCTGCCCAGTTGGGAAAGTGCTTATTGTCACAGGGCTGCTGTTTCTGTCGATGTTTACATATTCTGATCCCAAGCACTGTGGTGAGAGGAAGAAGAAAAAGAAAACAATACTTGATCAAAGAGAGAAGGAAAAGGAGGACTGGTCCTCCTGGTCATGCAGACTGGTCATAGTTTGATATTGCCTAAAGAAACAAGCTTTTTTTTATCTGCTCTGATTGGCTTTTAAAAGAAATTGATCGTCAAACCCACAGCAGCACAAACATTTGATTTCTAGGTGATGTCCAATGAAAAGTTGAAAGTGTGAGAGGAGCTAGAATAGGTTTCTCCATCCATTGTGTAAGGTGGAATAATCTACTTCATTAGTGCCCGAAGTACCCAGTATAAGATTATGTGTAGGTCCTGAGTGGACTTTATGGTTGTGGACCAAAGGTTATGTAGAGTAGAGGTGGTGCTGGGATACTTTGTGTTATAATTAAACCCTTACACAAATGCAGTTTCTGATATGGGCATTTTTCCAGTTTTACAAGGCTGTTTGGCTTTAGGGAGCCTACGGATGTATGCAGTCTCATTAGAGATTTGTCTTCAAAAACATCTCCTGGTACATCGATATGTGAGACACAGACTACTGGGAAATCCCTTGCTCTCTTTTTTTTTTTTTTTTTTTAATATAAAGATTCTTATTTAAGGGAGGAAGGGGATGGAAGTTTTTCCATTTACATGAAAAGGAAACCCACATTTTATTGGTCATACTAGCAGTTCTTTCCCACTTTTTTTTTTTTAAAGGCACACTGATTTTTTTTTTTTTTTAGTCCTTCCATTTGATAAACTTTCTTTTCCTTTGCCTTGTGCTTATCTGTTACTAAATTTAAGTAATGTTCTATTCATGTCATTTATAAAACACAACCAGTTCTTTACTCATTCTAGATCTTCCTCTTCTTTCATCCAACTCCTTCCAAAAGCCATGCATTATACTGATTTGCTAGTTAAAGAAAGCTGATTGTGACCTATTCCAGAGCCAGGTTAATACTGCTTCAGGCATTAGCCAAAGAGGAGTCGTTCAAAAGCGACCAGAGGTGCCTTCTCTTCTGGGGGCTGAATAGGTTGTCTCCAACATTTCCAGCCCCTGCTGGCCTGGGGAGTTCCTAACCTGAGCTGTTCCTTAAATGGTAGCACAAGACTGCAAAGCTGGCTTTTTTTTTTTTTTAATGGATAGCAATATATCGACTGGTTCATTTGTAAGGTTAGAAAGTATCCAGCACACGTTGCACTTTCGACGCTAGGACAGAACTTTGCTGTTGAGTCCCTTGCGCTGTCAGATAAAAGGTGAGAATGGCAGAAACTTAAATAAGTCATAGGGGAAAGGAGCAAATAAAATAGTATAATGCCCTTCTCCATCAACCCCCAAACATTCCTTTGATCAGAGATGCTGAAATTCCTTGTAGCTAGTCTTTCCAGTAGTTTGATTTGAGGTTAAACCAGTGACTACTGGTTATCTCGCATCTTCCAGAGAGACTTTGACCCACGGATAATGAATCTTCAATGTTTTTTGCTAGATTAACTTATAGCTTTCAGGTTTCTTTTACATGTGATTTATTTTTCTTAGACCAGACAAGAATTTCTTTTCTATTTAGAGCTCATTTTAATTTTATATAAATATATATACATGAATTTAAAATAATATATATTGTGTATTTAGTATAAAAATGTTGGGTTGAGCTCAGCAATAAATGTTTTTGCACAACACTTCTGTAAAAGACAGATTGAATTAAAATAGGATGCATTAGTTCGTTAATTTCACTTCACAGCATCTGCCAATTAAATGCTTTTAGGCTAGTGCTAATGTTTTGTATGTGATGTGTTGATTAGATAAGCTTGCATCTCCATCAAGGTTATTTAGAGTTGAAATATACGGCTATGTGGACTCTGGCATTCTTAATACTGTGCAGATTCTGTCAAAACACCATGAACTATTTAGAATGCAAGCTTTATCTGTTTTGTTTTGGTTTTTTTTTTTTCTCTTTTCTCCAGGAAGGGTTGAAGGAAGGCAACTTCTGTATTTTGAGGCCTAACAGTTCTGGCAGGATGCTAATTCTCTGAACTGTGTCAAACCTAATACTTTTTAACAATGCATGTCATTAAGGGAGTTGTAGCAGTGAGCCATCGGGCAGCAATATATTTAAAAGACCCTGTCCTAAGAGAGTTCTACCTCTTCTATAGAAGTTTTCCTCATCAAGGCATCTCATTCAAATTGCCATCTTTTGTCTTCATACTTAATGAAATTTTAGATTGGGAGACTCGGGACCCTTTATAACTACAGCACAAACTTCCTTTCAACATTCCTCTCTTCCTGGAAGTATACTTCGTCTTCAGTTGAGGAGTATCCTCTCTAAATCTTAAGAAGGGTAGGAGTAGTCCCGTCTGTGGCCTATTGAGCTTATCAGTCTTGGGAAACAAGTAAACTAATACTTACTGTGGAAATAGGTAGTAGGATGATAAGAATAAAGATGACCGTACATTGTTCATGAAGCCAGATCAAACAGCCCCCAGAGGGTAACTGTTTTTGGTCATTACGCTCCTGAGCTTCTTTGCAATGAGCAACATAGCGATGAAAGGGTCTACATTCCCTGTTCCCTATTTCCCCTGGTTAAACCTGGCAAGGCCAAATCAAAGGAAATAATAGGGTGGCTCCCAGAGACCTTTGCAGGTAGCATAAACAGGATGGGGAAGTGAAAGGTTTCTGCAACATCCAAATGCAAAATTAGGTTAATGTTTTACTATTTTCTGCACAGCAGCTCTTCTAAAGGCATTTTCCCCCAAGTTTTTACTACTTTTTTAAGGGCCTTTGTTAAAAAATAAACTGTAGTTGTACATATAAATAACCCTCAGTATTCACAAGCAATAAGAAAGCCAAGTAGAGCTGTCTTTTTCAGGCAGCAGGGCTGAACTTGGTTTGGGGACTGTATATGAGCTAACATGTCAAGCTCACTGAGAGCCTCAAACAAATGCAAGCAATAATTTCAAACACAGGTTTTAGATTTTAAAGCCGTCTGGGTAATATTTTCTGCTACATGATCCAAAGTCCCAAAAGTTGTGGTAGCTATTTTAAATCCTTTTGAGACACTTGCAAAGAAAGAAGGCAGGCTAGATGAAAAACAGGCTGCAAAGTTTCCTAATAGCTTGGACTATAACTGCAGTGTTCTCCCATTCCAAGATGCAAATAGCCTAAATTACTTTGTCCAGCCTTCTCTGTTGATTTGAGATACATGACTAATACTGATCAACTGAGTCACAAGTGTGGATGCTGTGGGTTTCACATCTGTTTTCTGCTAATCAGAAGTAACTTTTAATTACCTGGGTTCTGCTTCTTGTTTGAATCCGATCAGAGTTGTCTGATGCACAGATTTTGGGGGTGGGACAGGTGCCAAGAGCCTGTTCCCCAAGGTCCCATCACCTGACCCTTCCTCCACACTCCTTCTCCACTTGGTGCAAGACCCTTGAGGACATGAAAACAGAGAAATCCTGCAACTCTCCCAGGCTGCCATCAGTTGTGTGAACCATTAACCCTCTGGGAGTCATCTTGGACTCCAACTAACTTTATCACATTTGCTGCTACATTCGTAAAATGAACTTTTGGCTGTATTTATTAGCAAATTTTAATCTAGTTTACATTTTGTTTGGTTTTCTTTTGAGTAGTTTTTGCCCACAGATGGATTAGAAGTGTTGGGGTGTTTTGGGTTGGTTGTTTTTGGTTTTCTCGTGGTTTTTTTTTTTTTTTTTTTTTTGAATGAATTGGTGAAGAAGGCACAGTGGTCCCTCTTCAGCTTTTGTTTTGGATTTTTTTGAAGATGGCATTGCAGGGAAAACATGCAGCCAAGCCAAGCTGTGGAAGGCTTCCTCCCACACCTAACTTTCAACTTTTGCTGAATTGGGGGGAAATCATTAAAGGGACACTTGCTTTTTGTTTGTGTTTGTTGGTTTGTTTTTGTTTTTTTTTTTTTTTTTCATAAAATGAAACAGAAGGTGAAAGCAGTAGGTAAATGACTGATTAATTAACACTTTATGCAATTTTAATTTTATAGAAATTTGGTAGATTTTGATTGGTCCTAGCTCTGGTGAAATGGCTGTCACCCTCCATGACTGACTTGATTCAGGCCTTTGTCCTTTGTTTAAGTGCCTTTTTTTTTAATTTTATTTCCCTACCCTCTTTAAACTGTTCTCAGAGATCCTGAAGTGCTGGAAGGCATTTTGGAGGAAAATCTTAAGCTTGCCAGGATGGCTTTATGCTGTTATACTATTTTTTTTTCCCCTTTTGTAAAGAAAAAGAAGTGTATAATATGTGTAACTTCATAGCTGCTGTACCATGGCATTGGTTCTGTGTGCTTGTGCGTGCTTTCTCACACTCACACACCTTTGCGCACACACATATACAGCAATATTCCTGAGAAACCTGTTCATCCTTCTACATTCTACTGGCTCTGTTAAACACTTAAAGGTGAACGCTTGTGTGAAGATGGCAGTACAATAAAAGAGTGTGTGTGTGTGAGTGTGTGTAAATGGGCATGAGAGAAAGGACGTGGCTCATGGGAATGAAACTTCTTGCATTTTTCTCTAAAGGTTTTAAATTTGAATCTTAATTAGGTCATGAGTAAAACATTATGGGCCCTGTCTGGCAACCTTGTTAAATACTGGACTATTTCACACCATTACTGAGTCTGAGGCAAAGACATGTGGCTGATGACCCCAAGGAGGTGTAGGGGAAAGACGGTTAAAATAGCAGGTTGCAACAAATTGAGATGAATTGCAATGAATCTTGTGTGCGGCTAGTCACATCTGCTTGACATCACTTATTGCAAGGATTCTCACATTTACCTAGTTGTCACTTTCTACCATGCATCATATGTAAAAAGGAATTTGGCAAAACCTGCAAGAGAGCAGCTGCTAATTGAAGTTAAACCTGGCTACGCTTCACATGCTGCCTAAATCATTCTCCATGAAGTACATTTCTAATTGTTCTTTTTCTCAATTTATTGAGATTTCATCAATAGGTTGTTCTCTTAATATACTGAACAGTAAGTTCATGTGTTGTCAGCTGCAAGTGAACCCTCATAATAGTGTTTGTGCTTGTTTCCTTGTTCTCTGACAAAATTAGCAATCTGCAATAGATCATCTAGGGGTTTTAACAACTCTGTGCCGAGGATCTGTCTAACTTATGATTATTATAAACATGCATACCTGAAATTAGCAATTCACTTGTTGACCAAGTGCTGAACTTAAGGTAACGTACATAACAAAACTAGCACAGTCTATTGGTGTGTATGTGCTTCCCCTGGGGAAGATCTAATTTTGAGCTGCAATATGAAAATGAAGCGTTTACTTTCCAGAATGGAAGTGGAATGAAGAGCCCTTCATAGGTGGAGAACCCATCAAGAGAGCAGAAAATAAGATATAAAATACAACATGCTCCTGTCACAGAGAGTAGCTGAACTGCTGTTTCAGTTCTTGGCTTGTCTTCACATGTTTGAGTAAACCTGTTCGTGTAAACTAGGCCATAGGCGGTGCCAGTCAAAGGCAGGGCTATTGCTGGTAGCTCGGCAAGTTGGAGTGGTAATGAGGGTGCTTCTTAAACTGCCTTAGGTGCATCAGTGGAGTTTGCCACATCCACCTGTGGCAGTAAACTGAGCTAATCTGGCTCTTCTGTTTAATTCATTTTGGGGCACATGTGCTCTTTATGCTAGGCTGATCTGAGATGGGGAATCTACAGCTGGTGATGATAGTTGACTGTTGCAGCCTTTTTTAACAAATGCAGCTGTTGTGAAAATCTGTCTGCTGCTTAAGAAATCACTGCCAAAATAAGCAGCCGGAAGTATGCTTAGTGGGCCACTGGAAAGATAACCATTGTGTAGGGGAATGGTTTGTTTGTGGAAACTTCAGATGTGGCTTCATCATCCTTTTTCTATGACCCAATGATCCCTTGCTGCTGTAATAGCCTTTTGGGGCCATAGAAAGCCCTGCTGCTGCTATGAGTTATGCTGAGAGATCAGCATGGCCTGGAACTGGCCCAAAACTGGGGAAGTGTAAAGATTCCCTACAGCTGTTTTTGCACACTCATAAATATAACTGTGCTAATCTTCTCAGTAGTCAAGGATATAGGTCTGTATTTTGTAGATGTTTTCAACAGCTGTAATTCTACAGAGCAACTCTGGGGGAAAAAAAATACGTTTTGTATCTAGAAGTGAATTTCAGTCTCTTCCTTGCCATCATCTCCTGCTTAAATAATGACAATTAACTACTAAGTTTTTCTTTATGGCGAAGTAATCCAAAGCAAGCAGTATACCCTATGTTTAACTCCTATCATGCACGGTACTAAGGGGGTTTGGGTTGGTGGGTGTGCAGATGTGTTTTATCAACAGATAGTTATGTTTGTTACTGTCTAGTACCAAGAGAAAAAGGGAGGGAGCGGATCAACCAAAACCAGCCAGGAGATACCACCGTCATAGGGCAAACCAAGTAGCTGCTGAGGCAGCCAGAACTTCTTTGAGACTTACCAGATTTCACCAGAGGAGTGGGGAGTGAGGGAAGAAGATTTCTTGTGTTCTCAGCTTTTTCCAGATAAGGCCTTAGTTTGATTAGTAGTCACTAATATCAACTATGCAGATAAGTATTTACATGTTTCAGTGTTACATGCATTCCTTCCCCCAGCTACCCCTCTTAACACATGTTGAAGTTTTACCCAAAGAAAATGGAATATTTTTGAATGTCTGTACTGCAGAAGTCTTTTTTGCTAACGTGAAGAAAGTTGTATTTTAAAAAAGAAACTCTTTCACTGGTGCAACACCTAGTGTCAAGTGTCATGAAGTTGCTTCCAGAGGGAAGCTGAAATCACCTCTTGTGACAGGTTTTAGTCTGAGAGTTTTTTAGAATATTGAGCTTTCAGAATGGGTTTAAGAAGCTGCAGCAATGTTTTTCAAATGTACACATTGGATTTGGGGAGAAACCAATGAGACATCCCATGTTTCTTTCCCGTATCAGAAGTGAATCAAATCAGTTTCTCATTTAAATGAAGTTGCTTCTAAACAAGGGCAGTTATCAGCTACACAGTAGCTGGATCTTTAAATAAAAGCTAAATTGAGATCCCCAGGTATTTCTCACTGATCTCTTAGTTGTCTTGTGTGTTAACTACAAATAACAGTTTAGCTCAGAGGTGAGAACTGTAGTGTGTGTTTTATTGCCAGTGATTCTATCATGTAGCAATTAGTACCATGTTCTTGCATAGTTCTCAAGATCCATACTGGAAACAGATGGAGAAGTTTTATTTTTGGACTACTGTTTAAAGAAAAATTACAAAATTAACTACTATTACCCCAAAAGTCTACTGAGCAGCATTATATTTTAGCAGTTGAACTAGTACCTATGTTATGTGATTTGTCTCTTGTCTTTTACTGAGGGTTAGAAGCATTTCACGAGTAATGTTTAAAATGTTGGCATTCTTTAGCTTAACGTCAGGTGCTTATAATAAAAGGGCGTCTGTGACGATAACTTCTGATGATACAAAAGCACTATGTTCAGAATATTTCATTGGGGAAAAAAGACAGGTGTGGGTGCAAGTCCCTTTAGTTCTGCCTGATAAAGAGGCTCAGTCAAGACCAGAGCATCTGCATACCTGCCTGCACAGTTAATGGTAGTGGGGATCATCCCCTCAGCAGACATTTGGCCTCAGTATCCTTTATTTGGTGTCGCTTTTAGTATATATGTATTTTAGCAAGTTTGGATATAGCCAGCTTAACTTGCATCCCAAGGCAATGAAAAGCCAAGAAAGAGATGGACAAAGCGTTTCCCTGCCTTTCTCTAGGTAGCTCAGAACAAAGAGCTGGTCAAGTGTTTTGTTATAAACAGACGTTTAATCACAGCTAGAGTTCTTTGCATTCCTTGGCTTCAGACAAAGGAACGCGAAGTTACTGTGAGATGGCAGACCTGTTTGAGTTGGCGATTCCTGTGATGCTTTACTCAGTCCAGCGTGAATTTGTACAAGGTCACCTTCCTCCTTTTAATACCCGCATATTTTGGATCATAGGGCTTAGTGATGGAGAGAGGATCCTAACAGCTGTGTGCTTACCTGATGAGCTCTCCGAAGAAACTCCCCTGTGAAATGGTCCCCCCTTGTGACAACAAGCCTGAACAAACAAATGCAGCTACATTTGGGTGGTTGGCACCACTTTCGTTTGGATTTTTAGGGAGGTGTGTTCCATTAACTTCAAGGGATACTGTGTTTTAAATGTGTGATTTCTTTCCTCTCTCCTTATAAAACTGGACCTGAATGCAAGTTTTGAGTTGTTGGGTTTTTTTGTAATAATCTCAGGACCTGAAAGATTGTAGCATTTAGTGTGTCTTAAAAATGATGTACTGTACCAGCCATGGATTTTGTAAATACACCTGTCTCCCTTTTTTGTATTTTAATTTTTTAAAAGTGTGTAAGGCTCTTTGCCAGAGGAACTGGTGCCTGCTTAATTTCCATCCTGAACTGAAGCAGGAAAAGGAAGAAGCCGCTGCCACAAAAGCCCGCATCAGTTCCAGATATGTATATTGTTCTGGTCGGTTTAATTGCTGTTAAGTCTTTTGTTAGTTGGGAAGCCGGTTTGTTCCCCTGCACATTCCCAGTTGTGGCTAGCAGAGCCCTATCAGGGAGACTAATTTTAACTCTCTTCTCCGTGACTACTTGATGTTTTCACTCCTTCCAGATACTCAGGTTTGCCATCCCTGAGGAGTTTGATGTTTTCAGAGGTCAGGACTATTGGCCCTCTGCACGAATAGCTGGAGAGCATTTCTCATTTTATCAGTGATTTGGTCCAGACACAGTAATAAGGTTTGTATCCTGCAAACCTTGCAAATAACGCTGCCTCCACCTGTTCTGAGAGGGACTTGCCCTTTTATTTTCTGCTTTCCTGAAAGGAGTGCAAAGGGGGTTTGGTGTGGTTTGATTTTTTTTTTTTTTTTTTTTTTTTTTTTTTTGGCAGCAGACTTTGCTCCGGGAACCAACCTTTGCCAGCAGACCCCTGTTCTGCAGTAGGAGCCTTACTCCATTTGGCGTAGCTGTTCCCTGTCCCTGACTGTGACAGGCTTTTTTCATGAGCGTGTACTTTTTTTTTTTTTTTTAAATGTGTCATGTGTCTGTGCTGTATTAAATAAAGAGGAATGTACATATTAACTCTGTCTCCTTGATTTCTCACAAAATTAGAAGATGTAAAGGGGCTTTGCTGGAAGGGCTGTCGCTTGGGGCTTCTTCATTGTGGCTTTGAGGGTGTGGCGGGCTGCTCCCTCTCTTCAGCCAGGGCACCCACAAAGGCAAGGGAACTACTGCGCGCAAGGCGCAGCATTTTAAAGCTGCCGCAGGATCAGTACGGAACGGAACCCTTCCCTTTCGGGCCGTGTCACTCCAAGTCTAAGCCCGGCGTCCCAGCCTTCGGTACGAGCCCAAGGACACCCGCGCTCTCCCGCCCGGCCTCCTCATGCCACCCCCCCCCCCCATCCCCGCGCGGGGCCAGGCGACTTCCGGCCCGCGAGCCGCGCGCGGGGAGGCACCGCCCAGTCAACGGCCTTCAACACTTTCCATAGAAGGAAGAGGGGCGGGGACAAGAGAGAACTACCGTCACAGTAACAACCTTTTCGCGGCAGCCCCAGTGGCCTAATGGATAAGGCATTGGCCTCCTAAGCCAGGGATTGTGGGTTCGAGTCCCATCTGGGGTGGGCGTTTTTTTTCCCCTACGCTTACGCGGCTTGAGGCGGAACGGGCCGCGCCCCGCCAGAACTCCGCAACGCTCAGACCGCGCCGGCGTTCCCTACCGCCGGCCTTGAGCAGCGGTGCTGCGTCTCCTGGGATTTCCGAGCGTCCCCTTTTAGTTCTAACGAGCTGTATGTAGATTGTTTTAAGAGCGCAGACCTCAGATACACGCCGCCATCTTCCGCCCCTCCCTGCCCGCCGACCGCTGGCGGGGAGGGGCGGAAGATGGCGGCGCTGGGCTCTCCGCTGCAGACCTTCCGCGGGCTCCTGCGTGAGCTCCGCCACGCCAGCGGCCGCCCCTATCGCGACACGCCCGCCTACCAGCACATCGTCGCGACCTTCCGCACCCACCGGGTACGCTCTGGGTCCCGTCCCCCCCTTTCCGTCCCTGGCGAGGCCGGGGCGACCCTGGCCGCGGGCTGAGGTGAAGTCTCCGGGGTTTGTTCTCCCCTCTCGGCAGGTTACCAGCGAGAAGCTGTGCCGGGCCCAGCAGGAGCTGCACTTCCAGGCCGCCACCTACCTCTGCCTCCTCCGCAGCGTGCGGGAGCACACGGCCCTCCACCGGGAGTACCACGGCAAGGGGGAGCGCTCGCCGGAGGAGGTCGCCGGCCTGGTGGGCTTCAGGTTGCCTCAGCAGCCCGGAGGGAAGGGTTAAGATGAGTCTGCTGCGTTACCTATTTATTCCTGAATAAACACACCCTAGAATCGTAGGAACGGGCTGGGTTTCCTCGCTTGTGTTTTCTGTCAGGTTTAGGCTGCCGGTATGGAGTGAAAGGAGCTGTAACTGGGAATCCCTCTCGGGGTTTATCAAGTGTACCAGACACGTCCCTTCATTGTGAAGGTGGCGGGCAACCTCCACGGAATGAGAGAAGGGTGGTTTGTAGTAGAAAAACACGCCAAGGCCTTCACTGCTAAACTGTTTGCCCAAAAAGTTGCAAAAGTTGCTGGTTTCTCCCACTCAAAATCCATAGGTGAGAGAATTTGCCTGTTCATTTTAGGGTTTTCCAACCACGGTCTGGGGGGGGGGAATTTTCTACTCTCCAAAGAGCGAAGGTGCTTTCTTTGGAACATCAGTGGATTCTGGTTAGCTCTGCAGTAGCATAAACCTCTTGAAGACACTTTTTTCCATGGGGTAACAATTCAAAGAGATAAATACTACTTAATGAATTATGTGTTTCTCAGTATCTCTGAATGGTTGACTCTGTGACTGTACACTTCCTATGCTGTTCTTACTGCGAGTCTCAGAAAAACATTACTGCCAGTTACAGTAGCTATACAAATCAGGCTGGCATTTTCTTGCTTGTCTTACAATTTGGAACAGCAAGTCTCTTTTTATAAGAAAAGAAATACTGGCTTGAATTGTTACTGCCCTCTTCTCAGAGGAGGGTTGAAATATATGCAAGATACACAAGAAATCTGTAATAAGGATGACTTAAAATGGCTAAAAATGTGAGGCTTGTTTACTTGGAGGAGGAGCTATAAGCAAGGTTAACAAAAGAGTGCTTATTTGTTTGGGGTTTTTTTGTACTACCAGGGAAAACAAAGTATTCTGTCAGAAAAGCATTGCAAATAGAATTACTTCATCTATATCTATATATTCTCCTTCCCCTGTATTTAAAACTGAAGGATAGTGGATCCTTAAAACTGGGAAGATTTGGGCTACTTAAGTAAGATAAGATGTGAACTACAAGTTTTGAGGTTCTGTAGGCTAAAAATCCAGTTTGTAATTCTTGCAGTGTCTTTCTAGTCTAACAGTGGTGGTTGTTTTTGAGAAGTGTTGGTATGACAGGTGAGGAAGTACCAACCTATTTGCAGCTCAGTAGATGAAAGTTATGGGAAGTCACCATACCCTGAGAACGGCTGGGTTGTATTTGTTGCTCTGAGTTATTTAATGCAGCTGCTACATTCTGCAGTTTACTTTCCAGATGGACTAAAGGTTTGCTACGTCCAAAGTCTATTGTATATTGCTCCAGAAGGAAAATACATGGCTCACTGAAACCAGTTCTGGAAGAAAAGCTGAAATTTGGCCAGAAATAGGTGGAAAAGGCAAACTGCTCTTTAAAGAGTACCTAGAACTTAAGGTTGTATGGTGTGTGTACAAATAATAGGTAAAATGTCTCCATAGAGAAAATTTTAACCTGTATCTGTATAGCTTCCAGTTGCTTTCCCGTCAATCCAAAGTAATGTAATGACTAAAAAAAGCAAATTTATATGTTGAAAAAACCCCAAAGCTGGGATATGTTCTGAATAGCTGAGGAGTACTGGATAGGGAACCTTTTCCTAAATTTGTTTTAGAAGACTCCTGTGTGAGCATTGTATCTTCTCTGCAAGTCCTTGTGAAATCCACATAATTGAGGGAGGTTTTTTTAAATGGGTTTTTAACGTTTCCTTTTCTCACTCACATTAAGCTCATCTTAGGAGTTGAACACGACTCTGGTTGTGGACGATTAGAACTGATCCTTGTGACAGTCGCTGGCGGCCTTCGGGCACTAGGTGGCAACACGGTGGTTAAGAAAGGGACAGTCACAAAAGGCGGGCGTTGGGATAGACAGAAACTGTGAAAGTATTTTTTCTGAGGCAGGGTCTTGGCGGTCTCTATGTTGAATTAGCTGCAACACGTCACAGCAACTTCAGTTTTAAGGGAGGTTCTCTAAAAAGCGGGTAATACAGGAGCTTTTCCCGCCAGCACAACCGCAACTGCGCTCAAACAGCTTGAGAGGAACACAGAATCATTAAACCGGTGCCGAATGTCAGTCAAATAAAGGGAATTCTCTTCAAGAAGCATATTCCCTGAGCGCCAGCTCTGACGTACGTACCCGGTCACCCCCGCTGCCACCCAGGCCTAGCAGCGCACGTGCACCCACACGCTCGACATCTCGCTGCTGCTGCGGGCCGAGCGCCCCAGCACAGGGGGCCGGGCCTGTCCCGGGGATGAGCAAGGGGCACCGGGTTGTAAGAGACGCCCCTTCCGCAGCCCGGGTTCCCCTCCTGCTCTGCGTTAATTTCAGCTCCGCCACGTGCTTTGGCACTTTGGAATCAACCGTCGTGACAACTGTTCCGGTTGGGTTGTTGTTGCCCCCCCAGTCCCCCGCCTCAGAGAGGCGAGAACCGGGACGGACCCACCGGACTGGGCACTGCCCGACTTCTGCTTCCCGGGAGGGGCCGGGTCCCCCCGGCAGCCGCCTCCCGCAGCAGCCCAGCCCGCCGCTCTAGTGCCGCTCCCGGCGGGTGCGGCCGCTGGCGGACCAGACCGCGCCGCCGCTGACCCAGAGACCGGGACGTCACTGCAGCTACGCGGGGCCGCCCGGCCAATGAGCGGGGCCCATGGGCCCAGCCCGGCGAAAGGCCCGACGGCCCAATCAGGGGCCTCGCCGCGCGGTGCGTCACCAGCCGAACACCGCACGCCGTGGCCAATCAGCGGGCGCCAAGGCTCGTCCGCGCTGACGTCGCGGAGCGGACGAAGGGGGCCCAGGGCGCGTGCGCGCGGGTTTCCGTTACCGCTGGCGCGCGCGCGCGTGGCAGGCGTGAGAGGAAGCGGGAGGAGTGGAGGGGGGAGGGGAGGCGAGGCAGCGGCGGCGGCGGCGACACCGAGGCAGGTTTCCCGCTCCGCCGCCCACCGAGAGCGCGAAGTAGAGGCAGCGCCCGCTTCCCCCCGCGCGGCGTCGGGGAAGCGGCTCCGCCCGGGCCCGCTAGTGACGCCAAGGGGAGGGCTGAGCGCCGCGCCGGGCCTCGGGCCTTGTAGGCCGCTGTCGGCGTGACTCGGCCGGGCCGGGCCGGCCCCCCGCGCGCTCAAGATGTCGGCGCAGGCCCAGATGCGCGCCATGCTGGACCAGCTCATGGGCACGTCCCGGGACGGTAAGTGCCCCCCGTCCGGGGCGGGGGAGGGGATGAGGGGGCGGAGCCGCTGCAGCCCCGGAGGTCACGGCCGTACCGGGCAGGCCGGCCGGCCGTTCACCGCGATTGGCAGGCCCGGGGCCCGCTCCCTACCACCCCCACCTCCCCCGCGGGGCGGAGCCTGCCGGGGCCGCAGGACAGCGGCGGGGTAGGGGCCTCCGGCGCTGCCGCCCCCGGGGCTGAGGGCAGCCGGGCGCCGCCTGTCCCCGCGGAGCTGCCAAGCGCCAGCCGTTGTCCGGGCAGCGGGAGGCCGTGCTGCTCTTTCAGCTGCTGTTTCAGATCCGCTCCCCGCGGTGCCCGGGGCTCGCAGCGGAACTGCGCCGCTAAAGGCGCGCCCGCGGGAGCCTTCCCGCGCGGCTCACCGCTGAGGGAGACGGCGGTTTGTCAGATTCGGATCGGGGTGGGGGGGAGGACGAATAAAAAAAACCCTCACAGACCAACAACTGCTACAGTAGCGCAGGG
Organism: Vanellus vanellus; assembly: GCF_965231255.1. Taxonomy (NCBI): domain Eukaryota; kingdom Metazoa; phylum Chordata; class Aves; order Charadriiformes; family Charadriidae; genus Vanellus; species Vanellus vanellus. The sequence continues at coordinate 55,789,922 of NC_138905.1, forward strand.
ATTTTTTTTGTGTGTGTTCTTATAGTTTTGTCTAAAGTCTGACCCAAACCATCATTTCAGTCAGCAGGTGGGTATGGCTGATGCTGTCTGAAAGAGAGGGTGTAGTTAACTTAAGGGGACGAACTCTTTCAAAAACCAGCAAGCACCACGCAACTAAAAGCTTAACATCTAGAGGCAGTAATCCCAGGAGACAGGTACTAGATGTACAGTCAGGTTTCAGATCACTTTGCGGTCACATAGTGAACTGAACGATTATCTCTGTGTAAAGCTTCTCAGAATTTTTGTCAGAGCATGTGGTGATCAGTGTGAAAGTTTGAACTGGCAGTTACCCATAAGTCCAGATAGCTTGGAGACAGCTAGAAAAGCACTGTTGCTGTTACGCTGTGTAGTATTTTGCTTATAAACGAGAATATTGCACCGGAGGTAGACTGCAATTGGAGATTATTTGAATGTTCTGCATGTTGTACTCGCTCTTGCAGATGTGTTACATGTTTGTTAAAGCTTCATGCTGAATTAATGATTACCTATGCACCAAGTAGGATGTATGAACTGGGATGTACTTTGTAAGTGCCAGTCATCTGTTGGTGCTGGAGTAATGTAATCTTTCTGACAGCTTTTTTTAATATAGTCTAGAATTCTAAATAAATGTAACTAGTTTTCACACAGCCAGTATGTCATGAATGGTGTGATAATATGATTGGAAAACTACTGTTCTGTAGAGTTTGCTTTCCAGACCAAGGCTTGTAGCAAGTAGTCATCATGCAGGATCTGACTTAAGGTGTTTTTGTCTCGGCCCAGAAGATTTTTGAATACTTCCTGTTGTGGCTGCGTGTCTCTAAGTGCTTGGCAAAGTAACACTGTGCTCATGAAACTCCAGTCTTCCCAATGTTGGTACCTAGATCACTGTCTCAGAGCTACCTAAGACCACACAGAAGCTTTAAAGGGGGGGGCTGTTTCAATTTGTGTATGTATTTTTTGTTGGGTGGTGGGAGAATATAGTGGTTTACCTGTGACAGCTGCTTAAAAATGCTAAGTGACTAAGATCTAAACCAGGAAAAGCAATTCCAGACTAGATTTCCTTTAGTTTTGTGAGAAAGCAGTTATTGATAATTGTATTCCCCTGTCCCACTCACCCTGTAATTCCCAAACTGCATGTGCTGAACTGTTTAGAAACTAACTGGCTAGAGAGGAGGCATTTAAATGAAATTGGCAGGATGGGGAAGGATAAGGAGAAAAGAGTGTTTGCAAAACTGGCTTCCATTATTGGATTAAGGGGGAATTGAGGATCTCGGTGTAACGCTGTTCTATTTTTTTTTTTTTTTTTTTTTTAATAAAAAATCTGGTGGAGTATTACTTAAGCTGAAGTGCACACGGGGATTGAAAATCATCCTTTTCTGCAGAGCTGGGACTTGTTAAATTCAAGGCCAGGCTCAAGGTCATTGAAATACTGATAACCTTGAGAGTAGTGGGTTTTGGGGTCATTTGGGTTTTTATGTTCCTGTCACCTTTGATAAATATTCTATTTCTAGTAATATGCAAATTGCAGTTTCCATTAGAATATGGCAACTTTTTCATTTCTTGGTAGATTGTAGCTCTTCTTTTGCTATTTGACCCCATTGCCTTTGATATTGCTCTGCCTGGCAACACAATAAGAGTTTAAAATTTTACTAAAAAAAAAAATCTTTCTTGGGTGATGTTTTTGTTTTATAGTGTTCAAAATTACCAAAGTGCTCTTTAATTTCCTGATTAACAGAATTTTATACTTTACGACATAGTTTGAGGGTTTTTTTGGTGGTGGTCGGGTTGGTTCAGATTTTTTGGGGGAGCCAAGAATTTTGAACTTGCGCATTCTAACCTATATTAGAAAAGGTGGAGATCAAACGTATGATCTCTTCAGTGAGACTAGAACAAACGCAGAGGTAAATTCAAAGCCGGTGGTGTTGTCTGAGTATGTAGTCTATATGACCTTTTCAGAGCTTATAGTATCCTTTGTAGAGAACAGGAACGTGCTCTGAAAATGGTCTTGAAAATTCCACAATGATCAAACATGGGTTTAGGAGGTGAGCTGTAGGCTATAATTTGTGGAAGTTTGTGCATACTCATTATAACTGATGTCCCTGGGGCCGGAACGATGAAGCTCAAAGGAGGTTGTTATGGATTTACTGTTGAGCTTTGAGAACACCTAGAAAGCGCAGTTGTGTATTGGTCAAATTGATTCAGAAAATACCCACTGCTATGTAATGTTGCTGTAGGGATATTTATGAAAAATAAGCTGTGTTAGTAAGAAGGCTTCCCATTTCAAATAGAGTTGCTCAACGTGTAGCTGTCTAGAACCAGGTAGGCTGCTCTGGGCCTGCTGCTTGCTGTGTCCTTATCTAGAGAGCCCTGTGCTTGCGGGCGGGGAGAACCGAGAGCTTTGTGACTTGCTTTGGCAACCCGCTTCCTCCTTGTCTGAATTTTGGCAGCGGGATAGATGCGCTTGTAGTCACATGGAATCGCTCAACGTGTGATGAACTGCTGCCTGGTACCTGCCAGGACGTGATGTTAAGGCAGCCTCTTGCCAGCTGCCCGGCCCGGTACCCTGCTGCTCCCTGCTTGCTTTGCTCGTTTGACAGATGCCTGACAGAGAGGTGAGGCAGAAGGGACTTGGCAGATGCTCTTCAGGTGTTTCCAGTGAGCCGCAGTTCTTAGAATTCATCTGGGATATCTAAAAAGCAGTTGTATTGTTAATGTCAACGCAGTGAAATCATTCTGTAAATGCCAGGTTTGTTCCTGTTACACATGTGGAAAAGCACATTATTTAAAACCAAGTGTTTTTTTTTAAATACCTCAAATATACCTAGCTTAAACTTCTCTTACATGCTTCTCTGACAAAAAGTGAAAAACTGGATTGGATGTGGACCATGCCAAAATTAAAAAAAAAAAAAAAAAGCTGCTTAGATTTTTATATCAGTAAAAAGCTGGATAAATTTAATATAGTAATGACTGCAGGTTGAAAAAAAAGTCAGTAAAAAGCTGGATTAATTTAATATAGTCATGACTGCAGGTTGAAAAAAAATCTCTGGTGTGTCATTCCAAGTGCTGATAACCTGACATACTTAAATAGAGAGGCTTAAATATAAGCTACTGAATGCATACCGTGAGTTCACCAAACATTTAGAAATATGGAGTGCTGAAGACAAGGTGCTAATCTTACGTACTTACATATGAATGTTTTCTTCATCTTGGTTTCTTTCTGTTAGCAGTTAAACTAAAGGACTTTTTATTATCTATGTCAATAGTCAGAAGGTTAGTTCAAGTTGAATTTATTGTTGATGACCAGAGCTGTGGGAACTTGTCACTCAGAAGTATTGGAAATAAGCTGATAGAGAAGTGTGATTTATATTTTTTTAAATACTATTTTTCAACTGTAAAATTGATTAAACTTTTTTTTTAATATTGTGCTTAGGTAAACCCTGGTTTTGCCATCCCTGTTCTGTAGAAAATAAGATCACAACTGTTTTAAATAAATTGAGTCATTTACAAACGGAGTGAAATGTCAACAATTGATATTAGTATCTGTCATGGTTTAACCCCAGCCAGTAACTAAGCCCAACTCAGCTGCTCGCTCACTCACTCCCCCTCCTTGGGATTGGGGAGAGAATTTGAAGAGTAAAAGTGAGAAAACTCGTGGGTTAAGAAAAAGACAGTTTAATAGGTAGAGCAAAAGCTGCACATGCAAGCAAAGCAAAACAAGGAATTCGTTCACCGCTTCTCATCGGCAGGCAGGTGTTCATCCACTCCTGGGAACCCAGGGCTCCATCATACCTAATGGTTGCTTGGGAAGACAGACACCATAACTCTGAATGTCCCACCCTTCCTTCTTCTCCCCCCAGCTTTATATGCTGAGCGTGAGGTCATATGGTATGGAATATCCCTTCGGTCAGTGGGGTCAGCTGTCCCGGCTGCGTCCCCTCCCAAGCTCTTGTGCCCTCCCAGCTTGCTCACTGGTGGGCTGGTGTGAGGAACAGAACAGGCCATGACTCTCTAAGTACTGCTTAGCAGTAATGAATTATCAACACTGTTTTCCACACAAATCCAAAACATAGCCTCATACTAGCTACTGTGAAGAAAATTCACTCTCCCAGCCAAAACCAGGTCAGTACCCCAGGATTTTTTTTTTTTTTTCCACAATATAGCTGGAATGAACAGAGATTGCTAAGTTTTCTTTAAAAGGCCTGGTTGTAAAGATCCCGTTTTATCTTAAATCAGCTTATCTTGCTCAACTGGTTCATTTTCTGCCAGGTCAGTTACCTGCTCTGCATTGCTGCATGAATGCTAGAGTCAGCGTGAGGGGGTTAGAAGCAGAGGGTGGAACAGGGTTGTTACTTGTGACGGTAGTGCAGATGCAGAGCAGATCAGAATGGCCATGGAACAACACAACATCTTGAAACTGCTAACACTTGACTGATGCAAAGAAATGTGATAGTGGTTTTGTTGTTTGTTTGGTTTTTTTTTAATAATTGCCACTACATCAAAATTAGGTTATATGAATATGAATAATTAGCAAAGTTAATTAGATTCTTCTTAAGAGACAGCTAAATTTGTGCATGCTTCTAAGACTTAATATGTGGTCATGAAAATGTTCTCCCAGGCATCCTAACAAATATTATGCTATGTGACTAGCAGAAAAATCTTTGGAGCCTTTAGATATACAGAACCCTTATGTATGAAGTGCCAATCAGCCTCTTTTGCTTCACCTGCTAACTTTCTGAGCTGAACTGCTCTATTTGGAAGTCTTTAACTCGGTTCTTTAGCTGTTACTAGCAAAGCACTTTTCTTGTTCGAAGTTATCTTAATATGTCATTGAAACTTTAAATACCTTTTTTTTTCATCTGGTCACATCTTAATTTTTCTGTTTTACACTAGCCCCTTCAGTTATCCTGAGTAGTGGTTACTAATGTGTGACTTTTCTGTTCTCCTTGTTTGGAAGGAGTTGAAGTGACACCCCTGTGCTTACTTCAACGTCATCCTGTGTTTTGTGACCCACTTTATATGGTAACAGAGATGTAATCTAGAATTTGTAAATCCATTTTTTAATTTATTTGTTTCCATGCGGGATTATCAAAGTGTTCTCTGTGTACTTAAGGGTACATAGATTTTGTTTTCCAATTTGTTTTACACTTGTAGGTGGAAGGTAGTATGTGATTTTGAAGTCAGTTTCAATACCTTGTTGACCATTACTGGAGGACTGCTAGCTCTTTGGGTAGTTTCAGGCTGAGAACCAGGTTAGGGAGCCAAGGGCTTCCTCCGAGAGCTCTTCTTTCAAATGCGGATCAGCAGCAACATAAAGGCAGAAAAAAGCGTCTTGTATACACATATTTCTGCAAAACCTACCCAAAATGTTGAATTTATATCAGCTCAGAAATCTGAAGGTAGTAGCAACCCATAAACTTCATGAAAAGGTTCTTTATTTGTGATTCAGGAGTGATCAGAAGGCTTTTAAGAGCAATGATTGTGTTTAGTGAATTCTGTGTATTTGCTGTCTTCACTGTGAAGTTCTGGTACTCTAGCCCTTAAAAATGAGGAAATGAAGGACTTGAGGAATTCCTCTACTCTGGATTTTGGGCACCGTACGAAATGGCGTTTATGAAGAAGCAAATGGGCATATTCATACCTCATAAAAATCATTCCTTTATTTGTTCCACTTGTAATGCATTAGCTAAAAAATAGTTTAATTCTGTTCTGTATTCACAAGTATTAATTCAGTCATAGTGTAAACCAGAAGCAATCGTGCTTAGAAATGTGTTACTCTAAAGGTGTTATGGTAAAGATGCATTCAGTGTTAGTGACAAGAAGATCAGAATTAGCTGCCCATTAAGTGTGTAGCAGGAACAGGATCTTCTGTGGCTGCATAAGCCTCAATTAAATAATGATGTTGAATACTTGTTATACGGGGCTTGCTTTGCTGATGTAATTTGATATGCAGTCTTTAACCTGATATTACACCCAGTTAGTAACTCTTTGTGAGTAAAAGCTTTGAGTCCCTTGGCAACTCGTTGGGACTCATGCTTTGAAAATTTGAGGAGAAAGCTGACTGGGTTTGGTTGATGTAGCTTAATACAGGAAGTTAACGGCATGAGAATGCACATTGTTGTCTTTGCGTGGATTGCACCATTAGTTTGCGATTGGAGGTTACAGTTGGATTGTAAAGGGTAATTCTCATCAATGTACTGGGCTTGTTGTTAGTAGTGTATTAGCGTACATCAGAACAGTAAGAGATGCTGGATCAAATAAATCGTTGTTATAAGCATGTCTAAGTGTTCATTCTGCTGGTTTGTGCTTAAAACGCACTGAACAGGAATGACATTGTGGAGCCTTGTTAATAGGTTAGACTTGGGACTTCAAAGCAAATTGTATAGTCCAAGTGCACATTGTGATCTTAACCTCTGGATGTTCCTTAATCAGCAGTATGCATTGGTCTTGATGTTACTTTTGTAGTCAGCATGTTTAATACAAACTAGAAAACTTCCTTTAGAAAGTTTACATTATTGCCATCGTGTCTTTAATATTTGTGTCACTAGTGTGCAGTCTCCTTGTGCTTATAAAGGATATGAGATGAACAAGTGTAGAAATTTCCTTATGTCTGGCTTTTCTGCTTGAATGGTTTCAATTCTGTTTCAAAGTTCTCTGTTCCTCTGGAAAGTAATCTGTTATAGAAATGTGGTTTGGGCCAGGTACTTTAAGTAAAACTAAAGCTGCTGCTTCTTGAGGAAAATTTAGTTGTTTTTTTTTCTGTATCTCTACATAAATTTTATCAATCGTGATTATTTTTTTTTAATGGAGAAAATCTAATTGGAAACAGAGGGATGGCTTACAGTAATAGATGTTGACTCCTGTAATGCCCTGGTAAATTACTTTGATTTCTTTAATGAGCATGAGTCCTAAAGATCAAGTAGTTGAATACTCTGCTCTTCTTCAGAGGCAGGGTTAAATAAGTTGCTATTCTGAGCTAATTTAATTATATATCTATTAAAATAGAACTTGTAATAAGGTCTGAAATATCAGTGATAGTGTCCCCTTTATAAACATTTAAGGATGCTTTTAAAATTTAGATGACTGCATCTACTTGGTACCTAGATGTATTACTTTCTTCTTGCAGACTATATAAAGCCTTTTCTTAAATACTCATAAGCATTTCTTAGCCTTCACTTGATTGATTGACCATACAAAGAAGTGTATCAACCTAAGTACAGTTATCTGAGGTACCACTGAAGTCCTTGGCTTAAGAACGCATCTGTTCACGTTGTTATAATTCTTAGAAGGCGTCTGCAGAAGTGTCTTCTGCTGTAGGCTGAATGTCAGGTGTATAGTGGATTTGTAGATTTTATTCTGCTCTTACCCCCAGCAAACTGTGTAGACTGCAAGTCGTCACCTGCTCAATATGATTCACCTGTAGGTCAGCAGCAGAATACATCTTCTGTCTTTGCTGACAGGTCTGCACTATTTAGGGGTATTAGAGCTCACAAAATTCATAAAGAAATAAAAGCATTTTCTTCTGGGGCTGTCAAGACTCTGAAGAGGGACTCAAAATTCAGTCATTGTTAGGACATAGTGTGTGACATCTTTTCCTTTTGCTAAACCTTTCCTTCTGAAACAGCATAGATTAAAAATAAATGCAAATATATGGAACTGCTTTTCATAGGAGGGCAAAGGTAAATATCTGAATGTTCTGTGTATAGGAGCCTTTCTGAAAGTCTCTTAAATACTAGAGCAAGGGCGCAGTGGAGAAAGAATAAAGGTTTAAAGTGTAAATGTGGAACGTGTTCTTGAGGCTGTCACTGACTAGTTTTCTGCTACTTTTTCTTTTTTTTCTTTTTCCTATGTTGTCCCCTCAGTTTGGTAATTGTGATTATCATGCTAGCCACTTAGGTGAAAAAAAGACTGTATTGCAGCTGTAGCATCAGTTGTGGTAAAGGTATGAAAAAAGCTATGTCTAGATGTTGAGGTAAACATCTGTGAAAATACTACTTGCCAACGTTAGCCAAGGAACCATAAGCCTTTCAGCAATTTTCTGGTCTTGATAACTCCTTGACTCCTGATAGGTTAGTGATATTAGGCCATCAGCTGTCTTTTTAAAAGTACTTTTCGTGATGTTGTTCATGTGTCTTTATATAGAAGAATCTTTACAGTCAACATGTATTTCTAGATGCTGTGTTAAAATTGCTGGCAGAGTCTATTATTCTATACAAACTGAACAATCTGGCCCCTTGTTTTATTTATAAAGGTTCAATGTATCTTTGCCTGCCTACATCAATCTGCAAGGGAGTGTCAGAAAGGCCCCGCATTCGCCGAGCCGTGAGTTATCAATAACTTTTCAGATGTGTTAATGAATGTGGAACAAACGCAGTTATGTGTTTAAAAAAATATGGATCCACCTCCTAAAAGGCAAAAAAGGAAAAGCAAAACTCAAAACTCTTTACTGCAGTAGCAGGCATGATTATAAAGGGATTGCTCTAAATTTTTAGTAGTGTAAGTATAACTAAGCAGCAAGTAAAGTTGCCCTTTAGAAAACCTATTGTTGAATTGCTTTGAAGCTGTCTTTAGCCTGTGGATTACAGGTCTTAACTGTTGTATCCGACAGGCAAATTAAGCATGTAGTGGGTTTGGAAAATTTTGTTTGTTTAATAATATGAAACTTGGCCTACCTGAAAATGTTATATATTAGCATGCTATGCATAGAACTGATATGTAAAAATCTGATTATATAATAGTAAGAAAGGCTTGACTAATAAGATACGGGGGTTTTATTCCCCTCTGTTGTAGTTACCTTGGTAGTGAATTTGGCTTTTTGAATTGTTTAATAGATTCAAAATTCTCAGTGTTCCAGGTCATTAAACCATCAAAAACTTGTAATAACTGGAAAATGTATCTACACTCTTTAAAATATTTGATGAAATGGAAATGGCTGTTACCTGAACTCAGTCTATTTCTTCCCCGCCCCCCAGCAGCCTTCCTTGCTTCAGTAATTCACCAGCAGGTTTTCAATTTTTAGAGATTTTAACAAGTTGTTACGTTTTAAAAAATAAATAAATAGACACATCCTGAGAGAGATTAAGGAGTTTTATCATGCCTGTGTCTTAACAACAAGAGAGCCATAGCAGTGGTTTCTCTTCCAAATCTCAAATAGTGACGGTATGACTTGAAGGAAAACATGTTCCCTCCCTCATCCCCAAAATACCAGCTGGTTACTTTGTTCTGAAGACTTTAGGTCTTGCTCCAAGATGGGGTTATTTAAACTTGCAATTGGACCTCAGTGTGTGGACGGGTTGATACTTCTGCTGATGCAGGAACTACAACCTGCCATGATGAAGATATAATTAAGATATTTCCAGCCCAACAAACAGCATGTAGAAAAAAAAAAAAAGACTTATGATACGGAGATATGCAAACATCTGTAAAACAATTTTGCATATAGGTTATGTCCATATGTTTGACTGACTTTTTTTCAGGTTTGTAAACATTTAAAATCATTCTTCTGCCAACTCTTTATGGTACTCCCATCAGAAGTAAGAGGGTGCATTGCATCCAAGAGCAAAATCATAAAATGAGTATCAGGTGGGATTTGGTGAAGACTCAATGTGTATCATCTTGTGTTTATGAGGCTGCTTTTATATGCTAATTGTTGCATACAAATACATCACTATTTCATGCAAAATCTTAATAGAAAGTTATATAGCTCATTTAACAAATGCTGTTGTAGCGAAGTGTTTTTAAGCTAATGCTGTCTTTCTGGTTTCAAGCACTTTTCGTGCTGCATTTTTGAAGGGGAAATATGAGAGGATTTTAAAATAGCATTATAGAGCATTAAAACATGTATTTGTGTTTTTGGTGTTCTTTGGCAAAGAAGCATACAGTGTTTTAAGTTCTATTTTCCATAGGCCTTCACTATGTGACAGGGCAATGTTAACGCTTTGCATGTAACCTGCAGAATATGTCTGGCTTCCCCAGATTTCTAACCTGGGATGTGTTGATTTCTATATTGCAGGTGACACGACCCGCCAGCGAATCAAATTCAGTGATGATAGAGTGTGCAAGAGTCACCTTCTCAACTGCTGCCCTCATGATGTGCTCTCTGGAACTGTATGTACCCAAATCTTGTGTTTTATTTAGATAAGAATGGAGAAACTTAATTGTATTTGTTCTTTGTAATATCATTTTTAATTTCATGGTTTTCAGCAAGTATCTACCTACTGCTCTTTGGTAGTTTAGAGGAACTTGTTTATAAACAACTAATTTACTGGTTATGCAGTTAATTTTTACAACTTTTCTGTTCTATATGTTAATTATTACTTAGAAGTTCAACATCACTTGCTATAGCATAAAAAATTTTAAATAAAATACATAATGTTACCTACATGAATTGCGCTATAGGAAAGTGGTTTGAATCTGGTACAGTTGCAACTAGTGGAAAAAAGGAAATATAATTTATGCATAAATGATAACATTACCTACTTTCTCACTGCAACATAAAGTTTTAAGAATACCACACAAATCTTTGTATAGGGAAGAGTGGTGATTTTTCTTTCTTCAGAAATATTATAGTGAAAACATTGAAAGTTCAAATAATTGCATTTCTAGAAGCTGATATATGTAACATGATAGTGACCTTTACTGTACAATACCCAGTTACCGTGCCATTTTCACACATTCTAAGGCAATTTGAAAATCTCCATTTATGGCATATTAGTAACTTGTTTCACTTGGATCTTTGTGTACTCTATAGTAGAGGTTCCTTTGCCTGAGCAGAGCAAACAAGGGGCTTTGACACATGCCAGTAGCTTTGTCGGTGTGCTCGTGCTTTACCTTGTGGTGCATGATTAAGGTAGCTTATTCTTGTGAAAGGCAGGTGAGTTAGAATCAGAATAGTTTAGGTTGGAAGGAACCTTAAAAGGTCATCTAGTCCAACCTCCCCTGCAACGAGCAGGGACATCTTCAACTAGATCAGGTTGCTCAAAGCACCGTCCAACCTGAACTTGAATGTTTCCAGGGATGGGGCATCTGCCTTCTCTCTGGGCAACCTGTGCCAGTGTTTCACCACCCTCATTGTAAAAAATTTCTTCCTGATCTAGTCTAAATCTAACCTCTTCTAGTTTAAAGCCATTGCCCCTTGTCCTGTTGCAACAGGCCCCAATAAAAAGATTTTCCCCATCTTTCTTGTAAGCCCCCTTTAAGTACTGAAAGTCTTCAATAAAGTCTCCCTGGAGCCTTCTCTTTTTCCAGGCTGAAGAACCACAGCTCTCTCAGCCTGTCCTCATAGGAGAGATGCTCCAGCCCTCTGATCATTTTTGTGGCCCTCCTTTGGACCTGCTCCAACAGGTCCATGTCTTTCCTGTATTGAGCGCCCCAGAGCTGGATGCAGTACTCCAGGTGGGGTCTCACCAGGTGGTCCATGGTGTTAGAAGAATTAACAGTAGAGAGATGTAGTATGATGGTATGCAGAGTCTCGTGTGCCTACCATTCCTAATGCTGCACTTGGGTAGCTTTCCTTATTCACGTTGGAACATTTTCTTACCCTGTGGCAGAGGGAAAAATAAGTACTGGAAAACCTGTCTTAAGGATTACTTGAAGCAGCGTTGGTTCTCTGTGCCATATCATTCCAAAAGGCTAACTTGACTGGAGCCTTTCATGAAATACAGAATGAAATTCATTTGCAAAGTGGAAAACTGAAATATGTAGACTTAGTAAGTGATTTACCTGTCACTTGGCCTCTAATATGCTTTTCGAGTAGCTGTGATTCTAAATTACCATAACATTTTTGGTTGATCAAAGGGCCTCAAACATGCATGCACACCTACTTCTGTTTTTCTAATTTTGGCACTTGGACTGACAGACCAATAGTTACAGTCCATCCTTCTCTCTTCGTAAGAGTCCCTGTAGAAGTAGGTGCAACTGTAATTGCAGAGAAGCACAGGAAGAAGAGGCACAATAAATAGTAGAACTAAACTAGGGAAATTAGCATTTGTCTTAATAAAAAAGGCAGTGGAATAGAAAAGGCCCACTTGCTGAGCTTCTTTGTAAGGCTTCCTAAATTTTTTTTTGCTATCCTTAAAGACACTGTTTCCTTTTTTTTTTGTACAGCAAAGTTCTGTCATATCACAAAAATCAGATTTCTTGAAGTTAATGTAGTGTTTGGCATATACTGAAGATAATTCACACTGAAGATAATGCATCTTTGAACATATTTCCTTACTTTTGAGTTATTCTTTTTTGTAAGTGATAACAAATTGGTAACAAAGCTCTTTGTATCAGTGCATATGTAGTTTTATTTTGAACTGTTCTGTGCATTACTGTCCAAACAAAATGGGGGAAAAGGGAGAAAAATGTTTATTTTTTCACCCTTCTGTTATGTTGTCCCGTGTTTTGGTTGTGTGATGAGCAAAATAGATCCTGTTTGGGGAAAACAGGACATAACAGTATGCTATAAAAACGTACAAAGTCATTGGTCAAGAAGATACTGTTACAAAGATTAATTTGACAGCTTTTCATTGTGGCCTAATTTCTATAAGCAAAGATTTCTAGAAGGGCTATCTTAAGAAATGTTTATGTTTAGAACTAGGAGTTGTAGATATGCAGTAATGCCTCTTATGGTGCAAACCAAGCATGTCAGTTGGGCCTGTTTACCCAGTTTAAGTCCTCACTGAAAGTTCTCATCTGTCTCATACTGGATTCTGCTGCTGCTCTTGGAGTACTAAACTGAAATGCTTATTCAGTGAATATCAATCTCTTTTTTTTTTTTTTTTTTTTTCCTTCCTCATAATGCAGTTAGTCATCGGACCAAAAAATGTGTTCCACAGTGTAATTCTGGGTCTGGGAAAACAGTGACTGGTTTAATCCTTTTAGTGGGACTCATAAGATACAGGCTTCATCTACCCCATGTGATGTTCTGCTGTTTACCTAGTCATGGGTATGAAGAAATGGACCTTCTGTCATGATAGCCCAGTTTTTACAAGGACAAGAAGCAAGTTTTCATGGGAAAATTTTGATGCATCTTTGTGTTCAAGATTTGTAAAATCTGTAGGTAACAAAGATTGAGTGACTTTTTTTTTTTTTTTTTTTATTAAATCCAAATCCGGAATCTTATGCTTGTGAGAGATTGAGTTCTCTGGGGGCACTTTGTGAAGTTAAATCTCTTCATCGACTAGATTATCAGTAAAATATTGGACATGAATTGCCATTTTTTTGTGTCACAAGATAATCTGTGCAATTCCTGTGAAATGCATATTACCGTTCCCATCTGCAAAATGCAGACTTCTATGCTATTCCAATCCACCCACTCTTTCAAAAGCACTCAAGGAAGGCATTCACAGATAACGCAAGACAAACGAAATGACTCATATGAGTAGGCCCAGTTAATTTTGTGTGTTCTTTTTGTTAACGGCCAAATATCCAAAACTCTGCCAAGGAATTGATTTCCCTTGACAATAAAGTCATGTTCCCTGGGCTGCAGTATGTATTGGTAAAAGTAGTGCGTGTATACTTTTCTTAGAAGATTGGAGACTTTCTCTTTGTTGTCCAGATTTCTGCATGTATTATATCTTCTCTTGTTAGATGAAGCGTGTGCTTATTTTTAAGAATACTGTATGAAGTCTTTTGTTATTTCTAGACTTCTCCAGAACACTTGCAGTAGGTATTTTCCTCAAGTTTCTTTGATCCGATTTACTTATTTGCATGGATGCTTTTTTTCCTGAAAAGTTTTTAGTGTTAACCAAAAGATAAAGTTTGGAGTTTTACTAGGAAACTTCCATTGTGCAGATGGGCAACAATGCACAGCTTCCTACTCTTTTTTGAGCTTTCTTTTGCGCTTCTTTGTGTCTTGCTTCCTCAGAGTAATTTGTATTTAAAGGAACAATAAAGTTGTCTTTAAAGGAACCCTAAATATTTTACTTAGGAGTGTAAAGCCATAAGATTTAGCTGTATTTTGAAATGTAATTCTTTCTTTTGGCTGTTGTTGCCAACAGAACCGTTCGGTCTGTGTCAGTTATCCTCTTCCACTTTTCTGTGTAGACTTGTCTAGTTGTCTGTTAATGTTACCTACATAAATCAGGAGATTTTGGTTACATTCCTATATTTATTTCATTGCAGTTTTTTTAGGGGCATTTTTTTGTGCTATTAGGTTTCTGGGTTTGTAGACTTGAAAATGCTAAGTCAAGCAGTCCCATGTGTCTCAGGACCTGCAGATGATTTTGTGTCACTTGGGGGTGAGCCAGGGAGAGTATGTGTTTGGATTTTTTTATTCCCATTGCAGACCACAATGGGCTCCATGGAAGACATAGGTAGAATAGTGAGTCTCAACAGCAAAAATGTAAACATTTTTGTTTACATAGCATCCTCTCTCAGTTTATTCAGTTATCATTCCAAACCTATTGTCATCTGTGATTAACTTTTTATTTTAAATGTGTTTTGAAGTTTGTGTGAGGCACATAGTAAACCAATTGGTAAAATCACAGAAATGACATTGTTTTCAAGGTTGTAGAACAATGTCTGTTCAGAACATGCTTTTGACAATGCCACTCACATAAGCTCTTTTATTTTTAACTGACTTTTCTTGTTTTGGCACTCTGCTTTTTCATAATGATCACTTGAGCACTGGTTCACATGCATAAGTCAGAGGTTTAAGAGTTTGCTCATTCATTTCAAGTTGAGAATTTTATAATGAGAGATTAGTAAGACTTTGTAAACCCTGGCTACTGGGACACAGTGAATAATTTACCACTTAAAGTTAGCAATTTTTATTTAAATTTTTTTGTCTTAAAGGGTTAACACTCCTTAGCGTTTTTATCTTTAATAGTTGCTGATGTTCGGACTTGTGGTTTGGGAGGTTTGTTTTTTTTTTTCCAAACCAGGTTCTTGTGTTATTTTTCATCAGCATTACAAAAATGTTTGTTTATGTTTATCTACATTATGCGATTAGGACTGAAGCCACTATGTAGGAGTCAGATGACTCCCCTGTAATGGTATGAACCCATTAAGCAACATTCTCTGGATGTAAGCTCTGTGCTGTCTTTGGCAAGCTTTGTTAGATGTAAAAGAATGTTTTCTCTATCTTTGTACGTTTCTGAATGAATAGGCGAGTACTAATGAAAATGACAAAGTGGGAAGATTTAAAGCAAATACCTTTAATAAGGTTAAAAATAGTAATGTCCTGAATATTTATAGTAACCTGCTAGCGATCTTTGAAGATCCGGAGCAGTTCAACACCTCTGCAGCAATCTGGCTTTCTTATTAGCTTGATTGTGTTTTCCTGTTGAAAAAAAATGTCACAAATGCTGTATGTGGTCTTGCAAAGCATGGTTGAGAAACTCCTTTCTGCTCGGTGGATTAACTTAGTCTGTATCTGTATTTATGTGTATTTCTTGAGGAACTTTGCTGCTTGCATTTTATTTATACAGACCTGAAAGCATGCTCTGTCAGTTGAGTCCTGCAGTTAAGCATATATTTAGGTGCTCATGAATTTATTGCACTCAGCTCTTCAGTACTCTTGCTGACTAGAACCATATTGATTGAGACCTTGATTTAGCAATATACTTTAATACATGATTAACTTTAAGCTTATTAGGAGTGGAAGTCAGCTCCGAATTAAGACATCTAAATTTAGGTTTCAGCTGAGGAGCTAGGTGTCGAAGCTTGCACTGGAATCAGAAGAAATGTAAGCAGTGGAACCTAGAGGAAGATTCGTTTCACCTGCTACTGGGTATCCCTCTCAAGATGGGCTGAATCCATTTAGGCTCACTGACTACCGTCTAGATCTGCTGCTGTGGAAGAAAGTTTGGATAGTTCACACATCTGCGGATAGGAGTTAGTAAGGTATTTTAATCTGGAGTTGATTTCTTTGCCAGTAATCCCATTGGCTCAATGGAACTATTTCCATGCTTAAAACTTAGGTATGCCAGTGTGATTATTTGCTGTAGGGTTACAAAAAACAGGCATTCTGCTGGAGGGTATCAGCTTTTCAGTTCAGGACTGATTTGGTCATGTGAACTGCTTCAGTTTTGCAGATCAAATTAAATTTGGCTTGCATAAGCTAACTCAATTTGTAGCCTTTAGGCCAGTGGTGATGAATTATAAAGTGCTCTGTTGTCCCGGCAAGTGATCATGTCAGTTTCTTGAAACCTATTCTTAATTTCTTTGACCAATTCCAGGAAAGTGAACAGATTGTACCATATTCCATTTTATTGGGTTCAATTTATCTAGGTGAAGGTTTTTTTTGTTACTCTCTGTATGGTTATGTAACTTAAATATTAATATATTGTATAGTCGGTCTATAAGACCACATACTATGTAAACACTGAAATACGTTCATTTAAAAATGAGAAAGACTGCTGTTAGGTTTGTCTTTCAGTGCAGATCTATTCGAAGGACTTGAAGTCTTTAGAAGTAAGAGTATAGTTAAAGGGAGAAATGTCTTTAGAGAAGTATTGTACTTCTGAAGATACCTGAAATTTTCAGTGCTTGCTAAGGACTTTAATAACTTCATTTCTGCCTCTTTTTAGCTCAGCATTTCTTTGCTGCTAGTGAAGTCCTACAAAAGTTAACCCTGTTAGTGGAGTCAGAGGACTTAAATCACGCCTTATTATATCACCCTAAAGGCTCCCCTTCTGAACATGTGTTGCCTACGAGAAAGGATGGACTTTATCACAAGTCTAGAAATTTGTCAGAAACAAAATTGTTAGTGCAGATGAAAAGTGAGTTCCATAATAAAGAAGATCTCAGCAAAGAGTCTATCTGCAGCTTCTTTTTATTGGTAGCAAAGGTGTTCTCATACTTGACTTGACAATTTGATAAAGGGAGAGATCTGGTTCCTCCAATATATATTTTTCAGCCATGTCAGATCTTCCTAAACAAGCAAACAAAAAAAACCCAAACCCTTCTCTTGCTGAATGTTAACTGCTTTGGTATGGATATCTTCATAGCTAGAAAAAATTCTCTACATAAACACTGTCCAAAGTATCTTCTTTCAAAACCTGTCCAAGATGCATGCTGGTTTTAGAAGCATTGATACTGTGTGCTACTATGTCACACTTGACTCAACATCAGCCCTCTGTGTTTTAAGTAGCTTTGACTTTTCTGTGCTCTTCTTGCACTCCATACATTCAGTCATCTAATCTCTGGTCAAAGGAATGTATAGTAGTTGTAAAAGCACCAGAGTGGGAATTTTGCTGTAGGTAGCTCAAGATCTGAAAAGAAAGCCTTCTTCATTTCGTGTTCCAGAAACAGCATCACATCAGAGTTTAGTCTCCAGTTCAGTTATTGATGTCAGCTACTCTGAGCGCACATTTATTTTGCAGATAAACTCTTCAGATTCTGTTATTGCCTAAGTCCTCGGCCAGCTCTTCCTTGTCTATTCATACTAAACTCATGTGATACTTTTTTTTTTTTTTTTGTACCTGATTTGATTGAAGCAGAGCTATGCATAATTTGTTAAACTAAATGTATGTAAGCCATATTTCTGTATTAATATGCAAGACATTCTATCCATTTTGTGGATGGGATGACAAAAATGATTAATAAATCATTGCAATATGAAGTTGTTTGGGATGAAAGACCAGTTGTCTAAACCTCAGCTCTGGGAAATCGAGTAGCTTTAATTGCTCATTTAATACTGAGAAATAAAGTGTTACATAAAATGGTTAGCAAGTTGTTAGCAGAAGGCACTGGTTTCTTAAGCAGAACTCAGCAATAGCAAAAGGACTTCTGATAGCCTGCTTTGCTTGGGATTGCGTAGACTATTTTCTAGACTAACCTTCAGCAATCACTTTCATTTGTAAGAAAGATTCTCCAAATACGTAGGGGTTTTTCTGGTTTTAATCTTCAGTAAAAGTGCAGTAACTGCAAAAAGTCCCAAAGCATGGCTTCACATATTCAGTAAAATTTACTTATGTCTAGTCTGGGGGCTTGAATGTTCTCACCTTTCTTTATTTGCTTTACTCATCAGGACTCCTGTAAATTGCTTAAGTAGTGCAAGTGTCTGAAAGTATTGACAGTGAAAAACAGTTTATGTGCATTCTTTTTAAGCCTTCAGTAGCAGCTCAGTTTCTGAACATTAGTCTCCCTTGTAGCCATCTTCTGTTTCAAATGTGATTTATCTTTAAATAGCTGACTACCAATGCTTGTTCTTTGCCTCTGAGGGAGTGCATGTCTTGGCACCAAATCACAAGGTGGACATGTGGAAAATGAAAATAATGTGTCTTACTGTATCTTCTGTCCATTTCCATATGCTGTCCAACTACTTTGCAATGTATGAGCCAAATTATAATACGAGATGCTCTGTGCTTGTTAAGGTCCTCAGCAATCCTGATCCAGCACAGACTTTTGATGGTGATGAGTCATCCCCAAGATGAATTGTCTTTGCCTGATGTTGCATAACTTATACCAGCAGGTGTGATTTTGCATATAATATCCAAACTGGTTTAAGAATTTTAATTTTTTTTTTATGCCTCTCTACATTGGGGTTTGCTAATAGAACTTTTAAGAATGGCACTTAGTAGTAATACTTGTGCAATGGTGCTGTCAAAGGCTTAGCCAAGCCTAGTACGGGCTGTGTCAAGGAGCAGTTCCAACAACAATATAATTTCTTTAACAGCAAAGCTAATGAAAAAGAATCCTTTTCACTTGTACTGGCTTGTTCTTGCTCCCTGTCTGTTATGCCACGTAAGTATTTATAAGGCTGCATTCTGTTGGATCAAAGAGGGGAAGGGGAGCTAAAATTTCCTGTCTTCTGATTGAGACATCTAACAGAAATCCTCTGAAACACCCTCCTCATCCCTCCAAATTAATGTTAATATTACTGAAGCTATTCAAGAGTTTCTGAAGTGGCATCTTGATACTGTAAGAGATCTTAGCTGCCTAAGTTCACTATTACGTTGCCACCCACATATTGTTAGCACATCTGTTTGTATGGCTGCCTGACAAATTGGGCAAAGGTACACTGCTGAAAATTGCCTCTGTTTTTGGTTTGGTAAGATACATTTTACTCGGTCAGTACCTGGATTGTGTTCAACTGCACAGGCATACGTGCCAGCATGGAGAGGCACAGCACAGTGATAAAGGGAGGGCAGAAATCAGAAAATGTAGTATCTTGAGAAGAGCAAATACAACCTGAATAGAGGGAAAGAAGTATAAAACACATGTAAAATGGACACTGTGTCATGGTAGTGTCATGTGAATTCTTCTTTTTCTAGAGTGTTATTTTAGGAAGCTTATTTTGTGCATTTATTCAAAGTGTATATAGATTGCATATTAAAATAGCATTTTTCTGATGCTACAGGGGATGTGTTTCAGGCTTTTTGTCATTGTATTTTAATCTATTAGTGTGTCACTAGCCTTATCTATGCATTTAAAAGTGGAGTGCTTTACGTAAAACAGGATTTGCCTTTAGTTTTACCATTTAACCTTAAATACCTTATCAGTATAAGTGATGAATCAGCATAAATACAGTCTTTTCACGATTTTAGGGGGATTTTGAAATGTGTAACTTTAAGATAATTTAAAAATATTCTTTCATATTGCTTTCCTAGTACTGAAGTACGTTCCTGAAATAATGCTGTAGTTTAAATAATGTCAGCATCTAATGACGTGAAAATATATCTGTGTAATACATTGCTCAGCTTCAAGGTCTATGTGGATTTGTATCAGTTAAAAAAATGGTGAGGTTCTATGTAGTTGCAAAAGGAAAAGCTAATTTTTTTTTTTTTTTTTTTTGCATTGCAGTCAGATGTTCTCTATTGCAATCAAATGTTTTCTGGAAAATAGGTTTATGATGGCTGAAGAGTATTTAAATAACTACAGTTTGTCAAAAACTTTCAAGTTCAAACTTCTGTATTTTAACAATGTGTTTTCTCTCTCTACAGAAGTTATTGGTTTATTTCAAATGTTAAAAACTACTTTAATGGATTTGTTGGTACATCGAAATGATGATTTGAGAAGTTGAAAGCAATTATGTTTGGTTTTTTACTATATTTGTGAGGCTTGAATTGCTGCTTAAGTGCAAGTATTTTGTTTATTTAAAAAAAAATACTCATTTGGCTCAGAAGCAAATGACTTGCAGCAGTTTCTGAGTTAACACTCATCTTTTGTTTACAAAACTCACAAGTTATTAATTATTTTAGTTTTGGTTCTAAAACTGTTATTAAACTACAGCAGTAACAGCTCTTTCCATCAGAGTTCAACTTTCATTTTATGCTTTCAATATTAAGAAAGGATTAATTTTTCTTAATATTAAGTGAGCAGTGCCAAGAGCAGGCTTAACTGAAACTGTGCTGGTTTTAAGTGATGCAAATAATAATCACTTTGATTATACATCAGCTTGTGCTTTTGCAGAGAGGGTGCCTTGATGTTATTCAATGTTGTTTCCATTACAAATAGGTTTTGGGGGTTTGTTTGGTTTGGTGTTTTGCTTTGTTTGGGGATTTTTTGTTGTTTGTGGGTTGTTTTTTTGAGTGTGGGCTTTTGGTTTTGTCATGTGCACATTGCTCTGTCTTGATCACCAAACAAACTTGCGGGGAACAGATTGAATTAGAATTCCTTATGATGTGTGGTATGAAAACTTCAATTTAAAACCAGTATTTCTTACCTAGTAAGATTCTGGGCACTCTTCTCAATGGCGTTGTATGCAAGGTTAGTGATGCAGCCTACTTTAAGTTCATGTTTCCTTCCTGCCCTTTCTGGAACGGTTTTAGATTACAAGAAAAATATCTATACTTTTTCTTTCCTGATTCTTGAACATAGTCCAACATTCAGCTCATCTTCACTCATCTGCAGGATGTTTTGCTGGGATTTTTTTTTTTTTTTGGCTATCTTACTTAAGTGATTCAAGAATGGTTTTTAAGCAGGACTTAGTGGTGCTGTGGCTGTAGCTATTTCAGGTGATGAGTATAACTGGAATGCATATTATAGTGTGTGCTGACTGTTCATATCAAGCATTTGACCATTTAATTGCCAGTTTTTTTATGGGGAACATGGTTTTCCCAAGCTGTTTTAGTTCAACATACAATGTCCCACTTCAGTCACTTTTTTGAACTTTCAGTAAAATGACGTTTTTGCAGGACATTAATGATACTTTGTAATACAAACAGCCATTGTGATAAGATGTCATTCTGTCTGCTTTTATTGTTTCCTGATGCATGTTTATTCAAGATCTGGTATTGTCTTACAGCTTCATTAAACTGTGCTTTCATTTCCACAGGGGAGATGATTTGCTTCAGAATATTTGACTGTTAAAGGAAATCATACTATCTTAATTCCTTGTAACACTTCTGAAAAGTTACACCATGTTCCCCCATCTCTTTTCAGAGAATGGACCTTGGAGAATGTCTGAAGGTGCATGACCTGGCATTAAGGGCAGACTATGAAATAGCATCCAAAGATCAAGATTTCTTCTTTGAGCTTGATGTATGTATTTTGTCTTAACGGTGGAGAAAAAGCATAATTTGGGTACGTGGGTGGGTAAATGGAGCAACAAAAGTTAAGTTTGGGTACACACAGAACGAAAAATTTTGGAAAGTAATTTTATAGAAAGAGACAGAGAAACCCTTGGCATGGTTACATAAAAGATACGTGCCTCTTCATGATTATATGTGAGTATTTATTTTGTATTGGTGGTCATCTCTAGGTAGAACTGTTAACAGCCTTCCACAGAAGAAATTATCCTAAACCTGGATGCTGTCTTAGTGTTATCAAATAGCAAGCAAATGTTAAGGCTGTGTATGCTTTGCAGAGAGTCTTAAATTCTATGCTTATTGAAGAAAGTAATTTTATATTGGGTATAACAAATCATATACTATGTCTCAGTACATCATAGTTTGAGTAATACAGTTTTGAACTCCCAGCTGGGAAGTTAGTATTCACTAGGACGAAAAGGTTGGGGGTTTTCTTGTCATTATTTGGACAGATGGTGTTAATATGCTTAATAGCTTAAAACCCTAGTTAAAAAAATTACAGTATCACTTGTATTGGCTGGGTAAGAATTCTTTGAAGAATTCTAACGTGTGTTAGAAAAGCTCGCTTCTTAGAGAAGACTTAAGACAGGTTTTACTTCCAAATTTCTGCCAATACTTATAACTATGACAACACGTAGACTATGCTTTTTAAAATGTTGTGTATTAATGTATGTGATTAGTCACCATAAACTGCTAGATTATTGTTTTACAAAGATTTCACTAATAGAAAAGATAAGTCTTAATAGACCTGGAAAGTGTTAAGGCTAACGAAATATTCATGTTCTTGACAGCATTGATCAATGTTCTTATTGATGTTTTAGGCAATGGACCACCTGCAGTCATTTATTGCAGACTGTGACAGGAGAACAGAAGTGGCGAAGAAAAGACTAGCAGAAACCCAAGAAGAGATCAGTGCTGAAGTTGCAGCTAAAGTAAGCATGTAAAACTAGTTACTGAAGTCTCTTTGAAGGTCTGTTTTTCTAAGAAGCCAATTTAAGGCTTTCACTAGCTATCCAATCAGAGAATTCATACTGAGGAGGGGAAAAATAAGGCATTTTCTCTATGCTTCCCAAAACTGCTTTTAATGCATGGAGAGGAGAACACAGGGAAGAGACCTCTCTGACATTTTTGAGCTTGGGAAATTTGACCTTCTGTGATACCATGCCATACAAATGTTAGTAACTCTTAAACTTTTTACATCAAAACTTCATCCATAAAGTTAAAAAAAAAAAAAATTGATGTGCTTTTCTCTAGATCTTCTAACTGAAAAAAACTTATATCGTTTTTCTGCACATGTATGTACACGCTGGGGGGAATGGTTGTACAAATATTAATTTTGCAAGACTGGTATAGACAACAGTGTGAATTACTTGAAGTTTCTGAACAAAATCCTGCTCGGCAGTTGGTACATAGACTTGGTAACTCAGCCTTTCTCTGTGTGTTTTTACATGAGGCAACTTCTGTTTCACTTTCACCTGAAGAAGTTGTCTCTGCATGTTTCTTTTAATTCCAATTTTGCATATAATAACTCAGGAGTAGTTCAGATTGTTTTCCATAATTAAAAGCATTTCCTGTGTTAAGCCTTTTCTTGTCTTTCAAGGCTGAAAGAGTTCATGAATTGAATGAAGAAATTGGGAAACTGCTGGCCAAAGTAGAACAGCTTGGAGCTGATGGGAATGTGGAAGAATCTCAGAAAGTAATGGATGAAGTGGAGAAAGCTCGGGTAAAGAAGAGAGAAGCAGAAGTAAGTTGATTATGTAAGGCTTGGGGGATGGAGAGGGCAGGGTCCAATATTAAATTGGTTAGCATCTGTGTAACGCAAGATGTCTTATCTGCTGTCACTTCCTTAACTAATTGCTTCATATAAAACTAAAGAATTTGCTTTGCGGCATCGTATACAGTTAAAGTTTCTACCTTTAAATACGCTCTTATACTATTAAAATTATACTCACTTCCATGGATGATGCAATTATCTTAGTTTAACAGTTTTGGCCAGTTGTATCTGTGGACAGTACAGTTGTGTCTGTGTTTGTTGGACTGACTTATCTCATTTGGTGTCATGGCTCTTGCTGCGGCAACCCTGTTATGCCTCAGTGTGCTGATGTGGCTCGTACTGCAAAGCTTCAGTGAAGTGAACCATTGTCTTCACTGAAATATAATTAGTCAATGGCTTGTGTATCAGGCAAGTCAGATGGTCCTTGTTGTAATGTTCCGGTGGCAGAGCTCACCAAGAGATTTTCCATGTTGTATTTCACCAAGATACTTAACATTTATAAACATCTGCAGTTGTTTTAATGGTACCAGAGGGGTTGCTGGTGGTCTTGCTTCTCTCTTATCTGAGTGTATGTAGATGAATTTTGCTCAGATGACTTGTTTAATTAGTGTCTAAAATGCAGGTGGATTTCTCAGGAAACTACTACTGTTTTAAACTAGGTTTAGAATTAAAAATGGTGTAATATTTTCATAATATGTTAACATAATACTTGTAGTGTTAACGTCTATTCATTGTTGCACATGAAAAAGTTAATTCTTCGAAGTAGTGTTATCTTAAGTAAAGGTAGTAATCACTCCACTTTGTTTAACTTGCAAAACCAGTTGCTGATGTACTGCTTTTAAATATGTCCAATCTTCAAAGTAAGGAACTTGCCTTGTATCTTAACGAGACAGTTGTTTTATGAATAGTGTGAACTAACTAAAGGGTGTTCTGGTGTACATTGAATTCAGTTATCAACTTGTAGTTTATCTTTGTTAAAGTGTTGTCTTTGTATTTCTGTGCATTGAGAAGTAACAGCAAATTGTTTTGTGTTTTTTTTTTTTTTTCCTTAGGAAGTATACAGGAATTCTATGCCTGCCTCCAGCTTTCAGCAGCAGAAGCTGCGGGTTTGTGAAGTGTGCTCGGCTTATCTTGGCCTTCATGACAACGACCGACGACTTGCTGACCACTTTGGAGGAAAGCTACATTTAGGATTTATTGAAATACGAGAGAAGCTTGAGGAACTCCGGGTAAATCATTCTTACATTTCTGTGTGTATATGTGTGTGCTCCTACTTAATTATTTGCCAGGCAACCTTAATGGAATATTTCTTTCTGGGCATGTGAATTTTTTTCATATTACTGTAAAATTTGAGAATTCCTTAGTCTACAAAACTTCCTAATTTAATATCAGTTACCTGGATAATTTGATTAGATGACCTCTTTTGCACTGAGGTATATTAAAACACATGATCAAAGTAATGCATCTTGGGAACAAAGAGTGCAATTCTACTTGTAAAATGGAGAACTGTGTTTTGAATGACAGTGATGTTGAAACATTTAGCAGTCATAGGAGATAGCAAAATGAACTTTACTTTTAGCCAGTTGATTGGCTAAAAGTAATAATGAGACCGTTGAAAATACGAGAACATATAGTGGGCCTAAGTGAGTGATATTTTACTTATTTAATTAGGATAAAACTTTAATAGGGCTCATGTTGAAATCCTCATTTTTGGTACCAATACATAAGGAGGATGATAACACATGGCAAAGTTTTCAAAAAAGGTTTACAGAAATGTGTGGAGCACAAACAGCCTGCTGTATGGTGAAAGAATAGAAGTCAATTTGTTTATTTTATCTGGACAAATATTAGGAGATGACTTTCATTCTATAGGTACCAATAACTAAAGAAGATTTCCTTTTAAAGATTTTTTTTTTGAGGCTTTTAAGCTTAACTGGCAATATATGAAATAAGTTCCAACAACTCAAGGCTGTAGCTATCCAAAGTCAGAATACAAAAAGATGTATATATTGAAGTCAGGCTAGCTATTAAAATAATTGTTACAAGGAGGTTGCATATTCTGTATAGCTTGAAGATTTGAAATCCAGTTGGAATATTATCCTAAGCAAAACTATCTTGACTAGAAACTGTTTGCTGGAAGAAGGATTTACTGGAATTATGTTCTAGACTTTTGGTGTTCGAGAGGTTTGATTTGGACATTGATACCATTTATGATCTTAATATGCAAATTACAGAGTTCAAGGCTCAAGTATTTAACTGTAGAAATCAGTAAAGACAATAGCTAAATGAGTTGAAGCCCTAAAAGCAGAAAATGCTGCTACTGAGTTTGAGTAAATTTGCTTGGTTTATATTTCATAATATTCCAGTTGTTTTGCATGGATAATGTGACTTACCCTTTGAAAAGCCCAACTCTTTCCATTGACTATATTGGCAATTTAGGCTCCTAAATATAGCTGCTGTAACTTAATCCTTAGATGCCTAGAGAAGATCATGTGTGCTTCCTCTCATCCCTCATGAAATTATACAAAGAGTCACTTGAACAAGAAACCTTGCTTGTAGTTAAATTACTGATACTGTACAAGGAAGTGTAGATATAATTTGACATAAAGGGTTGAAATAACTGATTATTTACACCATTTGGGAAAAAAAATGCATGGATAATTATTTCACATTCCCAAAGCATCAATAAAATATTCTTTTGAAGTACTTCGCTAACAAAAAAAGAAAACAATAACTATCCCCTCCTTCCTCAGAGCTCTCCTCAGAGATCTAATCAAGATGCTGCTGGGGCAGTTCCACATCTCAGAAGAAGGTCTTTACAAAGAGTTGAATTTCTTGCATCATGTCCAGAAGGTGGCGAGACTTGGGTTTGGCCAGATCTCCAGTTGTGAGTTCCACATCTGAGGGCCCTCTACTGAGCGTGCCTTGTCCCCAGTAGTAGTGAGTTCAACCTGGGGGCTATCAGCTGAAGCATTCTCTCTAATTACATGTCTCATGTTCACAATACAGAAACAAGTAGCCTCAAAACTAGGTATCAACCCTTTACAACTAAGGATTTCTTTATGTCACAGGAGGAATATTAACACTGAAGGAGTTAATAAGACAATTAACTCTCCTGGTTCTGATTCCTTTCTACCATTCCCCGGTGGCCAAAATATAATAGGATTGGCATGGAAATTCTCACATTAAAGGCATGACTTACTGCTCTAAATTCCTCTTTGTGGAAAACTTAATATAACTCTACATATTTCAGGTCTTTGTGTAACACCCATCAATTTGCTGCAGCACTTCTGCAATAACTTCTGTTTCTTGGAGAGGAAAAAAAAAAGTATATACTGAGGAAGAGAGAGGGAATAATATACACAAGGGAAAGGGAATATACATGAGGGAAAGAACTGAATATTAACTGTTTAGATTATTTTTATAGCACCTTCACCTGAGAAATTTTGAAATGTAACTTAATGAATATATTCCTTTGCTTTTAGAGGATTGTGGCTGATAAACAGGAGAAACGAAATCAGGAACGTCTGAAACGTAGAGAGGAGAGGGAAAGAGAAGAAAGGGAGAAACTAAGGAGGTAGGGATCTATTTGAATTGTATATACATAATGACCTATTTAAGTTTAATGGGAAAACAACGATGTAGTTCATACACATTTCTAAATCTCCAGAATCATAATAGTCTGCATTCCCTGGAAACCTGCAAGAATTGAGAGTGAATTTCATGTCTAACTCCTAAAACCTGAATTGTTTTCATGGAAAACCTTTTTAAAAACTACAGATAGAAGTGTCTCTACATTTTTGAACAAATAGCCTTTAAATGAGATAATTTTCAGGTGTGTACCTTGTTTTGAGACCTGACAGATGTGAGCTTACACACATGAGTTTCTAACATCTGTTAAATGTTTGATATTTTCTTTATAGATGTTAGAAATTTTCCATATTGGAAGTAGTTGAATGTATGACTGAGGAATGTAATTCCCTATTCCTCTATGAAATAGTTGCTTCCAGGCCTTGTGGGGCTAGAGTGGAATGGAATCTGAACTGCAGTTCTCTTGACATGTCAGCTCAAGAGGTTAACAATGTAAACTTTGAAATATATTGCAGTCTCATAATACCTGCCTGACAAGAAATAAGGGGTTACTGACTTGAACTGTAAGCTTTTTCTGGGGGAGGGTTGGGAATAAAAATGCAGATTAGATATTATTTTGGGTTTATTGTATGGTGGGCTCAAAAATAAATAAAAAAACCATCAAATACAAAACAGTTGTCAGGGAGATGTTTCCTGGTAAATATTTTACAAAGATGTTAACATCAAATAAAAGGCCTTTAAATAATTGCTAGTAAAATGAGAAGTACAATAACAGGTCAATTAGTTTTGGTTTATTATTGCGAAATTGTACTTTATCTCATAATAAGATTCTGTAAGGAAAAATTGATGTACTATTTCCATTTATTTCAGGTCCAGATCCCACAGCAAGCATACCAAAAGGTATATAAATCTGCAGACAAGGAATACCATCAGTGAAACCAGCCTTTCACAAGCTGGAACATTTTAAGTTTGTCTGGCACTATTAGTTTAAGATGTCCATCTTTACAGACAAAGCCTTCTATTACATAGTCAACTATCTGTGTTTATACAGTATTTATC
Organism: Vanellus vanellus; assembly: GCF_965231255.1. Lineage (NCBI taxonomy): Eukaryota > Metazoa > Chordata > Aves > Charadriiformes > Charadriidae > Vanellus > Vanellus vanellus. The sequence continues at coordinate 55,817,822 of NC_138905.1, forward strand.
GCTATGCTACCGAGTTTATATGTGTGCATCTATTTTGTGGCTACTACAATGCAACTTTTTGTTCCAAAAAATGGTTAAAACAGAAGCTTGTGGTTAATAGCTTTTGGTGAAAAAAGCATGTTTTTAAAATCCTAAGCACCAGGTTAACTCTCTACATATGACCCATCAATAGTATGAGTTTTCTTGCTAACCTGCAGGGTTGAAGGTCACTGGTGAGGTATTATTGCAAAGTGATTAAAAAAAAAAAAAAAAAAAAAAAAAAAAAAGGAAAGAAAATAATTAATTTGTATGGTGTTTAGAACCTTCCAGGCTAGTTTTATTGTAGTAGCTATGAGGAAGGTTATAGTCCTGTTTTTGCAGAACGTCACTGCATCACAAAGTTCTACAACTGCCTGATAAAGACAAGATTTTAAAATTTTAAAAAGTAAATTTGTTCCATATTTTTAATTCCTTTCAGGAGCCTGAACTGGCTGTGCTGTAACCATCATACAGTCAGGAATTAACTATAAAATTGTCTGCATTAGTCACAAAGGACTCCGTAGGGTTTCTAATGTTGCTTTCCCCTCTCTGCCTGTCATGGGACAATCCAATAGCTCTGAACACTGCAGACCATTCTCTATACAGATTTCCTTGTGCATAGAGTGTATAATATTCAGAATACACTGATACAGTAGCTAGGTGAATGCAGTGTCTGGTTTAAGTCCTTTCTATTCCTAGATCTAGGTCCCGAGATCGCCGCAGACATCGGTCTCGCTCAGCCTCCCGGGAACGAAAGAGAAGAACTCGTTCCAAATCCCGTGAGAAACGCCATCGTCACAGGTCTCGCTCTAACAGCCGCAGCCGGAGTCGCAGCCATCATAGAAGCAGGCATAGTTCCAGGGATAGAAGCCGAGAACGCAGCTCCAAAAAGAGGTAAATTTTGGCCTAGAAACAAATGACTTTTCCTAGATGCATGATGAGAATTTTCTCACTAAATTAAGTTTACATTCACCACTTGCTTGTGGGTTGGGTTTTTTTAAAAATAAACATAATAGGGTTATGTATTATTTCTGTTTTGGAGGAGTGATATAAGGTATTGTGTCAAGATGATAATACTACCAGCTTCCTGCTGTGTAGGAAGTGAAACAGTTGATCTCTATTTGAACCCAGGGATATCAGCAGTCATCTTGGCGTCATCCATTTGGTTTTGCCCTTGGGCTCTTGTTCCCAGGATTGGAGCCCTTCTGTTGTGTACTGCGCCCGATAAAAACAAGTTTAGATATGCCTGAAAATAAACTTAATGCATTGCATCTGAAGAAGCTGCTTTGCAAGGAAAGTGGCTTAGCCCCTCATTGAAGGATGTCCTGGTTTGAGCAACAAAGGACTAATTTCTCTTTCAGTAATTTTACTTTGCAATAAAGTCTTTTCTAATGCTTGGGAAAACTGTGCTTTTAGAAGACCCTAGTGCCTGAATTTGTGAAAATATTTACTTTATAGCCAGCTATGGTATGGGGGTTTCAAGGTCTCGGTGTTTTCAAGCTTGCCAGGTACAGGGATGAGGAGGAGCAAGACCCAAGCACTTGATCTAAGCTGGCCAAGAGGATTATTTCAGACCACAAGCGTCACATTCAATATAAATTAGAAAGTTTGCTGAGGACTTCTCTCTTTTCCTTGATAGCTGCGATCCTGAAAACTTTTTGCCCCAGTGCCAGAACCCTGAGGCCTTCCCTTCCTTCCCCAGTTGTAGTGCTCCAGTACGTGACACTTGCTGTCCACTGTTGGGAGTACACAGCTTCCTACTGATATAATTGGCTGAGTATAATCCCTGTATATTTTATATTGGTGTTGGTATCAGTATCAGTCCTTTAGTATTATTAATGTTAATTATTTTGTCTTACTCTGTTAAATCTGTTTCCATTTCAACCCTTGGGTTTCCTTGTTTTTCCCGGTTCTCCTTCCTAGGTGGGGAGGGGTCATCGGGTGATAGAATAATTGTCTAAATAACAATAAATTGTTATGGGTTCCTCAAACCATAACAAGGATTACTGCAGACAGCAGTCTGGGGCTGTTGCTTTTGAATGATTCAGTTGCTGTCTGCTCCTGAGGATTTGCTGGCTTATTTTAGATGAGTGAGGTAAGCATAATTTAGAAGACTGTTGTAATTGCACAACAAGGCATCTGGTAGGGAAGTCTGCTCATAAGCAGGATTCCTTTCTTGTATAGGTCAGCCATTGTGGCATAGATTTGAGTGCAGTACAGTGTATGGTGTGCCCAGTTGTAAAACCCTGACAGACTGTCGACTTGCAAGAAGAGAAAAGATCTGGTTTTGAAGTGGCTGCACATTCAGGGTTTATAATTCAAATGATTTTAGGAGTCAAATCACCAAGGATGTAGCAATATGTGTTTGGGTGTGTTCAAGTATTTCATGGGCTCTTTGCCCTAAAAAAGAGTTTTGTTTTGTTTTTTCTTCCTGGAGTAAATAGGTGACTGTAGTCTTACTGTGCTCTGTAAGAAAGCATGAAAGAGAGGATTGGTCCAGGCCTTTTTTTTTTTTTTTCCCCCTTATTTTTGTTGCACATGGATAAAAATTAAATGCCCAGCACTCCAGTTGGTATAATCAGTAGTGTCTGGTATTTAAAATTCTTCAGGGTGTTCTTTTAGTGTCCTAAAGTTAACGTTTCAGACTTGGCAATTTTCATCTTGATTGTAGCCTGTCATCGCAGTTACTGTAAAGAGCCTGCTTCTTCAAGGCATTCACAATGGCAGATTAGCAAGTCTTCAAACCTGTAGTTTTTCAGTCTTAAAATGGACGTTTTCCTTTGAATCAACACTTTTTTAACTTGGATGAACCAATGTATAGACTATACACTCATATTGCCTTTAATTCTTCAACTTTGAAGTCCAGCCTTGCAACACTCAATTTCAGTCCTTCAAAGAAAACTATACTGAATGATTGTTCTGGAATTCTCATCATAGTTGTTCAAACTCTCCAATATGATATGCATAATGCAAATGATGCATTGTCCTATATATGGTGGCAGAGAAATATGTAAGAACAAAGAAACGGTGTGGACCATTGGTGCTGTCCATGTAACAGTAAACCTGTCAGTCTCAGCTGCTAAAGGGGAATTGAAAAAGCACAAGGTGATTTGGAGATTAAATCAGTGTCCAAGTTGCTATCAAAGTTTGCCCTTCAAACTTTGTTTTGTGTGAATGAGTTAAAAAATAGAATGTAATTCACAGCACAATATTTCAACCTTACGATACTCAGTACTGGAGATATTTCAGCTGATGTCAGTTCCTGCCCTGAAGGAACAAGATGCACTCCTATGTTGGAAGAATCCTTGGTACAAACAAGAGTTTTGCGTTACTGTTAACTTGAGGGGAAAAAATTGCTGTGCCATCATCATCGGCTCATACCTCTTATTTCTCTGAGGTCAAGCAAAATTTTAACTTTTAAAGTATGTATATTGTGTTTTCAAGAGACTAAAGAATCTTCAGAGCTATAATCTTGCTTCACTGGGGCCAGGATGGCTATTGAACTTGCAGCCAGGCTGGACACCTCCTTTTTAGAGATGCCCTTCTAGCTATTAGAGCTGCTTTTCACATGAATGTGGGAGAAGACTTTGTGTGGAATGCCACACCACTGTTGATGCCAGAAAATAAACCTGAACTTGCAGGCTGAAATGTATTGTATTTCCTTGTCTCGTAAGAACTCTTTTTCTAGTCCATGGAAGTACTCGCTGCCAAATCCTATTTTTGACCTGCTTTTTTGGAGGAGGAATTTCTTAAAATCCTGATATGAAATACCTTTATTCAAGCCTGTCTTCCTTAAGCTCAAAAGGTTCAGTTGTCCAAGAAATTCTGACCAGAAATACTATGGAAAATAAGGATGTGGTCCAACAAGTTAACTACTTGAGGTAGGAGTTGGTAGCCTTTTGGTTTTGAATAACCAAGTAAGTTCAGATCTGGGGAATGTAGTGCTTTTGCCAAACACTTGCAGAAGAGCAGAGTGTGACACCGAAAGCAGCAGAATGACAGCTGAAAGCTGCAGCAGTGGCAGCACATAGTGCCACTAATTCTAGGGCCTTGAGAAGTGTGGAGTTATGGTTGCTATGTGGGAAGAGTTGCATCATTTTATGTTAACCTAAAGCCTTCGGTGTGATTTTTTTGGGGGGCATTTTAGTTTTGATCGCATCCTTTGTGGCTTCAATATGCAAGTATATTAAACGATTAGACTTCTTACTGGAGAAACTCCTGATGTTCTTCTGGAATTAATTTTCCATTTTGTTCTGTATAACAACATTATCACTGGCAAATGCATGCTGGGAATTACCACTTGCAGCAAACCATGCAGTTCCTTCTGGTTTTCCTGTCCACCCTTTTTCAGAAATTATTTTCCAAAGAGCCTTTCACATGAAATGAAAACCTCCTGCCTCTCAGATACATCTTAATTATGAAAATTAGAGATATTTATTGTGTGCTATATCTGAGGAAATTCTACAAATACATAAATTTGTCTGACAAATGGGTTTTCTTTAATCTGTATCATCGTTCACCCTATGAACAGGTGGATAGATGCACATCTCTTAATGACAGATCCCATTTCAAATTTAGTAGTATAGGGAGCAGACCTCCATACCTCCACGCTCTGTGGGCACAACTGAATGTATATAGAGTATCTGGCAATAGTAATAATGTGTCTAAGATAATGGGAACCCATCTGGTAATAAGAGCAACGTGCCTAAGGTAATAGGAACCCTGGGTCTGCCCAGGCTTGGATTACTGGCTTATCAAGAGCAGGTCTAAATATAAAGTCCTACTTTCCTCGCTGTTGGCTATAAGTTCCAAATAACTAAAACGATTCATCTCATTAGAAACAAAATAAGTAATTTGTGCTTCTTGATTTGCAATGGGAAAGTGAATATTTGCAGTTAGATGTTGAGATACATACTCAATAAGATAATCATGACAGCAGACCTAAACGTGGGTACATTGAGAGGTGGTTGTGTTAGTATGCTTGAGCCCACTTGCAAGAATTCCTGTGACAAGGGCTAATGTACTCCCACATAGGCATTGTGTGGACAAATAGAGTACCTGAAGTCCTAGGATGGGGCTTCGTTTCACCTGGCTTTAGATGACTAGGTCAGATGTAAATCTCATGAGTCTCGTTACAGGCTTATCTGACATAATTTTGTGTCTATTTTAAGATGAGACAAATCATGCCTTAAAGTGTCTATTTCTTCTGCTGACTGTTAAGGAAATCTGGCTGATTAGCTTAGATATTTACACTGCAGACATTTAAAGCTGTGTGAGAGATCCCACTCTTAGCATTTAGATTTTTTTTTTTAATATCCTTTTTTAAAGATCCTGGTTGACAACAGAATGTTCTAGCCCTATGCTAATTCTTTGCTGTGGTAGAGAGAAGTACAGACTATTTTCCTTTTTTTTTTTTTTTTTTTTTCTGAGGAGGAGAAAGCCAGAGTGGGGGTGGGGGAGCACAGACCTATTTAATCAAACATCTTACCCCTTGGAAGGTTTGAAACTGTAACTACATCTTTCCCTGCTTTCCTAGATCTGACTGGTTGCTCAAGGATTTTCCCACACTGCCAAGGCTGTCCTAGGATTTTTGTCCAAGGCTACTTATGTTTTCTTCTCCTCAGACCCAGTGCAGGCATCTGTAGATACTGTCTTGGAACCAGTATCGCATATTGTAACACAGTTCATAGTTGGTGAACATGAGTGTGTGGATGCTGCCCCCATACCTGGTGAAGGAGGCAGTTTCTGCTGAAGAATCCACTTGATGAGTTAGGAAGTAATGCTTTCCAAGCATTCTAGATATTGCAAGTCTAGTAGAGATTCTGATTCTAAAGGCTATACCTTGCCCTTGAGAAAGGCAGGAATGGTATTTTGGTTCTAAGTCTTCTCGTAGTATTACTGCTAGCTAAAGCGATTATGTAAACTTTCATGCCACTGTGCTGTGATTCATTAAAGACAGTCTTCCTTCTTGTCAGCTGATCAGAGACTCAACTGTAGAGAGATGGGACAGCTGGATGAATGCATCTTATACACAGCCAGGCATAGGCAATCCAGGAGGTTCTTGGATTGCGTTGAGGACAACTTCCTTCTCCAAATGGTTGAGGAGCCAACGAGGAGAGGAGCTATGCTGGACCTCGTTCTTACCAACAAGGAGGGACTGTTAGACAGTGTCAAACTCAAGGGTAGCCTGGGCTGTAGTGACCATGAAATGGTCAAGTTCGAGATCCTCAAGGCAGCAAGGAAGGTGGGCAGTAGGCTGACCACCCTTGAATTTGGGAGAGTTGACTTTGGCCTCTTGAAGAATCTGCTTGGTATGGTGCCATGGGATGAAGCGCTGGAAGGAAGAGAGGCCCAATAAAGTCGGTTAATATTCAAGGACCACCTCCTCCAAGCTCAGGAGCGATGCATCCCTACAAAGAGGAAGGCAGGCAGAAAAGCCAGGAGACCTGCATGGATGAATAAGGAGCTCCTGGACATGACCAAAAGGAAAAAGGAGGCCTATAGGGAGTGGAAACAGGGGTGGGTAGCCTTGGAGGAATACAGAGGAATTGTCTGAGCAGCCAGGGATCGGGTTAGACAAGCTGAAGCCCAGATAGAACTAAATCTGGCCAAGGACATCAAGACAAACAAAAAAATACTTCTTTAAGTATGTCAGCGAGAAAATAAAGATTAGCGAAGATGTGGGCCCTCTCTGGAAGGAAACGCAAGAACTGGTTACATGGGACAGAGACAGAGCTGAGGTGCTCAATGACTTTTTTGCCTCAGTCTTCACTGGCAAGGACTGCAGCCACACTGCCCATGATGTAGAATGCAAAGGCAAGGATTGGGAAAATGGAGAACCGCCCACTGTAGGTGAAGATCAAGTGTGAGACCACCTGTGGAACCTGAAGGTGCACAAGTCCATGGGACCTGATGAGATACATCCACGGGTCCTGAGGGAACTGGCAGATGAAGTCACTAAGCCACTAGCCATCATATTTGAGAAGTCGCGGTGCTCTGGTGAGGTTCCTGCCGACTGGAAAAGGGGAAACATAACCCCTATTTTCAAAAAGGGAAATAAGGAAGACCCAGGGAACTACAGGCCAGTCAGTCTCACCTCTGTGCCTGGCAAGATCATGGAGCAGATCCTCCTGGAAACTCTGCTAAGGCACATAGAAAACAAGGAGGCGATTGGTGACAGCCAGCATGGCTTCACCAAGGGCAAGTCATGCCTGACAAATTTGGTGGCCTTCTACGAAGGGGTTACAGTGGCAGTGGGTAAAGGAAGATCAACTGATGTCATCTACCTGGACTTGTGCAAAGCGTTTCACACCGTCCCACACGATATCCTGGTTTCTAAATTGGAGACACGTGGATTTGACAAACGGACCACTTGGTGGATAAAGAACTGGCTGGACGGTCACACTCAAAGGGTTGTGGTCAACGGCTTGATGTCCAAGTGGAGAGCAGTGACGAGTGGTGTTCCTCAGGGGTTGGTACTGGGACCTGTACTGTTCATCATATTTGTTGGCAACATGGACAGTGGGGTCAAGTGCACCCTGAGCAAGTTTGCCGATGATACCAAGCTGTTTGACGAGGTAGACACGCTGGAGGGGAGGGATGCCATCCAGAGGGACCTGGACAGGCTGGAGAGGTGGGTCCAAGCCAACCTCATGAAGTTCAACAAGGCCAAGTGCGAGGTCCTACATCTGGGTCAGGGCAATCCCAAGCACAAATACAGGCTCGGCGGGGAATGGCTGGAGAGCAGCTCTGAGGAGAAGCACCTGGGTGTGCTGATTGACGAGAAGCTCAACATGAGCCAGCAATGTGCGATTGCAGCCCAGAAGGCCAACCGTATCCTGGGCTGCATCAGAAGTGTGGCCAGCAGGTAAGGGGAGGTGAATCTGCCCCTTTACTCAGCTCTCGTGAGACCCCACCTGGAGTACTGCATCCAGCTCTGGAGTCCCCAATGTAAGAAGGACATGAACCTGCTGGAGTGTGTCCAGAGGAGAGTCGTGAGCATGATCCGAGGGCTGGAGCACCTCTCCTATGAGGAGAGGCTGAAAGAGTTGGGGCTGTTCAGCCTGGAGAAGAAAAGGCTCTGAGGAGATCTTATTGCGGCCTTCCAGTACCTAAAGGTGGGGGGGCTACAGGAGAGCTGGGGAAGGACTTTTTACTAGGGCATGTGGTGATAGGATGAGGAGGAATGGCTTTAAACTGGAAGAGGGCAGGTTTAGATTAAACATTAGGAAGAAGTTTTTAAGGGTGGTGAGGCACTGGAACAGCTTGCCCAGAGAGGTTGTTACGGCTCCATCCCTGGAGGTGTTCAAGGGCCAGGCTGGACGTGGCCGTGGGCAACCTGGTGTAGTGGGAGGTGTCCCTGTCTATGGCAGGGGGGTTGGAACTCGATGATCTTCAAGGTCCTTTCTAACCTAAACCATTCTATGATTCTATGACATTCCTCCAAAAATGTGTTGAATGTAAAGCCATGGCTGTGGATGGCATCCCGTCCTATCTGTCTGCCTGTTCTAGGATTAATTACTAGAGTTAGCCTGAGTCAACCAGTTTGGAAGCATTGTTACTTCTGCAGAGGACTTGCAGCGCAAAGTACTTGTGAAACAGCTGTACTAATTCCAGTATTAACTACTTCTTCAGCATGTAGCTCCTGTTCTTATTTGACGTGTAGTTCGTGGAATAGGAGCAGTGCCTGTGGTTCTCAGTGTTGGCAAATGCTGAGCCTTGCAAAACACTGCATTGTAGGGAAAGTAATCTTTCCAGCGGAGGAGCTAAAACGAAAAATATGAAAGGTCACTTTTTTGTAAGCTTGTTCAAGGAAATGAGTGCAGGAGCTTTGAAGCTTTGAGGTGATGACTGTAGCTTTCTGTAAGTAGAGAGCACAGTCCCACTGTCCAGTACACCAGATTTTTTTTTGACTAAGAAATTAGTGGCTAGCTTTGTAGCATGCTGCAAAGACTTTGCTCTGAAAGTATATATCAGAATCTTTGATTGCTGTACGTCTTAAAATCAAAATGAGATGTTTTTCAACAACAGGCTTAGGTGTGCTCTGTAAGGGAATATAGAGGAGGATGTCTAATCCAGTTTTCTTCTAGTACATGTAGCTCATCTAATTTAAAACTATGTGGACTGTTTAACAGAACAGCTCTTTTCTGGCTCCATTGTAACGGTTCTCAAAATGCCTATTATCACAGTAAAATATCTAAAAATAACACCACACCAACATCGTAAAATCACACGAAGGGTAATTCTTCTAACAAAATCTAATTGTAGCACAGATTCCCGATTTGTTTTGTCTTTGTAATGTAGTAGCCTCATTCCAGAATTATGCAAGTTAATTTCCCCCTGCTTCTAATCAAACTCCCATTTTAAATGATTTTTTAGGTTTGTAATTTACATATCTGAGTTAGACTAGACATTCTTCCCAAGGTAGAGACTACAGATTTGAAATTTTAATTAAGCTTCTGTTAACGCAAGCTTGAGGGTGGAGGTTGAAAATAAGAGATTTAGTGAAGCACATTGACCTTAATCTGGGCTCTGTAATAAATGTAGACTAAATTCTGCCTCTATCAATATTTGTCTTTTGAAATTGGAAATAGGGAAGGGAGAAGGGTAGAATGATTTCTGATGTCTTCTCATACACTTCAATTTCTATAAATCTAAAGTTGGGTTAGAAAAAGAAGAAAAATATAAAATCAAAATGCTGTTTGATAGCTACAGATTTGTGACTAACCTCAATTCTCAAATTTACTGCACTTTTCAGATCCTCAAAAGAAAGATCTTCCAGAGATAAAGAACGTTCAAGAGATCGTGATAGAACATCACGTGATAAAGATAGAAGCTCAAGAGAGAGGTCACCGCGAGATTTCAAAGACAAGAAACGCTCTTATGAAAGTGCTAATGGCCGATCGGAAGACCCGAGGAGCTCAGAAGAGCGTGAAGCAGGGGAGATATAACTGGCTGTATATTCACCTGATCTCTAGCTTCCTACGGAGTTGCGTACTATGGTTTAGTTTACAGTTGTTCAAAGGGACACCAGTGAGCAGTTCCAGACACTGATCCAACTAGGGTAGATGTACAGTATATAAAAGTGGTTATAACCAAGTCAGAATTAAACCCCATCAATTAATGATGCCTAAAGCTGGGTCCTGGACTTCCACCAAGTTGTAAAACTTTTCTGAAAGATTTCTCTTTATTCAGGACAACAGTTTTATGTACCAAGATGCAGATCTCAATGTTTTTAATCTCCTTTCCAATACAAGTTAGTGAACAAATTATATTGTACTACTTGCCTTGGGTGCTTTTGAACCTTTATAAATTCTCCAATTCTGCTCCGGTCAAAACAGCAGCATTGAAAGGTTGTATTTCAGGGGGTCTTTGCTTTTTTTTTTTTTTTTGTAAGAGGGTGGGTGAATGGATATTAACTTTTACTCTAAGTTTATGTTCCCGGTGACTTTTTTGTTTGGGAACCTAGGAGTTGATTACAGTGGGAGCATTTAGACAGGAATGTGTGCTGGAGAAAGCGGAAATGTCTTTTTACAGTGCCTATTTAGACTTGGAAATTGAACAGCTGTTGCATTACATCTTTTTTATTTCTACTTAAATTTTGAAATCAAAGCCAGTCCCATATCTGTACCATTTGATTGGTATGTGTTAAATATATTTGTTTTTTCCATAAGGACTCTTTCTGCTTTTTCTTGTGGGGTGTAAATGGCACATCCTTAATTGTATTAAAAACAAACAAAAAACCAGCAACAACAAAAAAAACCTAAGAACAAAAAAAATAAAAAAAGTAAAAAAGGAAACCACATTGTCCAATAACTTCACAAAGATATACTGATCTCTTAAGGTGGTTACTTAGCAGTTCAGTTATTTAAAAACTAACACTTGGTTATTAAAGTCTTTAACATGCAGATCTGCTCCAGGAGCAGCAGTTACTCTGATAACAATCCTGACCATCCTGAGATCTTCAGAGGCAAAACCACGTGGAATCATAATGATCATGACACAACCACAAACTCCTCAATGACTTCCGTTTCAAAACACAGAATTTCATTGGGGTGAAAGCTGCCTTTACCTAAAGGGGGTGCTGTCAGTTCTGTCTGATTGAAAGTGCTTTGAGGCAATATAAATTATTCAGATATGCCCTATTCCCACACAGAATACTTTAGAGATTGGTAAATTCTCCTGCTTGAGATAAGCATCACTGTTAAGTAACTCAGTGGGGCTAAGAGCGGTGTTTGTCCATGATTTATTGGCGTTTTCAGCAGGTTCTGCAGACTCTGCTCTGTATCTCCCTAGTCCAAGTGCCTCTGCACGCCTGCTAATCAGGGGTGTATAATGTCATTATAAATGCACTCTGCATTTTTCCTCCGTGTCTTTTCTGTAGCCTCTTCAGTATGGTCAGAACACACGGGTGATAATTCTAACACAGTAGATAATTCAGCAGCGTTTTGGCTGGCAGTGAAAGCTGGAACAGGAGCTTTACATCTCAGCGAGGAGTTGTATCCAGCGTGGCACATACCCTCCACTTTGAATTCATGTCGTTTTAAGCTCCTGAAGGAATACAGTAAAAATGATGGCGAACTATTTAACACTTTTTATTTACCCATTTGAAATCTGAACGTGAGTTTCCTTCCTGGGAGTGCTTTATGATTTCCTGCGTAGCCCAGCTCTGTGATGAATGCAGGTTACTGCTGTTTGTCCCTCTGGTATGAGCACACACTGTGTAAGGGCTTGCTAACATCTATTGTCACACCTTTGTTAATGGAATTCTGGTGGTGTGACAAAAGGTGAACAGTCATTTCTAGATGCATCCTTGCATAGCAGAATTGCCAGTGAGTGCACTGCTAACTCCCTTGGAATTCTTTTCTGGAATAAAAATGTTCCAGAAATACCAAAGACCTGTCTCTCCCTGCAGCCAGCAACTACAGATTTTGTGTTTTAAAAGGGTGGTGGGATGGGAATTTGCATACTGTGACAAAACACTGCTTACGCTCCTTACTAGCAAAATCTGGATAATATGCCATTGATTTTACAAATGGCTTTTAAATTTAATTATGAAAGCATGGTTGGATTTGAGCCTTTCCGTGTAGGTTTTCATGGGGTGATGAGCTTCATAGTATCCAAGCACCATGCCAATGTTAAACAGAAAGAAGGTAAGTCTTACCTCTGGTATCCTGATAAGATAATCTGAATTACATGTGGAAATACATGTCTCGTGTTTGAAATGAGGACTGGAGTGCAGTTAGAAATGAATTAAGGTGATTGATGAAATGTGCTTCTGATGCAAGATACCTGGAGGTGACAGTAAGGGAGACTGCTCTATTAGTTGTGCCTAAGTAAGGATCTTCCACCCTTCCATCCAACCAAGTTACCTTAATTTCCAGGAGGGTAAAACTCATCACCTGTGTATTTCCTGCTGGACACCTGAAGAGTGGTATTGACTGACATTAGTTTGCATGGTCAAAATGGTTATGAAAGGGATCTGGGGGAAATAAATCTTTCCATCTCTGCATCGCATAAGGGAAAGAGCTCTGGCACTAATCAAATAGTTTGGGCTTCATTACTTGTGGTCTTTAATTGCCCATTCTTCAGTAAACGGTTCAGCAATTGTTAAATCTGACTTCTGGTTTAGAACCAGATCAGAAATACACTGGTGAAATCATTCAGAAGATAAGCCACTCAGCCCACTAACCCAGGTCAAGTAACATCCTACAGACATGGATGCGCTACCTTCACATCACACTATCGCCTGTCCGCAGTGTACTTAAAACTTCCCACACGGAGCCTGTTTGGAGCCCGTTAGCCCAGCTTTCTTCCCTTCAATTGCTTGTTCAGCTGTTGATTCTTACGAGATGGAATCGGAGGTGAGGTGCTATAGACCCACAGGAAATCCGGGGTGGGGGAAGATGCTGCTGTGGGGTAATGTGTCACTGGTGTAGTCATCTGTACTGCTACTGGTTCTTTGCTAAGAGATCTCACGGGTCTGAAGGTCCTTGAGAGGGCCTGAGCGCTGAGAGTGCTCGAGGCCATTCCTGTTCCAGGGAAGTATCTTCCCTCTCCTGCAAGGAGGCTTACTGCTGCCTGGGAAGGGGATGGAGGTCCTGAGGGAACCGAAGGATGCTGTAGCTGAGCATCTCCTCTTTGAAATTTTGCTGATGCAGTTGCAGGTCCATAGCAGCTTTCATCGGGCTGCAGGTGTACAAATTAAGCAAAAATAGTTGATTATTGCATTTATTTAAAGTGTTTGAAATGCAGTGAGCCTGCCAGCATTATTCCTGTGTCTCAGAAAGCTCTCACTCCGGGGAGTGTGAAACAGAAGAATGTTAAGATGGAACAGCTAGAGGATGGCATGTGACCAGAAAAGGGGTCCTCTCCTGAACACACCTGAGTTGCTTATCCTGCTGGAGCAGTAGGAACCGTACAGTAAAATGGTGACATTTCCAAGCAGAGAGGTGCTTGGCCTGGTGCAGCTATATTGCGTTACCCACCGTCAGACTTGCCAAGGAAGCTGGCAGAGGCGGCTGTTCCTACCCGTCCTCTTGCCTTCCATCAGGTAGCAAGTCTGGGTTTTGCCCTCCTATTGCTACAGCATGAACCCAAGCCCTGGAGCCCTTCTGTCTGTCCAATCTATCTTGCACCGGTTCGTGCCTTTGAGGCACTTTCCATCCTGCTCCAGCGGCATCGGGAGAAAGTAGGTGGACCAACCCCCTAATCCAATACAAATGGATGATTGTGCAAACCTGAAATAGCCTTGGGGTAGGCATTGTTTATTTAGCTGAGAGGAAAACGATAGCAACTTGTCATAAGACACCTGGGGCCAATGCAAGACAGCAGAAGGCGTGAGTGGGTACCTCCAAACAAATGGGTTTGGGTACAGCAACTTCAGCACCATAGAAGCTTCTTGTTTCGATACTGAAGATGACTGAGTGGGATGTGCGTGTGGTCTCCTCCGTGACTGTTAGGGATCTAAGCAGATTGCAGTTGCAGCCAACGTGAAAAAAAGTATAAATGCAGAATGAGTTATGCGCCAGAGGTGATGGCACTGTGCGATGTGTTGTGTAAGGGTCTGCAGCACCTCATAACCCACCCTGGTTTGCTGTTCTCCATCCCACATTTCACATCCCACCTTGCTCAGTATAGTTGTCCTTTGTTCAGCAAACAGTAGAGGTTAATTTCCCCTGATGCGGTGGCTTATAAAAATGTGTTAATGCGATCTTCGTTCAGTCCTGTATGGTTCTTGCTCTTTGGGTTTTTTTGCTTCAATGGCTTTTTTTCTACTTGCTTCTTAATAAATTCTTGCACCGTTACTGCTCGTGCAATTCTCCAATTCTTCTTTTCAATAAGACCTGGAGCTCTGGCTTTCGCTGCAACCTGCGAAACTGGAAAGCGGCGGGCTGCTGGGCAGGGGTTTCCAGCAGCTGGAAATACAGGGGAAGAGGGGACGAAATGTTTGCTTCTATCCCAGTCTCTCCTCTATCTCTGCTTTCTTTTCTGCAGGCACATAATGGACAGTCAAGTGGCAATTAGAAAATTCCCTCATGACTTGTCTCTCCTGGCTCTGGCTTTTCCCCTCCTGTTGCTGGGGTAACCACAGTCCCAAATCGCTTCCCAAGGCTCTCGGTGGTGCTGCGCAGAGCACCACAGGCAAGCAGCATCCTAGGGAATGCACCGTCGGGGAGTCGGGATTAGCTAGCAACAAAGCAGGGCTGGCCACAGGCAAGGTCAAAAAGGGCTGGAGGGACAGCCGGAACTGCCATGGCTGTACAGCCCTTTGCCAGGCTGAAATGGTGTGGCGAATGCTGACTGTAGGAAGGTGTTGATGGTGATACTCAGTTAAAAGCACAAAGGTTAGAAATTGTTCTTGGTACTAGCTCGGAGGGGCACCAGCCCTCAGGCACCACCAGCATCAAAGGCCTGCTCCAGCCTCTGCGTATCCATCACTACAGGGTGACAACAGGGTTGGGGACTTTGCATCAAAACACTGTAACTTTAGTAAAGTGTTCCCATCTTCCTAAGTTCAGACTGGTTTGCAACAGAGCAATGGGAGTGAAGAACTGCTGATTTCCAACAGGCGAGGGCAACGGCTGCCTTGATGGAGGGTGGGACCGTAATCCAGGGGTCAGCTCCAATGTTTCACAGCCATTGTCTTCCCGATCCTAAAATTCTGCCTCTGCTTGTAACCCTGTGCAAAGCTGTGCTGGTGGCCTGTGCTAATGGGAAGTTTCAGTGCGATGTTGGGATCAGCCCACTCTGCCTGATGGCAGCGGGCAGCGGCTGCTGGGTGTCCTTGGTGGACAGCCTGGGGAGGCTGGATGGAGGTCAGCAGCACCGGCACCACCAGCAGCGTGTCCCTGATTCGTCTCTTCCCATGCGGTTGGTTGTGCAGGGGATAAAGCGAAGCATCACGTTGCTGCCTGAGAAAGAGACGCCACAGCAGTGCTTCCTCCTGGGGAAAAGCTTCCAGGGATGTCAGAAGCAGAAGCCTGGGCTCTGCAGGGCAACCACGCAAAATATTCTTGCAGTACAAGGCTGCTGTTTCTACTGTCCACTGAGTAAGGAAACGATTCAGTCGAGGATGCTGCTGGCTCACACCAGGGAAGAAAAATCACGCCTGTGTGTCTTAGGCTTGTTTGATACTGACCGTGTGCAACCTGACCGGTATAACCGTGCCCTGGACTGGCTCAAACCCACTCCGCTGCGTAAGCCAGAAGCGCTCTGGTGGAGCATGTAAGGTTAACTGCGCCCCAGTGATATTATAACTACAAGTATTCACTAGCTCAGTTTTAGCTTTAGCAAAGGTAGAGAAAAAAGGCATCTTCTGTAACATCGCCTTTCCCTACAGCAGGATGTTGTAATGAAAGAAAAAAGAGAGGTTTTACAATGTTGAAAGCTGAGAAGGTTAGAATACGTCTGTGGGCTTTTTTTGGTCTGGTTTGCAGTGTGAGTCACATCTGTGGTTTTATGAGATGCCCGAGTGCCAGACCTGATGGACGGGCATTTGAATTTGGTGGCTGTTCAGTTCTTCCAGGGACCACCGGCTCCTAGTGCTGGATTCAGGCATTACAATTCACTTGTCTTATCTCAGTATGGTCTTCTGTAGGCAGCAATCAGTTCTCATCACACATTGTGGTGTTTCGAGCTTTGCAGTACCTTCTGTTGAACCAGGAAGGTGACTTGAAAGTCTGACAGGGCTGCCCTACTCCTCTCTGGCTCTGACAGAAGCGACCGTCCTGGCACCTAGCACCGGGTAGAAATGTTGCTGCTCTGTCTGGGCTGTATCCTCACCACCTTCTGCCCATCACCAGGTGTTTTAAACAGCGAATAGAAGCAGCCCCTATGCTTTCAGTGTAAAGCAGCACCTCTGAGGGCGATAGTTGTACCTATGCCCACAGCTCTACAGCAAAGGAGCTCCAGTGGCCCTTCACTCAAATCACCGATAACACAAACAGCCTTCCAGCAGGAAAAGTGGGCGCAAGGGAGGGTTTTCCTCTGGACCCTGCTAGAAGGGTTTCCTAGAAGCTTCCCCAAATCCACCGCAAGGTCTCTACTCCCCTCTCTGGGCAGCTCCAGGATATCTTGAGATGAATTTTTCCCCCTCGCTCCCCTCACTGAGCCTCTCTACTTGCCCCCGTGGCTCTTTAGGCTTGGCTCAGGCTCTTTAGCAGGAAAATCGTTAAGCTTAAATGCCCCAACAGCCAGGTGAACTACTTCTGTAAACCACTCCCTGCCGTTTCAAATTGCCTTGGTATGTTCATAGCCCTTGTCTCAGGGTGATTTGGTGGTGCTGTCGCACACCGCTGGACTCTTGGATTTTATCCCAGCATTGATTTGTACTTGTACAGGGGTGCCTTGCAAACGCACCTTCCTCTGGGTAAGTTTCTGCTTTGTCACCACAGCGACTCAAGTTTGTCAAGTTAAATTTCTCTCATCTCTTTGTCTGTGGTCCTTTATGTATTTTCTACTCCTTGTTCTTTCCCAAAGCTGCCCCCATTGGAAGGTCTGAGTCCACTCAGCGAAGTCAATGAACTGAATTTAAGTACACGTGTTTACAGTGTTTAGGTAATATTTTGACTCAGGAAAGTGTTCGCTTGTCTCTATAAGGTCAAGTTTTGCTTGTGGGGATGCTTTTTTTTTTTTAATCCAGCGACATGATTGGCAAAGCACTTGGATTTTATTAGCTGTGGGGATAAACTTCCTCCATGAGCTCCCTCTCACTCCTCTTCCCCTTTCTCAGTATTTTCCGTGTGTTCACACTGTTCTGGTTTAGGTCTGACACAAAGATGACTCCACAGCACTTAACAGATTAAGCCTGTCACAAGCACTTGTGCTATACTACTTGTGCTATGTCACAGATTTGTCATCTCACCCAGACCTTCCTGGTGTCCCACAGGCTGGATGAAAACCATGAAGCTTGGTGTGAGTACCACTCACTGGTGCTGCTCCACAGGAAATCTCTTCCTGATGCCTTTAGGTATGATGTTTCCCTTAAGTTTCTCTTCCCAGGATCAAAGTTGTCCCTAAGAACGCAGACACTGTGTACAGCACCACATATTTACTGGTTCAATAAGTAAAGAGTGTGTTTGGTTTGCCTCCCAAATACGTGAATGTGGCTGTTTTGCAGAGGCACAGTGAGGTCCAAGGAAAGCCAGACAGGATTGTGCAGTGAGGCTGCTGGAAAACTGAGAATTCAGCTCAGGTATCCTCAATCTCAAGATGCCGTCTGATGTCTGCTCTGTTGGGAAAGCTTCCTGCTGACCTTTGAAATCTCAGATAAACAACAAAAAAAAAAGGGCCGTGTACTCCTAAACCACTCACATCGTACAAATCTTTAAAATTTAAGGTGTGTCCCCTTTGTAAATGGATTTTTTTTTTTAATTCCATCTTTACTTAAGCCTGAGTTTGACTTGTTTTACAGAATTTTCTTTTGCTACTCCTCTTTCTCTGTCACAGGGAACACCAGAGCCTTAAACCATCGTCCAGTGTTGTCAGGCACCTCCCAGCCCAGGGTGTCTGTGGCAATAACGAGCATGTCTTAAGCTTTTCAGAGTGTTAATTTTGCTTCTACTGCCTCAAAGGGATGTGAGACTCTAAATATTTTTTTACAAGTCTTGTTCTTTTCTTACAATACTTAATGATGCTGTGCAGCACGCTTCCCTGTCTCCCCAAGTGGGATACAATACCAAATCAAATAAAGCAGCCTGCCCCATTCTCCATCTCCAGCAAGAGTTCCTCTTCTGGACTTCAAGATTTCAGCATCCTCTGCCAAACAAATGGGATGGGTGAGGAAACTACACCTTGCACAAAGGAGAATTTTGCATTTTTAGCTGTTTACAAAATTTTTGTTTCACGGTCAAGTGAAAAGCTTCCGTGAAAAGCTTCCCTTCCCACCACCCAAGGAGCCCAATTACTGCAAGTGTGATGGGTGCCTTGAGCTTGAGCTGGTTTCGGAAAAGCCCCCAGTACCACCTGTAACCGTGCACCGTAACCAGCTCCTGCACATCACGCGTGCCTTTTCTGTGCTACAAATGAGAGGACGCACCTGCTTTCTCGGTGTTTATTGCATTACACTGAAGCAAAACGGCATATAGTTATTTGCAGTTATTAGCTGATGATTTTACCACATCTAAGGAATACAAGGAAAAGCAATTAAATAGTTCAGGACTCGGTTACCACTGAAGGGGGTAGAAATCCCACTCAGCGGAGCAGCAACCTCCCGCAGCTGGATGCATTTTGAGCAGCACAGGAGCTAGTGAGCCCTCTCCTGGGTACGTGGCCAGAGCAATTTGCTGGGAGTAGCACTGTGAAATCCACACGCTGGAGATGTTCGTCCCTGCCCAGAGAGACCCAGAGGTGATCACATTCAGCGTTGCCATCCCTTGCGCTGAAAGTTGCTCCAAGAAACCTCTCCGCAGGTTGGGGAACTCCACAGGTTCATGCAGGATGGGACGTTCCCCATGTCTTTCTCAGACGTCAGTCTTTCCCACACACCACTTCCCCCACTGTTTTAGTTCAAACACGAAACAATACCTGTACCTCTTAAATAATGACCTCTACAAAGTCCCTGGAGATGCTTCAAAATGGTGTCCTGCTCGTCATTCATGAGGATGGAGAAGTGGTAGCTGAGATAAAGAGCTGCTGGTGCCTCTCTGGGCTGGTGCTGCTGGAAGGAACAAGTCTTTCTCTCAGGAATAGCAAGCTTAAAGTCATCATCTTAAAATGTAGTCTTCAGGGATGGTGGCCAGAGGAACCCACCTGAAGCACTGAAGCTGCAAAGCACATCAGGATTTGTTGGTTGGCTTTGATGTATCTGCAGGTTTTATTTAACTGTAGAAACTCAGTTTGCTAAGGAAATTATTGACATTCATATCTACATTATATAAGCATTTTTCTTGTTGTTTTTGTTTTTGTTTTTTTAACTTTTTCATTCTTCCAACTGTGGCTGGAGGCCCAAAAGCAGCAAATCAGTGCTGGCGAGATATTTGAAGTGCCTGGAGGTTGCACATCCTCACCAACCCGCCTCTTTGTAGACATTGTTCAGGTGAGTGCAGATTTCATTGGTCACCTTCTCAAAGGAAGCTTTGCAGTCTCCACCAAATTTCTCCTCCATCAGTTGCAAGATAATGTCACAGATAACCTAAACAAGAAGAAGGGAAGAAACAACCAGTGTGAACTTTCCTCCACGTTGGAGCCATAAGGACAAAATATGTATTTCAGTTGGGATTCTTGGAGGGCAGAAAGGGGCTACGAGAACAATTCAGCAGCATATAGCATGCAGAGCTTTTAATAGGTCATGGATAATTAGGTGCAATATAGAATTCACCAAAAAATGCAGTCACTGCTGCTTTTTTTTCTTTTAACTATCTTGTATCTAGTTAATATTGACTGCACCTGACACTTCAAGATGGCTGTACAGGACCAGTACACTTGGTCCATTTACTGCAATCCTTCTTCTGGCAGTAGACTGTCCCAAATGCTTAGACACCATGAGGAGCCCTGTCTTGGACTTCTATGGAATACATGGCTTGGGAAGTAAGTTTCTTTCTAATCTTTCCTGCTCATTAGCTATCTAGCACTCTGCAGCAACGACGGTTTATTTGTCTTTACAGTTACTAGCTAGGTGGTATACTTCGTATTGTCAGCTCCTTTTCGGTGAAGCATTTATTATTTTTTTGTGCATCTTTGCCACGAAAAAGACTTTTCATGATCTCTCCAGGCAGAAACCCTCACTTATTCTCCCACTTATTGAAAACTGGGCCCACTGCTTTGGAAACCACCTTCCTGGTGCCTGAGTGACCTTTGCCAGAAGGTGCCTCTTTTCGCATTTTGTGCTGCATAAGGAAGATAAAATAGTTATAAATGCACTCTGCTAGTGACCTTAGGTGGACTTGGGCAAGACATTTGATCCTATATTTATTATCTGTGTTTGTTTAGTGATGGCAATGCTGCTGCTATTGTTGCTCAGTAACAGCTGGTTTAGTAGTCCTAGAAAAGCTCAGTTCCTGTTCCTAGACAAAAATAGACATCAAAGACTGAAGTCCAGTGTTAAGCTGCGTTTCTATGTCTTGTCATTAAATGACAAGTGTGGGAATCCTGTTGCACTGAGAAAACCCACTACAACATGTGGGCAGCTCTGCAGCTCCCACCTGAGCAGACCTGCCTGCATCTTATTGCTGCATGGCCTTCTTCCCAACAGACACCAGACCTCTCATTCCTGCTGTCTTCCACTATCAGCTGTCCCACCTTCCACCATCTCCTGTCTCTGAAGCATATATATATATATGTATGTTTATATATACAAAGCCTGTTTTCCTCAGTTCTACCCCTCAAAGGGGAAGATATCCTCCCATCACAATTTCAGCTGCTGGGAAGAGGGCTGCTGGCTCACCCTAAAGTTTTTGGGGTCGATCTTCAGCTGGGTGGCATGTTTCTTGCCGAGTGGGTTCACTATCCCAAGAAAAGCCTCGGAGTTGTCCAGGTGTTGCACCATGTCGTTGATGGCGCTGAAAACCTTCTTGCCGTGGCCCCTGACCTGATCCGACTGTTTCATCTCTTCAGCAGAGTCCATGCCTTTGAAGTGTGTGAAGTAGGACTTGGTGTCTGGGTGCTCGGTAAACATCCTGTTGAGAAATGAGAAACGTCCTAATCTGTGGAACAAGGTATTGGTGAAGATATGGTTTCACATTCCAGGGATTGTCTTATGCATTTATCGCCCTTTTTCCTTCTCTTTATTAGAACAGACTCCTCTTTCTCCAGCGTCTCTTGGTTCTTCTTTGCCCTTCCTATCTGTGCACAGCCCCTGTGCCCAGGGCAGCCTGTCCCCTCCCTTGCCTCTCCCCAGGGCACTTTTCTTTGGTCACTCTGCCTTAAAACCTACCTAACCTGAATTTGTTCCGCTGCTTCTAAAGTAAACCTTTCCTCAGTGTTGTCTGTGTTAGGTGGAGCTAAAATCCACAGAGAAGTGGGAGCGCATTCACATGGGGTGAGCGCGAGAGCGCTATATTCCCAAAGATGTTCTGGACAGCAGATATGTCCACCATGCTCTCGGTGGGTGTTTTCATGGAGAAACCCAACTATTTGTTTTGTTAATTAACTCCTTCCTAGAGTCCATCCCAAAGCTTTCTTACTGCCTGTGATGGACTGCTGTTTGAGTACTGGGTACAGCTCATTTCATTTATGCAAAAGTAACACAACTCAATGCCACTCGTAAAGGAATTGCCTTTTGTAATACATCAACTACAGTCATCTTAGTGAAACTCTTAAAAAAGCAGTTTACTCTGTTGGGTAAACCATTTATCCACCTGAAATGGCAATAACAAAATCCAGCTTGCATTTCACAGAGTCACAGAACGGTTGGGCTTGAAGGGACCTCTGGAGGTCATTTTGCCCAACCCCCCAGTCAAGCCAGTTGCCCAGGACCATGTCCAGATGGCTTTTGAATATCTCCATGGATGGAGACTCTACAACCTCTCTGGGCAACATGGGTCAGTGCTCAAATCACCCTCACAGTGAAAAAGTGTTTCCTGATGTTCAGAGGGAACCCCCTGCATTTCAGTTTGTGCCTATTGCCTCTGGTCCTGTCACTGGGCACCACTTAGAAGAACCCAACTCTGCCTTCTTTGTACCCTCCCTTCAGCTTTTTATATACATTGATAAGATCCCCATGATCCGTCTCTTCTCCAGGCTGAACAGTCCTGCCTCTCTCAGACTCTCCTCATAGGAAAGATGCTCCAGTCCCTTCATCATCTTCATGGCCCTCTCTCCAGTATGTCCATGTCTCTCTTGTACTGGGGAGCCCAGAACTTCTCTAAAGGCATGGATGGGATTGTAGGACACTAAGGCAAAACCTGCCTGAGTAAATTACCCTGGGGAGCCAAGCCACTGGAGACTACTAACATTTTATAGCTGCATTTCTGACCCTAACTGTCCTCAGGTTGTTTAGATTGCAGAAGGAAAGAGGGGTACATAACACTCTGAGGCTGATCCAGGCACATGATGTGATATACAAGAAAGCCAGAGGGAGAAGTAAAGGTATGATAAGTAGAAATAGTATTTGGACTGATCAGTGCATATGGAGGTGGTGTAAGTCCCAGCTGAGAGAGGGATATGTGAAAGGTGAATAGAAGAAACTTCTGTCTTATGGAAGAAGAGAAGACAACAGAATGAAAACTAAGAGAGGAAAGCCCACAGGAAGGGTACTATACAACGTAGCAGATGGGCTCTGGACTGTAAAGGCTGAAGGAGAATCAGAAGAGCAATACTGAGGACATGCAAGTTAAAAAAAAAACCAACATTAAAGCAATTTGCAGGTAGGAGGGAAATAGGGCTCATGTTTTGTTTCCATTCTCTTTCATACCACACTTTCTTTTCTTTACCTTAAATGGGTGGAGTGAAGAAATTGTTCTCATCTCTTCTTTCTTTCCCAACCGCTCCCCCTTTCCTGTCACCTTTATTTGTGCGGCTCTCTCCTCTTCCCCATTTCTTCCCTGAGGTGGGATAAACTACAGCAAACCAAAATGTTCCCAGCAAGGGCTGCGTGAAACACATCAAGAGGTACTCCTAGGTGGTAACTCCATCCTTCTTGCTGTTCTTCCTTCAGCCCTCTGGGGTAGCAGCGGGATGGGCTCTTTCCTTACCTGACCAGCACAGTTGTCCCATTGTCCTCAGCATCCACATAAATCTTCTCCCAGGCACCGCGGGCACTTTGCACCTCTGCTTCAGATAACGACATGGTGGAAGAGACAGCTGCAATAAAGGATGCAGTGGGAAGAAGGTCGGGGAGGTCCTGGCGGGGCAGTTCTGCTCCAGTTCTCTCCTTCAGGGTCTCTAAATACTGCCCCAGGGATTTAAGAGATCTTGAATGGACTCTTTGTCTCTGTTGCCCTTGGTCACATTTCTGCAGGGTTTAGGGCTGCCTAATCGCTTCTAATCAGGAAAGAAACCAACCACGTGAGGAGGGAAAACTAGCACTCTCGCTGTGGTGTCAGGTGCCAGAGCAAAGATCTCAATATCTGAGGAGAAAAGAGAAAAAAGGGGGTTTTCAGTGGGGAAGAAAAAGATCGGCTCTCCTCCCCTCTCTCCCCTGCCAAGGCCAGTGCTTGGCTTCTCTTTCCCAAGGGCAATCCTTGCCCAAGCACTCATTTTCCTGGTTTGTTCCCAAGAGTGCTGCTGTGCTGCGAGCACCATGGTGCCCTGCCATCCCCTCTTCCCAGCAGTTCTTGCTCCTTCAGTCCAAAGATCCCATTTCCACCTTTGGCAATTCTCTCCAGTCCAGCTTTCATGCGACGGTCACGGCTTTCCCCACAGCCCTCTGGTTTAGCAGGGGCTCACCCCACACTGCTCCTGGCCTTGGTACTGGGCAGGTGGGTGGCATCACCAGCCCTGAACGATGCCATTGTGGGGACAGTGATGGCAGTGTGGGCACAGCATCCCTGGCCACAGTGCCCTGGCAAGCCATGTCATTTCAACGCAGGAGATAAATGGCTGGAGGACACCCAGGCTGGAAGCACAGGCGATTTGCTACCCTAATCGTCCTGGCTTGCACCCAGGATCTCCATCCTATCCATAAGCCCTACTTGCCTGAGAGGGAGAAAGAGATAAGGGGCAGGAGAAGGGCTGGTGTGGAGCTGCAGACAGCACGTACGGGCCTGTTATTGTCACGGTCACTTGGAACCAGAGGCAAAAAAAAATATCTTGGATTATTCACATGGCGCCTGGGCTTAACCTCTGGCAGGAATGTTCTGGTTAAGTCCAGGGCACACACACGAAATAAGGGCTAAAGGGCTTGAGGAACTGCTGCTGCTGGACGCCGAGCACAAACAAAACCTTGTATTGTTTGGGATGGTTTAGAGGAGGAAAGGAACAGGCGCGAGGGAGAAATGTGAGGCACGGAGAGCAAAACCAGCCCGATACCCCGGAGCAGAAGGAAAGGGGTGTTTCAGCCTCACAGAGACTGACTGATCTTGGTGGGGTTGTGTCCCATTGCTGCTGAGGGATGCCTCAAATGACTTCACCGAAACTAACTCCCCCCTTCCCTCCCTCTCCCTTTCCGCCACAGCAAACAAAGAACAGTCTGATACCAAGCTGCACAGCCTTCTGTTTTCTCACCCCCAAATCCTCAGAAATATGTCCCAGATTTCAGGAGAGCCCCAGGGGGGGAACACATACAGGCCACGCTGCTGGGATGGCTGCCTCTTTGAAGGCAAACGCAAACCAGGGAAGCGCCGGTCAGCCGAGCCCAGCCACCAAAAACACCTGGGAAGACCTCAGTGGGGAAAGCACCGATTTTTTGGCCAAGAGCAGAACACACAGCAGGTGCTTGTCATGGGTGGCCTGGGAGGGAGCAAGGTCCTGAAGAAAGAGCAACACCAACTTTAGCCAGAGGGAAAGGGGCTCAGGCAAGTCGGGAGCTTGGAGGTAGGTCTGGTTTTCCTTTGCGATGTGAATGTGGACGATTACTCGCTTGCAACTTTTCCTCCTCTCTGTAGGTGTCACGTTCTCCTTGCAGATCCTGCTGCACCCTGACTTGCTGTGGACACGTGTGGGAGAAGCTGGAGTGTGGTGGTGTGCCAGGGTCTCTGGCCTGAGCTGTAGCAGCAATGCACGTTGCTCAAAGATGAGTCTTCCCTCTTAGCTTTCTTAGTCTTTTCCTCTTCAGCTCCCTTGTTTGCCTTTTGTTTCCCTCCCCTTTGTTTTTTGTTTGCAGCAGTTCTCAAGCAAACCTCAGCTTCCCCAGGGGACTTCTCCTCTGCTCTCCCCAACCTCATCCAGGACACTGGAGTACGAAGGTGCTCATTCACTTGATATATTGTCAGACATCCTGTTGTGGGCCAAAAAATACCCATTTTGAGTTGGGAAATTTCAATCAACTTAAATTTATTGCCAGGTAACAAACCAGCTGACCCTTAGACACCTGTCATTCCTCCCCATCCTGGTCCCCCAACCCTGTGCCGCAGTTTACACCCAGGCCTTTTGGTGAGACCATGGGTGGTGCAGGACCTGAGGGTTGGTGTGGGGGGGTCCTTTTGCTCTTGCGGCTCCTCTTGTACTACTCAACTGCTCCAGCATGGGCTCCTCCACCCATCGCTGTCCCTTTGGGTGCTATACCTGCCTTGTCCTTGTCTTGTCTTTTTCAGCATTCACTGCCCTTTCTTAAATGTGTTTCCACAGAAGCACCGTAAACTCATTTGTTTTTTCCAGTTTTGGAGTGCAATGGGTCAATTTTGTCTGTCACTGAGTGGCACAGGGCAGTTCCTGAACTCCTGGCCCACAGGCAAAAGAATGATGCCCTCAAGCATGTCACTATGCTCTCTTGACAGGCTTTTATTTTCTTTCCTTTCACTTTCTGGTGTTACTTCTACTGTTTTGCAAAATTATATTCTATTTTCCCCTGCACAGTTTGTGGAGTCTTCCCTGTAAGATGAACACAGTAATACCTTGTAAAGTTTTGATGTCTTAATAGGATTCTACGCATCTGTACTACACCTCAGGGATCTTTAGAGAGGGAAACAAAAAAGCTCCAGAAACCTATTTTTTTTTGGCTTCAAAATGGTATTGTTATGAAAAATTTGCAGTTTAATCATAACGTTGTCACATTTTTGCCGACACTCACCCCGCACGCCCCCGGGGAAGAGGATGCACACTTGGTTTATTTCTTTTTCCTCTCCCATGGTTTGTTTTGTTTAATATCCCAAAGGAAGCAAATGCTCTTAAGTGTAATTTCTGCTAAATGGGGAGAAATATTTTCTAACGGGGGTTCTGGGCAGCACTGCAGAGACAACCTCGGCCACGGACAGGGTGCTCCTCGGTGGGCAGGGTCGGGCCGGGGGGGCAGAGGGTGCTGGGAAATCCCCAGCAGGGAGCACAGCCACAGTATTTCGGGCTGTACGCGGCTGCCAAGCTTTTCCTGGCCCTGTCCCCAGCCAGGGAAGCAGAGGATGTGCCTCCCGCTGCAGCGCAGGGAAACAGCAGCCACCCTGCAAAGTGGTGTTGGTTTCCTTTCCTCTTCTGAGAAATCATGTGCTTTAGGCAGAAGGCAGCTGACAAGCGCCGGGGACAGAGACAGACGTCATCTTCTACCAGCCCAGCCATTTAGGATCTGGCAGCGATGGCTGCCTGCAGAGCTCGTTGATGTCCCCAGTCACAGGTACTTCAAAGCTGCCTGTGTTTTCTTCTCGAAAGTTTGCAATCTATCATTTACATTTCCTGTTTAACACAAATAAACCACCCTAGTTATTAACACAACAGGGGTTAATCCCCAGCTCAGCAGACAGGCCTGTTGTAGAGGATGGCTGGAAAGGGCTCAGCAGCTCTAACTCTTATTTTCTCAGCACCCTCCGTACTGTCAGACTGAGGTTAGGGTCCCATCCCCCTCTGTCCCCCCCCTCCCCCTAGCAGGTATTGACGGGTTTCTTGGATGCTTGGCTTGAGATGCTGTCACTCAGTGCTGCTTTTACAGAGATGACAAACACCTGCATCTGCTCCATGCTCAGTATCTGAGGTTATCAATATTAGCAGCTCATCAAAACAAGCAAAATTAGGAGCTGTAATCATGACTGTTGGTGTCAATGTCTGAATGCCAAAGCCCAGACAGCACATGGGTGGGAAAGACCTGGGGCAGACGCGTGGGGATTTCCCGGCAGCCACCAGACCGCACTTCTCTCTCCTGTTCAGAGGGTGGTGGTGGGCTCAGGTGGAGTGATGTTGCACTTTACACTGATGAAAGTACCCACTCCAAAGGGTAAGAAAAAAGCAGAGGCACTCAGTTTCTTGGGACTGAGCCACCTAGAATGGCCCTCACATAGTTTACAGAGAAGGACCATCTGACATGATAGAAAGTACACAGGTTTCTGTTGTGAATACTTTTATTGTATGCATAAGATTTTAAATGTGAAAACAAAAGCAATGTAGTCAAAATAGTTCAGCTTTTATACACTATAGGGCATAGTATATATACAGACTAATCCTCTAAATGCTGCTTTAATGATTGACAGCATTCAGCACATGGCTAGCAGTGATTTTAACACAGTCATTACTGCTAATGAAGATGCCAGTGCTGAGTTTTCATGCAGTATATCCAGCTAACCAGCTATTTTCATTGGGACAGGCTGGTGTTCGGCAGGGAAACTCTACACCCTTAGTGAAGGGGAAAAAAAAAATTAAAAATACAACACAGAAAACCCCCAACAAGTGATGAAAACGTATTCACCACATCCCACCACCAGACCGATGCCCAGCCAGTCTCCAAGCAATAGCTACTTTGGAGAGACACCCCCCAGTTTTATTGCTGAGCATAAAGTTACAGGGTATGGAACATCCCCCTAGACAGTTGGGATCAGCTGTGCTGGCTGTGCCTTCTCCCAGCCCCCTGCTGCCCCCGCCAGCCCCTTCACTGCAGGAGCAGAGTGAAAACAGAGACGGCCTCGCTGCTGTGCAGGCACTGCTCAGCAATTGCTAAAAACACGGGTGTGCTCTCAACACCATTGTGGTCATAAATCACACAGCAGCATAAGGGCGGCTATGAAGAAAGATAACTCCACCCCAGCCAGACCCAGCACACTGCAGGATCACATCCTTTTCTTGGACAAATTTGGGCTCACGCAGGCCACACCATGCTGAACCCGTGCACAGGTGCCATAGGCAGGAGGCAAAGAAATGAGCTTTTATGGACATAGAAAATATAAAGCCCAAGTCAGAGATGTAGAGAGTACCCACAGCTGAACAGAGGGGTTCAGGCAGCAGTGTAAGTACTATTCACATCTGTAATGTTAAAATCCAGCATTCATCTCTGCCCAGTTAATGAGCTCAAGCCACCCAATGGTTTAATGGAAACAGCAATGGATACAAGCCCCTAGACTACATTGAGTTACTGCTTCACAGAGTATCTTGACTGGGACAAGAGCTCTTTAATTACACACAATCTATATAAGTGATGTTCTGAAGAAAACTCAAATCCATTGCGTGTCACCCCTGGCAGAGTTAAACCTGGACTCCAGATAAAGAGACCTGACAGCAGAGGAAGAGAGGATGTAGCTGAAAGAAGACATCAGGCTAAAAGAAATAGTTATGGGCTGGTATATGTGGAAGTTAGACACCAGTCCAGAAACTTTGTATCAAACACAGGTAGAATACAGATCATTATATTGGTGGTATGGACTATTGTGTTCAGAGGTGCAACAGGGCTATGCTAGAAGAGCAAGAGATAAAGCAGCAGATAAACCTGTTGTCAGATAGAACAGAGAGGTGTTGAATTGAAAGGGTGGTTGGTGAGGAATGGAAGGAACCAGAGAATCAGACTAGAAAACTGTTTACCTGTGCGAGCAGAAGGCTGGATGATGGACTTTATGGTCCATTTGCCTTCTCTATTGTAGTAGTTATTGCCTCCCACTAAAGTCATGCTTTCCCTTGAGTTATTGCTCCTGCTCCTCGATGTACCAAGCATTTACACAGCTAAAAAATCTATTATAATTGCCCGACTTTGTTTGGAAGTAATGTCAGTACACGTGGCTTTAAATTCAGTGAGCCCAAATTTAATATCCAGCCTCAGTTGGCGTTTCTTCCCCAGGCTTGTGTCCGGCATTGGCACTGTACAGGAGCCAAGCAGCTCCATCCCTTCCTCATCTACGTACTGCGCATCCCGCTTTTCTGTACCATAGAAAGAAAAACGTGCATTTCTCTGATCTGGTTCTACTGGATAGAAATTATAGTGAGCAACTTCATTTATATTCACTGACTCCTCAATTCCCACCAATTTCTCAAAGAGATCTGTGCAATAAATATAGTCACCAGCTTTTGAGACCCTTCGTTTACTGAAGTCATGGATAGCGTCATTGAATTTATTATTTACTGCTACACCATACGTCCGAGCACTGACTCTTGAGGTAACAATATGTGGATTGACTCCAAATAAAACAGCCCCTTTTGCAATGGCTGCTTGGGCCTCCAATGGACAAAGGATATAATACTTCTTGCTAAAGGCCTGACTGATCGCATGTCTCAAGATGATGCTAGATGCAAAGCCTCCCACAAGCAAAATGTACTGGACTTTGGCGATCTCAGGCTTGTTAAGAATATCCGTCAAAGTACAAATGATATTTTTGATACTGTAGTCAAAAAAGCTCTTCATTTTCTCATATGTAATCATGATCATCCCATCACACCACACAGCTCCCTTTACATCTTTGAAGAAGTGGGAGATGTCCTTCTTGCACGCTGCCAATCTGGTCAAGTTGTAGTAGCAATGTATATAGACTGCCTCCCTGCCAGCCGAACATTTCTGTAGACTGAAGTTGTACATCATATGTTGTAATTCAGTAGGGTGGCTCTTTACATATTCATCCCATATGCCATCATCAAATATTTCCTTGAGGAAATCAGTGAAGTTTTCATCCACTCTGTTGCCTCCCCATCCACCTCCAGCTGCCTTGTGTAGCTCCTTCAGGTAATGGTTTTCTTGGATCTCATGTACCATGATGTCTATTGTGCCACCTACATACACACACACACAGAGTTAGCTGTTTTCTTTACAGTACATGAGGTTCCTCACTTTCCACTGAATATAATCTTACATTCTGAACTCCTGGTTCACAAATGTGCTTTTCTGCTGCTTCCTTTTCTCATTCTCACTCCTCCATTATTGCCTGCACACCTCTAAATTTCCCAAATTTATGCACTTCTGTTTACAAGCCTGGTCTCTCGAGACTCCTACAGTAATTGCTGATGAGAGCTGGATGCTCTGACTTGCCCCCTGCACAAGCCAAGTTCTTTTCTGATCACAAAAGGAGACTGGCCTCCTCACAGAAATAGTTGACTCCTGCCTTTTGATAGAGAAGCTCTGAGTCAAGATGAGCAGTGGTGGTGAGACTCTCAGAAACTTTTGGTCCTCTTGATGCCTTTTCAGTATTTGGTCACAATCACCAGACTGCTCCTGGCAGGAAATTCATGTTACACCAAAAAAAACTCTCACAGGAAACTAGAGAAATTACTAAGAAGTGCTCCATCAAATGTTCTTAATGATTTACTCTACATGGCCTGCTAGCTAGTCTCTTTGGTCAATTCATTGGGCACTACACTTGCTTCTACAGAGGAGGTTGTGCACTCAGGCCATACAACAGCATGTGGGTGCATGGCAGTGGCTGACACTGAGACACAGTGCAGACAGAGCTGTCTTTTCTTCACATTTTTCTGCCTGCCCATGTATGTCATTAAATGAGAAATGAAAATAAAAACCCCATGACAAGCACAGCAGTGGAGTCCAAGCTCTGCGTCCTTTGGGGTCCACTGTGTGAGACACTGCGAAACAGCCATGCTCTGTGCTCAGCAAAGACCATACCTGTTAAACAGGGAAAATTTTACCTCCGCAGTCAACAACAATATACTGGATCCCAGGGGAGTCTTCAAACTTCTTCTTGTCACTGCTCTCTGCCATAAACCCTTCCTGTGGAAGCTGTTTGCACCAGAGTGAAGCAGCCTCAGGCTCCAGGGCAATAATCAGCTTCTCAGAAATCATGTCAGAGATGAGCCCTGCCTAAAATCACGAGAGAAGCGTCAGTTCAAGGAAGGGTGGCTAGATCACTACTGTACGAATGCTACCTGCTAGGGAGGTTATTCTCACCCCAGGAGCCCACGCTGGGGTGGTGGTTCTTGCAGAGCTGATCTTCATGGGGCTCAGCAGTGGGGTGAAAGGACAGAGTGGTTGTTAGTGACCATTTGGGACATTCTCTCCCCCACCGCCCCCAACATGAGAGATTTCTCTCCCTGGTAGACTCAAGTTTGAAATACAGGCTGTTTAAATGTTGAGGAGTTCCTCTGCCTCGATAGGTAAAGAATCTCCAAAGATAATTTGAGGAAGTGGGATGACCCCTGTTTTTACCTCTTTTGCCGCCAGCCGCATGAACTGCCTGGCTGCAGTGCTCCATATGGCTGGGACAGTAATGACCCAGGTGATCTCCTTCTGGTCACAAATGGTTTGGAAAGAGGCCTCTTGGATGGTGTTCATGGCATGTTCCTTCATGTAGCGCAGGCTTTCAGAAAAGACCTTCAGGGCGGGAAGCATCCTTCCATTGCTGGCTTTCAGCTCCATGCCAGATGTGACTTTCTACCAAAAAAATGTCTCAGGGTCACACGTGGCAGTCTCAGCAAGAGACTTGTCCCTTTTGCTCTGAGCACTGCACAACATATGGCCCAGAAAGAGGTCCTGTCTCCAAACCTGAGTAAATTCCAAGCAATGGCTTCAGTATTGTGGTGAACTGCAGCCTAATTGACGCAAGTCAGCTACCAAGATGCTTACCCATGACATCTGTGATTCAACAGGCAAAATACCAACGTGGTTGATGTCAGCTGTTTCTCCCAGGCCAAATTTTGTAAATACCCTGTAGATGCTCCTGAACAGCCAGTGGGAGAGAATTGTACCTTCTAAGTGATACCACCATACGTTCCCCAGGTGTATCTATAGAGTCTTCAGACCTTTCTGGTTGCACCTATACTTCTGTGTATGACATTAACAAAATATATGCTGGACAAACATGTAGACACATAACCCTCCGGTCTGACACAGTTTCGCTATAATGTGTCCTCATGGCTTATGTATTGCCCTGAGTGTATCTGAAGCTTGAGGCAGGTGGCTGCTCTGACACTTTCTTAGCTTCTCTCAAGGACACCCAAACTGCCTCCACCAGTTCCTGATTGCCTACTCTGTCTAGAAAGAGTGGGAATTGTTGCTTGTATCCAAAGAAGTTTCAGGAGCCTGGCTTCACCTCACGTGCTTCCCTTTGTTTTGCTTCAGTAGCCACCAAAATGGTCCTAAATTAGAAGGATTATCAACTGGATAATCAGCTCCATTTGCTTGGGATCCTTTACAGCCAATGGAGAAAAACAGGCACGCCCAGGTGCTGCCCAGCTTAAATAACACACAACCAGGAAAGGTAAGGTGAATCCTATTCTGGAGGTGCAGCCACTTAAGAGAAAGGGAATCTATGTTCATTTTTACTTACAATCCCATTTTCTGTCACTGTTCCTGGCTTAGTTAGGAGAGAGGGTGATATAAGGCCCTGTGGGACCCCAGAGCACAGACAAGGAGGCCCTAGGGTAGCCTGCTGTTTGGCTGAACGAGCAAACTCAGTGAACAATTCTGAACTAGCACAGAGCCTTCAGGGAGAAATGATAGCCACTACGTGTTTGAAGCACAGCTAGCCACCCGTAAATTGGCTTCAGTACACCATTTCAGGGGAGGGAGAGACAAGCTAGAGGAAGGTATATAACATGGTGACCCCGAGGTTGCCCACTTCCTTTGAATTACAGAAAGCTTCACTTGTTCCCTGTCAAGGACTGAGGGCAGCTTTTCATTAAGAACAAGTATTTGGCTTCACTGAGGTGTGCAGTCAGGTTTTACTCTCTTTAGACAATGAATAGTATCATAAAGGAAGGGCCTGTGAAGCCTTTGGTTAATTAAGAAAATAAATTATTTCTTCTTCAGTTCATCAAAATGCCCTTTGATTTCCATTCATTCATCCTCATCAGCCAAATTTGCTCAGCCCTCATCACCAATTCCTCTAACCCACACCCCTCAAATAAATTAATAGTTCTGACTCCCGTCAGCAGTAACCGTTCCCGTCAGCAGTAACCGTTCCACCTACTGTGTTGTACAGCTGCATCTTGAAGTTCTGGAAGAAGTACCAGTTGTCAGCTTCGCTGGAGGGCAGACTCTTGTACTTCATCACAGCATCGTAGCCAAACTTCCTGAACTCCTGCTTCTGGTTGAACAAGATGCACGTGGGTGTCTTCGGGGTCTTGAGCCCGTGCTCTGTTCCCCAGTACACCTGGCGGATTTGGTCTGTACCCGACGCAAGGGAAAAACAGTACCCACTGTAGGACGTGCCAAAATCTATAGCAACGATGAAGACTGACTTGCTGGCCATGGCCAACCGCAGTTGCAGAGGTGCGCAGCCTGCAGAGCTACAGAGGAGTAACCAGATAGGACTGGGATGAAATCGAAACTGCTCTGGCTGATATTGCAGGGTGAAGCCACTCCTGCCCTGACGTCATTGTCTGGAGAGACTCTATATGCAGTGCAACGTGCAAAGAAATAGTGCCTTTTCCTGTAAAAAGGACTTGTTTCTGCTATTCATAGCAGAAAAGTCCCTTTGTGAAAGCAAAAAGCACCTGACACGGTATCTTCCTGTGCTCCCGGCAGCACAGAAGTTTTCTTCCTACAGCAGAACAGGGAAGCTTTGAAGGACTGTGCAGGCGTGCTGATCCTAGAGAGGTGATGGCAGAAGGCAGCAGGTATGTTGCACAGGGGGTGTCTGGCTAAACTTACCAAGTTTAACTTTAGTAGGTCTGAATATTTCTAGAGAGTCCCTCGGGGGGTTGCAATGAGGGACTGCAAACATTTCCCATCTGAAATATGTCAGTAAAAGCTGTTTTCTACTTCCTATCCTTCCTATCTGTCACAGGGATGGTTAATTTCTTCAAATTCAACTCAAGTTCAGCTCCAAAGGGTGAGACAGACCTTAAATGGGTGTGAGAGGAAGAGAAATTGGAAAGAACAGTATAAATAATGTAACAGATTCTGGATTTCAGGGTCTCGGTCTCTGAGCTCATCAGTTTTGCAGGGAAAGACTGACTTAAATGCAGATTTCATACTGGATTGATAAGCTTAAAGAGAAAATAAGTCCTCAGTGAAAGACCGGAAATTAAGTAATTTAACTGAAAAGGAATCCATCCAAATAAACTGTCATGGTTTAACCCCAGCCAGCAGCTAGAACCATGCAGCTGCCCACTCACTCACCCCAGTTGTGATGGGGGAGAGAATTGGAAGAGAAAAAGTGAGAAAAAACTCATGGGTTGAGATAAAGACAGTTTAATAGCAAAATCTGCGCACACAAGCAAAGCAAAACAAGGAATTCATTCACTGTTTCCCATGGGCAGACAGGTGTTCAGCCATCTCCAGGAAAGCAGGGCTCTGTCACATGTAATGGTTACTTGGGGAGACAAGTGCCATCACCCTGAACGTCCCCCCCTTCTGTCTTCTTCCCGCAGCTTTTTATTGCTGAGCATGATATCATATAGCAAGGAATGTCTCTTTGGTCAGTTGGGGTCAGCTGTCCCAGCTGTGTCCTCTGCCAGCTTTTTGTGCCCTTCCAGCCTGCTCGCTGGCCGGGCAGCATGAGGAGCAGAAAAGGCCTTGATTGCTTCGCAACAACTAAAAACACCAACATGCTATCACACTATTCCCATCCTAAATCCAAAACATAGCACTACACCGGCTGCTAGCAAAAAAGTTAACTCCATCCCAGCTGAAACCACGACATAAACAAATCCAAAATCCATTTCAGCAGGAGCAGAGCAAAGAGGTGCTGGGAGAGAGGGGGAGGACAGCCCCATGCAGCAGCTGTGCAGACTTGGATCAGCACAAACTGACGGCAAAGCCTCATGCTTAGGCTTTCTCTGAGGTTGCCTTGCTGCAGGAAGGAGCTTGCTGTCTGCTCCACCTGTATCCGAGCTGCAGGAGCGCCTCAACCTGGGATTGTCTCTGCAGTAATAGTTGATGTTTGGGATCCTCATTAGGAAATAGGGCACAAAGCAGTTGTAGAAATTAAAATTACCTTGAGAACAAATGGCTTTATTCTTCTCTGTTACACCCCCCCCCCCCCTCCAGTACGTTGCAAAGATAATCTCAGCAGAAGAGCCATCTGCCTTTGCTGTTCCCCACACTCTGCAGGTCTGGGTTGAGTGTGTTCTTCAGGATTAGTCCCTGTATCCCACCCACTTCATTCAGACCTAATGATTGCTCAAATCCTCCATCTATTTTTTTGCAAACCCTGGCCTGTGCAGTCCTCCAAACTGTGCCAGGCATCATCTGGGAGAGTACTAGCTCGCTTGTGCCAAAACTGCATCCAGGAGTGTGCTGGGACATCAGGTGCTCTGGAGCCTGTATCCGGGCTCTGATTGATTCGCTAGCATGGATGTAGCCACAGAGCCTTTGCTCATGGGGCTGTCTTTCAGAAGGTACCTCTTCAGAGTATGTGATTTTTTCCCCTTCATCTCCAGAATTCCATTTTATTTTTTCCCCAGGAAAATATCTAGCACAACGTGGCAACCATCAGACTGTGAAGACAAGCTTTCAAGGCTGGAGGCATTATATTGTGATCTGACAGAAAGGATGGTGCAGGTGGAAAATGAAATAAAGTGAGTCCGGTGACCAGAAATTACAGTATTCAGTGTGAACCCTGACGATCAGCTGTAGCTGGTGTATGCTAGGACAGATCAGATGGAAGATTACAAATAAGCCAGACACAAGGAGGGCTCTGAGTTAGCACCAAATTTTATGTAGGCTATATTGGGAACTCAAAGCCAATTTACAGAAGCTGGTCGATCTGCATCATATAACATGCAGCTCTTACACTTTCAGAG
This sequence comes from Vanellus vanellus, assembly GCF_965231255.1. Lineage (NCBI taxonomy): Eukaryota > Metazoa > Chordata > Aves > Charadriiformes > Charadriidae > Vanellus > Vanellus vanellus. Next base: position 55,853,747 of record NC_138905.1, read on the forward strand.
TATTTTAGTTGCACTATTTGTACTGACTCATAAAATCATAAACCACCTACCTGGCAAAGCACAGCCTTGAGAAGTTTTGGTATCTAGATTTATTTTTTTTCCGAGGGGCTGATCAGGAATTGGAGGGGGGAAGTTTAGCTTGTGCATTTCTTAGGACTTTAATGGATACTTGCCTGCTGACTTCAGTGTGTTTTATCTTTCTTCCCCTGATGGACTGATGGACAGAAAGGACAGAGCTTGGTATGAGTCTATTGATACTCGACTACAGTTTCTGGAGAGTTGCCTCAGGTAATGTGATTCTTTATATTAAGACCATATATAAGAGGGGAAAAATCATAAATGTTTCTGCGACTGTCGCTGAAACATACTCAAGCCTTGGTGATCACAGCTCTGTCCTGCAAGGCAGACCAAATTTTCATTCTCCTGTTTGACTGTATTGTCATGGCCAGGCACAAGCTGTCTCTGAAACAGGTTTGTCTTGGAGTGCAGATCAGAGCACGTGACCAGGGCTTGTGACAGGAAAACATGTCATGTTGTGAGATGAACTTTCACCTCCATGCAAATACTTCTCTGAATAGGAAACGGCTGCCTTAACAACAGCAGCTCCTGAGAAAAAGACATCCAGCCTAACATAGAAAAGGGAGGTTGGAAATGCAGCTCTGAGGACACTTTGAGTGGGTGTGCAGAGGCACTCCTGGGTTTTCGTCATGAAAACTGCCCTCATGCAGGCAAGCTCTGCGGGAAGACACAGTGGCTGGGATACTGGTAAGAAGAAGGGAAGTTGTTAATCAGGAGGAAAGAAAAAGAAATAATAGCCTAAATAATAGGATCTTGGGGATAAAATGCCAACATAAATCATTCTCCGTGTCTAAGGCCAAGAGTTAATAAACTTCAAATAGTATAGCTGGATTTCCATACCCTTCCTGAACAGCTGTGTGGAGAAGAGGGTTTCCTGTTGGGATTTCTGTGTAAACAGGCTGTGGTATTTTAAAGTTCCTGATCATGGCTGGAGTATCCGTAGGGTCATGAAGGGTTTGCAGGTGTGCAGTCATGGATAGCCTGGGAGTGGAGAAATACTCACAATTTCTGAAACCTTGGAGCTTTCTTCCACAGTGGCTCAAGTTTGAGACTTGAGCTGATATAAGGTAGAGGTTCCCAGATGCTGGACCTAGATTCAAATGATGACCGAACTCAGTCACTTGTGTCCTTGAGTTTGTTTGCCTAATTACAGAAGGCTGTCAGGAAGACAGTCTAGATCCAGATTACACCTCCCAAATTCAGGTCCTCATTCTTCGTTTGTTCCCAGGTCTGTCTGCTTAACATAGATTGTTTTCTTCCATCCCATGCTGCATCTGATCATTGTAAGATGCAGAAGACCAGAAATTCTGATCCTCCGTACCAAGAGGGACACAGGAGCTGTCAGGAGTGACTATTGGGTTTTTCTGAATTTCATCTTCCCAGTTTTGTCCTTTCACCCATAGCCAGTCATCTTCCTCCTCTATGCATAATACGTCTACCACCTCCATGGTGGGACAAGCTCTGAACACAACATTTCTGTGTGCAGTAATTTAATGCAGAAACTTAATGGGATAATTCACAAGATCAGAATATTAATATCAGATGGCACAACTTCCTCTGAAAGGAGGGGAAAGAAACATGGGACAAGAAGTCTCCTTTATATTAGGGCTGCACATACTTGTTCTGACGTGTAATACAGAAGACACAATCGCTAAAAAACTCTGGTGAATGATAAAAAGCAAAAAAATTCCTGCACTTTTAGGGTGTGAGTCTGCAATCAATCTAGGGTCATCATGTAGAGAGGGCTTTTTTAAGCTCTAGTACTATCACCTAAAGAGCAGGTATTGGAAATGGGAGAATTTCACCCACTGGAGCAATAGGACACTGGCATTACCCAGACATCTTTGGAGAAAGGAATCCAGGAGAACAGAACTCTGTGGAGGGTTTGGGATGTTTGGTGATAATGTTTTGATGTTAAAGATGGAGAAAACAATCAGAGAAAAGATGAGAGTAGATTCTAACAAGTGGAGAATACTTGCATTTTCTTCAAGTCTTCAACCTCCGAACCTCACAACCCCACCTCTCTTTCTTCTGATGTAAATACCTTTCCCCTTGATTTGAGGGGATTTGTGGGGGGCTTTCAGGGCAGCTTGTTAAGTTCCCCTGGAGTTTTTTCCTGGGTGCTCTGCGCTTTCCCACCTCACAGCTCTTTTGCTGGAATTCAGACTATTCAAGAAGGGCAATTCCACCGTTGTCCCAGTGCCCAAGTACAAATAAAGAGAACTCACAGAAGAAATCTCTTTCAGTCCATTGCCTGGAGGAGTCCCCCAAAAAGAGCCTCAGGAGACAGAGGAATATAAAAAGCTGAAAGAGAAGAACAAAGAGCTAGAGGCAAGGTAAGGTCTTTATTCAGGTTTCTGACACAATGTATGTTTCTACAATGAAGGGCCACATACTTCTGGCTTCCTCCAGTCCTTAGGGACTCTTTGTTTCTGAGCAGACAGCCTAGACACCTTCTCCTGAAATTTTCAACCTGCCAGCATCTCTTTGTAACTCATTCCTGGAAGATGGCTTGGGTTGTTCTGGAAAGGAAAGGAGATATTCCCAGGATGAACATTCTAATAAAAGAAATCAGCCTACAATGACACAGTCAAAATGCTGCCCTTTGACCAAATTCTATTGTGATCACGCAAAACTGAGCTGAGAAAGCACTATTTCCCACATGACAGCTGCTTGCCACCTATATAATGTAGTTGAGAAGTGCATTGTAGAAAACATGAGATTCATGAAATAGATTCAAAACATGCTGTAAAATAGTTACACTTATTCATTGTTACATCTTGTCTCGGATAAGTTTTTTGGTATCCTTCTTGTCCTAGAAACAAAGAGCTCTTGTCTAAAGCGATAAGCATACACAAGCACTCTGAGAACATGAATGACCCTTTGCGGCTGTCTGCTGTGCTGGAGATGTATGAGATGCTCAGGCTACGTGACTGGCAGAAATTCAGGATAGCCTTCCATTTGACATATAAAACTGGCAGCAGCATAATTAAGGTTTGTTCATGTCTATTTTCTCAATCTGTGTCTTAATCAAATTAATATGGTGTAGCCAGTATAGCAGGCTTTGAGTACCAGTATTTCTGTATCAGACAGGATTGGGGACTAAGTTTGGGTCTCTGATTTTCCAGTCGAGCAGGGCCTGTGTAATGCTGTAGAGAACAAACTGATGGTGATCTGCTTCCTCCTGCCTTTCAGATGGGCAGATTCAAAACCCAGTCCCATATCTCACCCATGCTCAGCACAAGTGGGAAAACATATTCCAGTTTCCATATAGTTAACATTTTAAGTAGTAGATGAGAGACCTCGTTCTGATGTCTGACTTACTGCTCTGACGCTGGGGGGATCTGAAGGAAAATATCAAAATGGTACACCTTAAAGGATGAGACTGACATGAGGCCATTATTAGCATTGGTTGTGGTGATTTTTGATAGGATGAGGGGTAATGGCTTCAAACTGGAAGAGAGTAGAATTAGAACAGATATTAGGAAAAAAAATTTCACTATGAGAGTGGTGAGGCATTGGAACAAATTGCCCAGGGAAGTTGTGGAGGCCCCATCCCTTGAAGTGTTCAAGGCCGGGTTGGATGGGGCTTTGAGCAACCTGGTCTAGTGGAAGGTGTCCCTGCCCATGGCAGGAAGGTTGGAACTAGATGATCTTTAAGGTCCCTTTCAACCCAAACCATTCTATGATTCTATATTAATTGATCGGGCAGCAGCTTCTCCTTTAAAAATGATAAGGCCCTACAGGTGCTGAAGAATGGGCTTCAACATGCAACTTGATGAAACAGTTTATTTCCCAGGTATTGATTTCAATCAATTACTGGCCCTGCAATTTACTCTAATGCAAATATGGTTTGAGCATTTGCTTTCCATACTACACCTCTTATTTCACTGATTGCTGCTGTAATCAGCTGTTGTCTTTGCGTTGCAGAAGCTGTTTGAAGCCTGTGAGAAAGATATACAGAAGAGGACAATTGACATAATTGAAGTTCTTGACATTCAATCTTTGAGTGACACTATGACCAACAACAAACAGGTACTTTATGTTTCTGTGTAACTGGACCCAGGCAGTGGGATAAAAGGGCCATGTGCATCTGCTATTCATTTAGAACTTAGCTTCTGCTGGGGACACTGCTCAAAATGTATTGGCAATGACTGTGGGGATAACTTCTGAGCTGAGAGTGATGAAGGTGTGGAAAGCTGAGCTCCAACAACCTTTCTGTGTCCCACGATACACAGACATACACTGTATGTGTGAATTGTCCAGCTGGATGAGGCACATATACAAGTGCAGAAAGCATTTTCCAGCCCTGTGTTGCTTTTACGGGACCTTCCTCCAAAGCTTGAAACGGGTGGCTTCTCCATTGCCAATTGACACAATCTGAGAAACGAAAATTCCCAGTGCTCAGCAACTGCACTGCTGGAGACACCACATGCTAACAGTCTGCTTTGTGCTGTGCTTGGTTTGTAGGACATGATGCCAGAAATAAGGAATCTCTTCAGATATTCCTATTACCAAAACAACAGAGAGTTTTACAGGAAAATTATCATGGTAAGTAAAGCTACAGCCCAGGAACAGGGTGGGTTGTTCCATTTTCTGGCATGTCTGTGCAGCTCGGTATTTAAAAAAATGGGAGGTCTCCCTTCTGCTTGGGGTTGTTTTCCCCTCGTGGTGAGGGTCTTCCTGCCCATATACTCCCAAAATATTCTCACAGGTGTACATAGAGATACATGTAACCTTATAAGCGAGATACAAAGCTGCACAAGGAGCAGCGGGGAGCAGCAGGACAGGCAGGGCAGTGTCCTTACCAACAAGGGCACAGTCCTACCGCACACAAGCAAGGTGCAAAAAGCAGGGCCGTTGGTGGTGATGGGGGTCAGCCACAGACTGGTGATCACCAGGCAAACCCACAGTGACCAGGCAGGTCAAGACCAAGCTGGGAAGTCAATCTGTGGGTCAGCAAGGCTGGGCACGGGCATCCCAACATCACAGGCAAGCACCTAGCCACCACTAAGCTTGAATCAGCTCCTGGACCAAGTGGTGGAGGGTTTGTGGGTGGAGATGAGGCTTGTCATAACTCCTTCTCACACTACCCTTTCTGCCAGCTTAGCTGTTTTTGCAGCAGTCGAATCCAAGGTTATATGGCCATGCTATATCAGAGCTGACCTTGAACACAAGCAGCCAAACCTGTGGGGAAGCAGGGGAAAGCTTGCAGAGGCTGTTGCTGTACACAGAGCCCTGATATGTGCTATCCAGATGGACTATAGTCTAGTGGGTTTTTTTCTGGGACATATAGGTATGTGTCATACATATCACATATATATGAAGCTTCCAAAGAGCAGCTTCCTCCTTTTCCGGCTTGATAGGCCTTTCCGAAAGCTCAGCCTTATCAAGCCCTTCATAAGAGGAAACAGAGACAGTTGCTGGATGCTGGAACAGTCCAGAAGCCAAGACTTAGTAAATAAAAGGACCTTTAAAGTGACCCTGGGACTCCTGCCTGCCCCCCTCGAATAGTACCATCAGCTTTGACAAACGAAGTTCTTCAGTGCTTAGTTCATGTGGAGCAGCTGCACAGAACAAGAGCAGGGAGGCAATGTGACATTACATCAACATAACATTACAAAGCTTTGAAAACTGTTCTCACTTGATTTTCAGCAAGCTGACATTGACTCAGAATCTGCCACTCAAACTCAGTTCACATTTCAGTGCTGCAGAATTTATTGCTTGCTGCTTCTTCAGGAGCCACCGGTTAAAGCTGTGTGGAACCTACAGGAAAGCCCGATGCAGCATTTAGACCACGTGGACAAGAAAGACTGTGAGGACTGGGGAAAAATAGCATTTCTGTGGCCCATAATGAAATGTGGGGAAGAAGTCGTTGTGAAAGGTGTAGTCTGGGATGAAAAGTAGCATGACTTCAGAATTGAGCTACTCGCTTATACGGCAACAAGAAGATGAAACAACTGCTGCACAATATGCTTTTCTTTCTCCCATGAACGGCCTGCTTTTCAGAGCTAGTAAGTCAGATGCTCCTGGCTTGGGACACCTAGGATAAATAATTATTTACAAACGTGTTAAAAATTTAAGATGTTTGCCTCAGCAGCATGCATACATTTTATGTAACATTTGTTCCTTGTTGTCTCTAACCAGCATTTGTGTGGAAAGAGAACCTGTGTTTCCAGCCTACCTTACCTACTCTTCACAAAAGCTTATGACATTGTCACATAATCAGGGGGATCTCAGCCACTATGTGGAGGTACTTGCCTCCTCACCAACAGCGTGCCCTTTGCGGGACCCCTAACAGCAATGGTATCACTACCCTCCCCGGAGTCTATAGCAGGTACACAAACTGCAGGCTCATGCTTTTTGCTAATGAATAAGCATGGAGGATGAAGATGGCCTGTTGGGAAACGGGCATCCTTCTTGGGTAAAAATGTACTTAGCTGAGAAAGAGAACAAGGACCTAAAAAATAAGCTGACAAAGGCTATGACAGACTTTCAGAAGACAGATTTGAGTAGGTATGTGTACCCAGACACAGACACTGATGCCCACTCTTATATGCCAAAAGGCCACTCATCTCCACACAAATGCCACCTGCCTGTTAGTGCTCAGCTGCTTTCCCACGTCAGTACAATTTACTGCTCAATAGCCCTTCAGCTATATACTTGCCACAGCTCTTGATCAAAGTGCTCTAAAAGTTGTGTCTCACAGTATAAGGGGGATGCAGTGAGGCAAATGCATGTTTATGTGCTCCTGTGACAAAACATTCAGTGACAATCTTGAGATTTGCCAAATAAAAAAGACCGAAAATCCTGCTGTGTGCCTACCGAGTCCTTTTCTCCAGTTCTGCTTTCTAGTCCAGCCGTGTCCTTGGCTGCACAAACTCCCTGGCATTTTCTTGAGAGCACCCAGAAAGAAAGGCAAATTTCTGTGCAGCTCTCTGCAAGCAAATTGCTCTGCTTCTCTCAGGAATCCACTATTCTGTGAGCAAGTTGCAGGTCACTGACAACATGAGCTGGGATCCAGGTATGAGCAACAAAATTGGCTTTTAGGAAATCAGAGTATTCTGCGAAACTGACTGTAAAAGACCTTTACTGGAAATATTTATCGTGGAATGGAGTTTGAGGAGGAGGAGACTGAGAGGAGACCTCATCACTCTCTACAACTATTTGAAAGGACACTGTAGAGAGGTTGGTGCTGGTCTCTTGTCACAGGTAATTAATGACAGAACAAGAGGGAATGGCTTCAAGCTCCAACAGGGTAGATTTAGACTGAACATTAGGAAAGAATTTTTCACAGAAAGAGTGGTCAGGCATTGGAATAGACTGCCCAGGGAGGTGGTTGAGTCACCATCCCTGGATGTGTTTAAGAGACGTTTAGATGTGGTGTTGGGGGATATGGTGTAGGTGAGAACTTTGTAGAGTAGGGTAGATGGTTGGACTCGATGATCCCAAGGGTCTCTTCCAACCTAGACAATTCTATGATTCTATGATTCTATGGAGCAGGTGAATTAAAATTACATATGCACTATATTTCCTACAAATTCTGCGCAGAGAAAGAACCACAATAGTTAGTTTTTCATACCTTGTAAGGTGTTGCAGACTAAGGTGGGCAGTGCATTAATGCTTCATCTTGTCCAGGCTTTAGAAGGTAAATGACAGAGAAGTTGTCCAGTACCAGGAAGCAGGAGCTTCAGCACGACCCTCAGCCAAATGCCATGTGATTATATAGGTGTAATAGTACATATATGGCAAGCTGTCATACTCTATTACCTGCTTAGAAATTTTTTTAGCCTAATTTTTAACACCCTGTGGCTCCTTGAGTCAGTCTGGTCCTGTTCTGTGGATTAGCTTTATCTCTGAAGCTCATCACTTCTGCAGCTTCTCATGTATAGTCCTTTCCTTTGATTTTTCTTTCCCTAACACCTTTTTTTGCTGGCTTTAGGCTAAAACACCCAAGTTACAAAGCTTTATATTTCAAAGGCTGATTGAAAAACCTTCAGAAGGCTCCAAGTATTGCTGCATCCTTTCTAGCAGGCTTCACACACACTTCCTAATCTCTCTTAACAGCAGGAGCAGACTTTTTGCTCTGTCTGTACAGCACCTAGCAGAATCCAGCAGACTTGGGCTCTGAGGTACTGCTGAAACATTTTTTCCCTGTTACATATGCTCAGCTGATCCCAAAGGAGCAAAAATTTCCCCCTAGCTGCAAAAGGTGTCATTTGGCCTAGAGTGCAGCAGCCCCAAAACAGTGAATGGGCTGCCTCCTTCCTGTGCAGCTACAGGATTTGTAACCACTCATGACAGACCAGGTACTTCATCCATCAGCAATAAAGGTCCACTGACTGCCACGAATTCTCTTTGTGCGTGAAATTGCCAGACTCATATCTTCTGGTGCAAAGGACAATATCTAGCCTGGGATTCAGCACAACCTCTTTTCCCAGTTCTTGGTGTTTGAAGGTGAGATTTCACCCAGACTGAACATCCAGTGCACCGGTGTGTTGAGTTAGGCCACACATTTGGTGTGGGTTGCATTCCTTAAACCACTCCTACCAGCAAAACAAGATGTGGGATTTGAGTACCAAATGTCTCAGCTAAGTCTAAGCACTTTGGAGCAATCAGCAAAACACAATTGTTCTAGGGAGGTCGCTGGGAGCAGGGATAATGTTGCGGCTGCTGTGCTGTCTTGAGATAGCCTGAAGCCTCCGAACAAGAACATCCTTGAAGAACAGGTTGAGTCACACAGATACATCCTGTCTAACAACCTAGAGTTGTTTCCCCTTCCTTCTTTGGCTCTATGCCATCTTTAAGATACTTGAAGAAATGCTACTGCTACTGTTGAAGTGCTGTTCTCCCACAATTTTTTCCACTATGCACCTCTTGGGGAAAAGCAGACTCTTCCATGGCCAGAGAAGTGTACTGTATTTCCCACCACTTCCTCCTCTCCCTTTCCATCAGTCAACACAACCATGCAAGAGCCTCCCCCTCACTTGGTCTCATTTGCTATCTAAACCAAGCTAACACAGTTCTGACATAGACTTTGTTCAAATCTCAGTGGAGACCCTGAGATCCTTTCCCGGCTCATAGATTCTTCATCCAAAAGAAGGGGGTCAAGTCTACCCATATCTCTACACCTTACATTTCACAGATGGATGGCAAACAATGGGATTCTAAGTTTGCTCATCCCTGCCAGAGACAACATCTCCTGCAAGACAAGAGCTCTGTACAAATGGATTCACATAGCCAAGTGGGCTAAATCCTCTACCTGGTATCTGGAAAGGATTCCTCTGTGTTACGCTATCATCCTACCAATGATGCAGGATTACCCCTGGAGCTGAGGCACAATGGCTTTTCTTCAGCTTTGTAGGATGCCGTTAGTTGCTGTCTCAGTCCTTCAGACTTTGGTGGGAGATCTATCTGTCTGCTCCCACCAAAGACCCAGACCCGGTGTTCTCCCCTTCTGCTCTCCTTACTGTTTGGAGGGGGAGAAAGAGCCTGTTCCCAGTGAAATTTTAAAATATCACTCATATCCTGGCAGAGACATTGACTAAAACATCAGCAGCACACTCAATGCTCCACTTGTGTCACCCAACACTATAACTTGTCTAAGAAAACAGTTTGTCTAGTATCCTCACTGAACTGAGAGAGGTAAAGGTTAGACTGTACTGCTGAGACATAGTTCAGAAGAATAGCATAAACAACGCAGCAGGCTGTGGCCTCCCCCAGTTTTTTGAGGTGTTCCTGAGAGCTCTCTCTTCAGGCCACTGTATGAACCTTGTTATTAACTTTACACACGACTAAACTGCAAGGCCAGATGGGACAGGTAAATGGGAAGTATCTTGTGTTTGGCTTCTCCTGCCTCTCCTGCACAAGGTTGTCACTTGTTCTGACTCTCACAATCCCTGATCCTGCTCTGCAGTACCAACATCCCATAACCACAGTGACCCTCAGTGCTTCCGGTGAACTGATCTTACACTGCATTAGCTAAGTAATTTGGAGAGACACAGAGAACATCTGAGTCTCAACCTTGTGCATAGCTGGCATCTATTGATCCACAACCCAAAGAGCCCCAATTTCTGGAGGGCGGGATATCTTCTGTCAGAGGATAAGTATGCCAGCAATTATAATCCACAGATATCTGCTTAGCTGTTAGCTGTGTTTTGACCTTTTCCCTCTCTGTGATGTACTTTCATTTATTTCACACATGCAGGAAGCCTTGGTGAGAGAATGGATGGGCCAGTGAGCCAGGGGATTTGTCTCTTTTCTTTCAGTCTCTTACTTTCTAACAGCTGCAAAGGACCAAGGTTCAAGCGCTCAGACACATGGAGAGAGAAAGGGCAAACAGATGCTTTGGCTCTGAGCAAGTCTCCTGCACATTGCAAGAAAGCAATGGGACCAAGAATGCAGGAGGCTCAGTTCTTGGAAGAAGGAGCACACCAGCCTTGTGATTATCCGGTGGATCCCATCTAGACCATTAAGAAGTACCTGGTCAGTGCTTTTAGTAGTGCCCTTAGGGTCTCATGGGTTTGGGGGGGTTGGGTTGTTTTGTTTTTTTTTTACCTGGTGTAAAAAGTCAATTTGATAATAATGAAACCTAGAGGTCCTGCAAGGGGGATGTCCTCTCTTAGTTCTCCCAGAGCGAATACTTTGTAGACACAGGAGAAGCTCCAGACCCACCACTGTGCCTTCCTCTCAGAGGGAGAAAGCCTCTGAGGGTGGTGAGGCACTGGAACAGGTTGCCCAGAGAAGTTGTTGAAGCCCCATCCCTGGAGGTGTTCAAGGCCAGGCTGGATGAGGCTTTGAGCAACCTGGTGTAGTGGGAGGTGTCCCTGCCCATGGCAGGGGGGTTGGAACTCAATGATCTTTAAGGTCTCTTCCAGCCTAAACCATTCTATGATTCTGTGATTTTAAATTCCATGTGCATGGAAACCACCACACCACAAGCTTTTATTCCTGAATGATTCCTTGATTTAGGATGCCCCCAACACACACTGGCAAAGCAGAGCCAACTGCTGTTTAGGAACTGAAGAGGACTAAAACTCCTCTTTTCAGACTGGTTTGGATTTATATTCTTGACCACATACTCTGGGGACAGCTATGTGGGGCAGGGATCAATTTTCCTAAACATTTCTAACATCCTAAACAACTTACTGCTTAATTCCTATTGTTTCCTTACACTTCTATTGTGAATCAAGGCTGTGCTTTCAAGCCTGGAGTATAAACCCATGTCAGTCATGGAATTTAATCAGTATATCAAAAATATTAAAAATTCTCATAACCAGACTTTGAGCAGGCAAATATCAACCAAAACAAGTTGGCAACACAACTCATTACACTTACCTAGAGGCAGGCAGCACGTGTGGTTAGGGTACCTGAGCATGTCTCTGTTCTGGGAATTCAAGGCAGACTGGTGAGACGCTTCCGGCTTGGTGAGCCGTTACCAGTAGCAAGAAAAAACTAAGAGGGCACAAACACCATTAAGTGAAAGGGACACACAGTTACAGCCAGGGAACTACTGTAAGGTGAAAAAGGTCCCATCTACGACTAGATTGTAGAATAAATATTCACAAAAAAAAACAAACAAAAAAAACCTATGGTTTAAATGACACACAAGTAATAACAAACAATTTGTTGTCAGGAACAAATACACCTTTTCCCAGCTTCTGAAAAATGAAAAGGGTGGTGGGTATCTGTGTTATGGGAGGTATCTCCATGCAGAAATTCTTGGACAAAGCGGTACAACCGAGGTTCAGGATACAGCCTTTTACATCTGTCCTAACTGAGGAACACCTTACATTCTCCGACAGTTCTTCAATTTGCCAAGCCCATTTGGGAACCTGTTTCCTCACATTCCTGCAGCCCACCCACAAAGGATTCAAAATCTGGGCTAAAAGGAATATTGTATTCAGCTCAAGAAGAGCAAAGTCCGAACATTACTAAAGAAATCAAAAGGGATCCTTGTTGCAGAAATGCCAACTGAAATTAAAGGTAGAAGAACAGCACTAGAAAGCAAAACTAACTTTGCTTTGAGTAGATATGTCAAGTCACTCACCACGTAATTTTGAAAAATATAAGCTTAATCAGTAAGAAAGCTTGGAATTTTAAAATACTTAGTGAGAGGCTCACAGTGGCAATGCCAGTGTTTGATGCCAGGACAAATGCATTAACGCAACCTGCTGAGGCTTAGGAGGAGGAGAGCATGTGCCTCCTCTGGCCACGCAGGACAGGCAGATGCCCCGGCCACCAACACCCACACTCTCAGAATCGGCCTTTCCCACTGCAACACCCGCGTCTAACCTGGACAAAAAGCAACAACACCACAACAGGTCCTGTTCTGTCCTGTGTTACATCCAACGCAAATAACTGAAGTGCTCTGGTGAAGAAATTAGAAGAGAAGGTGACCAGTCCTGCGTATTTGCTAATAGTTAAACCGTTAACCATAATAAAAATATCCTGTTATTTCTGCAAATGTTTGTTTTAGTCCAAGCTAAATCTCAAATTTGGTCCTTTTTCTTTTTCTGTTCTTATTTTTTAAAATGATTTTTTTTCCTGTTGGGAAACACACGTCTTAATAAATAATTAACAGAGTAACAGAAATCTCGGTTTGTAGACATAAAAAAGAACTACAACTCAAACAGAACTCACATTAACTGACATTCCTGGTATAATCTTCAAAAATGTTAATGTCACTATGTCTTTAATCTGAACAAAAAAGGAATATATAATAAGTCAGGAGATTGTTATTGTAATTATTAGGATTCTCTTCAGTGTGCAAAACCTGACATGGAAAAATTACCCATGCAGCAGCTAATTCCCCCTTGAGTTTAATTACAAAATTGTTTAATTGTTTTCATACAAAATGTTTGTGTCAAGGTAATTATTATGGTGATGGTATTAATGCAATCAAAGGGGAGCGTACTGCCTACATACTAAATTTTTAATAGTTTTCATATAATTAATGGAGAATTAAGGTTTCTAACAGCTTCAATGGTTAGGAGCTTTCCTAACTCATCAGCTAGAAAGGTTATTTTGCATCTGACACACCAGGCACGTGGGGTTTTGTCCTTTGAAGAGCAAGGAAGCGCATCTAACGCTGCGGTTGGTCATTGTGACAGACGGACTTTGTCTGGACTGAGTAATGATGTGGTGTTGCTCCACGGCACCTTATCCAATATCTTCTCTGGCCATGTCATTCTGCTTTTAGCTGCTTCATGCACCTCTGTACGACTCAAGGCAACATTGTAAGCCATACGCTGTACCACATACTACCCCAAGGTTAATACGACATCCTTTGTGTAATTAATATTTTAAAAAAGAAATTGGTGTGAGACAGGGAAACGGTCTCCTCTGTTCCAACTCCTGTGCCCTGGGTCTCAGCTGACGAGAGAGACACACTCAAGGAATCTGCTTCTGAAAAAGCAAGGGCAGACCTGAAAGTTTCCCAGCACATTTGGAGGAGGAGCCCTTTGCAGGGACCCCTGAGCTCAGGGAGGTCTCTCTGCTGCTGCTTGCACCTTCCCCCCTCTCCCAGCCACGAGAAGGGAAGCAGAGGCCTGGGCCCAGCCCTGAGAAAATATATTTGATTTCTCATTCACAGCTGTGAGGAGGAACCAGGAGAGACCCATGAAAGCTGAGCTGCAGCTTGTCATGTCTCATGGGAAAAGTAAAACAATGGTAAACTGAGGGAATGGAAGATCCTGAGGTTTAAACCCCTCCTTTCCCACAACAGCACAGCTCATGGCCCCTTAACCAGGCTCCCACCAAAACTTCAGGGCATGCCTGCAGAGGGAAGGGAGCTTCACTGAAGGAATGGGTGAGCAGGCCTGGACTCTTCACCTGGAGAGAAGATGACTTAGGGGATCATAAGTGGAAGAGGGAGTGCGGGTGGGAGCTACGTGTGCACTCTGTGCCTTCAGTTGCAAGAACTAGGGTGATGGAAGCAAAACCAATAGGAGGAGGTGGTTCACCACACAGCAGAGGGTGAAGGTGCTTGCCAAAGGGTATTGAGGCTGTATGAATATCACTTGAGGTCAACAGGTGTCTGGACAAGTGTCTGGAAGAGACCTCCACTGGGGGTCCTTGCAGGTTGGAAACAAGTTACTGGGTAGATGGCCTGCTAGTCTGGAACCACTTGGGCTGCTCTTATATTCATACAAATTTTCTCAAAGAAATGTTGCCTGTTAGTTTTGCAACAGCAGGCTTTACGGTTGCCACACATTATCCACCCCACCACCTCAGTTTGATCAAAACTGGCTGGGTGGCTGTGCCCAGAAAGTGGTGGTGAATGGAGTTAAATCCAGTTAGTGGCCAGTCACAAGTGGCGTTCCCCAGGGCTCAGTACTGTGGCCAGTTCTCTTTAATATCTTTATCAATGACCTGGAGAAGGGGATCGAGTGCACCCTCAGTAAGTTCGCAGACAACACCAAGTCAGGCAGGAGTGTTGATCTGCTTGAGGGTAGGAAGGCTCTACACGAGCATCTGAACAGGTTGGACCAATGGGCCAAGGCGAATGGTATGAGGTTCAACAAGGCCAAGTGCCTGCGCTTGAGTAACAACAATCCCATGCAGCAGCACTACAGGCTTGGGGAAGAGTGGCTGGAAAACTGCCTGGCAGAAAAAGACCTCGGGGTGCTGGTAGACAGCCCGCTGAGTATGAGCCAGCAGTGTGCCCGGGTGGCCAGGAAGGCCAAGAGCATCCTGGCTGGTATCAGAAATAGTGTGGTGAGCAGGACTAGGGAAGTGATCGTCCCCCTGCACTCGGCACTGGTGAGGCCCCACCTCCAGTACTGTGTTCAGTTTTGGGCCCCTCACTACAAGAAATACATTGAGGTGCTGGAGCGTGTCCAGAGAAGGGCTACAAAGCTGGTGAAGGGTCTGGAGGACAAACCTTATGAGGAACGACTGAGGGATCTGGGGTTGTTTAGCCTGGAGAAGAGGAGGCTGAGGGGAGACCTTATCACCCTCTACAACTACCTGAAAGGAGGTTTTAGAGAGGTGGGGGTCGACCTCTTCTCACTAGTAACAAGCGATAAGACAAGAGGAAATGGCCTCAGGTTACACCAGGGTAGGTTATAGGTTATGAATATTAGGAAAAAGTTCTTCACAGAAAGAGTTGTCAAACATTGGAACAGGCTGCCCAGGGAAGTGGTGGAGTCACCATCCCTTGAGGTATTTAAAACACAGGTAGACATGGTGCTTAGGGACATGGTTTAATGGGGGTTTTGGCAGTTTTATGTTGATGGTTGGACTTGATGATCTTAAAGGTCCCTTCCAACCTGGACAATTCTATGATTCTGTGATACTAAGTATCTTGACAGCTGCAGAAAGGTAGCACAAAAAGGGCATAAACTTATTATTGTGTGCCCTAATTTGATAGCAATGCAGTCATGCGTCACCCTTGATCCAGATCAAGTACCAGTGACCTGGCATCACTATTGGCATGACTGTGGGCTCACGAAAGTCTTGAAATGCTCCTGAGAGAAAAATCTGTGTTGTGTGATCCTGAGCCCACCTGTGTGTGAGCCTCAGCTGCTCCTGTCTCCTCTGCATTTGTCCCCGGCCCTCATTGGCAGATCCCACTCTGCTGAAGTCCAAGAGCTTCCTCCCAGGACCTTCCCCATGGATCTCGCAGGGTCACTGCAGCTCAGGGCATCATGGCAGGGAGACGGCAGGGAGTGAAGGGTGATGGCGCAGAGAGGAACAGCACAGGTGATCCTCCTGACCGCTGCCAGGGCAGGAACAGAGCTGTGGGCAGAAGCAAAATGATGTGTTTTGGCAATGTGTCTGCCAAGGACAGGAATAAACACTGTGCAGCAGAGCCCTGGAGGCGTGCTGTGCCCCAAAGGGCGTTTTGAGGGAGACCCAGCAGCACCTGGGCCCCTGGTGAAACCCACAGTCACCGTCCTGCAGGTTCAGGGCAAGGCACTGGAAACATGCTGGAGAGCTGAACTCCCCCCTGAGCCTGCACAAGGCGGCTTCTTCCTTTCAGTCTTTTTTTTTCTTGTTTTCTGATTTTAAATGGCATTATTCTTCCCACAAAAGCATAAAACAAAGGAACGACGCCTCACAGACAGATTAAATGCTAAGAGGGGTTTGGTGATGTGTTTCTAAGCCTCTCGAAGACCCTTAGGCCGGCTCAGACAGGCCACACTGCGCAGGGACCGGACGGAGCAGATGCCGGGTGGAAAACTAGTTAAGATGGCTCATTATTTTTAAAGCGATCTGTTCAAGCTCTTCGTTGATATTTGACAATCTCCAAGGTAAGCAGCACAGCCCCGCACCTCCGCGGCCAGCACGCAGCTTTTGACCCTACCCCCGAGGTTAGACGGTGGGGGCGGCGCTGCCGCTTTCCCTGCCTGATTCTGTCGTTGGGACGCGGCGCACGGAAGGGTCGGGCAGATCACGTCACCCGGGCATCCCGCGAAGTAGGCGGGGCACCCGGGGGCGACCTGTACCCGCGCAAAAATTCCTCTCACATTCGTAGTGAGGACCCGGGCGTCACCCCGGGTCGTTATTTTCCTTACTCATAAGTTTAAGGCATGACAAGCTTACTGCGCCTCGTCGGCAGAACCCTCCGCATTAGCTCTGAAGGTCAGGGCGAGCACCTCCCTCCATGTGGACCCCCTGCGCATACATTAATCTTCTGCTGCTCTCACCGCTCTATCCAGTTTCTTTCCGCGTAACCCCCACCACGGGCCGAACCGGGACGAAAGTTGTCGGGGATGGTATGTAAATGAAGGGGCCGGGCGCCGCTGGGGGTTGTGGGACGTCGTCCCCGCCCCACCCTCGCGTCGCGCACGCGGGCGGGGTCAGGGCGGGGCCTGGCTTACTTGTGGAGGCGGGGCGAGGAACGGAAGCAGTATGATGTCATCTCCGGGTCTCGCTCGCTGCGTCTTATCGTTGGGCCCCGCGACAAGATGGCAGACATCTCCCTGGATGAGCTCATACGGAAACGCGGTGTGACGGTGAAAGGGAGGTAAGCGGTCGGGAGGGCAGCGCCACGGGCCCGGCGGCCTCCGGTGGTTCATCTGTTCTCCCTTCTGGTCGTTCCGCTCCGGAGGGTGTGGGCCGCAGCCTGCCTCAGCGCGGCCCAGCCCTATTCCCCGCTCTCGCCTTCCCATTGGCTTAGGTGTTGGTCTGCGGGGCCGTGGCTTTGATGCGGATTGGTAGTGGTGGCTGTCGCTCAGGGCTGGGGCGGGCTGGGGCCGGGGCGGGGGTCTTTCCCCCCACCTCACCCCCCTGTGCCTGGAGCTGCCCGCTGCCCTCCGGCCCCGGCAGGGCAGGCCCACCCACCGCTTCTCCCCTGCCCTTCTCGGGCCCTTCTCGTTTCTCCCGAGTTTCCTGGCACAGCTCATCGCTTCACTAGCGCCTACGATCTGCTTCTCCCCGCTGATTAACCTAGTGGTGCTCCCAAAGCCGGGTTCAGTAGGGCCTCGGCACCCCCGAGCCCCCTCGGTATCCGGACAGCCCAAGCGCTGCTGCTGGGCCGCAGCTCTCCGTCAGGTAGTGCCCTAGGGTTGCTCGGTGCCCCCCGCGGGTCCCAGATGCGGTACGTTGATGAGCGGCACGGTGCATTGTGGGATTGCCGTGGGAGGTGTAGTGTGCCACGGGGAGCTGTAACTGTAGCGAAGCTGATGGGGATCCGCACAGGCAAGGTTTCAGGCTGCAATGGCTTCGTCGGCATTGCGCCCTGGCCCTTGGAAACTGTAGACTCTGTAAGCATAGTTAACGATAACCTGACAGATTGTTTGAAATGCTTGTGTGGATGTGGAGTGTGTTACATATTAGCTACAATATTAGACTCTCCAGTGTGTCTCCAGTGTAGGCTGGGCCATTTACCCTAGCACAGCTGTTGGCAGTTCTTATCTGGCTTCTCCTTTGGTAGCCTTTCATCTTTCCTTTTGCTATAGTCTCTTGATGCTTCTGAAGATCTTGTCCATGTCCATTATCTCCCCATCTGTGTTAGCTAAGTGTGCTCCCTTTTTGTTTGTTTGTTTTTTAATTTAATGGTCATTGGGGAATCTTAGGTTTTAACTCTTATATGTCTAGAGCAATATTTTGAAAGTTATCTGCTAAAGTATACATGCAAAACATTCGCACGCATGTTTAAATCCTAGTCTAGATAAGACCTTGTCTTTGCGCTTTCATTCACGTTCTCCTGCATATTTGGAACAGTCTTATGCTGCTTAGTATGCCAAGCACCTCCTTTCTCCTTTTTCAAATCCCTCCTTAACTCACTTCTTCCAGGAATTCTTTCTGCTTTTATTTGCTGAACAATAATCGCTCTGCAGCACTGTAAGAATTTTTGTGCCTTGCATTTCTCTTGCTTCTCATGTTGAGCTCACTTTATAAATTTCTGAGTTAGCTAACTTGACTTTGTGAAGGCTGGATAAAATTAATAAACTTAAATCATTATATCCATGCCTTTCAGTAGCCTAGATGAAATAACAGTAAAATCTTCACCTATAAAATGTACTAATCCACAAAGTATTCAAGCCAGAACTTGAAGTTCTGGAAAGTGAATTACATATTTGAGATTTTATTTCAGGTGCTGTGGCACAAAATGCATGAAGAGAGTTGCTTATCGGGATAAACATAAGTTTTCAGAGATGTTGTAATCTTCAGTACAGGGTTTCCTAACCAATTTCATTAGTTCGTGTCATTAACAGTTTTAACTAATTCTGCCTTAAATGCTGATATATACGTTTCTGGGTTTACTCTGACCTCTCTTATGCTCAATAAAAAGAACCACTCGTCAAGCCCTTCTGCAGCACCTTTCAACATAGCCAAATTAATGCTTTTTAAAATTGCAAGAGAAGTCTTGTTTTGTGACTGTTGCTTTATGGGTACTGTTATTCCTCTGTATTTTTCTGCATGTACTTTATTTAATAATATTCCTGTTTCATCTAGCTAGTGTGCTTTGGCTGTATGAGAGAGCAGCTGTAAGATTCTTAGCTTGGTAACAAAGTGGGACCCTAGTCCTAGCTCTCCAGTTGTCTGGACACAAGAATGAAAGAGACAGAAATGGAGGTTTAGTCTTTCATCTGTTTTTACAGATCTCTCCACTGAAAGCACATGACTGTAAATAACGTTAAGATTGTAGAGTTAGATCAGGAAATACTGATATACAGCTGTAGGAAGAATTCAGATTGCATCGTCATTTGAATTTGTGATGTTTGCCTTTTGAGTATTACAGCAAATTCTGGACATCTACTTTTAGACTTTGTAATACTGGACAATACATCTCAGAAAGCATATGAACACTGTAGCCCTCTATCTTATTTTGAATTTTAAAAAGCCAACTGCAAAAATATTTTTCAGTACCTTAAATTTAAAATTTCTCTTACCACTTTGTCATCTTTAAAAAAAAAAAAAAAAAAAAGGAAAATCAAAAACCTTAAATAATACTTAAAGGAGGAACTATTAAAAAAAATTAGACAAGCTATTTCCTTTTAGGGGAGATTTTGAAAAAGTGAATCAGACCTGTAACAGGAACTAATTTCAGCACTTAATAAATAATGGGCTGCTTCTTAGTAGTACTTGCTTACAAGTACAAATGCTGTCCTTTCTGTGAGCTGTTATCTTTCTGTGCTCAGTATTGTGATGTTGATGTGCTTAAAAAGTAAAGACCATTGGATGCAGCAGTTCTGTTAGTAGATTAAAGAAGAGAATGTGATGTTAAAAGATAATTTGATAAGTATTGTTGCTGGCAGTTAATCAACTTTGAAACTGGTGGCTTTGAACTGAAATTGGTACTGCTGCTTGTGCATCCTAAAATCCAAGCCTCTACACTCCCACAAATCTGAACTTGTTGCCCAGAATTCTTGAAATCACATCTGATTCCACATTTCCTTTGTATCAGGACATACTGTATTACAGAAGATGCTTTAGGCAGACCTGCTTAGTCCTAAAGCTAGAAAGTCTGTTTCTGTTCCTCTTTGTCTTCAAAGGTTTCCCAAAAGTACCTTAGTTGTTGATGAATTTTGTTTAAATGTAGTACAGACTTACCACAGCTGAAGTCAGACTCTTTACTTAAGTTTGTAAATGTGAGCTTAAGGTTGGATTTTGGAAATCAGTTCCTTAGCTGTTTACGCGGAAAGTAAAATCCAGCATAAAACAGCTTAGGAGCTCTACTGTTGTATTTGGACATCTAACCTGAGTGGATTTCTGTGCAGCAATAACGAGCTTTTGTTTGCAGCAACACAAATACTTTTATTGATACAGTATCACATCTTAAAATGTCTGAAACTTTTTTTTTTTTCCCCAGGCTTAACACAAGGCCAGTGTTTGGAGGTGTAAGATCTCGCATTGGGGTCCAGCAAAATATTCTAAACAGATCATCGCCAGCTGTCAGCTTCCAGCGGACATTTGATGCTCGACAGAAGATTGGACTCACTGATGCCCGACACAAACTGGGGGTTAAAGATGCTCGTGAAAAACTGGTTCAAAAGGACGCTCGGTTCAAAATCAAAGGGAAGGTGCAGGATGCTCGAGAGATGTTGAATTCCCGTAAACAGCAAAGTGTTGCTGCTGAAAAGGTGACCAAAGTGGTGGATGCCAGAGAGAAGATCAGCTTGAAAAGGAGTGCTCCAGCTACTATCAGCCCAACTATGGGGACAGTAAATCCAGCCATGAAAATCACCAAAACTATCCAAGTAGGTCAAGCAAGCCACCTCTGAGCCCCTCAGTTATTCTGCGGCAGTCCAGTAGAAATGATAATACATGACTATGTTTCCGTGTTTACAATAGAAGCAATGGTGATACAGTTCAGTCCAGCCTGTAGGGCAGGATTCAGAGCATTTTGGGTGTCCTTCTGGCTGCTTGGGGCTTTTTGTAGAATCCCAGCTTTCATTTAACTTTTCATTTGAATTTTGGGCCCAATAAAAGCTAAAGCAGTGTTCCTGTCAGCATTAAAGTAGTTGCCTTGAATGGTTAAGTAGTCTCTTTCCTACCTAAATACAAAGAAAATGTATGCATTTTTTGTCATTCTTATACCACCCCTCTTTGCAAGTCTGATATAGTGGATTGTCCTGTCTAGATAACTGATTTATCCTAGCGGTGGGTAACAGTTTAGAATATACATCTATGTTTGTATCTAAGAAGACCTAAAATTCAATGAGCCCTTCTACAATTTCTCTATTTCTACTTGTCTGGTTTTCAGGAAAGCCCTGGCTTCCAAGGATTGCCTGATTACATATTGCATTTATGCTGAGGCTCAAGATTTTATTTCAGTTGCAGTATGATCAGTTGATCACCTAACCTGCTGATTTCCTTTGACAATTTTCTAATTTCACTTTGCTGTGTGCGCAGTAACTTGATTGTTAGCAAAATTCTCATAGGAACAACTACTATTGAACTATTTGTGTGTTAGGTACAGTGGGTAGAGTCAGAAGAGAAGTTTCTAGACTGCCAGGATTGTTGTTTGAGGAGTGGTTTTGTTCCTCATCTTTACAAACATGTAACTGAATTTCCTGGCCTACCTCTTTCATTTTCCTCCTCCCAAAGATCAACAGCGTGCTTACACATACCCAGAAAATCTCCTATTCTCATCGGTTTGAAAGCCTAGATGAGTCTGCTTTCTGTTCAGCTGTGGGTTTTGCTCAAGAGCATCAAGCATATTTCTTTAAATTAGCCTAGGAAATTTTCTATTACTCGGCAGGTTTCCTGCCAGACTGATCTAAGAAAGAGAAAGGACTCTTGTGGCAGTAAGAAGGGCTAATCGCAGAGCAATAGAGCAGTCTGTTCAGTAGTCTTTAATTAGTAGGGTAATTAGTACTCATGCTGTCCTAAGCCAAATCACCACCATCAGCCATTAGGAATTGAACATTTTCTACAAAGTTTGTAGGAGTTAAAATGGTTTCCAGAGACTTAGTACAGCAGCAATTTGCTCTGACCTGATTTTTTTTTTTTTGGTATGACTTCATTTGACCTATAGTACTGTTTGTTAGACAAGATGGTGCAAGAAAAAATATTGTAGAATATAATGGTGATTAAGACTGTAGACAAAACCATGCATGTGAGCAATTATCTAATAATTTTTTTAAAGATGTATACTAAATTTCTAAATTGCCCATGGCCTTCCTCTCTTCCCAAATGCAGGAACAGAATCAGACTAAAGTATCTTATCTGAGATGCAGCACATATCTCTAATGTCCTGTACTGTGGTCTTGTTTCTTGTAAAGGAAAGAAAAAAGTCTTTGAAACCCAAAGAATTTCCATAGCGCTGCTGGTATTTCCACAGGATAGGTACCCTTGTTTCTGAATTGATTAGCAGATTGAAACATGATGGTGCTGTGATATAAGTTACAGCCTAGAGGGAATGCAAATCTGAAGATTTTACTGCCTGTATGTATTATTTTTTGTAAGAAGACCCATTCTTTTCTGTAATGGACAGCTTCCAGCTTTTTCAAAAGCCAAAGGGCATTTTTGAGGGAGTTGTTGATTAGTACAGCTACATTCCTTGACTACTAATGTAGCAGTTTCCCTGTTTCACAGGCTAACAGGCTGCAGTAGGGTCAGCTACACTACCCTGTGCATCACTTAGTCCAGTGCACCTAATTTCAGCTCTAGTGGGAAGGGACAGTATATACATCTCCTTTGAAATGGAACTGAACTAAATTGTGTTGTGTCCCAGCTTGTTTAAATTGATGAAAATGGGTATCTTTGGTTCCCTTTTAGCATAAAAGAAGAGAAGCTTACTGGCTGACTTACCCCATTCATGGTTTCATACTGGCAGAAACGTGGATCTAGTCAGTGCTGGCAGGGCTGGAGTTAAGTCCCTTTCCCACTAATCTTGGACTGAAAATCAAGTAATTTAAATCAGTTTCTCTGCGTGGCCTTAAGCTTTGATTTCTTCGCTTAAGTGAAGCTATCTCATATTGAACATGTTGCAGGAAACATAGATGTTCTCCAATAGCACATCATGTGTTTCAAGAGTAGGAGAGTGAGTTTCAATGAAGTAGTCTCAGCGTATCAATTAACAGCTTCAATCTTCTAAAATGGGACTCTGGTGGACTGTAGCATTTAATGCTTTGATTCTTTCCCTCTAACTGTAGCAGAAGGCTTCGGTTCCTGGACACTCTCATCCAGCAGGAATGAGGATCAATGTGGTGAACAACCATACACACAAACAGGTGTGTGCCCGCTTTGTGCTCTTTGTTACCTTTGGGGGGGGAAGGAAGGTGTCCATAAACCCTGGCAGGTGCAAAGAAAACTTCAAGTAGGAAAGAAAAGAGGAGTGTTTGGAAGTTCTCTAACAGCTTAGCTCCCTGTTCTCATGTGGTTGAGGTACTTCATGGTAATTGAGGTTTTCATTTGGTCTAATTGATCTTGATTCCTTGTGTGTTACATGCATACAAAGTAGGTGTTCCCAGTTTTTATCTATGTGCTAATGTGTTTTTTTTCTAAAGACTGTGACCTTTAGTTCTGTCTTTCTGTAAATTTCTTAGTGACACCACATCAGATCAAGTTGTTGGTTGTTTTGATTCAGCATCCTGCCAGCCTCTTCAGAGAATGGATATGATTGTACATGCTCAAATGCTCTACAGTGAGGTGGGAGAGGGTATAACCTTCCTGTGAAATCCCAGCTGTGGGTCCCTGCTGGAAACCGATAGTGAATGATATTAACTGTTATTCTGATGTACTATCAAAGTTGCCATATCCCTTATCAAGCAGACTTTTGAGGAAAACCTTAGAATTTGTACTGTCTCTTCTGGGATCAATTTCAAAGGCTTTTGTCACATCCCCCAGCCGTTCAGCCACCTTACCACCTTGGATGCTTTCAGAGAGGAATTACACGTTTTATTACTTTATTTTGTGTGTGTATACATAAAGTATTATATGAAATACTGGAAAACTAGCATTCGCCATATGTCCTGGGGTATTTTTTTGCCTCGATTATGGTAACTTTTGCTATTTGTGTATGTTATCTCTACGTTGACCTGCTGCCATCACCTATCCCAGATGTTGTCACTTAAGGAAGTGTCTTCATTATTCTGACCTCATCACTGTAAGCCTTGAAACTATTTCATTTGTCTCAAACTCAAGTCCATTGTCCTGATGGCTAGTGTTTTTCCCAGTCTTTTCTGTACATTTTTCCTCTGTTGTACTATGCCTTTTGTTTTTTTCCTTCATAGTATTTCTGTGACTGAAACAACTTTCCTGTTTGTAAACTAGAATCTTGCTGACTATGAAAACCCACTTACTTTGCAAGATGTCATTGCTAATCCCTCCATTCTTCTTCACCTTTCTACTCAATTAATGAGAAGCTGTTCTGAGTTGTGACTTATGTTCTGGGCAGTGCTGTTATGTGTATAGACTTTTTCTTAGCATTATTTAGAGTCTGACAAAATATTTGTGTAGGAGTTCGCCTCAGTATTTTAAGGCAGGGCTATGAGTGTTGAGTTGAACTGGGAAATTAATTATTCATTCAGTAAACCTCCTAGTGCAGTGTTTTCTAGTGCCAGATGAGTATGTGCTGTGCTGAGGAAAGTAGGCTGTTCAAAAGGAATGTTTGATTCAGATGTATTTGGCAGGCATCTGCTTAATTAAAAAAAAAAAAATCATATGCACAGGCTTCAACTTTAAAGGTAGCAGAGTGCTAAAAAGTAAGACACTGAGGCTTTATTCCATTAATGTGGTTTCATCAGTTCTGATGAGGTCTAAGGATTAGGGAAATCTGCATGTGGTTTCAGTACACCTAGGGAAACAGCTTTACTGTGGCTGGAAAACTTGGAAAACAAGTTTTCTGGAAAACAAGTTTGATTGTTTGTACACTGTTTTAAAATGGACTTGCATACCTTCAGCTTTGTGCCTCCAAGCTGCAAGGACCAAGAATAAAATCCAGTGTAGTCACGTTTATTACCTGAAGAAGGCTGGAGGCAGGGGAGAACTACTTATTTTGGAAATGATGTCTAGATTAAGTGTACCTGCTTGTAAACTGTTACCTTGCTTCTCTTCAGGGTCTGTATGACATGGAAGATGATGATGAAAGTGTCTCTCCCCTTACTAGCAAACAGATGAAAATCACCACCACAAACAGTTTCCTGCACAACGCGGTAAGGGATTATCTGAACAGTCCCCACCACGCCATGCTCACATTGGGTGGACACACAGGCTGCAGCTTTACAGGGCTTATGTTCTTTTAAAGTATGTAAACGATGATTTCTCCTGAAATGTTTGCTCTTCACCCCACCCTTCCCTTTGTGCCAATGCTTCTAGGGACAGACTCCCTTTTAGGCTAACTGTGGTTTTATAGGCCTTTTGCAGGCAGAGTGTGTGCTTTCTCCCTTGCTGGCAGGTTGCTGCATGTTAGCCCTCGACTTTCTTCTTGGGGAAGTGCTTTGAACCTATCTTGTTATTATTCGAGCAGGCAAGCACGGGAAGCTTTCTGCTGCTGGACATCAAAGCAGGAAATGTCTTGTCATGCAAAATCTTAGCTGGCAGCTTGTTGGGGAGTACTGATGCTCTGGAGAAGGTGGAATTTCCACACAGACAAATGTGAGGTCCTGCTCTTGGGATGGGATAACCCTCTGCATCTTAAGCAAAGAACTGACTGGCTAGAAAGCGACTTTGTAGGAAAGAGCCTGGCAGTCCTGCTGGGTGATGTACGAAGAATGAGTTAGCAATGCATCCTTGCAGCAGTGAAGGCCAACTGTAGATTATATATCAGACCATCGCTAGCAAAACAAGGAAGACAATTATTGCTATCTGTTCGGCATTTTGAGAATGCACCTGTAGTACTGTGCCTATTTTTGGGCTCTGCGATATAACACAGACACTGACAGACTGGAACTAGTACAACAGGGTGGTCAGGGAGATGAGGAGAGTGAGAGAGCAGTGTCTCTTAAGGCTGAGAAGGGAAGGCTGTAGTGAGATCTGTCCGTGCACTTTCACTGCCTAATACACGGTCATGAAAAAGGTCATGAAAAAGGCAAAACCCAGCTCCTTTTCAGGAGTGAACAGGCAGAAAATGAACCAACAAATGTGTTGCAGCAAAAGAAGCTCCAGTTAGATATGGGGGGGAGTTGTGCAGTTCTCAAGGTATTGGTCAGCCTCTGGCATACGGACCTGGAGAGGTTGTAGAATTGCCGTACTCTGGCAATGTTAAACTGGATGAGGCCCTGAGCCAACCCGATGTGTCTTTGAAGCTAGCCATTTTAGACACAAGGGCTGGATATGGGTTTGTCCTAAATTATGCTGTAGTTCTAAGAAAGCAAATTAAAGTGGTTTTACCATCACACAGGCAGTTCAGTGCAATGGTAATCCCATGGGTTTTTTTCTCATGTGAGTATTCAGAATAGAGATCCTGGCTATTTGTGATCCTTAAAATCAGTCTTATCAGGTTTTTTTGCAGGAGTAAATGTGTTATCTCCAGTATTCACAGCAGCTGCCAAGCACATATTTTTTTCTGGCTTTAAACTCCCCAGGTAGTTCCAACTAGAAAGGTTACACTCCATGTCTTTGCGTGCCCTAGCTTGGTGTTTCTGAAGAAGTATTGCTGTTTGTACTAGGGCAGCTCAATCTTAATGAGTAATCTTTGTATACAGTTTGTAAAGTACTTGAAAATCTTTGGATAAAAGGAGCTTTTCACATTGCACTGATAGAGTTCATTTAAGAAGGGTATGAAACTAGTGAGGGGAGTGCTCTTGTGGGATAAACATATGCACAGAAACTTTAGTTTTTGTCTCAAAGCCGAAAGTTTCCAGCGCTGTAGTGGTTCTGACACCAGGAGGGACATGCAGTTCTTAGTGCACGCTAGTAATGCTTTCCTGCTGCTGCTGGTGCTTGAAAAGGAGGGATGACTTTTGTACCCTGCAGCTTTCAGAGATACTTTATTCTTTCTTTCTGTAGGCTGGGCTCAGTGGCAATAAATTCTCTTTGTCCAAGACTGTTCCGCTGACTAAAGTGGTCCAGAATGATACGTACACAGCCCCACCTGCACCTCCCTCTCCTATGCGGACGAAGGCCTTGACAAACATGTCCCGGACCTTAGTGACAAAGGAGGAGCCTCCAAAAGAACCAGCACCTGTTGAGGTGAGCTCAGGGAAGTGAGAGATGCTTTTTATAGAAGTCTCTGAAACTTGCTGTTCATCAGTTAGGCAAGCAACTCATTTCTGCTTGCCTTCCACCATTATTTCTTGGATTCCATCAAGCTTATTCTGGTAACTGCAACCCATGTCCCAAGAATTTGAAACCTGTCTAAATATCCTTTTCCTCAGTGTTTGAAAGATGGGAAATTCTCAGTGTATCTTGTTTCTCTCAACTTTTTTTATCTAGCATGGGAGCACATGGTCCTGGAGGAATCCATGTTGCAGGGAGGTGGCAGTTGTTTGGACACTCCTTGGAGACTTCTGTGTCCCTAAGAATAGTGTTTTAGCACTACTAGTTACATTGTCTTCTGTCCGCTTCTGTTAGGAAGGAGAAAAACAGGATTCTTCCAAATACAGCTTCTGCTGTCCATATGAGACCTTTTGGGCAATTTGTAGACAACCTGCCTGGAATTGCTTTGCCAAACTGCCTGGTTTTGGGTACAGGTAACCCACGAGGTGTTCCCAGGCATGTTGAATTCAGCATGCTCTTGAGGGACTGGAGCCATATTTTGGGGTATACTGGCTGGTGTAGAGTGTAGCAGAGACACGCACTTAAAAGTGTGGGCATGACCAGAGAGGACTGTGTATGTATGCAGAGTAAGTTCATGTTGTACTTGGGAATGAAAGAGAAAAGTTACTCCAGAGAGAAATTAGCATGGAAAGGGGGCTCCTTTTCACCAGCAGATGAGCTGGGCTTTTGTAAGCATTGATACTTCCCTTTACTAGCTGGTAGTTCTCGCCTTTGTGTGCATGTACAGACTTTCCCAGACATCCCTTTAGTAACTTTCTTTTAATGCTTTGCTGTGCTGTCTTGTTTGATGCGTTTTTGACCTTTATGTGATGCATTTGTTTGTGTTGGCAGCTGGCATTCAGTCCTTTGGAAGGCACAAAGATGACCGTAAACAATCTGCATCCTCGAGTCACAGAGGAAGACATTGTTGTGAGTGGTGTTTACTGCCTAACTGTGGATGAGTGATGCTTCCTTCCCTTAACCTACCTCTTTTGATAAATCACTTGTTCTATGGTGAATGCAATGAAGAGGAGTATAATGTGGGTTTGCTTTCCTTGCAAAAGCTTTGAAAGTTCCTGATTTTTTTGTTTGTTTGTTTGTTTCGTGTTTGTTCACTATTTTAAAAAAAGCGTGTGCTTAAGAAGTTGGGACAAAATAACCAGGGTGTACTGAGATACCTGACATCGCTTAGAATTCATGTCAAATCATGCTTGGTGTTGTCCTCGAACTTACACCCCTATCCAAATTATCTAGGTGCTTCCATTCTCAGCAGACTGAGAACAAGCCTGGTCTTCATGTGTGACAAACGGTATAGAATACTGGCCTTGAACTCTTCTGCTTGTGTGGGTAGCAATATGGAGCTTTGTGCAATCTGTATTACTAATGCCAAGTACTCATACCATAGCAAACACAAAATGAGACAAGTGGCAAGATTCTGCCATGTATTTACTAAGCAGGATGGGTGGTGCAATTGGGAAACTAAGCCTTTCTTGCTCAGTGTCTTTAGCTGAAGTGGTACCTTTGATGTGACCATGGTTGTGACTAACTCTCTGCCCTCAGGAGTTATTCTGTGTGTGTGGTGCTCTGAAGCGAGCCCGGCTGGTGCATCCTGGAGTGGCTGAGGTAGTATTTGTGAAGAAAGAAGATGCTATCACAGCATATAAGAAATACAACAACAGGTGCTTAGATGGTAAGTTTGAAGCCAGAGTTGCATTTAGGATAGATAAATCAACGAGGACCCTTCTGCCTCAGCAGAGAGTTTTAAAAGCATCTCAGAACTCATATGCTACCGAGAGAGGAAATACCAGAAAATCAGTTTATGAGCCAGGCAAAGTAATATGATGCTATGTAACTAGCTGAATATATGCACGGTTGATTTAAGGGAAATTCAAAAAAGGTTTTCCTAGAAAGAGAGTGCTCAAAACTAGAGGTGGGGTCCTGGTGATTCCTCTGGTGTAACTTCCAGATTAAATTTCTTTTGTTTCTAATCCAGTGCCAAAAGCTAGATAGTCCTTAGGAAAACTTTACTGGCTTACAGAATAGCTGTTTGCAAAGTACGAGTAAAACTAATATTTGCAAAACTCTCAAGGAGGTCAAAGGCATTTTGAATCAGACCTGTAAAACAGTATCAGCTTATCCATAAACTTTGAACAGTGGAATTGTTCATCTGGATCCACCTGCAATGTTGTTACAGGCTCAAATTAGCTGTTAATTTTTAGCTGGAAATAGATGCTTTTTTTTCTCTAGATAAGTGACATGTTACGAATGTCAGATAAGGAGTAGACAGCTGAGAACAGGAGATTGTGTTGTGTCTCTGCTAGGGGTTTTGTACCTATATGTAATTTCTTAATTAGAGTGAGTCTTATATGGTACTGAGTGTTTCAGTGGCTCTTCTGTTGCTGTGATTTTGCAACAATAGGTATATCGACTGTTCTTTGTCGTGTTTCCCCAGCCTGTGGAACTCTGTTGCTTGCACTGATGTGTGATATTTCTGGGGTCTTACCTTACTGCTATTCTGATGTAAGGATTTTTTTATTGTGTTTGTTTAGGTCAACCAATGAAATGCAATCTTCATATGAATGGGAACGTCATCACCTCAGACCAGCCTATATTGCTGTAAGTGTCCTTTGGATGGGGGGAAGAACCAAACATGTTTGCGGGTTCTGTTTCGAGGAGAACCTGAGGGGAGTAAAACCGTTGGCAAATTATTGTCCCATGAATATTATCCTTCTCTTCCTCTCTGTGGTGCTCTATGATGAGCTGAGTGTGGTATAGTTTGCCTCCATAGTGTTCCCAGCCCTGAGACTCAAAACAAGTCTGAGATGGGGAGGTTTTCTTGTGATGAAAGCATATTTAAAACCTCTATCTCTAATATTGGGAAGGGGGCAACACCAAGAACAGTAAATGCAGACATAGTGTTAAACTTTATTTCATAATGAGAGGTTAAATACTGCTTTTTTTTTTTTAATCCTCCAGCCGATTGAGTGATACCCCTTCAGTGAAGAAGGAAGGGGAACCACGCCGGTCAAGTGCAAGCGCCTCCTCAAATCCCCCAGCTGAGGTGGACCCTGACACTATCTTGAAGGCACTCTTCAAATCCTCAGGGGTCTCTGCCTCTGTGCAGCCTACAGAATTCAAAATTAAACTCTGAGAAGGGAGAGTGAACAGTGGACTGGAAAACTCATTTAAGTTGGGGAATGAGAAAAGTGCAGGAGTGCAGATGTTGTTTGCATTTGCCTGCCTTGAAATCTTTTTGTTTTCTATGATCGCTACCTTACTGTACAGTAGTGTTTCCTCTTGTGTGTGTACTTTCTGTTTTCATAGTTGGAGTTTTCTTCCATGATTTTTTTTTTTCCAAAAGAATAACTTCCCCCCCTCCCCCCTTCTGCCAGTAATGTAATACCAAGCATATTACCATGTAACTCCCTCCTTTATTCAAAAGCCCCTAGTGGCTATTAAAAGTGCACATAGACTTTGAGGGAAGGAGTGGTGATCTCCTCCTCGCTTCTTCTGACTGACATGTAACTAAAAGGTGCATTCCCTTGATTATCAGCAGGCAAGAATACCACATTGTTTCTGAAATTGCTGTGCTGGGTACAGTCAAGTGCGTCTCCACACAGGAGGCACCATCTTGCATCTTTGACTTGTATGCATTCGGTGCTGTACTGCTTCATTCTGGCTGTTGGATGTTTTTCTGCTCAGCAGCTGTGATGTTGAGAAGAAGCGTGAAAAACTGAGCTTCCCACTCTGCATACCAAGCAATGGAGGCATCAGGCA
This sequence comes from Vanellus vanellus, assembly GCF_965231255.1. Lineage (NCBI taxonomy): Eukaryota > Metazoa > Chordata > Aves > Charadriiformes > Charadriidae > Vanellus > Vanellus vanellus. The sequence continues at coordinate 55,884,698 of NC_138905.1, forward strand.
GAAAGAACATCTGCACAAGAGCACCATCCATTGTGCTGTGGGGGCTGTGCTTCAACTGTGGTAATGCAGAAGGGGGGGGGGGGGAGGAGGAGGAGGCTCTGTCATTTGTACAATGAATATATTAGGCCTGTAGGGTCAGGCTCAGTTGCTCTCATCTTTCTGGACTGAAAAATAGGAACCTATCTTGTGTTCCGAGCTAGAGGAAATCCAGCTGTTTCACTCCCATTAAACTGTATTGCATCCTCCTGCTGATGCAGGGACATTAATTTTTTTTTCTTACCTTCTAACTTACCCAGTCTCCTATAAAAAGGAAGGAGATGGGGCCTTTTTCTGATACTACTACATAGGAAACAGTTGTCTTGCACCTGAGAAATCACTTCTTTGAGAGATGTCATTTGGGCAATGTTTGGCTGCTGTGCGGGCATGCTCCTGGCATGCAGGGATTTGGAGGATGATTGCTGCACTTCATGGCTTCAGGGAGAGGTTTTGGAGAGGAGAGCAGTTAATACTCTGTAAGGAACACAGAGGAGTGTTAATCAAGTCCCATGAGAGCCTCAAGGATATACCTTGGGCCGGTGAGTATCTGTGATGAGCCACAGGCCACTAGGTGGCACTTCCAATACCTCCTTTGTTGGTACATTCTTCTTGTCATGGATATTTGAAGTCCCAATAGCTCCATTTGTTTGTATTTGTTCAAACTGTATTATATAAGAGAGGAAAGCTGAGAGCTACTTCCAGAATTCTGGTTGGGGTTTGAACTTGATCCGTCTAGTTAGGAGACTAACCTAATCCATTCTGTTTGGCTCCACTGAACTTTAATGAACTCTCTATAACTGTTAAGTCCAGATTCCATTTCTTGGCCAACACTGTTTCATTTGCTTTCTTGTTCTGTATTATCTCTTCGCTCTATCTAGCTCGCACAAACCATTCCTCTAGCTCACTGTATCCCTTTTAGCCGTGGAAATAACAGGACTCGGCAGGACTTGTTTTTATGGAGTACTCTTTGGGTTGGAAGCCGACGACACCGTTATTGGTAGGGTGCTTCATGTGAACCGCAGGTGTTTATAGGGGAGGGGACCTAAGATGGCTATTGTTCTCCTTTTTTAGATTGCCCATCAAACACCTGTGTTTTATTAAAAAAATTAATGGGGGAGGGGGAGGAAACATTAGGGGTTGGAGAAGATAATGTATTATCTGTTTCTGAATAAACGTTTGTTATACAGAGAGTGGATTCGAAGCCTTTTTAGATGCTGTGAAGCAACTAAAGATAGGTGGAGTTGTTCCAACATCGAATCAAGCATGCTTTTAGAAGACAATAGAAACTTCAAAACTGGTACTATGATGAAGAGCAAGAGGAGTATATGGATGAGAGAATTGATACTCATAAGCCTTTTAATCTGAATCATCAAAATTAGTAGCTGGTTATTGCTACTAAGTGGGAACAGTTTGTGTCCCTACCTAGTTCCAGTTCTGTTCTTACAGAAAAAAAAAAGAATGGCCTTTTTTATTGACAGTCTTGTGATTTTAGAAGTAATTTTATTAAAAAAAATACAGTTGTGAAATCTGGGTACCTGTTCTAGGTGGAGGGTGTTCTTGTTACTGGCTAGATAGAAAGCTGTGCAAATGTGAAGACACACGTATTGTGAGTGCATATCTTGTCTCTTCTGAAAGAATGAGGAGATTCAAACGCTTACTTTCTTATTAATAGAATCGTGTCTATTCCACAAGCCAAATACCAAGATGCACTTTGTAACTTGCTGTCAAATTGTGCACTGTATTTGGATTATCTGTGAGAAATGGTGACATTAACATACTTGCTGGAAGAACTGCTGCTCTAGTCTCTAGCTCTATGATCTATGGTAGTATCTTTATTTTTAAATTGATGAAGTTGATGCTTGTCTAAACACCACTTCGTGATTTGTCTTAATGGCAGTGTTTTGGTGTGCATTGCTCTTCCTGTTTTCGGTCAGCTCTCTAAAGTTATCTTAGTCTTCTAATACTTCGTAGTGTGGCTTTGTTTGTTGGGCACTGAGCGAAGAGTGACTAGTTCCTCCTTGTCCCTGCCAGCCCGTTCACCTCCTGGCTCTGTCCTGCGCCTGCTGTGCGTTCCACTGAGCTCACCCACCGCCTTCTGGCCTCACATCTGTGCACATCTGCCCTCGTGTGGCATGATTCTGTATGTTTGGGTGGTTTTTTTCTGGGCTAAGAGATTATAAACTCACATATGAAACACTGATTGCTTGCGCTAATTCAATATGACTGGCCAGGACAGGTGGTAGGTAACAGATTTTCTTTTTGTTTCCCCCCTCTTTTTGAAAGAACATGCTGACTTCTGAAGCAATGCCACAATTTGCAAGTTTGTCTGGTATATTTTCATGGCTTTTCATACACCTTTTCTTCTGCTAATGTGCATTGACTTAGATATTTGTTGGTGAGTCAACTCTCCACGTCGTTCCTTACTTTCACTGACTGACCTTTTCCCCCCCTCCCCACCCCCTTGTAAGATGCTCTGGCTGAGGAAATAATGTTGTTATACTCAACCATCGGGCGGCAGCGGTTCCCGTGCTGAGGGAGCCGCCGCCGCCATTAACAGCGGGGAACTACAACTCCCGGCGGGCCCCGCTTCCCGCCGCTTCCCGCCGCGCTAAGATGGCGGCCGCCGAGGAGCGTGTGGTTGGAGCGGCGCCGGCGGGTTACACGGGTGAGAAGAAGGGGGGGATGCGGGGCAGAGGGGAGGGAACGTGGGCGGCAAAGCGGGGTCTTTAACCGGCTGCGTCGCCCGCAGCTCTGGCGGTCAAGTTCGGGGAGCGGCAGCGTTCGCCCCACTACCTTTTGGTGAAGGAGCACCAGGTGCGGGAAGGGGCCGGCACCACGCACCCGCCTCGCCGCACCCTCTTCGTCCTCAACGTCCCCCCGTACTGTAGCCCGGTGAGTGGGGCGGGGAGGGGTGGGGGGTGGGTGTGTGGGAAGGTGTAGTGGTCTCGCCGGTGCGGGGGGGGGGGGGAGGGGAGGCCGAGAGCATCCGTGGGGGAAGGAGCAGGACGGGCCTCGGCGTAGCTGTGGCCGGAGGGGGGTGGAGTGGTGAGGGAGACCCACTCACCCCCCCGGTGGTCCGTGGGTAAGATGGTGGGGAGAGAAATCCCTCCTGCCTCCCTGTACCGATTGTACTCTCTTCTCCTCGTCAAGGAGTCTTTGTCCAGGCTGTTCGCCCGCTGCGGGCACGTCCAGTCTGTGGACATCTGTGAGAAGCCGGGGCCGGGAGAGAAAAAAGAGAAACTTGCGTCCAAATTCTTCAACCGTAAAACTGTAACGGTAAGGCTTGGGCGGGTGTGTGTCTGCGCGTGTACTGATGCTTCAGTGGTCAGAAAAGTTCACAAGTACCGAATGGTAATATTTGGAACATGACACTTAAGGACATGATTTAGTGGTGGACTTGGCAGTGTTAGGCTTACGGTTGGATGTCATGATCTTAAAGGTCTTTTTCAACCTAAATGATTCTGTACAGAAAAAACATTTGGGGGGGATTGGACAACATGATTGTGTATTTAAGTTTATGCTTTTTTTTTCCCTTGGTTATCCCACTGCAACTTGTGGATTTCTTCTTATTTGATTTGTACTGCAGCTCCTTGCTGCATTACCATTTTCCCTGATATATTTGACTGGCCTGGGTATCTTTTTCTTTTAGGGCTTTCAGGTAGCATACGTGGTGTTCAGGAAACCATCTGGTGTCCAGGCAGCCAAGGCCCTGTCACAGGAAGGTCACTTGCTGATATCAACAGAGAGTTACCCTGTGAAAACTGGCATTAGCAGTAAGTCAGCTGCTAGCTAGTGCTGGGGGAGAACTATACCCCTTCCTCGCTGAATCCTACCCTGCATGTTCCAGATCAATTCTCACCATTTTGTACTGAGCCAGGAGATGTCTAGTGTTTCATTGTCCCGCTTTTATTATTCACAAGGTAGCAATCTAGATGTTGCAGAGTCTGGTCTAGTGACCCTATGGGAGAATGGAGTCACTTGGTACAACAGAAGGGCAGTTTTTCCCAGCATCTCTTCAGTATCATGTAGATTCAGAGAAACTGGCTGCATCTTGCCCTCAAAATGGAAGTCCATCTCAATAACGGGCACCAGGTGTCTGTCAAGATGACAGCACTTTGGATGTGACGCCTCACCAGCAATGTAGCCCTGAATGTTACACCTCTTGGGCTTCAGGCTAGCCCACTCCTGCTTGGGAAAGTTGCAAGCTCTTCCCATCGCTTCCCATTGTTTACTGACTGTGACCTGGGCCACAAGCCAGTTGAGCTGTGACAGCGGGCTGGCTGAACAGAAATGGTAACAGTGGTTTTCTCTAGAGCTGCCCAAGGGCATCGCACTAGGGCTTCGTTCTAACAGAGGCTACTGCTGACTTCTGGCCTCTCTGTCTCAGAGTGGATCGCCAGCTATGCTGCCTCAGTTGTGGATGAGGAGGAGCTGAAGGCTGAGGTGGACGCCTACATGCAAGACTATGACAAAAAGATGGCAGAGGTGAGGCCAGGCTGGGGTGGGAACCCAGCTAAGCAGTTTGTTTGGCGACTGAGAGTTGAAGGAAAGTCTGTGACCTTGGTCCCACGCCTTCCTTCAAATCTCGTGCAGAAGCAGGAGCTGTAACTTTGCATGTGTGTAAGGGGGGCTGTGGGGGAGCTGTGCATTGGGTGGGCTGGCAGCCCAACCTCGCTGAGCTGCCTCATCCTCCTGTCTTTACAGGAAGAAGCCAAAGCTGCCAAGGAGGAAGGTGTTCCGGATGAGGAGGGCTGGGTGAAGGTAACGCGGAAGGGCCGGAAGCCTGGCCTGCCCCGCACAGAGGCTGCCAACCTGCGGGTGCTGGAGAGGGAGAAGCAGAAACGGGCCCGCAAAGAGCTGCTCAACTTCTATGCCTGGCAGCATCGTGAGACCAAGAGAGAGCGTGAGTGTCCAAGTCTCTTCCTACCCCTGCCTGTGTCTCTTGTCTCTCACACTGCAGCCCAAAGAGCATCCTCTTTCCTTCAGTAGAGGCTACGTCCAGCTGCAGATGAACAGTTGGCTGAGTGGTTGTGCAAATGGCCTCGCCAGCCCTGCGGGGGGGGCCTTGCCAGCACATGTGCTTGCAAGGGCTGCTGGAATATTTTGTGTGAGAGTGCAGGTCGTGGCTTTCCAATAGATGTTTCTTCAGGCTGCACAAAGGCAGCAGTTGAAGGGGAAAACTAGCCTGTTTCCTCCCCAAGAGGGAGCTGCAGCACTACTGGAGATGAACGGCCAGAGCCCCAGCTTGGCACTCAGCCCAGGCACAGGAGGACCTGCTATGGGAAATGTGTGTTTGTGGGTGTTGGGACTGAGCCCTGCCTGGTGTTTGGAAGTGAAGCTCCCCAGGAGAGGGAGATCTGCTGCTCCCCTGTGACCTGGCTTCTTTCTGCCTCTTTCAGACATCGCCCAGTTGAGGAAGAAATTTGAGGAAGACAAGCAGAGAATCGCACTGATGCGAGCCCAGCGCAAGTTTCGGCCATACTAAGCTGTGCCGAGCTATTTCCTTGGATGCCTGTACTGGAGAGAGCGGGAGAGATGCCTATAGACTCCATGTGCCAAAGGATTTCAAGGAATTGAGGCAGATTTAGGTTGTCCCTGCCCTTGGATCTGAAGCGGGACATCCCAACAACTGCCACTGGAGGAGGAGTTTCCTTCATCGCACGGGTATCCTGCTCTCCTGGCCATCGTCCAGCCCTATGGCACCACTTCCCAGGGTGCTCAGGTGAAGGGGCTGAGCCACTTCCTGTGACAACCTGTATCTTCCTGTCACCCAAGGCCCTCCTAAAGCTTGGAGAGAGCTGGGATTGACCTGGCACAGCCTCTGTAGCGGCATTGAATGGCTGAAGAACTGTAAATAAACTGCTGCTACGTTCTCAGAACATGGAAATGCCTCTCTCTCTCCTGTGATCTGCTGTGGGGGATGGCTTCTTGTGTGCTGGGGTGGTGATTAAAGTCATGGCTTGTATGCCTGTGCTCCTTAGCACATGTTGTCTAGGGGTGAGTAAGAAGAGGAGGGAGAACTTGGAAAAAGCCCAACTGGGAAGTTCCCAGACCTGTTGTCACAAGCAAAGATTAGTGGTGTGGTACAGAGCCCTACCCCTTTCCTTCCATGTTTCTCTTGCAGGCAGCTCCCTCTCAGCCAGGTGTTGAGGTGCCCAGTCTTCCAGCTGTGCGTGGACCTCTACAGCCAGGGCTATGGGAACTTCTTCTGTTCAGCACTGTCACTAGAACAAGGTGAGATAGCAGACTGGCTTTGGAGGGAGAAACCAGACTCTGGCCAAGGCCTGTTTCCACTTAACCTGTCACCAGCCCATGGGAAGGAGGCAGGTAGGGGTGGCAACAAGCACATCCAGCTGCAGGGCAATGCTTTTATATTGCCTGCACAACACTTCTGCAGCCTCAGATTTCATGATTGTTCACCCAAACGCACTGTTATCAGAAAGGGGCTGTAACCCACCCACCCACCCCCAGGCTCTACATTTATTTTATTGCCAGCAGCCTTGACATGGGTAGGACCATGAATGTAAGGTGGAAATACTGGTAAATTCCACAGAGCTGGGTTAAAATGGTTTTACCCTCCCCTAGAAAACCCACTGTAAATGCAGTTGCCACTGCATGGGGAGAGTGCCAGGCCTGCTTGCTTTATTTGGCTTTTTGTATCAATTTAACTAGGAGGCAGATGGGTCTTTAATATGCTATTATCTAAAGCAGGATGCATGTAAAAATCACTGCCTTCTAAAACTGGCATTTTAGCTGCTTGGGTGAGCATCCCAAAAGAAAGGTTCATTCTCCTATACAGTCAAGAAGACAGAGTTAACACTGGGAGATTAACCTTTATTTAGAAGGACAGAAATCATCATTGCCAACTTTTCCATTATTAGTAGTTCTCCCAGCTGCTTCAGCTAGAGGATTAGTGACTCATTCCCTAGGGTTCAGTAAAATGGCCTTCTGTGCCCAGGTGAGCTCTTATTTAAGCTGACTTTTTAAACAAGCAGCAGCTGTCACAGTAGAACAGAGACACTGAGGCCCTCTGAGCTCAGGCAGGAGATGACTGGTCTCACCATCCTCAGGGAGGCGGTGAGACAAGCCACCTACCTCTTGCAATGCTACAGCTGGTGTTGCTGCTGCTCCCACAGAGGATGCCCTGCCTGTGTTCCTGCTCCATTTCAGGGTGCAAATTAGGACCAAGCAAGGGGAAGGCCGCTCTGGGCCTCTATCCCTGTACTCACAGAACTGCAAGTGGAGGAAGGATTCCTTTTGCCTTTGACAACCGAGATATTTTGCTCAGCTCTCCTCCAGGGAATGCCCATCAGACCTGCTTCCACCCTGCAGTGAGTTAAGCCTAGGGAAGGGTATCATGAAACTGATGTTGGATGTGAGGTAGGAATGGTGACAGCTCCTCCAGAGCCTACTTTTTAGGTCCCTGTTCTCCTGGATTGCTGCAGCAGTGACTCTTCTTCCTACAGCCTGGCTCTGGTGTTCTGCACTGTCAGGAAGTTGCTGATGATCTCAGACACCACCTCGGGCTCATTCAGGTGCACAAAATGACTCCCAGGTACCTCTACTAGCTGGATGTGCTGGAGAGAGAGGACACAAGAAGACGTGAACCAGGAAAGTGTTCCCTTGGGCAAGCTGTGTGGCATGGGTGAGGTGGGACAGGGATGGGAGGACTAGGGAAGAGCTGGGTCCCGAGGGCAGTACTGACTTGGGACTTTGACATCAGGGGCAAAGTTGACTTCCCCTCATGTGAGGTCTCTGCCGTTAAGGACAAATCATCTAGTAGGGGTGTCCATCAAGGTGAGCCACTCCCCAGCTGCTGCTCTCAGGTTGGTGGCACATAGAGTAGGAGATACAAGGATGGAGGTTGCTCTCACCTCTTTGAGGGTAGACTCGAATGCCTCTCGCAGGGCTTTCACAAAGTAATTTCTGCTGTGCAGTTTGTGTGGTACCAAAAGTCCATCTTGTGCTCTGAAAAGCAACAGCAAGGCTTAGTACAGCACACGGTGTGCCTTTGTCTTTTCTGCTGTCCTGGGCAGAAGCAGTGTCCCAAGACAGTGGGGTGACAAACCCAAATGCTCTTTCCAGGCTGCAGGGTTACAGGGTCATACATGGTAGCCAGAGGAGCACCACATAGCTTTGCTAAGCAGCTATTTTCTGTCAATCAAACTATCTTTAAAACTTTGGGTGACTGCCTAGTAGTATCAGAGTGAAAACTGGTTAAAAATTATCCCCCTGGGGTGGCTCCTTAACTGGTCAGAGTACATCACTCCCTGCCCCCACCCTATCTTCTGCTTTTTCCTTCCAGTCAGCTTCTGCATCTCCCCTCTGTCCCCTGCCCCACTCCATGCTGCTGTTTTAAACAGGCTGTGCCCTGCTTGGAGAGGGAGGTACCGTGGCAGTCCTCCTGGAGAAGCCAGGATTTGACCGCCTGCAGAATTAAGATCATGCTGTCTCCTACTGTGCTGCAGATGATGGGACAAGGTGACCTCCCAGGCTCAAAGGCATGTACTCTGCATGGCCTAGAGAACTTGTCCTCACTGTGATGTTGCATTTCTGGACAAGCAGGAAAATCCTTAAGCTCTTATGATTTCAATAGACGAGGGAAGCCAAAACTGCACCTCATTTCTCAACTTGTAGCACTTCCTCTCATTTCCTAGAGAGTCTTTTAACAGCACCACACAGGCCAAGGTAGGCAGAGCCCTGCACCTCTAGCCTTCCAAGGAGATTGGGGGGAAAAACGCAAAGGAGGACTGACAGAACCAGCTACCCACCCAGACAGCTTAACAGCTTGTGGGGCTCTGTGCAAGCCACTGGCTACCTCTCTGCCCTGCGCACCCATGGGAGAGCTTGCAAGAGCTGGGTCAGGCTGGGGGCTCCAGGACCAGCTGGAGGAGGTGGAGGCTGCCATGGTTTCACCTGTTTAGCTCAGGTGAGAGGCTTCGGGGTCTGGAGAAGGGAGCAGGCTGGGTTGCTGTGACTGGGGGAAAGCATCAGGAGAAAAGCAAGTAGGAGCAGTGCTGTGGAGGGCTGCATGTTTGCCAGGATGGCCCCTTGCTGTAGGGCCAAGGGACAGAAAGTCATGAGACAGCAGTGTGAAGGCATGAGCATGGGGAGAATGGGGCAGTCAGGCACTTCCTCGATCAGCCTTGCACCAGGGGGACCCAGCCTGAAAATGCAGTGCCAGGCTGGGAGGACGTGCCAGCTGCTCTCTTCCTGCTCCAGGAGCCTGCCAGCCCAGGGCAGTGGTGAGGAACTGGCAAATGCTTCTCACAAGTGAGGCTGTACAGTTGTGCCAACTGGCCCAAAGGTATGGCTGGCTGCTGCAGAGGAGGGAGTAGCAGAGGACTCCTTTCTAACTTCCATCCCCTCCACCCGGGGCTGCAGGGAGGCAGCGAGGGTTGGTTTGGCTTGTGCCTCACTCACATAATGATGAGAACACGGTCCTGAATCTTCTGCAGGAGCTTCACACACTGCTCCACCGTGAAGGACTCTCGACTCTGCTGCAGGTGCAAAGAGAGAGAGAATGGCAAAGGTCAGGGACAGCATCTGGGGGCAGAGGGTGTCCCTGACCCCTGCTGCACTAGCAGCTCTGAAGGCAGAAGTGGCTGTGGCCCTGATGAAGCTGCTGTGCTGGGACATAACAGGCAGCCAGGCTGTGCACAAGAGTAGCTGGCTCTGCAAAGGCTCCTTCTGTCCAGCTGTGTTTCAGGGCTGCCAACAATGCTGCCTGCTGGGATGCAGCACATATGGGAATGATCTCATAGCAGAGAGAAGCTTTAAAAATCCTTTTACTAAAAAGGAGACAGTACACTACTCTGGCTTTCGCAGCCTGGCAGTATCACAGGTAGAGAAGGTCCTACTTGCTCAAAAGCGGCACAGAGCTATCAAAATATCAAAAATAAGGATTTTGCTCCACTATCTCTCTCTCCTTCTTATATGGGTGACCTGATGAAGAAGCTGACCTAAAGCATCCATCCGTCTGCTGCCTGAAGAGTTTAACGGCAGGAAAATGTGGCCAGGAGGCCCTGGGGCAGAGGAACTGCTAAAAAAATCTGTAACATTTTCCAGTGACTCCATAAGCTGAGTCAGTTAATGATCGAGTGCAGGCTCTTTTAACAGCAGCATTTAAAAGAGATGTGGGAATTAGGGAAGCAGAAAGTCAACAGTTGGGTGGAGGCCTGGGCTCAGTGAGCGGGCCTCCACTATCTCTGAGTTTTCTGTAAGCTCAGGGGCTCAGAATCAGCAGGGGGGCACGTCAGAAGAGCAATGCTCACCGTACGGACTCTCATGTCCCTGTTATACACCAGCCCTGGAATGAAAAAAATAAGAAGGTTTTCACATCTCACAGGAGCAGGAGTTGCTCTCCTCACCTTTGGGGTCTGCCCAAGACTTTTTGAGATAAGAAGAATAAGATTAATTCAGATTTTTTCATTTCTTTTCTTTAGCCGTTCTAGGACTCAAGCACCAACCCCAGTTGCTGGGAATGGAGAGGTCTGCCTCCAGACCTAATTGATCCCATCCAAGCTGCATAAACTTGTAGCTAGGGCACTCTACCCTGTGGAAGACAATGGCCGTTGGCACCACTCCCTTCCCACACCCAGCATTGCCCCAGCACTGTGGTGAGCCCTGTCTCCAAGCAGGCCCTTACCAGCGGGTGTCTCAGTTGCTCCTCGCTGCAGTAGGATCGCCCCACCCTCTGCTGTCAGATGTCTGTTTGCTTCTAAGAGCCTAGGGGAGACATGGCAGAGAGATTGTTCTGCTGGAAAAGGGAGGAAGCAAAGCGAAAACGGCATGACAAGGTGACAGCAAGCGCTCAGGCTGCTTCAGAAAAGAGCAGGAAGAAGCAGCAGCTTCTGGCAGCAGAAGCAAAAAGTCTTGCTGAAATTCCAGAGGAAGACTTGAAAGGGGAATTACAGGGACAGTTTCCCCTTCTGGTCTAAGCAGCCGTAACTCTGTCCAAGGTGGAGGCAGGCAGCAAATGAAAAGGACAGATGGGAACCCACCTCTGCAATGCTGCTTCAGGGCTACGTGCTTTGGGAGTTTGCTGCTTTGCCTCTAGACTCAGTAATCTGTCAATTACCATCCGTTTTGATTTCAGCCATGCCTCAGTGTCCTGAAACAAAGAAAGGCATGGAACAGGAGTAACCCCTCTCTTCTGAATCGTTTTACCCTTTATCAGAGAGTAGAAGAGGGCATTTCACCATTCAGCATCCCTCAGAACTGGTACCAGTTATGGACATATTAAAAATGCCCGTTTCTGGGGAAAAGGGAACAGCAATACTTAAAAGGCAAGGCAGGAACAGAATCATGGAGTGGTTTGGGTTGGAAGGGACCTTAAAATCATCCAGTTCCCACCCCCCTGCCATGGGCAGGAACACCTCCCACTAGGCCAGTTTGCTCAAAGCCTCATCCAGCCTGGCCTTGAACACTTCCAGGGACGAGGTATCCACAACTCTGGGCAACCTGTTCCAGTGTCTCACCACTTCACAGTGACAGAACGCTAAGCACTACTGTAAAGAACTTATTAACTTTTTACCCCAGCAATCTTTTCTATCTCACTTTTGAATTGAGGACAACTGTCCAAAAGAACAACGGAAATCTGGTATCTTGTGTCTCTCTTACCCTGGGCTTCTGTCCCACTTCTGCCAACCAAAGCCCCAGCATCTGGTAGCAATGATGGCAGGTCGGAAATGTAGCTTTGTGTACTTCCAGGAACAGAAAAAGAGACCCACCAATCTTGCACCCAGGTCACCCAACAAACTGTTGGCAAAAAAACAACCTCGCCTGGCAGTTGCTTGGACAGAGGTTCCAGTTCCCTTTGTACAAGGGCCTGGCACAGACAAGTGAATTCCAGTGCTAAGGGACTGCAGGATGTGGAGCACTACCAAGTGTCCCCCAAGGGCCACCCTAAGCAGGGACTTCAGTCCATGCAAAAAGGAGCAGATCTGCACCTGCCAAAAGGAAGAGCCCTGAGACTTGTGTGACCTGCCAGGAACTGGTCACACCAGTGCTTTCTTTGAACAGATGAGGAAAAGAAAAAAAAAAAAACCATATATTTTTTTATTTAAAAAAGGGAGGGGAAGGACATGTGAAATCTAACCTCTGGATCTAGCAGAAACCCAAGATTTTCCAGCAGGATCAGCTTGTCCACCATCTCAGGATAAAGGAAACAGAACTGAAGAGAGATGAAACAATATGAGAGAAAGAAAAGCTGAGCATTGAGTGACATTTTTGTCCTGCTACACTGGAGGAGGGGGTCAGGGAAGGGCCTCTTGTCCCCTGAGATCCAAGTCCCACCCAGTCTGTCCCTTCATGCCTCTCCCATTTGTTGTTCCAGCAGCAGAAATCATAGACTTCATGAAGAAAGGATGCTTTACTCACCATTCCTGCCACAGACCCACCTGCAAAGGAAAGAAGTGGGCTAAGTTATGCACTGGACACCTCCCGGTAACAGAAACTCCCCCACAACAGGAGCTGCCTTAGAAGCACAAATGCATGTTCTACCAAGGGACAAAGCGCCAGCTACAGAGTAAAGCTCTCCCAGCAGGCAGAGAGCAGGACTATTGGCCAGCTGGACTCCCCGTCCTGTGCCATCCCCATCTCCCTTTCAGGCAGCAAAGGCGAGGAAGGAGTTACTAGTTAAAAACAGTAGGGTGTGCAGGTACTGAGCTGTGGCGAGAGCAGCCCTGGGGAGCAAAACCCAAATCGTGGCAAAACCCAACCATGCCCCAGGCACAAAGGGATAGAGCCTGGAATCTGGTTCTCCTCGGAAAGCTCCATGACCCACCAGAATAGCCCTGTGGGGACCAGGCAGGAAGGCCTGCTGTGAATTCACCTGCCATAGACCACCCCTCTTCGCCCATCACTGTTCCCTCCTGGGGGTGGGGGAAAGGCCCACAGAAAGAGTTACCACTGTTTGTACTACAGGGTCTTGAAAGTAGAGGCATTTCAAACAAGGGCACATATTTTTTAATCACTCAAGCAGGAACCTGGTACTTGACACAAGATAATAAATATTCCAACCCAGCTCCTAGCAGCATATCTTGTAAGTTAATTATCTACTCCCATTTCCAGAATCTCACAGCTTACAAGGACAAGAGCCACTTACCCATACTGTGACCCATCAGGGTAAACCGTCTCCACTGCAAGGCTAAGTGGCAACAGACAAAAACAGACAGTGCTGCATTAGAAACCAGAGTAGTGGTATCTTGCTGCTTCTCCACCAACATGGGCCCCCTCTCCCAGGAGGGCTTTTCCACTGCTTAATTTGCTTCCTTAATCCAGAAACAAGGTGGCTAAGTATACCAGTTTTAAAGAAAAAGAGCATCCACCACCTAATTTCCTTGGTAGTTAAGTCACGCAGTTCTCAAGCTCTCTCTGTATGGCAAACAAACTACAGCAAGTTCCCATTCATTGCCAGACATGAGACCGGCAAGAAGCAAAGGAGCCTGACTGAGCAGCATCTGCTAGAAGACCTTGACAGAGCATCCTGCTGCAAGGCATTCCGTAAGAGCCATGAGGACACAGAGCCAGGTCCGCTGCCTTGAGGAAAGTATGATTATTCCTAGGGAAAGCTCTCTGCACCATTTAGCACATCAGGCTCTTCAGCCAATTTTTTAGAGCACTCTGAAAGGCTTATGGCAAAAATACTGCTTCATCAGTGCTGCCCATCTGAAATATACTTCACTGAAAGGCATGTTTTACCCTCCAGTATGTCAAAGAACTTCTAGAGGCTCTTTGTACACAGAATGAGGGACGCAAAACTGCACATGCCACAGCCTCCCCCAAGATCAGCGTACAGATGGGCAGTTAGATCAGTTTTTAGAAGCCCAAGACACCTTGGCCTTCAGATTTATTTGATACTAAAGCAAGCAGCAAGCTGTCATCAGGGAGAACCAGAAGAGTCTCAAACTTACACCTAATACTGGTTAGATGTCACTGGCTGCTTACAAAAGTCAGTCTGTCAGAACTACTTAGTTGCATCCACCACTTCAGCTCTACTGTTTTTTAGTATACAAACACTTGCTTCCCAGGGCTTACTGTTTCTTCCTTTCACAAAATCATGAGAAACAGGGATGCTTATTCAGTCTGTGGTTGCAAAGCACCAGCTAACATCAGGCTGGGTAGAAGCAGAGGGAACTGACCCTTCTCCTAGCAGTAAACGCTGCCTGCTTGTTCCAAGGTGCAGGAGCAATATAGCACCCCCTGCACAAATATTCCCTCAAGGGTCCCTTCAGATACCCACCTGCTGCCACCCGGCGCACATCGGTCACATAATCCAGAAAATGGTAGGGGGAGCCTGCAGGTCGGTGGGATGACAAGCCATGGCCGGAAAAATCCATTGCCACATAATAGCAATCTGAAAGGGAAAGAGTATTAGATATGCAGCCCTGTAACACAACAAGAACCATCCTGATGAGCCAGACCTACCTCTGGGGAGCAGTGGAATGAGTTTGTCAAAGGTGTTGGCATTGTCTAGCCAGCCGTGCAAGCACAGCACAGGGTGTCCATCCGAGGGTCCCCAGGCCTTGGCTGCCACGTGACCCCAGGGCACAGAGAACTTCAACTCTGAGAACATGCCCAAAATAGAGTGCTCACAAGTGATGTCCCAGGAGAGCCACGTGCTCAGAGTAGGTCCCAGGGATCTTGTTAATGGCCCAGAGCTCTGAAAAGAGTAATACAGGTCTTTAGTAACTCACCAGACTCCTGTGGTCTTAATTAGCAGCTTGCTGATTTATAGCTCCCCATTCAACATCCCAAGCTGCCATCCATGCCTGCCTGTTTGGGGAATCCTGCTCCCAGCACGTACTAGTAATGCTCCAGGAAGAAACAAGCTTTCCCTACGCAGGAGGAGAAAGCCTCCTCTCTCTGTCTCCGCAGCAGCTGCAACCTGACCAGAAAGCACAGGAGATCTGGCAAGAGGGAAGCACGCAGAATTCCCCCAGCTAGCTGCAGTCAGCCAAGCACCTGTCCTGGACCAAAAAGACAATTTTGGGAATAAGGATGCTGCCTCCAGTACTAGACTGTTATCACCTTCTCCTCTTTTAACTTGGTGCTTCTCCTCTTTCACACCACCAGTCAGCACCTTCGAGAGAGCAGCTGCCTACATGCCACACAGCAAGTCACTACTGTCACCCTCCCATGCACCCCTCAGGGCCAGGGACCCTGCATGGGATACACATCCACAGCCTGCCAGACACCTGCTTGACATCAAACCTGTCTCTTGACTGCCGATCTGCCTGGCAATCACTGAGCTACATCTGACCTTTCCTCAGCCCCAGGCTCCTGAGTGAACCCCCTAGTACTACCTAGCCTCTGGGGATCTTCCAGGGGTGGTTTGATTATCTTCCCTTTACTCCCATACCCTTCTGACCCCTGGGGCCCCTCATGAGCAGCCTGACTATCCCCATCCCCAAGTTTCTCATGCCACATCCCCTTCCCAATGACTTGTCTCAGGTCTCTGCTCCCTTAAATAGCCCCCTGAGACCCCACAGCAATTAACTCACTCTACAGCAAGTCCCTCCTGAGCCCATACCTCTCTAAGGTGTGAGGACAGAGGGGGTGGGCTGAGAGAGAAGGCTGCTGTTAGGGCCCTGAGAACATTAGGACCCAGGCCCTAATGGTCCCCATCAGCTACACCTGGGGCCTCCCCTACATCTTTCCGTCCTGCCCATGAGCCTATTTAAGCTCAGCCCAGGACCCCTGGTTTCCAGCAGCAATGCCCCAGCCCCTGGGATTGCGTCCCTGCCTGCTGACCACAGCGCTGTGCCTGACCCCAGCTGCCCTTGCCGGGCCTGATCCTGACGGCCATGGGCTGACTTCCCGGTGTGACCACGGACCTGCCCCTTCGTCACAGACCTCTCTGACGACCTGGGCTCCTGGCAGAGCCTGACTGCCCTCCCCGGGCCTGCCCTGCCTGGGGCCCAAGTGGGGCTCCGGCCCTGAGGTCCCCCCCGGCTCCGGGGGGGTTGGTCTCCCGAAGAGGTCAGGAATGGCCGCTACACCCAGGCCTTCGCCTCAGAACGCCCTGAGGCAGCTTCTCCCGGGCCCGGGGAAGGGCTTGCCCGGGGATGGACCCCTGTCCGGCGCCGAGAGCGGCCCCCGAAGCGCCGCGGCTGTTGGCGGCCGCCCCGGCCCCGCTCCCCGCGTCTCCCGCACGCTGCGCCCCGGCCCCCTCCTACCGCTGTCCGGCCGGGACGGCAGAGCAAGGCCGCGACAAGAGGACGCAGCCCGGCGGCGGGGCGGGCCGGCCCGGCCCGGCTGCACCGCCCTGCTCCCCGCCTCCCCGGGGCGCCCCGGGCCTCCGCCTTCTGCCGCTCCGCCGGCCCGGGGGGGGGCGGCCCGGGGGGGGGCGGGCGGGAGTGCCGCCATCTTTGTTTTCCCTTGTCACCTCACGGCTCGGGGGGTCCCGCCGGGTAACGGGGTGGTGGGCGGGTGGGGGTACAGCAGCGCGGCCTCCCCTGCCTGGGGAGCATTTCACGGTTCCCCACCTCTTCCCACCCCTTGGCTTTACAGCGAGGGGCCATCCTGGTGAACACACGACTCTGCAGCGCTGCTCCTCGCAGTTGCTTTCCTCCTGGCGTGGCTCTTCCCCCCCCCCCCCCCCCCCCCCCCCCCCCCGTCACAGCAACACAAGCAACACAGCCTGCCCCCTTCTCCAGACCCCAAAGCCTCTCACCTGAGCAAACAGGTGAAATCATCGCAGCCTCCACCTCCTCCGGCTCATCCTGGAGCCGCCAGCCTGACCCAGCTCCTGCAAGCTCTCCCCTGGGTGCCCGGGGCAGGGAGGAGACGGTGCCTTGTATGAGGCCTGCGTTTGGATGGGGCTCCGCAAGAGTAACGAGGAGTTAATTACATCTGTGGAGTCTGCGATCAACCTATTGGGCATGATAGGGATCTGTGAGGAGTCACAGTCATGGAGGTATGGCTGCATCCTTGACTACCTCCAGAAGACACAATACTGATCGCGGAAACCGCCTGCACTGCAGCATCGCAGCGTGAGATGTTTTAACTGTGACCCAGGAGCATCGTAGCGACATCAAACAGGCTCAGTGCTTGACACCAGTGCTAAACTTCTGTCGCTCTCTGATGGAGAAACTCCTCTGAACTCTAATACTTGCTGGAATCGCGTTGCTTCAGGGGCAAGAGTCGCTCTCCCATACTGTGACCCATCGCAGTGAACTGACTCTACTGCAGGGCCAAGTTGCAGCAGATAAACAGCAGACAGCACTGCCTTAGTCGCTCCACTCCTCTTCTGCAAAAGCAGACACCCCTCAGCCAGAGAGGTTTCTACACGGTTTTCCTCATTAGTTGCCCAGAAAGGGGGTGGCTGTACAGACTAGACCTTGAGAAAGTCAATACCCAAGTATGGCCAGGAATACTGCTTGCTGATGCCTTGCATCCCCTCCAGCAGTCAGAGTCTACCAAGCCTAATGCAGATCACAACCATTCCCCTTCAGTCAAGGACTCAGCAGTCAAATGAAGCAAAGTCAAACCTCGCTGTGAGCAGTGGGATGCCTTGCCTGGAACAGTTGGAGAGAGCAGAATGAATGTCTGTTCTTAGGGAATCGTTTTTATATTGGTAATTGAAAACTCTCTGCTCAGTTCAGCACATCAGTCTCCTAAATTGCACAATACATTTTCAGAACAGCCAGCAAAGCTTGAAAGAAACCAGCGTAGAAGCTTACAGCCCCATTTCTCCTGCCTAGCTCAAACTCATCCTGGCAAAATAGTCTCTGCACCACAGCAGTTGAAAGGTAACCTTGGGGACCCATCACAGAGAAGAAATAAGAGAGCTATGCAGCTCACAACGTCCCCTCCAGGTAAGCCATTAGAAAGGAAATCAGAACATGAATTCTTATAGGTTTGGAAAGTCCAGTGCTTTGCTTTTTCTCAGGCCTCCATGAAGAAGGGGCAGGAAAGCACAAGCACTGGGGAGCCATGCAAAGGGAGGGGGGGCACAGTACCACCTACAGCTTCTTTCTTACAGCTGTCAGATGTGGGTGTCTGATTACAAAAGGTGAAAAGCAAGAGCTTTTTTTTTTGGTAGAACAGGTTCATAAAATGCACTCAATAATCAGTCATTGCTACTGCTGTTATGGAGGGCAGGGTCTTCCTGTGAATTGCCTGGATTTCTTCAGGATAAGCCACCAGAAAGCAGTGTAATTTTTACACAGGGGCTGCTAGGATTGCAGTTCTTCTGCTTGTGGCATGGCTCTTGAGGAAGAGGACCCTGTGTCAGGAGCAGGAATGATGTGGACCCCTTGCACAAACTTCTGTGGTTGGTGGCCGTGGCCATGACCAGGAAAATCCATTGCCACTCAGCTGCAATCTGAAAAGGAGAGAGCATCAGGCATGCAGACCTGAAGCATGACACAGACCCCATCCTTGCAAGCCAGATCCACCTCTGGGGAGCAGTGGAAGGAACTCATCAAAGGTGGTGGCATTGTCCAGCCAGGCATGCAAGCACAGCACAGGGTATCACTCCAGGGTCCTCAGGCCTTGACTGCCACGTGTGCCCAGGGCACAGGGAACTTCACCTCTGAGAACTTGTACCCACCAGCAACATCCTCTGAGTGCTACATGGTGAGAGGTGGTCCCAGGGAGCTTGTTAACAGCCTAGAGCTCTGGACAGACCTTGTAGATATGTGGTAGTTACTAAATTTATCTGGCACCCCTGACCTCTGCTTAATACCATTTTTCAGGCACAAGCCTTGTTTGGGATGACCCTGGGATCGTGCTGTAAATGCTTACCCTGGTAGTATGTGCATTACCACTCACAGGTCTTGGACCCTCACCCCAACTCCAGCAGCTAGTAGGATCTGGGCTCTCTTTGCTTTGGGTCAGACAGATGACCTCTGAGTCTTGGGTGGGAAGGATGTGTTCTCTAGTGAATTCTGACTCTTGTGACTTGCATCCCAAGTCAACTCTGGTAGGAGGCTCCATCAGCAGGAACCTTATGGAAAGGAAAAATTCCTCACAGAAATCATCAGTGATAGGTGATGTAGGATAGAGCTCTGAGTGGTGAAGGCTGCACTGGGATGCAGCCCTGGACTCTCCCTCAGCAGCAGGACTGTCATCCTATAAGCCAAAGCCAGATTGTTGAAATCTTCTCCAGGTCCCTCATGTGTTCTCTAGCAGTGCAACTTACCCCTCTGAAAGAGCTGCCCAGCATCTTACAAGACTGCATATCTCCCCCTGCACTGCCTGGCAAACCACCCCCCAGGAGGAGGGCCCTGTGCAGGATGTATGGCAAAATTTGGATGGCTCACAAAATTAATTTTGCTGCATCTACTTCTAAGAAATGCTGCAGACTAGTGCAGTGGAATTGCTGCCTGTGGAGGACCAAATTAGGCTCCACCTGGCAAAATGCTGAGGTGTTGGCTGGGCTGCACTGGCCTGATGGTAAGAAAGGATGGTTTTGCTTAAGAACTGTACTTAGCAAGGGATAATTTAACCTCCGTGTCCTTGCAAAGGAGGAGGAGACTTGCAAGGGTGAACATTGGGACATGCAAAACTGTTATGCTCTGCTGACTTGGAACAGCATTGATCAGTTTGTGCTAGCTGCAGATCTGGTGAGGAAAGTTTAAGTACAGCAGATTGATTGCTACCAAGGGACAAATTCCCCATAGCTGGTTGGATTCAAGCACTGAAGTACTGACATATTGATCTATTTATGCTGATTTATTAGTAATAGCCCTGTACCCCAAACTCTCTTGTGCAGTTACACAAGTAAAAAAGCATTACTATTGCTAGTTTGACTGATTTCTTCCAAAGGATATATAGAGTATATACGTCTATATAAAGCCCCACATTGTGACCATACGCTGCAATCTACAGTGGACAGGAAAATAAAAGTGATCAGGGGGCAAAATGTATCCCATAACCAGCCCCAGCCTGCTGCCTCCCAGGCTTTGGGTTTGTGGGCAGCAGGCAGGTCTGGGGTACTGTAAGGGCGTGCAGAGCAGTTCCTGCTCTGGGACAGGGACCAGCTCCTTCCCTGCTCCAGCAGCCCAGAGCAGGGGAAGTATCCCTGCAAGGAGCCAAGGGCAATCTGGTGAGTGCAGAGCTGATGGTGTTGGGTGCAGGCACTACTTGGGCAGCCCACAGTAGGGTTGGCAGGATCAGAGAGGGACTTAATAACCACAGGGAAGTCCCCACCTCTCCAGTGCATGGATCCCCAATGGTTCTTCTGCCCTTTGTCATGCACACTGCTTGGTGTACCCCTGCCTGAGGAAAGCTGCCCTCTCATCCCTGCCCTCTGCACAAGGTTGTGGAGGTGAGGACCTCATCCCTTAATTTGACTTGTTCTGGAAGGGGAACAGGACTTATGAGAAGGAGAGGCCTCAATGAGGGGCTGAACCACAGATCTGCACCCTGCAGTCATTTCCCATTGGACGTCTCCCTCACTTGAGCTCCATCCATAAACCTTGCTTGCTTCAGAGATGGTCTCAGGGAGTGTCAAGGGTTTAAATGAGCTGCCCACATGGGAAGAGTTGAGGTAGGATGTGAATGTCCTGTAGCCCAAGAGGTCTTGCCATCCCAAGCTCTGCTCAACATCTGCAGACCCATCCAGGTACCTCATGCAGTGTACTTTTCTTTTGGTTTTCCCTGATTTCCTGTTGAATTTCACTGATGTGACTGAGTTTCTGATGCCTGAAATAACTACTGACATATTAAGCTCAAAAAATGTTGTGATGGCTTCAGTTGGTTCCTCTCCTCTTGCTCCAGGCATGTGCCTGTGGTGGTCCTTGTCCCAGAGCTCTCCAGCCCTGCAGAATGTGGGAGAGACAAGTAGATGCTGGCTTCTTACCCACCACAGTCTGGGGCCAATGGGATAGTTTAAATGGAAATCTTTGGCAGTTTAAGTTAACAAGCCAAGCTATGAATGGTTTAAAAAGTGGCGTGCATCTGCTCCAGGGATTAACCTGCAGCAGAATTTGGATAGTGGGGCTGCACGAGTGTTAAATCATCCCCACATGAACCACCACCATTCAGCTGGAGCAGCCCCAGGCACACACCATGCATTAGCTGCAAAGTGGTGCACATTTGTATCACTTTATTTGCAACTAATGAAATAGCTAGAAACATTTATTGCGTATAAATTATATATGAGCACCCGTCATACAAATAAACTCTTTCCTGTCTCAGCTTTCTATTTCCTCCTTAATCAGAAAGTCTTTTCTATTTTGGACAGATTCAGGAGTCTCTGCCGGTTCCCATCCCCGGGGCCTGTTTTGGGTAACTAGCGAGGCAAGCTACTTCCCAGGTCTCTACAAAACCTGTACACATTGTTAGAGTAAGCACCTATTTTAATGTATTTAATTGAGAAGCAGCAGGGGAAGGAGAGGAGTTTCTCTCCAGCTCTTGTCTAGACTTAACCTTCCTTCACTTTGAAAATCTGGCAGATTCCCCATAGGCTGAGACAAAATAATAGTGAAAACCAGAAGTAATCTGACACTTGTAATTACAGGCCTACCAGCTCCTTATTGACCTCAGACAGAATAAGGAAACAGCACATACAAGGATGATTTAAAAACAAGGGAAGAGTTCTAGTAAATGCCAAGTCTCATCTGTTTATGGAAAAGAATCCATGAAACTGAGTTGGTAACTTTTGGAAATGTAAATTATAGGTTTGGGTTATGGATTTGGCTGATAAATGTAAAAGCTGTTGACGTAATATGGCTCCAGCAAGGAATGTGATAGTTTTACACTGTTTTGATTTTTAAAAAACTGGAATGATACCAAATTAACAAATTCTGTAGTAATTGGACTGAAAATTGACTAGTTAGCAAGTGTCAAAATGATAAAGTTGGTACAAGCACGTAACGTGTGTTTTTCAAACAGCTTGATGGTAAGTTACTCAATGCGAGCCACACTTGTCTGGCAGTTCTGTCCATGGAAGAAGTGACTCCGGCAAAGGCTTGACTCATGATGTAGGAGCAGCTGAATGTGAGCTCCCAGCACAACGCTGCAGTCAGAAAAGCTAATTCCATCCTCGGATGTATAAGCAGGGAATGCAGAGCAGGTGTAATGAGATTACATTGCAAGAGTTTATATTATGTCTGCTAATTCCATGGATGTGATTATTGATGTGAAAGAATTCCCAGTTTTGACATCTACAACTGAAGGAGGAAGTTAACAAGTTGGAGAAGCTTCCTGCAAGAGCTCTAAGGACTGTTAAGGGGTTTGAAGACATCTTATGGAAGAGGAAAGCTTAGGACTGATACCATCAAAACCTAAATATACCTATGTACGTTTAAATTTTTGCTCCTCTACTAGCTGCTCTGCCCAACAATGGCACAAGAAAAAACAGTCTAGAGATGAGGTATACATTTTATAATGGAGAAAGTAGTTAAGTACTTGAGCAGTTTACTTAGGGTGGTGGCAGCTTCCCAACCATCAACAGTTTTTGAATCAAGATAAGATGTTTAACAAAGCAACAATGATTAATGTGACAGAGTCTATTGTCCTATGATCATCAGGAAAGCAAACCAGTCTGGAAATCAGTCTAGTGCAACAGACACTGGTGTCAGATGCAGACACCGCCTGCAATGCTTCTGCTACAACCGCTCCCAAAATTATAGCCTATAGCTGTAGTCCTTTTTGCTTTCAATGTTGTTTTTCTTTGTTTAGAGGCTCAGCTTCCTCAGCTGAGGAAGCCCATGCTCCTAGGTCCAGCAGTGACTTAGGACCTCTCTGCTATGGGGTCTGTGTCTTGGGTTGCTCCCTGTGCTCCTTCAGGGTGGCATCTCATGGCTGGTTTTGTTTGCTTTGGAGAAAACACTGAAGCGGGTGGGCATAGGTCAGAACTTGGAGCCTGTCACCTATGGGAGGGTTCAGCATCACCTCTTGTCTCAGCATGGGAGAACAAATCTGGGGAAGCATGGGCAGGGCTGAGGCTACACGTTCCAGGCGAAGAATTCCGAGTGGAGGGCTCCAGGCAAGGTCCACCACTTTTGGACAGCACTCCAGGAACACGTCCTGAAAATGTGGGATAACAGGGAGAAGCAATAGGTCTCAGGGGCACAATGAAATCCTCAACTGAGCTTCTCCCTCTTTGTCTGGCAGGCAGCAACATTTGGAGGAGTTAGCTTAGGTGGACACAGATTTATGGGGCCACAGAGCCCCAGGGAGCTCCCACCTGAGTCCATTGGTGCAGCAGGCTGGTACCTCCTTTCCCCTGTCCCGGATTGTCCTCTGTTATTGCTCTAAGGTGTTTGACGTATAGGCCAGATTCAGAGGCGAGGGAGTGGTTTGCTATACAGTTATAAAGGGCTGTTTGTTTTCTCTGCAGCTGCTTAAATCTGACCTAAATACCTTCTAGGCTATGAAGCCTGGTGCTTTCTTTGAAAACCTAGAAGGTCACTGACTGCTGGGTCTTCCTCCCTCAAATGAACTAGGGGCACGCACGGAGCCATAACTGCACTGGCAATGAGTGAGAACTGCCCTCCCTTTTTTCCCCTCTTCTGATTTTGGAGTTTGGCAATAATAAAGTTACAAGGAGTTGCTAGACTCGTGTCCTCACAGAAATAACTGTGCATATTATAAAAACCTAAAGCAGCAGATTGGGTACATTTTAATCTCAGTTTTTTGGGCCTATGTGATTGTAGGGAAAGGAGCTGGTTGTGCCCACCTGCCCTACTTTGCACAGGGAAGCCACTTCCTTCAAACAGCAGCCTGAGCAGCCACTAGCAAAGCATCCCTCTGTCCCACTGGGCTGCTTCTGCCCGGCACTGCAGCCACTGCTCGCTGCAGCTCAGCTCCGGGCCACTGCATCCCGCAGCAGCCTTCCTGCGAAGCACAGCCTCAAGATGGCAACCGCCATGCTGGGGCTCAACAGCGTGCTGGCTTGCTTGGCTCCCCAGCTTCACCTCCTGCCCTTACTGCCTGCAGCCACGTTGAGTTGCACATTGCTCGATGGTGCTGGGAGAACAGGCATATGTTCCCCGCTGCTCCATGAACCTAAGGTCCAGCTGAGGAATGTGCAAGAATCCCAGGCTGGGCTGGCAGCGCAGGCTGAAGCGTATAAGCATGGTGTCCACCATGGTTGTGGGGGAAAGCCAGAACAGCAGAGGGTGTTGCAGACCAGAATGAAGGTGCATCGGCAGCAGTGTGTGGGGTGCCCATGGCACAGCTGGCTATGGCTTCCCACCCTCAAGCCCTCTGTGACATGCAGCATCACTCGGTACGGGAGCGCACCAGCTTGGTGCCGGAGGTTGGCAGCCTGCAAGCAGCGGCTCACGGCTCCCCACAGCTGCCCTAGGTCACTCCGCTCTGGGCAGCCCCTGTACCTTCGCTTTCCTGGAAAGCAGTTTCTCTTCGTTACTGAGAAGAGCCCTGCTCTCGGAGGGGAAGGAGGGGCCTGGCCACCACTTCACACAAAGGGGCCACTACTTGTGCTAATTTTTCTCATAAGAGTTGAACTAATACATCCTCCACTGTAAACCACAGAAAGGTGTTTTTGTTTGGGGTTTTTTTCTGGGGGGAGTGGAGGAAGGGGGCTGGGGGATTTTTATGTGTTGGTTTTGTCCTCCTGGCTTTCTCTTTTTGTGTTGTTTGTTTGTTGGGTTTTTTTTTTCTTTTTTTCTTCTTCTTCTTAATGCTTTGCTGTTAGCATCTCCTAAAAGCAGGCTTTCAGAAAGTTATGAGAGGGACCACCTAGAAAGGAGAAGGGTCAAAAGGGAAAAACCACCTAAGACTATGCAGTGAAAGGTTGTACATTTTGTACTGTTTGCAAGCTGGACTTGCAGCACATCAGGAGATCGTGGCAGTCATTTCCTACCAACCCCCCAAGCATCCTTCCATCCTCCCCTCTGTACAAAGCCTCATGCGCTGCCTGCATCACCTCTCCTGCCAGGGTACCCAGGCCTGCCCCATGCTTTCTTCTCTCCCTTTGCTTCATGTTTGACCACCTGGCAGGGATTTCCCAGGTTATGTCTAGGCCACTTGGATTGCTCCATCGCCAGAACAGTTTCACCTCCCTTGTGCACACAAAGCCAGCATGCACACTGGTGGTGGACAACAGCATGTTTGGGTCTGGCTGGGGGCCCAGTAAATAATCAGTCACTCACCCTATGGAGATGGTGCTCCAGCTAAGCTTCCACTCACAGTTTCGCTGAAGGGCAAAGCAGGACTAACACATTCACCCACCTTCCCACCCCTGTGCTCTCTATGTTCTTCTCCTTTTGTTTTTCTGTACTTCTCTCCCTTTCTCCTGCAGACTTTCAGTGCTTCCTTCTCTCCACCTCAGTTCTTTCCCTCACCATATTACTTTCTCCCTTCCTCTGGGGCAATGCATGTCTTTTGCTTTCCCAGGAAACCATCTTTATTCATCAGTTTGCAGTGACCTGCCCCCAAATACCTTTCTTCTCCCCACACTTCCCAAACTGACAGGGGCAAATAGGCAGCTTGTGGCTCTTTCTACCCTGTGCAGGCCATAAGGAATCCATGCTGAGAAGGAATGAACCTGTTACTTGGGCTGTTTGGTATCAACAACTCTGAACTTACCAAAGACTTGGGGATTGCTGAAGAACAAGCAGAGAAATGCCACAAAGCAGAACTATGATCCAAAGGTAGAATGAACTCAGACCTATTGCCTTCAGCGGCTGGACTTCAGACAAAGCTCTCTAGAAATGGTTAATTCTGTCAGTAGCTCTATCAATTAATGCTTTCATGTTTAATGTTTTTTAAAGTTTAAGTATCAGGGATAGTGAGGGTATATGTATCCTTAGGCAGAGGCAAAAATGAGGGGTAGGATAAAACTTGTGAATTGCAGGAACAAATCCTGGCCTCTTCTCGGGAGCTATTCCTCTCCACGCTGTCACCAGCATCCTGGGCACCTCAGAAACCCTGTCTTTAGGATGGATGCAGCTTTCTCCAGTGATGCACCAGTGCGCAGTGTTCAAAGCGAGTTGCTCATGGCAGGACCATTAGCCTGCCTGCATCCTCACTGTCATTACACAGAGCCTTTCAAGTGGGTGTATGTGCACTGAAAGCAGTTGGGAAAAAAAGCATCGATCCAGTGGTGAGAGCATGGGGAGTCTCTTGGTTCTAGGGAATTTACTTGTGTTCTTTTGCCATCCAGAGGGACCTGGACAGGCTTGAGAGGTGGGCCTGAGTGAACCTCATGAGGTTCAATCAGGCCGAATGCAAGGTCCTGCACCTGGGTTGCGGCAATCTCAAGCACAAATACAGGCTGGGCAGAGAATGCGTTGAGAGCAGCCCTGAGGAGAAGGACTTGGGGGTGACGGTGGATGAGAAGCTCAACACGAGCCGGCAATGTGCACTCGCAGCCCAGAAAGCCAACTGCATCCTGGGCTGCATCAAAAGAAGCGTGGCCAGCAGGTTGAAGGAGGTGATTCTGCCCCTCTACTCCACTCTCATGAGACCCCACCTGGAGTCTTGGGTCCAGCTTTGGAGTCCTCAGCACGAGAAAGACATGGACCTGTTGGAGCGGGTCCCAAGGAGGGCCACAAAGATGATCAGAGGGCTGGAGCACCTCTCCTATGAAGACAAGCTGAGAGAGTTGGGGTTCTTCAGCCTGGAGAAGAGAAGGCTCCAGAGAGACCTTATAGCAGCCTTCCCGTATCTGGAGGGGGCCTACAAGAAAGCTGGAGAGAGACTTTTTGCAAAGGCATGTAGTGGTAGGACGAGGGGTAATGGCTTCAAACTAGAAGAGAGTAGATTTAGATTAGGTATCAGGAAGAAATTTTTTACAAGGGTGGTGAGGCACTGGATCAGGTTGCCCAGAGAAGTTGTTGATGCCCTATCCCTAGAGGTGTTCAAGGGCAGGCTGGACCCATCCAGCCTTTGAGCAACCTGGTGTAGTGGGACATGTCCCTGCCCATGGCGGGGGGGGGTGGAACTAGATGATCTTTAAGGTCCCTTTCAACTTAAACCATTCTACAATTCTGATTCTTTTTTCTTAAGAAAGCTCACTTAAAGGCAGGGTTTGTTTTTCACCTTAAACACATCCAGGCTTGGTTTCAGGCTAGCAGGGAAGAAATGAGCACTAGCGAAGCCAATGCCTGAGCGTGTTTTGGTTGCCCTCTCTTCCTTTGTGTCATAGGACACAAAGCTACTTCAGCATCCTTGTCTTTTCCACCTATAATGAAGCCACCTCAGACGTACCTCGATCCTGAACACATTTTGGGCCCTGTGAGTCAAGTCTGAGCTTTGGAAAATTGTAGTCAACGGTGCCATCATGACATGTCTCACCAGCTTTTATTGCTGAAGAGGATTCCTGCAATATGCTTCAGCTGTAACTGCTGCGAAGTCAGTTTCAAGTGGACGAGACAGAGAACAAGACCCACAAACAATCTCCAAGCAGTGAAGCTGGTTGTTACTTTTCACATGCAAAGATGAAGAATAAAAGGCAGAATTAGACTAGTCCATTTAACGTTAAGGCAAGGTGGCTGGCAGAGTCTATGAAGTCACCCAATAAATGCTATAAATAGCCACAGAGGGAAACGGACTCCCTACTAGGCAACTGTAAAGCAAACCACAGGATATTTTTGAAGCTGTCATCCAAAAATACAAAGAAAAGTGTGACAAGCCTACTTAAAAACCAAAAATGGAACAGATGAACACTTCGTCTCTGCTGTGATTTAGGGCTCCAGTGGCAGGTCCTCCCACCAAAACCTCCCCAAAAAAGAATGAAGCACTTTGCTCAGACTCTTATGGAAGTTCAGAAATTCTTCTGTGGTCAGCAGCATCTTCATGCTTGGTTGAAAGAAAAAAAAAACACAAACCAAGGACTGATGTCTCAATACTCAGTGGAACTTCTGGCAAGGCTGCAGATCGGATTCAGTGGTGTGTTTCTGACTGCTTCATGCTCCCTAGCAATGCAAAGCAGCTGTAAAGCTCTTTTAGTCAGCTGCTCGCCCTGGAGTTACAGCTGCTTTGCATTACTTGACTGGTGCAGAGCAGCCAGAGCATGTCTGCGTTTGGGGTTTGCACACAACTTTTTCAACAGGGCGATTCACCTGGCACGCACGCACCCGGGAATGCATGCAGAAGTCTCAGTGGGATCTGGAGAAAGTATATAGGTGAATGAGAGCTCCAATGGTGTAATCAACTCGTAGCCTAATTGCAGGCTTGGCCTTTAACAACTGTGGGGTTTGTACTGAATTCCAAAGTTTATCTTTTCTCCTATTACATCTATTCTCTTTGAGCAGTAATATGCTTAGAGTATACACCACGTGGTGCACTATTTATATTTTCTATCATAAAATTTTTGCATGTTTTCCCATTTTTTTTCCTGTGATTTCCAGTCTTTTCATTCGACCCACCAAGGCAACAGCGTGCGTTTTTAGGCGCACCCCTCAAATGCACGTTACGCTGCCGCACACGCTGTGCAGCCAGGGTTACTCGCTGCCTTTCCCGGGGCTCCCGCAGTGCCCGGAGAGGAGCCGGGAGAACTCTGGCAGCAAAGGTAAAGACCGGGACAGCCTCCCCGTTTTCCACTGGTGTAAATGGCCCTCGTTTGCCGGCTCTGCTACCCCAGCCCCGGGCACAGCACCCATTCCCCGCTGCTTGCGAGCTCCGAGGCCCCAGCCCAGTGCTGGAGGGCAGCAGACGGTAACCGGGAGGAGAGCAGGCGGGAGCCCCCGTTCTCCGCAGCCGCCGTCGGGGCTCGCCACCGCCTCCCCGGGGCGACGTGCGGCTCCGACGGGTCCCGGGGGCGGTGGATGCTGCAGTGCCATCCCGGTGGGGTTCCTCTGCCAGCGTGAAGCGGAGGGGCTTTCACTGCCTTTTTTTTTTTTCCTTTTTCTCTCTCTCTCCCCCAATCAGTCCAACTTTTCTCTTAAAAAAAACCCAACAACAACAAACTTTCTTCTTCACTTTTTTTTTCCCTTTGCAAGAGCCACGCCGTGGAAAGACGGGGTGGTGGAGGAGGGAGAAACCCCTCCCCTTCCCCTCCCCCTCCCCCGTGGCTCCTTCCTCGGAAAGAAACACTTGGGGGGTTTCCTCCCCTCCCCTCCCCTTCTCTTCTCTCCCCTCCCCTCCGCGCCGCTCCGCTCCCCGGAGCTGAAGCCGCCGCCACGGCGCCCGCCCGCTCCGCGGCCGAGGAGGGCCCGGCGGGCACCCGCGCCGCCTCCGGTAAGCCGCGCACCGGCCCCTTTGTGAGTTGAGGGGCCGAGGGGGGGGATGCGGCGGGGAGTGGGGCCGCCTGGGTTTCGCTTCGGGGCGGGAGAGCCGCGGCGGCGGGGGCCGGGCCGGGCCGGGCGAGCGCCGCTGTCGCCCCGGCACTGAGCGCTCGCTCGCACCGGCGGCAGTGCCGCCCGCCCGTGGCCCCGGAGGTGCCGGGAGTAAGTTGTGCGGTGTTAACTGAAAACAGCCTTTTTGGGGGGTGGCGGGGTGTTGTCTGTCTGTCTCTGGTCCCCCTTTGGCTTCTTACAAGGGCGGGAGGTAGTGATGGGGGGGGGGCGTGCACCCCCTCGGTGGTTTGGCTCCGGGGCGGCGTCGGGGGTTTTGCTGGCTGAGGATAGCGTGGGGGGGCTCGGGGTGCCTTCCCCGGGAGGGAGGGGTCGGGGAGGATTTGGGGTGCCGGCAACTCCTTGCCGGCCCAGAAGGGAGCCATGTGCCTTGCTGGAGTGGCGGTGTGGTGCTGGGAGCAGCCTGGGAGGCTCCGGGGGGCTTGCGGCTCGCCCTGCCGTCAAGGTGTTCCCCGCAGCATCGGGGCCGGGGAGGTGCTCGTTTCGAAGCGAAACCTGCAAATTATGCAGTGTCTCAGATGGGTCTGTAGGGAAGCAGCCGCACGGGTCCGGCGAGCTGGTAACTTGGTCTTCACGCCACTTCTTTCCCTTCACGTAAACCACCGGAGAAGCAGCGCGTGGGGTGTTGCGCTTTAGCCTTCGCTGGAAAAGCGAGCTGCCCGCCAGAACAGGAGGCGTTACAGGGAAACGGGGTACCCGTGAAGCAGGAGCGTACGTGCCCGTTGGGGTTGCCCTTGAAAGGCAGAGGAGCTCGCCATCCTCCAGAGCCGGTACAGTCAGAACGCAGCCTCACACCTGCCTTTTCTCAGAAGATCAGCGCTGCGCGCCTGTGAAAAGCCTCGTCGGCAAAGGTTATCGCTAAAACCTCCGTCTTTATGCAGTCTGAGTCATGGTGCTCGCAGCCATGGAGGATCCGCTACTCACTTTTTCCCACAAACACACACGCTCTTACTGAGAATTTTGGAATATTTACCACTTAAAACCTCAGCTCGTGCTACTCTTAGGATCTTTTTTCTTTTTTTTTTTTTCTTTTTTTTTTTTCTTTTTTTTTTTTCTTTTTAAATTAGTTTGTGTATGCCTTCCTGCTCAGTAGAAGCCTAGAAACAGGATCTGGATGAACCCTGGAGGTAACTGAGAGGAACTCAAGAATGTTAAATTAATGTCCCTGGCTCTTTTCTTCCCCTGCATGGGTGAAGGAGGGGGATGTGGCTTGACCATTGTTCTGGGAAGTTGAGGGTAAAGAGTATTGTTAGCAAGCTGCTATTTAGGACTATGTGGTCCAGACAGTGCCGTTTGCTGGTTCTAGTCCTTGCAGCTCTCAGAGAACTTAAATGAAAAACCCAGTCACATGTTGACCGTGCTCAACTCTGTAAAATGGGGTGGGATCAGAAATAACTAGAGTTTCCTCATGTTCTATTCTCTATTGACTGTGCCCTTAAGAGGGTATGCAGGCATGTCTTCTTTCTCCAAACAATTGCGCCTGCAGTTCAGATGCTGTGTGAATGTCAGATAGCCCATTCAGTCACAGTGGGGCTATGGTCATGTGCTTAAAAATTATGCACATGCACAGAAGTTTGTGGGACTGAGGCTCTATTATCACATAATGTTGGTCTTGGTTGAATCAAGTTACGACGAGATGTGGCCAGTCGCTGCAGATGAAGCCAAGCTTTGTTTCTGTGTTTGTGAGCGATTCTGCTGGGTATGTGATTTAAAATGTAGTTGTTGAAGTGCCGATTCTTTTCACCTCCAGAGTGGAAGGCTCTTGGGCACAAACCCATGGGATTACTGGGATGCCAACCTCCCACACAGGTTCCCATCTTCTCCCGAGCAGGACTAGGATCTGGGCCTTTGTTATTTCTGTGCTACTTGTTATCATTCAGTGTGCCGTATGTCCCTCAGCAATCTGGCTCACTTATCACGTACTTAAACGTAGTGGGGTTGAGAGGCAGCACAGGGCTTTTGTTTAAGATTGCAGTGGAAGGCACAGGTAAACTGTGCTGGGGTGACAAAAAGCAGGCGTAGAGGAGCACCAGGGAAAAACTGAGCTGCTGCAGATCCTCCCAGGTGTGTGTCCCTGTCTCTGCCTTGCCTGCTCGGAGAGGACCAAATTCAGCTTCCAGATGACAGCTTCAAACACACAGCCAGTGCCTTGTACCCTCAATCCAACTGGGACTTCTGTGAAGTTGGTGGTCGGTTTGCGCAAGGATAGAGCTGGAGTTGGGTGGTGTAAATTCTTAGCTGCTGTCACTAATACTGTGGTTGCATTGCTGAGAAACAAAGGAGAAAATGTGCCTTTGGAGCTGTGTTTCTTCCCTTGCTCTTCTTTTTCTCCATCCCTGCTGGGGTTTTGCTCTTTTCTCTGAGTCTTTCCCTGCAGCTCCTCCCTGCTCCCATCTCCCCCTACCACCCACAGGCTCCTCTCTCCTGGTTTCTCCTACCTTGTTGTAGAGAAGAAGAATCGGCAATAAATAGGTAGCGCCTATACTGAAAAACGACATCACTTGGGTCGGGCTGGTGCTCTAGTGGGATTAATAAGAGCTGTGGGAAGGTGGCATGTTCCTGAGCTGTTATTCCGGGCTGCTGCTGACCTTGGCTAGTGGTGCTTGCCAAAAGCTCACAAACCAGGAGAGGTGGGTACCTGCACCTCTTTCTGTAAATGAAAATGTGGATTGTACAAGAACTGAATATGCCATACAGGGATGACATCTTTTTACAGAGCTAAGTGTGTGTGTCATTAGGAGGCATCATATGTTTGTTTTAATTAATGCAACTAAATGCTACATTAATTAGATCCTTGATTACATGTAAGTAGAGGCAGAAGGCAGATATGGTACCAACTTAGCCCCTTCTATCCTGTCAGTGCACTTCACGACTGCCTGCTCTTCTGGTTTGCATTTGTGCATATCCTGCAGCCTTCTGTCTCAGTAAGGTATTTATTAGCTCACCATTTTGCTGAAATTGGTCTCAGACCCTTAAAAAAAAAAAAGTGCAGTAGTGTTTGATGTAGCAGAATTTGGTGGCTTTGTGTTTGTGAGTGGTCAAAATGACTCGAGTAAAATTCATTCCTCCCTCCCGCCTCCCCTTCCCCCCCGCGACCAAGTGCAAGATTTCAAGTTAAGATTTAGAAGTGAGAGGTGTAGAAAGTCCTACTTTTTAAACTTCTGGGAATCTCTGCTTCTGTTCAATAGGTGTTTAGTGGTATAAAAATGTTAATTCAGTTTTAGTAAAATCGCTAAATGCTGGTTTTGTGTTGTCTTTGGAGTCTTTAGAGCTGCCCCCTTATTTTCGCCCTCCTCAGTGGAGAAATGAAAAGGCCTGTGTGCACTTCACAGGAAATGAGTGTCTGATACAGGCTCGCAGGCTGCACATTTCCAAGAACTGCTCTCAAGGTATTTTGATAATGCACATTCTCTCTGCCTTCTCCCTTCCTGCTCCCCATGCGCTTTCTGTGCTTCTGCTTGTTCGCAAACACATGCAAAGTACGAGGGAAGGAATTGAACAGTGCCAATATTAAGTTTGCAAACAGGCTGCTTTAGCTTTACATCGGAGCTGTGGCTGGCAAAATTGGGTTAAGCTGGCAGCATTTAGTTGCCTTTGTTGCAGAGAGTTTTTGTCCTCCCCCTCACTCCCTGCAAATGCTGAAGAAAAGTTTTGACTTCAGATTGCGACTTGTGCAACAAGGGTTTTTTTTTGTGTATGTGTGATTCTGCAGTTCAGAAACAGTTTGGATCGACTTTCGTACTTCCTCAGTAGCAAAGTTTATTTGGAAACTTAGGCTAAGGCTGTCAGGGAAGAAAATAAGTGTGGCTATTAGTAGTTGGAAAATGTCAAAGCTCCTGTTCAGGCAGTCTAAACTGCGTAGCGGGGCTTCTGCACAGCTTGCTGAAGGTGCCTTGCTAAAGCTGGTGGTGATGGGCACAGATGCCCGCAGGAATGGTTTGATGATGCTTTTTGACAGACCAGCAATGTTATTCCTAATCCATGTTATTCTTCATGCATATTTGAGTTCTTCCTTTTTTTCTGGTGAGAGGTTTTGGGACCTGGAGGGAGGGAAGCCGGAGCTGGAGAAACATTCTCCAGTCCCCCCTGCTAGAAGTTATGTTCATCCTTCAAGGCCCGGCAAAGTGACACAGTGGACCAAGAGCCCAACTCAAGGGGATGCTGAGACAGAGGGAATGTTTCTTTCTAACCTCATTGCCACAGCCTTTTCTGATTCAGAGCTGTTTTAGCAGTAATCACTGAAATGTCCATTTGTGTAGGATGCACACCAATATTCAAGTCAGCACATAAAAGCAAGAGGTGCTGTTCTTTTTAGTCATTTAACAAATGAGGAAAAAATGCACTGAGCTGCTTTAACTACTCTGCAACAGGTCCATAGTTTATTCCTTGCAGTGAATTTATAAACCCTTTTTACTTCAGTTTTGCACAACTAAAGGACATTTATGCCTTTTGCTGGGCTCCCCTTAGTCTTTTGTAAAGTTTGAATGGTTAAAAGGTGGCTTGAAAAAGTTGCTGCTGGATCTCTCTGCCTAAGGTCTGCTAAAGCATAGGATGGTGAGTACTTGACAGGCAAAGCAGAGACATTTGAGAAAGAAGAGAAATGAGACTCCTCAGATCAACTCTCTCACTTTCCCCAGCAGCAGCATTGTAATGTCTATGTGATTGGAGTTTTTCTTTTTATGAGTTTTAAAATTAGTTACTTTTCAATCTCAGTCACCTTTGAACTTCCTCTCTTCTAGTTTTATGAAAGAGCATAAAAAGAACAGCCCGATTCTACGCTTTCTCTTCATCCCCTTGTATCTCTCTACTCTCTAAACTGAGCATGAAGTTTCTCCAGTCTCTGTCTGAACACTTACATGTGACTTCTTATCACCCATCTTTAGGCCCATCCCCTTTGTTTCAGGTCTATCTGTTTTTATTTAAGGTGACTGGAACTGAACATGTTATCTCAGGTGGTGACATTACTGTTAACGTTCCCACCCATCCATTTTGCAACCTCACGCTCGTGTTTGCTTCTTGCTTTTTGATGACTGCTTTTGCATTCAGAGCTAGAGCTTTCCCTAACGATCTCTCAGCATGGTTACTCGGCTCATTGGTCAGCTGCACCACTTTATATTTCGAAGGGCGATAAATTGACCCAGTTTGTTTTCCTACAAGTCTGCGTGCACTTGCATTTGTCAGGACAGAGTCTCACCTGCTTCCTGCTGCTTGCCAGCCTGCCGAATTTTGAGTGCCCTCTGACTTCTCTGGCCTGCAGAGAATGAAGTGATTTTTGTCACTGTTTGCCTGGGGGAGGCGATGGAAAGCGCTCGCCGCTTTTCCAGCTGGCTGCCCAGATTTAAGTAACATGCGGCTGGATGCTGCCTGCTGGGGGACGAGGTTGGACCTCAGGCGTTTGAGGTGTTGTGGGCAATGGCAGCTTGAAGACAGGGGGAGACAATTTCTAGAAAGGGGCCTGGGTCAGCGTGTGTGTTTGCATGGGCAGGGACAAGGGAACTGCTCGCGCCTGAGCTGGGGAAGGCTTTGGGCTACTTGTACCCACTGACCTGTCACGGCGAGGGATGCCCTGCAAAGCGGGCTGGGTTGATGCTGGGGGGAGCTGCCACGCCTGGGAGGGCGGCAGAGAGGTGATCGGATGTTCGGGGGCTTGAAATGCCTTGGTTTCCTCAGGACACCCCTTTTTCACCTCCCGTCACCTCAGGGTGTGACTGCTCCTTATCTTCTGTCCATCTGTTTTACAGGTCCCGCCCGGGGTCCTGCTGGCTCTTTCCCTCCTGCACCATGTCTTGCTTTTTGGTGTGCTTCTGGCATGGAGACTTTAGGGAAGTGCAAGGCAAGTCCCGGCATCTGCTGCTGCTTCAGATATTCCTGATGGAGAGCCCTGTCCAGGGATTGCCTCTCCCCGACAGTCAGGTAGCCCTGTGCTGCTCCTGCCTTAGCAGCGCCTGTCAAAAAAAATGTTCCTTACAACACTTGCAGCCCTCTGGGAACTGGTAGTAGCAGCTGATTTGATTGTGAGAGCACCTCTCTTTGCATCTTAACCAACAGTTTCCAAATTCCTTCAGAATCCCTGGGTTTAGTCCACTGTGTTCCACTGACTTTCTGCTCTTTAATGTCACTTTTCCCCATCTCTTCTGATAGAGCACCCCCTTCCCCCGCCTTCAGTTTAAATAGCATTAAATACTGGGGAATCTCCTCAGCATCCTGTGCAAGAAAAATAAAAGAATAACTGCTTGCTTATGTAGCTTTTCTGCAGTGTCTTCGTTCCCGCTTGCTGGTATCCCAGTGAACTAAACTGTTTCCCCAGAGGTTTTCTGTTTGATAAACGGAAAATGCCATTTGTTTTCTGGTTTTTGTTTTGTTTATCTTGGCTACCTACTGTCCCAGTCTCATGACAGCCATGCTCATGTACATTTGCTCCCTACCATCAGTAACTTATATTCCTTTATATCAGCGAGGCTTAGCTTTTCATCTTCTGAAGGATTATTGAGGTTGTAGAGAGATTTGGGCAGGGACTATGGTTTTGTGGTGTGTATGTGTTTGGTGCTTCTGATCCATGGCAGAGGCCCTTGCAAGCTGTCGCAGCTACAGCTAATACCTGTGGTGTGACCTGTGTTGTCCCCTGAGCCTGTCCTCTTTGCCAGGCAGTGTTTGTGGGAGGTCTGCAAACTCTGTCACTTTAAGATTTCCTAAATAACCTCTCATGACTTAATTTTTTTATTTTCTGTTCACTTTTGACTCTCAGGACTAGTTTCTTTATTTTGTGTGTTGGAAATCCCCTGTTATAAAACTTAGTGTTGTGGTGCATTTGTGCTTTGTGACCCTTGCCCCTTCCTCTGGAGGCATGGTACCTGGTGCTGCTTGATGGCTCCTCGCATCTTCTGAAGCTGGTCCTTCTGAAGAGCCAAGGCAGGATGTCTCCCCTGTGCCGCTGTGCTCTGGCTCGCGTTGGTTAAGCACCTGGGAGTCCTCTCTAAAATCCTAGTTCAGATCATGATACTGAACCAGTTTTAGCTGCAGACACTGCTCGTTTGTTGGAGTTAGCTGCTGCTTTGAATTCCTTTCCTGCTAAATGCGATGGTTTTGATAAGAAGCCATGGCCATTGCAGGGACTGCTGATGGCTTAAGCTTCTCAGGATTTACTTGTTTCCTCAAACAGAGTGCTGGAACAACTGAAAAAGTCAATTTAGCTGAGAGAGGCTGGAATGGAGGAAACATACCTGTGCTGCTGGTCTGGGGATGGGGGGAGCTGGCGAGGCTGAGGAGCCGTGACCAGTGGATGCAGAGCTCTGCCCCAGCTGAGGGCAAGGATGCAGCCTGGAGCATCGCTACCCCCTTCCCACTGACCCCCCTCTTGGTGAGGAGACGGGACAGAGCATTTCCAATAGGGAGCCATGAGGGACTGCTGTTGTCTTGGCCTCTTTCTTCCTCCTCACCGTGCCCTCTCCCCATCTCCTCATTTCTGCACCCAGACTGGGGAGAGCCCCAGCCACCTTCCTGGAGGAGTGCTTCCCCGGCAGGCAGCAGGGAGGGAGGGAAGGCAAAGCAGCCATGTGGAGGCTGTGTTCGCTGGCTGAGCACAGGGCTGTGGCTTCGTGTAGCTCTGGGGCACCGACATTCGTAGGGATGGCTGCTCGCTATGAAACTGCAAGGGTCCGGAGCAACGCAGCCGGGCTTCCCTTGCTTACCAAAAATGCTGTTGTGTTGGCCAGAGGGTAAGCGACAACAACTCTCTTTCCTTAAGCCATGGCAGGATAGCCTCAGGTGCAGCTTTGAAACTTAGCCGTAACCCCTCCTGATTTCCTTTTTCTAACTTTTTTTTTTTTTAATTCTCTTTTCTCCAGTTGCAGGGGGAGGAAAAATAATTCCGTCTCCAGTAGAAGCTGTCTTTGCTAGAAGTCAGTTGGTAGTCCTGGTAGTAGCTCTACTGGCTGTGGAAGAAGCTGTAGTTGCTTGTGGCTACTGCACAGCAGCCTTCACAAGTTCAGGGAAGCTATGTGCCTTCTCTGTTATTCTGAAATGGCAGGATTACAGTTTCACACCATGCTATTTCTATGAGGAACGGGCTGTTTCATTTGGAAGTATTTGTTCTGAATGCGCATAGTATTTCCAAGGTGTGAGGAGGCGACCCTGAAAATGGGGTCTTTCTTCCAGCTCTTCCAGTTAATCCAGCAAAAGCAATTACCTTTCCCTGTAGACTGCTGCTTTCCTTTTTTTTTTTTTTTTTTTTCTGAAGCATGTTATGCAGAAACCAAACATGCTTGCAGACTTCCCTGCCTCAAAGAATATTTGGCGCACATCACACTGTCTTGTGGGTTTTCTTGGGGTAAAAACCTTTTAGCCTGTATCAGCAGAGAGTCATGTTTACGTAGAAAGCACATGTCATAGAAAAGTATGATAAGAAGTAAAAAACCTAAATATCAGATTAATGGAAAGTTATTTGTGTGTTTTGAATTATGTTTTCCAACCCCAAAATTTTGGAAAGAGTTTGATAAGACCTGTCTTCTTGCAGGGTCTCCAGCAGCTGGTTCTCGGAGCCCACATGCAAGATCCTCCTGCGTGGAAGCAGGAACTATCACAGTGTGTGTGCTGCCTCAATTTATTTTATATATTATATATTTTATACATATTTTTTAATATTACATCCTTGTTGAACACTGGTCTTACAGGGAAACACAGTCTGGGTTTGGGGTGTGTATGTGTGGTGGTGGTGTTTTGTTTTGTTTTTTTTTTCCACATATTCCCTCACGTGTCAGACATAGTGGCAGCCTCGCATCAAACCCTATTTATAGCCGTGGCATAAAAGATAGAGGGAACTGCAGCGTCTCCTAGGCCTGCTTTGTGCTGGAGAAATTGGCTGTGATTAACATTGGTCCTCTTAGCTGAGCTGCGCCACATTCCTCGCCTAACCACAGCTCCCTCTGTGCTCTTTGGCAGACGTCTGTCTGTGCATCTCCTGCCTTTCCCTTTTGCCTCCGCGAGCCCTTTCGGGATTGTCCCCGGTCACCTTGGCTATGGTAGGATGCTCATGACAAGGGGCATTGGTGTGGCTGCACAGCTACGCACCGTGGCGGTGACAGCGTTGTTTAAACTGGTGCCAGTGTGTGGCAGATGGTGGCAGCCATGGGAATCAGGCTGGCCCACCATTAAAACGCAGCGCTGCGTGCTTGGCTCTTACCAGGGAGGTTTCTCTTCCAGACGTTGGCTCGAGCTTTCCTTCGAAACATCCTCTCTAGCCACAAATCAGTAGGCAGCGCGTTTCTGTGGGATGCAAACATGCACGCAAGAGATGTCTGCTCAGGCTCTGCTGCCTGAAATGGGGACGCTGCTGCAAGGGCTTGCAGGGTGCCTCAGGGAGAGCTTCTCCAAATTATCCCAGCCTCCATCTAACTGCTCTGGGAACTGCGGGATTGATAACTGGGAGTTGCCGAAGCCAAGTGGAGTGGGTAACGTAGTAATGGGATAGACCTACGGTTCTGTTGACTCTGCAAGTCAACGTGGCTTGTGGGGTCTGTCCCCGCTTGGCTGGGGGAGATGCAGGGAAGTGATGTTAAGTAATGAAGCTTAGGTATAAGTGAGGACTTACAAGGACTGCCTCTGAAAAGCGTGCAGAAGGCTGGGTTCGTTTTTTCAGCTTGCTGATGGATCCACTGACAGATACGCGATTGCACAAGTGGTGGTCTGCTGCTCCACCAGGTCAGCAGGTTCAGTTTTCCTTCTGTGAGGTGAGAAGGAAAAGCCTCCAGAGCTGGGGAAGCAGGGCAGAATAGCGCAGGCCTGAACGGACTGAGTCACTATTCGAATAACTCAGCAGCTAATGGCTACCTACGCCATTTCAGATACGAGTCTCTAAATGTTGTGCATTGCATTAAGCACAAGTTTGAGTTTGCTCTTACACATCATAGAATAATTTGGGTTGGAAAGGACCTTCAAAGGTCATCTAGTCCAACAACCCCTGCAATAAGCAGGGACATCTTCAACTAGATCAGGTTGCTCAGAGCCCCGTCCAACCTGACCTTGAATCTTTCCAGGGATAGAGCGTCTGTCACCTCTCTGGGCAACCTGTGCCAGTGTTTCAGCACCCTCACTGTAAAAAATTTCTTCCTGATACCTAGTCTAAATTTACTCTCTTTTAGTTTAAAACCATTACCTCTTGTCCTATCACAACAGGCCCTACTAAAAAGCTTGTTCTCATCTTTCTTATAAGCCCTTTTTAAGTATTGAAAGGCCACAATAACGTCTCCCTGGAGCTTTCTCTTCTCCAGGCTGAATAACCCCAACTGTCTCAGCCTGTCCTTATAGAAGAGGTGCTCTGTCCCTCTGATTGTATTTGTGGCCCTCCTCTGGACCCACTCTAACAGGTCTTTCTTGTGCTGAAGGCTCTAGAGCTGGACACAGTACTCCAGGTGAGGTCTCACGAAGGCAGAGTAGAGGGGCAGAATCTCCTCCCTTGACCTGCTGGCCATGCTTCTTTTGATGCAGCCCAGGATGCAGTTGGCTTTCCGGGCTGCGAGCGCACATTGCTAGCTCATGTCCAGCTTTTCACCTACCAGTACCCCCAAGGTCCTTAAGAATCCTTAAGCTTATTCCTGTTGCCATCATCTCTTAACGTTTGGGTTTTATGGTTCCCACTTCCAGAAGATGATGGCAACTTTAAGGTCTTTGCATTTGTCGTTAGGCTATCTATAAGCTGTCTGGACCTAATCAATTCATGGCTTTGGAAGTAGCAATAATAATAATTGTTGCTGTCTGAAGTGCCGTATACATGCTTCTACAACAATACAGGTCAAAGAGATTGTGACAGACAACCTGTCTTCAGATTTGTTGTATTTTAAGTCCACATTATTGCGAACTAATGGGCTTAGTCACCTGTTTGATGGATGTCTCTTTCTTTTCAAAGGATGGATCTGCTCTTAAGTAAAGCTTTGCAAAAACTGGGAAGTGCTTCATCGGAGCTCTTGAATTTGGACCACTTCCAGGCTTGACGTCCAGAAACTTACCTCTATGGGTGGTAAATTTAAAGAGGTAAGCTCTTTCAAGTGTCCTGGAGGAAGAGTGCAAGAACAAATCATAGCTGAGTACCTGAAAGCTGCTGTTGAACATGCCAGATCTGTCAAGCCCCAGGGTGTGGGGCTGGCTTGGCTGACACCAGATGCTGCGTACAGTCCCCTAGTTTACTAGAATTGTCTCCTTATATGAAATATGCTCCTTTGCCTGGGTAGTGAGTGAGGAGGAAAGCAGAATGCCCTTTGTCAAGAGCACTTATTTTGAAAAGCTCTTGAACTTGCAGTACATCAGAAAGTCTGGGGAAACTTATCCAGCCTTTTAATTAGCGGGACGCCAGCTTTTTAGGGTATATTGCTTTGGCTGCTAGCACTGTTCTGACTGTCTTGCAGTGGGGAGGTAGTAACGTGTTTGGGCGTTGGGGCTTTTTGGGCTTTTTTGGAGGGTGAGGGGGAGGGAAAGCAAATCGTGTTGTGGCAAATCAGAAGAAGAACTAATTATAGATGTGTATTTCGTTACACCCCTGGGCTGGCTTATTCCTAATCCTGAGAGTCTGCTCATCCTCCTTGACGTGGGAGGCCATGTACATGTAGGACCTGTTGACCCATTAAAAGTGAACCTTAAAGGTAATATCAGGAAGCACTTCTAGAGCTAATATTTATTTAACTAATACTGCGCTGCAGGCCAGGCAGTCATCTGTTGGAAATGGGTCACTGAAGCTAAACAAATTCACACCATCTGAGGCTCTGACCCACATGTAGATTTCAAACCGAGTGAATAAATTGTGAGGGTGCTATTTTTGCATTTACTTTGAATTCGAAACGATGACACAGTCTCAGTTCTTAGTCAGTCAGACTTCCAGTAGCAGTGGACTTTTCTTAAAGGACTTGGGAGAATGACTCAAGGTTGAAAACTGGGACAAACAAGTTTATTTTTTTTTTTCCTGTCAAATAGCATCTGCAGCCTTAAACAAATTATCTATTTGTTTGTTATTTTTAAAACTAGCCTGGAAATGAAAGACAGCTGTCTGCTTCTGTTTTCCTGCTTGAATTCATTTTCCAACCTAGACCCATGAGATTGGCAAAACTTCTATGTGGACCCAAGAGAAGTTGCTGCTTGGGAAGAGTGGCTGCTGGCGGGAGCAAGGCTTCTTCTCGCTCCCATGGAGGCTATAGCGGCAGCCCTGGAGGCAGCTGGCCAGGAGTATGACCTTTTTCTATAGTAGCTAATGTCAGAGGGCTCTATAGCTTCCTCGCCCAGCAGAGAGGAGAAGGAAAGGGACAGAGATGCTGCAGCTTCTTGTGGCGTCTACAGCGCGGAGTTTTTGGTAGTGATAGATGGCCCTAGACACTGCACGTGGTGACTGTGTTTACTTGCATTCTGTTCACTAAATCAACTTCCCCTAAGATTTATTCTGACTTGCTGAACCATCCGAGCAACTTTCAACTGCTGCCTTTTTTTTCTTAAATGGAAAAGAAAAAACCCAACTTGATTAACTCCTTCCTAACCCTCCCACCTTTCTCTAAGTGTGGAATTTCCCTCCTGCTGTGACACTTAGGTAAAGGGCAGGGATCTGCAGCATTCAGAGTGATACCAGGGGTGTTAGTGCCTTGTGGACTGCAAATCTCAGGACTAAAAACTGGAGGAGCTTCCCAGGCTGCTCTTGGAAAGGGTGTTTATGGCTCCATGTATGGAGACTGCCTGACAACTACGTTATTGGTATTACTGTTGAGTATTGAGAGAGATGTCAGGAGAGAAAAGATGACTGTAGGCAAGGCATTGCTGGGCAGAAGTCTCCATTCCAAAACTGCTGTGCCCATGCAAGGGAAGACATTTGGCCCTGCTGTGCCATGTCCTTCCCAGGGCACAGAGTGGGCTCTGCACGGCCGTCCAGCTAACACGAACACCAACAGGAGCACAAGGCTTTTCCATAGCCAGCAAAGGGTGCAAGATAAGGGGAATCTCACAAGGACTAAGCCTAACCTAAAGCTCTCCCTCCAGAGCAAGCCCTCTGCAGGTCCCTGCATGTTCCCTGGTGGGCTGCCTGCCCGCTGTGAGCCCCGATGCTCCTGCGAGTCTGGGGGGGGGGGACGGGACTGCCAGAGACGGAGGAGCACGTCTGTTCCTGCGCTGCAGGCTGTGTGTCAGCAGTCTGTTCTGCTCCGAGCATGGCTGTGCTGTCAGCGAGTGTGACTGGGTTAATGGAGTATGTCAAGGGACCGAGGGCAGGGTTTGGCGGTGAGCTACTGACTTGTCAGGCCTGGGGAAGTGGTATGTAACAGCTCGGCTTCTCACACAGAATGAGCCTCTGGCTTGGGGCTGTGGTTTTTATGTTTATGCATATATATATATATACACACACAGGCAGAATGTGTATTTTTTTTCTTTTTTTTTTATATAATTGAAGTGACTTGGATG
The DNA here is from genome assembly GCF_965231255.1 of Vanellus vanellus. Classification (NCBI taxonomy): domain Eukaryota; kingdom Metazoa; phylum Chordata; class Aves; order Charadriiformes; family Charadriidae; genus Vanellus; species Vanellus vanellus. Next base: position 55,927,375 of record NC_138905.1, read on the forward strand.
GCTGATGGCAACACTGGGTTCAGGGATTTGCATTTCTGAAAACAGACAGCCTGGTGGTAACACAAGTTGCAGGAGATTAGCGGGGTCGTGACAGTAAGGGGGGGCACTTTGAATGCAGCACGAGTGGAGGACAGTGACTGGGAGAAGGCAGCATCATCTACTGGACAGGGGAGATGTCCCCCTGGCAGGAACAGAAGTTAAGGGCCTAGAAGGGCCTGAGCAGAACCATTCCTGGGACGCCAGCTGTGTCTGGTATTGGTGTTAAGTGGTCTCATTTGTGGCAGTCCCAGCCATGAAGTTGATGGTGTAACATTTCTTGAAGAAGTCTTGATCCAAGACGTTTGCTTTCTCCTGACACAGTGAAATGGGCATGTCCTGGCATGTGGGAGTGGTTCGTGGGGTTTGGTGGTAAAGGCTCGTTCACATCTTCTGCTTCTTTTAAGTCCTGTTGTCTGTCCTTTTGTTGGAGAAAGGGTTGGAGAGGCGTGAGGAAACCTTTCCACCCTTCACTGAATGACAAAGTGAACGATACTTTCCTGCTTTGGGAAATTTTTCCCTTCTGCTTTGGAGTGTGGTTTCCCCTTGCCAGTCTCAAGGCCCCTCTGAAAGGCCCCTAAACATCCAACAGAGGGAAATCTCAAAATACCGAGATCTGCTAGGTTCAAACCAGCCTGCTGAAGGGTGTGCTGGGGAGCTCCTAGCTGTGGATCATGGAAACCCAGTGGACGCAGAGCTCTGTAAAGTGCTAACTTGCGCTAGTGGGGACTCAGCTGGAGCCCTTTCTGCATATATTTCCTTGGTTATCCCTACATCTGTGGGTTAGGGACATACAGTAACTCCCTGGTTCCCTCTTTGGTACTCTTGCTGCTGTCTTCTCCCTGTGAAGTATCTTCACTTGCCCAGTTAGAACAAGGTATTGGGTTTGCCTCAGCTGTCCTTCTGTCCTGCAGGCTGGATGGGAAGGAGAAAGCATGGTAAAGGCAGCATCTTTCCAGGATCCATGGGCTCTTTGAGAGATGATCAGAGGGAGGCCAGATGATCTGCACAACACGCACGCCACTGTTTCTCATCCACAAAGGCAGCATCGGAGCGTTCTCCCCAGCCCCGCGCCCCCCAGCTTGCCCGATCGTTTCCGGATGTTTCGCAGCTGCGAGTGGGAGGTCCTGGAGCGATCCCTCAATATCCTCCAGGCCAGCGACTTCTATTGGGGCCCCTTGTCCGTGGGGGAGGCTCACGCCAAGCTCCAGCGGGAGCCCGTCGGCACCTACTTGGTGCGGGACAGCTCGCAGGGGAACTGCTTGTTCAGCCTGAGCGTGCGGATGCCGACGGGGCCCGTCAGCCTTCGGATCTCTTTCCAGGAGGGCTATTTCCGCCTGAAGAACTGGTTTTCAGACTGTGTGGTCCGGCTGCTGGAACTGGTGGTGGCGGGGACCCGGAACAACCCCTTGCACTTTGATGAGATGGGAGGAACCCCCCTGGTTTTCTCCGAGCCCCTGTGCCGGAGCCGCCGGGCAGTGCCCACGCTGCAAGAACTGTGCCGCCGTAGCCTGCCTGCTGGTGCCGCAACTATGGGGGACGCAGCAGGGCTGGGGGGCTCCTCAGGGATGTGCCCAAGGAAGGAGGTGGTCTCACCCCCGGGCGAAAGGGGAGGGTCAGAGGGGAGTATTGTCCCCAGTCCCTCTCCGTCCTGGGCTGGGAGATGATGCTGTGGGTGTGGGAGACCAATGGAGGTGCCTGTTACGTGGCTGTGTTGGTGGGACGCACGCCATGCCGGTGGGACTGGACTGGCTGCTGGGAGAGGAAGGGGAGGGCAGGGGGAGCAGGGCTTGAACCCACTGGCTGTGACAGCTGTGTCCTTGTACGCACACAGCGTGTGTGGCCTTCCCCAGCGATGTCTGGGGTAAAGCCAACCTGAAGAGCAGAGATTACCACCCCCCCCAAGTCCTGCTCTTTGCTCCGTTTATAACTTATAAGCTTGAGAAGGTGAGTTGCCTGTCCTCCCGGGTCAGCCCTGTGTTTTCCTCTATGGAAGAGTGCTTAAGCTTGTTTCTGCTACAGATCTGCCCTCATGAAGTGGTACAGCTGCGACAGTCCCACAGCAGTGCATCTTGGGCATCGGTGGGCATGACCCCTGTGCCAACCGGATACCCACACAGCTGCAGCGGAGCGAGAGCGCGTTTCACTCCTTGCAGCACAAATGCAATGCCTGCCACTTCAGAGGCCAACGTTTGCACTAGGGAGGAAGACCATCGCAGCTGTGTATGATACGTGCAGCTTCACTGGCTTTTGCGTGCTTTATTTGGACAGATTTTTGAGAGTGCAGATGAGTTCCATTATATGAAGGGCATGGCATTCCTGCGGAGGTAACCCTGGTCTTGGAGAGTCGGGTCTGCCCTGGGACAGTGCGAACAGATGGGATCCAGAGCCCTTTCTTATGCTCATCTGATAGTATGCTGCTGCCACCTACAGACTGTAAAAGGACGTTTTGGTTTTGCCTCAAAAAAGGCAAAGAATTTTTTATATAAGACTTTAAAAAAATTTAATAAACATGTTTTTGTACTTATTTTTAAAAGTCAATGAATACATGGTGATATTTTCATTCCCTTGCAGTGTTGGAAACCTGGTTAGTTTAGTGCTGAGACAGGGCAATCAAACTGAAACTGAACAAATGAATTTCTTATAAAGACCAAAAGCAGGACATAAACGAATGGTCCTAGCTGGAAACAATAAACTTAATTCATCTTATAGTGTAATCAAGTGAAGAATTTTCTAAACATAAGATACTTCCTAAGAATGTAAGGTGAGATTTTCAGAAGTATTTTTAGTACCTTAAAATTTGTACAGAGTGTTTGAAAGAAACATGAGTAATTCAAGAACAGGGCACAGCATCAGTGATGAGTACAAATGAGAGGAACAGAGTCAGCTTGAATAGGGTTATGGTTCGTTTTAGGGGTGCCAGCAGGTATGATATCTTTGAAATAAGTGACTGCAAACAGCTATGTGAAAGGAAAAATTCAGATACTGTAAAATTTGAGCAGACCTGTTTTGCACGCTGCCAAGGATCCACAGCTGTGTGGGCACCGTGCTGAGCTCCCACTGACTTTGCCCTTCAAACTCTATAGGGGTGGTAAAAAGCCAAACGTGGAGAGAGATTACTCTGAATTTGCTCTTTTGGCTTCAGGTATCTTATCTGAGGAACCAAAGCATGCAGTCAGCACAGAGAGAGAGAGAGAGATACAGGGTGTGATTCATCACAGGAGCCTAACTTAGACACTCTGAATTATTCTCTGGAGGGCTCTGTCGATGGCGAGGTGCCTGGCCTCCTATCTCGGGGCACTGGCTTATGAACGAAGGTAGTTAACTAAGTGCTGGGGAAGTGGCCATCTTCTCCCTGCCGCCTGCTTCTCTTGGTCTCAGGGAGGCCAGCGGCAGCTGAGTAGCCCTGCAGCTGCTGATGCTCTCAGCCCAGCATGAGCAGGGATGGCTCACTGGCAGGGTTTGCCTGCACTGTGGTGGCTGATGTGGGTATGGTGTTGCTTGCCACCGGAGCTGTAATTTCATGTAGGGCCGGGGCAAAAAGCTGAGCAGGTAATTGCATCCGTTGTCATCCCTGGGTCCATTAGAGGTTGTGAATTGGAGCCCTCGGATGCCCGAGTCAGGCTGCGATGCCCTGGGTGAGGGCTTGGGGTGCTCTGCGTTACCCCAGGCAGTGTTACGAGGGGGCTGGGGGTTTGACCCACCCTGAGAGAATGGTTCTGTGCATCCCCTGCTCAAACACACACCCTGTCGCTCAGGGTTATTGGTGTCTCTGGCTCCTGAAGCAGCTCTGGCCAAGCACTGTAACCCATGTGAGGACAAGGGGTCTTGGAAGAAAGCAAAGCTGAATCATCCTGCAGGCTGTCTGGCAGCAAAGGCCACCATCATCCTGGGCTGCATTAACAGGAGCACCACCAGCAGATGACAGGAGTGATTACCTCCCTGTACTCACCACTACTTAGACCCCCAGTTTGAGTATTGCATCCAGTTTGGGGCTCCCTAGTGCAACAAACCCTCAATAAATTGGAGTGAGATTGGGATGAGGGGTGACCCCAAGAAGCTCAGGGAGACGGAGCACTTCCCCTGCAAGGAGAGGCTGAGGGAGCTGGGCTTGTTCAGCCTGGAGTGGAGATGGCTTCGGAGGGACCTAAGAGCAGCCTACCTGTACCTACAAGAAGGTCAGCAAGGACTGAGGCTCACCACAGTGCTGCGTGGCAGACATAGGGGAAACAAGTCCAGGCTGGCTATGAGGGGATTTTTTTCCCATGAGGGTAGTCTGGTTGTGGGGCAGGTTGCCCAGAGAGGTACAGTCTCCACTCTTGGAAGTTTCAAGACAGCTGGGTCAAGCCTGGAGCAACCTGGTGTCACTTCAGAGCTGGCCCTGGTGTGAGCCCCAGGTTGGACTAGACACCTCCTGGGGTCCCCTCCCCTGAACAACTCTGCGGTTGGGCATTCTCGCAGGGCAGGGAGGTGGGACTGGCCATGGAGGAGGTGGTGGTGGTGGCGCTGTCACTGCAGGTGTTGTCCCTGCAAAGTCCCCTGCAGAGGGACCAGGATGGTGGCAGTGCCAGCCAAATGCTGTGGCATGTTGGTGGATGGAAAACCACATCCCTCCTACTTCCCCCGTGGTACGCGGGGTGCCCCTGGGTCACACATGTCCTCTGGGTGCTGCTGCCTGCCATAGATTTGGACAGGGCTCGGACACCATGCTGTTGCTCACCCTCAGTGCTCTTTGGGCAGAGCTCCAGCAGAGCACAAGTCTCCTATGCTCCTACGCCCACCCTGCCACCCCCTGTGGGCATCTCAGGTAGCTCCAGGCAACTGAATTTTGGGACCGTGCCCTGGCTCTCATGTGGAGCCCCTGCCTTGGCAGGGTGTGCTGCATGGCTGTCCTCCCTCTCTGCCTGCCGCAGGAGAAGTGGGACTGGCTCTGCTGCCCCAGGCACCCTACCCTTCCCCTCAATCCTTTTCTTCCTTGGGGGTGTCATTGCTGAGGGGCCTTGGCTGCCTTCCTGCCTTCCCTTCAGAAACAGGGGAGGGGGGAGGGAGCAGGCTGCTTTCTTCCACGTTTATAACCGAGCACAGGAATGCTTCTGTTTTATGGCCACGGTTATAGCTCACTGAGGGAAGAGCTTTCGAACTGGATTGCTGTGACCTGGCTGTGAACCGTTCTCATTTGGCCGAAAACGAGCATCTTGGGCTGTATGGCTGGGGGCTGCGGAAGAGCCCTGTTTGCGACCAGGATTGCGACTTAGGAAAATCACACGAAGGGAGGAGGAAATAGTTTGGATTTCAATAAAGTCTGCTTTATTTTGCTGATTTATTTTTTTTAATTGCACAGCAAGTGCTCATCTTTGTCTTACAAGTAAGTCAATTCCATGCAGGGCTGTAGCAAATTGATTTGAGATCTGTGGATGAAAAGCAGTGAATGAGTGCCAAGCATTGTTATAGTATGGAAGTTTAAAGCATATTATGGGTGAGTATTCTCCTTATTCCCAAGAATTAACTTTGCAGATCGGGATTGGTGCAAGAAAGGAAACCAATTTGGGAAGAACAGGACTGTGAAAAGTGCATCGGCTGCGGTAGGCTTTGCAGAGTCCTCCTTTTGCATGGACTTTGGAAGAGAAACCTTTTTCCATCAGCTCTTGAGAAAAAGATGTACAAAGTAAAACTTTAAGAGTTTACTTCCGTGGGGTGACTGCAAACAACATCCTGCTGCTTTCATTAACGAGTGGGAGACGTTCACTTTAATCACCCTGCCTCTGAACCAGTCCCTCTGCCGTGTAGGAGCAGCTCCTGGTGGCCCGCATCCAAACATTTCTTTTGGTGGCTCCTAAAGGGACTTATAAAGAAATTACAAACTTCCTCACAACCTCTTGAGCACCATTTGGGGAATAGAAGAAAATTGTTTGCATTTTTATGTTATGTTATACATTTCTCCAGCTGACTCATTTCAGTTTGTCGAGGAAACTTACACAGGCTCACAGATGGTTTTTTTCAACCATTCTTCCTAACAGCAGAAGTTGAAAAGTTTAGTCCTTGTGAGAGGGGCTTCCTCTAACAGGCTGCAAAGGGCCTGGATTTCGGTCCCAGCACGCCGCAGGCATCCAGCGGGAAACTGCTTTCTTCATCTGCTCCCGACTAGCTGTCTGTTAGCCGTGCTCTGGGGCCCCAGGGGTTAATTTCCCAAAATCCTTCGCTAAAACTTGTTAATAACTTCCATATGTACCCATGTGTGTGCACAGGAGGGGCCCCACAGCCAGCAGCTCTTGTAATAATACTTGATTACCTCTGACATAAGGGTCTGTATGCCATTAGGGATCTGTCTTGATGGATCAGGATTCACCAAAACCACAAGTTTGTGCAAACACATTTAAAAAAATTTATTAACATTTGGACATCCTCAGTGTTTGGAAATGAGCTCCTCCTAGGTAGGCAAGCTTCAAAATAAAACCTTCTGTGTACACACAGCTGGGTCTCAGGTTTGGACCCTTACCCTGATGTCCCTCCCAAAATGTGTATTTGCATCATTAGTCTCTAAACATGCTAAACCCTTTAATTTACAAGTATACCTTGGTTAGGGGAATGTGATGGTTTTGTCCAATTGAGTTCATTTTGCACCAATTCCTTAGATGTTTGGTGTCAGTAAAGTTGTGATAACTGCATGCACTGGAGCTTTCTGCCTGCCCTGCGCCATGTCCTGGTGCAAAGGCAAGGGCGACCGAGGGCAGCATTCAAAGAGAGAGCGGGCGTCAAAGGAGAGGGAGATGCGGCAGAACTGCTCTGCCACTGCCGATGCCTCCCTGCAGAGCTGCCCGGGTCTCTGTGTGCTCCCGCTGCCGTGTGATCTCAGCTGGGGCTGGTGGAGCTGGGGTTTTGATTCAGGCGAAGCAGAGTACTTCCAAACGTTTCCCATGTAAAGGGCTGGCTCGATAGACTAGGACTTTTCAGCCGGGAAAAGAGATGGCTGAGGTCGGCGGCGGAGATCTGTGAAACCTAAAAGCCATGGACTTGGGAGACAAAGTAAGTGTGTTTTCTTAAAAATGCCAGGAGGCATCTGATGAAATACTCAAGTGCAAGACTCAAAAGAAACAAAAGGAGACATTTCCTCATGTGACACATAGCTTAAGCTGTGGAAGTCCTGGCCACCGGTGAGACTAACCGATTTGTGGGTGCAAAAAGGAATTAATGGTGATTAATGGAGCACCTCTGGAGGAGGAAAAGCTGAGGTGGGAAATAGGGCAGAGGTGGGATCTGGGTGCAGCTTTGAGCTCTGTGCCTCGCTGGGCACACCTCTGCTATGGCAGGAGTCTGGGAACAAGCCAGCCGAAGCGCAGCCTTGGGCTCAATGGCACGGGGTACAGCCCAGGCCGTTTGTGCCAGCTGCTCTGCTGGGGATTGCTGTGCTGAGCTCCGGGTGCGCATGGAGCTCCTGGTACCTGTGCAGGGGCCTCCCGAGGCAGAGGGGGTGTCTGCAGGCGGCAGCCCCATATACCTGGCCACATGGTGTGCCTTAGCAGCGGTTTGATGGCAGCCCCCTCGGGAGCAGCCCTCAGGCGCTTCATCCCAGCTTTCATGAGCAGAAAAATGGGGACACCCATCTGATGCCTGGAGGCAAGCGCCAGCACAGGAGGAGAATGTGACCATCATCCAGAATGAGTGAAAAAGTCTGACTTGTCAGCTGAGGGCATCAGGGGAGGCCAGCATCAGCCCAAGGTGATGGCTGGGACAGCTCTGCCCAGCCGTGCTGGTGGGGACAGGACTGGGGGGTCCCAGCTTGACTAACCTCATGTCAGAAAGGAGCTGCACAGCTTTGAAGGAGCTGTGCAAAACAGCGTAGAGCACTGGCAGCCTCCTAGATCTGCCTTTGATTCATCCAACCCAGAGCAAATGACGTGCATACACATTTAAAGGAAGATTTTTTGACTCCCAGGCTACCTGCTTTCCTAAGACACCACCCTTCCCTTCAGAGTTCTCAACCTTCAAGCTGGTCCAAGATGCCATTGAAATCAATGACCAGATTGTTGTTCCGCTCATAAGATTTTGGATTAGCGCCCCCCTCCTCCCCCCGGTTTTGTCAGGCCTATGTGAGCAAACGTGGATTTTCCACACTAAACGTAATCAAAACAAACCCTGCTCCCACTGGCTTCTGCAACAAATCATGCTGGGGGAATTGCTGGCATTCGGCATGATTAGCCCAAGCACAGATGCCTTCCAGCTCGTAAACAATAGCCTAAAGGATTGGAGAGGATCACAAACAAAGCACTTACAGACAAGACAGCATTTTCAAAAGGGACTTGAGAGCTTATGTCCATTGGGGGTTTGTCTTTTATAAATAAACCAGAAGTAAACAAATTGACAAAGATGGCTCTGAAGAGTCTAAGAGAATGAAAGTGAGGAAACTGGATGTAATAGTCCAAAAATGGGGGGAAAACTTAAGGTAGGACTAATGGGTCCTTTTAAACTCCTCAACAAAATGTGCCCACAGCCTTGGGGATGGGCAGGGACTAGAAACCCCACCTGTCCGTGCTGCTGAGGCCATGTGGGACGTGGAAGGGACACAGGAGAAGACCCTGCTCCAATTCACAGGAGAAAAAGATGATCCCTTAAAAAGCAGCGAAAGCAATGAAAGAATTAGGCAACTTGTGTTTGTTAAGTTTTATGGGGATTCAGTCTGAAAGGGACATTCCCTGAACTGTAAGCTAGTGATAAATTGCTATGAATTTCACAGAATCCCAGAATGGCAGGGGTGGGAAGGGGCCTCTGGAGATCATCTAGTCCAACCCCCCTGCTAAAGCAGGTTCACCTAGAGCAGGCTGGACAGGAATGCATCCAGATGGGTTTTGAATATCTCCAGAAGAGGAGACTCCACAAACTCTCCGGGCAGCCTGTTCCAGTGCTCTGCCACCCTCAAAGTAGTTTTTCCACATAGAATCATAGAATTGCTGAGGTTGGAAGGGACCTTTAAGATCATCAAGACCAACCATTAACCTACCCTGACAATTTCCTGTGTTCCAGTTTGTGCCCGTTGCCCCTTCTCCTGGACACCACTGAAAAGAGTCTGGCCACATCATCTTGACACCCGCCCTTTAAGATGTGTATAAGCATTGATGAGATCCCCTCTCAGTCTTCTCTTCTCTGGGCTAAACACACCCCGGTCTCTCAGCCTTTGCTCATAAGAGAAATGCTCGTTTCCTCATCATCTTCATAGCCCTCTGCTGGACTCTCCCCTGCAGTTCCTTGTCTTTCTTGAACTGGGGAGCCCAGAACTGGACACAGTACTCCATATGTGGCCTCACCAGGGCAGAATAGAAGGGGAGGATGACCTCCCTCAACCTGCTGGCCACACTCTCTTTAATGCACCCCAGGAGACCATTGGCCTTCTTGGCCACAAGGGCACATTGCTGCCTCATGGTCAGCTTGTCCACCAGGACTCCCAGGTCTCTCTCTGCAGAGCTGCTTTCCAGCAGGTCAGCCCCTAACTGGTACTGGTGCACGGGGTTATTGCTCCCCAGATGCAGGGCCCTACATTTGCCCTTGTTGAACTGCATTAGGTTCATCTCCACCCAATTCTCCAGCCTGTCCAGGTCAGACTGAATACAATTCTGTTTATGTAAACCATAGTTTTAGTAACATGCTTTTATTATTTTTTAATCTCTCTTTGTTTTTTCATAATAACATTTTTAAATGTGGGCTGAATTATTTTGAATTGTGTCTATTTTCTCCTGGCCCTGGCAGAGTGAAGTAGCGAGTGCCCAGTTTCACACCCAAGAGCTCCTGCAAGGGGGCCAGCAAAGTTCTTGACACTGATGGAGCTGCTCGCTCAATTAGACGCCACGGTGAACAGGAGCTGCAGCGGGAGCTTGCCAGCGTCACTGTAACCGAGATGGCATTGTAAGTAATGCTGAGTCCAGAAAGACGCCAGCATCCATCACAGCTTCCCTGGTTCTGTGCATGCTGGGAACATGCGCACGCAGCAAACCCCTTCGTTTCACAGCTTCAGCCTGAAGGGTAGCAGCTATTCTGACTGCAGAGTGTGTACATTAGCACAAGGTGTGTGCCAGGTCCTTGCCACTAGACTTTTAGGTACATCTAGGGTTGTTTTGGGATTCATTGAACCTCAAGCCTAAAATAATACAGGTGCAAATCCACCCCCTAGGTTGTAAACATTGTTCTGTGGTACAGGGTCGGGTGGGGAAAGAACTGATGGCTCCTTTTATCCTTGGACTTCTGTGAAGAGCTCTCCAAGGAATTGGGATGGGAGAGGGGCGGTGGAGAACAGGAGCTGAAGATCTTTTCCTGCCCTTACAGACTGTGCAGGGGATCGGCCAGATACGAAGGCAGCTCTAATGTATGTGCTGAAATACCTAAAATAAGCCATGCAAACAAATCAGTCGTATGTTATCCAGATGGGACTGTTCAAATCCAATAATAGCAGTAAAGTGCTCCCAAACTCTGTGGAGAGAGAGATTATAGAAGGATCAGGTATAATTATAGTGCCTTATTATTACCGTTCTCATCATTCTTTCTAACAAAGCTTTTCAATAGGATGAAAAACTTCTTGCAGGAGAACGTAATGTGATTTCTGGCATTTTTTCATTCTTCCTTCCAAGGCTGTTCGAGTCAGTCCCTGTAAATGGTGTTAATAAATACCATAATGATCTTGGACTATAATATCTTTCAGACGATACCTTCTTTAGCATCTCTCTATGGCTTTGACCACAGCAAACCCTTCTCCTCACTGAAACGCCTCACTGTTGCTACCACTAGTGAGAGCATCAGCAAAAATACCCCGCTGCTACTCAGGTCCTTACTTTGATACATGCACTTCCAATCAGGATTAAGCAACACGGTTAAAATATTAGTGGCTGCGAGTGGCTTGTCTATGTACTGCTCCATAGCTAGAGTAATACAAGCGGAATTACTTAGCAAATATTATGTACTTTGGACAAAGTCACAGAGCTGGAGGTATATACCTGTAAGCATGAGTGGATGTTCTCTCCCACCTGAGTCCCGTCTCCTCTGAACACCATCAGGGCTTGTGAGAAGAGCCCAAGGTTATCAGAATCAGACTCCGGGGCAAAACGGGCGTGGGACACGCGTGTCCTTGTGCGCAGGTTGGTCTTGTGGGCTCGCACCACTGGGAGAAGGAAAAAGGCCTCCCAGCATTTTTTCAGCAGTATCCCTTTCCAGGTCACTGTAGGTTCCTGGAAGTATTGCTGTCGGAGGAGCCCGATGGTGCAGGGGAGCCGTGCTCGCCGTGGAGGCAGGGCACAGCCTCATGGCAGCTCTGCAACCCAGCATGGACTTCCCGGGGCGGGGATTTCTCACAGGAGGGAAGTCCCGGGTGGCTCTTCCACTTCTGTGGCTCCCCCAGCCTCGGAGCAACTTAGTATGGGGAAAAGCTGTCGGTGAGTGTGTGGACAGTAAAAACTCTACCGACACATCTCATTCTTAATCTGCATCACTCCCTGCACTGCTGTCCTCGTGACCCTGATTTGGCGAACCCTCACGCCTCTCCCAGCCTGGGGAGATGCCCGTGCCTGTGTCAAGTGTTGCGGTGCAGAAGAGCATCTCTCCCAGGCTTCATACCTCCATGCTCTGCTCACCTGCAGGACCAGGGCAAACGAGAAGAGGCAGTGCTGTTCGAAGAGACACAGCAGGCTGGGGGGGGAGGGGGGGGGCGGTTAGGGGTGGGAGGAAGGGAGGGTTTGAAGGATGGGTCTTTCTTTTTTTCTCCTGTCCTCTTCTCCTCTCTCCTGAGCACCTTGGCAGAGCCTTGCTCTCAGCTCAATGAAAGTAGGGCAGAGTCTAACCACATTTCAAGCTGTCTGCGTTTTTGGATTCTGGGTAACTGCGATCTCTATCTGTTCCTAGAAAAGATTTAAACAACTTATAAACCACAGCTGGGCAGAGATAATAAAGGAAGCAGTACTGGGGTGGGGAAGGATCTCCCCAGCGCGTGCACTGCCTGGAGGGGGGGTCTGCGGGAGAAACCGTGGGCCCGGCTGTGGTAGAGGGTCCCCCCATGGTGACTTGGGCTGTGGGGGGGCACAAGGGGGCTGCTTAGGGAAACCTCAGCAAGTGTTAGTGTCTAGGTATAAAATGTGTATGTGTACATGTATATACACACATATATACACACACACATATATAAAGAGCAAGTAGAGGTTTATTTAGCTACAGGAGAAGGGGTCCGAACCCCACTATGGTATCCACCTAGTCCCACCTCCATGCATTTGTTCTCACTGTGTCTGCATGCAGACAGGACATGCTTCCTCTTGCACTCCAGGGTATTTTGCATTTCCCATCTCCCATGCCTGTTGGATCCACATCTACCATCACATGATTTTAGAGGCACAAGAGACCTCTTTCACTGGAGGGTTTGGAGTGGGTTCAGGCTCAGTTCCCAACCTCCAGGCCCACAGAGAGGTTCAGAAAACCCCTCCCAGGTCTCACCCTGCCCCGCAGCAGCCTCCCGTGCTCCCAGAAGGCTCAGCAGTACTTTGCAAGGATTTGAAAAATAAACCCCAATGATGATCCTCTTGCATGAGGCCAAAACTACAGATCCTTGTCCTGCAGTCCTGTCAACCAGGGATGTAGACGGCAGGTGGGAAACTGGGGGTGGGGAGGGAAGACAGAATGAAACACATTTCTATATTGGCAAAAATCCTAGCAGAGAGGTGGTTCCTCCAGAAAATGTTTTTGCCAGGATGCTTTATTTAGTTTGGATAGCCAGAATAGGGCCTGGTGGAGAAAAGATGTTTTTTCACCCTAGGAGGGTATGCTATAACAGCTGTATCAGCCTGTGTATTGTACACAGTTCACAATAAAAGCAAAGATGAGGAATTAATAGAAAAAAAAAAGCAATATTCATTTGCCAGTGAGATACTTAGCTACTTAATCCCTTCCCAGCCTTCCCCCCAGGAGCTGGCAGAGGCCTGGTGTGCACAAGAAAAGCTGTGCCAATCTGAAGTGTGGTGCAACTGCATGCATGTGTCTGCTGCGGGGGAGTCGTGCTGGGTCCCGTGGTGGCTGTTGCTGTGATTGAGGGTTGTGCCCCCCCAACACACTGAGCTGGAAAGCTGCTGCAGGCCAAAGAAAGGGACCCAGGTTAAAAAAAAAAAAAACAGAAGGAAGGGAAGGGAAAGGAAGGGAAGGGAAGGGAAGGGAAGGGAAGGGAAGGGAAGGGAAGGGAAGGGAAGGGAAGGGAAGGGAAGGGAAGGGAAGGGAAGGGAAGGGAAGGGAAGGGAAGGGAAGGGAAGGGAAGGGAAGGGAAGGGAAGGGAAGGGAAGGGAAGGGAAGGGAAGGGAAGGGAAGGGAAGGGAAGATAAAAGAAACAGAAAAAAGCAAGGGGAAGAACAGGGGAAGGAACGAGATGGTCTGGGTACAAGGGAGTGCAGGGTGTCTTTGAACAAGCTCAGGGATAAAGAGCTTGGATTTCAGGACAGCCATGGGGCAGGCCTGGGTACCCAGAGGTGGTCAGAAGCTGCTCCCTGCCAGGGTGCAGGGAGCTGGGACTGGCACAGCTGACTGGCTCAAAGCGGCACTTGCTGGGACCAGAGCAGCTTTCCTGTGCAGACGAGCCCAGAAGGGCCATCTGGTGAAGCCGTCGCTGGCAGGGATCAGCCCTAGGTCTCCCTCGCAACCATTGCCACCTTGTCCAACACAATCCTCCCTGTGTCTGCCTTGTGCAGGACCCAGCCCCTGCCAAACCTCCCTCCTTTCGCCCCTTACAGAGAGGATGCAGAGCCCTTCACTCAGGAGGATTTCGGGGCATGACGTGCACACCTCAAGGCATGCAGCTGGCCAGGAGAGAGGTCAGGGGCTCCCATTTTAAGAGAGCATGGTTAGGAGCTGTGCCCTGCTCCTGGCCAGCATCCTGCCCCCCAGCATTTTTGCTGCTAATGTGAGAAAGTTCAGGCTGGCCCGGCAGTGGCACCTTGGGGCTGGTGACACATCCTGTGGCCGTGGGAGGGCTGTGGTGCCTGTGACTCCTGCTCTCATACTCCCACGGGGGGCCGGCGAGACGGCGTGCTGCTGGGGAGCTGACAGCAGCTGTACACCCTTGGGGCGCAGCAGCCAGTGGCTGTTTGCAGAGGCACTGATTTGAGCCTGCCCCAGCTGAGGCAACCACGGTAAGCTATAACACCGTCCCCAGAGCCTTGATTAGTGCAGCGTCACCCGTTAGCAGCGTGAAATAGGTGGCTGGGCTTTGCTGGTGGTGGAAGATATGTAAAAAAGCTTTTCCCAGGAAAAAATCGGTGTACGGATCATCTCTGCATCCTCGCCTGCCGCAGCAGAATCCCAGCCGGGGGCCCACGCTGGGTGCCAGGAGGCCTCTGCAAGCTGAGGAGGAGTAATCATTCATAATAAAACTGCCCTCCCCACCAGCGCTGGCAGGGGTTTCCCCGAGCACCCTGGGGCGTAGGAAGGATGGTTTGCGAGCGGCTGGGGCGGACGGTGCCAGGTGCTGGGGGCAACGTGGCCCCCGGCTCCCCCACGCTTCACCCACCCGTCCTGAAAGGGCTCAGCAAAGGTGGCTTGGCCTGCTGGGCTGCAGCTGGGGGAGCCAGTGGCCATGGGGCGAGAGGGGTGGCAGGTCCCGGCTGCTGCAGGGAAGGTGACCTCTGGCAGCCGCCAGGGGTGAGGAGGGCAGCAGGTGGGGGGGGCAGTGGGGATGGATGAACCCCATTGCGGCAGGGCCGACAGAGCATAAAATAAGGTTTATTTTCCCTTTCCGCACCCCGTCCTCTGCTTGCTCCTGCTGAACAGGCCAACCGCCGCTGCTGCTGCTGCAGTATCTGCAGCTTGCCGAGTAAGTGTCGTTCTGCTGAGTTGTTGGTTACGGTTAATTAGCATCAGTTTTGCCTTAAATGGATCCTAGTTGTGCTCGTTTTCTCTGGGGTTATGGCTGGGGTGCTGCTGAAGAGGCGGGGGAGACGCCGGGCGGCACCGGGGGCGAAACAGGGCAGCTCCCCCCGGTGACCTGGAGCCGTGGCGGTGCGTGGGTGAGTGGGTGGGTGCGGGAGGGGGAGGCCGGGCCCGGCACAGTACGGGGCTTTTTGCCCACCTCGTTTTCTGGGCTCGGCCCCGTGTCTGCATTTCGCCTGAGCTGAAGTGCAGGTGGCAGCACCCTCAGCTGGGGCTGGCGCAGCTCCCCCCTCTCCTCCGCCCCCCCCCCGGTGCGGGTGAGCGGGGCGACGAGTATTCACCTGCCCTAAAAGGGGAAAAAAAAAAAAAAAAAATACGGTCACCGCGGCTTATCGCACCGCGGAGCCGGGGCGGGCCCCGCCGGTGGGCGGCAGCCGGGAGGGGGGTGCGGCGGGTGCGCGGCCGGGGCGACGGCGCCATCTTGTGGGCGAGGGCGCGGGTTGGTGGGCAACGGCCGCCGCCCCTCAGCCCCCGCCCCGCGACCCTGCCGGGCCCCGCGGCGCCGTGGCGGCGGTGCCGATGTCGCGTTGCCTTAGCTGAGGCGGCTCCGCTGTCCCTCCCGGTGCGGGTGAGCTGCCCTGGGGGGAACCTTCACGCCCCTTGCGCGAGCGGGTGAAACATGTCCCTACATCAGCCCCGGTCCCGGCCAGGTGGAGGTTCCTCCTGGAAGGTGTCAGCCTGAGAAGGTAAAGAAGCCCTTCCAGGCCAAGTCCCGCTGCCCCTGGCTGGCCAGCAGGGCTGTGAGAGGGAGCCTGTGAAGGGGAGCCGCAGGGAAGGCCGCGAGGTTGAGGCGCAGCCACACAACGTCAGCCCCTGAGAGCGCAGCGGGCATGTGGTGGTAATTTAGTCCTCGGGAATCTTTCCAGTGGTTGAACATAAAAAGCGCAGAAGCAGGGTGATATTCTGAGGCTGACTCATTTTGCTGGTGAAAGGGAATTATAGAAGTGCCCCCCCTCCCTTCCCCACGGTAGTGTCAACACCTTTTCTTTTTCTGGTTTCCCCTCGAGTCGCTGATTGTTCTCTTCCCTCGAGCAGTTCAGCGGGTGGAAACGCAGCGAGGGCATTGGCAGCTTTTACCGCAGCATCATCCAGCCCTGCTGAGAGGCACTCGACACACAACAGTGGTAAAAACGCTGGCAGAGGTAGGGCCCCGCTCGCGCTGGCTCTCCTATCGCTCCTGCCGCCAGACGGAGGGAAACCGTACGCCGCAGAGTCTGGGGTTAGAGGAGTCAAAGAGATTGTGAATCCTCAGAGGTGCGTGTGTTGCCGCTGGCTGGCTTTCAGCAGTGGGGGATTGAGCTGGTCTCTGACAAGGCAGCAAATCCGGAGCTGCCGTGCGGGGGAATGCTCTGAAGCACGCTCTGCAATCAGGCTCGCTGAGTTGCTGCAGCTCTTCTTCTGTGCCAAGCGGTGTTTCTCTTTTGGATGGTTGTGGTGTTAAACGCTTCAGCAATAAAGAGGCTTTGTTGTGGTCTCTGCAGCATTGCTTTTGCCTTGGCTAGCAGCAGCCTTGTTGTTTGAATAAATGCTTTCCCTGGAGTTGGCTGTGGGGGCATGTGTGGGCACGTGTGTGTGTGTGTGTGTCTCTGTGTGTGCATGCGTGCGCGTGTGCGCGCCTTTACTTGGGGTTGTAGGTTGGACACAGCTGTGAACAGGCAATTCTGGTAGGTTCAGCACTTGCCCAAACTTGTTGTTCATGTGCGCTAGAACAATGTGCTTTTCCTCATGGTTGGGAACGCCAGCCACTGTCGCAGGCTTTTAACAGCACTTGAGTGAAATTAATGGCTGCTTTCCAGCTACAAACAGGAACTGTTACTAGCACCTGGCCCAACTCTGTATTTAGTCTCAGGAAGTGATCAGCATTCACTGCATCAAAGGAAGGACCAAGCCATACGGATCCCGGCCAGTCTGTGCTGTGGCAGGGCTACAGCTGGACAGGCAATTCCCTTCTTGTCGTGCTGCAGGGACTAGCTCACATGCAGCAGTATACTGTATAATACATGAGTGAAGGTCATACAATGACTTATTCCTTTGGAGCTTTGTAATTTATTTCCTTTGGCACAGGTATGCTGGTTAGTTCCACGTAAGTTTTAGGGGTATCCAGCCTGCTACAGGCTGGTAATAAAAACACACAACTCCCCAGCTTTTCCTCATCTTCCTCCCATTTATGTCTCCAGGGTTAAAACCTAGTCCAGAATCCCCAGACCAAATTGAATTAGATTTTAACATTCAAAGACTCAGGCTCCCTTTAGGCTCTAAGGAACAGAATGTCATCCTGTCTGGCAGTTAATAGCTGCTGGGTAGTCGTTTCAAAGCCATTTCTTTTCAGCGAG
Organism: Vanellus vanellus; assembly: GCF_965231255.1. Classification (NCBI taxonomy): domain Eukaryota; kingdom Metazoa; phylum Chordata; class Aves; order Charadriiformes; family Charadriidae; genus Vanellus; species Vanellus vanellus. The sequence continues at coordinate 55,944,678 of NC_138905.1, forward strand.
CTCTACCATAGCAAATTCCAGCAGCGAATGTATTTCTGGCCTGGCCGTGCCTCTAATCCCACAGCTGAGTCTTACGTGTGATCTCTTTTGAAATGCTAGATCTATGTATTTTTTTATAAATTCCAGACAGCGATATTTCTAGGACTTGGCATTTAGAGTGGCAACAGGGTTGTTTATAGGAAGAAAAGGGAAAGGACGGGAGGAGGATGTTGACCTAGCAGCCCTACAAACCTACCACACTTAATCCACTTATCGCTCTGAATTCCTGAAGCAGATAAATGCTGATAACAGTTAAAACACATCACTGACAGGAGCAGCATGTTCTGTCCTCTAGAAATATATCAATGCTAGAAATTGCAAAGTGGTATGCTTCCATGGGAATGAGCATGATACAAGAGCTGAGGAAGCCCTCACTGTTCAGCAGAGTTCTTCCACAGGAGGGAAGTAAGTCCCTGCCCCCTTCTCCCTCCCTGCCCCAACTACCTTGAGATGCTGTTCAGGCCTGAGAAATACTGCCCGAGCACTGTTGTGGTCCCACAGACGTAGCTGCCTGTTCTATGCCTACATATCTGATATACCAAGTGGGCCCCAAGTGTCTTGTTACCGCTCTTGATTGTCCTTGCTGCTCAGCGTTACAACCTGCGAGGAGCGATTTCCAGCTGAGACCAGCCCCATGCAGCTCACATCAGCATGTCTTGGGGAGAGGAGTTGGTTTTGGCTAATTTGAGCTAAACCTTCCCTGGAGGAGTGCAGCTGCTGCACCAGCCTTGCAAAGCCACACAAAGCCACTTGCTCCTCTCCGCATCTGTCAGGGCTCTCAGCAAGGTACCGGAGTGGTCCCTGGCCTCGGGGGAAGCAGCAGCTGCAGCTGCACGCCACCCCCTGTGTCAAGGCCCCTTCCTCCTGAGGACCTGTTCCAGGCTGAACAGGAGGAAAAATGGTGTAAGGCAAAGGTTGCTTTGGAGAAAACCTTGCTCCTACAAACTCTAAAGAGATAAAGCAACTGACAGAGTGAGTTCGACTATGCTCAGTTTACAGGCTCATCTACTTTCTTGGGTCTTTCTCCACATAGCCATTCCCTACCTGTCTCCACAGCCCAACAGCATGTGTGAGCAGGCACCCTTGAAATTGCAGTGAAGTGCTTTCTTGTGGACAGTGCAAATGTCTCACAAGAAGTGCAAAAGGAGGAAGCTGCCTAGAGAGAAGTGAAGACCTCTCAGACATCAGGGTGGTTTTTTTTTTGAGTCAGATGCTGCTCAGCTGTTGCATTGCAGATGTCTTAGCTAAAAACAAGCTTTCGTTGAAATCAAAGACTCTGCATAAGTATAGGCAGCAGGATCCTCCCACAAAGAAAGGGTTTTCTTCTTCAAAGAGCTCTCCTTAGATTTCCCTACAATAGATTTCTTAAGGTTTGCCAGCATTGCAAAGCTGATTCAGAGCCAGCATCTTGTGGATCTGAAGCATCACAGTCGTTAGGGATGAATTTGTGATCTTGTTGTCCTCACTTACTGGAATACGAGTGCCTTGCTCCGAAATGACCTAGTGGAGGAGTTGGCTGCGGAGGGAAGTTTTGGGCAGTCAGGAGGACAGCAGAACCATTCCTCTGTACTGACTGCTGGTGTGGGTACTTGTTTTCCCTGTTGAAGGCAAAACAGGTGATCCCACACTGAAGTGTTAACTTAAAGGAGTTTGACGATGCTACTCTGCCCTGAACCCACACCCTGTGGCACTGCTCAGTAGCTTCCCCATGTGAAGAAAGCACTTGATTAAGATAATCTGAAGTAGGGTGCCTTTCTTCCAAAACCTGGATGGCCCATGCAGTGAGATAATCAGGAATAGCTGATCCAAAACAACTGTGTAAACAAATCCTTGCAAAATGATGGTAAAAATCCTACTGTGTCACTTTTAAGCTTGTCCATCGCTCCAGAGTCAGTTGAGTCCTTCATTAAATGTGACCACATTCACCTCAAATGGCCTTGATCTGCATCAGTCGAAGCACATTTTTTCTATATTCCAACGTGGGGGTTTGGTCACTGTGGAAGGTGACAAAGTTTGCTTTAAATGCGTGTGATATTTTATGGTCATTGGGAAACAAAGCTCTATATGTTAAAGAGCTTATCGTCTAATCTTTGGACACCCGCTGGTAGGTGTAACACCATCATAACAGTACAGAGAAATGAACCTCAGTGCAGGGAGGAGTCTGACCAAAAAGCAGAAGAGCCTGCATCTGCCAGGAACAGTTTGCCAAAAGCAGCGTGTATCCATCCCGCCCGTCCCTTTGCAGACAGGAGGATCAACCAGCTGCCTGGGTGTGGAAATACCTGACAACCCCCATCTCCTATGCCTTTTGGATCTTCATATCTTGTAGCTTTCTTACAGCCTCTGACCCCCCATCATGACCTCTAATCTAAAAGTCATCTTCCTGTTTCTTTGGTTGCTTCAGTGTGGAGGTAAAAAAACGTGTTTTTTTATTCCTTTTGTTTCCTCTCATGTTTGTTCATATTAGAGCATTTCCAGCTGCTAATTTCCAGCTTTTGCTAATTTCCAGAGATCCCCTCTAGGAATTTGCACACTGCTGCTATTTCTGTCTTTTAAGCATTTCAAAGCTGAGAGGAAGAATCCTCAAGAAAGGGGGGACATGGGAGAAGGGTTAGATAACCTAAATAAAATGGTTTGGCTTTTTCCCTGGCATGTTCTTCTCAAGCTAATGGCTCCTGGGATACTGTAAGAAGATGGATCTCTCCTCTGTTTTTTTACAGCAGTGCTTAGCCATGCCTTGTATAGAAACTATATTCTTCTGTGTTCTGCTGGGTAGAGATGAGGAGAAGGATGATGAATGATGAATGATTTTAGAAAATAAGGCCCAGAAGAGACTGCTCAGGTTATCACTCCCACAGCGTCTGCAGGGTTTTCTGTTACCTCTTTCCATAATATTGTATCTAGTGTACACAGGACTGTGCACTCACAACAAATGAACATGTCCCTTGGGACTGTACTGTATCTTCGTTGCTTTTACAGCTAAGAACCTTTTTCTAGTGATGTACCCTAAGCTTTTCCTTACTCTTGGGCTATTGTCCCTGGCTATGTCATCTGTAGAGGATTTTCCTTAATGGATGTTACTTCCCAACAGTCCTTTCTGGACAGTGGCTGTGCCCTCCATCTATTATTGCCCCCCACAACACTTTCTCAGTGCTCAGCATTCAGCAGTGCTAAGTCTGAGTTGCCTTTTCTGATGCTGAGTCCTGCTGTGCAGAGGTGATGCTGCTGTTGTGATGCAGCACGATGACAGGAAAGCCAGCCTGGCTGTGCTTTGGGACAGCTTTAATGCCTTGTAATGAGCCTGTTCATAGATGCAGAACCCCAGGGAATCCCATCAAAAGCATGAATGGAAAAGCTTGCCCAGCCCCTACTTTCTTTCGCTACTTTTTCCCCCCCCCCTTCTATTTTCATGTCTCTGAAAAAAAATCCTTCATTTTGTAAGATGACTTGTGTGTAAGTTTCCAGTTCCCCTTTTTAAAGACAACAGTGGTTTGCAGAGGCCTCCTCTTAAATTGCTTTATATGTGGTGTTATGTGAGCTGCCAAACAAATAGATCCAGAGACTGCCTGATGTTAAACCCAGATTTGGCTGGAAAGCCAAAGAGATCCTGTACCCCAGGCTCCTTACTAGCCCATGGCTCACTCTTAGGTTTTTAATTTTTTTATTAAACAAAACAGGGAGTGAACTATGGTATGGTTCTCCATCTGTGCTTATTCATCCTCCCTTGCAACGCGCAACGTCACTGTGTACTGAATTGCAGTGATAGATCACTTCCAACAGCCCTGTCTGTGTAAGGAGGAAGCTCATGAAGGGCACGATCTCCCATCTCTTTGCCTAAGATACTGTCACGTATAGATACTTAAGATCTGCAATCTTCTGCAGATAGTTCCCGTATCTAGCATCGAGTCTTGAGCTTTGCTGCCCATTTACAGCAGCAAAAGTCTGGAGTGATTAAGCTGTATCTTATTTCTCATGGCCCTGGTATTGCCCCCTGTGCAGAAGATGCAATTTCCTTCCTCACTTGTGCTTCAGAAATACACAGTCCCACCGATAACACCTGCTTGTGTACAGCACCTTCACTGGCACAGAGTCATCATGTGGGCACAAGTAGATGCTCAAGCAGAGGTTTGTAGTTCAGGAGTTTCAGGAGATGTCCAGCTAACGTTTGTCTTGGAAAATTGCTTTCTATTCATCCGTTGTAAATACAGTCTCACACCACTGCAAAATCAGTTCACTTCCTGCTTCATTTCCTGTCTTTCTGTGTGCTGGTGTCGTACAGAGGAGCGCACAAGGGAAAAGGGGAAGCCTGTGAATGCAACAGGCTGTCGCAAATCACACAGCAATTACCTAAGAGATGTGGCAGATCACACTGGGCATGTGCTCTGAATCACTCAATTTCTGACAAGGGCCAACACTGCATGCTTCCTGACATATGGCTATTTCCAGCATGTGATCCTGTCTTTGGGGCTGCAGTCCTCTCCTGACTTAAAGTGATGTTAGGTGACTGCTAAGAATTATTATCCTTACAGGGAGAAAAGTCAATGTACAGCAGAAACCTCCAATCCAGGTTGCACTGCTCAAGGAAGGAATATCCATCCCCTGTGAAGTCATGTTCCCTTACATGCCGAAATACACCAAATTTTCAATCTCCTATTACTGGATTAATTCACTGGGCCAGAAAATATTCATCTATCATAGGTCAGAAAACATAGAGATCCCTTCTGGAAAAGAGAATGAGACTGCTACCATATCTTACGACCACAGAATCATGCCACTTCAAACCATCTATTCTACTGGCACATACTACTGCGACGTCAAATGGAATGACATCCAGATAATGGGAAAGGGAGTGTTTGTCCTTGCTAGAGGTAAGTGAACAACCAGAAAGGAAGGGCAGGTGGTTAAAAATCAGCTGGATCTGACTATGAAAAGATGATCTTTGCTCTTCTTTTCCTCTACCCAAACACTCTATGAAATCAGGTGGGAATAATACTTCATGCCCAATGCTTAATGCCATCAGAGTTGAATGTGTTTTACACAGGTGACCTGTGCTGCTGTTCCCAATGCACAGATGGGGACATGAAGATGCAATAATTTTTATCTGACCTGCCGCAGCCTCCTGGGAACAGCAGTCTTAAAGTCAGGGTCCAACCAGGGAGCCTGGGTACTGGGTCAGAGGCTGCTTTTAGGTGTCAGTGTTCAGGAGACAGTGCGGTTTGGCCTTTAGCAGTGTGACAGAGATGGTTAACACAAGGTCAGTGGTTAGGGTGTTGGCCATTGTCAGATGTACAGGTTAGGCGCTCACCATTAGGGGCTCATAAACAGGTTAGGGGCTCACCATAATCCCTCCCCCTTTCCCATGTGGTACAAGGGGTCAGTTGTTCTGTTAATGCGCAGACTGGAAAGCAAGGGAGAGCTTCATGCCAAGATAAGAGGAATGTTATAGAAAATGATAAGGATGTGCATGCTGCTGACTGGCTAGATTTGTATTACTGAATGCTGGATATGAAAAACTTCTTAGAAAGTGTAAATGCAAAGAGCCGTGACAAAATAGTTTTGCTACACTGGTCAGAGGATGCCTACAGTACCCAACCCTGCTAGTTTGTGTGGCATGTGTGCTTTCCACCGTCTGTTTTTCTGCCCCTATCACTGAAGACCTTTGCCAGCCTCTACCTACCACCTTTCCTGGCTCTCATAGTTATGTCCCCTCCTTCTAATCTACATGAAGTGCAGCTGCTTATATCCTGTCTTTTGCACAATTCTTCAGCTGCACCCTGCTCTCTGTTGAGTCAGTCTAGGCTTTGAAGGGTGTGTTCATCTGTGCGACCATATTCTGCACTGCTTCTGTATTTTAGCTCTCTCAAGGCTCTTTCCAGGGTTAAAAATGCAGCACAACTGTAACTTCCACTCACACTGAATTTTTTGCCTTCTTTCTTACAGGTACAGGGTATGTAGAGACCTCTTATGGGTGGGAAGTCCTTGTTACCCTTACTGCTCTTCTTGCTGTATTGGGCATCACTGCAACAGCTCTGCTTCTGTGGAAAAGAAAGGCAAGTTATAACCAAATAAAAAGCAATACCCGACACAACCCATTCTAGGAATTTATTTCACTTGCTTCTAACCTGGCTGGATTGGAAGTCCCTGTGCTGAAATTTTCCATGCTGGGTGTCTGCCTCAGGTTTATTTTCTTTTTGAGTTCGGTCTTTCAGAGAAAAAAGATTACAGGAAAGACAAAATGAGTCATTGATTTGTCCATTAAAGAAATTCTGATAATCATTTTGACTCCAGCATGCTCTGCTTTAGAGCAAAGATCTGACACAGGGCAAGAAGTCACACTAGCAGTGTGCTGGCCCTGAGAATATGCAAGGAGATGTAGCCTTGTGATGGGTTTTTGGAAGACTGCAGTTTGTGCATGCTCAGTCATGGCTCTTGTCAATTTAGCAGCTCAGTTGTCGAAAGGAGCCCTGTGAGGCTGCCTTTCCACACGGTGCCAGTCAGACAGATAACATCCTGTGCAGTCAAGCAAGCCTGTTGCAGCCCTGGTGGCAGGAGAAGAGGAAGACTTTCCCTGTTTCTAATCGTCTTTAAAGACGGGGGCTACTCTGGTGCAAGGGCACAACCTGATTGCAAGAAGACTGTGCAACTGCATTCCTGGGCCATGGCTTGGGCACCATAGAAGAAAACAATCTGCATTGTGGAGGGGATGGGGACCAGAGGCTTGAGCATGTGTTTGGCAGAGAAAACAGTAAGAGAGAGAGTGAGAGGGGAAGGTCAGGACAAGGATCCCAAGGAAGCCTTTGTGCAAGTCTCAACTAACTGGGAAAAAAAGAGAAAGACGAGGACCTGAGGAGCAACCTGCTTTAATTGACTCTGTTTTGAGCAGAGGAGGATTGGACTAGACAATCTCCAGAGGCACCTTCCAAGAGCAGGGATTCTGTGAGGCTGGAAGAAGGAGCCTCAGGAGGGAAACTGGGACTGGAATCCAGAGTGAGGAAGCACTGGAGCTTGGAGAAAAGTGTTAAGACTGGACTGACAGGGCCTGTTGGGTGAGCAGACCAGTGGCAAAGGTTGGCACCAGCTGGGTAAGAAAGTGAAAGCTGAGACGAGTAACTGAGGGCAAAGGGGAAATAAAGGATGTAGAGAGTAGAAGAAAAACCAAAAGTAGGGCTGAAAGATCTGGATGAGACAGGGGACCTGTGGGAAAAAATCTGGAGTCATGATACTGGAATCCCTGTTGTTTGAGGAAAACCTACTGCTCCTAGTACTGCCACCCTCAGGCGTTCAAAACAGAATCCTCTGAACTCTTCCAGTGATCTCAAGGCTGTCTTTAAAAAAAAATTATGTCTCGCAGAACAGAATTTGTGGCTTGTTGTTTTCTAGGTAGAGTATCTCCCATATTTACTCTTTCAACCTGCTCTCTGCCACCATGACAGCAGACTCTCTGCATGCATTTTTATGTGGTGACTGCTCTGCTGGTACAGTCCTACGACTCCAAGGAGCATCAGGCTTTCAGCACACAGAGTCAGAGATCATGAGGTTGAAAACAGACTGGCAGCAGTTGGCAGACCTGCTAATCTCGTGAGACCTTGCAGGCAGTCTGATGGAGGGGGAGGGAGTGTAAGCGGCAGAGTGACTAGGCTGGAGACAGACCCCCATCTCTGCTTGCCTAGACAGTGTCTCCATGGGGATGAGGAGGGAGGCACTGTCATGACTTGCCAATTGGCCCTTCTAGGTTTTGAGATGGGCCAGCAAGTCTCAGACCTACAGGCTCTCCTTGGGGCCTGAAGAGATCGTGCAGTCATTACATTTGCCCTCCTGCAGAACACAGCCCATATTTCTCACCACAGCTTGCTCAGACCTGCTGGTTTAAAAATGTTTATCTTTAAGAGAAGCTATTTAGCATCCTCCTTAGTTACTAATGGACTGGAAAGCAGTTCATCGTTTTCATGTGATGTGAATATAATCATCCCACTTCTTTCCGAATTAGAACACAGATACTTAGCAAAGCCTTCTGCCTTTTCTGCCTCCTTTCTTTCTTGCTGAGCAGGGCTAACCCTTATCTGTGCATGAGTGGAGCATGTTCAAGGAGAACTCATCCAATGCAAGAAACATTTTGGAGGAAGAGACCTTCTTCCTTCAGCTTCATGCTGGACTAGGAAACGCAAGAACTGGTTACCCGGGACAGAGAGAGAGCTGAAGTACTCAATGACTTTTTTGCCTCAGTCTTCACTGGCAAGGACTGCAGCCACACTGCCCATGATGCAGAATGCAAAGGCAGGGATTGGGAAAATGAAGAATCGCCCACTGTAGGTGAAGATCAAGTGCAAGACCACCTGAGGAACCTGAGGTCCATGGGACCTGATGAGATACATCCATGGATCCTGAGGGAACTGTCAGATGAAGTCACTAAGCCACTAGCCATCATATTTGAGAAGTCGCGGCGCTCTGGTGAGGTTCCTGCCGACTGGAAAAGGGGAAACATAACCCCTATTTTCAAAAAGGGAAATAAGGAAGACCCAGGGAACTACAGGCCAGTCAGTCTCACCTCTGTGCCTGGCAAGATCATGGAGCAGATCCTCCTGGAAACTCTGCTAAGGCACATAGAAAACAAGGAGGCGATTGGTGACAGCCAGCATGGCTTCACCAAGGGCAAGTCATACCTGACAAGTTCGGTGGCCTTCTACAAAGGGGTTATAGTGGCAGTGGACAAGGGAAGAGCAACCTATGTCATCTACTTGGACTTGTGCAAAGCGTTTCACACCGTCCCACACAATATCCTGGTCTCTAAATTGGAGACACGTGGATTTGACAAATGGACCACTTGGTGGATAAAGAACTGGCTGTATGGTCGCACTCAAAGAGTTGCGGTCAATGGCTTGATGTCCAAGTGGAGAGCAGTGACAAGTGGCATTCCTCAGGGGTTGGTACTGGGACATGTACTGTTCAACGTCTTTGTCGGCGACGTGGACAGTGGGGTTGAGTGCACCCTCAGCAAGTTTGCCAATGATACCGAGCTGTTTGGCGAGGTAGACATGCTGGAGGGGAGGGATGCCATCCAGAGGGACCTGGACAGGCTGAAGAGGTGGGCCCATGCCAACCTCATGAAGTTCAACAAGGCCAAGTGCAAAGTCCTACATCTGGGTCAGGGCAATCCCAAGCACAAATACAGGCTCAGCAGGGAATGGCTGGAGAGCAGCCCTGAGGAGAAGCACCTGGGTGTGCTGATTGACGAGAAGCTCTACATGAGCCAACCATGTGCAATCGCAGTCCAGAAGGCCAACCATATCCTGCATCAGAAGTGTGGCCAGCAGGTCAAGGGAGGTGATTCTGCCCCTCTACTCCACTCTCGTGAGACCCCACCTGGAGTACTGCATCCAACTCTGGAGTCCCCAACATAAGAAGGACATGGACCTGTTGGAGCACGTCCAGAGGAGGGCCACAAGGATGATCCGAGGGCTGGAGCCCCTCTCCTATGAGCAGAGGCTGAGAGAGTTGGGGCTGTTCAGCCTGGAGAAGAGAAGGCTCTGGGGAGATCTTATTGCGGCCTTCCAGTACCTAAAGGGGGCCTACAAGAGAGCTGGGGAAGGACTTTTTACGAGGGCATGTAGTGATAGGACGAGGGGGAATGGCTTTAAACTGGAAGAGGGCAGGTTTAGATTAAACATTAGGAAGAAATTTTTCACTTTGAGGGTGGTAAGACACTGGAACAGGTTGCCCAGAGAAGTTGTTGAGGCCCCATCCCTGGCGGTGTTCAAGGCCAGGCTGGATGTGGCCTTGGGCAACCTGGTGTAGTGGGAGGTCCCCCTGCCTATGGCAGGGGGGTTGGAACTCGACTGATCTTCAAGGTACCTTCCAGCCTAAACCATTCTATGATTCTAAGACTTGCACATTAGTGTATCACTGACTGTATGTCATCATTAACGGTCGTCTGGTGCTCTTCTCTAGACTCCATGTATTAGAAAAAGCTCTCTGCCCAAATCCTGACAAAAGTAACTGAATTTTGCCTCTCTGAATTTCCCCCACGTACTTTGAATAGGGCCCTGCTTTACTCCCTGTCCTATAGCATTGTTGTGTGCTGTTAAATAACTACACCCTGTGTCCAGCTAAGTTTCAGTGGTGGAATTGATTTCTAAGTATGCACAGAGCCCAGTTCTCCTTTCCACTGCTCCAGTGTAAGTCAGCAGACTCCTCCGTTTTACCCCGTGTTGTGCAGAGAGTGCTAGCACTCTGCTGTGGAAGCACTTGGGATGTGCGAGCAGCTGGCTTTGACATGTCGTCGGTGTTCACTTCATCTTTGGGAAGACAGTGTTTTCTCCAAACGTGTCATTTAGTGTCTTGTCCTCAACAGGTATTGTGCCCTAGAAGGAACCAGGTAAATATCCTGAGGCAGAAGGTGGAAACGCAGCCCCCTTCAGCCAGCTCTCCACCACCACCTCCTGTCTATGATGTGAGTACCAGAATCACCCTCCATCCCTTCTGTCCATGTCATGGTACAACCCTTCCTTTCCCTGCCCTGCCACAGTACAGACAACACCAGTATCATGATGTGAAACATAAGCAATGCCTGCATACCAGCCTGGTACTGGGGACCTTGCTCCTGTGCTCTTCCCTGCTTAGCTCCTCTCAGGACTGCGTGTGTTGCATGTCTCCATCGTGGTCCCACTTGTGGCCTCCCCAGTGACAAAGCCTTGCACCATGCCCTGCTGCGAAGCACCCTTCCTTCTCCCAGCAGTGTGGCAGCACTGAGCAGCAAGTGTGGGGCCAGAGGGGGTTCCTGGTGGTAGAGGTAGAAGGGTCTCCAGAAGTCAGGAAGGAAGAGGGGATCTCAGCCCCACTTTGTACTGTAGGGTGTCTCAAGGACATGTGCCCTCCCCGGCTGGAGAATGGTGGCTTAGGAATGGGGCAGAGAACCCACAACCCCACCTGTTTAGAACTCCTTCTCTGACACCTTCACCATTGTCAGTGTCATGGACCACTGCAGCCCTGAGCAGGCTGACTAGCTCTCGGCGGAAAAAGGGCAGGAAGAAAATGAAGGGAGTCTCTTTTCTGGAACATTTCCCTTTCATTGCACAAGATCTCCTTTTTCCATTTCCCAAACTGGGGAATGCTGTCTGCTCCCACTCCCTGAACCCAGTAACAGCAGCATCATAGGTAATAGGATTGAAGTGGCTCTCTTGAAATGTCAGGCCCAGACCTCAGCTACCTCAAGTAACCATGACCCCTAATCCCATTTACAACCCATCCAGCTCCATTTAAAATTGATTCCTTTTTCTCCTTTTACTCCCGTGGGAGGGCTGCTCCACTAAGAAGGGAAGGGTGTTTTTTTTTTCCCTGTGATCTGTGGGACAAACAAAGAGGAATAAAATGGAAGTGAGTAGACAAGGACGTTGCCAGAATATTAGGAAACCTTTCTGACTATAAGGGTTGGAAGAGCCTCTCCAAGGAAAACCTGTAAGGTCTGCTGCATTAATCATTTAAACTAAACAAAACAAAGCTCTAGAGAATGCACTACAGAGAGGAGCAAAGCTCTGCTAAGGAAGCAGGAGACCTGATAGGGGGCAGATATGAAAAAGAGGATGGGCCTGCTCCCTTCTCATTCTCACTTCGCAGGTGGGGGGACACCATTTTGTGACCCTGTCATTTTTGGAGTAGAGGTTTAAAAGAAAGCACTATATATTGAATGTGATATGTTTATCCTTGGCAAAAAGCAATGCTTTGGGTAAAGGAGGTTGCAGGTTATAAACCTTTTCATTTGTATCAAGTAATTTCTGTTTAATTCAGGCTTATAAAAATCCAAATGGGTAGTTTCCTGCCGAAGTGGATGATTTCTGCAAGGAGACAAAAAAAAATCAAATCCATTTCTCGCTCAGTCGGCCTCGTCATGCATCCTTAGCTCCATCTTAATTACATGTTTCATCATGTTGCTCTGTTCAGGAGGCCCCACTAAGGCTAATATAGCAAGCCAGCAGAGCCAGCCTTAGGCACAGGCAGACCCCGGAGCTGTCTGAGCCCCTGTGCTTGCAGGAGCCCTATGGACCTGGCCCAGCCACCTTCCCCCGAAGCCCATTCACCACACGCCAGCTGTGTGGGGCTCTTAGCCAGCCCAGCGTGCAGGGCAGGTGGCTCAGCCCTCTTTGGCAGAGCTGCAAGCAGCCTCAGACCATCTCCTGCATGCTGAGGGGGGGTACCAGCCCGCCCACTGGAGGTTACTTTACCGTGGAGCAGCTGCTGCGGGGTGACTCGTTCAGGCATGAAGCAGCAACTCCTGCCACAGACACTGTAAGTGGTGAGAGCAGGGCTGCGAGGTGAGGAGGGGGGAGCGCAGGGCTGCAAGGTGTAATGGAGATGTTAATGGAGGAGAGAGGACAAGAACCCTGTGATGGAGACCCCACGTTGGATGGGCCCTCAGGACAGGTGAGGGGAGTGGAAAATCGACAAACCTTATTTCCTTTGAAAGATGACTCTGGTGCCCCGCTGCTAAATTTTGTTGGGACTCTGCATGGTGTAAACCCAGCCCTGCAAACTGCATTTGAAATTAGGTTCATTGTGAAAACCCATTGGTGTTAAATCAGATGTTGAACACTTGGTGCTTAATTCATGGGGAGAGCAGAAATCTGTGGTCAGCATTGGGGTAAGCTAAGGCAAGGAAGAGGGAAGGACAAGGGAGAAGTAACTCCGAGTGATGAGATAAATAAGGAGGTCAGAGATTAGGGGACAGGACAGGAGGCCAGCACATGCCAGATGTGCTATCTGTGGGGTAAAGTAAGAGGTCAGAGTCTGGAAAGGGAGTCGGGTTAGGGAACCCTTGCAGGCCTGGAGCTAGGAGCAGGAGCAACAGGAGGCAGCACTTGACATCAAAGTAAGGGCTTGGAACTGGCTGTTGCAGCTCATTAAATGCTCTGTGTTGTCCTGCGTGGCAGCAAGACTCACCCCTGGCATTTGAAGGGTCTTGGCACACCTTCTGCAAAGCCATCCTGCTGAACATCCCTAGGAGCAAATACCTTCCCCACTGGCTCTTCCAGGTGCCACTGTTTACCTCATGGTCCCTGGGGGTGGGTGTACACAGTGAAAAGCAGCAGGTAGCAAAAAGCCTCAGTAATAAGGGGGCAGCTGGGCACCCACTTTGTTTCCACTACACTGCCAGGTGTTCCTTGACCTTTTTGTCCTCCTGCAGCCCCAGAGCAGCTCTACCTCACTGCACTGCTTAGACCAAACCTATGTTTTCCTCTGTCTTCCAGCTTAGCTGCCTAGTTAACGAGCAGCTTGGAAATAACAATCTGAGGGACTGGCTTCATCCACTTTACACTTCAAACAAGCTTTTCTGAGCAGCAAACAGAACTCCTGCGGGGCAGGCAGGTTCCAGAGCACAACAGCTTTTCCTGGTGCGAGGGAGACAAGGAGGCTGCTTGGGGATGGGAAGGCATCTGCCAGCAGGGAGGAGAGAGGCCTGTGTGCCTCCACTGTGATGGTAGCAGGTGGTCAGTGACCAAGTAAAAGTAATTAATTTGCAAATGGCGGTTGGAGACACCAGTTTCCAACTGGACAGCAAAGGACTAGCATTCTCAACAGCCTCCATGGGAAGAGTGCTTGTGGAGGGAGGGAATCTTTTTTGGAGGTTAAACACCAAAAGGATCCTTTTTGCTTGCAAGTGGCTTCAGACTAGAACAGTGAAAGAGGCTGCCTGTCCTGCCAAGGGGACACAGAGCCAGGCTGCTGGGAGCGCAGCACATGGGATGAGGTCCTCACTGTGAGCATCACAAAGAGAATTGAAAATGAGGATGGGGAAATGGGATTTTCTGTGTGCGCATGTGCACATGTGAATAGTTGGGAATGTCTGTGTAGGTAAGCGGGTTGTTGGGAGTGGGAAGCAGACAGGTGAAATAATTTGACTGTTCCCGGAGGAGGAGTGGGAATGGGAGAGCCGCATCATGCTCCATTCACTGCGCCCCCCTCCTGTCTGAGTGTCTGTTTGTTCCAAGCCCTGCTCCCAAATGCTGCTCCTATATCATCTGGTCCTGTTCAAACCACTGTCCTGCTGGCCATGATCCCAAAAGATGCTGAGCATTTGCAACTCCGGATGAAATGATGGGGGTTCAGGTGATTGGCAGCCCCAGAATAAAGCCCCCATGCTTTGCTCATCCTCCTCACTGTGGTGCAGGGCACCTCGCTCCCTTTGCAGTCTATCCACTAATACCATCTGCCCCTCTTGTGGCCGGAGCTCCTCCCACCTTCCTGTTGCCAGAGAAACAGCCACCTTGGCAACCTGCTGTCATCCTTGAAACACACATGGAAAAGTCCTCCTGATTGTTATGTTTGATCCTTCAGGCAGATCTGGAACATCACTCAAACTGACATGCATCTCCTGTGACACGATTACCTGTGGGACCGGCGGGTACATACGCATGTAGGGCATGTGTGTTTTTCTCTGTGTAGCTGTGTGGGACCAGGGATATGTTTGAGGGCCTGGGAGTAATTTATTTATTTATTTATTATTGTTTGCTCATTCTAAGAAGAAAAGAGAGTTCTGGCTTGGAAAAAAACCCAGACAATAAATAGAAATCATGCCCGATGTAGGGTTTCCCATTTTCTACAGCCCCCGTGCTGCAGGACCTTCAGCCTCGTCTGTCTTCTCACCTTTGTGTGCCCAGAATAACCATGAGCAAGAGCTTTTGGGTGTCAGGCACCTAAACAGTCCTGGGCGATGCAGAGCACTCCCCGTTACTTGTGGTCCCCACGGTGCGCAATACCTTTCATGTGGCAGAGGGGACTTTATTTTGCATTCTGGGACAATTTGGAGCAGAGGAAGGCAGGGGCATTGGCATTCTTCTCCACTGCCTTACCCAAGGTAGGTAACATCAAAGCCTGTCTCTGTGAGCCTGAAAAAGGAAGATGATGCAGCTGCACTGTAGAGATTTCAGGGGAAAAGGATTTTCTGTTTGCCCAAGTTCAGGTCAGGAACTTCAAAATTTTGGAGATAGCAGGGGTTCCTAAAAATTGTCAGGCACGAGAGGGGGAACAACACAGTGGGCAATTAGTTATCTTAAACCTAAGTAATTTATTTGACCTCTACTCTCTTCTCTTTTCCCTGCGCAGTGCCTGGATTTGCAACAAGTTGAAGTCTATTCTGTCCTTGAGAACTACACAAACAACCCATCACCCAGAAAGACTCCTCCAGGGAAGGTAAGGGCTAGGGCCCTGTTTTTGGAGAGTTCCCGTATGTGCTGGGCACATGGGGAAAGAAAACCCACAGAGTTGCCATGGCCCTAGCAGGCAGTAAGTGTGTCTGCTCTTTCCCCACTTCCAGTCCCACCGAAAGGGGAAAATGGGATGTGGCATCCACTCACCAGCTGGGCTGCATATGTAGCCTATCTTCCCTCTTCCGGCAGAACCCTTGCTCCCGCAGCTCTACCAGTTCTGGCAGTCCTGGTTTCATGCAGATGCTTTGCTGTATGACGTACCCCAAAAGGAATTGAGGGGTTTGGCATCGCTGCTCCCTCTGAATGGGACAGATGTTCATGGAGAGTTGGCCAGATGCTGGCCCCCACTGTTGCCCTTTCCAGATTATTTACGCAGTTGAGAAGTCCTCCTGGGTAGAGGAATCTGTGCACTGGGGGCAGACAGTGGACACAGCTTTGCTCTCACCAGCATTAAGCACCTGAGAGTCATTTCATGGTAGCAGAAGCTAAAATGGTCTGAACAGAGGGTGGGCTGATACAGTCTCTGTCAGTGCTGGGGCTCAGGAAAAGGCAGTGTGGGTACATTTTGGGCTTACATGTTCTTGCTGGGCTGGGAGTTACGAGTTAGAGACGAGGAACTAAATTCACTCAAAGTGAAAGTAGCTGCAACTTGGAATATGCAGGTGCAGGTAAGTTGTGGGGGCTACGTGAAGCAGACCAGAGGCCCACACAACCCTCTACCCTGCCTTTGGCGGGCATCACCTGTTTCATAGGGACAAAATTTGCATCAGGCACCCCAGGAAACACTTCCTTCCTGTCCTCAGAACTCCAGACCTCTTATATGCTTGAAAAATATATTCACTCTTCTAACATTGGAAAATGTTATTGAAAAATGTCTCCTGCATCATCCCATTGATGTCCTGTTGGGGAGAGTTTCCCAGGTTGACTGACTATGCAGCGTGGAGGATGGCGCCAGCTTCAGTTGGCACCATTCCTCTGTTTCATGAAGGACAGTATTTTCTAGTGTCTGAGGCATTTTCACAACTCCCACCTCTTAGGAAAAGGTGGTCTAAAATCAAGCAGCCTCCACTGTGTCACAGCTACTTGCCATGTGGTCTGGTCCCAAGGCTACTGGCCTCCTGCAGTTACTGCTCTGGCACCACAGTCATCAGTGGTAGCACAGGCAGTGGCAGGTATCTGATTATTGAGGGGAAGGATGGGTTATTTTATATAGGCTGGTTTATATCCCAGTGCATCATATGCACTTGAAGAGACAGCATCCCTAGTTCCCTAGTTTTGTGTTCTTGCTGCATTTTGAATTAGTTGGATAGGGAGAACAGTAGGTCCTGACCCCTCTTCCCTGTCCTATTTATTCTTCTGTATACCTTTATCAGCTGCCCCCTTTGAAATTATTCAGTCTGGATGATGAGATGCAGTATATGTGGGGTTGTTTCCCTACTGTGGAGCTGTCTGGGCTGTGTTGAATCCTTTGTGTGTGGCCCATACCATTCGAGCGCTGCTTTGGGGGGCAGCAGGTCTGTAAAAACAGAGCAGGAGCAAAGCAACAAAGCAAGAGCAAAGGAGCATCTGTGTGTGAGTGGGTCTGGTGCTCGTAGTCTCAGCCAGGGCAGGGTAGAATTCAAAGCAGGGACGGGAGAAACAGAGGAGAAGAAAGCAAAGAGAGAGGATAGGATGAGCTCTCACACCAAAAGCAGACACCACTGAGTGTCCTCAGTTCTTGTGCCAGTCAGGAAGCAGGGAAGTATGAGCGGCAGGGCCCCATTATCTCTGAACAGGTCAATTTGACTGCACTTTCCACTACTGTTGCAAGCACCTTGATCAGCTTCCCTCTGAGTCACCCTGGGCTGTGACTGCCTGGGCCACTTGTCCTCCGGACAGCTGTGCCAGAGTATAGCAGCGTGTTTTCTCTACGAGTGAGACTTGTGGGCCAGTGGGTTTGGCCTGTGAGCGGGAGCTGTGACGGCTGAATGGTGGCTGACTCTGCTGCGGAGGGTCCAGGCCAGGCCTTGCTGCGGGATGCTGCACAGAGAGGGGGAGCTGTTAAGGGAAGCGGGGCAGAGAGCCCCTGCAACGAGAGCATTTGCATGCTGTCATGCTGGACTGTCAGCCAGCTTGGGTAGCGAGGGGTTAATCCTGCATGCTTTGGAGGTGCCTGCACTCAGCACTTTTGTAAAATGTTTCCCTTTGGTGGTGGCAACAGAGAAAATGCTAGTGTAGGTAGGGCTTCATTCACCCGGTGGCATTTCAGCTACTTGCTGTGTAACCTTGCTTACAGCAGGCCTGTGCCACACAGTGCTTAAAATATCAGTCTGTCAGCGCCTTGTCTACACAAGGAATGGTTGTGAGGAATAGACTCAACTGTTGAAGAAACAGGATTGAGGAGGTCAGGGAATTCCTCCTTCACAGAATCCAAAGTGATTTATTTTTTTACCAAGTCCAATTTTTCCTCCCCTCCCTGTCTGACAGCTTTTTGGGTGAAGAGTGACAAGTAAAGGAGGCATCTTTATCCCTTGGGCTGGATTAGTCACGTTCATCTCTGGCGGAGCAACATTTCTCACTATAGTGGCTTCCATTTCAGCGGATCACTTATAGCCATTTCTAACAGAACAAACGTCAGTGTCTGCTTATTAAGAATTAATTCATCTTCTTTTGAATAATTTTCCTCCATTTATTTTTTTCTCCTTTTCATCATTCTGCAGGCACCTAAGAAGCAAGCAACTCTAGAAGAATCCTCTGATACATTGTATGAGAATATCTAACAGGGAAAACCTGACCCTATGTGGACCAGACATCTTTCTGTACAGCAGAAGTACTCTTTTACATCCCCAGTCCTCTGCAGAGATCCACAGTGACTTCAGGGCACAACCACGAGGACTTGAGGCTCCTTCTAAATGGCCCTTCATTAACAACAGAATGCATCTGTTCAAATCCCACCAGGGCTCAGTCTGCATTGATGCAGCAAAGCTATTTTGCAGCAAAGCCGTTTGATGCAAAAGAAAAGCTGCTTTTGTCAAGCACACATACCTTAGAAATGGTGCAGATGGGATCTGTTCAGGTTTTCTGTTACCTGGCCTGGCTGAAATACTTAAATCTCAATCCTCTGTAAATGATAGGACTATCCAGACCTCCCTGCTTGCTGGCTTGATCTGCCAATCCTGACCTGCAGCAGTCCATCTGAATCTGTGTCTACAGCTTTCCTGACATGGCCATCAGGCCTTCATGCATAGTTTAACTGAGATCCAAGCATCCACCTGCCCATATTTCCTTTCTCAGGAACCCCACAGTGAAACATGCTTTCTCATAATCTGCTAATCCCATCAAGTAGTCACAGATGCCTGCTGTGACCATACTCAGTCGACTCAGATCAGTGCCTCCGAGTAAATGCTTTCCCTTCAGCAATATCAGCAGTATATGGTGAGGACTGGATGGATGGACAGAGAAAAAGATGGAGAAAAGGAAAACAGAAAATATCCCTGCCTGGCAACATGTCTCCGTGGTAGTGCCCTTTCCAGAACAAGGAAGAGGAACGAGGTGGTGGGAACCCGAGGAAATTCCCTTGCTGGGGCTGTATAAGCCAAGTGGGGCTGGGGCTGGGTTCCAGCTCAGAGAAATTCAAGCCGAGCTTCCCAATTTCCTGTTCTCCTTGGCAATGGGCTTTGTTATCACTTGGGATTTTGAGCCTCTGTGGGAGCAGGCATGGTACCTCTGCCCCACCAAAACCAATAGGTTTGCCTTTGTTTCAGCTGGCCAGTATTTCCCAGCAAGGGTATAGGGCTCCTTTACCCCCACCCCGATACGTTATTTGCCCAGGTAGACCAGTTCTGAAACTTAGAATGACTGGAGGGAGGAGGGAGGCCCTAGAGGTGAATTTTCTATCCAAGCTTTTCTCTCTCCTGTCAGCTGGAACTTGCCTACCATTTGTGCTGATGCGTATTCTAGTTCTGATAGGGAAAAGGTTACATTAAATATCCATATAACATGATCAAACCAGTGGATCAAAAAGCTGAGGCTGTTTTATCTCAGATTAAAAAACAACAACAAAATAACAACCAAACAAAACCAGCCCAAAATAAGAATATGCAGCATAACTTGAGAGGAACCATAGAAACCTCTTTAAAGAAGAAGATCAAATTAAAATTGAGCTCCAGGGTCATAGGACCCTCTCTAGTTGAAGATAATGTTGCTATGCATCAGAGATAGAGGCTATGGAAAATGTCTCCAGGGCCTCCAGCCTTCCTATACTATGTTTAAAGAGATAATCCGCTTATTGCTTTGCTCTTTTTATTAGAAGAGATTTCAAACATGCAATTTGGACTTTCTTTAACCACAGGAAAATTCTTTTTCTCTTCCTGGTGTTGAGGAATTCATTTCAGAAACAGCAATGAATAGACAGCATGGCTTATTAGACACGTTTTCCATTTTTTAAGTGATCACGACAATTATAAATATTTTCAAGTCAGCAATTTTAGTGTTTACTAATGTGACCAGAAAACATTTGTGTTCACAGAGAATTTACAGAGGATTCTACAGGATAACAATTCCTTTCCTTAACAAATTTGAAGAAATGATGAGATGAATTATAAATATGTCGCAGTATGGCAATAAAATATTCAGCAGAAGCTGGTGGATTAGATGAAAGGTGAAAACTTCCAAAATAATGCTGCTTAGTTTTTCTGTTTTGCTTTTTAAATTTTATAAATGCTAAAAATACTGGGTGCTACTGGAAATTTCCTGGCAAGGATCTCACTTTGCAGTGATTTGATTTGTCTTCTCTTTCTGTTACCTTTTTAAATTTATGCCTGAACAATTCTATAGCTTAAGTAGCTGAAGCTGTTTAAAATGAAACATGAGAGGAAGAATGGTATTCAGAATAGAAAAGGGTATTCTAGAACCGTCAGTGATAAAGTACTGGAAGAATCACACCAAGTTCTGATTGAGTGAGTGAAAACATATAAATTTCCAAGAAACACTGGCAAGTCTGGGGATTTGGGCTGTGCGCCAAAGCTTACCAAAGTCAGGGGGAGTCACTGTATTGATTTCAATGGGGTTTGGATTGGTCCTGCAAGGGTAAAAGGCTGCTGCATGAGAAAAAGGAAGTTTTGATGCTACATAGCCACAAGCTAATATCACTTCTTTAGCATCATGTGCTATGGGCAGCTGCAGTAGCAGAGTGTGTGAGAGAGAAAGGTATGAAGCAGAAGACTGTAAGAACGCGGATGTTTTTAAATGATACAGTTTTCCAAGGAAATTTCCAAGGAAATTTCCAAGGAAATGCGTTCAGGCACATGTAGGAGAGACAAAGAAATATAATTTATATAGTATTGGTTTAGCTACTTTGTAGCAGAGATTTGTTCAGGAAAAAGGCAGTCATTTGGTCTTTTTGTCTTACCTGAGAGTAGATGCAGAAAATGAGTATTACTACCAAGAGGAAAGGAATTCATTTTTAAGTGTTGAGCAATTGGAAAAAAAAAAAAAAAAATTAAGGATCGGATCCCCCCGCTCTACGTAGGTGAGAGGTGATGACTGGGTTGTTGTGTTCGCTCTACATGTTTTGCTTTAAAATGAATGTTGAGAATGGATTCCTCTTAAAAACTGTGCCCCTAAGGGCCTCAGCTTTGCTTGCTTCCCCCAGCATGGTGCTGTTATGCACAGAGCATGCTCTCAGGTTACGGTGGTATAATCTTTGATTCCCAGCTGTGGAATTATCCCTTTGTATTGACAGGATTTCTGGGAAGTGGAGACCCATTATCAAAGTAAGCAGTTGTGCAAGGTGGAAATGTGCTGCTTGCCTTCTTCTAAAGGAGGTGCCATGTTAGCACATCCTTTGCCCTCTCCACCAGTTGTGAGCCTTTGGTTCTGAGATGCAGTCTCCCACTGTGATCATCCTGAATGTGTTGTCTTAGCTGGTATTGCTGCATATGGTGTTGGTGACACTGAGGTCATCTAGTCCCTTTAAAATAACTCCTTCACAATGCTTTACAGCAAATCCTAGTTTAAGAAGGCAAAAAACAGGATGCATTTGAATGGTTCATTGGTCTGATCCTTTTCTGCAGAGGACAAGCTCTTGCATGGGTACTGTTCTGTCATATGAAACATGCCGACTATATTTTGCCTTTATCCGTAGATAAGGAATACCTTGCTGTGGTGGATAATGGCAGTGAAATGTTATGTCCAAGGTGTAGTCCAAGGTGTTCTTCTTCATTGCTTCTGTCTTCTACTCCTCTTTATATTTTTCCTTCTCAGGTGTGTCACTACTGTAAATCATCTCTAAATACCCAGCTAGGGATGGTTCTTTATCAAGGGAGGTGCTTGACCAAACAGCACCCAAATTAATGGTTATTCCTGCTCTGGTTTGCACCACTGTTCCACCTAGCAGTGCCCTAAGGGTGTACGAGTCTGGGCCAAGGGCAGGTGTCTCTTCTTCCTGCTGGGCTGTCTCTTGGAAAGACCTGGTGTTTCTTCAGCCCTTGGCCATGCAATACTGTGACCCTGTGAGACAGGGATTTAGGGAAGGCAGTGAGTGAAGCCACCAGATGGTGCCCTAGGTCCTCTCTGTTCCCTTTCTTGTCCCCTGCCTGCCCGCATCCCCCTGCCAGATCCTCTGGTAGCCCCCAGACCACAGACTCCTGTGGGTGGGCACCTACAGCCATGTAGAACATCCCCAGCCGCGACTGTCTTCTGCCCCTGAAGTTGCTCACAGCTCTGCGCCGTGGCCCAGGTGCCACCAGAACCTGTGATGAGATGGGGACAGGACAGGCTCCCCTCCTTTGCATCCATGAAGTCTGGAAAATAGTTTCATTGGATACCAGCGTCTTGGCACAGGACTGCCCGTGTAAGGGACAGGAGAGTGGCTGCTGACACCATCAGTGGGTCAGACTGGAATCCGAAATGCAAAATTGGACAGAGTTTCTTTCACCGTTTGAAAATGGCATTTTGTCTTGGCTTTGGGAAAATTTACTGTGTCCATGGTGAAAAAATCCTTTGCAGCATATGCTGCTCCTCTTCTTTGCTGTGTCAGGAAGCTGATGAAGGCTCAGATACCTCTCTTTGTGTGTTTTGGGATTCTGCAGTGGTCAAGATTTGCTATGCACAGTGAAGTATCATTAGAAGTTTATAAATAAAAAAGGAGAAGGTCAGAGAGCACCAGTGACTACCTGATCTCCAAGGGAAGAGGAGAATGTGAAACTTCAATGTCTTCTCTTGCTTGATTCTAGAGCAAGCCAGTCTCCACTTACTGTCAGGGATAAAATGTTTTTCTTTGTTAATGATAAAATAGAAATGCAGTTACTATTAGTAACTAGTATGTTACTAGGTACTTAACTATTAATAACCAGGGCTTTAAGCTGCCAAAATGTATTACAAGCTGTAGATCTGCAAGGTTCACAGTACCAGTGCTGCATCGACACAGCCTCCTGGGGACAAAACAAGATGGCGCTTTGACAATACCAGGCAGGTTCCCATGAGAAGTGACACAGGAGGGCAACTTGTCAGCTCCTGAGGCAAGGACTGTTTAGGCAGGAGGGGAGGGCTCCCATTCCAGGAGGGAGTCTTTCTCCTAACCAACTGATGAACCTCTGCTGGAGTTCCTCTTTTCCTTCAGCTCTTTGAAATATGTGGGTTGTGTTGTATCGCTCTGGGCCACATGAAGATTTGGATATACAGCTGGTAGGGCCAGCCAGGTCAGCCACCCTGCTTTAAGGAGTCAGAATGTAATTATCCAAATTGGAACAGGGTGAACATGGAAAAGCTAACATATGGGCTTCTTCAAAATGTTATGTCTTTTAATAACCAGTCAGGGCCTCTGGTTTATATCCCATCTGAAAGATTTGTCTGCCTACAATTTTATGCAATGATATCTG
The DNA here is from genome assembly GCF_965231255.1 of Vanellus vanellus. Lineage (NCBI taxonomy): Eukaryota > Metazoa > Chordata > Aves > Charadriiformes > Charadriidae > Vanellus > Vanellus vanellus. The sequence goes on from NC_138905.1 coordinate 55,967,773, forward strand.
AGCACTTCAAGGGGTGATAATTTTACCCAAAATACCTGTACCACAGTGAGCTTCCCTCTTTTGTGAGGGAATTAGCCCTGTAATGCCACTAATGGTGCTTTTGACACTGACATGTGCCACTAAAATCAAAGATTTCGGAAGTCCTTGCAAGGCTCAGTATGACATTTCAGCTTCATACAGGGAAAAAATGGAGATTCAGGAGGTTAAATGACTTTTCCAAAATTGCAGAGGGTCAGAGGTGAAGTTGGGAACAGAATTCAGGTTCCTAGGTTCTTATTTGTAGGAGCCAGTAGCTGGGTAAGTAGGAGCTGCTGAGCTCCTTATAGTATAGGGGAAAAAAAAACTTTCTTCCTGAGTCATCAGCACCCATTTCTGTAGAACTTTGGTTTTCATTTTTGATCTCTCATGCAGGCATCGATCAGGCTCACGTCCGCCTGGCTGAGGTCTGTTTGCTGAGGTAGCAGAGCTGCAGGAGAAGGTACTGCTGTCTTTTACGGAGGTATCCACCATTTTGGCAATCAGGAAAGCTCATCAGAGCCAAATTACCATGGAAAGCCCAAATATGTACACTGTAATTTCCCAAATAAATGTTTATGGAGGGAATGTGCTGAGTTGCTGCTCATCCACCCCATAAAGTCTCCTTGATTGCTGAAGAAGTTCCTGAGGTTGTCAGAGGGTTTAGACAAGAAAGAGCAGCAAATGGCTGCAGCTGAGTTGCAAAGGCGCTCTCTGCTCCCGTGGAAGGGAGGCAGGGAAGCCCCTACCATCCCAACAGTTAGATGCTGGAAAAGAAGGAGGTGTGAGAAGAGTTGATAATGCTGATAATTACGTGAATGGAAATGCTTGCCATTCTTTTCAATGTTTAAAGGAAACCACAGTTTTGAGGTGATGTAATTCCTGCTTGGTTGGGTTGTTTATTCAAGCAGTGCAGCGCTGTGCTAGCACATGGGGAAGAGAAAGTAAAACTTCAGCTTGGCTTTTGCTCTCTCGGGATTTCTGAATGCTTTCAGACCCATTCAGGTCAAGGCAGGGTGTGAATCTGAAGTACAGCAGCTCTCCTGGCATGGCCCTCTGTACAGACCAGCCCTTTTTTTAAGGGACGTGCAAAACGCAGATGGGGGGTTTTGACAAAACCTGTTTAATAGCAGGAGCTGTAACTCTTAATCTTCTCTCCTCAAAAGATTTAAAATAATCTTGCTGTCCATAAAAATCAGGTTAGCTATTTTGGGTTCTTGCAAAGCTAAAATGAATGCAGCATCTCTCATTTCCAGTCATGATAAGTCACTAGATATCAATTCTTAATTGCTTGATTAATCTTGAATTTTCAGAGCTGACAGTGCCTGTCCTAGCACTTAGACAAGAGCTACATGTAAAAGAAAGGAGAAAACACTTCTTTTTTTGTTTTGTTTTTCTTTAAACATAGCCTGCAAGGTAAGAGCGTGACATTACAGAAGGGTTTGTACCATACGTTGTCCTGAGAAAGATGGGCCATTAGGCAGAGTGCACATGAAACAGTCAGAGGTTCATGATAAACTAGGGGGGGTGATGAATTAATTTAGCACATGCTTCAGCAATTCATTGCAAGATTATCTCAAACCCAAATGTTAGTACACTTACATTTGCTGTATGCTTGTGCATGTTAGGCCATGCTTTTCATTTAAATAAATAAGCAGAAAGTTTTCCTTCATTGAAGATCATGACATTTCTATGTAGAAAAAGGCCGTTTAAGGTCAACAGTTATGGGGCACTATACCTTTGTGTGCTTTGTGTATGGTTGGACTGATAATTATCCCTCCACATGCCTCCCTAAGGGGTGCTGTTAAAAAAATATAGACCAAATAAGAAAATACATTGTTTGGGCTTTTTTTTTTTCTTTTTTATCCCCAGCAATGTGTGTGTGGCACATCCAGGATGAGCCGTAACATGGAATATCAGCCCTTGCTTGGGAGGAACATATTCTACTGTCAGGTCTCCTTTTCTGTGTGACAGGCAAGGCCAGAATATATGATGGCACAGTGTGGTGTAAAGGTGCTATGGCTACAAGTGCAAGTTGGCTTTCCTATGTTAGAAAAAGGACTTATCTTGATCTCATCCCTCTAACTAAGGAATAATAAAGCCTCTGACTTTTTTCATTCCAATTAACTGCTGTATAAGGATGCCACAGCCTTCCTAGGGAGAGGTAAGTGCTGTCCAGGACATCTACTCCAAGGTCTGTGTAATCCAAGGGAACATTATGGTGACAATATCAAAATACAGTAGTGCCATCACCGCTATTCTTACCAGATGATGAGCCAGCAACCTCTCAAGAAAATCCCAGTGGTAAAAGGGAAAAATTCTGACAATACACCCCACCCCCCCCCCCAAACTCCTCTGAATACAGCACTTCGTCCATGGTTACCTGCTGGAACTAAGCATGGTTATTTTGGTCTACATGTGTGTCCAGCAATGGTGTAGAGAAGGGAAAGGTTCCACCATGTACTGGGCTGAGACCTATTGCTCTGCAGATGTCCCAGTTAGTGGCCAGTTAAACAGTCCCAAAGGCATATCGTCCTCATCTAATCCCTTCCTGCAGTCAGGGTTTCTTAAGTGGTTTCTTGTGTGAATCAGGTGATGGGAGCTCCTCTGGGATGCTGTCTTGCAGTCTTGTAGATTAATGTTTCCTTTGCTTAATTTAATTTACATTTATACCATTTATACTCCCTCAGACAACCCTAAACAGTCTTTCTCACTCCCTGGTGCTTCTGCACCCCTGAAGTTCTCATACGCAATTCCCGTGATGCTCTTCACAGTTGTTATTTGGCCAACCTACACACACTGTAATCCCTTCCAGCTTTTTTATCATCTTATGTTCCTCTTTTTTTTTTTTTTTATTTCCCTCCAAGTTGTTGACATCTAGCTAGCACCGAGTTGTCCAGGACTAAACATGTCTTCAAACTGCGGTCTCACCACTATATTAAAAAATGGGACTATTACCTATATCTCTGAGAAGAGGTCTCTGCCTTTACAACCCCAAATTAAATTAACTGCATGATTTTTGCTGCCATATCACATTGCAAAAACATATTAAATCTGCTGTCTACTGTCTCCCTGAGGTCTTCTGGTATTTCTGCTTTCAGTGCTTGAGCACAGATGATTCCTCTCTTCACCTCCGTTTCTGTCTTTCAGTAGCTTGTATGTTGTACCTACTGCCTTTTTAGACACACAGGATCATTCAGGGTTCCTCTTTGAGGAACAGCAGTGTGAGTCCTTACACATAAGTAAATCCTCTCTATTTTTTAACATGAAGTAGTCTGTCTCCACCATTTTCCCTCCAAGCTGTCCTATGATAATCTGCCTCAGTGCAATTAAAAGGCATATTACTCTTTTTGGTTTCCAGATTTTCCTATTTATAACTGCATAGAGCGCTGGCCTGTATGTTAATAATCTGCAACAATCTGTTTGAACGTCACATACTGAGGATCACGGCTTGAAACTCTTTTGCTGTAGAAAGGGAAACACTGTTCTTTCCTTAGGAAGTTTCTGTCCCAAATGCCAAGAATATGGATTAGCTTTTCTTTCGTGGGGAATGACATATTAAAATGTTGCTTTGTGCAGGAGATATCTTTCTATGGGTGGCTCAGCACTCTGAAATCAACTTCCCTGGGAAATAAGGTCTATCACAGAAATTGCTGTCGTCCTCATTTTCTCTGGTATAAATGCAGAGCAATGTGAATAGAGGAAAGGGAAAAAAAAAACCCTCATGAAACCAAAATGCTTTGCTCCATGCATCATTTTCTTCCCAGGGAGAGAACAAGAAAAAGAAAAACAAACCCTCCATGTCACAGATGTTAGTCAGATCAGCTAATGCAGTCCTAGAAGGTACTTGGATATTACATTTATGAAAACAGTGTAAGAATCGATACATAAGGGAATACATTTTATTATATTCTATTTCACAGATAAGAGAATCTGGAAGAATCGGTTAAAGCAGGCAAGACTTTAAAAGTGGTGGTGTAGCCGTGATGGTCTAAAGATCCTAGGGAAGCAGGGTTTGTGGCGAAAGGTAATATCTTTTATTAGATCAACTGATAGAACTGGAAAAAGCAAACAAGCTTTTGGGCTCAGGGTCTCTTTATCAGATCTGACAGAAAGCAGCAATATTCAAGCTAACTACAGGTTAGATGCAATTGCTTTTAGTTTAATCTAATTATATTAATGAATTTGACCACTTCAGGAAAAAAAAAGGAGCACCTATGGAGCGGAAAGGGGTGTGAGCAGAAGTGACTGACAGGCTTCTGGTTCTCTGCTGGACCACTAGCAAAAAAGGGTTGTTTGTGCTGGTGACAAAGGGAGAGGTCAGCAGGGAGGCTGGAACCAGAGAGGAAGGCAACATCTCCATTAATTCCACAAGCTTTAGTATCTAGGGATTATAAATTTGAATTCCAAGCTTTATCTTTTGGGAACATTTTGTAGGTCTGCTTTGGGATAAGGATTGAGGGGTTTGAGTTGTTGCTGTCTGACAAATACTCTCCTAATGATGAGTACGTGTTTCTGTCCTTTATTGGCTGGCTGTACGCACTCGTTCTAAGACAGCAATTATTTAGTTTCATTCACATGGTTTCTGTGGGGGTATCTCATGTGCTGGCTGAAGTGATGAACCGTAGGGATTTGGGACGAGTACGTGCAAGAACAAAGAATTTCGGCAGTTTTGCTGTGGGAGGAAGGGCATTGATTATGCTGTCTGCGGATCGGTACTGGCGTATTTCATGTTTGATGCTCTGGCGGTATCTGGTTCTATTTCATGTGTTTTCATCTGCGGATTTGCTTCCTGTAATGAGCTGGGAAAGGGAGAGCCGGAAGGTTAGGAGAAGAGGCACTGGGAAAAAAATCTTTCAGAGACAGTAATTTAAAAGATTATTTTATGTGTGAATTTTAGCATGGAATATTATCGCTATCAGGGGCACTTGGTTGCAGGCGGGAATGCTACAGCAGAGATTCTAAAATAAAAAGCAGAAAAACAAATTTGCAGAAAGCTAATGTGGTCAGAGACTTTGCCAGTCCTTGTTAATTTTGGTTGCACTAGACAAACACCAAATAAACCTTAATCTCTTGAAAAGTGATTTTCTAAAATTGCTGTTGTTGCTGTCATATCTTTATTGTAGTAAATTCGTATCTATTTTGCTGGAAGAGTGACCTTGCTGGATAAAGCAGAGCACCACTGTTCCCCTCAGAGCAGGTGCAACAATATCTGCAGGGCTGGCTGAATCTCACAGCTTCTTGGTGCGTTTTGGATGGCTGCTGGTCTTATTGCATCCGCTTTATAGAGGAAGTTTTATGGTCTGTAGGTTCTCGTGTATGTGCTAGCTTGCAGGGTGCCATTTTTTAATGTCAATCGTGGTGTCCAGAAAGCTGATGCCAGTGTAGGAGCAATCTTGGGACTGACCAGAGCAGCAGGGAAGCTGCTGATTGAATTTGCGGTTGTATTTGGTGAAGGAGTCTGAGGATTTCTGAGCTGTCCATATTTCTGATAGAAATGTTATCCGTGTTCCCTATATACAGCCTGGCTGGGTGGTGTAATGTTTTTCAGACTTGGTTTGTGAAGAAAAATTGGGGCATTAAAGAGCTGCAGAAAGGTGATCTCTCTCTGCCCCCCACTTAGAGCTTGGCAAACAAAAGATGACTAAATGCTGTCTGAAGAAGAGCTGGATGCTTGCTGCATGATGTAGCACATATGAAAACTTCACATGGGTTAAAAAAAAAAAAAAAAAAAAAGAGACTGAATGCATTGAAAAAATATCCTTTGGAAGCTGTTAAATAGGAAGACCTCAGCTGTGGGTTGGGAAGTGCCTGACCACAGGATCACCAGGTCATGGGGGATTCTTCTGGGGCAGTGTTGCCGTACGCTTGTTGGAGCTGTCTTAGGGTTTGTCTGTTCTGCACTCTCGGAGGCAGAATGCTGATCTGACTCAGTACTGCTATTTCTCTGATCTCTTCTAGAGAAAATGAGGGGTTTTCCTCTTTTATTGCAAGCCCCAACTAGAATGCACATAATTACATTTTTATTTACTTTCCAGACTGCTGCGGCAGGCCCAGGCCTATGCATTGGTGCCTGAAGTGCAGCAAACAGCAGCCTCAGGAGGTTGGACCCTCAGGGGTCCGGTTTACCCGCTCCTACCCCACGCTAAAGGAGGCCGGGGAAGCCCCTGCCCACCTGACTCCCTTGTGGCCCCCCGCAACAGCCCACTAGCCGTGGGGAGGCCGGCGGCCATTCCTCTAGGAAAGCCGGCGCCCGCCCCGAGGCCCACCGCGGCTCCCTTTCCCCCGCCGCAGCGGGGCCTTCTCGTCCTGGAGCGGGGCCTGCCGGGCCGGGGCAGAGGCCGATCCCACCGAGGCCTCGGGGGAGGGCGAGTCCGCGGCACCGCCTTCTCTCAGGAAACGGGGGCGAGAGAGGGAACCGGGGCGGGGGGGAGACACAACGGGGCGCAGGGGCCCGGGGCCAGCGCCCTCCCCCTCCAGGCAGCGCTGTGAGATGCCAGAACCCTCCTCCTCCGCGCCCGGCCCTGCCGAGGGAGCCCGCCCCGCCGCCGGCGGCTCCTCCTCCTCCTTCCCCGCCGCCGCCGCTCTGCCAGCAGCCAGTCGGGCCTGAGACCCGCGCCCGGCTGCGGGGGCCTGCCCTGTGCGCCGGCGGAGGGCGGGCAGGGGAGAGGGGAAGGAAAAAAAAACAGCAAGGAGAAGCCCCGGAGACCGAACCCGGCGCGTCACATGAGCTGACAGGATCCGTACCCGCTCCCCCTCGGCGCAACAAAGAACCGGGAGCCCCTCTGCCTGCCCGCCGCGGGACGGGACGGGACGGGACGGGGCGGGGCGGGACAGGGCTGCCATGGGACCCTGAGGGCCGGCCCCCACAGGTAAGCGGCGGCCGTTACGGCGGTTGCCCGCCCCTCCTCACCTTGCCCGCGAGGGCGCCCCCCCACCTCGCGGGGCCTGGCACCCCCCCCCTTCTCTTCCCCCCCTTACTTGTTATGAGGTGACTTTTTTAATCTCTTGGGGTTTGTGTGGCGCCCCCCACCCCCCCCCCCCCCGGTGTGTGAGGTGTTTTCGGGGGGGGTTCGTTTGTTTTTAAGCGGGCCGTAACCCGAGCTCTCCCTGCGCCCCCCCTTTGGGGAACGGGGCGCTGCGGGAGGGGGACCCGCCGCCCTCGCCTCTCGCGTTCCTCAGCCGCCTTCCCCGCGTGTGAAGGACAGGCCCCTCCACGATGGGGGAGGGCTCCTGAGAGCATGGGGAAGGGCTCCTGAGAGCAGGGGGAAGCGCCGATGCTTCAGCCCCTCGCCTGGGTTTCTGTCTGGCTCTCTACGTGCAGCCGTCGTTAATCCTCCCGTTGCTTCGGATTATTTTCTTTTTATGGCGAGCAAACAGTTAACGCCGTGCAGTTTTGTGCATTGCCTTCCCCCCTCCTTCCCCTTCCTTCACCCATCTTCCCCCCCTCCCCCCCCCCGGGCCCCTCTACTTACGGACCAACACGTCGTGACCTTTCTGGCTATTAAGAAGAATATTAAGGTGATCTTGATTTTTGTGAAAGCACCATCCCCCTTACAAGCTGCATTTCCCAAACCGGATTAACTGCTGGCAGTGGTAGCTAGCCCCACGACCACCTGGGACTTGCCCACCGGGACTGTGACTGGAAGTTGTTGACAGCACATGTGCCACACGCTCCTTGAGCAAGCGGCCTCACAGCCACTGAGGTTTATGGCTGGAAACTCCCGGTGGGAGCCCAGGCAGCAGTGTGGCGAGACCCGCCGCTGGGTGAAAAATACCCCAGCAAGGCTGGTGTCCCAGGCCTCTTCTTGTTTGGGAAGTACTCTGCCTCGGTTATGCTGAGACTGTGGTGCTGGGAGGGGTGTTGGGACTATAGGGGGTAGAAGAGGGTCCTGGGAAGGTGAGCTGAGGGGGTAGAAGGGGCTTGCAGGGAGCTGGGGTGGCGCAGGAGCAGGCTGGAGGTTGGGGAAGAGCAGGCAAGGGGAGAGCACAAGTGATGGAAACAGGGAGCTGTGGACATCCTGGGCAGGGGGCTCAGCCTCGCAAGTGCTCTCCCCTCTTTGTCTGTATGGTGTGGTGCAATGCTACTGAAGAGAACAGTTTAATGTGTGTTTGGGGTGTTGTTTTTTTTTTTTTTTTAATTTAATTTCTGGCCTGAGACCCTCTCTGCTGTGATACGAAAATTATCTGCTCCTGGGCACGGCTAGCATCATCCTTCATACACCCAGCAGCCGCCTGACTTGAGTCTTAACGTAGGCACCCGTTAACCCTGTTTCTGTCCAACTGGGAGTGTCCCTGGGAAGGAATCTTCTTCCCCTGTGTGGTTATCTTGGCTTGTGGGGACGGAGGAGAAACCACAGTTCCCTTTCAGAGGAAGGCACTAGGCTGGCCTTGATAATCGTGTTAAATCTCTTCTTTTAAGTCAAAATTTAAAATAAATAATGCTACAAAGTGAGGAGGAACAGGAAGCCACCCAATGCCCTCTGAGTGCCCAGTGCCTGTGAGGGCAGAAATAGCCTCGGCAAAGCCATTTGTGTTCAGGTTGTGGGGTAGGACTGTGGTTTAAGCAGCAGGAAACTGATTGCATGCCAGAAAAGGCAGTGGGGAGAGGGGAAGCCAAGGATGTGTAGCACCTTCCAGTGCAGCTAATGTGTCCTGAGATGTTTCACATCTCCTGTTGGTGCAGGCTTTGGAGAGAGCCAGGAGGTTGGGCAGATAACAGTCAGTCTCAACTGTTTAAAGACTATGATTTAGCCTGCTTGTGCTACCCTCATCCCCGCGTTTTTAAGGAGTGACACTGGGATCCTTGTTGGTGTCATTCAGGGTGAACCAGATTTGCAAGTTTATGCATATCTACATGCAGACTTGGACCTGGAGTTTATTTTTAATAAAAGCCATGAATTTTATGTAGCATGACTTCAGTTTAAGCAGCGAATGCTCCAAAATATGGGGCAAAACCATGAAAGCGGGCAATGCTGATTTTAATTGTTCGTTTTTCACCAACCCCTTCTTTCTCTAAGATTTCTGTCCTGACTCCCTTCCCTTTGCAGGGTGTTTCTTGGTCATGGTGGGGAACAGAAGAGAACTTGTCGATAGCCAGCTCAAATTCTGCTGATTAGTGCTGAAAATATGACTGATTTTTCATGTAACTGGCTGTGCCATGAGGGCCTGGACTGGGATGATTTGTTTTGTGTGGGCCATTAGCTGCAATGGAAGACTAATGACTGTGGCTGACAACTTGTGTCTTCTCAAAATAGGAGAAAATGCTGTCTTTTCCCCTAGAGCGGACGGGAGGTGTGAAGTGAAAGTTAGTTCGTCTGTCCCTTCCCTTCAAAAAAATGTACAGCACATTTTTGAAAATGAGTCATCAGGTACAATTTATTTCAAGTATTTTTAAGCTATTATGAATTTGATGCGCTTTGGCCACGTGCTTACTGGAAATTGTAAAAGAGTCTTGCTCAGATTTGCCCTGGCTGGGCTCAGAAAAATGATGAGGGAGTTTACTTGCTGCAGCCCTTTTAGATCCAAGCAGAGCATAAATGTCTTAAAAGGGTTGGGACAACCACCGTGCAATACCCTCTCTGCAGAGGTGGTATAGGAGCAATGTAAACTATCCAGTCCCATCTTTCTGTCCAGCTTTTGCCGACGGGGGTGAGCTGGTAGCTGTTGAGGTTGGAAGGAGGAAGGGGTGGAATATTTTGATGCCCTGTGCTCTGGCTGGACTAACTGGGAAGGGAGAGTGCAAGGTTCTTGTCCATCAGCCAAGCTTGTGCCGAAGGCTGTGCTGCCCTCCCCCTTGACAGACCAGTGCTACCTTTTGACTGACTCTGAGCTGTTGCTTCTTGAGAGGTGTAGCATAGATCGGACACATGGTGTGCGGGGGGCAAATCCTCCCTCAAGTCACTTTGTCATGGAAGTCATAACAGGGATATACAGCTTCGGGAATGATTATTAGTGTCTGATGACCTAGCCAGGATTGTGTAATGACACTGAGTAAGAGGTAAAAGGTTTTATATCCCATAAACTTGGTTCTCGCTTCAGGGTGAACCGCAAGGCTTTTGAAAACCTGTGAGTTTGACGGCTCTCTGGTAACTGCAAATACGTGGAAGCGTTAATCACTTGAAACAAAACCTTAAAAATAAGGACAGACAGAGATGCAGGCTATAGGCAGGAAAGTGAAAGAAGAGCTAATTGTTATTTTTTTTGGTGTATTTTTTAAATGATGTTTAATCCTGCATATATGATACTGTGAGTAACCCAGCAGGTCCAGCAGTTTATTCATTTATTTAAAACAGCTTTGTAGTTCACCTTGAAAACCACTTCCTGCCATATGGTTATATTATTTCCCTATGCCACGGTTTTTGCTAATTATCAAGACCATTTGCTTTAAAATAGGTGTTTTTAATTTCACAGCCTTGTCTGCCTCTCCTGCTTGATCCTGCCCTGGAGTCAAGAGGCTGTGTCTGTTCATTCTCCATGGCAACAGGCTGTGATTTACTTATTTCAATTTAATTAAAAAGCAGCTATCAAATTCTAGGCATCTTATATGTTCCTTATATTACAAAAATATCAGTGGATCAGTCTCCACAACAGATCTACCAACCTCAAAATTCTCAGCATGAGACACTGGTTTCTTTCCCAGTCCATCCCCTTTGGAAGAGTTTAGGCAAAGGAGGAGTGCTGTGGCCTGTCCTCAGGTGGTGCAAATGAGGGCTGCTGGACTGGCATCAGAGTAGGAGTCTATTGCTGAGAACATCTGGGTGCCAGTTTAAACCACGGGACTACCTATTCAAGCCCATTAGTTCTCCTCTCTCAGCCTGCTGTTGTGCAGCTGTTGGGTGGTTTTGGGGCTCAATGGGTTGGCGTGAACACCCTAGACCTTGCCTGGAAAGAGGAGCATGGTTTGCGTGCTCTGTACATGGATTCCCGCTTGCTGGGGCAGGTGTTTTCTGCAGCAGCAGCTACATCTGCTGAGCTGTTTTTGGAGCTAGTGCAAGGCTGTGATGCTGTTGCAGGCTCAGGTGAAAAGTGCACAAGTATCAGTGGGCACAAACATTTTTACTTGCTGCAGTGAAAATGCAGAAAATGGCAGTTCTGCTAGAAATGTTACGTGTTTATCAGCTCTCCCCATGTGAGAGATTTTACAAGTCCAAATCCTTTGTGTTATGTTAGTTTTTTTGGTCCATCTTGAAGCCTATCTCTTTTTTGATGCGTGCATGTTACGGCTTTTGGTTTTAAGCTAGTCACAGCACAGAAGTTCACAATGCCCTGTTGGTTTAAGCATACCTGGTATTTGTATGCAGGCTAGAAATTAAGGCCTTAATCCTAAATTAGTTTTCCAAGCACTGTGGTTGTACAAATACTAGTTTGTGTTAGTCGGGGATAAAGAAACATATGGGCAGTGACAGGCAGTTGTTGGCTAAAGAGAGGATGGTGTCAGGAAGGGCCCTTGGGGATAGGTAGAGGAGCATGGTGAATTTACTAACCTACAGGTGTTAAGTTTGGTAGTAAATGGACGGAATGTAATTAAGGAGTGCCAAAATTAACACTCCTTTTTGTCTTCATTACCAACACCCCAATTCTTAATAGGATTATTTTCCCTTGAAGGGACTGTTCAGATGACTCAGTCTTTGGAGTACCTGCATGCTGGTGGTGTTCTCTTCCTAGGAGAAGCTGAGCCTGCTGAGTTGTATAACTAGACTCAGGTGCTATTTCTGAGCTCTGCTAATGTGTGGAAGAAGAAAAGTTGGCCATACATTTTTATTAAGCCTTAAGGAGCAGTTATCATCAGAAGAGTGCCTGTGGAAAACTGCACTTTTTTTTTTTTCCCTTTGGTGTTGCTATTCCTGGTGCTTTTTCAAAGTCACCACTGGCAATTTTAACAATAGACGTAGGTTCTTGCTCCTCCTAACCCTGCCAAAGCCTGCGAGGCTATGGCAGAAAACATTGGACTCTCTCCTGCCTTGCTTATCTTCATCAATTAAAATTATGTACAGAGTTTCTAGCTGCAAGTTCCTGGTGATCATGCATCAACAGGGAAGACCATCTTTGAGTCCGTGACATTAGCAGTTAAGCATGTGTTTACTGGTGGAATGAGCATGTGTGGTCTATGGGATGCTCAGAGGTAAATCTGAAATCTCATGTTGTTGTTCCTAATAAAAACAGAATAAACACAAGCAAAACCTAAAAGCAAGCTTTTGTTTGTGTTTAAGCAGATACATTCAAGGAATTTATATCCAACTGGTAACATCTTTAATTCTTTATTGCTGGTTTTACTAGAGTACAGTCATGATCTGTATTCTTTAAGAGTTCATCTGTTCCTCTTGCTTATCCAGCTTTGAAGTAGACCTTGCTGATATTAATTTCTGTATAGCCTGTAACCTCATCTATAAAATGAAGGGAATACTTCATACAGGCAGCTGTGAAGTTACATTTATTGTCTGTAAATTGCTTTTAGTAATTGAGCAGAGGAGGTGGAGAGGAATAAAGACAGTGGAGTAATATGGGCTTCTTGTTTTTTTTAATTGAAAAGAACTGCATTATTTTTGTTCATCTGATGATCTAGAAGCTGATGGGGAAAGAAAAATGCTTTATCAAGAGCACCTTGAAACTAATTGTTAAGTTTTTAATGAAAACAGACATTTCTGAGCATAGCGATGAAGGCAGCCATCTTGTTTGATAATAACAGAGTCTAATTTAGAAATAGGCACAATTATTATTGGAAATACTGCAGTACCTTTTATATTTCTATCTCACCTGGGTCTGCTCAGTTTTAGTGTCACTCTTTACCTACATGGCTGCCTTCGTCATCCAGTTCAGAAATGTTGGTAGGTAGAGCCTAATGGTAGGTAAAACTCCCTGGTTTAAGATTATTAGCAAACACCTCTTGCAGACTTTTCAGCTAGGCCCCTTGCTTTTTTGCTGTTGGGTGAAACCGCAGTTTCACGTGGGTAAGGATGGATTTTCTCGCTGTAGCTGAAACATTCTAACCACTTGCTCCTTCTAAGAGGGGTGGGTGGTCATGCCTTGCTTGTGGCTCTGTGGCCATGTTCCTTGCGTTGTGCCCACTTAAGTGCTAAACGGATCCAGCTTGTTCAGCTTTTGGAAAGGGGACTTGCCCAAAAATATAAAAAAGTGAATACTTTTCTCCTGGGACAGAGAGCTGAACCTGCTCACCAGGTTCAGGCTAGTATCAGAGCTGCTGTGCAGGAGGGGAGAGGTTTGTTTTGCCAGCAGTGAAAGGTAGGGAATGAAAGAAAGGTGGAAATGGGGCCCCCCTTTTTTGGCAGCAGTGAACTATTAGCCTGGTTCAGCTGTAATGTGAAACCTCGCCCTCAGCCTTCATTTTCAGGTCCCTCCCTTCCCCTCCACTCCTCTCATTCTTTCCCTGGGATATACTTGTGTGCCTCCAGATGCTGACTCCATTCCCAAGCAGTATTTTCAAAAGGGGAAAAAAAGGGAAAAGGTTGAGTTTCACTGCCTCTGCAGTAACAGATGTACTGTAGTTCCTGAGAGCCCATTGCTGCGAGCCTAAGAATTACTATTATTATTATTAGGCTCATATATTATTATTAAAGGACTCAAAAAATAGTAGTCGTAACCCTCCGCTGTGAGAGGGGAGAAGGAGGCTGCTTGAGATATAGCTGTAGGCTGAGTTTGTGAAAGCGCTTCTTCAAACATGATGATGGTGACCATTTGGACTGAGGCCTCGGAGTTGGTGGGACCATGTGGTCACTGAGGCCTGAGATAAATGGCAAGGGCCAGGGAAACATCCGGAGAGTTTTCTGCACGCCCATGGTAAGACAGGCCTGAAAGTTGAGTACCACAGCATCAGGAGGAGGTCTCTTCATCTCTGAAATGCCCCAGGTGCAATTGCCTGACTAATTTGCAAGGACTGGCAGAAATTGGGAAGGCCTTTCAGGACACTGCTGTGGTAGTGCAGAATGATGCTGTCTTGCTCCAGGGGTGCGATGAAGCCAGGGGTGTGCTGAAGCTCAGACATGGTGGGAACTGGCCAAGGAGAACTTTGCTTCCGCTGATCAGCATGAACAGTGTTTCTGCCTCAGCTTTGCCATTGATGGATCAGTGTATCTGCATTAGCCCTTGCTGACTGCAGGGAAGGAGGGATGTGTCACCTAACGAGATGCATGCTCCAGCGTCTACTTAGCAGGGGCATGGTGCAGGTCAGAGTGTGCATTTGGGAGACTAGATGGAGGTGTCTGTTGGCCTACAGTGATTGCTTTATGGCTAAAGGAGCAGATACTGTGTCTGTCTGGTGAATTTTATACAGCATGAAGGTGAAGATGATGTCAGTGAAGACTAGTGTGCCAGAGACAGCAGGATGCAGTGAGCCTATGCATGTGTGGACCAAGCGAGTGGCTGTACCTGGCAGGAGGGGCAGGTTGCAATCGGTGTGGTGCACAAATTAGAAATGTTTGCGCAGCCATTTTCAAATAAAGAAGGTAGAAGGGAAGGCCAAGGGATTTTTCTCCAACTTGAGAATTGTTAGTGATTTGTTTCATGCTGTACTGCAGTTGGTTGGGGCTTCTTTTAAACATTTAAGCCTAAATTCTTCTCATTGGTGTGTGAAGACATTATGGCAAGAGAAGGATTATTGTAGGGTTGTGTTGCTTTGCGTGGTAAGATTATACACTGGGTGGCTGTTACAGTGCATTTGTGTTCCAAGGATGGAGTGAATAAAGGAAAGAACCAGTGTATTGATATTAAATGATACGTTGAGCACAAAGTGTCTTTGTTTTCAAGGCTATGTTTTTTTTAAATCTGACACACTTATAAGCCAGCTGCAATATTTTTTTTTTAAAGACACATTTATAAGAGAGGGGGCAGTATAGAAAATGCTGTAAGTAATCTTATTGAAAAGTATGTTTTTCTTCCATCCCCTTGCACATGCGTGCAGCCTCTGGGGAAGATGTTAGTGAGGGAGCTGGATAATCGGGGTCTTCTCTGGAGCTGCCATTGTTCTAATTGATGTAGTGGGTATTAGCTGGGGGATGTGTACAGATGCAGGGGCTGCCTGGGGTTTCATCTCTGCAGTATCCATTTTTTTCACTCCTCCTGGATAGTGATGTGTATCCTAGTGCTTTTGTGGTCCACCTACCTCTCTTTCTCATCTCTTGTAAATACTTGCTGGTGTGTTGTGGGGTTTTTTGTTTTTTTTTTTTTTTTGTGTTGTTCTTCTGGCAGATCTTCAGTTGTGCTTGTAATAGGTGACTCTCCTCCTGTGCTGCTTAACCTGGCTCATGATGATGGGTGTTCTTGTAAGCCAGTCTTTTCCTGGATCTCTTTGCTGAATTTTCTTGCAATCTGCCCAGTCTGGGGGCTTCTCTGCTGTTATGTTGGTCACTCTAGTGAAGATCCAGCTATCATAGCCGACTCTAGCAATACTCCAGCTGCACTGTGGAGTGCAAAGGAATGCAGTGAAAGAGGCAGCCGTTCCAGGGCCCTGTTTGTCCTCAGACTGGAAATGCCGAGGGTACATTAGAGTTCTCATGTAGGACTGCAATAATTAAATAGTGTTGGGGGGAGAAGGAGTACGAGAGCATGTGATGGTCACTTCAGATAGATTAACAAAGAGGGGCTATTACGGTGCCAGCAGAAGACATCCTTTGGTGGAGGTTCTGAGCCAGGAAATACTTAAAAAAGCTGTCCCAGAGAGCGAGAGGAAAGCCTGATAGGTCTGTGCTATAATTAATTGCCCAGATACCACTGCAGGAGCAGCTTGGAGAAGGGAACTCATACGTGAGCCGGGTGTGGTGCAGAGAGCGAAACGGGAATTTCCTGAATTTTGTTTGCAAAGCTCAAGTGTAGAGGGAATTTTAGACATAATAGGTGGAAAGAAAGACTAAAATTAATAGGTAGTTCCATATATTTTTTTTGCACTGCGTGCTCCTGGCTAGTGTTAGTTGAACATCAATTGAAGCAGTACAGAGCATGCTTGGGAACTGGAAACATTAAGCAGAAAGAGAGAGTGAATCTGATTAGCTCTGCTTTTCATGCATTAAGCAGAAAGACAGGCTGAAATGTGATTGCAAACAGATAATAGCAGCAGGCTCCTGAGGCACCACCACAACCCAGCATATGGGGTGATGGATCTAACCATGCCATAGAACTGTTTCTTGTAATAGAAGCCGCTTGTTTTTATGTTGCGGTTTCTGTTGTACTTTCTAATTATCCTATTCATCGCTGTCTGCCATTTTGAGCCTGGCCACGCGGGATGGCTCAGCCCCCTGGAATGTGTGCCCTGTTGAGTACTTCTGCCCTGAATAGTAACCGTAGCACTGGTAGCCAAACGGTGGGAGGGAAGAGGTGCCAAGGCTCGAGAGTCCTAGCTATTTTCCCCCTTATTTCCAAGAATAATGGAAGTGACAGCTGCTGCTTTTGCCATGCTGGGAAAGATGAGTGCTGGTGTTGCATGTAAAGCTCTTAACTCCCCTCTGAAAGCGCAAGTATTGGGGATTGCTGGGAGAAGGTTCCCAGTGACCTGAAAAAAAAGGGGTATCTATCAGGACTAATTATAAATAATAAATAAAACTGGCTTTGCTACACCAGCCACTTTCTCAGTGCTATAGCAGAGATCCTGGAGCCACTTCCAGTCTGTGGCCTCTCCTCCACGGAGCAAATGCAGCAGAGAAAGCAGGCTGGCAGAGGCTTGGCTGGTGCAGGCTGGAATTGGCACTGCCAATACAGCATTCAACACCCCTGCATGCTGTTAGGGGAGTTTTCTGTGTTGATGTGGTGACTCCTTCCCTGTTCTCCTTTCTTTCCATCTGAGGTTTTAATGGATGGAGCATAAATAACCATTTCCAGAACTGGGGTGGGTTGGGGGAATGCAAAAGGAGTGGGAAGAGCAGAGCTCTCCTTAAAATGTCTGAACAAAGCAGAGTAGTAAGAAGCTCACGTGTGTGTGTGTACGGGTATGTATTCTAAGGCCAGAAGGGGCGGGTCAGACTAGTGTTTCTGTGACCTTTTCTCAGCTGTGTCTTGCCTTTCCTGCCTGCTGCCTCTCCTTGTCTGTCAGGGGACTTCCACTTCCTTCCCGCTGACCTGCAGGGCTGCAGGCAGCCTCCCTGCCCTTGTGGCAGCTCCCAGCTCTGGCTCCAAGCCCAAGCTAATAATCCCGACAGATTTTACTGGCTTGTGCTCTGCTCCATGCCTTGCTGTAGGGGAGATGATGTGCGAGGTTATGGTTTGCGTGACTTTTGGCATCACGCTGGCCCTGGGATTCCACCCGGCGGCATCTGTGTGAAACCCAAACCTCGTAATAAGGACTGGCTGAGTCTCTGGTAGAGCTTGGCTTTGCTCAGCGAGGCCTCTTGTGTCCTTACCTGCAGGTGCCCAGCTAGCACAGATGTCATCCAAACACACCTTCTAATTGTCTCTGGCTGTCCGGATGATTGCCAGCAGTATGGGTTTTGGGTGGAAGTAGGAGGTGTTGATAGCCAGGAAAGGAAAAATTCATCAGGTGCCAGAAAGGGTAATGAAGATCTCCTCTCACCATTCTCCCCACGCATCAAAGCACACTTAAAAAAAAATAGAGTGTTCATCTTTGACCCCCATTAATGGCTGGCTTGGTCTGTGTAAGAGTTTTATGAGTCTGCTGCTGCTCCCACAGTTAAATTATTTAGAGGGTGAGGTGGAGGTTTGTGCTTTCACTGCTGATGGTCCAGGGTTTAGGCCCTCCTGACAGGCTGGGGGGGTTGGTTACAAAGGCAGTCTGGCTGGGTATGCAAACCTCTTGCTCTGAGGAGCCTAAGGGAGGTGTGAGCTGCAACTGTGCTGTCCTTGTCAGGGCTGGGAGCATATCCTTCTGTCATTGCATGGGCTCCACGTCACCGTGTCATGTTGAATTCAAGGTCTGTGTCCTTATCTTCAGGGTACTTAATGGTTGGGACCCTGAGATGCCTTAAATGTAGTACCTGAAGCTGGTGGGTGGGCATGCTTATGACAGATCCTGCTTGTTGCTGAGCCTAGAGCCCTCCTGGTCAGCAGTAGAAGCTTTAGGGGCTGGAGTAAGACTCTGGTGGCGATACCTGACTTATCAGACCTGGGCTACACGCCCTTCCCACTCCCCGTGGTGGCATGCCTTCGCCTGCCTTCTTTCTGCTAACAACCCACTCCAATTTGCACCAGTTCCTGCTCCGCACTGTAGCAACCACTTTTGTACTGTAATATCCCATCTTCAGCATGCTGCTCCCTTCCCTTTGCAGTACATCAGCTTGTTCTTGCCTTCCTTACTTTTCCCCATACAGTTGTTCTCTGCTGCTAATTCTCCCGAGACTTGGGAACACAGAACAGGTGTAAGGAACAACCGTGCAACTGACTGATGTGCCTGGAGACCTTTGTGCAGTTTGCGTTCCCGAACAGGTGGCCTGCCAGCTAGACCAGGAATATTTCCCAGCTGTCCTGCTGACCATGCAGCCCGGTTTCCACTTCTAGTGGGAAGGTGCCTGACTCCAGATCAATTGACTGGGATGTGGGCTGGTCTGATGCATCAGCTGGCCCACTGGAAGGATCATACTAATGATGCTGGCCCTCTTGCCATTGCTGGAATGGGTCAATTCCTCTTGGGGTTGTGCCGCCTCTTACATTGGTGGGTCCTGAGGGCTTGCAGTGCTCATCAGTGCTGAAATGAAATGGTGGCAACTGTTCAGTGCAGGGCTGTAAATGGAGGCTTATTTCAGAGCAGAATGGTTGATATTGGTGAATCTGGGTTTGGCTGATAGGAAAATGAATTTATGGGCAGACTGGGAAGTCTTGTTTAATGTGGAAGGTTCACACTACATTTCTTGTACTGTGCCTGTCGATAATGAAAATGCCTATCACAGCAGACACCAAGCTAGCGGGTCGCCTGGGATGTTGCTGCTTCTGAAGGCTGAGCTTGTTGTGCATGCTGGGGCTCACTTCTGTACTCTGCCTGCTGCCATTTCTTACACCCTGAGCTCAGGGACCGCTTGAACCTTTACCTTCTTGCATCTGCTCTCCTGCCATCTCCTCATATGTGCCTGATCTCCTGTTTTCTGCCGTAGCAAGGGCCTGTGCAGGCTCTTGGTTGCATGCCAATGGGCTCTTTATGCTACCCCTATTTACCCTGGTTTATGTCTTCCCACTCCTTTCCCTATTCCTATTTAATTTCCTTTGGTATGGGACTAATGTTCCAGGTTGTGTTGGGAGACTGGGTTGATCTGAGATGGCAGAAAGAGGGCAGAGGGGAGGGGAAGAAGTGGCTTATACTAGAAGTTGTGAGTTTCTGCCATCAACTCAGTCTTTAATCTGTTGATTATTATGAACCTAGCTAATTCAGCTGGATCTGCTAGACAAATGCCAGGTGTTCTGTGTCCTGCTTCCATATTCTACTCTATTTTTCTATTTTTTTTTTTTTTCCTGAAAATTAATAGGATTCTGCCCATTGATAATTAAAACATCGCCTGGAGTTTTGGAATGGATCAGATGCATCAATCAAATGTTACCACATTGCATCCAAAGAGAGGAATGCCATCCAGCTGGGGGTAGGGTCTGATTTTTCTTTGCCCCCATCAGTGTCTAGAGTTATTGGAGACCTTTTTGTTTTTTTAAATGCAAGAATTTTTAATAGAAAGTACTAGTTTTCAAAATTAATTATTGTTTGAAAACTTGACTGCTTGCCTTTTTTTATTGTTATGGAGTAATGTTGTGCCTCTATATTCAAAATGTTATTAATAATCGTGAGGCTTTGCTGGGCTTTGGTAAAGAAAACATTTCAGTAACTACTTCAAATATTTTGGGAGGGAAATTTGGTGTTTTAAATGAAAAGTAAATCTATTCTGATTACTAAGAAAGATGAAAATAATTTAACTTCTTTCAGAAATGTCAAAGTTCAGGTCATTTGTCCTGGTTCTAGAAATTAATGTAAAACAGACTAATACCCCTGCATAAACTGTTCCCCTTGCAACAAGTGAGAGGAAGCAAGTAGATCAGTAGGAAGTCACATCTTTGTGTGCTGCTTATGGGTACTTGGCTACTGTGGCAGCAGGTACAGCACGAGACCTGGAATGAAATAAAGGTTGGAGAGAATGTGAATCCGGAGCCTTGCATGGGCTTAAAGCACAGGTTGCAGACTGAGCGGCAAAACTGAAGTGGCTTTTTGGCTCCCTTCCACTTGCTAGTGCACAGCTACCCATTATCCTCTCACTGGTATGCCACTTGGCTGTTTCAGCAGAGAGGCTGCAGAGACAAAACACTTATCTGGCTCTCAGAAGGGGATGGACTTTCCAGGTCAGGCATGAGAAGATGTGTGTTAGATTTGTGTCCGGAAGTAATGCTGTTCCAGTGTTGCTCACTTGAAATCCGAAGCGTCTTTTGCTTCACGTTGACTTCCCGTTCTTGTTAAAATTGCTTTTGCTTTAGAAACGAAGGGTCTTAAAGTTGAGGGGTTTGACAGAGTGTGCTGCAGAATGATTCTTTTCTCCTTAATATGTAAGTTTCCTGAATGAATGATTTTGAAGTAAAGTAATATTTCCCTGCAGAGCCTGCCTCTGTTAAGTTTTTACACTGTTGCAGCAACAGCAAGACTACTAGTGCAATATTAATAATTTGTGTTCCTCGTTTTGGACCTTTATCAGTCATTTCAGCCTCGTCAGGCTGGGAGAGATGCGAAAAGCATGTATATGTTTTGCTGCTGTTCTCTCTGCATATCTTTTCAGGGTAGGCAAAGGATTTTGGTCTCCAGAGAATGTCTATCTGGAACCTTTTAGCGGTGCTAAATTTACAGAAATAATACCAGAAAATAGCATAATGGTGTCTCATTTCAGTCATCTCTGCATAGGGTTGTACTGCTTTCATTGGATGTCTGCAACAAGTGTGGTTCAGATGTTCGTGAGCTTTGCCTGGTTGCAGTAGGTGAGGGAGAGGTGAACCTTTTATGGGTCCCTTCTGTGGGGTGAGCGCAGCCAGGGTTTTGCCGTGTGTGTATAATCAGTCCCAAATGTTTCTGTGCTGCTGCAGCTGCACATAGCTTTCTTCAAAACTGTGCTTTGTGTCCTCAATTCTCTCCCTCACCCTCTTCTAAAGGGATGGAGATGGTCAGGTAGTTTGTGTGTTTCCTGAGTAGGTCTTGCTTGAGGTGAGGAACAGAAGACTCTCTGAGCCAAATGAAAATGTGTCTTCAGAAACAAGGCTGATGAGAGGATGTCACCAGAAAATTCAGTTGGTTTAAATACAAAGCATTAGATACAAAGCAACATCTGTGCTTGTGTTGAATTCTGGAGTTAACTGTTGCAGGCTTGCGCTTGGTGTTACCAATCATCTGAACACCTTCCAGCTTGGCTGTCTAGTAGGTACTTCTCCTTCAAATCCTGTTGGAAGCACAGCACTTCATTTTGGGGAGTTTTGAAGGGCTGCTAGTGTAGCGTGCATGAAGTAGTTGATGTGTTTCAGTGAGTCTGTGTTCTTGCAGGCAGGTACTGAACAGTTGGAGTCAGATTGGTCTACTTCAAGTGGTATTTAGCAAGCAGGTAAGTACTTTGCAGGAAGTTGGAGAGTTAGTTCCCATCTGCTGCTTTTGGTCCAAAGTGGTTGATTCACCCCAGGCAGTGGGGAACCCGTGGGTCCTGTGCTGCTGGGTGATGGATGGATGGATGGATGGATGGATGGATGGATGGATAGGACTGTCTAGGAGAGGAGAATGTTCTGCAGAGTTTAATCTGTATTTTAAGCCTGAAATAGCTTTACTGAGGAAAGACATATTTCTGTAATAATTGTTGGGGGAAAACTAATGTTTCTTTAAAACTGGATTACATTGTTTCAAATTCTGTTTTTGAAAGTCTTGGCTTGGAAAAAAGTTTGGCTCAAAAATTGCTGTGTGTGTGCAGAAGGATCTGCAGAAAGATTAACGGATAAGAAGAAACTTGGTCTAATTGTTTTGTGTTGCACTCATTAAAAGATCTTTTCATTTGAGACTGAATTTTTGCTGTGGTTTGTACCTTTGTAGTTTAAACATACTCTTCTCCTGGATTCTCTGTTTTGTTAGGTCTCCCTGAGAGCTTAAACATACAGTTTGAAGAAAACAAGATGTAATTGCGTTAAGATTTCTTGAACTTCAAATTTAATACTTAAATTGCATAGTCCAATGGCTTGGCTGCTGGTGAATGGTTATAGTTCAGGAAGAAACTAAGATGCCTTGTTGGACTTTGTATGTCTTGGTTGCAGCAATGAGATATATTTTTTTTTGTTCTTTTTTTTGGACTGATGAGGGGCTAGAGCCTTACTCCTGGCTCTGCAGTTGCGCGCTTCATTTAATATACATATGTATTTGTAACAAAAAACTTTTTGCAAAGCAGCACCAATTTCTTCTGCAAGACAGAGAAAACTGGGAGGCTGAGTTGGAAGACTGTCTTTCCCCCCCCCCTTTACAAGAAGTTACTTTAAATAGGGAGCTGTTCAGCAGGTTGCAACCAGAATTCTATAATAAGATCTCTGTTCGCTCTCCCTACTTTTTCACATGCAAAGTTGTGGTTGTAATTATATGACAGCTGCCCTCTTGGCTGACATGCAGCAGATTGAACTGGGAATCTCCAGAGCTAAAAGTGTGAGTTGCTACTCTGTGAGCTAAAGCTCTATAGCTGGAGGCTGTAATGATCTATATCCTTCATGACTGAGTGTAGAAGGGAGCTGCAAAAAGCACTTGCTGAGTTATGGTGCGTACAGGGTACTCGCTGCATACATAGTTACTTCCCGGGTGTACTGGAAGCTTTCTTTGAATGGTTTGTGATAATTGTACAAACTGTTGTCAACTCATGGGTGCTTTAAAAAGGCACTCCATTTTGAAGCCTTTCTACCTTAAATAAAATAACTTTACTAGCCTGTTTGTCAGGCACAGATGTTTGTTGCTGTATGTGTACGTTGTGCTGAGCATGAGGGACCCTGATGTTACTGAAGTCCTTCAACTCTAATGCAAAGTAATTGTTACCAATACTAAGCACAATATGAAAAATTCTACAGCACCAGTGATGTTCAGACAAATTTGCCTTTTGCTTTGCCATTCCAATAGGGTTTTTGTATATGGCACCATGGGAGCTTTGTAAAAAGCAAAGGAAGAAGCTGGAATTATTGGAATCTCTCCTGTTTCCTAAAGACCAGGAAAACCTAAGCAGTGCCAAAGTTTGTCAGGCTGAGTAAAAATGAAGGGAAGCAGAACCATATGGAGCTTCATGAGTAGTGTCAGCCGTGGGTAGCTTCTGCAACCAGTGTTGTGGGAGAGGGGGAAGTGTGTTACAAGTTGAGACATTAATTTTGAACTTTGTGATGTTCTTAACACCTGCTTTCCCCTCCATCCCCAAACAAAAAAAAAGGGGGGGGATAGGCGTCTGCTCGCTTTAAATGGGGCAAAATATGCGTTCCTGTTGATCTGCACAGTTTAAAACAAGCTGATCTTTTCCCCCATTCAAAGAATATAAAAAGGAAATATTTAAGGAAGGCAAATAAACATTAAATAAAGTCAAAACTGAGACAGTCTTTCAGGCCTAAACCACTAAGTTAGTGCCAGCCTAATGTGTCAGAAACTTACTTGATATCATATATATTATTAATAGGGGCATTCTCTGCTCTAAATTAAGATAATTTCCATATATGTTAGGTCATGTCCAATTACACAAGTCTGACCATACTAAATCATGGTTTAGTTAACACCCTGCAACCCAGTTGTGTCCTCCACTGCCTTTCTTTGCATGAATTTGTGCACACAGGGTTAGTATAAAGATACCAATAGCACAGCCTAAGAAATTTCTGTTTCCTCACATTCCATCTCACATTCCTGTCCTGTACCACCACTGTCATCCTATGGGTTGTGTGGATGCAACCATCGGTAGGACCGTGGTGTAAAATATATCAGTGACCTGATGTGGGTCAAAAGCCCCATCCCTCCAAATACCTGAAATGACCCATGATACAATGATCTAGTCCACGGTGCTGCCTTGCAAGCAGCAGTGTTGGCAGAACTGGGGAGGAGATGTTGCAGGAAGGGCAGAGGGAATTTCTTAAGTCGGTGTTACTCCTGAAAGGGGTGTCTTGTGGGACTGGCTCCATCGGGCCATCTCACCAGTCCTGGGGCTCAATTCTCTATTGCCTGCCTTGTCACTCCTTCCAGAGACAGTGGGATGAGGCTTCCCCCACTTCCCGTGGGAGCCTGTTGCACAGTCTAATAGACTTCACTGTCAGGAAGCATTTCTTGGTTATGCTTTAATCATGGGTGTCAAACTCCTGGTCCCTGGGATGATCTTAGCCTACACCAATACAAGTGGCTTCCTTGCACACACACTGCCTAGAGCCTACCTCCCCTTCTCTGGCATTTATTGGAGGTCTGTTTCAGCTGCAGGCAGCTGTACCTTGGCTCAAACTTGGCTGTCCTTAGCGCCACTGTTAGAGGCCATTGCAGAATTACAGAGCTGGGAGCCCACATCAAGGGCCTGAGTTGTGATCTGAGACGGGCTGGTCACTCAGAGTAGGTTTTCAGGAATCCAGACTGCTGTCAAGTTGAGCAGATACAAGCTGAAGCAGCATTCACGTGTGTCTCTACCTTGGATAGAGCCAAGTCCAAGGAATCTGTTAGAGCACAACTAGCCCCTGACCTAATTATGTTGCTGTCAAACTCAGAAGTGCAGGTAAGGCTCCATGATATTCCTGCAATTGGTTTAAATCAGGTCCCACTTTTTTTTTTTTTTTTTACATTACAGAGTTTGTGCCGTCTATGTTGAAGTGGGTAGGGAGAGCAACCCAGCCAAGCCATTTGTCTGCGAGGCTGTGGTATTTACCAACCATGAGGCTCCTCAGTGAACTCTGTGCGCAGTGTATCCAGTTTGGCAGGTGTGGGGAAGGAGTCTGCCTTGCTATCTGTTCAAGGGATGGCTCTCTCCCATGGCTGCTGGCAGTTACTGCCAGGTTGTGGTGGCTGGCTGTGAGAGGATGGATGGGTTTCCTGCGGAGAGGAGTGTGCACCCACTGTGTCGCAGACCTGGTATGCAGTAGTAGTCTGGTTGCACTAGAAGACTTTGTTGCGCCCCCCGGTACACAGCTGTTGTTTTGCATGTGTGAACTTCACATAAGAATTTGCTGTCTTCCCAGTCTCTTCTCTTTGTTGCCGCTTGCTGTACCCCCTCTGTTCCTTGTATTCCTTTTCCAAGGTAGGATGAGTTGAGCAGGTTTCAGTGCTGCTGAAGTGAATATGTCTTTCACTTGTATCATATCATTATGAAATCAGCGCTATTTTCTGGTCTGTTCCTAGTACAGTCAGACATTTTGCTTACTCTCCTATCTGCTTCTGTGATATTGGTGGACCTCATTATGTGACGTCTTTTTACAGAATGGTTGTAATTACTCCGGAACCAGAGGGTGTATGAACTGTTCAGATAATGACCTCTTGAATGGTTGTGACACCAGAGATCTGAAATAGCTTCCGTAGTGTTTCTCCTGATCCCCTCCTCTGTGCCCAGGGTGGACATCCCCATCCTGCCTCCCTGTAATCCAGTTCATGTCCTGTCTCCTTTCTGCTCCTCGCCACTCTGCCAGGGAGTTATTTCTGTAGTGTCCCCTCACAGTTCCCACTCCTAACCTGCCATGGGTTCTCATCCTCCTCCTTGCTCCTCAGAGGTTCTTGTCCACCTTTCATCGGTGCTTTACCATCATCGTCTCTTCTGCACAGCTCTGCCTTTCCTGACTATGGCCTGCTTCACAAGAGAGAGCTTTTTGCTTTGTGCCATTCCTATGAGAGAAATAAAACTTATGTCTCATCAAGAGGTGCATAAAACACGGCCATGCTGTCACCGGATTTTTGGGGTTTTATGTCCTGTTTGGCTCAGGTCATCTCTTTCCACTTAGCCATGCGTAAAGTATCGCTCTTCCCTTATCTTTGTTTTCATGGGGTTTGCATGCAGCGTCTTGCTCTCCTGGGGCTAAGTGCCATGCCTGTTGAATCCAAGGGTGTAGTTTTACGAGCGTTGTTTTCAGCAGCCCCTGCTGCTGCTGCTCCTGAGCTGCTTGTTCAGCTGTGCCAGTGCAGCTGAATGTGCTGCTGCACACTGAACTGGATCAGGGAATTCATCTGGATTAAAGTAGCCAGGGTGGAGAGGAAAGCTGCTTAACCTAGTGATTTGCCCAAAGAAATACTTGAGAAACTACAGTTTAAGGGCACTTTGACTTTGACTAACAACCCCCTGCTTTAGAAATCCCTTGTTTAAATGTATAGTTGCTGCTTCCCACCCTTCAACCCCTCCTCCCAAACTAGGAACACCAGAAGCCACCTGCTTCAGGCTTAGAGCAGCTGCTGCAGGTTAAGATGTGCTGTGCAGCCGTTCTGTGAAGTGTGGGCCACAATGCCATCTGGAAGGGTTGAGGACCCCCTGAAGTAAAAATGGACGTGTGTCAAAGACTATGCAAAATCATCATTGTTGTGCAGCGTCTCAGACTTAGAAAAAGCTTCTTGCTTATCATGATTGCTGGTCTGGTTTTACCCTGAGCCTTATTAATGTTCCAGGATGTTGTTGTGCCATATTCTGGGAAATATAGCATACCTCTGGATGCCAGCTTGAAACTTTGAAAATACTTGCCTCTGCTCTGTGGGACATGTTTAACCTGTCCCATCCCTCCTGAGCCGCTTGAGCGGAGCCCTGTCTGGTGGCTCGGCTCCGTCTCCTCCACTCGGCTTTGACGTACCCTTCCTTGCCTTACTGTTTGTGTGCTCCCAACTTCATGCTGTCCTGGGATTAATTTTTGTTTAAGATCTTCGTTCCTTTAATGACAGTGGGAACTGAAGACTGTTCTCTGTGGGGGCTGTGGTGTGTGGCTGTGCTTGAGGTAATGAGACTTGATGAAAACCTCTTGTTACTGTGGCAAGATTTCTTCCTTCTCTGTGTTTAAGAAAGGGGGGGGGGGGAGGGGGTTAGAAAAAGTGACAGACCCTGCTGGGTATGTTAATATATTTTTAATGGCTTGCATGTGGCTAGCTGAAGACTTATTTGTCCAGCCTGTGAGAAAAGTGGAGCAGTGTGTTATTCTCGTGCACCTTTGACTGAGCTTAGCCAGGAGTTGAAATGGGAGAGAGGGAGGGTTGAGTGAAAATTTCACAGAAATCCTGATGATACAAATGAAATCTGCTAGAGATGGAGTGGGGTTGGCAGGGAGAGGAAGAAGATTGGATCCCAGATACCTCCTCCCCTCCCCCTCCCCAAATCTTCCTTTTTCTGGAATATTCCACTGTCTGCGATCATCAAGAGAGCTACTGTCTCAGACTGTGGTATTTCTACCAGTGGTGAGGGGAGAGATTTTTCTGAAATAATTGCCATATTTCTGACAAGAAACAAAAGGGTTTACGCTACGGTGGGGGAGCTGGGGAGGGGAGGGAGCTGGTGGGGTTGCCAGAGGGAGGTGCAGGTGGGGGGGTGCTGGGCATTTTCTTCTTCCAGCCTTAACATACTAGTTAAGCTGCAGGCAGGATGAGGCTGGTGGTCTGAGCCGGCTCCCCAGGCGGTGGGGGTTTTGCTGCTTTCCTGTTCCAAATGCACACAGAGCGCTGCCGGGGCTGGGGGCAGCCGAGCTGGGGCAGCTGTGGGTCCTGGGGGTCAGGAGCCCGGCGGCTGGGGCTGCGGTGTGGGGCAGCAGGTCGGAGCAGAGGTGCACTCAATGGAGCTGTGAGGAGGAATATGCATGGGGAGAGCGAGAGCTGCCAGCGAAGAATTAATGCTGCATAGCCCTGGTGAGAGGGGGAGAGAGCAAGCAGTGAGGAGCCCTGGCACTGGTGCGTGCTGATTAGATAGAGCAGCAAGGAGAGGATGGCCCTGGTGACACATTGAGAGGGTGGCTGGAAGGGGTTATGGTATGGATGGGTATGATGGACTAAGCCCACCCTCCGTGGCTCCTGTCTTCCATCCTTGCACTCCCGTTCTCACAAAATCCCGATCAAGGGCGATGTAACCCTGGGATAGAAAGGACAGAAAATCATGTAAACACTAAACCAGCATTTTGCCTGGTGCAGGTAACTTCTTGTTCCTCAGGAAACAGTTACTGTTCCGGCTCTGTATCTCCCCTGTATTCAGCGACAAGCTCAGCTCTCTGTGTCCACTCACAAGGAGGTCTGTCCACCCAATGTTGAGCCCACATGGTTTGGGGGGCCTCCTCCAAGTGAGGAAGCCAATGCATGAGAGGCATCTTCTTGTCAAAGCCGTAAAGGCATGCCAGCATCTGTTGAGGCAGGTGCACGGTTGGGGTCACTGTTGGGAGGAGGTCGGGAAGTAGTTTTCTTGAGTCCCTGCCCAGTCCTGGAGTAGCATGCATGAGCATTGCCAACAGTCCTTGCCTGGCTTCTTGTTTCTATCAAGTGACTGTGGTGCTGGGAAATGTCTTGCTGCAGATGAATGCCCCTTCTTGGTGGTAACATCTCTGGGTGTTCCTGAGGCAGCATCCCAGCAGGGTCAAAGCTATATTTCTGTCTTCTTTTTCTTTTCTTTTCTTTTCTTTTCTTTTCTTTTCTTTTCTTTTCTTTTCTTTTCTTTTCTTTTCTTTTCTTTTCTTTTCTTTTCTTTTCTTTTCTTTTCTTTTCTTTTCTTTTCTTTTCTTTTCTTTTCTTTTCTTTTCTTTTCTTTTCTTTTTTTTAAATTAAAAGTTTGACTGTCTATTTAATTTTGGAGCTGAGGAACGGTGCTAGACTGGCAACTCTAGGGACATCCTTTGTAACCTGCCCCTGCCAATGTACCAGATTGCTGACTCCCAGCCAAACTGTCCCCTCTGATTTTTAAGTAGTGCAAAAACAGTTTGTAGGAGATTTCTCTGAAGATACTGTAAGTTTCTTTGCATTACAGAAGACTAGAAGCACATATGGTGAGTTACCGATACCTAACTGAAAGGACAGCAACTTGTTAGCCTGCACTGACTGGATTGCTTGGCTGATCTGACCATACTCTTATTTAGATTTAAATTAACTTTTAAATTAACTTTCAGCTGATTTAGTAAAAATCGGTTTAGTAGTGAAGCAGGCGAATCAGGGACACATTTGCGTTCTGTATAAATCTGTCCACACAGGGGTTTAATGCCATTTTACCCGTCTGCTTAAAGTGCTTCAGCTTGCCTGTCCTGTGTGTCCCTGTGCAGGCAAGCCCTAGTTTTCGGTGAGCGTCCATTGCTTTCTTAACCCAGTTTTTCAGCTGGGCTGAAGTTGCTGACGGCATCATGACTTATCCAAGAGCATGAGTGAATGTGAATTGGCACAAAATCAAAACCAGAGACCCATCAGGCTCCCAGTCCTGTAAATTCTGGGTTGTTGAAGACCTACTTTGCTTGAGTAGCCAACAATAACAGACAGCTAATACAGTCATATAGTATTATTTTTACTCCGGCCTTTCTTCCACTGATAGTATGCTTATAAAACAATTGGAAGGTTTTTGTTTGTCTCCCTAAGTGTGTTTTCTAGTGTTGTGTCCAGATTAGTTTTAAAGATGAGCCAAAGGGAATGTTTGTTTTACACGGGGCTTGTACCAATTTATCTTCCCCCTCCACCCTGCCATGATGGATTTAAAAAATGGTACTGTCATCAAGCCTGATATATCTAAGGCTACAATAAAGAGTAATGCGTGCTCTGGGTTTTAATTTTTTTGGGGGGCTTAGTTAGAGAACTGCTGCTGAGGTATAACGGATGTTTCTGTGAGCTCTAATACTTTAATTGTAGCTAAGAGAGTTTTGAGTCTACTGGCTGTCTTCAGCTTAAAAAAAGTGAATAAATACAAGTCTTGGTACAGTCAATAGCAAAAGCAAGTGAAGACCAACTAGAATTTGATGTGGGCTGAGTAAAGTCCCATTCCCTTTTAGTATCACAGCTTTCAGTTTCTCCCTGTTTAGGAGGACATAATTTTCTTGGTCCACTGATTGTGATAGTCTTTCAACCTAGAAAAAACTTTCATTGCTTGGTGAGGAAGATGGAGGAGGTAAAGGAAATAGCCAGAATTTTTGTCTTGACGTTCTTTATGTAGTACGTTTTTAAAAATAAAATAAAACCCCCAAACTAAAACAAAAATCAAACCAGTCACCTGTGTCTGTCTATTTTTAATGTTAAAGATTATTTTAAGGTCCTCTCTAGCAATCTCATGACACAAGCCACTTGCTGTACCATCCCCTCTGCTAAGATGTATTGCCATAGCCCTTCTTTTCTGTAGGCACAAGGCTGTGCAACTTGGTTTTCTTGCTTTTTAGTTGTTTACTAAGGCAGAGCTAAAGACGCTGATTTGACTTCATAAAAGGAAGCCATTGGGGAGGGTCTCAGAAGACCATGGAGTATCTTTTTGATGTTGCATGCAGGTAAAAAACAGGCATGTTATTTCTGGGACGGGAAAGGAGTCTCCTGACCACAGTGTTGAATTCACTTACACAGGAAGGGGAGCACACAAAGCTGGGGGAAGGCAGCTGGCATGGGTCCAACGAGGGTGTCCCAATGAAGTCGTAGGGAGGTTTGATCATTAATTTAATAATCCTTCACCCCAAGCTTGCCCCTGCACCTCTTCTCTTGCTCCTGTTAGCCCTTCCCTCTCCTTGGGAATCTGCAGTCCTGTTGGGGGGAGTAGGGAATTGCAGCCTGTGGACTGCACCCAGCAGCTCCTGGTGGCGGTTGGGGCTGCTGCTAAATCAGCCAGCTGAGCACCTGCTGTCTCCCTGCTAAGGGAACTGAGCAGCCAGCTATTTGTTGTTAAAGTGACATTGTCAAAATAAAAATGCTATTTTAAGCGAGCTCTTCCTTGCATTCCTGACTAATGCACCAGACTATTAAACTAAATGATATTTAAGAAATTGTATTGGTCTCCCATTTGCAGCCAGAGGGGATGGCCTCAAGCATCAGGTATGAATTACCTATGCGCCCTGCAACCACAACTTTGAGTCCCAGCAGGCTTGACTTAGCCCTGTGTGCTGAGGTCGATAAATTGACTTCCATGCAGCTTATTACGTGGGGCTCTTTCAGATGTGACCTTATTAAAACCTGGAGTCCTCTCTGGACGTTAACAATCCCATGGCTGTTTCCCTAAGTATAGGGGAGTATGTTGCTGCAGTGTCCTTGACAAAATCTCTTCCTTCCCCAAAATCTCCACTGAGAGGGGCACGTGCCAGTCATTTACCGAGCCTCAGACATGACTGCAGCATGTTGCTGAGTGAACAGAATCTTCAGTGAGGGGCAACAAAAGCAGATCTCAGCCTCATGCTAGTGTAAGGGCTAAGGCGACTAGCAGGGAGGCTCTTCCCTGAACGGGTAGTTGCGTACTATGCTTGATTACATTGTATTGCTGGTGAGATTCCTGTTTTTCATTAAAAAAAAAATAGAAATCCCAGCTCTATCTAGCCAGCTGTTGTATCATTTCATAACCTCAGACTGTTTCCTTCCATCCTAGTGACCTATCGGTTTGTTTTTGTAGTGCCCTCAGAGCCGCCACCTTCTCTGTCTTCTCTTGAACTTCCTATCCTCATTCTTCATATGCTTGGCCACAAGTCAACATTGAAATGCCTGTGTGCTCAGATGGGAGTTCAAAACTGCTCTGAGATATTTAATATGTGGAAGACAAAACTGACTTGCTACAGACATGTGGGAAAGAGAAGGGAGTGACCCAGCATCCTAGGCTGAGGCTTGAGCTAGTGCCTGCTCTTTTCTCCCCTGCCTGCCAACCTCCTGAGAAAGTTGGAGGTTTCTGCCAGAGTGTCACATCTCTGCTCCTGCTTATCTTCCAGTGCTCTTTTTTCCTGGCCCTTTTCTTTTCATCTTTGCTCAGAGCATCTTGGGTGGCATGCACGTAGAGAACGGGCCTTTGTCCCTGACGCTGGCTCTTTTGTCAGGAGGGAAAGATGAGCATTGTGGTTAGGGCACTGTCCCTGGCTTTGGTTCCCCTGTTCAGATGCTCCGCTATCTGCAAAATGGGGCCGTCGCAGCCCACAGGGCTGGAGGATGTGTGTGCTTACAGGCTGCGAAGCGCTCTACAGTAGGAGAGGGAAAGGCTGGGAATTGACAGCTGCAGAGCTGCCCCTGCCCTGCAGTAGCAAAGTGGAATTGGCACCTTGGGCTTCACTGGGAAACAGAGGGTGTGAGCTAATAAAAGATCAGTTTCTAATCTTCTTGTTTTGGGGAAACGCTGAGCAGCAGCAGAAGTGCTGGAGCCGCTGATCTACAGATTGCTGTGGCTTGGCTTAGTCTTTTTTCACATTATAATGATTTTCTATGAGCTTGTGTGTGTGTGTGTGTGTTTGTTAATGAAGGCTTTGGTTCAGTACAAGCTGTTATTACTGGACCACGGTTTCTTAGTCTCTTTCACCAGCAAGTGAATTTTCCCAATGTCCTGCCTCTCTGTATGCACATGCATGCACATGTGTGTGCACTTGGGGATCTTTCAGGATGGAAAGTGCAGTGGAAATGTAAAATACTATAATTATGTGCAGCGTTCATTTCTATTTTTGCTCTGCAGTCAGCTTGGCAAGTGGAACTCTGTGTCTGGGCAGTCTCATATCTGATCTGATCTATTTGTCTGTGCTTTTTTGCATTGTGGTTTAGAGCCCTGCAATTGAAGCCTTCAAGATTACTTAAAGATGGAATGAGAGTGTGCTTCCATTGAGCTTTGTAAAGGCTATTTCTTCTAGTGCAAAATAATGGGCCTAAATGACTTGACAGTGCTCCTTTTAAATCTACCACTTGGTTCCTGAGGAGGCAGGGGCGAGGAGGTAATGTATAGGTCTTACAGGAATAAAGCCAGTGTTTTGTGCTCCCCTGCGGCTCTGCAGCAGTAGCTCACTGACTGACCCTATTAGCAGAGCCGTGCTGTCATCGCAGGCGAGTCCGGTGCGCAGACAGGGGACTGAACTAAACAAATAGTGTGAAGTTTGGGGATGCGGTGAGGTTACAGCAGCGACTGCCAAATGGGGAAAAAATGAAATGCTGGTGGGGAGGAAGGGATACTCCCTTATAGCTCAATGGTGAAAAAATATGTGAGTCTCTCCTTTTCTCGAGTTTCCTTTGAAGGTGTAGCCGTGGGAATGACAGGTCTGAGGAGTTCCAGTGAGGGCAATGCCATGCAGTGCCGTAGAAAGGCAGGTGGGGCGTACCAGAAGGGTGCATTTTTCTGATTCGCTCCTGAGCCTATGCACCAGCATTGCTCTTGGAGAAGCTTCAACTACTGCTGGAACCTCTTATGGATGAGAGGTAGAGCTGAGGCCTCAATCAATCGATTGTTAAAGATCCCACTGCACTTTTCACAAGATGAGGGGACAATAACCTCGGTGTCCTGGCCAGATTCCAATTCATTACTTTCTGCCTGTCTAAAATTTCCCCTTCCCCTCCCCCTGCCGTTTATCCTAGAGAAGTTATCATTCGCTTCCTCTCTTAATGACTCACGGGTAATGCTGCTGGCACACAACTGATGCTTTATTTCATCCTGGTGATGAGGGAGTGATCCCTGTGATTTGGGGTCTTTGGGCTGAAAGAGGTGCTATGGAAACACAAAGATGTTTGGAGTATACACATATATACAAAAGCGCTGTTGGTTACTATTCACTTCAGCTGCTGTTTCGGAACAGGTAAACAGGTTTTCCAGCTGCATCTTCCAGCTAAATCCAAATCATAAATGCGCGTGTGTGTCTTCAGTGTGTGTGTGTGTGCACGTGCGCGCCTGTCTCTTCCCCCCCCACCCCCCCCTTCCGTCTTGGAACAAGAAGAATGTGTCAAGCCCTCTGGCTGCAATCCAGGACTCTCCGTGGAACTATAAATCGACCCGTCAGGGAGGGGGAAAGAGATTAACGTTGGCCGTCTTCATTAGTGAGTCCCCAGAGGAAACTGGGTCTGCCATGAGCCGTGAATGAGACCAGCTGAGAGAGGAGGGGGAGAGTTTGCGGTTTTTATCACTGCCTCCAGAGACCCTGGAGGAGTGGAGGAAAAGAGTGTGATAGGGATGGGAGGATGTAAAATGAAGGAAGACGGAGCTTTCCAGCACATCGCTCGCTCCCTCATTGGAGGGCAGGTAGCTCGTTGCTGCTCCTCCGCGCCAATCCCTGACCCGTGAGCCCATGTGTGTGGCTAGAGTACTTGGCATGCTAATTGGGAGCACAGAGGAGCGAGCCCAGTGGCAGTGCAATGCCCTGCCATGCTAAACAAGTGCCGGTAATTGCATTCAAGGTACTTTCATTATGTCAGATTTTTCACAGAACCAGAAAAGTGCATTTATCACAAGCAGCATAATTCTTCTTGGGCATTGCTCAGGGTGTGTGTGCGCTTAATTCCTTGCCCCCCCCTCTCCCTCCCAGAAAGATGAAAGTAATTCTTGCCTATGTTTCATTCTCACTTGCACACTGATTTTTACAAATAGCTTCTTTGAGCTTCAAACAACAATCTCTTTCTTCCTCGCTCTGTTTATTGTATATGTTTGCACTGCAGGCTCATGCAAACGCAGGCAGTAACGCACACGTATGCTAATTGTTGTTTTTCCAGGCTGAAGGAGGGTACGGAGGCTGCAACTGCAGCTGGTAATGTTTCAGGTTCCCCTGTAAAGTCCCTGAGAGCATGGATTGTGGTGGTGTTCCTACCAGTAAAATCTGGTTTAAGCTGGTAGTTGTCTTCCCCCCCCTGCTTCTTGCAGTGAGTGACGCAGGCTCGACAGCTCCAGATAGTGATGCTCTTTATTCACAGAGCAAGCATCACACACATCGTGGCAATACCAGCTATGAATACACACTGTTCCTACCAGGGTACCTAGACGTGACCTGAAGGGACTGGGAAGAGCGAGGCTTCTTGTCTGTGCCTATGTGGTCCTTGTCACCTCTGCAGCATGACAACAAGAGAACCAATTAGTGTCAGTTGTGGTGGTGGTTCTTACTGATGGGGACACAGACCTGGCTAAGATGTGAACTGAGACATCATATGTCTTCCCGCTCTGCCTCTCTGCGGGTCTCTGGGGTGGGGGAGTCACACTTGGGAGCAAGGGTGCTCTTGGGAAATGCAGCTGTTGTCTGCAGCCACTGGAGTTGCTGAAGGTGTGAGAGACCTTTGCAGGCGTTTGCAGTTACTGATCTGCCTGGCAAAGATCTCTGCTAAAACTTGTTGTCCTCTTCTTCCCCTCCTCACTGCTGCGTTTGTTCTCTTGCTGTTTTCCCCTTAGACAACTTAGTGCCCTCAATACGTGCACAGCTTTCCTTCTCTGCTCTACCTTGATATCCGCAGTCCTTTGTAAAATACAGTGCAAGGCTTCGCCTTTGCATTTAGGCGCCCCACCGGTACGTAGACACCTCTGCTCTGGAATTTGTCAGCTTCTTGAAATTGTTTTCTAACTAGTACTTGCAACACAGCTGTGACTTGTGGTTCTAGGCACTTAATATTTACTAAGTTAAATGATGTTCCTTGGTAGTAAGTAAAAGTAATAATCCATTTTTCTGATATCGATACATTTTTTTTAATGTTTTGTTTTTTAAAGACCAATCCGTAGCTTATACGTCCCTAGCTTCAGGTGTCTGTAGGTAGAATTAGAAACACAACTAGTAATATTTGGAGTAGAAATATGGGCAGGAGGGTGAACAGAAAGCTGGGGGAAAGGAGCTGCTTGCTGTTGATGTGGAAGAAGAATACTACTGGTGCTAAAAAGTGGTATTAGTGAGTCAGCCCCAGAGTTGGTCTAAAAGCCAGGAATCATAGAATGGTTTAGGTTGGAAAGGACCTTGAAGATCATCGAGTTCCAACCCCTGCTGCTTCCTAGTTCCCTTTTACACTTCTCACTGTTCCCAGCTGAAGAGCATGCACTGATGTTATGCCATACCTTGGAAGAAGAAATAAATGATGATGAGTAGAAGGGTAACTGCACTACAGTGTGTCATAACACAACACCAGCTACAGTGTCACTAATGAACAAGCTGATGGATGAATTTTTACTCCACAGTCTGGAGGGAAGAGGCCACCTTTGCTGACACCCACCTCCGAGCAGTGTGAGGGCTCTGCGCCGAGAGCCGTACTGTCATCTGCAGCAGCAAATCCCCCTTTTCCTTGTGCAGCTGGATGCCCTTTGGAAACCTCCAGTTCAAGCCTGATCCTGCTTAGCTTGTGGTGTGGCCTGAGGTGGTTCGGTCTGCGAGGCATTCTGCTGCCGACCACAGTGAGGTCTCTGCTCCTGGGGGACCGCTGTCCTGGTGGAAGAGTGGAGGAGGGACAAGGGGAGTGTAGCCTGCTGTGGGGGAGAAGTGCTGCGGTAGATTAAAGCAGCTGCTGAGGGACTACTCCAGTGAAGCTTGAAATCAGATTGTTTGACAAACATCATGTTAGAAGCACCTGGCTGGTTCTGTTTGCCCCACAGCTCCCTACCTCAGAGAGAAAACAAGGCTTTTCACTGCTCCAGAATTGCTTTACTCTTCCCACTTCCCTTCCCTTGCTATGCCCCAGAGGGCAGATTGCCTGCCTGCAGTGAGCCACGGGTGTCTGCTGGAGATGGAGAGTGGTAGAAGGCTTTGGGAACCCTCACCCTGATGGCATCCCTCTGTCTGTGAGAGACAGAGCTTATGGAGAGGTGGGTTTGGTGTGATTTTATTTTATTTTTTTCCAGCTCTGATTTTTGTTCAGCCTCATTTGCATATCGTGTTTTTTTCCAAGCCTCTGCATCTCCTTTCTTCCTCCTTTTTTTTTTTAATTCTCTTCTCTCTGCTAAAGATTGCTCCCTAACTCTCAAACGTCCCTCCCCCGCCTCACTCCCCCCCCCCCCCGCATTTTTCTTTCATCCTTTGTTCTTGATTGCTTGTGCCCGGGAGCAAAGAAAGGAAAAGGAAAGGATACCATCTCTCTGTGAAATACAGGAGAGAAAGGCAGGCAGGCAAAGTTGTCAGCCTGACAGAGTGAGACTGAATCCATCTCAGGAAGGCGCCACGCGCCTTGAACACATGGGATTCACCTCCTCCATTATGCTTGCTGTGCCACACGATATGGCTCTGGTCCTACCAGCCTTGCATAGGACTGCCCTGCAGAAATGTTGCTTTTGGCATCTGCTGCCCCAGGGGAATGAAACAGGGATCAGGTATTGACCAAAACAGCCTGCCGTGCCAGCCTAGATTACTAATAGGGTCCTGTGCACAGTCCCTTCCTGGTCCTGGTCCCACTGTGAGTCTGCTGTGTCTCTCTCACACAGGAGTGTAGGTAATCATCTGAAATGTGTGTGCACGCTGGCTGATACATCACATCTTCTCTTTCCTTCCATCTCCTCTCCCCCTGCATCAGCAGCACTGCCATAATCTCTCAAAATCAACAGGCCATTACAGTCTGATGTAACTCAATGAGTACTCTGAGACAGAAATCCTGCAGTGTACTTAAAAATCCTAATGTAGAAACACAGCGCTGTCCTGCATTCTCCTTCCACCTCGCTTCCTGGTTTCTAGTGTAAAATTAGCATTGTTCTGTGTCCGCACACAGGGTTTTTAGCAGAGTGGATTGCTAGGCTCCAACTAGCCTTTTATTCTCTTTCAGCTCCCAGAATCTCAAATACAGAGTCTGATCTCTCCCTGCCCCCCCCCCCCCCCCCCCCCCCCAACCTTCTCCCTTTTTTTCCATTAGTTTTTTTGCATGGTGACTTTCAGCTCGTGCCTTGGGAGACCGGAGGTCGCAGAAGCCCTCTGTTTAGTCAGCCTTTACCCATCTGGCCTGTCCCTTGCCAGTGGAACATGTGCTTTTGTTGATTAGACCCTGCGGGTGGGCAGTTCAGGTGAAGATGGGCCATGCTGGGTTTTGCACAGCAGAAGTGTCTTTCTGCTGTTTTCCTTGTTTCTCTAGAAGAGCTTTGTCTTAGATGTAGCACTACATTTCAATCCTTCTTCTTAGTCCCTTTGACCAAGTTTTTGTTGTAAGCCACGTTTCTAACTGAGAGGACTGTGATCTGTAAGCCTTATTGGGAAGGAGCATCTGCTCTTGTGGTATTTGCAGGTTATTCCTATTTCTCATAGGACTTTTCTGCATCTGAGACCTTGGTTGCAGGTCGATGCAATGGGGTAGACCAAACTTTGATGTCACAGAACTGGATTTTTAATGATTATTTTGGTTACATATGATAAACATGAATGATGGACAAAATTAAGTGAGGTACTTGGTGTATGAATAACATCTACTGTCAGTGGTTCTCCCAAGCCTTTCACCGTGGCATCTTGCTGGGAGGATTTGGGGTACCACGGTTTGTGTGTTGCTGCTCTATCAGTGATGAGGTGCTGTTAGTTCTCGTTTCTGACCTGGCCTGAGGCGGAGCATAAATGAGTTGCCTGGAGTTACAAAACTATATACCAGAAGATGCTGTACCGCATAGGTCCTCTTCAGCCTGCCTGTAGTCTAAAGATGGGCATTGAACTGCTTATCAAAACCTGTAAAGTAAGCTACATCCTGAGATGTAGAGAAAACAGTTGGTTTTGCTGTCTAAGATCCTGTGCATGATGCTGGTGACTTGGTCTCCTTCAAGATCAGTCTCTTGCTTCTGTGGTCCACTGATGTTGACTAACTGCAGTCAGATGACCAATACAAAAGAGCTGGCAGGGATGCACGATTTTCATTAGCTGTCAAAAATAGGCGAGCAATTAGCAGAATCTCTGACCTCTTCTGCCTCCACGCCAAATCCAAACCTCTCATTTATGGCAAGAGTAAAAATGGCAGGCTAGTGATGAAGTCTCTTGTTCAGAGGAACTATTTGGGGTTCTTGCCAGTGGGAAAAACATCAGTTTTAACCTGGTAGCTAATCACCCAAAACTTTCCTGTGGTGGGGTTGGTCCTTAGGTATCACAGCGGAACTGAGGAATTGTGGTCTTTGCTTCATACCCATGGTAGCATAAGGTGCCAGAGGCACATGGCACACTGCTTGGACCACTGACCCATTTGGTCTGATATGCTGTTTTGGATGCTGGAGCTGGCTGTGATGCTGGAGCTGAGACCGTTGTTTGGGAAGTGAAGAACAACTCCACTGTGGCTAGTTTGGATCAATGAACCTGAGACAGAAGCTGTTTCTTTACGTCTCTGTCAGTTGGCTATATTATACTTTGCAATGTGAAGGTCTGTACTAGTTTATAACTGATTTCCTATCCGATACCACTGTGGATGTTTTCATTATCCTTAGAAAAGTCTAATTAAATTAAGATACTGGCCAGTTTTTTTCTGGTCTGTCAAAGCAGCTATCCTTTGTGCTTCTATCCTGTGGGTGCAGAGGCTGTGATTTGGCAAGGCCTCCTCTCGGGTGGTGCCTGCATCTAAGAAACTTCACTTGTTCTCTGTGTCCAAGTATCCGAGGAACCTCATGCCAGAATTGCAGGCACTGGTGATGAAAATGAGGGACCCCCTCTGTTCATGCTTATCCATACATCCAGCCAAGGTGTTTTATAGCTTATCATCCACTGGTCTCAGTCAGAGCATTAAGCTGCTTGAGCAGCTTGAGCTTCCCTTTTCCTTTACTTTCCCTTCTCTTCACCCCCATACCTTGCACTTCTTTAGAGCAGCTTCTTCTCTGGCTTCCTAAAAAATCTGTCCTCTAGTACAGAAAGCTCCTGTACAGCTGCGTGACTCTGGAAAAGACTTGCTGACCATCTCTGTTTTGTCAGTTCTCTCTCACATTCCTCATTTCATCTGAAAACACTCTCTTTTCCCTCTCTTGTCCCTCTTAGCGTTTCTCTTCTCCTTCCGTTTTAGATATGAGTGCTTGAGCCAGTTGGGGATATTGATTAAATGTGGGTTTTTTTATTCTTTGGAAAGTGTTAGTTTAAACAGTAATAAGTGTCTGTCTAAGACACAGCATTTCATACAAGTTTCATAGGGAAAGGAATGCAGTGTTGTCCAGCTGCCCAGAATATCCCCTAGCCTGCTGGCTTAAAGGCCCTCCTCTGAGCTAGAGCAAGGCTTTGCACCCGAGGTGGTGGGCAGGGCGTTTTTTCGGTGGTTGTCCTTTCCCAAACAGATCCTGCTTCCCAGTCATGCCTGGGGACAGCACGAGGGGATGGAGAGAGCGCCAGTGGCTTTGTAAACTGGCTTTGTCACTAGCAGCTAGGATCCACTTGTGCCTTCGGGCCCTTCCGTGAGGAGAGGAGGAGAGGCTTGTCTTGTTTTGGGTTTTGTTTCTTTAAAGCTTTGAAAAGGCATGTGATCCACTGCAGTGTAATTAAGTCATTCTTACATCTGTTTGACTTTGGAAACTGGTGTGTGATAAGTTTTTCCTGGAAAATGCCTTCAAAAGGCATTGGAGGATGAAAGGGCAGGACTGGGTGGCAAGTTATGATCCAGGTACCTGTTGATATGGTGCAGTAAGTAATCACTTGTCAAGCTGCAGGTTCATATTAAGTGGTACAGTGGCAGTGCCGTGGATGCAATATCATTTACAACACGTGCAGCTCAAGGAAAGGACGAGGACTCAACATGCCATACTTCAAACCCAAGCTTGCCTCTGCTGATAACATTGTTTAGCTTCTCTGCATCTCCAGAAGAGGATGCACCCAAGGGCTGCCCTTTGTAAGCTGTGGCTGTGGGCATCTGACAAGGAAAGCAGGAATTAGGGTTGAACCCCTTCCGGCTGAGCTGAGGGAAGGGAAGCAGATGGACAAACCCAAATGGAAGCAGGCTTGTGTTTAATCTGTACCGTTCACGATTTGGAGTTGAAATCTACAGCTCGGAGATGAGGCAGTATTGGGGTTTGGGTTGCGGGTTTTGGGGTGTTTATGAGGACGTGGTTTTGTGGCAGGCTGAAGGAGATAGAGATCAGCGTGGTTGCGAAATAGAATGGACCCTGTTGCCTCCCACATTCCCTGTTACTGCTGCAAGTGTGCTGTGGTAAACTAACCTAGTAAAACCATCATTTTTCAGTCAGATCTAGTTGGGAAAATGTGCTGGGGGAGGTAGGGAAGAGGCAGGAGGGGCCTATTTGCGCCTTTCAGCAGAAGTAAGGACTTGGATTTTCTTGATGTGTTATCCAACAACTTGTTTTCAGCTTATTTAGATAACTCGTCTGCCGCTACCCTTTGCCCTCCTTGTCCCCATTTAATAGTATTTCCCAGCTTCATGAGGGTGTGATGAGGGTATCGCAGGCTGTGAAGTGATCAGGTGCAACATGCATGTATGTGCTCACGTGTGCGAGAGAGACCTAAGATAATCATCTCTGCTGGCAAAACCTCCACGGGGCAAGAAATGGCATTGGCAAGAGCTGCTGACAGGAGGGAGCGGGCTGCCTTGGCACGGCCAGGTCCGCGCAGAGCTTTCCAA
Organism: Vanellus vanellus; assembly: GCF_965231255.1. Lineage (NCBI taxonomy): Eukaryota > Metazoa > Chordata > Aves > Charadriiformes > Charadriidae > Vanellus > Vanellus vanellus. The sequence goes on from NC_138905.1 coordinate 56,009,027, forward strand.
TGTGCGGCTGGCCCGGTTGCATTGTGCTGACCGTGCGTGACTCAGCCGAGCACTCGCCTGGGTGGCATTTCGCAGTTTGTCTGTAACACAATAGCACCGGAGTGCTGCCGCCCATCAATTCTGAAACTAAAGGGGGTGGCAGCAGTGGGCAGAAACCTATTGATTGTGCTATAAATCAGAAGGCTAAGGGAAAAAGCCCAATTCCCAGGAAAATTGCAGGTCCGTCTCTCACCTGCTGCAGACAGAAGAGTCTTTCTGCCACGTCCTCTGGGCACACACAACATCAGTACTTAAATCTTTTGTGTACAGGGACAATTTTTTGTCCAGGTCTAAGATCAGTGCTAATTCTTTCCATATTTTGTGCAGGCAAATGCTGGGATTTCAGCAGGGCTGAATTAGGTGTGATAATGATGCTAGAAGGTTTAGCCTTACTTGAAAAGCAAGCCCAAAGAGAAATGGGACAAGTGAGCAACTGGAGCTTGTGTGAGCTGGTGTAGAAAGGGGGTAGAACTTTATGCCTCTGCTTTTGGGATTGATGCCTGTTTTTGTAGCAGAAGGTAAAGATCTGTGCCATAGGATTCCCCACTCCCTTTTGCAAGCAGTGGGCTCTGCCCGTTTGTGCCTGGGGGACCACTTGGCTTTGGGAATGGAAAGCCAGAAAACTTCCCTGCTGTCAGTCTGCAAAAGAAGATGGAGAGCTCCAGGAAGAGCGAAGGTGTTGCTCTGGGGTGGGATGTGACCAGATTAACATGGGACAGGGATAGGAACCAATGCCGACGCTGGAGAACGCAGTAGAGTTAGAGATTTGGGGGACACAATGAATTGCTGGGCAGAAGATGGACAGATGGAGAGAGATCTTGGAGGAGGTCCCAAAATTGCCCTATTTAGTGCATTTGGGAGAGTCATCGCTCTTCTCATCACACATATGTTTTGGGAATGGGCCAGGGGAGGTTTCAACAGAATCAGAATCACAATCTCAGCTTTTAAAGAAAAAAAAAACCAAACAAACAAACCCAAAAACAACACCACCCAAACAAAACCAGACTCATTATTTTGGGGTCAATTTTATATGCATTGAGAAGATTTCTAAAAAAATACAAATCTGTTAACTGTTAATACCTCTTGGTTTTCTTACTGTTCCACTCTAAAATGGAGTTTTTGCCAGGCTCTGGATAAGTATAAACGAGTTTCACATAGATTCAGGACAGATGTAGAGGCAACCTGAGAAAAGTGGAATGGCAGGAAATTATGTTGGTCACAACTGAAATGCTCAGCACAGCCAAAGCATTTGAGCTAGTGAACCTTTTTTAAAGCACGTGTTGCCCCTGTGCCATAGACTGTTAATTTTTTTTTACCGGGAGCAGATGGAGAAAACCTCTGGGGATGGGATATTTCTCCTGTGACTGGAGAAGAGCCTGCGTGTGCTCCGGAGAAAGGAGAGTCTCACCCCTTGCTTTGCATACGTCTGGGTTAGCAGGAAAGCTCCGTGAGGATCATGGCTATACTAGATCCGTGTTTGCTTAAGGTGCTGAGGGATACTGAGGTCAGACGAACTTCCTCTGCTGCAGTGGGGAACTGTTATAATAAGTGCTGTTTCTGCTGTTACAGGCCACACAACGATGAGATATTTATTAGGCTAATGAGCAAATTATAATTCAAAGCTTCAGGATGAACAAAAAAAGAAATGTATGTTAGCTCCCAACTGGTAATGGCTGTATGATCAGAGTCATAGAATTCTTGAATTTCAAAGTTTTCCCAAGTGACCAGCGCTTGGATGAGATGCAACTATATACGAGTATGCGGTTATATTCTTAAACTTAGAAATGTGTGTGTGCGTTGTGGTCACAACATAATGAGGGGAAAAGCAACCTTACCTCATTTCCTGCCTTTTTCTATGTGAATTCTCATTCATAAAGCACAGAGAAGGGATATTTTTGTACTGTGTTTCCTAGGAGGATTTTTTTTCCCCCCCACTAGAAGAAAATGCAGAAATCTTTGGTCATGCATTCAAATGCAGCTGTGTTTGGTTTGTGGTGTAGAGGTCTAAGTGTGCATTAGGATATGACCTGCCTAGTGTACCTGTTTTGTATCACCTCCTTGCACAGAGGGGGGTTTTGTGTAAACTATATTGACCTGCTATCCAAAGGCAGTTTTGGATTACAGTTTATCTGGGCTGGATTCAAATGGTGGCCTCAAGGAGAAATGGTCTTTAATCATTCGAACTGGATGCTGCCTGAGTTTTGGAATCTTGCAAATATGTTGGCATTTATGTAATAAATACAAACTTTAAGAGTGTTCCTTTTCCTTGAGGAACTCTTGACTTCATAAGCTTTTATTGTGAGCTGGTTGTTAGGGCTGAGAATTTGCCACTGACTCCCTCTCCCCACCCCAAAACAAACAAATAAATAGAACCATATGTAGTTGACTTCATCCTCCAAACAGCCTCTTAGGCTACTTCCCTATGAAATCAGTAGGTTTTTTTTTTCTTTGTTTCTTTCAAGTTTTGAGACATGCCAGACCACTGTAGACTGTGGAGAAGATGTTAGCCCTAACGATGACTCTTAAGTCAGCTGTCAGCTCGATCCAAAATATCAGTCATTTTCCCATACTAAAGTCACTGCAACATGTTTTTCTTGCCTTGTTCCCTGTGTGAAATGAGCTGCTGTAGCAAAGGGGTTTTAAAGACATTCTTTGTTGTTTGTTTGTTTGTTGTTTTTTTTTTTCCAAAATAGAAACATTTAATCATCTTTTTCATCATACTTCTCAATGTACAGCCAACAGCAATTATTTTTTTCAGTGGCTGTTTCTGGTTTAGGCTTGGCATAAATCTGTTTCGATTTGTCAATGGTGTGATCCGATTCTAGATGATGAAGTGACCCGAGTACAGATCAGCCTGATTCTGCATTTTATTCTGGCCGATACTACTGACTTCCCATGTGGTCTTTGCTCAGGCACTTATAAATTTATCTTTTAGTTCTGTTAGCTTTGAAATCAGGGTAGCTCCTGGTAAAATCTCAAGGGTTTTGTGGCTGTTTAATTCAGTTGATACTGGTAGAGTGTGCACCAGATCCTAATATTAGAGAAGGAGGGAGATACTCTGTGACCCAGCAGAATTAGGGTGGGAGCATGAAGGGACAGAAAGGGACAAGTCATGGAAAAAGAGGAAGAGGAAGTTCAGACCAAGGGATACCGGAGGGAACCTGGTGTTTAGCTGCGAGGAATGTGGAGGGTTATGCAGACGGGTGAGAGGAAAGGAGATGCTGCAGCTCAAAGAAGGAAAGGAAGTGGAGCACAAATGAAGGCAGTGGTTTGGAGAAAGGTGGGTTGAGTCAAGGATTTGGAAGAGAGAAAAGGGAGGAAATAGGGGAAAAGGTTCATTCATGTCAATTAGCTTTATAGATTACATTTATTTGATTTTTACTTTTGAGGCACTACCCTATATTTCTACACTTTGCTTTAATGATGCTTTCTTTTGTTTTAAGCATCTGACCACTCTAAATTATCATGTTAAATAGTTTTGAGTAGGAAGACCTTTAAAATTTGCTCCTGAGGTCATATGGTGTCTGATAGCACCCTCCTTTCCTGGGGAGATAGGCCCTCAAATTCTTGAAAGCGTTAATGGCTTGGCACTGTCCCCTGTCAATTTGTCTTGGTGGCTTTCAAATTGTTGTCCTGTTTAGTAGATGAGAACTTCCTAACATGTAAAGCATTTAAGAATGTCAAGCAAAAGTATCACAGTATCACAGTATGCTAGGGATTGGAAGGGACCTCAAAAGATCATCTAGTCCAATCCCCCTGTCGGAGCAGGAACACCTAGATGAGGTTGCACAGGAAGGCGTCCAGGCGAGTTTTGAATGTCTCCAGAGAAGGAGACTCCACAACCTTCCTGGGCAGCCTGTTCCAGTGCTCTGTCACCCTCACTGAGAAAAAGTTTCTTCTCAAATTTAAGTGGAACCTCTTGTGTTCCAGCTTGAATCCATTACCCCTTGTCCTATCATTGGTTGCTACTGAGAAGAGCCTGGCTCCATCCTCATGACATTCCCCCTTTATATATTTATAAACGCTAATAAGATCACCCCTCAGTCTCCTCTTCTCCAAACTAAAGAGACCCAGCTCCCTCAGTCTTTCCTCATAAGGGAGATGCTCCACTCCCTTAATCATCTTAGTTGCCCTACGCTGGACTCTCTCCAGCAGCTCTCTGTCCTTCTTGAACTGAGGGGCCCAGAACTGGACACAATATTCCAGATGCGGTCTCACCAGGGCAGAGTAGAGGGGAAGGAGGACCTCTCTCGATCTGCTAACCACCCCCCTTCTAATACAGCCCAGGATGCCATTGGCCTTCTTGGCCACAAGGGCACAGTGCTGGCTCATGGTCATCCTGCTGTCCACCAGGACCCCCAGGTCCCTTTCCTCTACACTGCTCTCTAACAGGTAGCTCCCCATCCTATACTGGAACCTGGGGTTGTTTCTACCCAGATGTAGGACCCTACACTTTCCCTTGTTGTATTTCATTAAGTTATTCCCTGCCCAAATCTCCAGCCTGTCCAAGTCTCTCTGGATGGCAGCACAGCCCTCTGGCGTGTCAGCCACTCCTCCTAGCTTAGTGTCATCAGCAAACTTGCTGATAGTACACTCAATTCCCTCGTCTAAATCATTGATGAATATATTGAATAATATGGGCCCCAGTACCGACCCTTGAGGCACTCCACTGGTTACCGGCCTCCAACTGGACTCTGCTATGTAGCTATGGAAAGATCCTTGTCTGCATTTTTTTCCCCTTTTACTCTTTAGGGAATAATGTACCTGATTTAAAACTGTGCCTCAACGCCTCTGGTTTTATTTGTTGGGTCTCAGTGGTGGTTGCCCATTTTTCCCCTGCTCGCACCTTTGCATGTGAGGAAGGAGTTGTGAGAAGAAGTGGTGCAACGGGGATGGTTTGCAACAACTTTTTTGGGGAAATAAGAGGGAAGTGGCCGATGCTGGTCTGAAACGAGGGGGCTAGGGGTGCTGCTGTTCCTATTGTTCTGCCAGACCACATGGTTTGGCCACAAAGCAACTGATTTTCAAAATTAATGCTTACAACTTCCCATTTTGAAAGATATCAATTTAAAAAATCATGAAGCACAATAAGAAACGTTAAGACCAGTACTTTAAAAGTACCTGAAGATAGATGAATCACTTGAAAATTCTCCCAATAAAAATATTTGTATTTTCTCTCACTGAACCAGTATGTTGAAGTGTAACCTTTGGGTCTCGTAGGAGCTTCTGCAGTGACTAATTAGGCAGTGGAAAAGCAGGGAAATCACCTTACCTCTGACCGCAGCACTAGTTAAGTTGTGGAAAATATAGGCAACTGCTGCAATCCTGGGCTATAAAAGGGGATGGAGATAGAGGGGCTACCTTGCCCCAGGGCTCGGGCTGGTGTTGCATTGACTATAGCAGCACTCATAACTGCTTCTGCTAGGATTAATCGGGAGGAGGGACTTGTTCCTTAATGCACAGTGGTCATCTGTAGGAGCCAGAAGAGACTTTCTAGGGGTCCTGCAGCCACCCATCACCAGTGGTGTGGGATGGGGCAGGCACTTGCATTGCTGGCAGTGTCGGGCAGGAGCTGCCGGCAGGATGTGGCACCCGGGCGGGATGGACCAAAGGCCTCGCTGGACATGGCAGCTCCTGTATTGGGCTTTTATCTTGTCCTTTATCGTCAGCTCATCTCTTTCAGATGGTGACAGCTCTGTGAAATCTTCCAGAAGCCGCAGCATTTGTCTCCCTTGAAACTTGGGAGAGCAGAGGACGGGGGGGCAGGGGGTGGAGGGGGAGGATTGTTGTGTTTTTTTTCTTTTCTTCTTTTAGGCTTTTATTTGCCTGTTTTTTTTTTGTTTTTTTTTTTCCCTGGTGAGTGCACAGCTCAGTATTTCAGGCTAGCTTTTGCCTTCAATAAATTCCTATGAAACGATCAGAGGATTTGAGGGTCTGTGAGATGCCTCTGTATTTTGAGTCCTAATCACTTAGGTGAAAAAGAGTAAGTAAATTATATATTGAACTGCTAACTGGTGCTGAGGCCTGGTGGTTTCCATGGCAACTGGGCTGGAAATAGCTGCTTGTGACGTCACCAGCACGGCACAGGTAGAGTCGCATCCCGCCGGCGTTTCCCCCTGAAGAAGTGAGCGCGGCGGGCGCAAACACCTTGACATTGCAATTAACATATGCAAATATCCCAGCCACCCCGGGGTACCTGTCCATCACCGGGGTACGCCGAGTTCACCGCGCACACAGCAGAAATCTCCGGGCCCTCTTGCAGATTCTAAGGGAGGCTGGATCCCCCTACCCCACACCTGCCCTCTCCGCGTTGCCCACGTTGGGGTGCAGAGCCATGGGGTGAGTGAGGCCCTTCAGCCCTGCATCCAGGTTGAGGGGCTCAGGTCTTCTCCTCTGGTGGCTGGTGATGCCCCAGTTGCCGGAGTTGCTCCTCTAATTCATCTTACAGCTACAGTATTGCACGTGAGAGGGAAGAGATTTCTAAACAGCTCGGCTTAGACACCATTTCTTCTTTCTGGAGATGGATAAAAGACCTGGTAGGTGTGGTTTTGGTCTTTTTTTTCCCCTCAATTTGGTTGGTGTATTTTTTGTTTGTTTGTTTTGTTGTTTTATGGAGGATTTAGTTTTATTTTCCCTTTCTCTTTTATCTTTTGAGATGCCAGGAATGTAAACTCTGGTCTTTTCTGGCATTGCTGAAGGACAAGTGGGAGGTGTAAATGAATCTATGAATGTGAACATTTAAAACCTTAATTGAAGGGGTGAATGTGGTGAATCTTTAACAAAGGCCTTCTCTACTCAAAATATTAATTACTTGTTGAAGTAAATACATTTTAAGCAAAACAACCAGCCTGATTCAGCGTGGTTATTTGATTATCCTCATAGAGTCAAGAATGGAGGTTCTGCTTGAAGCCTCTTGCGCCGTATTGTACTCTAGGTACAGGTGTGTCATGCTCCTGCGTGAGAGGGACCACCCCACACTGAAGCCTGGGTAGACAATGGCAAGATGGAACTGAAGAGTAAGTCGCCGTTCAGCTGTGGAATTGAGTATCCTTTAGCTAGGAACAACAAAAAAAACCACCTCACTGATCTGATTACCAACCTCTACGTGTGATCAAAACACAGTAGATGTGATACTTCCTTCCGCACGTTTTCTGGTGTTTGCATTCAATTTAGTTTTAGCTGTCCCAAGTGATTGCATTTCCGATGTTTTCCTGAGAAGATGAGACCATATGCCTCTCTGTTAAGGTGATTTGTCCTCTTTTTCCCATGCAGCAACAGGTCTATGTTTTTCATTTCTTGGTTTCCACTGGACCTGAGCATGGTCCAGGTAGCAGTGAATGACCCCCTTTTTTGTTTGTGCCTGTTGAAGGTTTGTAGGCAGTTCAGTTCCCAGCTCATTGATCACTGCTTAGCAAGCTCTGGTATTTAGTCCTTGTGTTTGTAAATTGATTTCTGGTTGTTGGTAACGTGCTTGTTGATCTTTTGCAGCCTTCTATTTTGTCATGAGTTTTTTGAGCAGGTTTAGCCCAGAATTAAATGCTGGCTTTCAGGTATAGTTACAACCAAAACAATTTGAGGCTTGTAAGCTCTAGAGACTGCTGATAATACTGCAAGCACAGGCAGCAAGCGCAGCTATTTGGTTGCAGCAGTGCCCACCTGTAAATAGAAGTAGCTCTGTTACAACAGTCTCCTCCAGGAGACCGCCCACCGATGCATCCTGCATCTCCTATGCCTGTATCATTGCAGTGACTGTGAGTAGAAAATGCTGATGTTTCAGTTGTGATGGCTGGCTCTCTCAGAAAGGGTCTTATATTGTCTCTTTCCTTTGGTCAAAATAGATGCGGTTTGGATGATGCTTTACATTTAGATATAAATGCTTATCTGTCATATAGGCATAAAAACATTCAGTGTTTATAATGAGAAAAACGACACAGGGCACTGGATGGAGAGTTTTATTAGGTGCTGCAGCTCACTGAGTGTTGTTTGCAGATAGCAGGCCTATATGATGCTTCACAGGCCAGTAGTGACCTGTGGACCACAGTTCGGGGGATGCTGTTCTAGGGCCTTATCTATACTAGGAAAAGGAAGACAAATGATGCGTAGTTTATCATCTCATTCTAAAGCTAAATGACATTGTGAGGTGTTTTTTGGTTGGTTTTTTTTTGTTTCTTTTTTTAATGTCAGCAGTTGATTCTTGGAGTGTGCTGCAGCTGTGTTTCTGCTGCCAGAGGTGAAATAACTGTCCTGATTTCATCAATGTAGATGCAGATAAATGTACTTGGAACTACAGGAGAATCCTCCCTTTATCATGTACCTCCTTTTGGAAGCATTCCCAAGTATTAGTAGATCCTTTTTCCTTCTTTGGATGGACTACTTTAAATCATTCATGTTGTTGTGGCTTCCAAGGGTGTTTTTCTTCCCCAAATACTTGGTTTGTAGGCAGTGGCACCAAGAAGTGAATGGATATGAATATGAAAAATATGAAGATCTGCAAAACCTTACTAACAAAAGGGAAACCTTGCAATGCATTTCACTGCTGCCATCCCTAGTTTGTTGTGCTACCACTAGTGATGAGGCAGAGGAGCTTGAGATAATCTGTGGCTCATTAGAGGCAACATCAGAATTTAGAACTGAACACCTACTGCTCATGGCTCCTGAGCAGCTGTGAAAACCTGGTCTTTGTTTAGACACCTTATTGTTAGCTGAGCTTTTAGAATATGCTTTCCCTAGACCTGCAGTGGTCAGGTATTGTATGATCCTCTAAGGACTACAACCGGCACTTCTGTCTTAAGGTGCCTACTGCTATTAACACTTGTAGCGTTCCTCAGGGTTTTCTAACACCTCCTATCTTTTATGCATCTGTCTTTCAGAAGATGAAATCTTTGGGCCAGAAATGAACACAGTTTTGTCATATACGCACATTGATAGGATGAGAAAGAATGGCACTGCTGAATATTCCTATCAGAGTCGTTGACAAATGCATCTGTCAGGAAGGATTTGGTGATGGGTATTAAGATGATGAGCCACAGGGAGGTGGACTATGACTTTTCGCTCCCTCTCCCCTCTACTTTTCTCCCAATTCACGAGGCCTTCACAAAAAGGAGAAACTGTTACTACAGGAGTTTATTTTCTTTTATGCAGAGGCTTGCTCGGGTCTCAGTGGCTGCAATCTCCAGAATTAGATGGTTTGTGTTCAGAGTTAGGATATCATCAACAGGGTCTATTGGGGTGAACCAGCTGTTTGTGCACCCTAAAAATACCACTTTGTCTTTCCTCTGCCACAGGGTGAACAGGAGGGGGAACAGGACCGAGTGCGGGGCTCAGGGAGTGGGAGGGACAGAGAGGGAGGGTGGGGGACGAATTTCAGGGATTGAGTCCGGTGGCTGGAAGGAGTTGGGCCCCATTTAAAATGGCTGCTGCTGCATTCAAGGGGCCATTTTAAGTGCCTGTTATCCTACTCTCACTTAAGGGTGCAATTTGAATGAATGTGAAGCCAACAAAAATGTTAGATTCCAGTACAAATCTGTTCTGATTTGGGGATTCATCCGAGTCCCAACAATGCGCAAAGTACTGCGGGATGAGAGGTGATATATTGTGGAAATGTAAGATATGAATTTTATATTTATTACTGACTTGGCAGGGTGCTTTTCACATCACCATTCTAGTACAATTTTGATTAGATTTTTATGCTGAGCATCAGAGAAACACTGCTCGTGTGTACGTAATTCTCTCTCCCTTTTGTGCTTCTCTTCTCTGATAAGGAGAACTCTGTGCTGATGAAAGAGACAGGGTTGACAGTCCTTGCACTGTAACGATACAGTTTAGACAATGCCAGTAAAAACTTCCTCTGCCAGCCTGGAGGACGTGTGTTGACACAGAGCAGAGTGCTGCTAGCAGTGAGAGGACTGGTAAGTTTCTGTGTCTTGCCCAATTCCTGACCTCTGCAAGAGTTCGGAAGGGTGATGGTAGTTTCCATGATGTTGAGGCGTAGGGGGACTTGTTCAGTGGTCCTCAGTCCATGTGTTGCTCTCATTTGTCACAAATTGTTTTCCCGTAAGGGATTTTGTTTACTCCCAGCATGTGCTGGCTTTGAACTAGCATTGAAAGCAGATAAAATTCATCTGCAGATGGAATGCTGTCTGTTCTCTCATAGGTACTTGTTTTCATTAAATGAGTAAGCATCAGGAAAATACCCTTCTCTATAGACTACCTTATAAAGTCAGAGTTCTGGGGCAGTGGTAAATCCATTGTGTATATTTATATTTAGTTATTTATACAACCATTGTCTTTTGTATAGAGCTTTTTACAAGCATTGATGCATGTATTCCACCTTGCTTTCTGTCAAAACTAGTAGCATCCCCATTTTATAGCCTCATAAAGAAATGCATTGTGTGTTTCAAGATGGTGCAGAAGGTCTGCATCAAAACTGGGAACTGAACCCAGACTTCTTGGATTCTCGGTTCAGTGTCCATTACCCAGGAAGAATGAGGGAGAAGGCAGGATTATTTTTGTGCTTATTTAAAGATATATTTACATACGTTTCTGTTGAATCTACTTCTGGAGATGAACCACTTCAATGTGGCGCTTTTCATTAGAATAATTGTCTTGAGAAGTGGCTTAAAAGGATAAAGTGTAGTAGTTTTTTGCATCTTCACCACAAACAGCATTGCAATTGTACTGCAGAAATGCATTTGGCTTATGGCATTTGGTGGAACCAAAAGGTTTGACTCAGTCTGACATTGGCAGAGCAAAATATATGAACAGACGATTGCCAGCAAGTTGATTTACCACAATGAGATTGTAAGTTGTCATCTGGGCTATAGTAGTTGACTCTGTGATCCTTCTTCATTGCAATAAGAAGTAAAACATTCGCTTAAACCATCAGGAGGTTGGTTGGTTCAGCGTTACTGTGACTCACTTGGCAAATGGTAACTTGATAGTCACGGTAACTCAATTGCTTACTTCTGTGTTTGCATCTCTTGGACTGGTTTTGGTGGGTAGCCTTTGTCAGTGGAAGGCAAATGAAAGGAAAAGCCTGGGAGTTACCTGGTTGTAATCACGCTCCTCCCCGCTAGCCTGGATAGAAGCAAATCTGCCTGCAGAGCTGCTGTCTGGTTGGAGAAAAGAAATGGAGAAGATTTGTCTGGGTCTAAGTTTCTGGTCTACTAAAGTAAATTTGTCACCCTTATCAGAGCTGTAAATTCTTGTATTTAAAGTTTTGGCAGCAAATGGATGAGGCTTAAGGTGGTGTTATATGGGTTAGTAGTTTACTCCCTACCCTCCCACAGCTGGAAGACTGGTTCTTTGCAGCAAAGTGGAGAACCTTTCCTTTGGTGAGAGCCAAGCTGGCCTTTTGGGCAGCCACGCATTAGCCCATACCTTCGTGTTATCCAGCAGTGATGTGTGAAGTCAGGTGGTTCCAGCCTATGCAAAATGAACCTGTGGACTGTGCTCAGCCCCTGGGCTGCAGATCTTCTACCCGAGGTCTAAAATCTTAAATAGCCCACGATGCGGGCTGCCTCTCCAGGAGGAAATCTTGCTTGCAGCATAAAACCACTATGCGCTTAAGCTTGTTTATGCAGGGAAGTTAGCATGCAGTAAGCTGGAGTGTGAGTTTATGGCTCCCTAGCTGTTCTGGACTATTTTGTGTGGCATTTTTCATACGTAATTAAGAGCAGAGCTGCTCACTCCAGTGGCATCGCATAAGAGTGGCTATGGCATGAGCTGGTGTGCAGTGCCCAGCGTGCTGTCCTTTCAGAGCCTGGCTTATTGCCCCCTTCCCAGGGTGAAAAAGCCCTTGGATAACTTTTGGTTCTTACAGGAGGCCCCGCAGGATCGGAGCAGCAGCAAGGTGATGGGGTGGGACCAAGGAGCTCTGTGGCCAGCAGGGCTGTGCACGCCACACCAGGTGCAGCTGGGACATGGCCAGCTGAAGCGTGCCATGCAAAAGGCAGGAACATTGGTAATGCAAGAGGAAAGCGCCTGTATGGGGAAGGGGGCAGCGCCCCGGAGAGCAGAAGCAAGGGGAGCCCCCGGATCCTGCTGGCTGCAGGTCGTGCTGGTGCTCGGCGGAGGAAGGAGGGAAGTGGTTCCTGCGGTGGAGGAACAGGAGCTGGCATCTGAGCAGCCTCACCTCTACCCCGCTGGCTCTCCCTGGCCTTTCCTGGCTGCTTGCCGCCTCTCCCTGGCTGCTAGCCCCCTGCCTGCCGGCAGGCACCCTGTCCTCTGCTCGGCCTGGGAGCGGTGAGGCGAGAGGTGGGCTGCGGAGAGGACCAGCTCCCTCAGGCCCCTGATCCGCCCCGGCAGAGCAGCCGGCCTCCCCCCGGCTCCCCGTGTCAAGCGCGTGTTTAAGCTTGTGCTAGTCTCCTGGACACCTTCCCGGTGAGTTTTCCAGAGAATGACTACAGATGAAATGCAATTAGACACAGATGGACCGGGGGGGTGGGGGTGGGGGTGGGGGATGGGTGGGAGACAAGCCGAGTTTGAAAATGGGGGGAGGGGAGCGATTAATTGCGAGGCCGTGAGGCAGACTGGCGTGTGCAAGAGAGAGATGTGTGTGAGGATCAGAGGTCCCCGCTGGGAGATGCTCGCTGGGCCAGGGCCGGGAACCTGAGGAGGTCTCTCTGCTCTCAACTGCTGCTGCCGCCGCTGTTGTGGTTGTTGGAGAGCCAGAGGGAAGCAGCAGGCGTGTCTCAGGGATGATTAATCATGTATGGCAGCAGTGAGGAAGGAGGACGCGGTGCGCACACAGAGACCAGCACCTCCCCTACCCCTGCGCGCCTTTGGCTCGCTGACAGCAATCTCTTCTGCTCTGAAATCCAGCCCCAGAGGAGGGCAGTCAGAGGGGGACCGTGTTTCGCCTGAGCCAAGAGACGGCTCCTTACCCACCCTATCCTCTGGGAGCTTTGAGACTCAAGAAACTTAAATCTCCTGGGTTTGAGGAAGAATGAAAAAAATGTGAAAGCAGGGAGTTGAGCTAGTCCAGGTGGGAGGAGAGGCAGACCTGACTGAAGGTTTAATTAGCAAGGAGCACGGAAAAAATAAAAGTGGGTTTGGCAACAGCAGGCTCTGAGTGCTTCCCAGTTGGAGAGGTGGGGACAGGGCACAGATTGGTGCAGGTGTCCCTTTGCCTCAGGACTTGTCAGCCTCCTTTCCCTTCACACCCTGGCACTACCTGAAAAAAAAAGGGGGGGGAGGGGATTCAAACATAAATTGGTTTCTGTTTGGGGAAAGGAGTTTAGTTTTAAGTCTCCAGGATTTGACTTCTTATTGCTTTGAAGGAAAGCTTAACTAGAAAGCTGCTTTTTTTGTGTGTGCGTGCACCATTTTTTTGAGAGGTCAGAGTCCTGCACAAGGAGGGAACCAGAAGATGAGACTATCAGAAATTTCCAAAGTAGGAGACGTGGTTAAACCAAGACCGCTGGCAGGCATGCAACTTTTAACCAGACTTCCCAGTCTAATGGCCATTACCTGCAGTGGTCTGCATGCACATCTTCCCCTTGCAATTTCCCCTTCCAATTTCTCCTGCAAGTAGCTGGAAGTATCCCCTTTTCTCTGCATCCTCCATCAAAGCTAAGGCAATATTCTTCCCACTGTCACTCTAACTTACAGTGGATGATGTCAAAGTGTTCATATTTTTTCACTTTAACCTCAAAGACTCCCCTTGCACAAACTGGAACAGTTCTTTTGGGGAGCTTTGGACTGAAGGAAGGTGTTTGATTATATTTTCCTGCCCCTTAATTGTCCTCTGCTCAAGATTTGCTCAGACACCCTTAACTACAGTGCTGTCTCCTGTCACTGGGGTGGGATCTCTGAGCTAATTTTTTGTAGGGTTTCTTGGACATGCTGCCTTCACGTTTGGCTCTGCAAGATTGCTAGAGACTGTTATTTAATGCTTATAAACAGCTCCACGTTTTCCATGTGCCACTTCCTCGTGCAATGCAGAGTAGTAACTAGAATCTGGAATGTACTCATTTCTTTATTTTTCTCCCTTTTTCTTTTTTTTTTCTTATTCTGATATTTAATGTGTAGCTAAGTAGTATTTCACAAAGCTAAATATTATCACAAAGAAGTGTAGGGCATACAAATTGTTCAGAGGCAGGACTAGAGTGGATCGCTTTAGACAGGGTTAGGTTTGTTGTGAAACATGTGCTGCAGAGCTATAGAAAGCTAGGGTACTACCAATGAGCTTGGAGGTACCTTTGCAGAGTTGTTTTGGGATCCCTGGATGAAAAAAAAAAAAGCAGTGCAGTTTTTCAAGCAGGATTGAAACACATTGGTGGCATCAGAAGCTGACAAAACCGAGAGCTGGAATAAATACTTAATGCTCCTCCCTGTGAGACCTCTACTCGCAGCCAGTAGTCATGGAAAACAGGACAAAACAGATGTGGATGCCCAAGCGAGTGAATAGTGCTCCTTTATTCGTTACTGTTGTGAAGCGAGGTATTTTCCTCTCCTCACCAATTTGGCCAGCCTCCTTTGTGGTGTTAGTGGCCTGGGGTGGCAGCAGGAGGAAGGTGCTGGAAACAGCTGGCACGTTGCACCAGCCCAGCAGCTCTAATTTTGGGGTTTGGGCAGCTAACAAGCTCCTCTGCTGAGGCCGTGTGGAGGGACGTCTCTGCCTTGCCTGCTGTCTGCCTGTTTTGAACTGAGGGACCGTGAGGGTGCCCATGCACTTGAGGCTGGTACAACATCAATGTTTTCATTCGGAGCTCTTCCTGAGATGGCTTTCTTTAAGGGCGAGCGGCAAAGGGTGAGCCTCTCCTGTGTCCACCACGGGGGCGATGTGAGCGAAGGGCTTGTGCTAAGGCTTACCTGGTGGTGTATGTGATATAAGAGAAAGGAAGAAAACCAGGGACATGAGGGCATAATTTGCTCACTTCGCTGGTGGATGGGCAGCGAGAGGAGTGTGTTGCTAATTAATGCGAACTATTGGTCACGTTTGGACAGAGGTGATGTTGTGATGGGGAGTAGCATCCACCTTTGTGTCATTGGACTATCTGGGGGGTTATTTAGTCCTTTTCCAGTCCAGAGATAGTTTTGGCGAGCCTTCCAGCTTTGTGTTGTCCTCCAGCACCAGCACTGGTGGCAGTGGTGGGGTCTCTGGCTCCCTGGGGACTGCAACTTGCCAGATTGAGGGCGGACAGGACTCCCCCCATCTCAGGTGGCACCTTGGGGGCTGCCCTGCCCCCTCCCCTGCTTGGGGATGCTTTCTGACAGTGTAGAGGGAGCTTTTGGAGGAGCCAGGGGCTGGCTGCCAGGCTGCCTTTAATTCCCCCAGCTGGCAAACAGGAGGCCTGTGTCGGTTGCCGGGGCAATGGCGGGAAGCTGTGTTAGTTTAATGAAGCATTGGGAAGGCTGCTGTTTATTTCAGGGGAGCGGTGGGGCTCTCTCGCCTGCCAGGATGCTCCCCCGGGGCGGAGGGGCAGCTGCCAAAGGGCTCCTAGGCTGCTGCGCCACACTCTCCCCCTTGACTGCTGCCCTCAGCCCTTCCAGGAGTGCGGAGGCCAGTGTTGGGCCATCCCTCAGCACAACATGTCTGCCTGCTCCCCTTCCACCCGAGCCCAGTGTGTTTGGTGCCGTGCCCTCAAACTTGTCCTGCTCCGAAAGCACCTGCCCCTTCCCAGGGACACCCCCCACCCCCAGCCCTACTCCTGTGTCGGAGGACCCAGTCTTCACCCCATGCAGGGTGCCTCCTTCCCCGGTGCCAGGATGGATGCCCCTTCCCCTTCATTGCCCGCCTGGGGTACAGCGGTTACCTGATTGAGGTGTTGAACTTACTCTTTTGATTTAAGCAAATGAAGACTTGAAGCATCGATGTCTTTATAGTAAAGGTGACCTACAAAGGAGGGAGAGGAGGAGAAGGGGGGGAGACCCTGCCATTTATGCCCCTTTTCCAGTGTCTCTTTATGATTTAAAAAGGACTGAATGTGGGGCTTGGGCTTTTTTATCCTTCTTTGCTTCTTTTCTTCCCAGTGTGTTATTTCAAGTACAAAAGGATTTCTGGTCTTGTTTAACCTCTCGGGGGAGGGGGGATTCGATGGACAACTCAAGCACTAACAGGCTTATGACTATTCAGATAAAACTTCATTAACCAATTATTTAAAAAAATAAGCCTTATTCAGACCTGTTAAAAATCAAGGGATTGTAAATGGGTGTGAACAAACAAATATTAGGTGGAGAGCTTGTTTGAAAGTTCAGTAAGCCGTGTCCATTTCATTCAAGGCTAAGAAAAAGCCTCTCAGGCCACAGACCCATGAATTTTCAGCAAAGAAGAAAGGCAAAATAAGACTATTCTCTTGCAAAGGAAAAAGGCTTTTTGTATGTGAAAAGATAGATATATTTGGTAAAGATGTACAAACAGAAATGCACCTGATTTTTTTTTCCTCTTCCCCCCCCCTCCCCCCTTTTTTTCCTGTTACCCACGTAAAATGCCGTATAAACAAACGCTGTCCTGGATGGTGCTTCCTCAGTTGGTGTAGCAGAGCCTCCCCTTGTCCTGCAGGAGCAGCTTTCCACATCAGCCCTTTGTGGGACTAATTCCCCCCCCCTCCCCCCCAAATACAGCGGCACATTACCCACCCCACACCTGCTGGTGTGTCTGTGCCCGCCACCCGGGTGGCAGCATCCCACAGGGGTCTGCAGGTTGCCTGTGCCAACCCTGCCATGTGGATGGGGGACAAGGAGCCCATCCCTCGGTGTAAAACCCGCATCAGCCCAAACTCTCCGACCCCCTGTTGCTAGCCTGCCTCTCTGGCCCGTTTCTTCCCGTACGTGCGAGTCTTGCGCCCTGCGGATGGCTGGTAATTAAAAAACCTTGGAGGGGGATATTATTGAGTTAACAGTAGTTATTTGTCAGGCTGCTGGAGGGGGGGGGGGGGGGAAGAGTGATCTATCCCCAGGGAAAGCTGCACTGACGAGGGGTGGGGGGGAGCAGGGGGGAGGAGGAAGTGGGGGCGAGATTGGCAGGTGACTGCCAGCTCCGACGAGATGACAGCGGCAGCAGCTCCGCCAGTCCCACTTGAACACTGCACTGCAGGTACTGGGTTAATGGGTGGGAAGTGGTGAAGAAGAATATCAGGGTGGGTGGCTGGAGGGGAGGGTGTTGGCGTGGGGGAGTTGATTTCTGCTAAACGCCAAGATAGAGATGACACTCTCTGTATACCTGTAATCATTAGACTTTTCATTCCCAAGAATATTTTCCTTCGTATAATTTTTTTAAAATGCAGAGAAAGCTTCCCCAAACCTGACAGTATTCTACCTACAATCACTTCCCCCTTGCCAATATTACCATGCTCTACAAAAACGGTCTGAAATGCTGTACTATTTTTGACCATTTCTTTAGGATATTTGTAGTGAAATTTTAATTTTTAAGGTGCTAGGAATAGGCTCCTCGGTCCCACATCATCTCCATGTAGCAAGGCCTTTTTACTGAACGTGAGACTGCATTACAATCTAAACCTCACGATTTTCTTGTTTGATGATACTGACTATCCAACTAGAAAATTCATGTATCCTCCTTTTGCAGGACTGGCAGGTTAGACCTAGACTGAAGTCCTGATTGACATCTGCAGACAGCATTCTTGCTCATGCTCTCTCTCTCTCTCTGCTCTGTGCTCAAGCGCTCGCTCTTTTTTTTTTTTCCTCTTTTCCCTTTCGGAGGGCAAAACATCTGTTTGCAAAGGGCTGAGGACATGCGCGGCACAGGGAGATAAAAGCAAAGAGCCCTCATCCCATGTAAGAGTTTATAGATCTGTAACTCAGGGGGCTGGCGACAGGGTTTGGCAAGGGTTGAAATCCTTCTGTCTTTCTCCCTTCTCATATGTTCGAGTTTGAAAAACAAAAACAACCGGGGTTATCTCAGATGTGCAGTAGTGAGGATTTAGATGTCAGCTTCGCTATCAGCTTCATTCTTTGCGTACAAAGAGAGAAAGAGGATCACAGATTTGCACCTAAGCTACACAGAGTGATGCCTCCCTCAGTTTATCACAGGGAAGGGAGCCCATGCCTCTCCCCTTCCACTACAGCAGAGTTAAGCCTTTAGGGCCTTATGCAGGTCGTGCTCTGGTTGGAGTCCTGTCCTCCCCTTCCCCCGCAGCAGGAGCCAAGTTTGAGGAATCTGCTGAGAGTTCAAGGCCCGTGTGTGTGTGGTTC
Source organism: Vanellus vanellus (assembly GCF_965231255.1). NCBI lineage: Eukaryota > Metazoa > Chordata > Aves > Charadriiformes > Charadriidae > Vanellus > Vanellus vanellus. Next base: position 56,027,219 of record NC_138905.1, read on the forward strand.
ACCTGCGTGATCTGTAGCAAACACAGGAAGCTCAAAGAAATGTCTCTGTTCTAATGCCTCTCCCTCCCACCACCAACAGCCCCCTGTAAAGTGTTTAGCCATAAAAATGTTGCCTTTTCTCTTTGACCTGTTGTGAATGCGGAGGGGGACATCACTTACACCTGTGCACCCGTGGTGTTACAGGTTTTAGTCCAGAGACTAGGTAAGATGTTCTGAGCTGTGAAAACAGCTGATGGGCTGGTTTATACTGGTGCACTTACCAGAAATGCCTGCAACAAAAGGGGTAAAACTCCCTTTTATTTTCCAGTGCTGACACAGGCATGCTGATTTATATTACATGGAGATACATATTTTGACTGCTTGACAAAGAAAATCATACCCACAACAGCTTCTTGTCATGCAAGGAATCCTACTAAATGGAAGCATGACCAGCGCCATTCATTTTGAGATATCTTCTGTGTGGTGGTTTCCGAGTCCTGGTGTCGCCGTTTTCAGGGATCAGTATTTTAACCTGGCGACTACCTGCAGTCTTTGCTAAACAGCACTAGGAGCTTTGGGCATTTAGCAGCTTTGAAAACCACATCATAGGCATCTTAAATGGTACTTTTCAAGTGTGCATTGGTTTTAAAGCTTAGCAGACGGCCTTTTGGCCATATATATATAGATCTCACACACACTGAACTGCTTGCTAGGAACGGCGGTTACTTGAACTCAAAGAAAAATTACACCTTTCTCTCCTGCCTTCCTCCTCCTTCTTTGTTTTTTGTGGGGAACGAGGATCTTGGGGATGCACCTTCTGGTCCCTGACATGCAGCAAGACCTTGCGCTGGACCATGAACCTCCTGGCCTGTCAGTTTTGCTAGGGGTAGAAGGCACTGGCCATGTAAAGTGCCATCTTTGGATGCTTGTACTACAACCTGCTACACTGTCACTGTTACTACCATGTGGCAGCAAGAGTTCAGATGCATGCAGCCTTGCTTGGGGGTAAAGGGGGCTGGGGGAAGACACCAACAGAAGACAGAAATGAAACCCCTAATTCAGAGCTCACAATTTCTAGGACTGAAATTTTGGGCAAGTCTCAGGGCAGGGGGAGCAGGTAATGCAAAGCCAGCATTGGGAGCTCATTTTAATTTCAACCATCTTGTGCGTGTGTAGTTGGCTGTCTTTGTTTAAAGAACTTGGCCTTCAGGTAGATTTTATTTGGACGGCTTGCTTATCCAAAGAACATTAATGACTTTCCTTTAGGAGTTCCAGCCAGTACCTTTGCACCCCGGTTCTCCTCTAGCCCTGTTTTCTCTTTTCCATAATCTCCCGGTGCCCGGCAGCAAGCCTTTAGGGTACATGCGCAAGCTTGAGTTGGGGAATTAATATTCCTGGAACATAACACCAGCAGCATGCACACGCTGAGGAGAATATTAGAGCTATTAGCGGTGGGAGTTTGGAGTGCATGCAATATCTAGATGGAGAATTCAGTGTGATTAATCTGCCTCTAAGCAGCAGCCTCTGGGCTCTGGGAATTCTGTGGCACGTTTGAAATCAGAACTTTTTTTAATTACCTTTCCGCATCAACAAAACAATCGCAGTTGTGTGAAAATAAGCCCTTTCAGTCCCTGCCCTGTCTCTTTTTTTTTTTTTTTTTTCCCTCCCTTCTTTTTCTCCTTTTTGGATGAGACTCGCTGCCGAAGCCCTGACTATTCGTGGTCCCAGCAGCTCTGACAGCACTTTGCACAAGTGCGGAGGGACTTAGCCCGGGAGCCTTGGCCGGCCTCCAAGTCAGGTAATTGCATCGTGGGCCAAGCTGGAGCAAGCCCATGCTAGTCAGTGTGCGCGTGTGTTAGATTCCTTCCTCTTCCCCGCTTCTTTATTCTGCTTCCCAACAAACCACCCATGCCTCCCTTTCTCCCCCCTTCACCTCCTCGCCTTGCTGGCATCCTGGCACACCGGCAGCCATGTTGCCTCCCCGCCACAGGCAGATTGAGGGAGATTCCCCAAGAGAGAAGGAGTGGGATAAATGTGGAGCTTTCTCTCATGCAGTCAGAAGGGTGCAAATAAAATTAAAATAAATAAAGATCAAAGGAGATTCAGTCAATATAAAAATGGTAGCAAAGTTGTGGCTAAACAAGGAGTGAGACTTGCTGAAGGATACAAGATCTGATGGGGACCTCCCTGCTTGCAATTAGTACCTTTTCCCTCCCTCTCACAAGCAGAGGCAAGAGGAGAATTTGTTCCTTCCATTGCAGCCTGGTTTATTGCTGTACTGGCACAGAGAAACCATAAAATGACAAGGGAAATCTTCCCTGGTGCTGTGGCTGTGCCAGGGCTGGGGTGATGCCCTGAGGCACTGGGATTCAGAGTCAGTGTGGGAACGGAGGCTTCAGCCATGGAGGAGCTCCCGCCTGGAAGAGCATCTTCTGGCTGCCTGGGTTTTACATTGGAAGCACATAGAGCTGCTGAGGTACAAAAATTTCCAACAACCACCTCTCGCCCCTGCCCACTGCCGGGCTTCCAGTGCCGTCGCACATGCTGCCAGCCCTCCGGAGCACCTCGAGCACTCATGGGTCTCACCCGCTGTCCGGCAGCAGCAAGCCAGGAACGTACCTGCCAGCCGGTTGATGGCAGGGATCTGGATCATTTCCTTCTCGCTTCTCGCTCGCTCCACGTACAGATTTCCCTCCTGCTGCACTGGCAGGTTGCGGGAAGGGCAGGCTGTGATGGCAGTGCTGTTTTCTCCTCCCTTCCAGGTCGGCGTGGCAGTGGGGAATGCTTTGCAGGTCTCGGCGAGGGCAGGGATGGAGACTGGAGAGAGGAGCAGACACACTGTGAGGAGCACAAGCTGTCTCCCCTTTGGCTCTGCAGTTCAAATAACTTTATAACATTGTCTGCAATTAGCACTGTTTAATTTTTTTTTTTATTTCACTTGGCTGTGGCTGTGCCCTTGGCTTATCCCTCTGAATTCTTGGCCTTCAGGCATGATTAGCACAGTGCTAGTGTTTGAGCTGCCTTGCTTCGAAAGGAGAAAAAAATTTCCATTTTAAACACAAATAACAGAATTTTTTTTTTGCTTATTTACCAACATGTTTGAGGTTGTGTTAAATTTTGAGAAATTGATGTTAAAAAAAAATCATCCAGCTGAACAAACAAAAAAACCCCAAACCTTACAACTTTCCAGGTCACGTTAAGCCAATAGCTACTTAATAACCCTTTTTTTTTTCTTTTAGGATTTATTTCAGAAATGACCACAGAAGTCTGTATCATCAGCTCTTGCTCCCAGAGCAACATCCAAGCATTGCCTTGTATTGGGAGTACACCAAAGCCTTTCTTTCACCTACCCCAGCCTCACAGCCCCTCCCCAGGGCACCTAAAACCTAAAAATACGCTAGGGAACCAAAAACCTCACTCTTTAACCCTATTGCCTTGCTTAGGCCTCACATACAACTCTGTTACGTTAACCCTGACCTTTAATATCTCTTTTACTCCAATTAGAGTTTAAAAGTGGTTTCAGATCCTCAGGTGGGGAAAAAAAAACACCCAGGAAAAAAAAGGAAAAAACACCAAGCGTTACCTCAGCATGGCCCACGGCTCCCAGACCTCTGCTATTGAGCTGCGGTCGCACTGTGTGGCCCTGCTTGCCATCCCAGCCGTGACCCGCAGCATCCGCCTCTTTCGGTCCTTTCTCCTCAATCCCCCTCTGCTCCCCTCCACCTCCTTCTGCGCCCCTTGGTTTTCACCCCAGCACCTCATCCCGCTCTGTCCCTGGTGGGTGCAGCATGGCTGGTGGCTCTGTCTCAAAAGGGGCAGCGGGAGCCTGGGCTGCGCTGGAGGATGGCGCCTGCTGCCTGTCCTGCCCAGACCACTTTTGAAAGGTATTTCCATCCTGGTCGCAAACTTTATTTTGGGAGGGGGGGGAGAAATGCCCCCCCGAAAAAAAAAAAAAAAAAACACAAGAAGAAAAGAGAGTATGTTTTGTACAAAAAAAAAAAAAAAGCCATTTTCTTGGCCAGCCATTTCCTGAGTTCCCTTTGTTACTACTGCAGATATGTGTTTGAATAAGAGCCTTTTCCCCTCCCCTCTCCTATTCCTCCCTGTTCTACCCTGCAGTGAAGTCACAATCCGGCGTTTGTGGGCTCTGTGTGATGTCAGAGACTCAGCCTTGTGACTTCACCGGCGGGCTCAGGCAGAAGGTGCAGACGGGGCTGAGAGCAGAGGAAAAGAAAAAAAAAAAAAAGCAGCCCCCTCCTCTTCCCTTCCCCCCCCCTTCACTCCCCCCCCCCCCCTCGGTTTATAAAACCAGTAGCTGAGATAAATCGGAAGGGGGTGGGGAGAAGCAGCAGGGAAAGCTGAGAAAGATGCCAGAAAGGTACAGTAAATGGGCTTTATCTCTCTCTCTCTCTCTCTGTCTCTCTCTCTGTCTCTCTCTCTCTCTCCCCCCCCCTCCTCTCCCTCAAAGTTGAGAGTGGGAAATTGCCCTGCAGAGGCCAGCTCTCCCCGACCACGCGTGCGGCGGCGGTGGCGGCGGCGGCCGCCGTGTGTCTGCGGCGCCCCTGTGCGTGTCACCCGCCCCAGCGACGCCGCCGTGCCCGCCCGGGCTGCCCGCGGGTGGGGGTGCGTGGGGATGCGGGTGTGTGGGTGTGTGATGGGGGTGTGGGGTGGGAGGGCGGCGTGGCAGCGGGGGGCGGCCGGAGGCCGGCGTGGCCGTGCGCGGGGAGCCGCTGGCCGTGTCCCTTTTGAAAGGCCCCAGCTGTTGGCTGCTCGCTGCGGTCTGGCTCCTGCTCCCAGACCGGTATAAATGGGTTATTGGGGTTTATACATACGCGGGGGGGGGGGGGGGAACAGCTTCCCCCTCCCCCCTGCATCCCTTGTTGACTGTGTTGTTTATTTATTTATTTATTTGTTTATTTTTGGCTTTGGATGCGTTTTTATTTTTTTTCCTCCCTCTGCAGGCTCAGAGGAGCACGGGGGTGGCTGGGGTGGGGGCCTGCCGTTCCCCCGTGATGGGTGGGTACATCGGGAGGGAGAAGGGCAGGGCCTCAGGGTCACATTCTCAAGGGCTGTGAGATACGATTTATCTTCTTTAATATATTTCCATCTTTTTTGGGGGGGGGTGGTTGTTGTTGTTGTTTTGTTTTGGTTTGTTTTTTTTTTAACTGACAACCACACAATAGCGATGTGGGTGCACCAGCAAAGAGCAACCTCAAAAAAAAAAAAAAAGGGGGAAAGAAAAAGAAAAAAGGGGGAGGAGGAAAAGGGGGGGGGGTGTTAGCTTGCCCCTCCCTTCTTCTTCAATAATTTTTTTTTCCTGTGTCCAATTTACCGTTCACTTGAGATTTTGGACAAAGACGGGGGCAGTGGGTGGGCTGTTCTGAGTTTTGTGATATAATATGACTGGAGCGAGAGAGTAAAGCACAGACAATTAAGGATCGGCGTGAGGGCTTTGCTCATTCAGTCTGTTGAGGAAGCCGTCATTTTGTGTTAGTGTGTGTGTCTGGAGGAGGAAGGATAGTGGAGAGTGACAGTGGAAGGATGCCTAACGTTGTGGTGTATTTGTACTTGCTAAATGCCTGCTCCAGGAAAGGAGGGCTTCGAAAGAAAGGGGTGAGGGAAAGGAGGTCCTTCTGAATTTGCCCCTGCAGTGAAGCTGCTTCAGACTGGACTCTCGCTGCTGGGAACGTGATGTTTTGTTGCTTCCTTGAAAGGGGAGGGCTGAGGAAGGAAAAGTGCATGCAGGTGTCAGGCAAGCTTCTTGCTGCCACTGCTCTGCCTATGCACCTCGCTCCGCTGACCAGTGCCTTCTCCGCTGCTCTGGTTCATGGAACTCCTGGGCAAAGCACTGCATCCCGACCGGCAGCAGCGCCAGGCTCCTCTCTGCTCCCAGGTCACTTGGGTCCCGCCGCCACACTTCGCTCCTAACGACCCAGAGCGCATCCTGCTTTTGTAGTTATTTATTTCTTTATTTCAACTGCTGGACCCTGGCTGTCCTCTGCCAGTTCGTTTCAAGGCTGATGAATAGCACCCCCTGCAGTTATAGAGCTGATCTTTTGTAGCACAGATGTATAATTAATCGCGCGGCACTTTTGCAGTCTGAACAGGCAAGTGGATTCTTGGAAGATACCCATGTACTGCCGCCTGCTTCTCAGACCCCCAACTCCACGGCCCTCAGGGAAGGGACCTCCTGGCTGCAGCTTGAGAACCTCTGTCTTACTGTAATGTACATAACGATCCAAACCAGGATTTGAATCCGTCTTTGGTGTAAAAGCAAAAAACACCACAAAAAACCCTAAACCCAAAGCACTGCTGCGCAGCAGCATTCCTCTCCTCTGCCCCTGCTCCAACATGAAAGGACTTTCAGGGTTATTTGCATCTCTGTTCCATCATGGTGGTGATGTTTAGGGATTATTTTTTTTTCCTCTTCTTTATTCTCTCAGAGGGGAAGTAAGGATTTGTTAGTTTGTAAAAGCACTTTGAAGATAAAAATCATTGTCTGTGCTGAGTGCTGTCTGTTGGCTTGTCTGAGTCACGACCCTTGCTTGGCTGGGAAGTGAAGCCTGGAATTGCTCTGCAGCCTCCTCAGAGGATTAAGTCAAATGACCCAGTGGATGGTGGATGAGTCCTCCTTCGGACCTCTGGCCCCAGGGAGGGCAGAAGTGGGGGTGACCAGGTGGGACTGGACACTGCATGTGAGCCTGGGAGGTGAGGGGCGATGACTGAAATACACCTTGCAAAACTGAGGGTAGAGGACATTGGGGATGCGATTTAGCTAAGATTAGATACAGAAGAGATTTTAAGCCTCATCATCTTGTCTGGGTACAGCAGGATTGTCCCCTATGGGGTTTTCCTCAGTTCTTTATCTACACCTGCTTTTAAATGACTCCTGAAAGAGCAGAAAACAGTGGAGAAAGCCCTTTCCTTTGATTTCTTTTCAGGTAGGGACATCCGTCACCCAGGACTGTAACCATAGGTGTTTGAGGAGGGGGGAGGTGTGCATCACTTCAGCCCCATGCTAGGATATGAAAAGATTAAATCTCTTTCCTAAGCAAAGTGGAAGGTCCCCAGGTGTCTTCTCTCAGGCTCAGAGATTGCAGTGGGAGAAGGAGGCAGGATCCAGCTGGGTAAGAGACCTCATCAAGAGGATAAAAGCATTTAGGGTAAAGGACAGTCTCCCTCCCTGAGTAGGGGAAGTAATCAGTGAGGATGTGCAAGGGTCTCTCAAAAAGCCCTAGGCAGGCACTACTTATATCAGAGGAGAATTTCCAGGCAGTGGTGATGGGGAACGAGCTGAAAGTGTTAATTGGTGTCGTGTCCCCCCACTTCTGTTAAGATATTTCCTTTCTTGTAACTACCACTGGATTTTTCTTTCTTTTTTTTTTTAAAAAAAAAAAAAAAAAAAAAACACAAACCAACCCTTCTCTTCAATCTCAATGAAGAGGACTGTTAAGGAAACCCCCTACTTACCACCTAAGGCTAGCTGCTGACTTACTGTTTCTCGAGATGAGATAATGCTAGCTGATTATAAATAGGGTGACTACCCTTTTTCATCAATAAGTAAGTAGGCACCTTGATCTTCAGCCCGTGGAATGAATCACACTGTAAGAATTTGAAGCATTGGTGGTTTCGGAGAAGAGTAGTCACCCCTGCTCTCACCCCACACTCCTTGCTGTGGAAAGGCTGGTCCCTGATGGGGGGAACCCTGACCTGTGGGCAGGTATCCCAGGGAATGTGAAATTTCACCCCTGGTGAAATGCTTTCTCTCCACCAATGTAAGCACCGTCTCTTCGTTAAACGTGGGTTTTGCCAGGGTTGTTAGGGGACCACCTTGAGGACTGCAGCCCCCCCCCAAATGCTGATGCTCCTCCTGAAAGTGTTTGTGTTGGGATAGCTTGTTTTCTTATTCATGGCTTTGGGCTATTTCTAAAATTTACTAAAACCAGTGGAGACTCATTGAGTTGGTAGGTCTACATGGATTGTGCTTGCTGAGGCTTCTGTGCTTGCTGGTGGTGTCCTAAGAAGAAGTGCCTACCTTATTTTCAGAGCCCCGGTAGAACTGACAGTATTCTGTTTAGGTCTAATTACTCTGAGCATGTTTACAGAAAAGTTAAAGGGGGAGCCTTCAGTCCTAATCACCTCTCGGGACAAATGTGAGTGCCAGCAGGATTCCCAGCTGCAGAAGATAATCTGTCCGAGAGGGATGATGAAAGCCCTGATATATAAGCAAAGGTTTTGTTAGTTTGAACCTGAACTTCAGTAGGCAACTGGAAGAGTCCCTTGAATCCTGAAATAGAAACAAGCTACTTAAGATTTTACTGCGTGCCTTGGGCTCTCTAAAGATACGTCTGTCCAGTCTTTACAAAATTAAATGCTGATTTTCTTAACCCAGGAGGGTTACCTTTATTACCTGATAGCTTTTAAGATGTTGTCATCACTTGGGTTAGGTGACTTGAATGAAACTATGCTTCTTTCCCCCACTGCCAAACATGGCTGTAGTGCTCATAAATAGTTGAATATGTTGTATTTAAAGTCATAAGTTCTGTATGTTCTCGTGTGCTCTATGCTGACTTGGATTTGAGTGCAACTTTAAAAGTAATGCAGGGCACTAAAATAAGACATTAATGTCTTTTGAAATGTAGAATTAGAGGATTTGAGCATTGAATGTACTTTTGTGAGTCTCGAGATACAAAGTAATTAAAGTGGTTGCGTTAGAAGTAGGGTTTTTTTCTCATGTTTTGTTAGCAATAGGAGATATATAAGTAAACTGTGGTGGAACTTTAAAAATATTTTTAATAAACCAGTCTCTCTGATGAATCGGGACCATCACTGTACGTGACAGAAAAAGCAGAAGTTGGTTTCTGTGACAAGAATTTAATGAGATCATGCAACGTATATCTTCAGTTGACCCTTAGGTTGCTACTACCCAATACAGCCTTCTTACCACATGAATGTAGAAGACCTCTTGGTTTTGGTCTAGTCTGATGCCCTCTGCTTTTGCCTCTTGCTGCTGCAAGCCCTTCTCATGTGCTATTTCATGTGCCTGAATTCTGGAGCGCGGTAGCAGCAAGGCGACTGGAAGAACTTTTCCTTCAGGGACCTTTTTTTTTACCTCCTGTTGGAACAGCTGAGATTCAAAACAGCTATCGCATGCATCAGGGAGGAAACCAACAGGGAGCAAAGGAAGAATCAAAATCTTAGTTGCCTCAAAAACTTGGGACTATATGTCATGGGGATTTAAGCTTGTTAAGCCTGGAAATTCCCACTTCCCTGTAGGCAGAAAAAAAAAAAAAAAAACAGCAAATGAAACCTCTGTAAAAGGCCAACAGAAGTAAAAGGGAAAAAAAAATCCCTTTCTGTAAAACATGTTCAGGCAAGGCAGAGTTGGTTTTATGTAAGACCATTTAAAAAGATGCGTTCTTCTAATATTTGAATTTCTCCTTTTACTTAGATACATTTAGCAATTCAGATAATGAAGATTTATTGATGGCCTTTTCTGCCTTGTTGGAGACAGTCTTGCTAGGGAATCATATTTGTGTGGCTTTCTATTTTAATTTCTACCTTTATTACTTTGGACATCTGCATGGAAATGCTATCCGCTTTTCCTCAAAAGTCCAGCTTCTGTTGTTTCTCTCTTTTTTTTACTGGACTCAAATTCTTTTGTCTGCAGCATCACAATCACTTTCACAGCAACTAATTCTGATTCTGCCAGAAGCAGCTTTTTGGCAGGAGGTAAAAGGAATAAGCAGAAGAAGCTGAGCGGGTCTTAAGGTACAAAGATCATATTTTCATGAATCAGCTTCTTGTAACAGGAAGATGAGAGGACAGAAGTGTTGCAGTATTAAAAGACAGAGCAGAATTGTCTCCCATATAGGTGATTTAATTTTTCTCCTGCTGTGATTCACGCTACCTACCTTCAGCTGCTTTATCATTTTCCTTCCTTTGAGATGCTCCAAAGTCTTTCAATCCAGTTGTTGCTCTGTTGCAGGAATTGGGCTGTAGGACTTAACACTATGTCTTATAGAGACACTTCTTGTGTCTGAAGGAGAGCCGCTTCCGAGCGATGCACCCGTGACAGGACAGTCAGTATGTTGAGAATCTGTGCTTGTCCAAAATACTTTCCAGCAAGCACACAGATCATTTGGCTGTCTTAAGGGGAAAAGTTCAATATCGGTGAATTAATGAGAGGAGAGCCCTCCCTGTCTTTGCTGCAGTTCCTTGGGAGATGTCTGATACTGCTTCTCCCTTGTGTAGGGTCAGATGTACCACTTTTTATCTGAAGTAAGCGTAAAAGAAATAGGAGGAAGGTATGGGAAGTCCTGGGGCTGGATAGGAAGGGAGGTAGGAAATGTTAATAAATGCAGCCATGCTGATGTCTTTCTTGGAGAAACAGGCTAGCTGCCCTTGCTTTACACTTGCTTAAAGATGTAGCTGTCCCACCGTGAATATAAGTTTCAGTCCCTGGTTGTGTGACCTGTAGGTGCCCGATCTTGCTGTCATCTTTTGTATTATCTATCTTCAAGCTAGTCTCTAATGCCCATTCCCATAGCATCTAAGTGCCTCAAGATGAAAGCTGTAAAAGCGCAGTGGCGAGCCTGTGCATGACATGAAATTGTGTAACAGGGGAAAGGATTAGGATAAGGGTAATACTTGGAGGGGACAGGTGCTGTGCCTGTGAGAAGTCTGTGTGCCTGACTGCAGAGACTTCAGCCTCCTGGTGCTGCTAGTTCAGTGCTTTTCATCAGCAACAAAACGTTTTGTAAAGAAGAAGAAATCTCTCAGAGGACCCCACCAGCTGCATTCAGAAATCATCTTTCCTCTTAACAAACACTGGGGCGCTTGGAGTCTTTCCAGTATATGTTACCTGCAGACTTGTTCCTGATCCCCCGAGCTGCATCACTTGCTGTCTTTCCCCCTTCCAGGCAGAAGGAGCTCAGAGGGTATGTGGAGATGAGAGGTGGTTGAGGTCAGTAATGGTGTCATCCTTCTGTTCCCCCTCACCCAAGCTGCTAATGTATGCTTCTGGAGAGCCACACAAACTGAGTAATTACTGAATTACGGCTAGATCAGAAGTGGTGACCTCAAAGACAGAAGGAGACTCTCCATCTCCATTTGTCAGTCCTGTCGAGGTCAGAAGGACCTTTTTTCTCCGGGATCTGTGGGAGAGGGGAAAGGGATGTGCATGGTAAGCCCTACATTAAGGCGTAACAGGGAAAAAACATTTGCTTTTGCCATTACAGAGTTCATGTACAGCGGAAGAGTCAGCATTGCTCACGTGTACTGTGACAGCAGCACTGGTAGGAGTAATGGCACTAACCCGGGGGGCTACTTGTGCCCAGAGTCTCCCTTCCTTTGTAGAGGAGAGTTCCAAGTCTTGAGGCCATTTTCCTGCATGTCTCTGCCTTGTTTGTGCCTCTATCCTGCAAAACACTTTGATTAGGAGGTAGGAAGAGGGTGTCTGGGAGGAAACGGGTAGGATTTGGAAGGTTTCTGTCGTGGTAGTATCATAGTGGCTATGTACAATGACGGCTGAGCTGATTTTCTTCCACTAAAAGCAGAGACTTCAGTCTTTCTTATGATTGTGGTGTAGTGCAGCTGCTGAATTTATAGCACGTGCTCTCTGATGATGGAATGTATTTGCTGGAAATTTACATGCAAACCTGTTTAGTTTGTTGCATTGATGTTAAAATTGATCCTTTAAGGATTTATTTTGGTAAGTAACCATTTTTGGCCTTAAATCCCTGGGTTTTTTCTTCTTTGTGGAACTGAAGGTTGATTTGCTTGTAAGTTGCTTTAAGAGCATATAGATACTACTGATGACTTTACCCTGAACTAGAACTGCTTGTGTGGATGTTAAGATTTGCGCCGTGACCGTGTGTTTGCAGGATCAGAGCCCTAGTAGCATGATGGGGTTACTTTCTTCATTAGTCCTAACAATGTTTTTATTTATAACAAATTTTTTTGTGTAACTGATGGTGGTCAAGTAGCTGTCACCGAATGGCCAAGTCAGAAGGTTGAATTTCTTTCTTCAGGAAAGAAGGTAAAATGTTCAGTGGCAAAAAAAAAACCCTCGGTGATGTGAACAAGGTGTACTAATGACTATGGTTTTTCATCCAGAGTCTGCAGACAGCCAAAAATTAGTTTCTGAGAGAATTAAATTCTCCATTAAGCTCAGTGGGGGTTGTACGTTAAAGCCTGATACATCACTTCAAAAGCTGCAAAGGATATGGTGTCTCTGCTTGTGTGGTATTTAACTAATACAGTTTTGGTAACTCTTGTTTTCATTCTGCACTTTTAATGACCCCGTATGTTACCAGATGCCTACTGTACTGCGACAGCTGATGACAGTGTGGCATTTGCCTGTATTTATAGCATGAGTTTTTTTAAAACTTCATTTCATACTTTAAAATCAGCTGTATAGTTTTGAGCTTTAAATATTTTAAAAAGCAACTCCCCTTGTACTTCCCTTGTAACATCTATAAGTAGTCGTTAGTGGAGATGGGAAACGCTGCTGTGCAGCAGACTAGAGATCCAGGTATTTAAGTATGTAAATTCACTTATTTTTGGTCCTTTGAGAAATGTTTGACTTCTGAATGTTAGCTGTCCTTTTAGTTTTATAGTGCCTTTTTCTATTTATGCTGCAACTTAATTTTGGATATTAGGTAAAAAGTACCTTGATATACCAAGCTTATGTAGATAAGCTATGTTCTCACGTATTTGTATATACAAAAAGATTTTACCTTAAGGTAAGTTTAACTTGAGGTAGAGTGCTCTAAGCACTCCTGCCTTGTAAATCTACATAAAGGATTGACCTCAGTTGATGTTTCACTTCAAAATCAGAAAACGGATAATAGAAAATCAAATTATAAAAGCCTTATCGAGTTCCCCCACCCCATTACGGCTTTTATCACAGTCCTGGATCCCCAGAGGGAATGCTGCTCTAACCAAGCTCTTAGCATGCCGTGGCAGTCAACAAGATTAAGGCTGTTTGTGACTAGAGGAACCTCATGGTTTGTCACAGTGAATGTGCTGTCGGAGCCTCTTCTTCTGGCGAACGAAGCAATGACCTTCACCTCATGTAAGTGAAGCACCGTGCCTTAAACGCTGCATGCAGGTGGGCAACAAGTGCTGGAGGGAGCAGGGGCATACTGTACTGCAAGAGCATGCAGTAAGGCAGCGCCTGTGTGCTCCAGCTGCAATTCCCAGGTAGCCGATACAGAGCACGTGGCAGTAATCTCATCTGAAGGAGATAAGGCGTAGATCACAGCAGAAGGCTTGTCTCTGAAAGGAGCTGTGGCCTATTGAGTCCAAAGAGGAGCTGGAGGAGCAGGCGAGTCCTTCTTGGGTGGGCGCTCCTGCTGCACGATTGCCTGGCTGGCAGCTGGGGAATCCCTTACACCCTCGAATTGTTAACTTGAAAGACAAATGGTAGGAGCACATGTAATTGTTGTCTGCCTCGGTTGTTTTCCCCAGACTATTGCCATCATTGCAGTCTTATCTAGATGGAATTTCAGCCGGTCTCCGAATTATTTTTGACAGATAATGCGTGGTACAAGATGTGGTGGTTTGTATTTATTTTTCAAGTCACCTGTGGGGGAGCCATCAGTGAAGTTGTCAACTGGCTGTGCTTACAACACAGTCCTTCTAAGCAGTTCATTGCTTTTGGGGATTAGCTGTAAGCAGGGGCCTTCTCTCAGCGTAAGGCTTGCTGAGGATCTGTGGAACAAAGCTTGGGAAACAGGGCAGTTATTGAAACCGTCATATCCACTCAGTAAAGTTCCTGGCAAAGCAAGTTTTAAATGATGCTCGAGCTTCCTCTGCCCAGCGCTTAGAGCCTTCCAGGCTGCCCGCCTCCTGCCTTTTCACGTGAGATGCTCCGAGCCGGCAGACAGAGGACGCCGTAGCATGGTGCAGAGCTTCTTTTGCTGCCATGCAGGCCTCGACCAAGGAGACAACGATCTGACTGCCACCGCATCCCCTCCACCGGTCTCCTTACACCCCTCCCTCTCAAAAATTAACCCCCCCAAAAACTACCGAATATGCTTAAAAAAAAAACAAAAAACCAAAAACAAACCCCATCGTTTCTTCAGCGCAGAAGTACGATTAGACGCACTTAACTCCCCCATTTAAGGCCTTACAGGGCACTAGGGAGGGCTGGGAATACTCTTTTCCAATTGCCCAAGTGGCACCAAACTCGCCGAGCCACCATGTTGTTTACCGAGCTTCCCCGCCGGCTCCGTGAAGGCACCGCCCGTTCGGGGTCGGTTCGGGGCCCGCCCAGCCCCGGCGTGCGGCCTATAGGACTGGGCGGGTCCCGAACCGGCGGTCGCCGCCGCTGCCTTCCCTCAGGAGGCGGCGGCGCGCGGCCCCTTTAAGCGCGCGCGGCGGTGGGTGGGGAGGTGGCTCCCTCGCGCCCCCCGCCCCGGCTCCGCCTGCGGGCGCGCGCACGCGCCGATTTCCCCCCCCTCCCTCCCCCCACCCCCCACGCCTTTCCCCTCGCCCGGCCGGGACCCGCCGCCTCGCGCCGTTGCCGCTGGCGCGCGCTGCTTCCCCCGCGCCCGCCGCCATTGGCTGGTGGGGGTCAGCTGACCCTGTGTTATTTCCTGTGTGTGTGTGTGCGCGCGCCTCGGTGTGTGTGTGAGGGGAGAATGGACCGAGACGCCCCCCAGTCCCCGCCGTCCCCCCGGACCGGCAGCCGTCTCCCAGCGGTCACCCGCCGCCCGCGCTGCTGAACCACCCCCGCCCCCGCCCGCACCTCCCGCGGCAGCTGGGGGCGGCGGGGAAGGCGGCGGGGGGAGGGTGGGGAGGGGAGGGTCGCAGGTAAGGGGTGCCCGCGCTCGGGCCGGGCCGGGCCGGGTGATGTCGGGGGTGTTGGGGAGACTTAGGGCGGGGAGGTCTCCCAGTGGGGCCTGCCAGCCTCCCCCCCTCATTTCGGGCTGGGGAGGCCGAGGCCCCCTCGGTACTGCGTGAGGTTGTGTGTGTGGGGGGGTCTCATCCGTGAGTTGGAGGGCGAGTGAAGGGCTCTCGGGAAGTTCTCTTCCTTAGCACGTTTGCCACCCACCCACCTCCCCCCGACCCCCTTCCCCCTTTTTTTTTTTTTTTTTTTTTTTTTTTTAAGAAAAAAAAATATTTGTCTTTACGTGTGTTGAAAGAGGTCCTCGTGCTCCGTGGTGAGGCGCCCACCTGTTTTCCTGTCCCAAAAGAACGGTCATTTGCAATAATCGTGAAGTTTTTATGGGGATTGGTGCTTTCATTGAGGGGGTAAATGATTACAAATGTCGGAGAAGATGGGTGCACCCCGTGCACAAATTTCTGTGGATGGGCAGGCTGTGGTGTGAACGCTCGAGGTTCGTAGTGCTTTTTCCTTTCTGGAGGGTTAACCTAGCGTGGCTCATTTGCAGAGATAATCACAATATAGTGCGTTTGGGCTGTTGTGCGGATCAGGTTGTCTTTTGTTAATGCTGTTTACTTTGCTGGAAGTTGTGTTTAGGACTGCAGTTGGAAGTTATTTTTCCTTACCTTCAAGGAAGGAATAAGAGAAAGTTATGTAACCTAAGTGTTTTAAGCTATGTATCAGAGCTGTCTAATGATACTGGGACTGTGTTATTAAGTAAAAAAATGAGCTTGTTTGTATGTGAATCAACAAGTGATTGTCTCTGTGGGTAGATTTGGATCAGAATCCTTTATTTCTGGTGTATACTTTCTTATCCGTAACATTCCCCCCTTCGTTAAAAGGGCAGGCACTTTGATTAAATTGCAGCATTGTTTCCCGTACCATTCACTTGGCTTTTTTTTTTTTTTTTTTTTAACGCTCCTTTGAAAACAAAAGAAGAAATATGAGAGATACCTGTGAGGGGATTGAGGATCAGTTTCAGATCAGTTTTGGTTAGCGTTTTGAAAGCTATTTGTGTCTGTGTCACTTGTTGCCATCTGTTGATTCATTCATGGGTAATTATTCAGAGTGTTTGATTTTTAGCATCCTTCCTGATCAATAGGTGTGCATGTAAGCAGTTGGCTCACCTTTACCTAGTCTTTGTAGAACAGTGACATGCCTGGATGGTGGAGATGCAGCATCCTCTGGGTTAGGTTTGTAGCATATTGGCAGAATTCAATTTAAGAAGAGCTAGGATTTTTCCACCTATTTTCTAGACTGTTTTTTTGTTGGGTAACTTTATTTTTTGAGGTTTATAGATGGGTATTGCATACCATAATTAAGTCAATTTGGTTAAGTGTATGTGGTAAATACTTCTTACTTAGAAACTCACAAGTAACAATACTATTTGGCTGAAATATTTTGGTCTTTTTTTTTTTTCTTAAATCTACATCTTTAAATGGTGTTCTGTATTAGTTCACTTTGAGTTGTTTGAAGCTGTGTTTTTTTCATGTTGTCTCTGCATTAGGTTCAGTTGGCATATAAAAAACTAGCTATGTTAGTGTACTGCAGAAAGAATTACTATTCAAATAAGATATATTTATTAGTTAACTATGTCTTAAACTTTGTTAATTTTATAAGGAGAGGAGAATAGTGTTTCCTCATTTCTGTAAATTGCTGGTACATGAAATAGATATTTTTGTGTTTTATGGTTAAATTAGCAAGCAAACTACTATGTCTTCTGAGTGGGAACATGACAACACCTTTTATATAAAAAATATGGCTTGCTACTGTACATTTTTCATTGCTTATAGTTTTGGGAATGACCTCAGACACGCTGATAGCTTTTGGGCTTTATATTAATAGACTTAAATGACTGGGGAAGGATTTTGGACCTTGTTGCAAGTTTGGTATTCTTCAGACTCCTTAGCTCTAGATCTGTTAGCATCCTTTCTAGTAGAATAGTATGTGTTTTGACTCAATTTGGGCTTTGATTTCTAAATCAGATTTCAGAGGCTTTGGGATTGATGAAACCTGCATTCTTGTTGAAATGTGTACTTTAATATGCTTTTGCAGCCTGGCGCAGGTTAAGCATGGTTCCCTGTATGAAAGCACTAGGAGCCAGCTTGGTTGGAGTGTCTTTAACAGGAGGTCAGGAATTATGGGGTTTTTTGGTCCTTTTCTTAGTTACTAATGCTTTATAAAGAAGGCTTGAGATGAATTTTTATTAAAGGAGTAAATCTGTTTCTATAATGCATAAGTAAGATCTGAAGGTTATTCAAATGAAACAGAAAACTTGTTTGTGTGTTAGTTGTAAAGGAGACCTCTTTTTATTGTCAGAAGTTGTTTCATTAACCTTCGACTGAAGAACTGGGGAGATACTAACCTCGTCTTTACTACATTTTAAAGCATACTCAGATTAAATTTAAAGGCTTAAAGCGCAGTATAAGTAAAAATGTTCTTAATACGGGTCTGTCTATAATTGATACGTGTATAAAGTCTGGAAAAAGAGTGAAATGTATAGGGTTTGGGTCCCCCCCCTTCTTGTTGTGCAAAAGTGTGCAAAGAAGTCCTTTTGGGCTGTTGGTACAATGTTAAAAAGAAAATCATTGCATACCCACTTTCTCTCTTCCTTTTTAGGTCATGTTTAACTAAACCACCCATGAAGCACAGCAAAATGGCAAATAATCCTGCTCTTAGAAGGGTCGCTTCATAGGAATTGTACTGCACAATCCCTGTTGCTATTCTACCAGCTTGGCAGGTTGCTATCTGGAATGAGGGCATAATATGTAATAAACTTGAATGATTTCATGCTGCTTGCTTGGCTTCCCTTTAATTTGAGATAGAGGTATACTTAAGAGTCTATAGCTGGTTTATGCATATCTTGCCTTTTGACACAGGGTATGCCAGATCTCTGTTTGGGTGGGGTAGCTTTTTAGTTAAAACATATATTTATTTTTTCATACACTGTTCAGTTATACTTATGAAGGGTATTAGACTAATGTTTTTGGAACCTGAGTTCTTATAACTTTCAAAGATTCAGAAACATTTTTGGCAGTGCTAGCTTCTCAGGCTTCAGTGTGTACCTTAACTGGTTGTGTGAGAATTTGTGTTACTTAATCCTGCAATTGGCCTCTGAGAGAGGAAAAATTATGTACAGCAGTTTCTGAAGAGCCAACTAATGTGCTGATTTGTTGGTAGAGACTGGACTGAAACCAACCAACTCTTCCCATTCAAGTGATTAATCTGCAGCAGATAGCAAAAGGTGTTTTTTCTTCACTGTTTTTGGTGAGATCTCCGTCAAAAAAAATATTAATTTCTCCTTCAGGTTTTGGACTTCTAAAATAAAAAATAAAGGTAGTTGTAAGTACTTTTAACTGCTTCTAATAGTGTTGATATGCTATGTAGAATTTTTTTGTAGAAAAATGCGTAGTACTACTGATAGAGGACACAAACACCAAGTAAGCAGATGTTTGTACTTCTCTGAAATCATACAGGAGAGGCTATTGTATTCTGGTAATGGGACCCTAATGTGCTATTCTTTTTCTATCAAACTCTTACAAAAAAAAAAATAAAAAGGTTGGTACTGTTTATTCTTCTGACCTGGGTCCCCTCACTTACAGTTCTTGACTAGACTTCAGTCTTGAATGACTGGAAAAATGGAAGATTGTGTCCTGCAGCCATGTACAGCATTGCGGGTGCATCTGTGTCACACTAGTGTTAAGGTACACTGCTTCAGCTGAGCCATACCACTAAGTTATGTATTGGTTTGTTTTGGGACACTTGGAAAAGCATAAGATTTTCTTCACTGTGCATGTACATGGGTTTCCTTTCATTTTAAAAAAGGGGAGGGGAACCCCAAAGATTCAAAAAAGTTGAGGTTGACGTGTAATCAAAAGCGGATTCTGTTTAGCCCTGTGGGAGGATAAGATCAGTTCAGGATGTTCTAGAGTCTGTGATATGCTGCCTACTTGCCTTTGAAGGCACAAAAAAAAAAGTGAAAATTACATTTTACCAATTCTTGAACTTGTTTGTGCTGCATTTGTGAACAACAGCACAAGCAGTCAAACATCCAGTTTCGACCTGGATACAACAAAACATTCATATTGCAGTAAAACTCCTGTGTCTTTTTTTCCTGCTTCTTGTCTAATGTTTCCTCAAGAACAGAGTTAAGAAGTAGCAGAAGAAAGCACAGGTATCCTCTTGTCGACTCGACCTGGTGACAGTGAATATGCACGTACTTTTGCCAGTGCTCTTTGTGTTTCTTCTTTTTACCACAATGTTTATAACCGCTGGTAATATTGGAAGAGTGGAAAAAGTTACCAGGTTCTTTGTCTGAAAGCCTTGGCTTGAGGCCCTTTGAGTTGTGATCTGTTCTCCATTTGAGAAGCCCATTATTTCGTGCCTGTGTTGTGATACAACAAATACAAAAAAAGCTAGGAAAATTACTTATTTTTTTCTCTTCTTTGTAAGCATGCAGCATGTCTATGTTCATACCAATAACTGCATATGGAATCATTGTGTATTCTGTGCTGCAATATGATGATTTATTTTGGAGTATTTTACTAGTATGAACTCAGTCATCTAATTGCTAGTAAATTGCAAGTCATAAACAACCCTCCAATGAGTTCTGATAAGAGCTCAGTACTTAGCTAGAAATTGTATGGGGAGCTGCTATGCTAGAAGCTTTAACACAGTTTATTGGAAGTATTGTATATATCACTTTTACTGTAAAAAAAAAAAAAAAAAAAAAAGTTCTGCAACTTCTGTCTTGGTAGTAGCTTTTAACTGAACTAGAGACTTGGTGTTAGTAGAGCTGACTATAGATGGCTTGTGTCCATGTACAACATCGCTAATGACTATGAAAAACATAACTAAAACTTATTAACTGAAAGAAAAATATTTGCTGTCACACCTGCCAGAACTTAAAGGAATAAACCATTGTACACCATAATGAAATGTTGTTAATCAGCTTCCAGTTCAATATCTGCATTTTGCTGTTACCTTTGGTCCAATGCCTGGATACACTTGAATTTCTGAGAGATTTGGTTTGTCCAACAGTGTTTCCTATGAGTAGAAGTTCTGGAATAGTGAGAACACTCTATGTGATTTTTATTTTTTTTTTAATTAACATAAATGGTTACCTGATAAATGTAGTGAATGCTGTGTGATCAGCATTATATTATCTGCTGGAAATACAATACAACAGAGAGGAAACAGTCCGGGAGGTTCCTGGAGCATGTGGAAGATAACTTCCTGACACAGCTGGTGAGTGAGCCAACTAGGGAAGGTGCCTTGCTCGACCTGTTCGTGAACAGAGAAGGACTTGTGGTTGATGTGATGTTTGGAGGCTGTCTTGGGCATAGCAATCATTCTCAGAGAAGCAAGGAGGGGGGCGGTCAGCAGAAGTCCTACCTTGGATTTCTGCAGGACAGACTTTGGCCTGTGTAGGAGACTGGTTGACAGAGTTCCTTGGGAGGCAGGCCTGAAGGGCAAAGGAATCCATGAAGGCTGGACATTCTTCAAGAAGGAAATCTCAAAGGTGCAGGAGCAGGCTGTCCCCTTGTGCAGAAAAACAAGCCAGCAGGGAAGAAGACCAGCCTGGCTGAACAGAGACCTTTGGCTGGAACTCAGGAAAGAAAGGCAAGTTTATGACCTTTGGAAGAAGGGGCAGGCAACTTGGGAGGACTACGAGGATATCGTGAGGTTATGCAGGGAGAAAATTAGAACTTAAATAGAACAACTAGAACTTAATCTGGCTACTGCCATGAAATATAATTAAAAAAATGTTTCTATAAATACATTAGCAACAAAAGGAGGGCTAAGGAGAATCTCCATCCTTGATTCTATGCAGGGGGAAAATAGTGACAAGGGATGAGAAAAAGGCTGAGGTACTTAATGCTGCCTTTGCCTCAGTAAGACTAGTTGTTCTCAGGGTACACAGCCCCCTGAGCTGGAAGGCAGGGATGGGGAGCAGAATGAACCCCCCATAATCCAAGGGGAAATGGCTAGTGAACTGCTACACCACTTAGATACACACAAGTCTGTGGGATGGGATGGAATCCACCCAAGGGTACTGAGGGAGCTGGTGAAAGTGCTCACCGAACCACTTTCCATCATTTAGCAGCAGTCCTGGCTAACTGGGAAGGTCCCAGTTGACTGGAGGTTACCAAATGTGTGCCATCCACAAGAAGGGCGGGAAGGAGGATCCAGGGAACTACAGGCCTGTTAGTCTCACCTCAGTACCAGGGAAGGTTATGGAGCAGATCATCTTGAGTACCATCACGCAGCATGTACAGGACAACCAGGTGATCAGGCCCAGTCAACATGGGTTTATGAAAGGCAGGTCCTGCTTCACTAACCTGATCTCCTTCTATGACAAGGTGACCCGCTTTAAGGATGAGGGAAAGGCTGTGGATGTTGTCTACCTAGATTTTACTAATGCCTTTGACACCATTTCCCACAGCAATCTCCTGGAGAAACTAGCTGCTCATGGCTTGGATGGTCATACTCTTCAGTGAGTAAAAAAGCTGTCTGGATGGCTGAGTCCAAAGAGTTGTGGTGAATGGAGTTAAATCCAGTTGGTGGCCAGTCACAAGTGGTGTTCCTCAGGGCTCAGTGTTGGGGCCAGTTCTCTTTAATATCTTTATCAATGACCTGGAGAAGGGGATCAAGTGCACCCTCGGTAAGTTCACAGGTGACACCAAATTGGGCAGGAGTATCAATCTGCTTGAGGGTAGGAAGGCCCTATAGGCGGATCTGGACAGGCTGGATTGATGGGCTGAGGCCAATGGTATGACGTTCTGAGTCCTGCACTTGGGTCACAGTAACCCCATGCAGCACTACAGGCTTGGTGAAGAGTGGCTGGAAAGCTGCCTGGCGGAAAAGGACCTGGGGGTGTTGGTAGACAGCTGGCTGAATATGAGCCCGCAGTGTGACCAGGTGGCCAAGAAGGCCAGTGATGTCCTGGCCTGTATCAGGAATAGTGTGTCCAGCAGGACTAGGGAAGTGATAGTCCCCCTATAGTCAGTACTGGTGAGGCTGCACCTCAAATACTTTTTTCAGTTTTGGACCACAAGAAAGACATTGAGGTGCTGGAACGCATCTAAAGAGCAACAGAACTGGTGAAGGGTCTGTGAGGAGCCGCTGAGGGAACTGAGGTTGTTTAGGCTGGAGAAAAGGAGGCTGAGGAGAGACCTTATTGCTCAGCACAACTACCTGAAAGGAGGTTGTATTGAGATGGGTGTAGGTCTCTTTTCCCAAGTAGTAAGTGATAAGACAAGAGGACACAGCCTCAAGTTGTGTCAGGGGAGGTTTAGATTGGATACTAGGAAAAATTTCTTCACTGAAAGGATTATCAAACATTGGAACAGGCTGCCCAGGGAAGTGGTCAAGTCACCATCCCTGGAGGTATGTAGAAGACATGTAGTTGTGGCACTTAGGGACATAGTTTAGTGGTGGACTTGGCAGTGTTAGGTTAATGGTTGGACTCTATCTTAAAGGTGTTTTCCAACCTGAATGATTCTACGTTGTCACATCTTTTCCTTTTCTTTCTCATCTTGCCTTCAAGGGAAAAAAAAGAATGAAGTCAAGTGTTCTGTCATATGGTGTACATTTTTGTTTGGCACTGTATGTTTTCCCTATCTGTCTCCATGCATGTGGAAGTGGGGAGGTTCCCCTTCTCCAGCATAATTACATGAAATGTTGTGCTCATCAGGTTTTCTGATGTTCTTGGTCCTGACCATACCTTGTGCATATTGCTACATAAAAATGGTCTTTTAGATAGGTCATGAAAAGTATGATAGACACTTAGCAGGCAGTGAATTAAACGAGTTGGGCAAAATTGTTACAGAAGGTGGTAGCAGATTGTCTTTGTATCAGAGGGCATCACTGAGTGAGTGGCAGATTCTCTTCTGTACTGCTGGAGAGTGGAAGTAGCAGGAGGATGATTGGGAGTTGCTCCAAAGTGGTGCTATTTATTTTGCATGAAAAAAAAACCAAAACTGTGCCATCCTTATCCCCCCTTCCCTCCAAATCACTGCATTGTAATGGAGAAACATCTTTCCTTTGCCTTTTTTAGTCTCCCATTTACTGTGAGGGTGCATAAAGAGAACTTTACTACGCGGAATGGTTTAGTTCCAGCTGTGGTAGGGGATTGGCTTTGGTGATGGCCCAGGGAGGTCCACTGCAATGTAGTATTCTGCATCTCTGCATTTACGACTTCAGTCTGAGGTATGTTTTCTGCAGTTTGGGGAGCAGGGTGGTGATTCTTGTCATCTGGTCTTTTTTCCTTTCCTACTTTTCTGCATTTGGTATCTTTTTATACTCCAGTTATCGGAGACAAAACTGTTTTCTTTCTTGAGAATTCCTCAGTTGAGTACATGTTGTGTGTTTTGGTTTTTTTTTTTGAATGGTGGTAGTATCCTGTGATTAGGTTATACAAATTTTATTTTCCATATGTTCATTTTGTTTGTTTCCTTGTCTTTTTGCTGTGCAGGAATATAGTTTGCTGTATGTTTGAAAGGTGGGATTTGTGGAAAACCGAAGTGGTGTGTATTATAATACAGCTGCTGAAAGTGGCAAGGGGAGGAGAAGGGATTAAATGTGTGTATACTCTACAGCCTAATCAAAAGCCTGTTGAAGTTGGTGGAAAAAGATGACTTGAGTGAATCTGGATCAAGCTTACCAGGGAAAGTACATCTCTTAGTTCAACCAGAAATAGGGTCAGGAAGTTCCTAAATGTGAGCAGGAGGGGGAAGTAGGAAATAAACTTCCTTGCTTATCCACAGTACTGTAGTGTTTGTAAAGACTTTGTTAGGCTGTGTTTATTCATGAAATTTTTCATGATTAGTTTCGTGTGTACATGGCCCATCTGAAATAAGCTAAGGAGTAAGAACCTTTTGCCCAGTTGGTTAACAAGACATAAAGAATTAAATCAGGAGCAATTATCAAGATAAAAGTTAATGACTTGCTTTTGTTGTCATCTTTCTAGCTGAAACAAGGTAGCAAACTTCTCAATTTTTCATTGAATGTTTGGATGTTTTAGAGCAAGGGAGGAAACAGCATCTCATCTTTATGTTGTTGTAATAGAACTCTAGGAATACGTTGGCATTATGGAATGATTATATATAATCCATCATGTGTGGTTTATATTAATTGTCCTTCTTTATTTAGCTTCCTCTAGAGGGGAGGCAGGATGGAGAAAGAAACAGCAGAGCCTTCTGGTTTTGTTTTTTCTCTGGTGCACAGGAACTCAAGTTTAACAGAATGGTGGGGCTGATTCTCAGAGTAGTGGACCATCTAAAGCTCCCTTTGTCTTCCTTTGGAATCTTAACTAGCATTTCCAAAAATTGTGCTTGGAGTGCAGCGTCTGCTATACTAATCTGTATTTGTAGAGGTGTTCGTTCTTCTCTGGTGCTGAATTCATCCCTCCTCTTCGCTTTCAACTGTTGACTCTCTTCAGGATATATTCTGTAGGATACAAGACGGAATACACACAGTGTATTCTGTCATCCATCAACTTTCCAAGTGTGTCTCCATCAACAACATCAAACGCTGCCTAACACTATCACTGTGGTGATACTGAAATCTGCTGGTGGAGAAGGCTTTAGACCCCAGTTGTGAGAGGATCCGCAGTTGTAGCTTGTTCACTTCTGTGAACTGCTTATGCTCATTAGAGTTAATTTTGTTTCTGGTGTGGTCTGACTACTGTTTTCATTCACTGTGGTCTTGGCTGGAGCAGCAGAACTTAGAAGCACGAAGTTAAGCATCTGCAGTTTGAAATAGCGGGGTACAGTATCTTGTTTGTTGGTTATGGTGGCCTGAGTTTATACCATATAATTTCAGATACTTAACTGAGGTGTATTAGGAGTTTAATCACCTTATAAAATTGACATGGAAAAGAGACGTTCTGGAAGGCTTTCTTTGACTCCATGGGGAAGCTGTTGAGAGTCGACCAGTTTAAGTGCTTGAGGCTAAGGCTTAGTGATACAGGAATTTAAAAAAGTATGAACTTAAAGGAGTTCTTAACTGTTTGCTCCAGGACTGCAGTATGCTGCCTCCTCTCTGTCATATATCTGTTTATGCCAGTGTAACTACAGTGGGGATGCACAATGAGATTGTTCAAGAAACTAGTCTGATCTGAAAAATCAGAAGAAAAACTGCAGTGCTGGGGGGTGGGAATGAGTCTTGGGGATGGGGAGGTAGAAAGGGGGAGGAAGTCCTTAAAATACTGCTGTAACTGAAGTTATCTTTTTTTTATTTGTCACTGAAATATATGGAGTTACTTTGTATTAATTTGAACTGTTTCTTTGTCTCCCTGTAACTATGGCTCTGGTCTTAGTCTCTCCCTGTTAGTGTCTTTTAGGAGACAACACTTAAATTGTAGGAACATATCTGCTTCAACTTTTGGCTTCAGCTTGAGGCAGATACTGTGGGACCCAGAGGGTGGAGGAATGAGCAAAGTGATGTTTAGAGGATATAGGTTGTAGCAGACAAGGAGAGATGTCAGGGAAAGAGAAGTTGTTGTTGGCTTTTGTGGGTTTTGTTTTGTTTTTTAGTGTGAAAACCTTAAAAATGCTTGGAAAATTTGTTTTGAGAGAAGTTCAACCACTTCTTTCTTATTTTAGAAAGGAACGTTATTTTCCACTAACATTTTATCAGTAAGCATCATATGGCCTTGGCTGTGTTTTTGTCTTGAGTCTTCCATAGCAGGAGGATTTACACCTTCCGCACCCAAATTTTTCTTAAATCTGTGTCACCTTAGGGGGATGAAGTGCTAAACTGATAGGAAGAATGATAACCTTGGCTAGTGAAACTTGAAAATGGTATAATGCATAGCTAAATTTCTTGTGTTATCTTAAAGGAACAAAAATTATTTGTAAGAAGTTTGAAGGACATAAATTTGATTACAGCTTTTTTGCAATTGGATGGTAATTCTTTAATTTGTTAGTTTAAGTAGATCAAGGTTGTATTTCTACCTGATTTTAATGTTATTGCATATAATATAACTAGGTGATATTATCCTCAACAATGATTTTATCCTAATCAATGGATTTAATTCTTGTATACAGTGCGTAACCTGTATTGTGATAATACTTGAACATAACTGATAGAGATTTTATGTTAATTTACTTCATTTGCCTTGAGGAGTTCCCAGGAGTCTTAGTTACAGGCTCATTGCACCAGGCATTGTAAAACAGAATAAAAAGGCTTAATTGTATAGACTACATTGAATAGAAAAGAAAGACGTGTATTACAGGTAATATTAAATATGACCCAAGTATTCATCTTAGCAACTTGTCATAATTTGAGAGGGAATGCATTTAAGACTTTAAAGGCAGAGGCTAGTTCTTAGTATGAACAATTTATAAAAATTAATTGAAAAGAACGTATTAGATTTTTTAATTTTATTTTTTATGTTGGTTTTTGGTTGGTTTTTTTTTTTACTGCTGTATAGTTCTGAGTATTTGTGGTACCGGATTCATTTCCACAATGAAAGTGAGAGCTTGGACAGGTAGAACCTAGCAACACTACTCACTCTTTTCTGCTTTCCTCTTGTAATTAGTAATTGACTTCTTTTCACTGCCTTCAATTT
This sequence comes from Vanellus vanellus, assembly GCF_965231255.1. Lineage (NCBI taxonomy): Eukaryota > Metazoa > Chordata > Aves > Charadriiformes > Charadriidae > Vanellus > Vanellus vanellus. The sequence continues at coordinate 56,053,666 of NC_138905.1, forward strand.
TGTAACTGAAAGGTGAAGGTTTGGTGAGAGTTGTGATGCTTTTGCTGAACCTACTGTCTCACGTGTCTTAGGAGGCAAAGAGCAGATGAGGCGCTGTCCTGGAAATGGTTGCTCAGATTTTGCTGTATTGTGGAAACAGACATTTTGACTGTATGGAGACGGAGATATGGATACTGGCGAATTTACAATAAGAGGCATAAAATGAGTTGCCAAACTTCTTGGAGGGATAGTGAATTGGTTAAGATGTGCAATCAGCTGATCTGCAGCTTGGAGAAAAGAAAGGAGGAGCTTAGAGTTCAGTATTACTTTCATTTTGATGGTGGGAAGCGTTGTTTGACTGTTTTGTAAAGATGAAGAGCCTTTTAAATATGAACTTTTGATTTCAAGTGCACTTCAGTAGCCATGCCACTTAAGCAGTTCCTGCTGTGTCCGTTTTGCTGGCACAGATGTTTGTGTGACGATACAGTGAACGGATCTGTCGGTTCAGAAATGGCTTTTCTGTCTTGCTGAATTGTTTCTCAGCCATATCAGTTCCCTGATCTGGCTTGCTGCTTGAATGGCTGTGTTAGCACCATGGAGGAGGCAGGATCTCTTAAGCTATTACATAGCGAACTGACCTTATATGTGAAAATAAGTGTTGTTTTAATCTTTGGCATAAAACGGAATCTGACTGATTTGCATAGATTCTTATTAAAATAGCAGTATCTGTGAAAAATTTAGACGGATCACTTTCAGCAATCGGTTGGTGGATTTTAAAAAGCTATGTAAGTGCATCTGTGCTACCAATTGAGGCCAAGAACTAATGACATAATAATAAAATCACATAAAATTCTGCTGAACTTTGATCATCAGTTATATTTCTAGAAATGCATGTTTTCATAGCACCTCAACTTTAATACCAGCTTACAACAAAATTTTGTTCTTGTCAAACTCCTTTCTTCGTGTTTAGGAATATGAATTTAACAGTACATTTCACTCAAAGTGCTGGACTGAGGGTGGTGTTTTAGTTCTGTTCATGTAGTGAGTAAGGAGGACTTGCAGCCGCAAAAAAAACTGGTTGTGTGTTTTTAATTTGGTGTTATCAAAATATTTTTTCTGAATTATTTTTTTCAAAAAAATATTTCGAGGGTAGGGGAAGAAATCAGCAGTTAAATAATATCCACATGCAAAATTCTGATTACTTTTTTGTTGTTGTTTGTTTATATAGTGCCTTTTATTGTAGTAGTTGAATACTCTGTTCACGACTCCCCTGTGAGATAGGAAGATGCAATGACTCAGGCTTAGTAAAATTTTCTGTGGCCACTTAAGGAAATATATATGAAATAAGAAGTGAGTGTAGATCTTATCTAGCACAATAATCCCCAGAGCATTCCGCTCTCTCAGCTGACAAAGCTCACTAAGTTCCTTCTGCCATGTTCATCTGTTCTTCACCCATTCTGTGAGAAACATTCTTAGTTGTTTGGATTTAAGCTCATACATACTGACTTTCTAAAAAGCTGTACAGACATTTTGATAAAGAAGGCGCAGTGTCTCTGTGAGGTGATGGAAACTAGTTACAATCCACTTGGCCAAGCTTTAACTCATTTGAGGAATCTTTTAAGTTTTTCATTGGGCAGGACAAAATTCAAAGACCGATATTAGCACTGATTTGCAAGGCGTTGCTAATATGTATTATTATTAGACACTTAACCATGTGTAACAACTACATATGTTTTTTTTTTTTTAAATGTGATTTTATTTTTTTTTACAGTGTAAAATTCAGTTTTCAGTGACATAGTATTCTGATTTTAACTTCAATTTTTGTGTACTTTCCAAGCTACAATATTTACTTCAGTTTAGCTACTTCAACAGGTTCTGGCACTCTCAGTGAAAAATAATTGTATACTGTTTCAACTTCTGAGTGGTGTAGTAAGGCTTCTTTGATACAATTAATTAACGATGTGTTGGTGAGAGTGATATCTGAACACAGTTTTCTGTAGAGGTGCGGTGGTGAGTAAGACAAGATCAGTTTCCCATGTCTTAGATCTAATTCTGTTTATTCGTAGTATGCAAAAGTAACTTTAAATGGCGCAGGATCTGAAACAGCTTTATAGAAAGGTATGAAGAAAATCTGTTTGCATTTCAGGGTAACCACAACTTTTTGAAAGAAGTGAGCAGTGAGGAGTATTGCTTGGACAAACTGGTGGCCTCTTGAAGTGCTGGCTCTGTTGGTTTACTCCTGTATCACACCTAAGCTTGAAAACAAACTGTTTTCCAGTTTCTTTTAAAAAGGCATCAAATGTAGGAGAAATAAGTTAGATCTGTTACTTTGTTAAATGCAGTCTTAGGTTTGATCCTTTAGTTCATTTACTTGTGGCATAGCTGATTTGCCTTCTCTTAAAAGCAACAGACAGGGTATTGTTCCCCTGAAACTGAAACAAGATCAGCCTATTCCCAGCCGTTTCTCAGGTGTGCAAGTAATAACTGTGTTCCTGCAGAAATGAGGATTAGCAGCTTAACCTTGGCAATGGAATGATACTGTGTACATGGAATGCTTTTTTTTTTTTTTTTTTTTTTCCCCTCCTTATTTCAGGCTTATTTCAGATCCTGGGGTTTGTTTACTTGCAAATTATGCCATTGGGTTGCTCATACTGAAGTTCTGGGGCTTAGTGGGGTTTTTTTGCTTGTGGGTGTGCTCTGCTACTTCAGGAAGATACAGTGAGGAAGGACAAAAATGGTAACTTTTGCTTTTTGTAGGGGTTGTGACTAGAAATGTCTACAGAGATGTATGTATATGTTATTTGCACAGTGTTTAGCAAATAGTCTACTTCAATCAAAAGCCTGGACACTCTGTTAAAAAACCCACTTGTTTGTGTACATCTTTTGACTATGGAAAATGCTATCTTACTGTTTGTCACCTGCCTGTAACTACATTTTCTTTCCTGATAAGCATGCTAGGAAATGAGAGGTCTTTGACAGATCACTGAAAATATATTGCATGACTGCTGCCTGAGACTTCTCTGCACAGATGGGTCACAGTAGTCAACCCAAATCTAAAGAAAATTTAACGAAGCAGAAAGACCTCACTTACCTCCTACAGAATTAAGTGATGCTGGTTTCATTTGCTCCTTTGTAGGCTTATCATTAAGAATTAAGCATATCCCCACAGTATTTTGGGTTTTAGCTCACTTTTTTGGAGCTATCTGTCTGTAGTGATGCACTACTATGCTGGCATCAGTGTTATGTGGGAAGATCTGGGCAGCTGTCCTGTATTTGCCCAGTCTTTGATAATTGGGACAAAGAAGTTTTAGACTTACATGGATTTTAAGAAACCTAGCACAGTATGTCATAGAAGATCATTTCACACAGTAATCTTGATGTGGGAGGACTTATAAACCCTGTTAATCAGCAATGGTTGGGGGCAGTCTTACATACATGCAGGAACTGTTGAAAGATGCTTACATGCTGTTGACTACCATTTAATAATCTTGCTCACAGTAGGATCAGAATGCAGTAACTCCATATTTTGAGGAACTGCTATGTTAACAAAGTTGTTCTACAAGGCTGTTTCGGACGATTAAACAAGAAACGGAATCTGCATTGTAGGTATGCTTAAAAATAAGTTCACATGGAGAAGGTAGATTAAAAGACTGCCTTAAATAACTTCAGATGTTTCAAAAATAAGTCAGAGACATGGATAAGAGGACCTACTGCTTCTCTCTATTCATGACTTATGTGCAGTGATTTCCTAAGTGAGGCTGTTTCTTTATCAGCCACACAAGCTTGTATTTTTTCCTACCAGGTTGAAGGCAAATTTTGGTTACTGGGCTGTTGAGTAAGAAACGTGTTGAAGTAGAGTAAAACTGCTTAGCCTAGTGAATGTAGTATGTGATCTAGATGGATATGCTTAGATGGCTCTGCAGCTACAGGCTATAAATACTTGAGGACAATCATGAGGCTTTATTGAGAGAGCTGGATGCACATGTAGTGAGAGTGTAGGTGTGACATGAGTAGTGAAAGCTGTGCCAGAATCTTACCTTCCCTTTGAATAAATGGGGAAGGCTTTGGATGTTTTTGTTGTGTGTGTTGGAAAACGCTATAAATGTGTGTAATTTGTGGCTGTTAATGGAGCACTTTTTGGAGGTGGAACTTTGTCCCTTCTGCCGGGAATGGGATTACGGACGTGTACCACCATAATGGAGTTTTATGTGATTGTGGTGTTGTCTCGAGTTGGCAGCTGGTGTATTGTTCTCTTGAGTTCCTGCATGAGGAGGAGTATATGCTAGCTGAAAATGTTTTCTTTAAAGGCTTCCAGTAAAAATTTGATCAAATAATATTTTTTTTTTCCTGTGGGTCTAGGTAGATTTTGAAGGTCTCATCTGTCAGCGTATTCTATTAACAAGACTTGCCCGTGGACTTACTCTTGATGGTTTTGCTGAGAATATAGCACTTAGATCTAAACACTTTACAGCGCTGTTATTATTAAGAAAGATTATTACAATAGTAATTGTAATAGTCCTGTATTTATAGTATATTAATTACAGGAAGTGTGCTATATGTCTTAACTTATCAATGATGTAATGGGTTGAAGCACCTCCTATCTTTTATTACTGCTGTTATTAATGAAATGCCTTTTTTCTTTCATTTTTTGGTTGCTATTCTACTGGTTGTGTTACTCCAGTTAAGATCCTTGTGAGATACTCAAAGCAAGTGGTGTTCTGCAGGAGACGTGAAAACAGAAAGCATTTGATTAGGGCACCAGCAATGTAAGTTCTCCTGATGAAAACTTTTATTTATTTGTCAGGGTAAAATCCAAAATTAAAAAAAAAAAAAAGAGAAAAACATGTTCTCCCTGTTTTTAGTTATCCTATATATCTTCTGGACTAAATAAATAGTATGTGGTGGCATGAGATTATGGAGGATATGAATTTGTGCCTCGATTAACCTTTACTGGATTTGTGTTCCTAAAGGTATTTTACAGCATCTTGTGCTGTTTCTGTTCCGTTATGTAATTAAAATTATTCTTTTTTTAATAGTGAGGAAGTCTTAGGAATGTTTCCTAGCATTGTTAATATACGTTAGCAGTTTTCAAGCCTGTTAGTAGTATTATGGAAGAATGACTATCATCAGTGATGAAAGTTTTTATATGATGTAATGCAACTGAGACCTTGTTCAGCCTATGCAAAGTAAGATTTATTAAACTCGTATTTAAAAACTAGTCTGAGATTCTGTAGAGAGACTGAGCCTGTGATGAGGATGGAAATGTTGTTTTCATGAGAAGAGGATGCAAAGCATGAGACTGCCAGGGCGTGCACGCAGCCTCCATACCACGTGAATGTTGCTGATTGCGGAGGCCCAAACTGCTTATCTGGAGAAGCTGCTTTCTAACATCTGCCAGTTACAGTAGATGTTCCACCTTCAGTTGGAGAACTTCCTTCTATTCCTATGTGTGTTTTCTTTCCTGCCTTTTTTTTTTTTTTTTTTTTTTCCCATTTTTCACCTTAGCAGCAAATCATACAAAAAGGGAAAAAGAAGCTTGTATTAGGTATCCCGATTTTGAGGGCAGGAGCTTCAAACTGATGAAACATCAAAGGGAATAATTCAGAAAAGGGAGGGTTTTAAACATAAGAAGCCCAAACTGGACAGATTTGCACCGTGTGGCATTCGTAGAAGTGTTATTTGTGCAATATATGTAGTCTTTAAAATGCTAGCAAGTAGAAGTTCAGCAGAGTAGCAGACCTCTCTTGTAGTATGCCACTTAGAGTATAAGATTAAAACAGCAGTAAAGTTGACTTCCTATAAGGGGAGAGACATAACTGGAAGTATCAAGAATTTGAAAGTTCCCTTCTGATTCTAGTAAGTGTTTCAGTAATGTGCTTGTGGACATCAAGCTGCACATGAATCAGGGCCACAACACAAAGATGCCTTTGAGTTATCAGAGAGGATTTGTGGAGACATGCATTCCTGTGGGGTTTTTTTGTGCGTGTTCTGTAGTCTGCATGCACAAACAGATAGTAGAAACCCAAATATAACTAGGATGACTTTCTGAAATACTCTAATGGTAGAGTTAGAGCCTCCTGTATGTAATATACATATTAATTAAAAAAAAAAATAGATCTTGAGAGGCAGATGGGAAAAGATGCCAGACATCACCAGCATTTCCTTGTTTGTGTGCCTGTTTTCTTGGGACTCTGGTGATCTACTTGAATGAAACTTTCAAGTGCAAAACTAGACTTAAATCTTGAGTGGGTTCAGTTGAATGTGGCCAACAAAACACATGGCACAAAACATGGCTAAATGAGAAAACATAACGCAGGCAAGTCTTCCAGGAAATCTCCAATCTGAGGAGTCAGGGTTCTGTTTCCTGGAAAAGTATGAGCATTGTCTTATGATTTATTTAAAGGAAGGAGTCTCTCCAGGTGGCTTTATCCAGTTTGTTTTCAGGAAGAGAAGACCACGAAGTGTTTCAGAAATGAAATGCTTTTATCATCTGTTTTTTTAATTTAAATAAATAAAAATCAATAAAGTGTATATTCATATACTTGTTCATTACCATACTTTTCTTAATGCATCTAGTGATGTGTCAGGCTTTTACAGAGGGACTAGCCAGGGTCCCCAAACAATTTTACAGCTGTAGTCCAGTCATTGAGGATGAGTCATGATTCCACACAGTGAATGATAAATTGAAGTACATAGGAGCGCCTTCCTAAAATGCATTTACTTCGGAGTTGACTATGTAAATGTAGATGACCGTACATGGTATTCCAAAAATATATATTCTGGTTCACAAATGTTTTCAGTTAAGTGTCATTCAAGGTAATATGAAAGTCCTAAGGAATGAAGTTGTAGACCCTTTTGCTCTAATAGAGTGGACTTGTTCTGGCTTTCCATCTTTTAAAAGCAGATGGGGGGAAGGGAGGGAATACCGTGTGTTGTCTTGCAGTGTTGGTTTTCACTTAAAAAGTGTCACTGGAGTAGTCAGGAACAGAGCATGGAGCAGATGTCTTTGAGCATGCTGGTACCAGTTCTTTCACAAGTTCCCATAGACCCTTCATTGGAATATCTTGCTTTGAGCTTTGGTCAATTTTATCTTGAGTGTTTTCTAACAGAGATCTTTTCTGGAGTGAAACATAGGCCTTAGATACCATTCCTACAGTAGATCCAAGAGTGGTTGCAGACTGTTATGGGCTTCTCATTGGTGCATCTTTTAACATGTGGCAAAATACTTGATTACTCCCAGTATTAGCCATAGAGAATAGCTGGAGGGTGAGTATTGTTGTCCTTTGCTTTGCAAAATATTGTTGGAAGTTTGTTTCTTCAGGGACACATAAACAGACCCAGTTAGTAAATGACTGTGGGGAAATACTAATGCCACAGATGTGCTCCAAGTGGTAGTAGACTACTGACTTTTATTTTCTTGGAAGTGAATGATTTCCCTTAATTGCACTACCTAGAATGTTGGAAGGTTGCAAGGAGAGGGGATACACATTGATGTACCAGAAAGCAGGAGATAAATACTGAATTTTCATTGCTATTAAAACAGTGAAATTGAGCAGTGGTATTGGTATGACTGGGAGATGTGAATGCTATACCTTTTTTTTTTTTTCCCCTCTTTCTTTTTCTCACCCTTTAGGAGGGCTTTCGAGCTGCCGCTCTGCTGCTGAACAGCATGCAGTCTTTTCGAGAGCAAAGTAGTTACCACGGAAACCAGCAGAGCTACCCGCAGGAAGTGCACGGTTCATCCCGACTGGAAGAGTTCAGCCCCCGCCAGCAGGCCCAGATGTTCCAGAGCTTTGGAGGAGGTGCTGGCAGTGGACGTCGTGGAGCAACAGGAGCCTCTACAGCGATGCCTGGTGAGAGCTCTGGCCATCAGAGCTACCAAGGTTTCAGAAAAGAAGCAGGAGAGTTTTACTATATGGCTGCCAACAAAGATCCCGTGGCGTCAGGAGGGCAGCAGCCACCTCAGCGCAGGCCTTCTGGACCCGTACAGAGCTATGGGCCCCCTCAAGGGAGTAGCTTTGGGAGTCAGTATGGGAGTGAGGGACATGTGGGCCAGTTTCAAACACAGCACTCGACCCTTGGGGGTGTGTCCCACTACCAACAGGATTATACTGGTCCTTTTTCTCCAGGGAGTGCCCAGTATCAGCAGCAGGCTTCTAGCCAGCAGCAGCAGCAGGTGCAGCAGCTGAGACAGCAGATTTATCAATCTCATCAGCCTTTACCCCAGGCTTCCAGCCAGTCTGCTTCTAGCACCTCACACTTGCAGCCAATGCAGCGTCCATCCACCCTGCCTTCCTCTGCTTCTGGGTACCAGTTACGAGTGGGTCAGTTCAGCCAACACTATCAGCCACCTTCGTCCTCCTCTTCCTCCTCTTTCCCCTCCCCACAGCGTTTTGGCCAGTCAGGACAGAATTATGATGGAAGTTACAGTGTGAATTCTGGGTCGCAGTATGAAGGCCATGCTGTGGGTTCCAATGCACAGGCGTATGGGACCCAGTCAAACTACAGTTTTCAGTCTCAACCAATGAAAAGCTTTGAGCAGTCTAAGCTGCCCCAAAGCGGGCAGCAGGGGCAGCAGCAACAGCACCCACCTCAGCACGTAATGCAGTATTCAAATGCTGCCACCAAGCTCTCTCTTCAAAGTCAAGTGGGGCAGTACAGCCAGACTGAAGTTCCTGTAAGGTCACCGATGCAGTTCCACCAAAACTTCAGTCCAATCTCTAATCCATCTCCTGCTGCATCTGTGGTTCAGTCTCCAAGCTGCAGCTCTACCCCTTCTCCACTCATGCCAGGTGGAGAAAATCTCCAGTGTGGGCAAGGCAACATGTCCATGGGTTCTAGAAACCGAATCCTGCAGATGATGCCTCAACTTAGTCCTACACCATCTATGATGCCAAGCCCCAATGCTCATGCAGGGGGATTCAAGGGATTTGGGCTGGAAGGATTGCAGGAAAAAAGGCTCACAGATCCAGGGCTGAGTAGCCTGAGTGCTCTAAGTTCTCAAGTAGCCAATCTGCCCAATACAGTCCAGCACATGTTGCTCTCAGATGCCTTGGCACCTCAGAAAAAAAGTTCCAAAAGGTCGTCCTCTTCAAAGAAGGCTGACAGCTGCACCAACTCAGAAGGCTCCTCCCAGGCAGAGGAGCAACTCAAGTCTCCCCTGGCAGAATCCCTTGACGGTGGCTGTTCCAGTAGTTCGGAGGATCATGGGGAAAGGGTGAGACAGCTGAGTGGCCAGAGCACCAGCTCAGACACCACTTACAAAGGGGGTAACTTAGAGAGATCCAACTCCTCACCAGCACAAGGCTCTCAGAATGAGCCATCAAAAGTCAGCAGCAGCCCTGCAGCTAGGGAGGATGTGGCCTCCTCTGATGAAAAGGAAGCTGTGGTGGCTGTGGAAAATGCCCCAAAAGTGAATGAAAAGGCAGTTGGGGTAATTGTCTCCCGGGAAGCCATGACAGGAAGAGTAGAAAAGTCAGGTGGACAAGATAAACCTGCACAAGATGATGCTTCCACAGGCACTCAGGCACCAGCTAGTGCTAGTGGAGCAAAAGAAACTGGGCATGTAGGGACGCAGCCGGAAACTCAAGGAGCAAGTAAAGGGAGCAAAAGTGGAGATAACACTAACCATAATGGAGAGGGGAACAGCCAGCCTGGTCATGCAGTTGTTGGGCCAAATTTTCCTGCAAGAACAGAACCTTCCAAATCTCCTGGTAGTTTAAGATACAGTTACAAGGATAATATAGCAGCTGGTATACAGAGAAATATTGGTGGCTTTCCACAGTATCCTTCTGGTCAAGAAAAAGGGGATTTTCCAGGGCACAGTGAGCGCAAAGGCCGGAATGAGAAGTTTCCTAGCCTCCTACAGGAGGTCTTACAGGGGTACCACCATCATCCAGACAGAAGGTATTCAAGGAATGCGCAGGAGCATTCTGGGATGGCTGGGAGTTTGGAGGGAGCCATGAGGCCCAATATCTTAATTAGTCAAACCAATGAATTGACCAATAGAGGCCTCTTAAATAAAAGCATGGGGTCTCTCCTAGAAGGCCCTCACTGGGGTCCCTGGGATAGGAAATCTAGCAGCGCAACTACTGACATGAAGCAGATAAATCTAGCTGATTACCCTATTGCTAGAAAGTTTGATGTGGAGTCTCAGTCCTCTGCCCATGAAGGGGGAGCACTCTCAGAGAGGAGATCAGTGATCTGTGACATATCTCCATTAAGGCAACTTGTCAGAGATCCTGGCCCTCACCCAATGGGGCACATGGGTCCTGAGGCCAGAAGTGGAAGGAGTGAACGTCTTGCCCCTGGTTTGAGCCAGTCAGTAATACTCCCTGGTGGTTTAGTATCCATGGAAACAAAGATGAAAGCTCACAGTGGGCAAATAAAAGAAGAAGATTTTGAACAGTCAAAGAGCTCAGCTAGTCTCAATAATAAAAAAACAGGAGACCATTGTCATCCTGCTGGCATCAAGCATGAATCTTTCCGAGGCAATGCTAGCCCTGGAGCTGCAGTCTCCGATGCTGCTCCAGACTACATTCCCCAGCAGGACAGCAGATCGACACAGATGAGACGAGGACCTGGCAGAACTGGAAGCAGCAGGGGTAAATCACCTTCTCAATTTCAGGATCTTGCAGATAAGCTGAAAATGTCACCAGGCAGAAGCAGAGGCCCAGGGACCGATCTGCATCACATGAACCCACACATGACACTATCTGAAAGAGTTAACAGGGGTTCCTTGCATTCTGCTTACCCTCAGAATTCAGAAGGCCCGTCTTTGGCTTCAGCATATCACACAAATGCTAGGCCTCATGCTTTTGGTGACCCTAACCAGAGTTTAAATTCCCAGTATCATTACAAGAGACAGATATACCAGCAACAGCAAGAAGAATACAAAGAATGGGCAAGCAGCACTGCTCAGGGTGTCATTGCTGCAGCTCAGCACAGGCAGGAAGGAGCAAGGAAGAGCCCAAGACAACAGCAGTTTCTGGAAAGAGTAAGGAGTCCCTTAAAAAATGACAAGGATGGAATGATGTACCTTCAAGGCAGCTCTTACCATGATACTGGAAGCCAGGAATCTGGGCGCTGCGTTATGGGGAGTGACAGTACTCAGAGCAAATGCACTGAACTGAAACATAGCAACCAGAAGTTGCAGCATCATGAATCTGGTTGGGACCTCTCTCGGCAAACTTCTCCGGCCAAAAGCAGTGGCCCTCTTGGAGCAGCCAACCAAAAAAGATTTTGCCCTCAAGAAAGCGATGGGCATCGAAGAGATGAATCTACAGATTTGCCCAAGCCTAGTAATGCCATGCTCAGGCTCCCTGGCCAGGAAGACCAGTCTCCTCAAAATCCATTAATTATGAGGAGGAGAGTCCGTTCTTTCATCTCGCCTATCCCTACCAAAAGACAGCCACAGGATATGAAGAACAGTGGCAGTGAAGATAAAGGGCGACTGATGACTTCAGCAAAAGAAGGAGCTGATAAAACATACAACTCCTATGCCCATTCATCTCAAAGCCAAGATGTTGGCAAGTCAGTTGGAAAGGGAGATTCCTTCAAGGACCTGCCGAGTCCTGATAATAGGAATTGCCCTGCTGTTTCCCTCACAAGCCCGGCTAAGACCAAAATATTGCCCCCAAGAAAGGGGCGAGGATTAAAACTGGAAGCTATTGTTCAAAAAATTACATCTCCCAATATTAGGAGAAGCGTTTCTGCCAACAGTGCTGAAACCGGTGCAGATACTGTCACTCTCGATGACATCCTGTCCCTTAAGAGTGGACCTGAAGGAGGAAATGTGTCTGGACATGGACCAGATGCTGAGAAGAGGAAAGGAGAGATGTCAGATCAAGTTGGGCCTGCAAGCCAGGATACAACTGGTGAAATAACTCTTCCACGATCTTCAGAAGAGTGGCAAAGCAGTGAGGATGATAAAACCAAGAAAGAGGTCCCTGAAACTGCCAGTGTTGGTAAAGAAGGAGCTGGATCCAGTGCAGCAGCAGCACCTTCTCAGAAGTCAGGTGGTCAGGGAAGGTCTGATGGATCTGTAAGTGGAGCTGGTACTCTAACCTTTTCTGACTCAAAAACAATTTCTCCTTCCAGTGTGTTTACTTCTGAACCAAATCCAAAGTCTGAGGAAAAAGATGGAGATGTGACAAACATTTCACCCAAGCCAGATGGTTTCCCTCCAAAGGGATATTTTCCCTCTGGAAAGAAAAAGGGAAGGCCAATTGGGAGCGTGAACAAGCAGAAGAAGCAGCAGCAACAGCAGCAGCAACAGCAGCAACTGCCACCACCCCCGCCACCCCCACCAGTACCTTCACAGTGTTCAGAAGGGGTAGGTGGTGGTGAGCCAAAGCCGAAGAGGCAAAGGAGGGAGAGGCGAAAACCTGCAGCACAGCCACGGAAGCGGAAGCCTAGACGGGCTGCTCCAATTGTGGAGCCTCAAGAACCAGAGATCAAGCTTAAATATGCTACCCAATCTGTAGATAAAACTGACTCCAAGAATAAGTCCTTTTTCCCTTATATTCATGTGGTAAACAAGTGTGAATTAGGCGCTGTGTGCACAATCATTAATGCGGAGGAAGAGGAGCAGAACAAATTGGTGAGGGGTCGGAAAGGACAGAGGTCTTCAACACCCCCTCCTAGCAATGTGGAGAGCAAAGTGCTGCCGACCTCAACTTTCATGCTGCAGGGCCCTGTAGTAACAGAGTCTTCTGTCTTGGGGCATCTGGTTTGCTGCCTGTGTGGCAAATGGGCCAGCTATCGTAATATGGGTGACCTCTTTGGTCCTTTCTACCCCCAGGATTACGCAGCCACCTTGCCCAAGAACCCACCTCCAAAGAGGGCCACAGAAATGCAGAGCAAGGTCAAGGTACGGCACAAAAGTGCTTCTAATGGTTCCAAGACAGATACAGAAGAGGAGGAGGAACAGCAACAACAGAAGGAACAAAGAAGCCTAGCTGCTCATCCCCGCTTTAAGAGGCGGCACCGCTCTGAGGACTGTAGTGGAGCCTCTCGGTCACTTTCAAGGGGAGCGTCTTGTAAAAAAGCAACCACTGACGGTGGCAGTGGTAGTGAAAAGACTCCTTTGGACTCAAAACCCTCTATGCCCGCTTCAGAAGGTGGCACTGAGCTGGAGTTACAAATTCCTGAACTACCTCTTGACAGCAATGAATTTTGGGTCCATGAGGGTTGTATTCTCTGGGCCAATGGGATCTACCTGGTCTGTGGCAGGCTCTATGGGCTGCAGGAAGCTGTGGAGATCGCAAGAGAGATGGTGAGTACCTAACCTTGCTATACAAAATGATTTGTTTTCATTTGCAATATGTATACCATTTGGAATACCATTTTTCTTTGTTCTTCTTTCATGTCTTAAGCAATCATCTTTCATCTTAAATCTGTAATGATGTCCTTTTGATGGCCTCATTTAGATCTCTGCCCCACCTGATCAGACAGATTTTTCAGGCATCAAAAAGCTGGATGCTCATTACCTACTAAAAGTTTTGGATGTCCAAAGATTCTTGTCATGACTACAGTGACCTTTTTTTCGTCTTTATTCTATCCTTTTAGATACTTAATATTCTCTTGGGCTCTTCTTGGAGTCATAAAGTGGAAGGACAAGCAACAGCAGAAACAAATTGCAACAAAGAAAATTCCTATTCAATATTAGGCAAAAAATTTCACAGTGAGGGTGGTCAAACATTGGATTGAGGGAGGGGGGAACAACAGAGAAGCTGTGGAGTATCAGTTCTTGGAGATGCACAAATGTGACTGAGTGAGTCCCTACACAATCCACTTAACCTCTGAAGTTGGATCTAGCTTCAAAGTTGGCTCTGCTTTGACCCCCCTCAGCAGGGGTCCCTTCTAACCGAAGTTATTCTGTGGCTGTAATACATATTACACAACTGTATAAGAATTTGCAGTCCTTACAAAATAAGGTGGATAGAGTAGAATCGCACAGAGGTCTGTAAGCTTTAAGTGAAACATGGATGGGTTTAATATTGATGAATTCAGTATGAATTACACCATAAGTCATACTGATAAATGACATTCTCCAAAGTGCAGGTATATGAGTGAGAAGACATGTAAAATTAAAGCAGGGACAAAGGGAGAACTTTTATTCACAACCACCTGGTTGTGGATGAAGACACTATTCTTGATTTTGAGACATAAGCTGACACTTTAAAACCACAATTAATGTGGCTTTCTTTGCCATCATCAATATGCTGCATCCCTTTATTTGTGGTTACCTTTTGCATTATGCTTTCTGTCCTGGGCCAGACTGTGGAAGAGGCACTAGAATACTTTTTCTTGTTGCCTTCATATTCTTCCTTTTCTAAACAGTGTTGGGATCCAGTTTTTATCTTCTCTTCACTCTGTATTGTTACATACAGTGTGCTCGTTTCCTCCCCGTGGGCCTTCAGGTTTGATTCCTGGCTTGTTCTCCATTTTCACTCACTGCTCTTTGACAGTAATTACATGCTTCTTTGCCCTAACTTGATTTGGCCTGCATTCTTTTTTCTAGCCTCTCATTAAACAAAGTCAGTTAATTTCATTTGGTTTTCATTGAGCCGTGCTTGCATGCTTGTTCTGATGCAACTGCTGAATTTCTTATCTCTGATAATTGAAAGGTTTCTTTCGGGATCTCCACCACCATTTGGATTCTACTTGCAATGTGGCCATGCTTTCATATGTCCTGTAGTTCACCGGTATTTTGAATTTGGATCGCTCCAGCCTGATTTTCCCTTTTTCCTGTTTTCAGGGTCTGTCTTTCATTTATGATCCTTGTTCTCCCAATAGCAAATGCCTTCTCTGCATGTTCTTGAACCCCTTGAGTTGTCCTCCAGCAATCCTTTTTGTGTTCCTGTACCTGCAAAGGGGGTATGCACAGCAGGAACATGCTACGCTAATAGGCTCTAATCAAACTTGACAAATAGTAGCCCATTATCCACAACATTTTTGTGTTTTGCGTGTTTGACATCGAGCTCTTCCTCTGCATGGCATCTTGATGACTTTCTGATGGAATACACTTTGGCTTACCCTTTATCACTTTCCTCCAACGGTTATGATCATCTCCTTATCACAAATAGAATTTCTTTTTCTCCTCTTCTTAACCCTTTCATCTGTCCTTATGGCACCATACAAGAACATCTCCTTATCTCCCTTGAACCTTGTGTCCTTTCGCTACCTCTTTCCTTTAATCACTTGCTCAACTCCTAGCTTTTCTTTTCCCTCATAGTACCTGTAGATGTGAGTGTTTCCCCCCCCCCGTTTTTTTTTTTTAAAAAAAAAAAACAACAACCAAGTGTTCAAAACGCCTGTGGCCTCTCTTGCCTTTGCAACTACCTCTTAATTTCCTTTCCCTTTTTTCATCTCAAAATTCTTTGAGTGTATTGTCCAGGGCTCTTGTCCTCCACTGCAGCTTCAATTGTGCTCTACTACAATTGTAATGAGTGTTTACGGTGATCTCTTCCTAGCTAAGGTTCAGATCCAGTACTCCATTTTCCTTTCCCTGTCAGCTACATTTGTCACTATCAGCTGTGCTGCTCTTGAAGTGTTGTTCCACTGTTGTTTCCCGTCTGTGTCCTCTTTTGATTACTGCCTGCCTTTCCACTGTTTTTTTGCAGAGGCTGTTGTTCATTACTCCTAGATTTTTTTGTGTGGGATCCGCTGAAGTTCCACTTGTGCTTTCCTTCAGTTTATCCTGGAATACCATTCCTTTGGGTAGCTTTTGGTAACCTGGTTACTTTTTTTCAGAGTCTTGTAGAGCTTCCTTTTTACTCCAGGTTCATGTTCTTCTGCCACAAACTTAAAAATTGTTCTTGAATTCGTGGTGAGTTCTCAGACTCTCACTTCAAAATGTGGCTTTTAATCTAAGTCATCTTTAATCCATCGTCTGCCATCTTGTTCTGATTTTCTTGTCACTCAGATTCACAATCTCCTAATTTGATTTTTAAATTATTTCTTCCTAATCCTTCCTATTTAAGGCTGTAAGAAATACTGCTTAATTTCTGTGTGTGAGAAGTAATACGTAGCCTTTCAGTCCTCTCCACTGTTCTGTCTGGGTTCGTTTTTAGTCCAGTTATAAAACCCTGAACTTTCAGAGGCAGGCACCATTTTCTTGTGTGCGCTTTGTTTTGTTATGTCTTATACAAACACAGTAATGGGCGTCCTAGTTGAATACTGGGCTCTTCTGCATTACATCCATGAGAGTAATGCATCTTTCTCTTTCACCTCTGTCATATATGATGGAATAGTTTTTTTTTCCTAGCATTGTTTTTTCCTCAACCTTTTTATCCTATTATAGCAAACTGTAGTGCTGTATTCTTCTCTGGAAGCAGTATATCCTCCCACTCTCCACTCTCTTCGGAGAGGGTTACGTGTAACACAGAGATAGCAGTCAGGGTATTCAGAGGTGTACCTGCCAGGAGCCATCCCCAGGCAGTGCAAAGGCTCTGTTGAACTAGACTCTTTTGCCCTGCTGCCTGAGGATAGCCTTCTGGCTCAGACAGATGATTTCCTATGCTTGTTGCATATGCTCTTTCTTTCCCTCTTCCTTGCTTTGCAAGTGCATTTTGGTTTTGTTCCCGCTGACATGCAGTTCATCAGTGTTAGTGTCCTGAAAAAGCAGATGTGCAAACTACGTAGCTGCTTGCTAGCAGGGGAGAGTAGACAGACTGTGTGCAAAAGCGTGCAGGAATCTAGGTCTTAATTTTGGTCTAGGGTAAAGAAAAACATTAGTTTATGGCATATGAAGGGTTGTGAGTCTGGAAGTGAATAATTCATGTATGTAATGCACTGTACAAATGAAATACTGCCATAACTCAAAATCTATGGAAACTGTAATACCCACAAAGGGCCAATGTGCACCAAATTTAAACCGAACCCATACCATTAAATGAGTTGAAGCATTTTCTTTAGAGATCTAGCTCTGTTGTTGCTTACGCATTATCCTGGTGTAGAAATGATAAACTTAAACTTCTAGTCCAAGGCTGTAACCCATCAAACCATGATGTAGAGACAGTGGCATAATTAACCCACCATACATTTCTTCTTCTCACACAAACTCACCTGTTTTTTCTCATGTGGAAGCTTTATGTGGAAGTGTATGTGAGGTTGCTTAAAGATAGACTTGTACCAGATGCTCTAGAAGAATTTGAGATGAGAAGGTATTGTCTTAAAAAGGTTTACCAACCTGTGAAGTGGCTCTCTTGAGCTTTAAGCTTTAGGGTTGATTTTGCCCTAGACTGAAAATAGTGTGAATGTATTAACTTCTAAGCAGCAATCCAGCTGGTTTCCAAAGTGCTAGAATCTGCTTTTCTTGAAGGCAAAACTGTGTTCCTCTTGCTCTGGCCACTCTAGAGGACTTCTTGGTTCTGAGAATGTGAATAGCTGATCAGGTGAATTGGGCTGCTTCAGATGCAGAATGGCTTTGTCCTTCTCCTTATTTTGATATTCAAAATAGATGCCCCAGCAGATGGACCTACCTGCCAAGTAGTCTGTCTTTCTCTCTTAAACTGCTTATTAAACCGTAGTAAGGGTGGTAACTGGCCTTCTTGCAGTTGGACATTCTGTGTTCCAAGGCTAATGAAATCTTGAACTGAAAAAATGCCATCTCCTAAGTGCTGCATCATCCTGTTGCCTATAGAATGCTTTCTTTCAAATATTAAAGGTTGCCATGTTTTGGACTAGGTAAAGCAGATTATAAGTGATTTGGGCTAATATCTTTGCCTTATGATACTGGGAATCTTACAGCAGGTATTCCTGCAGCAGGTTTGAAAATACATCCATATTCTTCCTCTGGAAATTTTTTGGTCTCTCTTCTTACAGTCATGTCAAGTATTTCTTTGCATTTATAGATTTGGAAAACTTAACAGTTGCATGCAGTTTGCTGTAAATAACTGTAAGGAAACAGTTTCCTACCTTGTTTATCTTCTCATTGTTTTCCTATTTATGAGAAACTCATTTTCATGCAAGATGAAATCTTGGTTATCTTTGAAACTGGCAAAATTATGAAGTCACTTTGGTAGTTGTCAGCAGATTTAGTGTTCAAAAGAATTGATGGTCTTTATTCTCAGTATTAAATTTAAGCTGTAACTGAAGAGAAGAACAATGCAGAGAACATTCTTTGTGTTAGGTTGAGTTGCAGAATCTGAGGAGATAGTTCTACTATTGTTTTCTAAAAAGCTTTTCACTAGGAAGAGGTATGTTGTTTCTTGAATTTATTTTTTATAAAATACTTTTTTTTTTACAAGGCAGAGGCTCTGGCTTGGCACAGGCATTACTTCAGGGTTTTTGGGGGGTTGTGGTTTTTTTTTTTTCTTCCCTGCTGTCCCCCCTGTCTGAATTGACCTTGCTGAAGGTAAATCTAGCTCTTGTTTCTGCTGACAGTGCTCTGTGAAAGGAAAACTTGTTTATCACCCTTTTAAAGATCTCTTTTAAAAGGTCTAAAGAATTTAATGCTTTTCTCATCAATCTCTGCTTCATTCCCGGTTTGAGAAATCTTTTAATCCTTATACATGGAAAGAAGTCCTTGGAACCTCTTTCCTTTGTTGCTTCTTATTGAAAGGATCATCTTGGGTTTCAGTCAGGAGAACTTCAGAGTAACGAGCAGTGAAGGGTAAAATCTGTCCGTTATCTACAGTATAATGGAAGCAGATTCTGGGCTTTCTCTCACCAGTCTGGAATTTTGCCTGTCTGACTCTCAATGGATTATCTTTCAAAGCCTGCTGCTTACCTGAAGAGGAGAAATCTACCTGCTTTAGGACTGTTATTAGCCTGTTCAGAAGGTCGGACTGACTTTGGAGAAAGTTCTTAAACTACATATGGGCTCACAGAAGTTCAGAACCTAAATGCATCTCTCTTTCTTTGCAGATTGATACTTAAATATTTCAAATTTTTATGACTGTTGAGTGTACCTTTGTTAGTTTGTAGGGCTGGAGACAGGTTTACATGTTCTCTGTGAAATCTGGATAGTACAACTTCTGGTTTCACATAGAAAAGCTGTCCTTGACCACTTAAGACTCCTGCTAGTTGATCTCCCAGAGTATCTTATCTGTGGAAATCCATACCATAGAGGAAATAAGGATTACCTGTCTGTAATATTTTGTTTATTCTGTTGCTTTCATAGAACTCTTCTGTTTACCTCTACTATTCTGGATTGTAGCTTTAAATTGGGTAAAGAAAGGTGCCTAGAGGGATCACTAGGAATTAAGCTATTTATGTCCTTAGATTTGGGAAATCAAAGCCTAACAAAAATGCTCCTACACGCTGTAAGTAATTGCTTTTAAAAGGTTCCTAACTGTGTGGCTAATCAAATGCCTAAGCTAGGGACTCGGTATGAACTGAGAAAATTGTGAAAGGTTAACTACCTCTGGCAAAACAAAGCCAAACAGTTTCTAGCCCCAGAAACCTGAGTAGTGTAGCACCATGAGTCTGAAGGTGTCAGCTTATTCTGAATGTCTCATTTGGCACAGGTGTGCTTTGTTATCCCTAAGCCAGGCTAGGAGTGAGTTGCTGTCAAGAGGGGTGATCCCTCTTTATCCTCTTTGCCAGCTGCTTGCTCCCACTGTTTCCCTTGTGCTGTATCTATCAACTCTGCATTTGCACAGTGGGTTGATTTTTAGCTAGCTAATGCATCAGAAGACTAGCCTGGAGTGGGGGATCTTTGTGCCAGATCAGACATCTGAATCTGCTTACTCTCTGAACCATGTTTGCTGTGTCTGACAGGGAGGGCTCTTCTCAAGGGTAGTTAAAACCATTAGATCAAGTTAGTCATAATGCAAAATTGTGCCCAGGTGACACCACCACTTTTAAGTGTTTTAGGCCCACAGTGCCACTGTTTCTAAGCATTGGGAGATGAGTGCTGACCTTTTATTCATTATCATCCTTTTCAGAGAAGAAAAATGTGCAGAACCTGGCATACTTTTTCCTTCTCTCTCTTTTTTTTTTTTTTTTTTTTTTTTTTTTTTTCTCCCCCCACCCCAAAAAGCCCCTCGAGTGAAGTTCTGCAGTCAGGTCAGGGCTCAGCTGAAATAATAATCTGCTGCTTCAAAGAACACATGCCTGACAAACACAGGAAGGGGAACCTGTGTTTCTTACACCCAGACCTGTAATAGTAGGGAGAAATTTCCAGAGTAGGAAGAAGCGACACTGGAGCTTGTTAATTTTTCACTGTGGAGAAAGAGAAACCAGTAACAAATTTAAAACCTGCCTGTTAGCAGTGGTTGAAAAAAGGGTGTATTGAGAACATTGTCTGCTTATTTTTATCTCTGGCAACAGGTTTTAGTATGCTTTAACCCCTCAGTGAGGATTGCCACAGAGTCTTGAGGCACCTTCTACATTTGCCCTTAAAGTGGTTGAGTTCTTGATTTTCATTGAGGGACTGTCCGAACACCTAGTTGCCTGAGCTGGAAATGTGCTCTTTCTTTCTCAAAAACAGTACTTAGTACAATTAGTTTAAAATTTGTTTTCATTTCTTAGGAACACTGTGGAAGAATATTTCACACACATTTCTTTTGTAACACTGTGGAAGAATATTAAAGTAAGGAAGCATGAAATTTTGGGTGGAGAAGAAATTCTGAAAGACAGGCTGAATAATGAACTTCAGATTCGGTTTTCTCAGAAAGGCATTGCCATCTGCTGTGCTACTGAGACTCTCTATGCTGTCATGACTCGTGGTCTGTAAGAGTGTGCTGCCACAGAGATGAGAAGCTGGTAGAAGCCCCTCTTGTATCTCCGTTCATTGCCTTCCTCTGGTAGGGACCTAGAAGTGTGAGTGACTAGCACTACAGCACTTTGTAGCTCACAGCAGCTCTGTATATTGGTATCACAAACCTCAAACACCAAAAAGGTGAGCAGGCAGAATCCACGTCTACGTTTCTGATGCATATATTTCAATATCTTGAGTGATCGGAAGCTGTTACTTTACATTTGTGAAATGAAACTGGCTTTCCTTGGCTTTATTGCAAGTAGAAATCGGGTAAGACTGGTGCAGCTTATTGGTGATCATGAATTGTAGATGACCAAAACTACAATTTAGTTGAGGTCTCATACATAAGGATGATACTGGCAAAAGAGGAAAGACTTCTCCAGTATTGACCTTTTCTATGGGGACAGAGAGAAGATGTAGCAGAAGTAATTTCTATGCATCTTTATTAGCAGACTTCTTTGCCATTAGTTTATCCCAAAGTATGAGCATTATGTCCGCACTTGCATGTGGTTTTATATTTTACTGTTTGTCTAGCATGTGGAGTGAGGAAAGCGGAAAATAGATTTACTGACAATAGAGCGTTGGGAAAGAATAGGATGTTTAACCACTTACGTTAGTTGTAGCCAGGAGCACTGGAGACTTGTGTGTAAAAAGGAGCCTGCTCATTCCACAGTTGAGGCCTTTCTATAAAGCATCAGGAATCCTTGAAATCTATGTACAATTTTTGTTTAAAAAAAAATACATTTAAGTAACTTTCAATTTATAAGAAGCTCTTCCAAATGGGAATGGGGCCTTCTCTGTGCAGATTTCTAAACAAAGCTTTTAGAGCTTTTTGTCTGGCTATCCACAAGCTCACACAATCCTTTTTGTAAGATTTAAGTTGCTTGTTACTGTAGAGATGCCAAACTCTTGCTAAATTCTCAACAGCGAGTGAATACAATCCATTTGTGTCATCTTAGCTTGAATCTTTTTAAGCTGTGCTGGCAAAAAGGTTGTTAAGATTCACAAAAAATGGAGAGGAGGGTGGTTATGCTGTTTGTGTTTTGTTAACTTAAACCAAACTAACTATTTTAACTTAGACTAATTCCAGATGATAGTCACTTGAGCTGTATCCCCTTAACTTCATTAGAAGAATGATACTAACAAATAAGTGTTGAAGGACACTCAAGAAATTCAGTTTATTCTGCTCCATGCCTCTGAGTTTAAGATGGACTATGTTTGATTACAACCAGGTGAAAATGCAAACCTTAAAAAATATTTTCCCTGATTTTGGAAAAATTATCATTTCTTAATCTTTCTTTGCTTGTTCAGTTTGATAAGAGGTTAATTTCTGGGGGTAAGAATTAATGATTTTCTGTTATATTATATGGATTATTAGAATTACATTCTCTATCTTTTGTAAGACGCTTTAAATAAAAAAAATGACAGTTTCTCCATTTTATTTTAAAATAAACATTATCCTGAATCCTTTAATCATTGAATATGAAAAAATAATGCTTCAACTGTACTAATGGTCTTTTATTATGAATGGTAGAAATTTCTTCAAACGGTGCAATGCAAACCAAGTTCATAAGCATAGTGCTTTCTGCAGTAGGCAGACTGGGGTAGGAAAAAACTGAGACACTGGTGGTGGTGTGAGGTTGTTTGTTTGTTTGCTTTTTAAATACAATCTAGAAAGCAGGTTTTAAACTTTTCTTTTGAAAGTAAATTTTCATCTATCTGCCCACTACGAACCTGGTTATATAACCCTGATATCTTTTTTAATTAGAGAAATATGTTCTGAGAGGTTAGATGAATTTCCCTAAATTTAGAAAGATGAGTAAAAATAAAACCGAAGTATGATGAGTATTCATGTAATAATTTTAGAAACTACAGCAAAATTAAAACTCAGTTTTTTGCCTTGAAGAATGTTACTCTGCAGATACAAGAATTGGAGAAAAGAGGTTCAGTCTGTGCTACACACTTTGCCTGAGGTTATGGAAGAAGCTAGGATCAGAGTTCAAGTTCCCTGAATCTTAAAACCATCATTTTCAGCTAGTCTAAACTGCTATGCTTACTGTGTGGTGCTCTGGGTAGGTATTATTTCTTTCTTGACAGAAAAATATTTTTCAAAAATTTCATACACTTAGCTGGGATCTGTGTGAAGTATAGGATAGTCTTCACAGATAGAGCACTTTGGAAAAAAGTTATTAATGAACCTTCATTGTTACGGATTGGATCTCAGCCAGCTGCTTAGTGATTAAAGTTTAATTGCATGATGATTAGTTTTCATTAGTAAGCAATTAGCATTTAACAGCAGTCTTGTATTGCTAAAGCTATGGGCGAGCATAAGTGGTTTGAGCCATGTTGAGAAGGTATGTAGCTGGAGGTGTGGGCACAAAGTTGTTCAAGGAATGTGGTGATGGGAATTCTGATATTAGTTGCTCTCAGCAGCTCATTCCTGCCACAGCGGGGAGCCAGGAGGGGAAATAGGAGCGGGAAATGGAGCACATGGCCAAAACAGCACAGCCTGGACGTAGGGCACAGAGAGCGGCTGTGGATGAGCCCTCATGTAGGAAGTTATCAAAAATAATCGTCTTCCTCAAAGGGCCCTTTGAAGGTTCTGAATTGCTCTCACAGCCAATGATGGTTTTCGTAGTCTTATCCCACTCCTTGTGACAGCTAAAACACTTTTTTTCAGAATCCCCCCCTGAACTTGATGAAATTCCTGTTTTTACCATGATAGCAGTCCTTGATTGCTTTGTGCCACAGTGGGGTAAATTAAGGGAAAGATGAGTGCAGGGCGAGGGCTGGGGAAGTGGAATACGATGAGGGTAGAATGATGTGGGGATATAGCAAAAGGTCAAGACTCCTTTGCTGTTAAAGGTACAAAAGAGGAAAGACTGTCGCTTGTAAACCACTTCTGCTCCACTGAGGAGTCTGTTGTGAAGATGAAATATGGTGGTAATTTCATCTAGGCTAAGTTAGGGTTGTTAGAAGCTGTTCTCCCCCACACCTCCCCTTCTGCCAGAACTACTGCCACATGACTGAACCAAGTCAGGCAGCTGATTTGACCAGGAAGTTCTCCTCCACCCCTTTCATTTTTATCAAGTTAATTTTTTGGCTGGACCAGCTTTCTTGGCTCTTAGTGTCAGTACTGATAAGGGGAAATGCCCCAGCTAGGAATAGGAGTGGGGGCCAGCAGGTTGCACAAGTACAAACTGATACCTTAAAATGGTCTGGAAGTGAGTGGACTGGTCCAAGACCATACCTTCAGATAGAAAGTTTTTCCAGAACAATATTACTAATTACACAAACTAGTAAATTCAATAAAAGGTCCATTTTAAAATTTGTCCAAGGTGGTTCTCAAATGTGTCTAGCTCTGCAGCATTCATTACTGATGTCAAGTGCAAGCATGTAGTTGTCTAGACATATGAAAAGGTTGGGATTTTTCTTTATTATTGTTATTCCATGATCTAGAAGCACTGGGGACTGGATGCTTAGGGCATTCCATGATTTAGAAGCACTGGGGACTTAGGCCCTGCCCTGGCCTAATTTGCCAACCAGAGTAACCTAAAGCAGGCATTTCTCTTCAGTTAAAAGGGCTAAAATAGCTGCAGTTTGTTTTGAGAAATTCTAGCAGTGCTCAGGGTGTAGATCTACTTAAGTTGTCTTCAGACTTGCTGAGCTGTTGGTAAGAGTAGATGTAGCAGCGTAGGTCTTAGTGTAAAATACCAACCCTACAGGAGACACAAAGACCAAGGTGAGTGGCAAAGCCCACCCAGGGCTCTGCGTGCTGCAGCTGCACTGTTTGTCAGTACCTGAGCTACCAGTGGTAAAAATAGATTGCGTATGTCTTCCTGAGGTCTGGTTGCACAACCGATCGTAGCACAGATACACTGAAGTCTAATCTCAACCATCTAATTGTCTTCATTCTAAGCTTTCCTTCTGTTTGAGGAGAATATTAAAGGTGGTTGTTTAAAAACTGGTTGTGCAGTCTTCACTTGCTAATGATTTTTTTCTTCCCTGTTTCTACCTCCTTGCATGTTTTCTTTTGATTTGTGCTTATGTCCCTGGTTCTAACTCAGCTGTATGTTTGTCTTTTTCTCATGGCTTATCGTCTCACAAAATGTGGTTTTATTGGTAACTTTGCACTATACTGCTGTTAACTGCAGCTTTTCTTGCACCTCTGATGCCTTTATTCTTACTGAGAACTCACTTGCTAAGTTTCAGAAAGTTATTGATGATTAAAGAAGACTGTCCAGCTTCATAAAGGACTTAGTACTAAGGGAGGGGAGAAAGGAGGAGGGTGTCCTGGCATGTATCTCTGAAAAGGAGACTTTCTCTAAAGGACACTGCTGCTCAATGTGAAACTTAAAAGGGGCAGAAAAAAAAGAAAGGGGGGGTGTGGATGGGAGGGGAAATCAACTTCATGTACTTGAGTTCAGGTTTGAGAGCTGTGAACTTTTCAGACTTTGTGCCTGCACTGTCAAAAGTTCCTTACAGGGCCTCTGACAAGTCAGTTAATTATTCTGTAAAGTAGGCTTTAAAACCACTTATTTTGTGACCATTGAGACAAATGTGTAGGGTGCTTTGAAAATTGAAAGTACAGTATGTGTTTAAATTGTCAGGTGTTCTTAATTAAATTGGAAGATTAGGGAGCTGATACAAGGTTACGTGTTTTAGTTGCATAGATGTAATGGGAGAAAACTAAATTTTGTTCATGTATAATTTAGAGTCAGGTCCACAAAAGATAATAAAAATGTTTTGTTATGTGTTCATCTGATTTTAGCTTTCTCTTTTCTTGTGGAAAGTTAAAATGCTGAAGATCCTAACTTGAATGTATTGGTACCATATGTAAACTCAGTATTATATTTAATTGTTAAGTGTTTTCTGAGGGGAATAACTCTTCAGGTTAAATTTAATCACTAAAATTTCAAGGTTGACACAATGCATAACCAATGCTTTCCAGAAAACCAACAATTTTTTTTAGATGCTAATTTTAGGAACTTGTTTAGGTTAGATTAGAAAAAATCCAATACCCACATTGTAGGTATATAAAACTATTTTACGAGGTTTTAATGCAGCCTTAACTCCTCTACTTAAATTTAATTATTCCTCCTTTGAAGTGTCACATATTATCACTGGGGAGAATAAGGATTCTTTAGTAATGCCACATGGTACTATTTCTCTAAGCAGAAATCTGCAGAGGCGGTTCCTTTGGAAAAGGAGTTTTGAATAGTTACCAATAAATTCCGTTTTCTGGACAAATAGCTTCAAGGGTATTGCCAAAAGAAGAATTTGCTGTTCTGAGTCTCTGAAGCTGTCTTAACAAAGACGACTTTATTGCTCACTTAGACTTCTGCTTTTGGGCTAGAGCCTTCAGAAGATGGAGGAATAAGAAGTGAGAAGAGGGTGTGCCTGTGTAAAATTAATGAAAAACAAACCAGAAATGCCTGTGTCCTTCAATTCCTGCCTTGGATAGAAAAAGATGGAAATTTCTCTTTGATCTTGCACAGTGACTTATTTCTAGTATTCTATGGTTCATACCAGTCCTTTTTATCTTAGTATAGATTGATCTAGATTTATAAAAAAATTAAGATGTGGCTTGCGAATAGTTAGATAATATTATTGCCTTTATCACGATTCGGCAGTGTTCTGAGCCTGAAAGATGTTAATTAGTTGGGGTTTTTTTCCCTTCAGACCTGGGGAGAACCACACAGCTTCTTAATCCTTAGATGGAGAAAATTCTTTCCCCAGGAGAACAACATTAAGTCTGTCCTTTAAGGAAACTACTGACGATACCTCAGCTGCTTTGTAATATCCAGCTGGAATGCCATCCGGCCTTGGACTTCTGCTGCTATTTATATTTGCTGCCACTTCTAACTGCTGCTAGCTCATAGGAAGTTTTCTTGTGTTGTGTGTCTCTGGCAAGCCTACTGACCATAGATATTTTTGAATAAATTCCGTTTAAAATTCATAAAAAGTAGCTATTATTGTAATGGGCAGTTTAAGCAGCACGTATATCATTATGGTTTGTAGGGTTTTTGCTGGTGATTATTGAATAGTGAAGTAACATATGCCTCTCTCAACCCATTCAGATTTTTGGCCAGTGAACACTATTTTACATAGAGCACCTCTTCTGTATCTGAGGTGATTTCATCATTGTGTGTTACTAATTTGTTTAGTTTTCCTCAACTGTGATTGATTATTTATTGCTGTAGTTCATGAGTTTGTGTTTTCTTTTCAGTTGGTTTTTTTTTTTTTTTTTAAATACTGATGTGTTACTTTACATCTCTCTTTAGTGATGAACTGTTCTGACTTGCAGGCATTTCTCCTTCTGTAAGCGTTGCACCTTTACCTCTTTTCTTGGATTCATTTGACCTGCTGTTGTCGCTCATCTTCAGCTGCTTTCCCTGGGTGGCAGCAGCTGCCACAAATGACCTCACAATCCTTGTGTGCACTTTGCTACTGCTTATTATGGCTTTGCTGCCAACTACTGCTTCAGCGGCCTTCTGGAGGAGCTGTTGTCTTCTTGTCTCTCTAGAAAAAGGGTAGCAAATAAAGAGAGAACAACAAGTTGTTCATTTTCCAGTAAGATGAGCATTGTAACTTTTTCACCTATCCTTACTTGCAGTGGAGTATATTTTGACTAAATAGTATTTCTAAGCTATCATTTTCATGTACCTGCTTCTTTCACATTCATCTGCCGACTTCCTCTTTTCTTATGCCTCAAACATTAAGTTACTCATCGTTATTTTATCTGCCTTCATCCTGCTTGTTTTTCTTCTTTCAGTTTCAAGAACTTACGATCTACTTCCAATCAGTGCATCCTGGCTAATTTTATCATTTCCTAAACGAAGTGCCTCACTTTCAAAACCCTGCACGTTTACCTTTGTTTTCCTTCACGCATTTCTTCAAAGCCCTCCTTGTCTGGGATTTCTGCTGAACAATTGGACATGCTTAGCCTGCTGCTTTGATGGACTCTGCCCAGCGCTGTTGGCTCAGTCTCACCGTTCCCATTTCATCCCTTTGCATCCACCAACGCTTTGTTCTGTATTACCGAAGTGACTTGCACAGTGGGGCTCTGTTTATGATGAAGGCTTGCACAGATTATTACAAATAATGACAAATGGTTTATTTCCGTCCAATGTTACAAGTCTGAGTTGTTGGCAGGGGTGGATTTGTGGTGCACCCTTCTTCCTGCCAGGTTGCTTAGGTATTTAATATCTTGTCAAAATCTTTTCTGTTTACAGTTTGCCTTGCTCAAAAGCATTTCCTTATTTTTAAGCCTTTACAAAGGTTTTGTTTCTGTTGAATGCACTGCCTTAATAACATAGTGATTGTGTCCTTAATGAACTAGACCTTTTTTCTTTGAGCCTTTAGTAAATACTAAGCATCATCTCCTTTTTTTCGACTAGAGAAAAACTGGTTCCATCATGCAGTTTGCCTCTTGAAAACAAATTCCTTGATTTTATTGCATTTTCTTGTTTATGTCAGTTTTTTTTCCTTTTTTATGTCACTTCGGTCATTGATATTCAAAGGTATGGCTTTACAGGGGAAGGATTTTGGTAATTATTTATTTTATCCTAAAACTCTTTCCCTTATGGTGGTGATGTTGCTTTGTTTTAAGGTAAATGCATACTTTTGTTTTATACTGCACTCAGCAGACCTTGTGCTAAATAGAAATTCACCATATATTTGGATATTTCCTGTAATCAGTACCCAAGATGGTCAGGAAAGAAATCCAGTACCGGCAGAAAATCCCAACTGGACTAAATGTTCTCTCTTGCTGACTGTGCTGTTCCCACAACTCTGTATGTCCCTATCACATAATCAGCGCTTGAAAATTTGAATTTCTCTTTCCTCTTTTAAGTCTGCTCTTCTATTTTTCAGACCTTTTCGTAACTAAATTGCACTTATTGTTGCACATTTAATTCCCCAAATGACTAGCCAAGATAACATAAACGGTGTAATTTTTTCTGCTAGCCTTGCATGCTTTAGCAAATTCAAATCCCTATACTTGTAAGTGGTTGTCTGAAATGTTTCTCTCATTCAGGGTGGCTCTTTGTCATCAAAGGAAATAAGACACATTTCTTGTCGTCTTGGACTTGGTAGTCTATGCATTATTTTAATATTCCTTTTAAAATATGAAATGGCTATAAAGGCATGTACTTAGCCTGCTTAATTTGAAATTAAACATGCTTTTTCATTGCCATTGAAATTTACTATTTTTTTCTCAGTTTTGCTAAATCTATTTCAGTTAACCATCAGTTTACTCTTGAAGTATCTAATCTATTCTGGTTCAGTTATGCTCTGTCCTTATTTCATTTGGGTTTTTTTTCTCCTTCCATTGTTCGAGAGGCGGGCAGGGTTCATCCTTCTCAGTGACTTTCTCAGCTTCTCACCAGTCTCGTCTCCTAGAGTATGTTCATGCACATTTAAGCCTTTGATCACTCCACCGAGTGAATGAAACACTTAGGCTTGTATGGAGTTGTGAACATGAATTTATTGCTTAGATCAAATTTCAACCCTTGATATAGTGTTACAGTTTAGCTTAGCCTTGCTGTTATCGAGGTAAGACTGAAGAACCTTAAAAACTAGTAACAGTATAATTTCTGGGTGCCTGCGTTCTTTTGAATAATCATGGGGTTTTTTTTGTTGTTCATTGTGGAATTTCACAATCAAATCTCTTGGTCTGCAAAAGAACTGCAATCCCAGGCAGGTGCAAAAATGTTTTTTGTTGTGGCGTTCTGTCTCCAGCAATGGCCAGGAGCAGTTATCTTCAGAGGTGTGTAGTAAACCAGACATGTAGAGGGTGCTACTTGCATATTTTCTCCCTGCTTTCATCAATCACAGCTTTAGAGTAGTGTCTTTTGGATCACTGTGTTCAACAGACAGTGGCCTACCTGTCCTTGATGAATTTGTCTAATCTGTTTTTGAACTCACTTATCTTTTGGCCAGTGCAGCATTCTTTGGCAATGAGTTTAATTATTTGTTGTGTGGAAAAAAAAAAAAAAAAAGCGGATTTATTTTAAATTTAAACTCATTGTCTGCTCTTCCTACTTGG
The DNA here is from genome assembly GCF_965231255.1 of Vanellus vanellus. Lineage (NCBI taxonomy): Eukaryota > Metazoa > Chordata > Aves > Charadriiformes > Charadriidae > Vanellus > Vanellus vanellus. Next base: position 56,083,404 of record NC_138905.1, read on the forward strand.
AAATGGCTAAGAATCATCCACTTAGTCGCACCATCTCAATTCCCCTTCGGTTATCTTTTTTCCAAAAGACTTAGTCTTTTCTCATATGGAAGCTCTTTATATTCCTAGTTATTTCTGTGGTTTCTCTCTTTTTTATTATTTTTTTTTTTTCCCCCCTGATCTGTTGTATTCCTTTATTGATAAGGGTGACCAGAACCACACACAATATTCAAGATGGCAGGATACTACAAGAGTAATACATAACGAAGAGTTGGGTTTCATTATCAATTCTTTTCCTTTCTTTTTACATTCTGGCTGTCTTTTTTTTTTTGCAGTTGCAGGGACTGTGTGATGTTTCTGTCCAGGATGACTACTAATACCTTCCCATGAGTAGTACAAGCTAATCTAGAGTCTGTCATCACATATATGCATAGGTGAAAATATTTTCCCCATGTGTATGACTTTGTACTTAAGAACATTAATTTTCGTCTCCATTTTGAGATGAGAGATTGTAAGATCTTTTTGCAGCTCTTTACCACCATCAATTTGAGATCTGACTACCTTGGATAATATTGCAGACTTCGCAAGTTTTCATACCTTTTTGTTCACCCCCCTTTTTTGAGAGTCTCTGTTAGTTCAGTTGAATAGCTTAAGTGTCTGCAATAGGACCTTAGAAATTTTTGCTGGCAAACTATTCCTTGTCAAAACTAACCATTTATTTCTGTTCTTCTTACTTTCTATTTTTCCTTTGGGTTGAAGGAAATAGAATGCTCTGTTCTTCATTTCAAGTGCTTCTGTTGTACTTTAATCAGTTTTGTATGTACTGAATAAGATTCCCCTTTTTTAAGATGCTTTTCAGTTCTTGTATTTCTTTTTTTTTTTTCCCATGCCATCCATTTTGAGTTGCAGCTTCCCTTTGTGCTTCAGCAGCCCATGCAGCACTGCAGTTCTGACTTTTTACTGTGTTTCCTAATGCAACTTTATTAGTATAGCATCTTCCAGATCACCGATTTGTCTGTGTGCTGAGATCTTGGAATCTGAATGTGTCCTTAGTTTCTTGAAGATAGCTGCCCAATTTTACATCAGTGACTATTTTATTATTTCTTGATTTGCTTGCTACAGGAGTATATCGTTGTTGGCAAGAGATAATTTCTAATAATGCAAGTTTAAAGATTTTTTATCTTTTTAATTGTGGGGTTCATTTTTCTGATATTCTGTGCCTGCTTTTTGGAGAGCTTAAATTGTTTGACAGGAAATGGAAACTTATAATTCTGTGTCCTTAAGTACTGGTTATCTCTAGCCTCAGTCACATAAGCAAATTTTTTCATTAACTAGTATCTGCACATCAGAGTGAAAGTGCCGTTTTCCTCTCTTGTTCCCTAAAAATCTCTGCCCAACTTCTCTTTTTTCATCTCAATCCCTTTTTGCAGCAGTATTCCAAAATCACTTACTCCTTTCTCCTACAGCAAACAGTACAAATTTTATTTTTTCTTTTTCATTTTCCTTGTAGCTCGTTGGAGTAAGTTGTCTCTGTATCCCGCTTTCCAGGAAAGAGAATGCGGCTGCCTGCTGCTTCTGTTGCCCTTTTGCCTGGATATTAAATCTGAGCTTCTGCCTAGCCTGCCAACTGTTTAATCAGAAATAGTCAGAAGGCCCTCCTTCCTAATATTGCAGCTGACTCTGAAATCCTCATTATCTTACATCTGCATTCGTGCAGTGCAATTATACAGAAGCAATTATTTCCCTAAAAGCTTATAATTTAAACAGGCGAAGGAGAGTGTCTGAAAAATGCATGTAACGTGTAAAGTGAAGACGTGTACCTGTATAATTAATGCCATATATATATATTTCTTTTTTTTGCTTGTTTTTCTTTTTTAGTAACCTTCAGTTGTTGCCTTCCATTTTATTCTGTTTATGCATTCTTGACACTGGTATGCAAGAAGGGGAAAAACAAGGAGATACCTAGAAAGCAAAGCAAAGGAAAAGGGAAGAAAACAGAGCAGAGCAAAGGAAAAACTGGTGCTTGGAAGAGTGGAAGTTAGAATGAGGCCTGAGTGTGGGGTGCAGGTGAGCAAACTGAAAGAAGCAACTGATCAGCGAGAAAAGACTCTTTGGATTATAGACAGTAGAAAATAAGATATAGTTGCCTCTGTTGTGAGTGTCCTTGCTTAAACTTCTTTGATAATTGTTCCACAAGAAAGATAGGAATAATCTGAAAACATCTTACATTACTGTTAGGCAGAAGCAATTAATTTCTCCTTCTAAGCAACCGTTCCTGCTACTACCCAGAATATGTTGGAGGTCCCATCCTCCCACTAGCAAAACCCTGTCCCTGTGGGATTCCAGTACTCCTAGACAGAGACATTATCTCTGTCAGTGCACAGCCAAAGAGAAAAGTTAAGGTGTGTGTTTTACTTGAGCAGCTTGGGCCACTTCTTTTCACAAGCCTACGAGTTTGCGTTTGGTCGGGAGAAGGGAGGTAGGTAACCCAGGACACGTTTATATTCTAACACCTATGTGTTACAAATCCAAGTGAGGCAAAAAAAGGTACCGTAAAAACACACCCCTATTTATTACATTGAGAGCAGTGTGCTCTCAGAAGAGTTTACTGTTGTAGTAATGAACAAATACAAATTGCAGGAAAAACAAAAAAAAAAAAAACAAAAAAAAACACCAGCACTTAAAGCAGAAGTAGTATAGCTAGTGCATGTTTTAGTATTTTGAATGAATCGGAGCAGCTCTGTTACTGCTCTGTGGTGGCTGTCCCCCAACTGTTCATGCTTCGAGGTTGTGTGTTACTTCATTTTGGTAGACAGAGAATTATGGGCTGTAGCCAGGAAGAGATGGGCTGCTAATAGCGTGGAGAGGTAGAGACAATGTATCTGGCTTTAATACTATTGATAATTTAGTTCAAGGGATGGAGTGTCTCTTCTAAATGGCACTTTTCAGTCTCTCCAGCCTATTCTAAGTGAGATATATGTGCCTTGTGGCCAGAGATGAATTGTGGAGATAGGACCTCTGAATCAATCTTCGCTGTGTGGTCTTTTTTTTCTTCTTTTTTTTTTTTTTATTTTTTTTATTTTTAATTTGAGCCAGGAGTTGATTAGATGCCTGGCAATGATTACTATCCATTGGCACCTCCCATTGGGAGCACACTCCAAGTACCAGCCTTCAGCTCTTTCAAGCATGGGAGGTTAAGCAGGCTGCTTACTGAGCAAAAGGAATTTCTCTTCCCATGAGGGCTTGAGTGCTGTTTCCCTGGCTAAGAATGCTATAATTCCTTTACAAGTGACAAGCAGGCTGCTACCATCTGCTGGTGAATAGCTGCAGGATGGTGGAGTTTGGGTGAAAATTTGCTCATGGACCAAAGAGCGTTATTAGTGGTCATTAAGCCCAATTCACACATTTCCTGTATGAAGTTCTGTGATTTTATTTTGGTTTTAGAATGTTTTTCTAGTTGCAGTGTACATCTTTTATTTTCTTTTTGTTTTGAAACACAGATACATAAGGATAAGGGTTCTGACCAAAGTCACAAAAAGTCCTCACAGGAACTATGCATCTTTTTATCTTTTAAGGCACAGCAGTGATGTCTTGCAAAAGACGACTGAGACCGTCCAGAATTTTTTTTAATCACTTTGTTCTGTCTTTCTAGAAACACCTGGATATATTTGGAAACCACGTGGCAGTACATGATGATAGTCTCCTTCAAAGATTAAGTGATAGACTAGTAAGTTTTTTTAGAACCATACAGCTTTGTAGGGTGTCTGCTTTGTTCAGGCACTCGGTGGTTTGTCAAGAAGAAAGAACTCGAAAGAAAAGAGTAGTTATTGTGTATGTGGTTCCCCCAGCTTCCCCTGAAAGAAGCAGATGGTCGGGGGTCCCAGGAGGTAGAAGAAATGGGGCCATTAGACTGTCAGTGGCTTGTGAAAAGCAGAAGCATCTGCCAGAATGGAGACTTGTTCAGCAGCAGGGGAGCCAGCAGCAGCAGATGATCTCTGCCTTGAGCAGTCAATGGTATTGTAGTCCACTGGGGAATTGCTGTTGTGGGCGTAGCTGCAGGTAACCTTGGTAATAATCTAGTTGGTCTGGCAGACTGAAAAAAAAGGAAATGAAAGGCTTGATGCTCATGCTCTGGCATCTTAACTACCCACTTTTCTTGTCTAATCAGTCCTAACTACAGCCGATTTGAAGGTATTCCGTACCCATTCTCAGCTAAGGGCTACAGGCAAGCTTAAAATTTGTCAAAATGCCTGTCGTGTTTCTGCTGCAAGTTTCAGAATAGCAAGATGAACCATGCTAGATGCAACAAAGAGTAAGTTCAAAGACTAAATTAACATTTGGAAAAGTATAAAAAATTTTGCTAGGGGTCGTCTTGTTTTCGGTTGTATCGCACAGTACACTCTTTTAAGACATGCCTTTTTAGTGTTAAGAAATATTTTACACAGCTGCAGTTTAATCTCCACTGTTGTAGTTCTTATGCTCTTATTGACTCCTCTGTACAGGACACAGTGTTCCAGGGAAGGGTGACCTCTTCTGTTGCAACAGTGTGATGGTACTTCAAAGATGAGATAAAGTGGGGAGGACAGAATGCCTCTGAGGAACAAAACTAGAAATTAATTTCTGTGTTCAAAAAGAATAGTCAATTTGGGTTCTGTCCTGTTAGAATAATTAATCTCAGTCAGCCACATCTAAAAGCGAGAATAAAGCATACAGGTAAAGAGCTGTGGTTCAGAACTCCTCAAACTGTGCTTTGTGAATATTTGGCATAGGTGAATCTGGGACTATTGCCAGTACATAATATTCTTCTAGGCTTGACTTCATAGCTAGGAAAAGACATTTTCTATATGTGAAACTTGGGTTTACTCCCATGAGAGAGTGAATTACATTGCAGTTTGGCTAGAGGTCCATACATTTTGGTGAGCGTTTAAGTACTGGTTTAGATTTACTTTTTTTTTTTTTTAACCTTTTTTACCTAGCATTTGTGTTCTGACAGGCAAAAATAAGCTGCTTGGGTGTCTCTAGGCCTCAGGGATGCTTTCCTTACATCATAAATACTACAATACTTTGTCATGATACACATTCACTGCTTAGAAGATAGACACAATTTAATAGGGAGCACTGAAGATGAGGCTCAGGATGCTTTTGCATAACTGAAAATAGAAGGCAGTATTCAAGACTGCAGTTGTAGATGTCGTGAGAACTGACATCTCGCAAGCTTTTCTGTTAGTTACATCTGCTTTGATTTGGAGAGGACCACCTGGTTTATGGCTGGAGCTAGTTTTACTTGCATCCTCATTCAGTCATTTAAATACAAACTATAGTCATCTCTGCATAGCCTAGAATAGTAGGAAGAGCAATGACTGTCACATATTCTTAGTGGTTTTTGAAATATTGTAACCAAAACCCTGTTTACTGTGCAGAGCAAGGAACTTCACTGTGGCTGTTATCTTTAGCCACATCTATTCTGTAGACCTCCACTGCCACATGTATGTTTTTCAGGGATGTGAAGAAGTGTGGTCTAGCTGATATGGCCATCTTGGCATATGAGCCTCCCCGTACAGGTTAAAAAAACACATGCTTTTGTCCAGTGCCAGGTGCACTGCTGGTCTGAGCACATCTGTTTTGTGCTGTACAGGTGTAGCTTGCTGATAGTGTTAATAGAGCGCATGTAGTTTGACACTAGCTTTTCCAATAGAAAAAGAGAGTTTAGATCATTGTCATCATCTCTCTGTGTGCAGTCAGTGACCAAAGGCAGCTACTTATGGCCTAAACTCAAGGTGAATTGTACCAGTTATGTAAGGCCTTACTGCAGTGTTGGTTGTGTTTATCAGCAAAACCAAAATTCTGGTGTTTTCTTAAGTAGGACACTCTGTAGTTGACCTACTTATTGTAGGTCATCTTTTTCTGTTAAAGTCTATTTGTGATTTAATTTTTAAATAGTAGTGGTCTCTTAGCCTTTGGTTTCTGCCATATGTGCCTTGTTTTCTTTTTAGAAGGGAAAAATGTCAACCTGTCAGAACTTGGCTTTCATCAGAATGTTAGATTAGTTAATGAAAATCACTTACTGTGTACATTCAAGAAATAAAGTTGCTGTCTGAATGAGATGCACGATAGGCCTCCTTTCCGAGGTCGTTCATTAAGTCATTCAGATGGGTGGCTTTCATTCTGCTGCATTCACATCTGTCTGATAATACGGTTAAATACATCATTGACCAGTCAATAGGATTTGAAAACTGGAAATTTAATGTGGTCATCAGATGAGTCTTACTACTTTGAAAATAAATGTATGAGCGTCTTTCTAGCACTGCAGGCGTTTCTTTCGGAGATAAACCGTTTCCGTGACAGTGAGGTATGTTCCCTGGATGGCATCTTCTCCTGCTCTCAGTAAGCCTTTTTTGATCACATGTGAAAAAATGTTCAGCTTGGCTTGTTCTCTTGGACTGCTAGTGATAATGAAAATGATGTAACCAAATTACTTTTACACTAATGGTATCTTCTATAAATCATTCTTTGTCATGCTAATTCTCATTTTAAAGGTGATGTAGATTCAAAAAAGCTCTTTTCCTCCAATTTTAAGACTGATGTCATTGTCACGTACTGAAACATAGGCCAGTGCAACAGATTGGAGAAGTGTTTCAAGTTCTTTCCGAATGGTTGATTTGAACATTTGGTATCACTTGCCTGGTTAATACAGCTGAAAAGTTGGTTATTTGAAAGAGCTTATGTTGTTGCCTAGTCAAAAAGCCTTTCTTTGTGTGGTGTGGAAAGATACAGTCTAACATTGTGATACTTGAGAAATTTGTGGAGGAATGTGGTTGATAAAATTCCCAGGAAAATACAGATATTTGGAAAGGTGATTGCAGTCTTCATTGCTGTTTCTTGGTTTGCCTTTCAGAAATGTTCCCATTGCCAGGAACCGGGAGCCACCTTAGGCTGCTACAACAAAGGCTGCTCCTTCCGATACCATTACCCATGTGCCATCGATGCAGGTAAGAACAAATAACATGCTAACTGTATTTCATGTTTATTCAAAACGACACGATACTAAATAACTCTAAGGTACTTTACAGATTTATTCCCTCTCGGTTTCTTACCTACTATGAAGATACAGTAATATAAGTGGTGAGAAATGGCATCAGATAAACAGTGTACGATAACGTGTAGTGACAAGATGGAACTTGTAATGAAAAAGAATCTACTTGAAAGTGCAGAAAGAGCCTGGTTTTGGGGAATGCAGCTACAGTGACTGAAATTTGGCTGCAATATGAGAAGTGACCGCTCTTTTCTTGGAAAAATAGAAATCTGTTGTTAAAAGGGTGCAAGTGACCAGAAACGTGTTTCCTCTTTCAGGGTTGCACTCCTATGGATGGTCATAATAATGATTTCAAGTGCAAAGTATTTATAGAATCATCAGTGCCACTTGCAGCACAACCTTCCTTCTCCTTCCTTAAAAGTATTTCAGCCAGTCTCTTGAGTAGGTCCCATTTTCATCATTGGACAAGCTGATGGTTTGGATTATATTATCTCCAGCTATAAGCCTGGGGTTGTGAGTTGGCGTTCTGTGTACGATAGTGAAGGTTTTCATGGAAGTAAACTTTATTCTTGGGTAAAAAATCCCAGCTTGGAATGAATAATGTCCCACTATTTCAGTCCTCTGTAACTCACTTCTATCATACAAAACTTAGTCTGATAACAAGCAGGTAGGGATTCAAGATTACAACTCTTGACTGGCAAATAATTGCAAGCTTACTGTTTGTTATCCCATTTCCACAGCAGCCCACTTGTTTCACCAAGTATTTTATGCTGTTTTTCAAATGTTAGAGTGTTTGAAGTAGGTATGCTCATTTCTGAATGACTGCATTGCACCTCTCACTGTGAAATCCCACCTTATTCGAGCACCGCATTTTATTCTAATAGAAATGTTTTTTATGAAATTAATATTGTAGTGGAATACTACTAGTACCACAGTATAGAGGGAGAATCCTTGATTTTACATGAAATAAGGTGCTAAAGAAATATTATTCAGGTTGTAAAAATTGCACACTCAAAAAAAAAAAATGCCAGAAATAAGGATGTAATGGAAGTTTAATTTTGGGTTCTTATGAATGTATCTTATAAGATAGTGATTGCCTTATTAATGACTGACATCTTTTTCTGTAAGGCCCTACCTCAGCCTGTAGGATGAAAGGGTCCTCATTCATGAGCATATGTTGTCCTCACTGATTCTGTATTTTATTTACTCCATATGATCCCATCTCAGTTCTGAAAGTGGAACTGTGGAATTTTCTGTGATGTTCATGCCTAAGAGTTTCATGAACATCAAAAAACTCTTCATTACAGTACGTTTGAGGGACAGACTCATCAGTTTTGTGTTCATATTGTGTTTAGTAATTTGTTTCTGCTTTGTGACTGCCCTTTCAATACCATGAAAAAACAAAAAAAAAATATAGTGAATGTTCAAAGTAGTTTGGGGTGCTTAATTGGAATTCTTGTGTTACTAGGTACAGTATGTAGCATTTTCTATGTTCTAAACGGGTACCAAAATTAAGATACTGCCTTTTTTCTTCAGATATACCTTCCTCATTAACTACTCCACTTCAGCAAATGCGGTAGGATCTTCCAGATGACAAATTTACTGAACAGTCATGACTGATTCCCAAGAGCAGTTCTGTGTTATGCATGGAAGAGGCAGTGTCCTTTACAAAAACTAGTATATAATAATAATAGTCCATATTAAATGTAATATAATAGGCTTACCATATAACATGTAGAAGTGGGCTACATTAAATTTGTTTTTTCCTTGCATTTGTCTTGACTTTGTGACCTTTGAGGGTTTTTTAGAGTAGCTTTTTGTGTTCAAGTTGCAAGGCTATGCTTACTTCATTTTATTTTAATTTTTTTATGAGACATCACATTGTCACATGGCCATCTGTCAGAGTGCACCATTCCAAGCTAATTTCCCTCCTTTGAGTAATATGGCATTAATAAATTGCAAGCCACTTAGTGGACTAGAGCTGCATGGAGATGGGATGCTTTGTGAGTTTCACAAACATATTTAAAAAATAGCAGAGTAGTGGTATAACTGGTGAATCTCTGGTTTCACTCCAGGAAGAGTGCGATTTAGTGAGAACAAAGACTTTTCTTTGTTTCTTTATACATTTTCCTTTATGTTTCTTCCTCTTCAATCTGCATGTGTCTGGTATGTTCTCCACTCTGGCTCTTCATACCAGCCACAGGCTCTTTATCTAGTTGGTCCAAGTTTCCCCTTCTCAAATTTCTTACCCCAGTCTCTTTGTAAGAACCAGTTCTCCCTACTCCTTTCCAGCTTTTCCTTTGCCCAGTTTTCTAGCTGACATTCTGGCTTCCTCCTCTCCTTTCTTGCTCCTAGCTCTATTTCTCATCTTTAGGCTTCTTAGTCCCGTTTGGTTCCCCTAGCTTATCTCCTTGTCACACTTAACCCTGCTTGTCCCCGTTTGTTCTTGTTTATTGCCCTTGATGTTCACCTTTCTGTGCCTTATCCTACTAGTTCTTAGTCTCCAACCTTCTGGCTGAATCAATCCTGATTCAGTCTTGGCCTCCTTCTGCTGACACTCATCCTTGATTCCCTGCTCCTAACTTCTACTAGCAGTAGTCTTGAAACGGTCACCTTCTTCCTGCAGGGTGCCCAAGTCTTAGAAATGTCCCCTGACAGCTTCAGTGCTTTTGGGTCTGGTGCTTAAATCTGAGGCCAGAGGTTTGTTTATAGGAAAGACCTGTTCACCCCCAAACAAAAGTATTTTTGGTAGAATTTTCAAAGGACCTAACAACTAAAATCAAAGAAGGCTCTCCTGAGGATGTGCGGATTAAAATCCCCATTCCTCCTTTCAAAGAGTCCTATTTGCTGATTTTGTAGTAAGCTGGCAAGGCTAAAATTCAGGTCCTAGTGGAGCTTTTCAGAGAAAATTCCCTGGGATGTTTAACATGGGCAGAATAACTTTTTTCCAAGAAAGAGTTTTAAGGAAATTGTTAGGCTGCTTTAGCTGAAGTTTTCAACCAAAACAAACAAAAGATCCCAGCTTGAAGTAGAATCTCAGCATTCAAAATTTCAGCCTGATGGTATGACAGTAAAAGACCTTGTTTGCAGTTGCTTTTATCTATGGGTGTAATCAAGCTGTCTTAACCTATAGCCACTCTTCCAATAAATCTGTGTAAAAGAAATAAGCAAGCTACATGGAATAGGACTTGATTTTCATTTATGCCCAAGCAGATGTATGCTTCCTTGAAGCAAATAAGCATTCTTTTCTCTTTCCTCAGCTTGCTGTCTGCCTGTAAACCCTTTTTATTGGTTATGCAGTGCTGCTGTCTTTCCTGTAGTGAACTGGATGTGGATATTTCTCAAGTACTTGAGCTCTGTGGTAGTTTCATTTGAAGATGACCATCCTGCTTTGAAGGATGGTGCCGCTTTGTTTTATTGAGGATCTGGGACAGGTCCGTTCTGAATCCTCAGAAGTTTCTGCTGATGTTTATAAGGGCTCTGAGGCTTTTGGAATATGTATGATTGGTATTGCATCTTAAAAAAATAATCAGAAAACACTTGCTGGAGTGTTTTTCAGGGTATGTGAGGCATAAACACTTGGTGTTTGAGTTCTGTAGCATCCCTGGAGTGGCCATGCCTTAGCTGAGATGAAGTATGCACGCCATACTCCTAGGCAGTTGCACTGTGAGCATGTTTTACCTTTGCGTTGGTGTGGATTAGAAGTTAGTACCCTGTCAGTGACTGTGCCTCATTTGAAAGGCAGTACATTTTTTGCAAAGGTCTGGAGGGTGAAATATCTCAGAATTACTTCAGTTACTCGCAGCACTGAAGGCTGGCCCGGTGGTGCGACCAGGGCTCTGGCTTCTGCGCTGATGGTCGGCTTCCAATCCCACCCTGGTGAGGAGCCAGGTTTTGCACCGCTGTTGCTAATTGGCTGCTATGCAAGGCATGTGGTTTCATAAGCTGCCAGTTCGTACATATGGATGCTTTTATATAGCCTAATTCAGCCTTCCTTTTAATATCTTTTCATACAAAGTAATCTTTGGCAATATAGGATGCAAGAGAGCTGAACTCCTCCTAGCTATTTGCATAAAAATCAAGATCAGTAGTGCCACTTAAGTAATTTTTATATGGAAATTACTGTGGTTAAGATTGTCTGTGTTTGGCTTTTGTCTGTCCAAATTTATGAAGAGCCTCTGATGTCTCAAGATAACTTAGTCCTAGGGACGTCTCCATGGAAACAGGATCTTTGTTTTCTGAAATTTTGTATCCTCTCCCTCTGCTTGTTCATCCCCACCTGGAGTCAGATCCTGATTGTTGCAGCACACTTGTCCCCACAACATGTTGAGGCAGTTTCACATACAAAAGATTTTTGACTGTAAATTAGGAAAAGAGTAGCAGCAAAATAAAACGAATTTTGAGAGAACAGAAATCCTGTGTCTTCACAAGTATCGTTAAAGATGAGTAACAAGCAGAACACAGGGTGAGACAAAGTGTGAAGCTTACAGAAGAATAATTGCTTCTATTAAAAATGTCTTAGGTTTTCCCGGACTACTTTATGGAGAGAAATCTGCACAAACAAGGACGAGGCTCGGTTCTTTTTCCCTTTCTGCCACAATGAACTGATCATAGCTATGTGTCTGGTGACTTCATGATAAATTGTAATCTGTGATATAAAATACTTGGAACTGCTAACTGAAATCCAGGCCAGCTTTGTAATGATGAACAAGTTTTGCCTTATTGGTATTCAGCTGATTTTCTACAGTGAGCTGATGAAATTTTTCATAGTTGTCCCTTAAGAGAAACCAAAAAATTGCTGTTAATTGGATCTGCTATTAGTATTTGCAACAAAAATGCCAACCCTAGTAAGAAATTGAGCTCCGTGTGCAGATCAAGCATGAGGTACGAGGTTTCTGACAGTGCTTCCTGATCCTTGTACAATCTTCCTTTCTGATGTACTAGCTAGAGAAGTGCATTCATTACCGATGTTGGATTTCCAAGAAAGAAGAAAACTCCATCCTGTTCTAACATACTGTGTATGTTTTTGATGATTGCTCTGTATATTTTTGATGATTGCTGTATTATGCAGTGCTAATTCATGCTGTAATCTAAATGTACAATTCCTGCCCTTATAATGAGACAACATTTTATTTATTTCCTGCTATTTGCTAATACTGCATTTGAAATTGTTATCTGTGGCAGGATTAAGGGTTTTATTCCCCTTCGCTAAAATCTCTCAAGTAACTTAGCCTATTACATGCTGTTTCCCTTTGATTCAGGCCAGAGGCGTTCATGTTGAAACATAAGTGTTTCATAGCAGAGGGATGCTCTGCCAAAGCTTGGGTGTCTAGAAAGCTTTTCCCTCAAGCTTCAGTTGCAGTCTCCTGCTGTCTGCTAAACTCTTCCAGCAGATTGAAACAGCAGGTAGCGCTGGTTATGCTACATACTTAAGAGCGTTTTAAATTAGCACATTTTATTTACCATTGTGCTTCTTTACTTGCTAGCTATTTGGGTAGGTTGGAGCAGACAGGAGGTCATAAGCACCTTGCTGAATTCCCATGGTGTCGGTCACATTGAGGGTGGTGATGGTGCTGAAGGTGCTCAATCAGCCTGTCTTCAGTGCATGAGGCTATTTGAAAGAACAAAGTCAGTTCGGGCAGGTTGGGAGGTGGCCTTGCAGTTCAGGGTGCCCAGGGAAGGCAGCTGAATTCTCTCAGGAGAGTGCTGCTTTTTCACTTGGCTGTGAGGGTGAAATACAGGGTACCTGGAAGACACAGAGCTGGCTGGTGGTGCTCCTGGTGTGGGCATAGAGCTGAAGTTCCTTGAGCTGCTGTCTTGGCATCCTTTAGAGGCATCGTCTGGGAGGGAGGGAGAGAGTGGGAGGGAGGGTGAGAGGGGAAGCAACACTTACACTGGCAGTGCCACTACAGAAATGCTCTTCAAACAACAGTATTGCTTAATTTGTTCCCACATAAGCACTTCTACACAGGTGCCCCACTTTCCGTAATAGGATTAAATCATTAATTAAACTATTTCTTAGATCATAGAAGCTTCACATATACGAGTCATGGAAGCAGATCCAAGAGCAGCATGAGTGACCTGACTACCATAGTGTCAAAGTGTAAACTGATCACCAGGATTTGGGATTGCAAATAAACTGTCATATACACCCATACCTAGAGACACACACCCCTTCTCCCCCTGATGTTGGCAGGGCCTTGGGGTAAGGATGAAAGGCATCAATTTTCATATGAAGTATAAAGCAGGGATCATCTGTTCAGATTGGATGAATGCATTCGTCTTCCTTGTGCTGTAGCAAGGAAGGCTGGAATAGCTGAAGGGGGTTGGGATGAAGGATTCGTAGACTTGCTTTTGTGATTCTTACTCTATAAAGAGGACTGGGGAGACTGGGGATGCTTGGATTTAGCTTGGTAATCCAGGCGACATTGTCACTTGGGGTGTTCAGTAATTTTATTTGCTAAAAGTTTGGGGGTGGAAGGGATGAACCTGCTAATAACATAGTATTCCTATAGGAGATCTTTGAATGGAAAATATACCTGTGAGGCAAGATTAACACATATGATGTATTATTCAAGGTGTTTTTTAGTAAAAAAGTAATAAATTGCTGTCTTCTTCTTCTCTAGATTGTTTACTAAACGAAGAGAATTTCTCAGTGAGGTGCCCCAAGCACAAGGTAAGAATCCTCTCTTGGATTAGACCTGTTTTTTGCTGCCCTCTTCTGGTATCTACATTTGGATTAGTAATTTTATACCTGGATAACATCTGTAGTCAGAGATGCTTTTAGATGAATTCTTCTGTGATGTGTGCTTGTGGTATATTCTGGGGGCAAACATCAACTTGAGAAGAATACAGAGAGTTTAAACAGATAAATTAAGTTTTTGCCCTATTTGTTCAGGTGTTCTTTAGATCTGTGATGACTCTTTAGAAAGCCCAGCTTCATTTCCTGTCTTCGGTGATAGAATCACTACACTGCTCACTGTCTCCGAGTGCTACATTGAAACTGTCAGTGATTTTTCTCCTTGGATTTACTGAGGATGCAAGGAGGAATTAAAATGGCTCCTGGAAAAGTTTCAACCAGTTTTTGGAAACATTTAGACTACCTCATGAACCAGTGGAGTTATAAACTAGTGATAGTAACTAGACTGATTCCTGCCACTCAGCCTTCAATAAATATGTCTGTTTAGTTGTTCTGTAGATCTTTGACTCTTCAGAAGACCCATGATAATTTTCAGGTTTTGAGTGTGGATTCAGCATGCTGCTTCTGCCTAGGGTTTGGGCATCCTTAACAGAGTGTCCCTGGAGCCTGCAAACACAGTGGTGCTAAGAGCTGGACTGCTGTTGCTCTGTCCGTATGGAAAGCAGAGACAAGGCATAAAGTACATACTCTTTTGTACATATAAGCAATATGATACAGTGCTGGGAATACCCCTCCCAGCCCATAAGGGAGGATACATCTCTGGGAGGCTGTGGATACCAATCCACCAGTTTTAAATGCTCAGAAGTATCCAGAAAAATGGCTATTCTTGTGGCCAGTTGTATACAAAAGGAATTGTGCAAGGGTGTGGGTGGCATATGCTGGAAAGTAAATGTTAATAGGGAAGACTTGTGTTGCTTTCTAGCAGGGATTAGTCTCCATTTAGTCCTTGTCTGCATATCTCTTCTCTGCCTAGAATTAGACTGACATCTGGTGGTCTTTTGTCTTCACAGATTATCTTTAATCTGTCTTTTGTAAACATAGAAGAATTAGTCTCATGTTCCTTTCCGGGTGTTCTACCACAATATGATGTATTTATACACATGTATTTAAAATGCGCTGGAAGATTCTGAGGGCATTCAGTCTGTTATCCAGAACTGGCCTACTTTTCATCATAAAAGAAAATAAATTATTCTGCACAATTGTGGAACAGCGTTGAAAATGTACAGCAAGCTCAAATTGATGTATTAATGCTACACAAACCTGTAAATGTTGCCAAACAAAAATGGGAAGGATAAGTTCCTCTTACTGTGGAATGCAACTACCTAAGTGCCACCCTCTGCTCAACTTTGGATAGTTGACTAAAGAGAATAGGAAGGTTACATCTTTGAAGCCTGTTTATTTTTTTGCTGCCCACTGTCTGAAGTATTGCAGGAAACGTAGCGTCAAAGCTTTTCATATCTGGCTTGGGTCACTGCTGCTGTGTATGAGTACTTGCAGTGATGGTGTTCAAACTGTGAAAGGAAACAACCATTTTACAGAATCCAGTCTCCTGGAGAAGATACTGAGCAGGCACATTGGTTTCTAAAGTAATCTTGGGGGGTGGGAGGAGGAAAACCGCCAATTAAGTTGATAAAGGTACTTCATGAGGCAATAAGTTTTGAATAAAATTAAAAATTTATCTCACTGCAGATCACTTTCTGTGTTGCGTCAAAATGGACATTCAACACCAGCAGCTGTTTTTGACACTGAAGTTCGTTAGCTTTTGCTTTGTAAAGACGTGAATTGTTCGTTTGATGTCAAGCAGAGTTTTATTTGTTTGGCTGTGACTCTGCCCTCACCCTCTTGTTCAGTGATCATTACTGGTTTGTTCCAAATCCTTCTGCAGGGCAGAATATAGGATCACCCTGTTCATTCCATTATAGTGGCTGGAAAGGAGAGTTCCAGCCAGCTGCGAGGCAGGAACGGGAAGGTTGAAAACCATTGCTCTAGAATGACTGGAGAATAAAGTGCATCAATTTTTTGCATGATATGAACATGAGCAATTGAGAGGAAGAAAGACTTTCAATTAGACCATTTAAAACTATGTTTTTACGTAACACTGGTTTAACATTAGTAGCTAATTAGTAGCTGTCTGATACCTCATTCTTCTGTTCTGTAGTTAATGAGTGGAAGAACTAACTTTATAAATCTGCTAGCGCTGCGTAGGTCCCCCAGTATAGTGCCTCTTATCCTTTTTCAGTCCATGCCTCACATCGGTAAATACACCTCATCATAATAAGTGGCTCCTGGAGAGCAAAGGTGCTTCTTGCCTCATTAACTGCGCTTGACACTTCAGGCGTAAGCAAGTGAAGTCCAGAGGGACTGGTCCTGCCTTTCCCTGGGCTCCCCAGTGAGCTTTCCCATTTCCTTCTGTCAGCATTGATGCTTCAACCATCCATGTCCTGAATGTGCTACTTTTGCAAAACAGCGGCTTTTATCACAGGGAAAACAGTGTCTGAAAACTAATCATCTTTTGAAGGGTTAGCTTCCTCTCACAAATCCAACTAGCTGTGTGTCTGCGTCACAGCGAGTGCTGTTGCAACAGAACTGATGAGGATGCCGAGGCACTGAGGAGGATATAAAGGGGGTGGGATACCTCACCTTTTGAGTGGCACTGCGGTCTTGGATTGTCTTAAGCCATCTGTGGGGCAATTCCAAGCGATGTTTCTCAGCTTGTTCTACCTTTTTGTGTTAAAGTCTGTGTTTCTTAAAATTAACTAGGCTTTCATATCCCAAACTCTTGACTTTTGTGGAATTGCCTGCTTTTGTCCTAGGGAAAACTCTGTCTGAAAAATCTATGTCTGGTTCCAATACTGACTCCTTTTTCTCTCTCATTTTCTGTATGTTCACTTTCCCTACCCCTGTCTTCCTTTTCTCCCTCATTTTCTTTTTCCTCTTCCTTTTGGCTTGCTGGTTCGTCAGCCCCTCCTTCCTTGCTCTCTTCCCTCCTTGCAGAACAAGATGGTGAAAGGCAGCCTCAGCACAGAGCAGTCGGAGCGGGGGTGAGGGGGGAAGTGTACTCCTGGGAATGGAAATAAAAGCAAGCACAGGTGAGTTGGGGAGAGTTACCAGTTTCCACCTGCCGCTTTCTGTGGCTCCTTACCTCTGGTGCCTTCCCCATTTCTGTGAGAAATCAAGGTGCTCTGGTGTACATTCAGAAAATTTGTAATAACTGTGGTTTTTTTGGTTTTTTTTTTTTTTCCCTGCTACCATTGTGTTCAGGCTAGTGACTGCACTTTTTTTTTATTTCTGCAGCAGTTCCTTCTGTTTAGCGGTGAGAGGCAAAGCTTGTTAGCTGTTACAACTGCCTGATTACTCTCCCAGCTAAACCAGTAGCAGCAATCTCCTTTCATATTGCCATCGTCATGTCCATAAGGATCTGAAAGGTTTTTTTCCATAAGACTCGGAGTAGTAGTATAAGCTTCTGTATAAATAAGAGACTATGATGAATTTATTTGAATTTTGTATGTAAGGAAGAATTACTAATACTGATGAGTTCAAGATTACAATAATCTTGATTCCCCTTTTTTCTGGAAATGTAAATACAGGGATAATTAAATTAATCTTAGCAGGAGCCCATTACATTCCTTTCAGACTAGCATTTTCCTCTATTTTGCAAACACACATGGGTGATAGAAGGTGGAACTATATCCACAAGTGGCCACAACTTCCTAAGTTTGTAATGTTTACTCTGGCCCCTTACCTCCCCTCGTTCTGAATCCAGGGTGGGCTGTAGTTGCCATAAGTCAGCGTAAGTGAGCAGTGCTGCGGAAAGCGGCGGTTGTGCTCTCGTACCCCAACTCCCCCGCTGCTCTTCCTGCCTCCTCCTTTGTCTAGTCCCAGTGTTCATACAGCCATATGTGAACTTGGTGGGGAATTCAATTTGTTTGAAACTACATTTTGTCCTGTTAGCATCCGAGTTGGGTCATTTTCCTAATCTGGTTCACTGTGTGGCTTGGCAGATATCCTGGCACAAAGAGGGAGTAGCACAGAGGTGGGAGTTAGCACCCAGGGAATGCAATGAGGTTGGGGTTTCTTGTTTCATTTCCACCAAGTTGCCATTCGATGGCAACAGGAACGTCTAAATTAAATATGTTTTTGGTTCCAAATGAATACTTATTGGGACCCTTTCCCATAAACTGCAGCCCAAGGTCTCTTGCCTTCATTTTGCTGCGCAGTTGCATTTCTTACTCGAGCTAGTTGCTTCTCTTTCTTGCAATCACGCAGGTGAAATTGCTTTTTCATGTCTGTTCTCTGAGCTGATTGTAACAATCCCCTCACTGTCATTCCCTTGCTTTCCAGGCACCTCCCTTACCTTAAAATCTTACCTGTTTCTTGAGTTAAGTAATTGTGAAGTGCTTTTAATGGTGTTTTCTGTGAAGGATGAGAGATTAATCAAACAATTCTGGGGTTTAGTGCAGTGCAGAAGACAGGTAGTGTTTCGTATAATACTTTGTAAACTGACTGCTAACTTGGTTTAGCTTTGCCGTGTTCTGTGACTTTTCATTTTTAACAGCATTCTTTTTTGGCTTTGGAGTGGTGTTAAAACGGTTACCATGCAAACAGTATTTAAAGTTCATTATTTGAGTCACTTTTTCCTTCCGTGGTAAAGGTCATTGGGATTCTTTTAAGCTTTTCCCTTTTCCTTAAAGTACAAAAGGCAATATAATTCATAATGTCAAAACAGGATGATAGTCTCACAGACAGGGCATCTGTTAAAACTGTTTAACCCTAGAGAAGTCTTCTCAGTGGTGATTTTTTGGGGCCATTTCTTTAAGGCGCTGGTGAACATTACTATGTCCCAGAGACCTTTACACAGCTTTGTTTCCTGCATTATTGTCCAGTGCTAACTCTTTTTTTTATATATCGTAGGAATGTATTGGCTTAAGACCTTGCAAGCTGTGGAATCTCTGCACCATGTTCACTATGTGCACTAGGCATCTCTCTAAGGCACCGTGTCTTTCCAAATCCACTTTTGCATCAAGTAGATCTTATCTGAAGGTCCTATTTAGCCTCCCCCTTTTGTTTCTGAGAATGTCTTAAAGATGAAGTTCTCCAACCTGACCTTGAATCCCAAAATAAAACCCATACAAATCTAAAAGATCCAATTATTTAAAAAAAAAAAAAAAGAAAAAAAGAAAAATGCTGCAGTACTGTGGTAATTAAAGAAGTTTAGAGGAATTCCGTAGCAGTGCTGGTAGTACAGGACCTGCCCTTCTGCTAGCTTTAGTGTAAGACAGAATGGGCACTCAGCTGTTAGATTATTGGCTGTTTTAGTCCTGGTTCACTCCTAGGCCCAGTAAGTTAAGAAAAATCCTGCGTGTTGGATAACATCCAGGCAAGTCCATGTATTCTGTCTCTGTTGCTTCTCTCTCCCTGAGCCAGTTGCCTCTAGAACATTTGGATCAAATCCAGATCTGGAGAGTGACTGTGGGAGTGAGTCTGGTGCTCTGGATCCTGTCCAGGAGCGGGGAAGGACTCTCTCTGTGCGGTGAGCCTGTTTCCTCCCTGAGCCGGTGCCTAATGCTCTGGACCGATTCCAGGCATGGGCAAGCTGCAGTTGTACAGGAGCCAGAGACAGCAACGTGGCCTTGACACTCCTTCAGTGAGGGCTCACAGTTGCACAGTAATGAATACCACAGAGGTCAGCTGCCTGAACTCTCTAGCAACCTCCCTCCTTTCCCCTTTAGCTGTAGCTCGATGGCTTACCCGTCTGTTTTTCATATGTACTTGCCGGACTCTTTCTTCGCTTTTAGCGTGGCACCCCTGTATGAGGGGATATTTGCAGCCAAGAGGTAGGCTTGTGGGATGTAATCTAATTGGTGTGCTGATAATCAGAACAGCATTGACTTCTGTATCACACTTAGTTAGGGTTCCTGGAGTTTAATTGCCAGCTATGAATAAACATGGGTGTTACTTCGTTCCCAGGCGCACCTCTAATGCCGTTAACTGTTTTCCATATGCGTTGCTTATGTTGCGAGCTTTTTTCCTTTTCCCAAGCTCACTAGCTGATGGGGAGGGATTTATCTAAGTTATATCAAAGTAAGTCACCTTACTAAATAAACAAATTGCTTCTGGGCTCACTTGTGTTATGGGAGAGGGAAGAAAGGAAGATGTTATTTCAAGCTTTGCTTTCTCAGCTGTGCAGATTAAGAATGAGAACTGTACCTTAGAGAAATGAAATTTTAACTTTGTCTGCAGTTTCTCTTTTGAACTGAGTCTCCACCAACTTAGCAAACTCCTGAAGTTCATTTTCTCACCCTAGAGAATTTCTGGACAGGGAGAACAAGTATGCCAAGCACTTGGATGTTTCCACATTTGTCTTGAAAGACATCACAAGCTTAGTCCTTCCGTGAACTGTCTCCACCACCATAATCTGGCAATTTGAACAAAAAGCAAGAGAAAGAAATACTACCTGCCCTCCAATTAGTTTAATTGCAGCTTTACCTTTAGCTTGTGAAATCTAGCCATTTCCCAGATTTGGTTCCTGCAGCTGGACTACTGTAATTTTGATACCGATTTCACTATCTGCTACATATTCACTGAAAACGACTGTCGGATGGTATTGTGGTGACCTACATGAAAATGTTTGGGTCCAGTCCCTGAGGGGCAGTGTGGCATCCCAGAAGCTGTCATCACATTTGAACGTGCTTGGTCCCCTCTGTTTCCAGTTTTCACAGTCAAGATGAGGAGCGAACGTGAGGCAAACGAGCTCCTTTCGGGCTGCTGGAGGTAGCTGTTCTGTGAGAGTGCTGTGCCATTGTCATGGCACAGATTGTTCTGTCATCCTGGACCTCCTCTGTAGCTGGGTTTACTTCATTTTCTGCTGGCTGTTAAACTAATACTTTTTATCACATGGATTTGCTTTTATGAACTACTCATTGTTGTCCTTCCGTCTGTTTTTAGTCCACAAAACTAAAGAGCTCTTGGTGTTACTGCTGTGGTAGGTTGCTAAGTGGGTTATTCTGAAGCCCTGGGGGGAGGGGGCGTGGGGGCAGACAAAGGGAAGGAACCATTCTGATATTACGGTTTCGCTTTGTTTTTCAGGTTAGGCTGTTGAGATAAAAAGCGGTGGACATTCGTGACTGAATGGAATCTCTCCCACTGTGCAGCCATGCCCCCTCTCGACGTGCCTGCCAATGCCAGCACTTCCTTCATAAATTCTTACATCACACTCAAGACTGATGACATCACAGAATCTGACCAAGGAGTCTGAACCAGCTGTTTCCATGGACACAATCTCCATAGTGACAGTGGGAAGGGGAGGGGGAAAAAGGAAACAGGTGGGGGGAATTAAAGAGGGAGGGATAAATATATATATATATAAAGATCTATTTTTTAGTCTTGAAAGACTTTGTTTTAAATGAAAGGTGCGCTATATCCCTTTTGATGCTTTTGATTAAAATTAACAAAACCCCATATAAATTAAAAAAGCAAACTGTAGCTAAAGTAAATACTCAATCCAAAATCAAAGCAAGGCTCGTGAAGCCTAAAATTTTGTGGGAAAGAACGGCGGAACTGGGAGTACTCCAAACAGGACTTGTCTCCCTTCCACTTGCTTTCTTTCTCACAACATCCAAGGAAGTTCAATTTTAAAAGGCAAACAAAATAATGATGATTTGGTTTTAGGGTGTGGGAGGAAGGCTCGGATGGTTGCAGGTGATGGGGTGTCAGTACTTGTGTGTGTGGGGTAGGGAGGTTACCGTTTTTGAGAAACACTATATATTAATAGTGGAAGCTTGAAAAACGTCTGAAGACTCTTAGATCATGAGACTCATGAAGTAAGAGGTAGTTGCTGCTTGCTAGATCCCGTACACCTTGTTCATGTGGGAATGTCTGTACCACGTGGGGGAAAGGAGTCTCTGACCTTTGTGGCAAAAACATGCACCCCCAAATCATTCCAAGAAGCTGCCTTCAGTTTTGAAGGCAGGTGAGAGGAGGAGATGGTTTACCTGCCAGATTGGGGAACTGGAAAGGGAGTCTGAATGTTGGTGGAGTCAATGTGTCTTCAAACTGATCAGGAAAATCCACTTAGCCCTTTTTTTACTTTATGTTTTGCTTTTCCGAAAGAAGGAAGAGGGAATGTCAGTGCAACAGCCTACACTATATTGTTATTTGGGGTGTTGTTTTTTTGTAAATTATGTAATTTTAAAACATTTGGGTTTAAGGAACAACAACAAAAAAAATCATAATTTTTTTTCTTAAGGCCTTAAGAAAGGGGTTAGTGCATCTTTCAGGGGTCACTCTGCCATGGGAATAAAATAGCTGTTTCACAAACAGTTTTATATAAAAAAAGCTTAAAAAAACCAAAAAAACTAATAAACTTCATTTTAACCTTGTCTCCTTTTGTTTTGTGCGAACTTGATTTGTTTAAAAGGACAGAGAGACAGTACTATCTGCTGCTTTTTGGTTTCTTTGCCTTCATCAGTTCTGCCTTCAGTGATGACCTTCTAAACTGGCCCAGCAAGAGGAAGACCACAAAAACTTTTAAAAATTAAAGCTTAGGATTTGTTTGATGTCCAGAGATAATGAGCCAATGACTGGATGAATTTTCTGTTCATGTGAGTTGGTGGTATTTCACCAGGTCACTGACTTCTGTCACTGATAGGATGGTAGCATATCCTAGCGATATCAAACAGCGTGGTGTTTACTGGGAAGTCACTAGAGATAGGGATCTAACCAGCATGACTTGGATTAAAAAAAAAAAGTGGGGTTGATATTGTGGGGAGGAAAGAACTATTTTAAAAAGTTATGTACTGGATGCTTGCTCAACTACTCGCATTTTGGAGTATTCAGCACATAAAAATAAAATCTATGATAGCTCATATTAAGATATCTATTTTAACTCTATTTTTAAAAGATCGATTTAAAGATTTGGGAGATAATTTGGCAGTTATTTATTTCTAGAAGTTGCTACTCTCACTGATAAGTATTTGGGAAGAAAGGGCAGTCTTCTGCTTACTCCTTTCCCAGTAGCAGCTACTGAAGTTAGTATGTCCTTCTACATTAAGAAATAGACCTGTTGTGATAAATGTCACTGATGTGTCCTGAATTGGTGCTGAAAATATTTAACTGCTGGTGTAGTCAGAAAAAAAAAAAAAACAAACAACATTTTTAGCATAGTTAATGTGATTGAGTAAATGACTTCTTTTCAACTGAATAAAAATTGGTTTTTTTTTTCCTAGTGTCTGTTCTATTCTACCTGTTCTGAAAAAAAAAAAAAAGTTACTGCTACTGCATTGATTTATGTTGGTGAAGAATCAGCTTTGTAGTACTACGACAGCAGAGGACTGTGTGGTGAAATTGCTGAATTTCATACTTTTGGCTCTTCAGGGTGGTGTCTCGCAGTGGAGGGAGAAGGTTTTTGGGTAGCTGGGAAGGGAGTCTTGGAGGTTTTCCTTGTGGGTGCTCATGGCAATTGTGGAGATTTACTAGCTGCTCATGCGCTGTGGTTGGAAACTAATGGGAGTCGTGTAGAGCAAATAAATAATTGGTACCACACTTCATGAGAAACGTTTCTCAATGGGGAGTGCTTAAAACCCTACAAATCAGCTGCTGCTTAGCCCCTCATCAGCGCTGCTGTCAGAGGTAAGGAGTGCGCTCTCTAGTAGAGAGAGGTCTCACGAGTTGGTCATCTTTGTTGGTCAAGTCCTTACAGAAACCAGAGCTACCACAATTCTCTAAATCCAAGCCAGGAGGAATCTAAATCAATGTGTAATGGCTTCTTCAGAGAACCTGGAAATGATCCAGAGCAGTCATAAAATCCAGTTGGAAATAAAAATTTCTTTTGGCTCCGAAGATAGAAAGTGCCTGAGTGGATTCTGAAAACCATTGTACAAAATGTTTACCAGCTCCATCCTGCAAAAACAATTAACAGCTTGATATCATGGATGCCTCAAAACTTGAAAGAAAGAAAAGGTTTGGAAATCTTGGTTAATTTAGAATTTGTAAAGCAGAAATGACCTGCAGCAGAACATTATAACATGCAGATTGCATCAAGAAGAAAACAAGTGGCCTGCCAGCCACTTGGGAATTACCGGTTTGGACGAGGAATGAACTAATGAGAGTTTGGATAAAGCAGCTCATTTTCAAAGTGTTTCTCCACAGTCTGGCTCCCATCAGGATCATTGAAAGGAAATGGGGCTTCCTGGGAAACGCATGTGATGGTTTAACAGCATCTCCAAAGTGTGTGGATGCAGTTTAAAAAGGAAGCCCAGGGGACCGTGCGTCCCCTCGAACAACTACCCTGAGAGAGTCAACACTGCTGAAGAAGGTCAAAGTAAAAGATAATGTTTTTCCATAAAGGATATGCAATGGATTCAACATGCAAAGGGTGTCTATCGATACGAGCTCAGCTGGAGATGAGGATAAAGGAACTCCTCCTGCAAGAGCTGACGGAGGCCCTGGGATGCATACAGCAAGCATATCTCGATACCTGGAGCTGCTGATTGAGATACTCATTACAGAATTTTATTGTATGTGAAATCTACGCTTGGAAATCCAAGGCATGGACTACTGTGGAGACTATAGTGAGGTTGTGCTGCACAGGAGAAAGCAGTGTTGGCTGCCACTGCAGAAGGTGGTGGCCAGCCTTGCTAGTCTGGGTATCACATAGGTACGGGTGGGGATTTTACCTGGGGCTGTGATGTTCTTGAACCTTTTAAATCAGTCTTGGGACAAGACAAACTGATGACATGTAATGGTACTGAAATAAGAAAAAACATCAAGGTTTCAGGGCAGAGTATCTGCCAGAGAATGTTGTACATCTAATTCGTGGATTCCAGCTAATGGCAAACTGAAGAACAACATTTTTGGTGGGCCATGCGTTTTTTAAAAAAAGTAGTTTGTCAAGATATGGCCAATTAAATGACAGCTCTGGTATTTTGACTGTTTAATGTGCAGTATGAACTGTAACGTACATAAGAACATACATGAGGAAAGGTAACGCCTTTAATTAAACTGGTACAGTTTCAAGAAGAACATTTTAGGGCTGAGTTGCATATAAAATTTGTAAATTATCATGCCTAGTAACAGTGCTATTACATGAGGAATTACTTAGGCTTTCTTGAGTGCAGTGGTTGTCCTGGATGCAGTAGAAGTACTTGGTAGAGGAACGCGGAATCGGTTTGTCTGACCTAGTCCCTGGCTTATCAGAATGACTGGAAGAAGCAGTCCTGTATCTAAAAATGTAGAAAATTGAGTTTAAATATCAGACCTTTGGAGGTGGAACAGGATATCTAGATGGTTGGGGATGAATAAATCATCATTGGTCTGGATCTTTTTTTTTTTTTTTTTTTTTTTTAAGTGATTAGAAGTTGTGTGAAAAAGAACGGAAAGAGTACAGATAACCAGGTTCAGTTCCAGATCTAGAAAATACAAAGATGTGGCTAATGTTTTGTGGCTCTACTGACTTTCTGATGAGAAATTGAAAGTGTAGATACAATCTTAGTTTTGGGTTAGAAATCTCTGTTGTAAAACGGGATGAAATTCTTGTTTGGCTGTGGAATATTTCTAATAAACATTTCGTTTTCTGGGGGTTTTGTTTGTTTGGGGATTTTTAAGATAGAACTACTGCAGTATGTTGTGAGACAGAGAATTTAATCAATAAAGGTAGAGGGCAAAAGTAATTATTAGAAAACTGTGGGAGACCAGTAATTCTCTGGCACTTTCTCTGTGGCACTGCTGCATGCCAAAGAGAGTTTGACTAATGCACATCACTGAAAAATCACCTCCGTACAGATCCCCTGCGCTGTCAGCTCCAAACTGACCTGTGCTGTTCAGCTAGAAATTCTTATGTAAAGATGTAAAGGACAGAATGAGGTTTTCCTTAAAGTGTAAAGGTCAATGAAACAGATGCTGTCGTTATCTCTATATGTGAGTGTTCAATTTTTTGCTCTGCCTGTACTTTTGTTTGGATCCAAAAAGTTTATGCTGTCATACAGCTGAAAAGGGAACAGGGTGCTGCTGCTTACAGAGTCTTTTCAAGGAATTAATTTCCTATGTAGGACCCGTATCCTAGCTAATACCTCCACAGAAAGGAGCCTGAATTAGAGAGAAAGCATTGCTTGTTTGGTGGCTTCTTTCATAAGGCTACATTGAGAGCCAAGATCACTTCCCTTTCCTCCTTGTGCTCTAGAGGTTTTTGTAGTTTATTGTTTAACTCTGTTTTAATGCCATGGTTTCAGGTTTTTGACCTTACCTGGCTAGCTTTAGAAATGCTGATACTTCTTGGCAGGTCTAGAGAGACTTCTCTCCCATCCAAATAATTTGAAAAAGAAAAATGCTATTTTCCTTCACAGGAGGTTTGCTATAAGCGAAGTCTTTCACTCTGGCTGGGGAATCTGGATTCAAACTAACTGTGTACTCTTCTGCATCATAAAACCTGTGTGCACATACTACTGAACATGAACATACCCAGGTCATCGGCAAATACCATCTGCATTATGTTGGTGGCTTTTGGGTTGCAGCTAGACCTGCTAACAACCAACCTTGGAGGTCGCAGTGGGTTTGGAGGTCGGCGCTCTCTGGCTTTGAGGTATACCATGAAAATGGTTTTCTGAGTTTTATTGAAATTATTTGTTTCCGGTGCCACATCTTTTGGTGGGGAGCAGCGAAAAATGGCAGAGAAATTTTCAGAGAAGGAGCTGGGAGGTGCTCTGCGTTTACACTAAAGACAAGTGTAGTGTTGTAAAGATTAGTCTGCATTGTATAGCAAGAGTCCCATGAGCTGAAGCCAATTTATTAAAGAAGCGTCTTTAATAATCTTCATGAAACCACATCCAATGGTTTCATGAAAAATGGAAAAGTCTGTACACTTTATAGCATCTGTATTAGGAAAACAGAATTGGACTTCAACCCGAGTTCCTGCACCTGAGCTGTTTCCTTCTCAGGAGAGAGGTGACATCATTAGATTCTTATAAATTGTAGATTATTTTGAGGACATTATTTTGGGGAGTGTTGGAAATTACCATGAATAGATATTTGACCTGGATTATGGGGCATAACAGTATCTACTTCTCGTGCACTTTTTAATCAGCTGATGTCAAAGTACCTTAACGAGTAAGACAAGACAAATATCATGGTTCCCATTTGTAGTTGGAAGAAATACCGAAAAGCAGACAAATGATTCTTCAGCGTTGTATGACGAAATTAAGAATTGGCAGGTGGAAATGGATCTCAAAGAGGCAAGAAAGGACCATGTGTATAAGCAGAACAAGGACTGTGATTTAATGTGACACTTCTGTTTTTTGTAATATCTTTGCTGCTTTGGAATCCAAGATGAGGAGGTTACTGTATAAAATGGATGTTGCAGTCTGTCTGTTCAGCTGGTGTCCTGCTGTCATTAAAACTTCCAAGGAGGAATTGCTAAGTGTGCAGGCGATAGATGGCAAAACTATAACTGACCATTTGGAAATGAAACCAAAGAACTGTACTCTGCAAGAAGCAGCTTGTGCAACACCACTGATGAAGACGTTTCCAGCAACCAAAAGCAAAGTCCACACAGAATGCACCAAATTTGCAGACTCTAAGCAGGTTTCCAGTATTGGGTTCAGTTCTGTTCCAGGTATGAAACGTTCTTGGCTTCACAGGACAGGAAAATCGCTGAGAGAAAAAACAGTTTCCAGAGCTGTGAGATGGAACTGGGCATTTGCAGCCTTAAAGAGGGCATTGATGGCTGCAGTCATCACAGCCTACTTCAGCCACAAAACTCGTTTTTATTAAAAACAACAGCAGTGTGTTGCCACAGGAACACAAAAGACTCAGAAAAGGTGCTGTTTACAGCAGAAATGTAAGCATTCCTTATGACAAATTGCTCTCGTTTGGATATTTGCTACTAACACCAAGATCTGCACCTGCGGCAGCTCCACCCGGGCCCGCGCCTTGGCAAGGTGAATTGAGTCAATTTGCAGAGGTGGAAAGCGTCGCGGTTCCGACGACGTCTGGTGAGCTCTCGCTGGCCTGTGAAAATCCGGGGGAGAGGGTGTAAGTCTCACGCCAGGCCATACCCATATCCGCAGCAGGTCTCCTTATATCCTCGACTCCAGAATCCTAGGAGTCGACCTCGAGTCTCCTGATGTGATTTCTGCCTCATGCTCAGTATAAAAGCTGAGGCAGATGGGATGGAATACCCTGTTGGTCAGTTTTGGGTCACCTGTCTTGTCCGCTCTTCCCCGCAGGTGGGACCCCACTATGCTTTTCCGCTTCCGACCCTCCAACGGGCCAAATAAAGTTGGTTGGCCTTGGCTGTTATAGCAATAAGTATAAGCAGGAGCCTCTCTGCATACCATGCCTGGGCATCAGCTATAAACAATTGGTCTTATCACTCTGAGAGAGTGAACGCTGCACAATATGCTGTTAATTTCAGTAGTTAGAAGAGGCCCAGCTAAGAAGTGAAGTTAGTGAACAAAATTGGTTCTGTTTTACCTCAAACCAGGACACAAATACGAATGACAGAGTTAACAAACATCGAGTTTGTGGTTTGTTGCTTCAGAAGAAGAAGAAAAGAAGGTGCATCTTTTGGACTACGCAGAATTGTTGCAGTCTAGAAGATGAACAAATTAAAAGCAGAAATCACTAAGACTCATTCCAATCCCTAATAATTGGCAGTGATGATTGTAAACTGCCAGTAACTGGGACAAATTCTGCTTTGGAATATGGCCCGTTGGCCTCAAACACTGCCCAACACCAATGTTTGATGAAGTCACCCCTGAGCTGATTGTCAGCAGTGCAGCTTTATGGTCCAAAGTTCCTCTCAAAAATAAAAGGAGGTGAGAACACCTTTTACAAGTGGCCTAACGGTGTGAAAGAGCCATGGAGAAATAACAGGTCAGTAGAAGTCACGGGAGGTTTGTTCCTGGGGCTCCTTTTAGGGAATGCTGAGACATGAAAGGAGGAGATCCAAGACCACCGGAGAGGCATTTGAAGCCCTCACGGGTGGAGGTGGCTGTTCCCGCTGACCTTTTCTGTTTGAAATTGCATGTGTGTGAGTTTTGGAAGAACAGTCTAGGTAGGTACAATACAAAACTCGTTCTGTGCCACTTATTACACTAAACAAAGGCAGACCCTGAAATAATTCTTTAACGTAGAACGACCTTTTGCATCTAGATGGTGGTTCCAAATATAGGATAATCTCTGTTGTGCTTAAAAAGGGAATGTGGGCCAGGTCACCTGGGTTGGTTTTGTTCCTCTTCAGATCACATGTACTTTGTGTTGGTTTTCTACCTCCAGTCAACAGCAACCCACAGAAACTGGGGAACGCAAAGGCTGATGTTTGTTTTCTAGGGTTTCATTTAAGCTAATTAGAAGAGCTGCTAGAGACAGGGAGACACCAGCAGTCTGTGCAGCCTGTATTTACCATTTCTGCAGAGCGAGAGAAAATCACCCCTTATTTTTAGCTTTTATTGGAGTTACTTGGGCTTTGAGAGTAGCTGATCAAAAACCCCGACAACCCTTCCCAGCGTGCAGTGAAGTGTTCAGCGGAGGGTCTGGTGGAACTTTTCTTTCTTGTCCTTTACAATGCAAGAGAAAGGACCAGTCTGGGGCTTGTCTGAACAGCCTTTTCATCTGGCCATTTGCAACAGCCCTCTGACCTACCTTTTTCTTCACCAGGTGCATTAAGGATATATTGATTGGCGATTTGTAAGAATACATGTACTTTTTTGTCTGTAAGTGTATACGTATCTCTGGAAATAGATGAGTACAAGCATTCAATAGCTGAGAAAAAACATCTGTGTTCATTGACCAGCTTGCATGACCTTGGGTGGGAGTGGTAAAAACCGCAGCTAAGGTCCATCATGAGTTCAGGGGACACTTCGGCAACTTAAATGTCGCGGTTCAAAGCCTCCCACGAGGCGCAATGCCTCTGCAGAAAAACAAACAGGCAGAGTTCATAAAAGAAAGAAATCTTTCCTTATAGTTCGCAGCCTTTGGACCTTCAAGCCCCAACTTCCTAAGCACCG
Organism: Vanellus vanellus; assembly: GCF_965231255.1. Taxonomy (NCBI): domain Eukaryota; kingdom Metazoa; phylum Chordata; class Aves; order Charadriiformes; family Charadriidae; genus Vanellus; species Vanellus vanellus. The sequence goes on from NC_138905.1 coordinate 56,113,114, forward strand.
GTCCTTGAAATAAGCTTCTAACAGCCACACAACACGGCAACCCATGTTAGAAGACAGAGAAGCCGCCAACTCCCGTATTTCCCCTTTGTTTTTACTTCTGCCTCAACTGACTGCGAGGGTTTGAACTTGATTTCTACTGCAGCCTGTGCGGCTCAGGCTGTTGTAATTGCCAGAGCAGACAAGTATCCCTGGTTGTTCTTGAAAAGCCTTGTGGCATGACGACTCAAAAAGCACCTGAGGGTTCATAACTGGCATAAACAGGCATTTTCAGCCTCATTTCTGTTGATTATGGGAGTCTTTGTAAGACTATTCTGTTGCATTTCTCCATCGTTTATGTTACTTTCAGGTAATTTGTGTATTGCGTGTCTGTGTTGCTTGCAGGTAACTAATTTTTCATAATTCATCTTGGAGTCACTCAAGGGTTGTGTTTTGGAGTTGTAGCCCAAAGGATTTGGGATGCAGGAGCTCACATTTCCCAGCCCTCCCTCCCTCCCTCATGGAGGTGCGACGCAGGGGCATCTGTTTTCCCTTCCCAGGCAGAGGAAGCCCCAACTCCTCCAGGCTCACCCAGAGGTTACTCTCCTGGTAACAGGCAGCTATTTCAGTACTGTTACACTTCAGCAACTTCTCCAGTTGGGTGTTTGGCCAATCACCTGTCCTCATCATCTGGACAAATCAGAAGTCTGAAATTCTTCCTCTTTTTTTTTTTTTTTTTTTTTTAAATAGAGTCAGTAAAATGATTTTGGACTTCTTCAGCTTTGCTTTTCATTTGCCCAAGCTGAGGAAATCTTTTTTCATTGCTTCACAAGGGTATGCCTGCTGTCGACCAAGAGTTAGAGAAGAATTCATATTGTGTCTATTATCAGGAGTCCCGGTCAACAACTGACTGTTACGAAAAGGACACATGAACATTTTCCCTGTCATCCACATTCACGTTTTAAAGCCATCTCTGGAAATCCTGTTAAAGAACAGACTGGAAGGGACCTCTTGGGGGTCTCTGGTCCAAATTGTGGTTCAGTGAAGGCCAACCTCAGTACTAGACCAGGTTGCTCAGGACCTTGCAAAGACAGGGTGGAGACTCCACATCTTCTCTGGACCTCTGCGCTGAGCCGTTCTCCTGGAGCAACAATTCCCTTTATATCTAGTCGCAATTCCCATTGCTGCAGCTTGTGACTGTTGCCTCCTGCCCTGTTGCTGTGTGGTTTGGAGAAGAGTCTGGCTCCATCCTGCTTATAAACGCAGCAGTTCACAGTGGCATGGCAAGTTAGAGCAGTCACGCTGTGCAGATCCCTGAAAATATTTACCAGTGGGGTTTTAATCCCAAAATCCAACAGACCTGCGGGTCTTTAGCGGGGCTGTCCAGAGCAGCTTAGGGAGTTGCAGCAGCAGCAGGTGGTTGTTCTGGACCCCGTTCCTGTAGGGAACTGTGCTGTGATCCCTCCCTCTGCAGCCAGGAGGGAAGGGGAGCACGGACCACTGCCTGTGTGAAGCCTTTGGAAAAGAGGTATCAGAGCCTCCGTCTTCAAAGCCATACTTCTTCCTGTGGAATTCAAAACATCTTCTAATTGGAACGCCCTGCTTGCTTTTTTCCTGCTTTCTAGCATTGCTGACATTCAGGTTGATACTCTCTGGAGACCTGAGGTCTTCGGCCTGGCTTCAGTCAAACCCAGCCTGCTTGAGGGAAACAGGACCAAAACCCCAGGCTGTGCATGCCGCAGAGCGTGTCAGGCGGCAGCAGCTTTCTGTCACTGCTGGCACGGGCGCTCCTATGGCTGGTGAACCCTCTCTACCTTGTGTGGAAACCACGGGGTAGGTTTTCACCTAATCCTGTGCTGCGTGAAAGGGTGACCATGCAGAGTCTAGTTGGAGGTCTGTAACAAGTGGTGTTCCCCAGGGGTCAGTACTGGGTCCAGTCCTGTTCAGTGTATTTGTCAATGACCTGGATGAGGGGACAGAGTGCACCCTCAGCAAGTTTGCTGATGATACAAAACTGGGAGGGGTGGCTGACACACCAGAATGTTGGGCTGCCATTCAGTGAGACCTGTGCAGGCTGGAGAGTTGGGCAGAGAGAAACCTTATGAAGTTCAACAAGGGCAAGTGTAGGGCTCTGCACCTGGGGAGGAATAACCCTCATGCACCAGTACAGATTAGGGGCTGACCTGCTGGAAAGCAGCTCTGCAGAGAGGGACCTGGGAGTCCTGGTGGACAACAGGATGACTATGAGGCAGCAATGTGCCCCTGTGACCAAGAAGGCCAATGGTATCCTGGGGTGTATTAAAAAGAGTGTGGCCAGCAGGTCGAGGGAGATTATCATTCCCCTCTATTCTGCCCTGGTGAGGCCGCATCTGGAGTACTGTGTCCCGTTCTGGGCTCCCCAGTTCAAGAAGGACAGGGAACTGCTGGAGAGGGTACAGCAAAAGGCTACCAAGATGATTAGGGGACTGGAACATCTTTCTTATGAGGAAAGGCTGAGGGACTTGAGTCTTTTTAGTCTGGAGAAGACTGAGGGGGGATCTTATCAATGCTTATAAATACTTAAAGGGAGGATGCCAGGGGTATGGGAACAGTCTTTTTTCAGTGGTGCCCAGTGATAGGACAAGAGGTAACGGGCACAAACTTGAACATAGGAAGTTCCATCTTAACATGAGGAGGGACTTCTTTACTTTGAGGGTGGCAGAGCACTGGAACAGGCTGCCTAGAGAGGTGGTGGAGACTGGAGACATTCAAAACCAGCCTGGATGCCATCCTGTGCAACTTGCTGTAGGTGATACTGCTCGGGGGGTGGGGGGGTTGGACTAGATGATCTCCAGAGGCCCCTTCCAACCCTGACCATTCTGTGATTCTGTGCGCAGGCGTTTATTTTTCCTTCTTATAGCCCAGACCTCTCTCGGCACCCTCCCCTGCCTGCCCGCTTGCCTGCCCACTCGTGAACAGCGGCTGCTTCCGAGCCCATGGTCCTTCTGTCCCTACCGAGTGCTGCAGGTGCCAGCCCCGAGGGCTGTCTGGTGCTCCCACCTCAAGGCTTTCTGAACTCGGACTCCAACAAAACCCACGGACAAACTGAGCTGCGGGTCAGAGGATGAGGAGCTGGGGACTGCCCAGATGCCACACACAGTGGTTTGAGGATGGCACAAAGCAGCTATTCCGCTCTCACGGAGCCCTGCGGCTGCTCCACTGGCTCTCGTGGGAAAACAGAGGGGTTTCAGCCAAGGTCTGTGCGTGCCCCTCTTGATTTTGCAGGCTGATGAGAAACCACCCTTTGTAATCTGCAGGGTATAGTCGGAGCAGGTGAGGCAGAAGATTACAGTTTCTCTCTCTGAGGAGATTTTTTACAGCACCCATTTCTGGCAGGGCGGGCGCGGAGGCGGGTGGCAGCGCCGCTGCCGGTCTGCTGCGCTGCGGAGTTCAGGGCTTGGCGCTTGTTTTCATCAGCTCTCAGCAACAAATAAGAGGTGCAAATGGGTTTGTGCTTTGCGTTTGCACTCTGAACGCTTCTTGGCGGCATATGTTGCTGTTTGTTGGCTTTTCGTGTCATCTGTAGCCTTTCCATCCCCATTGTGCTCCCAGATGAGAACTCCTGTGCTGTGTGACTCTGAGATTGGGCCTGAGGATCTGAAGCTGCTTCACTGGAGCAACCAGAAGGGAGAAGGCAGCGTGGACCACAGTGGGTCTCACACCTAGAGACGGCAGAAGACAGTTTGGCCGGGTTTGGCAGCTTTTCCCCCTGCCGCTGTTCCTTCCAAGCACCATGAGCAGCAAGGTGTGCTTGTTTCCACAGGTGGGATCTGTCTGCCCTGAAGCTGTCATCACAGGAGGTGCCCTTCACTATCAGATTTATCAGACACAGGTAACTTTAGAAATAGTTGTTGAATTTTTAATCCTGAGTACAAAGGCTATCCCAGATATTAGGCTTTAGTTCAAAACGCAGTGAAGGCAAATCAAAAAGCTTTGGACTTTGGAATTGGCAATAAAGAGTATAAAGTGATTAAGGATTTGTCTTAGGCCTTTCCCTCTTTTTGGATATGGACTAATATGTCTTATCCCGAAGCAACACAAACCAGAAGGGAGCTGCAGAAAGGCGTTAATTCACATACATAGTGTCTGTATTCAGTACATAGGAGGACTAAGGTTTGTCATCTCTGTACGTGGCATGGCTTTCAAAATTTCCAAGTTTTCAGGCTTCTAAGCAACCCAACATTTTTTAAAGTGTCATTACCACAAAACCATTCATTTTTCCTGTCTAGCTCCGCAGGAGCCTACACGTTGCTGGTGCTCAGCGATGCCTCGCTCTGAGCTGCGAACGTGCAGCCACGCAGCCGTCCCGGTGGGACCGGCAGGTTTAGGACACTGCTGTTTCTCTGCAGGTGAGGAGGTGTCATTTATGTTGAGGAGCTCGGTGTTTCACTGTCGGGAGGAGGGGAGCAGGGTCAATCCGCTGGAGGTCCGGATGTCTCCCATGTCGTTTCTCTCCCATTCATGACCCACAGCGTGGCAGCCTCATGTCTTTAGGCACCCATTCAGTGTTTTGTCCAGCTTAAAAAACATAGAGAAAATACTTTCCTTTTCAGTTTTTCTTGCAGCCACCACCTCTGGTCCTTCCCCCTTTACTGCTTATGGATACCTGCTGGGTAAAAGAGTGCAGGTATTTTTGTTGGTGCAAGTTTTGTTAACACAAAACCACAGTTATGTAGCTGAAGAAAATATAAAAATGAACACAGAAAAATAAGCTTGTTATGTACAGTTGTTATGAGAATGTAGCAACTACTGTTGGCGAAAGCAACCTATAGATAATTTGGGGTGGACTACCAAAGGTAACCAAGTAGCTGAATGCTCTGTAGTAAGCTCTTGCCTGCAATTTCATCATTTCTAATTTCTATTTCACTCCATATGGTCCCACTGTTATTAATCAAACTGTAAGCATGACTGAGCCAAAGTTTCAAACAGTTATTTGTGGGTTTCCTGTTCTTAAAAAAAAATAAAATATACATTCTGATTTCCAACGCATATTCAGACTTGTGTAGCATAAACTATCATTAGGAGCATCACAGAGAAATCAAACATAAACAACCTGTTTCACTGTCACAGTAACATATAACAATCTTCTGTTTCCAACACACTGATAAAAACTTCTAAACTCTGACTTGTATTCAAGCCATTGTTTATACTGACAAAAAAAAGTGCAGATAAAACCATGAAAAAGTTGCTAACGAGAGCTTGACACTGCGTTATTCATGAAAACAGCAAAATAATAAACTCCGTACTCAAACAACAAGCACACCATGCTCTCAGAAACGATTAACAGAGGTTTTATATCATCGAAATTGTATGTCTGAGTATTTTCATTTTAAGTGGATTAATAATTATTTGGGCAAAAAGTGCTGGGACAAACACACATTTTATTGTATCGTTGCTGTTAAAGTTATTTATAGTTTCCCAATAGAGTCGCTGTAAGTTCTTCAGCTCCTCATCTGGTGCTGCCTTAATGGACTGGTGAACAAAGGGCAAAATTCAGGAGATCATGAATTGCCTGACAGAACAATCATCAATTTGTACCCAGTGAGCAGCAGTCACATTTTCTTCCGCAGTTCAGCCTGGCCTGCCAGTACGTGTGCCTTTGCTGGCGACAGTCTGCTCTCCAGAGGACGCTGTCTTGTCTGTTACTTCCCTTCTCTCCTTGGATTTCTCTACCAGTCACTGGGGCTTTTTTCCTTTCTTATCATTAATTCCTTCCCCTTGAGGCTCCTCGGGTCCCTGGGAGTAAGACAGAAGCATTGCGATTTTTGGGATTTGTGCCGGTTTGTTAGTGAGCAAAGCCAGAGGTGTCATTTCGTTTTCGCAGATTGCCGGGAGAAGCCACGTGGTTTTTAGTGGTTGGAGGAGGATCCGTGTGCAGCCTGCCGTCAGCCTGCTGCGGGGATGGAAACCTCTCTGGCCAAGACCCCCCATGGGATGCCAGCTGGGCTCATGTCGCTTTCCCTGTGGCAGTGGGAACCACGTCCCCAACGCTGTCCCCGCCGTGCGACTCAAACGTGCCCATGATGTGCCCAACCTGCAGGTAGGTCCCACCGCCTGCGAGACGCACACACAGCAGGGAATGCCTGTCCTTGCTGCTATGTAAGGTTAATAAATAGTTATAGCAAACATCTGACTTCAGGCAAATGAACTGAGCCTGCGTTCACCGACCTCTAAACCGGGGGAAAACTGCAGCGTCGCTTCTGCCTGCAAGTTCTTTGCCAGTGCTGTGGAGGGCGGTCTGCACTTCTCGCATTGGCAGCCTGAGCCCAGACTGGCAGAAGTGACTGGGCTCACCTCACTCAAGCGTTTACTTGTGTTTGATGTCCTGCCTTCAGTTTCCCTGCTGCTTAGTCTTAGTTTAAGTCCTGGGGAGCAGATAGCTGCTATCATCCGTCTGTCGAGACCAGCACACCACAGCCCCAAATGAGGTACAGCTCTACTGCTTCTGTAGGACCCGCTGTATCTGAAAGACGTAGCCCAAGGCGAACACCCAAAAAGATGGTGTTTGAGACGCTAACGTCTGCACGCCTTGTCACACAGCGACAGGTCAGCTCACACAAGCTTCTCTATACAAAACAGCCAGGCAAATGCGGCGGCATGAGAGGAGACAAGGGATCCTGAGCTGAGTGACTGCAGGTGCTCACAATGCTGAAAATGGCTGTGTAACTTAAATGAGGCAGGAGGGCACAGCACACCCCAAAATAACCGCTGTGGCATCACCCTGAACACGTGCGTAAACAGACAGAGTAGATAATGCGCCGCTTTACCAGAACAAGAATATTTTTACTCTCACCGTTGGAGCAATCACAGCCACCAAGCTGTGAGGAAGGTGATGTGAACAGAGAGAGTCACTTCTACCTTTACTGAATCTAAGGAAATCGTAACAGCAAGTACGTTTTCAGAAGTAATGCCTCTCTTCGTCTCTTCTGTCTCAGATGTGCTGAGCACACGCAGCTCTGAATGCTTTCCTGGGAAGCCAGGGCTGTTCAGGAGCCATCAGAAACAGGCTAATGAGCTTGGAGTGAAAAGAGAAAGAAACCGAAACCTGAAAGCTGACTTACCTACTAGGAGATGGCATCACCCAGTGTTATTCTGTCTGCTCCTGAGCACCTTCAGTACAGGAGAAAAATGCAATTCTCTTTTTTAGCCAGACTAGCTTCCTTTTTTATTATTATTATTCATAAATAACTGAATTGAGGACCTAACTGTGAAAAAAACATCACCCCCAGCTATCCTTCCAACACACAGAAACTTCCTGTGAAATACTCCTTCTGCCAGAAGAAAAAAGATCAGAGTTAGATGTTGCCTGGAACAAGAGCAAGTCTTCAAATTAACTTTTTATCTTTTTTAACCTCTCCTCTGAGATCTTTGGCAACCCACGTCTTTGCTATGTAATAATTACAGTATCAGTCCTCATTAATGTATTTTGCACCTAGATTTGTAGTTGCTTTCTCACAAGTGGGTAAACAGCCCCATTAGACATGTTTTACAAGCGGTGAACCTGAGCGAGCAGCCACCTGAGCGCTCGCCTCAAACTCACAGGGCAAATCAATGACAGAAACTAAACCAAGATGCTTTTGTCCCTTTGGCTTCCAAACCTGGATTTAATCACCTCATTGTTTTCAAAGGTGTCTCACTGATGTCACCCTTCGGGAAAGCAGGATGAGTTCCCCCATATGGATTTAAATGCATCTTTTATGGGCGGGGGAGCCAACACCAGGATTTTACCCATTACCTCTGTCCAGAAATCCCCTGGATGCTCCCAGTACAGCAAAGAAAAACCCCATGGTATCAATACTAAACCAAAAATGAAAAGAAAAGCAATGTATTCACAGCTCTCAAGAAGCTTCAAGAACAAGAAACCAAAACCAGCAGCTGAGACAAATCAACAGCCTATGGTATCGGGGGCGTAAGCCATATTTTTCTGACAGTTTCACAGGAGAGTGTGAGTCAAGGCAACAGCTGCCAGTCATTTTCTGAACGAGCGGGCGTCTTCTCAGAGCTTGGCCACACCACAGAGGTTTAACAGTATCTTCAGGAGGCATTTTAGACCAGTGCTGGTACCTCGACCCATACAAAGCAGCACTTTGATTCATTATCTCTCCGTCCTGCGGTTAGAAATTGCACATGCAAAGCTCCATTTAGCTAACTCAGGTAAGAGTGGGAATTTCTTAGGCTGAGGAATTAAGGCCTTGAATTTGGTGATTAGCCTAGTTAAAAACGAGCCAGCGTCTTTTGCTTTCTGCTTTAACCCTAGTTAACATGACGAGGATACCGGGGTTAGCGCCCATAACAACCACGGTCTAGTCATTTGCTGAACTGGCAAAACCCTTACTGGGCAGCATTACGTATACGTGTGAGATCAGTTCAGTATCATCTCAAGCTATGTGAAGTATCAAGTCAAGATAAAGCCATTCTGCTCTTATTTCAGTTTGCCTTCAGTATCCGAGGCTTGTCTGGGGGTAACTTGTTTCAGAAAACAAACCTCATCTCAGCGGCTGCTTTATTCATCCGGATGCTGACACCTGCAGTGACTACGCAGCTCATGCTGCCAAGTGGGTCACAGCAGTCGCCAGAGCCTGACGCCTCGACATCTTAGAGCACCGTCGTGAAGTTGTCTCTCTGGGGTGAAAAATGAGGCCCAAGATCCACCTCGCTTTCGGTATTAAGTTCAGAGTTGTGGCTTTTTAAGAGCAAGCGATGTGTATGGGGATGGGGGGAGGGAGGGGGGGGTGAAAGAAGCAAAATCTGCCTAAGACTCACTTTGGGGATAGGTGAGCTGCTGTGATTGATGTAGGAAAAAGAGCAGGAAGCCACAGGAAATTTAAAGAAGAAAAGCCTGAAGAACAGATTTCTTTGCAACGTGGGAAGGCTGGCAGTAAGTCATAGTAACAGTAACTATGAAAGACTTGGCTATTTCAGTTCTCCTGACTGCTTTATTATGAACAAGCTGTTAGCACAGTCCATCTTAAGGCTGTAGAAGTACTTCCAATGTATAAAACCCCATCTGAAGGCCAAGAAAGTCATGATGAACTGGCTGAGACTAAAATTTCCTGAATTGGGGTTGTGCCTCAGGCTAAATTTGTTTGGAAACGTTCAGCCAAAAATTTTTTTAATCCCTTTCTAATGGTTGACATGGTTCTTAGAAATCCATTGTTTATCTGACCTTCTCCTAACCCGTCAGAAAAATTTCTGGCGATATTTTCCTTTCTCAGTTTAATGCTTTGAAGTGCTACACGCAAAATTTGGCAGGAGGCAGCTTTCTGTTAGGAAGACACATTGCACCAGCTCTCTAAAACTGTGCTCAAACTTGGCCACGTTACAAGCACTTGAAAACCCAGTTTGCATGCGCTTGATGGAGTTCTCAGTTTTTCAGCTAAAAGTCCCAGAGATGTCTGAACGGAGCAGGTGGTGGTTATTGCCGGCTGCCGGAGGCTGGCAAGGGTGAATGACAAGTGCGAAGCTGGTCTCCTCCACGCTCCCCTTGCCCCCTTCCGGCACTCAAACGCTCAGGAGGAGAGGCCGCCCAATTGAAGGCAAGAGATAGATGGTGGGCTGAAAAAAGGAGGTGAAGGAAGGGCCAAAAAAGGCTGGGACTGGGTGGGAGACCATGTTTTCTGGGCTCAGAAGAGGCCACTGAAGACGAAAGGTTTCTGGGGTTTCCACCAGACCCAGCTCTGCTGCAGCCAGTGTGACGGACAGCCAGGAAACGAGAGCAGCAGGCTTCACACTGATCATTCCTGCTGTTGCAAGAGGCTTTGCTCCTCCAGAATGAAACATTGCTGAGGTTTGGATCTGTCTGACAGGCTTAGGGGGAAAGTAGACAGCCTGCTGGGATCTGGATGAAAAATTTCTGAAAGCTCAAGGAAATAGTCACATTATGTGACCAGTGCTTCCTGGCTGGCTCCAGTATCAAAGCAAAGAGGGAGAGAAGGAAGAGTGTTCCTTTGTCCATTGAAAGATTTTCACCACACCTCTGTGAAGGACTGAGTATGTGATGCTGGGTAATTACCAAAACAGCACTTCTCATAAAGAAGCACTTATCTGTGACCTTCATGCCCAGGGTGCCAAACTTGTGATCCTGCAGGAAGATTTGCAGAAGCCATTGGCAACCTCAGCCGAGAGCCAGGCATGGGTCCTGGACAGCTGCATGTGGCAGTCAGGAGCCGTCAAACCCAGCTTCTAGGCTTTTCCTATTAGTACCAACACTTAAAAGGTCATTTGGACTTCCCATTCTCCCCATCGGTGGCACCTCAGAGGGATGCTGTGAGTACAAAGGACTGCCTGCTCCAAACCCACGCAGTCACTGATGGCCGTGGTGGAAAAGCCCAACAAAACCAACTCTACCTCCTGGGAAGGGTGTGAACAGCAGGTGGCAAAATAGGCTTTGAAGCCAAATACTATAATTAAAACAAGATTAGTAAATGATCATCATTTAGCCTGTGCACTGAATAAAGGGAGGGTCCTTCAGAAAGGAAAAATAGCACGAGACTGTAATTAAAGACGATCTTATGGAATATATGGACAAAAAGGCTCAATTAAAATTGTGCAGGCAACTCTTGTGTTACCTTACTTCTGGATGCTTCACTTTGCAACATTAATAAGCTTTTTCTTAAAGCTGCCTGTTTGGATTGCAGGTTCTTCAGTCAAAGAACGTGGATGTCTGCATGCAACTTCTGTAACTTCGCTTAGCTCGTCTCTTAATTGACTGTTCACAGTCAAAGCCATACACCCAGCACAGCGGGGCTGCAGCTAGCTAAAATTAATATGTATGAATTCAGAGGGGTTTTTTCCCTGACTTGAAAATTGCTCAGAATATTACTTTATTGAAAAGAAATGTAAATGAACATCTTTCATTCTTCAGAGGATAATTACCCTTTTCTCATTCTCTCTCCCAGAAAGAGATTTGTTGTCTATTGTTTCTTTGCTTGCTTTGAAAACCGTTCTTTCGAAATTACCTAAGCTATAGCACTTGCTCCACTCCTTTGCAGGAATGGCAGTCCATTCTCCTAGCCAAAAATGGAGGAGCTGTCTAGTTTGCAGCCTGAAGTTCACCCAGAGACCTTCTGGAAAGGTGTAAAATTGGGGGGGTGGGTGTCATATTTTTTTCTTAAGTTGGTGTGTTTCTCAGGTTGCAGCTTTGTTGCTTTATGTCAAGGCTGAGCCCCAGGAGGAAGAGCAGCCAGAGAGTTACTCTTCTGATGTTCTTTAAGGGTGATGTTCATTAAAAGTAAATCCACTTCCCAAATTCCAACCAACCATCCTTCTGACAGCCCGGAGGTGAGTGATGGGAGTCCAACAAGTCTCTAGCCAAGATTAGCAAAAAGGAAAGAATCCAGGTGGATATTTTTCAGCTGAAGTTTGTGAAGTTGGAGCTCAAAATAAATTGAAACCAACAGGGTAACATCCTTTTACCAGTGGGGTGATTAGAAAATGTCCGCTGTCATTCTTGGGCCCACATTTCCCATCTTTTCCCTTGTCATCTGAGTGCATGGGTCATGAAAATTGGTGTGAGAGGAACCCCTTGATCACCTTTTAGTATCCAGCCATCTCCTGCTAAGCCAGTCCACCAAGGACAGGACTGTCACAGCTCTGTCTCCTAAGACCTCGCAGTAGAGCTGTTCGAAATGTGATGGGTACTCAGGAGCCAACAAACTCCCAAACTACTCTGCAAACATACTTCAGCTCTTGTTGGCTCTCCCAGGCTGTACTTGCTAAGAGTGCTCTCTCTCCTATCATCCAGGTTGTTAATAAATAATGCTAAACTTTGTCATCCCCCACAGGGATACTTAAGGGATGTCACTAGTTGCCAGCCACCAGCTGGACTTTGTTCCGCTGATCCCAACTCTTTGAGCCCCACAGCCTGAACAATCTTCCACCCATTTTATCATCTACCTTGCCAGTCTGTATCTCATTGATTTGGCTACAAGGATACTGCAGGGGATGTTATCTAAGGCTTTGCCAAAGTCAAGGTAATAAACGACATGCGCTGGTCTCACACTTTGAGGAAGCTCCTTGAAGAACAACCAGCTCTCCTGGGCCCCTTTGCTCTCCAGGACACCTCCATTTGGGATCCTGCCAAGCAGATACCTGAACAAGGTGAAATCTGCCCTCCTGAAGGCAAGGGCAGTAATGCTATTTATCCTGCTAATTTCTTGCAGGATTTAATATTCCACGGTCTCATGGTTGCTGCAGGAAAACTTATCCTTGGCCATCACGTCCTGAACCAATTCTTCCTTTTTTTGTGAATAGCAAACCCTGCAGAGCATCTCCCCTAGTTGTCTCATCAATTGCATCAACAAATTGTCTTTGGCACACTCCAGAAACCACTTGGATTGTGCCAAATCATACAGCCCTTCCAGTTAAAGTACACTCGTGAGTCCTAAGGCCTGGAATTGTGTGAGATGGTCCCATTGACTTGTCCTCCTTGATCAGCTAGTCTGTAGCAAGTGCCTACCACCCAGTTGCCCACATTGCTTTGCCGCCTTCTCCTTGCCCAGAAGCACTCAACTGGCTCATCACCTGCCCCATGGCAAAGCTCTGGGCACTCCTCTGCATAAAGCACCACCGCTCCTCTCCCTTTCCAGCCTGTCCTTCCTGAAAAGCCTATGTCCATCTCGTGACTGGAGAGCAACCAGTGAACTATCTCATCATGCTTCTGTAATCCAAAAGAAATCATTCTGCAGTTGTGTGGGAGCTAGTAATTCCCCCCTAGTTGTTTCCCAGGCTGCATATGTTTGTTTACAGATACTTGAGATGAACCCTGAGTCACAATGCTTTCGTAAGGGACGTGCAGGATCATAGAATCATAGAATCTTTTTGGTTGGAAGAGACCTTTAAGATCATCAAGTTCAACCATTAACACTGCCAAAACCACTGCTAAACCATGTCCCTCAGCACCAAACCTACACGTCTTTTAAATACCTCCAGGGATGGTGACTCAACCACCTCCCGGAGCAGCCTGTTCCAATGCTGTAGAGACTCCAGCGAGAGGACCTCTGCACACAGACAATGAGCGTTTAGGTGCTTTTTTGGGCAAGGGGCATTTTGAGGCCCTGGCTGCATGCCAGCGCTGACTGCACGGTCTTTGCAGGTGCATCACTTTTCAGCCTGAGCTCTCCATCACTGTTGCAGCAATTGCTCCATTAGGAGCTTTTCTCTGATCACAGCGAGATCACAGATCAAACTGTGATGGGTTTATTGCTTCTTTTTAGCTAGAACTAACTGTCATAAGAGCAAGCTTTATTGATCTCTGATGGCAGTGATGCCAGGAGCATATAGCTGTGCTGTTTTAGGAAATACTTTGACTACCTCCATAGTTGTCTTTGCATTACTGCTGCCCCAAAGGCTGGAAATGCGAGGCTGCTTGCAATACATGTGCTTTCTCCCTTGTAGCTGAGCTGTATTCTACAAAAATCAAGGTCATCATGCTCACTGACATTTGGCGTTGGATGAAGATTGTTTTTCCCACAGACATAAATGATTTGTAAAGTCTCAGGTCACTGTTTTAGCCTAATTTCTGTGACAAGTGCTTTCTGTAGGGGAAAGATTCACCTAACCTGAGCTTTCTCAAGTTCCAATGGAACAAATACTCAGTCTTGCAAACAGAAACACGGACTGTTTTTGTTTAGGAGCTGCTTCTCCCATGATTTGTCTGTACAAATGAGAAGGTGACACAGATTTAAACAAACTCTTTCAAAACCACCCCGCGAGAATGCAGCAAGACTGGATTGCTTGTTGTGAACCATGATCCCACCTCGGCTGTGGGAGAGGACACCCAAAGATCTGGACCTCACCCAGCCCTGCCCCACAGAGGACAGCACTGCCGGAGCTGCCACCAGCCACAGGGACAAAGTGGCCTCTGAGCTCTGGTTTTGGAGGAGGAGGAGGAAGAGGAGGGATGACCCTCATCACCACTCCCCCAAGGCTGAACCAAGCAGAGGAGGAGCTTTGGGATTGAGCCAAGTCCCACAGTCAGAAGCCAGAAACCGCAGGGAGAGAAGAGCAGGGAGAGAGAAAACAAGAGTGTGGGGAAGAGGAGAAAACAAGGAGAAGAGGGCAACTGCCTGGGGAAGGAGGAGAGGAGGGAGAGGGAGAGGGAGAGGGAGAGGGAGAGGGAGAGGGAGAGGGAGAGGGAGAGGGAGAGGGAGAGGGAGAGGGAGAGGGAGAGGGAGAGGGAGAGGGAGTCTTGGGTCAAAAGAGGAAGACCAAGGAGTAGACAGGCTACAAAATGTCATTTCTCCTGTGGCTGGGGTCCCAGCTGTCATCCTGCTGGAGCAACATCTCTATACTGGGAGTTTTTCTTACAGTCTTTACTATACTTCTTGACTTCATGAAGCGCAGGAAGAAGTGGAGCCATTACCCGCCAGGCCCAGTGTCGCTGCCGTTCATTGGGACCATGCTGTACATTGATTTCCGAAATCCCCACCTCTCCTTCAACCAGGTGAGTGCGTGCCCCCGCAATGAAGCACCCCTCACATGATGCTTGGATGGATGATGCTTGCTGTGCTGTAGAGCTGGCCACCAACTTAACATGTGGGCAGGTGTGGGGGCAAGGGAACAAGGAGATGTACAAATAAGGGAGGAAAAGCAAATATCTATGAGGTGGGGATGTGGCTGCAGGAATGGCAGACTTCCCTGCGCGTCACTTAAGCACGCCTACAGGCGTGTGACGGTTTCAGTGCAAGAGCTCAGCTGGCAGGATTGTGGCCCAGCGGCAATGCCCAAAATCTCCGTAGCGTTCCTATTCAACGTCAGGGCTTAGCTTTTCTCAAAGGAAAAGCACAGCACAGCTTGCAGCAGATAAACCACTGGGGGTTTGTGCTTCAATTTGCAAACTCTAGAGGCCTTTTCTCTAGGACAGCACTGTTCAGCTGTCTGTCCAAAATCTGCCAAATGGAGAAACTAAATATAGCATTTGTATTATTTGCTTGTGTATAGTCCAAAAGATTACCATTTTTAAATCACATCACATCAGGGTCATGCGAACCACAATCTTGACCGATAATCACTCTTAATTATGTATTTCTAGTGCCAGTGAAGTGCTAATTTCCTTTCCAACCCCACTGCAAGTACAGTCATAAATACTTCAGTTCGTTGCTTTGCTACAGTGCAGAAATGATGACACTTAGCTTAAAAAAAATAGGAAAAAAAAAAAAAGAAAACCAAACACAGTCTGTGGGGCATTGCTACTATTGCATTGTCTTCTAATAACATGCTCCTGAGCGCTTTGTTCAGTGTACTGACTAGCAGGGGAGCTTCAACCTGCCTTCCTGGGAGTCTACGTTCAGTCAAAGGGCTTGTCTACCTGGAGGCGACTTAGCTCCATGGGAAGCTCCCATGGTGAGTGTATGGCTGACAGACCATCCTGCTGTCAGAACTATGTCTCTTAGAGATCACAACAGATGCAGGGTGTGTGCCAGTTACCAGTCTTACTAGATGTGTATGCACCTTTTAGGGAGAAAGTTGACCTGAAACTCCAGTGTGGAATTGCCTCTTCCAGTCACGTTTCTGGGAACCAGTCTCTGGGTAGATCTTTAGGAATAAATGCATATATTAAAAAAAAAAAATATTACATATCACCTTATCATCCATATTTAATTCTAGCAGAAATAGACTAACTCACAACTTGCCTAGTCTTTCAGATCAAGATAAAAACAAGTATTCGAAAATAATTCATTGTTGAGCATGCAGCCTTTGAAAATCCCCCAAAAGGTCCCTGACTTTGTGTTGCCAGATAAAATCCAAAATACTTGCATAACGGTTATGGCAACAGTTTGTCCAGGACAGGCGTATTGTAAACCTTTCCACACCCAGAGCTTTGAACCCTGCTTCAGCTGCTGCTCGGCACCGCTCTGAGCTGTTGCACCACAAAGACAAAGGTCAAAGATCAGCTGAAGGTCTCCTAATAAAAGCACCTCAAAAATCACTAAATAGTAAAGGCCCTAAGGAAGGATATGGTGATATTTTTGACGTTACATTCAGCTCATTTTCGGGGATGTACTTTTTTTATCTTGGCAGCTTCAAAAGAAGTTTGGAAACGTCTTCAATCTCCAGAACTGCTGGACCAACCTGGTAGTACTGAATGGGTATAAAACAGTGAAGGAAGCCCTGGTTCACAGATCAGAGGACTTTGCTGACCGGCCATACTTTCCAGTATATGAACATCTGGGCTACGGAAATAAATCTGAAGGCAAGTCCCTTGGAAATGGACATTCCCCACTGGCACTAGCACAAGGAGGGCTGAGTAGATGGTGGGTAGATGGGAAGATTTTCTCAGTACGGTGCCACCTTCTCATGTCCCTCTGGTCAAGCTCCTTGTATGTCTGCCACCCTTTGGTTTTGACAAAATAAGTTTTGATGAAAAGGGGGCTACCCTTAGTGGCTGCAACACAGCTCCACGTGTTAGCACACACCTTTTCAGCAGTGTTAGGACACTATCAGTGGTACAACTTTCCTGCCGGCGTTGGAGCTGGTAGCTCCTGACACCCAGTGATTAGTGCTTATGCTCATACACTATGTGCATGTCATTGTCATCATAAAAAAAAAAGAAAAAAAGGGTAACTGTCTTCCAAGACAGAGTATTATCCAGCACCCAGCCCACATCTCTCATCTTCAGCTCTTGTGAGGTGGCACAAGCTGCCACCCAGTTCACACAAGCCAAGGGTGCAATGCTGAATGGTTTGGGGGAGTGATTCCTTTGTCCTTAGCAGCACTTGTTGCTCTCGTTGAATCCCCCCTCCACCTTTGCTAGCTGTGCACATGCATTAGAAGGTGCAGTAATCCGTTTTTAGAATTGTAAGAACAAGCTTTCCAAGCTCTTATCTCTTCACACAGACCTGTACCTCCACACTCACATTTGCTATTCTCTAGTGAACGTTGCTTGATGGGTCAGAGCTCCTGACATTTCATGCTCGTCCATAATTCCAGGGATTGTTGTAGCAAGATACGGGCACATCTGGAAGGAGCTAAGAAGATTCACGCTCTCTGCCTTGAGGAACTTCGGGATGGGAAAGAAATCCTTGGAGGAGCGAGTGACAGAGGAAGCTGGATTTCTGTGCTCTGCAATCAATTCTGAAGAAGGTTTGTCACATCCAGAAGGATGGGGAAGTCATAGAAAAAGGCAATAGAGTGATGCAGAGAGAGACATAACACCACAGCTACTCTTGTTTGCCTGCAGTGCTCCCTTCCTAAGCAAAGGCAGTGTTTCTAGTGTATATGCATTATTGACCCTGCTCTACCTTGGAGCCGCTTCTACTTTACACAGTGGGGCTACGGTAACACTAATACATTTGAAACAAGAAACAAATAGGAAATAAATAGAAATACAGAGGTAAAATATAATTATTCCCAGAGCTGAGTAACTGTTACCTTTATGAAGTTTAGTGGAACATATTGATATTATCACATGCAATAAAAGTGCAGCTGAGAGTTTTCACAGCCTGTCAGCATTGCCTGTCGTGTAGAAGCAAAGCAAAGTGTTATCTGTCAAGTCACAGGACAACCCTGCAACTCAGCTTTTCTTGGGAGTTTCCTCTTTTAAACAAGGTTCAACCAAATAGTAGTAGAAGATGAGATCTCCACTCCTAGTACGATGCATTTGTACTTTGAGCAGTTTGGGGACTTTTTCTCTTGAAGGCATCAAGGAGGTATTTGTGTATTCTTGTTGCTGACAGCTGAGATCCAACAGCTTGATGTTGCTTAGCTTCATTGCTTGGTCTCCATTTTCATTTTTAGGTCGTCCTTTCGATTTACGTTTTCTTGTAAATAATGCAGTCTGCAACGTGATCTGCATCACCATCTATGGAGAGCGTTTTGACTACGGTGATGAGACATTCAAGAAGCTGTTACATTTGTTTGAAGACTCCATGAATGAAGAAGCTGGATTCCTGCCTCAGGTAAACCAACAGCATAATACATTTGTAAGAAGCTGCCCTCTGTTGCTTGAGAGCATTGTGTTTTCATTTTTTTTCTTTTTGCATCACATAATATCTTCTCTCTCTCTCTCTCTCTGGTTCTGGCATCCCAGCTTCTTAACGTGGTACCCTTTTTATTGCGCATCCCCGGCGTGCCACAGAAAGTCTTTCGAGGGCAAAAGGCATTCATGGACTTCATAGACGTGCTCATAGATAAGCACATGCAGACCTGGAACCCTGCTTACATCCGAGATTTCACTGACGCGTTTTTAAAAGAAATGGAGAAGGTAGGGTGACACCAGCAGAACCTCAGGGTCAAGGGGCAATTCCTCTGCCTGTTTAAGCTTGTTGATAGAAGCTGACTTTTCTCATAAAGCTGTATAAAACCTCTTACTAATTTCCTACTTTTTCATTCCACATTGTATCTTGAGAAGAAATGTGTTAACTTCTTCATGCTGTAACCTCCTCTATTGTCTTAAGAGTTGATATTATCTGCTGATGTTCTTGTTCCCATTTTCTACCTTCATGTTCCCCTCAGCGTCTAGCAACTCCCTTCTTTCCAGCCTAAACCATTTTGAAGGCATTTAAAAGGCAATGATTGAGAATTCACAAATATTGCTAAGTTTGTGCCAGGGGACAAGTCAACATGTAAGATTCTGTGTATGTCAGTGCCTTTAATGACTGATGTCTCAAAACCAGTGACAAAACTGCTGCAACAGACTGGCTTTTTGGTATCACTCCCCAGTCCGTAGCCTATCTTTAAACCAAGTTAGGACTTGGAAAGCCGGCATCCCTTTTGGGACGTGTGTCTTTGAATTGTTTGCTAAGAACTTGTTCCCTACAGATCAGATGAAGGCCTAAATTTGAACTGCACTGAAATTAAAAGGAGTCTTTCCTGTGATTTAGTCAGGCATGAATTCAGTATAAAATCAAAGGTACTTGCATCAGCCCATCCATCCACCCTAAGTTTCCGCACATGGATTCACTAAATTTCAAGTGCCAGATGAGCAATTGTAGCAAATTCTGCCTGCGAATTGCTTCCGCCATCTGAGTCCTCACTCAGGCTGGACTGCTGCTCTGCATAACAAACCTTGCTGTGCTGCGGGCGCCGGGCACCTCCAGTCCATGCATTCTCCCCCCGAGCTCACATGGGCAGAGCAACGTGACCTACGTTACTCTGCACCGAGCGATACCATTTGGGGGTGGATGTGAGCTGTTGCCTCTTGTCACATCTCTCTTCTGTTCACTAAGGTCCCCTGATAAGCCAGTCTGATAAATCCTTCTACTGGGTTAACTTTGGTCAGCCCCGTAGCTCTCTTGGCAGAGATCTTCTATTGGAACAACAGTCGAGTCTTAAATGCTTTATTAATTGCTATCCATATTACAACAGCATCAAAATATACAGAATAATTTAACAGAAGCTAGTCCCTAGGAAAGGAAAGTGTAAAGAGGATTAGAAAAGACAAGCAGATGAACTCATGCAGAGAGCTTGTCATATCTCATATGCTAACAAATTTGAGCTCAATTAGCATTTGGATGAGAGACCAGTTTTGCTGAAATTGGTGTTGCAGACTTAATAGGCAGCAATGATACCCTGATCTTTTTTGTTTTATTGTAAGAAAATAGCAGGGTAGAAGCAGGGAGACTCTGTAACGCATAGCTATAGACAACCCCCTCAAAATCCTGTTAATTTTGCATTTGCCACATCAATGCAGCCTCCTCTCTACTGTGTGGGTTTTATGATCCGATCAAACCTGAATAACTGTGTTCCACCTCCTCTGGGGGAGGATGTTAGGGGAAGTGGCAGGGGCCTGCTGTCTGTTTGAGTTGAGAGCACGAGACATTCACTTCTATCCTGAAAGCAGGTGTAGCGTTCATCTTTCAGGATACGGGAAGTGACTGATGACCTTCAAATACAGGAGGTAACAGGGTTACCAAAGTACATCTCATACACAGATTGTTGCCTGTGTTGTGCTCTATTCTCCCAATGAACTTGTTGGTCAGCAAAAACAGATCTAGTGCCTGTCAGTACTTCTCTGGAACACTGGTCTTCTAGCCCAGCAAGTACCCTAGCTCCAGTTGCGCACTTGTTTGCTCTCCACAGGGTAAGGCAGCTGAAGAGAGCGGCTTCAACTATAACAACCTTCGTCTGGTGACTGCAGACTTGTTTGCAGCTGGTTCTGAGACCACCTCCACCACTCTCCGGTGGGCAATTCTGTACATGGTTCTCCACCCGGAAATACAGCGTAAGTCGGAAGACAGGCAGAGGTGTGGCGTCTTCCCTCCAACCTTCATTTTTCTGTGAGGACACTTCTCTTCATGGTTTCAGGATCTTGCAGTGAGGAACAGCTTTGATGATTGTTGATCTAGCAGAAACCAGGAGAAACAACTGCCAAACATAGCTGTTCTGGCAGGGACTGCTGGCAGGCGGAAGCCCTGATAAAAAGACTGGAGTCAAAAGGGCAAGTTTGCTCTTGCCTTTGTTTTGAAGGCTACCTGGGGACTTCCAGTGGCCAGAGCACCCTCTTTCCAGTATTTGGAAGAGATGCTCATCTCTTTTAATTCTCTAATGCCAGCTGCATGGAGGAGGGGTAAAGTAGCATGTTGAGTGACAAGACCTTTATTAAAGACACTATGCACAAAGAATAGTTACACAGATGGCTCTGAGCAACTGAAAACAAATGCAGTCCGCTCTAGTTTCTGTTCCTTTCTCTAATTGCTTGTCCTGCTCTCGCCCAGTGTCTACAATCTCATGCTGCCAGCCTTCCTACAGCTTGTACCAACCCCTTCTATTTATTCTGGTGCTCTAATTCCTTAGCTGTGCTGCTTTCAGGTAAGGTCCAAGCAGAGATTGATAAGGTGATTGGCAGAGAGAGATCACCCACCATGAAGGACCAAGTGAGCATGCCCTACACCAACGCTGTGATCCATGAAGTGCAACGCTACGGGGATGTCGTTCCTATTGGACTACCTCACATGACGTACCGGGACACTGAATTGCAAGGCTTCTTCATTCCCAAGGTGACAGTGGCCAGATTGACAATGCAGCATCCTCTCCCTGTGTAGACGCCAGGCCTTGGGTGTGGGTGACCCCACGCCACTCTGCAATGTTGCACTTCCAGCCCCAAACTACAGTCACTGGCGAGCACTGAAGTAGGACGTTTTGAAATGCTACATCCTGGCAGAGAGTCACATTTGTGCTCCAGGTTTGCATTGGTTATGCGGGAACCCAAGTACAGTGGCAACTCAGTGCGAAGGTTTGCTTTCCTCTCGCTGAGCTGTGACATCCACTGCCTGTGTTAAAAGGAGAAAGTAACGGAGTCCAGCGGGCTCTCTGGAGGCACACGACACCAGCTTACTGGCTTTCCTGAGATGGTAGTAGTTAAAACTCAAATCTCTGAAGTTATTCAAATGCCACTGGCATTCAGTCCACTGCCTTTGTGAGAAGCAGCAAGAGCACTCTGCCCTGGCAGCACTTGTAGCAATGCAAGCCCTAGGATTTTTTTTTTTTTGCCTCGCAATATCTCCTCTAGCTTAGAACATTGACATGTGAAACAGGAAAGCTTTGCAATTTCCCATGGTCCCTGCGAAAGTTGGGCTTTAGAGTCTGTCAGTCAGCTTTTTCTCTCCAGCTACAAAACAAGTCCAGCAGGATCTGAGAAGCAGAGTCTGTTTCCACTGTGTAACCATTAAATTGGCATTTGCATGCAATGGTCTTTGTAAGGACAGAAATTGCAAAAGTTCAGATGCTTCAGAGCATAGGGCAGGCACCATAAGTTATTGGAAAAGTGCCCTGCTTTACCTCTGTTTTAAATAAGATACAGAAGAGGAGATCAGTGCCTGATTTTGAAGCACCGAACGATGGTTGCTATTAGATGGGAGATGTGGACCAAAGAGGGACCAGCACCGATCCGTTGTGCCAAGGTAACGCTGCCATTCTCACATAAGAACTTTCCTTTTGTGGAGGAGTGCAGGGGACGACAATCATCACCAACTTGTCTTCCGTGCTGAAGGATGAGGCAGTCTGGGAGAAGCCAAACGAGTTTTACCCTGAACATTTTCTGGATGCAAACGGGCAGTTTGTGAAACCAGAGGCTTTCCTGCCTTTCTCAGCAGGTAAATCTGAGGGGAGGATCCAGCTGCAAGTCAGAGGCACAGCAGGAGGGGTGATCTGCTCCAGCGTGGTTTAATGTCCTCTTTCACAGACACTTTCTACTCCCTCTCTTGCAGGTCGCCGTGCTTGTCTGGGAGAACAGCTGGCCAGGATGGAGCTCTTTCTTTTCTTTACCACTCTCCTGCAGAAATTCACCTTCGTGTTCCCCAAGGACCAGCCCAGGCCACAGGAGGATGGTCACTTTGCCCTCATAAGCTCCCCGCACCCATACCTGGTGCGCGCTGTCCCAAGATAAGTGCCCACTGCTCTCGTTTCACTCAGAGACCACCGCTAATGCAAACTCTGTCAGAAATGTTGCAGGTCTAGGATCATGCTGGGTTCCACTCAAGACTTCTCAAGTCTACACAGATGTCCACAGCTGTGTAAAGTAAGGATCTGGCCCAATATATAGTTTAGCTTAATTCCAGTCCTGGATCTTGAATCAGACAGCCGTAGAGGTTATGGATGACGATCACATTTGCAAGTACATGTATGCCTATCAGCCAGCTCTGCTGTACTTTGGGCTCTCATCGGTTGCAGCAGCAGTTCACTGAGTAGACAGCTACTGAAAGAATTATTAGTCCTGAATTAGTTCACCAAAATACAAGGCTATCCTGGGTAAAAGACAACCCTGGGGTCTTGCCAATTCTAAGAACAAAAAAAAAACCTTGGAAAAATCTGTAAGGTACTCCTGGCCCACTCCCCTCCTTGTTAGCCCAACACTGCATACCCAGCCACACTCTGCCTCCCCGCAGCACCATCCCACAGCAGCATGTGCCTCTGGCCAATGCCCAGGGGAGGCCAGCTCTGGCTCAGTTCCTGCAAAAACAATCCACGGCCTGTCAGCTGATTTGGCGTGTGCTGCTGGTGGGCAGGGAGATAGCTTCAGGTCCATCAACAAGGTGACATTTAAACACAGTTTCAGAACAGCACTCCTGAAAAGTTTTACCATCCAATAAATGTAGGTCTCCTTCATTCCCTCCCATTTATTGCATACTCCTGTCTATTGTGTGCATACTACATTGCCTTCATTTATAGCCCCAAAGAAAGCAAGTTTTAATCCAGAGAAATGCCTGAAAACCCTTCTGTCACACTATGCCTCCAGTAGGAGTAAATACCAAGAAGGAGTTCGTAAATAATCCATATGGTGTTTCCACCACAGAAGCAGGTCATTTGTGAAATACAGAAATTCCTACAAATACACTTTAAGAGGAATCTTGGTGTCTAAATTTAGCGTGTCCTACCTAAATAGTTCCTGAAAGCTGCTTTTTTTCAGCATTGCATAAAGTCAACTCTTGAGCAGGTTTGGAACTCACAAAGGGATGGAGTTATGCTGTTTGAAACAGTACAGCTGTAGATTTCAGAGCTGCTTTTCTCTTTCTTCCTGCAATATTCCTGAAAAATTGTTTTGCAAGGTGTTAAGATATGTTGATGTTCAGATTAGTAGTAACTGTCTTTTAACCACATGGCTGAACAGACCATAGCATAAAGGAGCTTCTATGCATAATCACAACTAAAGAAATCCATATTCGCATCATCCCATCTTTCTAATGACTAATTTTGGAAGCTTTAAAAGCTATTGAATTATGCAAATACATAATACCGTTGTTAAGATTTTTACTTCAGCAGGAACTGCACATTTATATGCTTTTCATCTACAAAATAATCCGAAAGAATAAAAGTGGTCTGAAAAGTCTTCTTTCCCTCCCACCCTCTCCTCTTTGTGGTTCTCACAGACCTGCCTCAGAAACTCACTCGACAATTCTCTCCTTACAGCCGGCACCCCACCAGTTTCTTTCAAGATCTTTTCAGTGTTACTTTTCTGGTTGGTTCAATGACACTGACCTGAATATGCTTGGGTTTATAGTTACCAGCACACACATTAGTGTTTTTAAAAAGAAGCTGTCAGTGAAATAAACTTTAATCAGAAACGATTCCAGCAATCACGTATTTGGATACAAAGCACAGGTATACCTGGAGCAGGGACTTTCTAGCATGCAAGAATGCATTGAAAGAAAGTCAATCTGCAGCTGCAAACATCAGTTGGTGTGGCACTTTGGATGCAAG
Source organism: Vanellus vanellus (assembly GCF_965231255.1). Classification (NCBI taxonomy): domain Eukaryota; kingdom Metazoa; phylum Chordata; class Aves; order Charadriiformes; family Charadriidae; genus Vanellus; species Vanellus vanellus. The sequence goes on from NC_138905.1 coordinate 56,137,264, forward strand.
AGGGAACAAATAGATCATTGCAAAATAGAGATCTAACACTGATAGTCGGGGAGGGGAAAGCATCTCCAAGGCAAAAATGGCCTTAAAAGCCAACCAGGGGGTGTTGGGCTGGGGGTAGGCTCTGTCCCAGCACGGGTAAGAGGAGAGTGGGCCGCTGTGAGGACGGAGCCCCTGCCGAGAAGCGTCCTGCTGCCTTCTCTCACTCAGTGCCTCGGGGCCTGCGCCTGCAGGTGACTCCGGGGCGGCAGGGACCGGCAAGGGCTACTCAGGCGCCCGCGGTGGCTGCTCCCTCCCCGGTCACTGTCGTGAGACCGTGGCACCTTGAAGGCCTCCCCTCGGTGAGCCTGGCGAGACTAAACCCGCCCCTCCTCGTACCGACCGGTTACTCCCCCCCTTGCTCGGCTGTCCCTTCGCCTCCCGCTCTCCTGCGACCCCCCGCCTCCCCCAGAGCCCCCGGGCACGGCCGCTCCCGCCGGCGCAGGACGGGGTGGAGGGGTGAGGGGTGGTACAGGCCCAACGGGCCCGGGAGGCGGGCCATACCGCGGCCCCGCCCACCCACTGCATTGCTCCTCCCCACAGCCAGCGGTGACTGGAATTTGTCCCCACCAATCAGGTGGGAGGCCACCGCCCAAAAGGGTTGGAGTGGCAGCGCGGCCGGCCAATAGAAGGTCGCCGTGCCGGTGCGCGTTCCCACCGGCGGCGGGGCAGGAGTCGCCGCGGCGGCGGCTGCAACAACATGGCGGTGGCGGGGAAGGGAGTGGCGTCTGTGGCGGTGAAGCCGATCTTCAGCCGGGACCTGAGCGAGGCAAAGCGGCGCGTGAGGGAGCTGTACCGGGCCTGGTACCGCGAGGTGCCCAACACGGGTGGGTGAGGGGCGCGGAGCCGGTCGCGCATGCGCGGGCGGGAGCGCGAGCTCAAGGTCGCAACGGCCGCCCCGCAGCCGTTGGGCGTTTAAAGGGCCCGTCGCGGGGTGCCGGTTATCCCCGGTGTGCGGCCCAATTCCCCGCTGCGTGCGGGGCAGGTGAACGCGGTCGTGCCGGGGCTGCGGGCTCTCCGTCGCTCCCGACGTAGCACAGTCCCGCCGGTCCGGCGCGGCCGGGTTTGCCGTGGCCTCCCCCGGGAGGGGCAACTTCGATTTCCTCATGCTTTAGTTGTCGCTTGGCTTTGCCTGCCTCCTTGCAGTTGCACTGGGACTCGTGCCGTGGTTGCGTTTATTCGCTTTAAATTAATTGTATTAGTGAAGTGGGCAGCTACGGCAAGAACAAATGACTGCCTAGTGTTTTGTAGGGTTGGGTTGCATGTTGTCAGTGGAAAAAATGAAAAGCAATATAGCTGACCTCTGTGGATGTTCTGTTTTCCCTAGTACACCTATACCAGCTGGACATCACGGTGAAACAGGGGCGTAACAAGGTGCGGGAGATGTTCATGAAGAATGCCCATGTTACAGATCCACGGGTGATAGACATGCTGGTTATTAAGGTACAAACAAGTTATTCCCATTTTGTTGAAGCTGCAGAAAATGAGAGTGGATAGTTGGTGGCGAGTGTGATGGAAGAGGGGGACAGTTTTTATCTCAGCTTGTACTGTGGAAGAGTTGTCTCTTGCAATCCAGATTGGTTTATCTCTGTCAACAAACCTGTTGATAAGGTATCAAGCGGCTTTAGCATACAGAGGAACAGGGTCTTAACTCACCTAAGTCAAGAGTTGCTAGAATACAGATTTCTGTCACTCGGTGTACTGACTCTTCTAGTTTGCAGATGTTTAAAAGAGCATGTATGGCAAGCAAAATGGTAGTTTAAATACTATGTTTGTGGTTTGGTGATTTTTAGAAAACAATGGCAATCAAAGACAGAGGAAAAAAGATGTTGCTAGATAGTTTACTATTAAAAATTACCTTTCTACTCCTTACAGTACTTCCTTAGATTGCAATGTGATTTTCTTTGCTGATTCTGAAACATGGTACTTGGTGGGAGGCTGGCTTTGGGTGGCAAAACACCCTGAGTCTGTAACACGTCTGGCTCAAAGCAGTAATGGACCTACGAAGAGGGCACAACTTTGAAATGAGTCTGAGTAACAATAACTGACCTCTTCAGTTCTAATGCATTAGAAAGCTTCCAACCAAGGACTGCCGTGCTCACCTGTTGTATTTCTTGCATTTCAAGACAGTTTGTCTGTCTTTACATGATGAAAAAAATCTGGAAACAGAAGCCTATGTGGATACAGTAGGTGACAGTTCCAGGCTGTCTCATTCTGCCCTGAGCTGTAATTGTCCAAACCCAGTACAATAATTCCTAAACTGGAGTCATGAAGAAGTCATGTTTAATATCTCTGTGGTAGCGATGCTGATGCAAAGCTCTAAGCAGCAATTTTACTTAGTTTTACGGGTAACTTGCTGCTATTAAAAAAAAAAAAAAATAGAGATGCATGAAAGTTAGGGATATTATGTAGAATTTTATGCTAGTCATAAGAGAAGCAAGCCAGGTTCTAAGAAGGGGGCAGGGTCCCTTGCCTATTCCGCAGGGCTGGGAAGCTGTGTTGTAGAGACAAGCGACTTGTTAATACAGGACATGAAGCATTAAAATCACAAGGCAGGAACAGTATCTATATTTGTGTCGCAGTATAGATGATGCAGGCAGTCTTAGGAGTACAGAATTGTCGATGCAGCTATCTTAAGGGTGTTTCTAAGTGCATTCAAATAACTTTCATGGTGCTGTATGTAGTTAGAATCAGGCTCTGACTGAGAACTAGTCTAAAATTCTTTTGTCTGTATGCAGGGAAAAATGGAGCTTCAAGAAACCATTCAGGTGTGGAAGCAGAGGACTCACGTCATGAGGTATTTCCATGAGACGGAAACCCCACGACCTAAAGACTTTCTGTCCAAATTCTATGACGGCCACGATCCCTGAGAGATTGACTCTATGTCTGCCTGCCTTGTATTACAAATAAAGCTCCATATAGTAGAAAAAAAAAAACTGTACAGAAAGATTGTGTAGCATATTAGGAGCCTAATGACTAAATCTGAATCCAGAGTGTGTGCAAGTCATTATGATATGTATGAAGAGCTGTGATTTCCTAGTTTGGCAGTGTGTATTTTCACTGGGAGTTTGTCCTATCACTTGCCCTGGAGTGTCTGCTGAATAACCAGAACACAACCTGTATGTGGGGTTTTGGGTTTTCTGCTTAGCCTGCAGCCCCACGCGTAGATGTCAGCTCTGCGGAAGAAAGAGCAGAAAAGCCAGTGTAGTCACATAAATATTCTTGTGCTTGAGGCCCATCTGTATTCATGCAGTGTTTTGAAATTTCATGCTATGACTCTGTTGACCTTGTGTTTTTTATTTGGACGCTAGTCTCTTTTTTACTTCCTCCCAGAGAAGGGCATAAAATCCAATAGGCTGATAAAGCCCTCTGTGCAAGAAAAAGATCAGCAAAGTCCGTTTCCCTGCTGTAAAATGAAATTACCTGGGGTTTTGTACTGTTGTCTAGAATAGGGGGGCTCTATAAGAGCTTCTGATGCCTAGCAGAAGATGGTGTCCTACCATCACCTCCTTAATTGAATTGGGAATTACTAGCTCCCTTTCTCAAAAGGTAAGGATAATTTGTTCTTTCACCAGTCAGAACAGGTTTTCAGGACGTAACTCAGTGCTGGAGCTCCCCCATGTGTGGTCAGCATTGAATCTTTGTAGTATGCTCAAACTTCTTTTTATCCTTGACTAAATACTGGGGCTTGCTTCCCCATATGAAGACTGTAAAGCAGCACTGCTGTGTACCTAGGGCCTTCAGGGCTGGGATGTTTTTAAGAACAGGGTTGACATGGTCAGCAAGGGCCAGGCAATGTGGTGGGATAAAGCAGTAATACAGCATTTGGCAGTATAGAAAATGGGAGCAGGGACATGTTTGGCTCCCAAGAGCAGATGAACTGGAGCCACCACTTCTCAGGCAGCCTTAGGGAAGGAGCGGACAATTCAGATACTGAGTGACTCAAGAACCTGCCAACTGTCTTCAACTACAGCTGTTGGGGTTACTCAGATTGCAGGCTCCTTTTTCTCTCAGTAGCTGCACTGGAGAGTTACAGAGCAAACATCAAAAGCTGTGCTAAATAATAAGGGAGCAAATGTGGCTGTTGGAACTATACACCATGCTAATGTGTGCAACATTAAAAAAAACCACAACTTTTTAACAGCTACATGAATACTGAAGGGAAGAGTGAGCAGTCAAGAGAAGAGGCGAGCTCTAGTGACCAGAAACCATGAGAGACGCACTGGGGCAATGCTGTCTTAAAAAAAAAAAACAAAAACAAAAACAAAAACAAAAAAAAAACAAAACAAAAAAAAACAAACAAAACAAACAAACAAACAAAAAACAAACAACAAAAAAACAAAAACAAACCAAACCTGACAAACCTTTCAAGGTATTTGAGAAAACAGCTGGTCTCTGATGTGACTGATGATACTCTATGCATGCCCCAGCAGTAGAGAAGACCTTTTAAGTCTATTATGCAAGGATTTAATTGCAATAGCAAACACTTCTATGAAAAGAAGAGTTGAAGTTTATACACAGTTAAAAAAATAAATATATTTGGGCTCATACAGAAGGAAGTAGTGAACTACCTAGTAGATACTAGGTACTTGGAGCCAGAGCATTCAGAGATTTTCGCTATTCGGAGATTAAATGCTATAAAACACATCAGTGAATTAGTTTGCCACTTGTGATTTTAACCTTTTACCAAAGCTATTCAAAACTTTTAACTCTACAATGATAATACTTAAGATTAATCCTCAGTGAGGTGAAATTAATGGTATAGTCCCCATCAGATATACCTGCTAGGTTGTAAATCAGCATTATTTGAAGTGCACTGCCAGTGTCAATATGAACACCATTCTTTTAACGGGGCTGTGTTGTAGGGCTGCTGCTTCCTCTAGGATTCCTATCATGTACTGTAGATTAGTACTGAATTACAGAAAGGACTCATAAGAGGAAATAATATGAAGGGAGCCTCCTTACTGGAACGTACAGAGGTAGAAAGGTTAAGACAGTAATGCTAGCACATAGGCACATAATCTGTAAAAACACAAGACCAAAATCAGACATCTCAATCTTTTGATCTTTAATTAAGTGTTTCCCATATTGCTAATAAAAGTAATCCCAAGCAGTCTTTGATGAGGTGATTGTGTGTGTGCAAGGATGCAGGGCCTATCAAGCACTCCCTTCAACCCAGATCTACAGATTTCCATCATACAGACAAGTGCAGGACACTCACTGGCAAAGGGGATACAGAGCCCCCCGTCCCATTTAGGAAGGACAAAACACAGGTGACAGATGTTGGAACCATTGCTTTGTCAATGGTTTTCTCCCTTCTGTTCTTCTGTTACAGTTCTGCAAATGGAACAATAAGCCATTACTCTTCAGATATACTGTACTGAGCTCCAGTCCGTACCCTCCCCATGAATCACACAAGGTGGCGGTTTACATAAAAGGAGTTTCTAACAGGCCACTGCAGTCTTTACAACCATTTAATTCTCTGTTTTTAGCTGCAGAGTGCACACTGGAAACCCCCTTTATCAAATGGAATACATCCACCAGGCTGATTATAAAACAACACTATTTACAACAATTTATTTGAAGCAACTTCTTTGTTCTATAAAGAAATATACCCAAACTCAAGTCTTTACGCAAGTGCAAGCCAAACAGAATAACATAAAATGGAGGGAAGTGTAATGTAGTGTACTGTAGATAAAGGAAGAGCAGGAATAAATCACCTTTATCTGATGAGTCTGAATGGACCAACTACTCCAGAGATCAGTGTTGTAACACCCACTGGACAGTTTGTTCCAATGGGTTCTGGAGTTTTCTCAAATTATTCACCTCTATATCAGAATTTCATTTTCTTTTAAAATACTCATTCTGTGAGTTAGTGGAAGACTTAAACACGTAAATGTGTAATAACACTGAAGTCCCTCTTTTCTGTCTGCAGTATAGACCCTCACTGACAACAGTTTATTTTTATTTCTTGTTCAAATTACAAGATCTAAACCGCCATGAGTTTATTATGATCTTTAAAAAATGTATGTTGTAGAGATTTCACAGTCAGATACCAGTCTGGCCTATTCCAGTATAAAGGAACTGAAAAGTTCATAGCCAGGTGCAGTACACCTGCAGGTGTCCGTGTGTTTAACTGCAAATTCATCTTTCAGAGCTGTTGCTGTCTGTACTTCTGAGATCTGCCTCTCTGCCCCAAGCCAAACAGGAAGCACAAATAATTAGATTGCTGTAAATCTTAATGACATACCCTTTAATCATCATCATCGTCATCTTCTGGGACAAAAATATCATGTTCTTCAAGTAGGGCTGCAAAGTTCTTACTGATCTGAGTCCCGACGTACAGGAAAGGGATCACAACACTGAACACTCTGAGGAGGCCGAAGGGTGTCTGCAAGGAGTTGATTGGAAAAGATTAATCTTTACCAGCTGCTCTGTGGCTGAGCCTATGCTCGCCCGGCTCCACGAGGGCATAGAGGGCCCAGGGAGCAGTGGGAAGAACTCTTTGCCTTCCCTAGTGCTGGACCCCCTGTCACCGCATCACACAGAATCCCAGAATGGTAGGGGTTGGAAGGGACCTTCAGAGATCATCTAGTCCAACCCCCCTGCCTGAGCAGGGTCACCTACAGCAGGTTGCACAGGAACACATCCAGATGAGTTCTGAATATCTCCAGAGAAGGAGACTCCACAAACTCTCCAGGCAGCCTGTTCCACTGCTCTGCCACCCTCAAAGTAAAGAAGTTCCTCCTCATGTTGAGAAGGAATTTCCTGTATTCCAGTTGGTGCCCATTGCCCCTTGTCATGTCACTGGACACCACTGAAAAGAGTCTGGCCACATCATCTTGACACCCGCCCTTTAAGATGTGTATAAGCATTGATGAGATCCTCTTTCAGTCTTCACTTCTCTGGGCTAAACAGACTCCAGTCTCTCAGCCTTTCCTTATAAGAGAGATGCTCCAGTCCCCTGATTATCTTCATAGCCCTCTGCTGGACTCCCTCCAGCAGTTTCTTGTCTTTCTTGAACTGGGGAGCCCAGAACTAGACTCTGCTCCAGATGTGGCATCACCAGGGCCCAGTAGAAGGGGAGGATGACCTCCCTCAACCTGCTGGCCACACTCTCTTTAATGCACCCCAGGATACCATTGGCTTTCTTGGCCACAAGGGCACATTGCTGCCTCATGGTCAACTTGTCCACCAGGAGTCCCAGGTCCCTCTCTGCAGAGCTGCTTTCCAGCAGGTCAACCCCTAACTGGTACTGGTGACAGGGTTATTCCTCCCCAGATGAAAGGCCCTAAACTTGCCCTTGTTGAATTGCATTAGGTTTCTCTCCGCCCAGGTCTTGCTGTATGGCAACACAGCCTTCTGGTGTGTCAGCTACTCCTCCCAGTTTTGTGTCATCAGCAAACTTGCTGAGGGTACACTCTGTCCCCTCATCCAGGGCGTTGTTGAGTATGTTGAATAGGACTGGACCCAGTGCTAACCCCTGGGGAACACCGCTAGTTACAGTCTCCAACCAGACTCCACCGCTGATCACAACCCTCTGAGCTCAGCCAGTTCTCAATCCACCTCACTGTCCGCCCATCTAACCCACGCTTCCTAATCCTACTTATGAGGATGTTACGGGAGACAGTGTAAAAAGCCTTACTGAGGTCGAGGCAGACAACGTCCACTGCTCTCCCCACACCTACCTCGCCAGTCACGCCATCGTAGACGGCACCTTGGGCACCTTGTACAAACCCCAGCACCGGGGGAGCAGGAACCCGCAGGGAGCTCGGGGCAGGGAACACTAGTGGCTTAGGAAGGGAAAGCGGTTGCGGGCGAGAAACGGCTGTGTACAGGCGGGTGTTTATCTCCCCATGGCGCGGGGACCCCCGTCGGAGCAGCACCCACCCGCTCGGGGGTAAACGGGCCGACCGGGCCCCCCCCGACCCCCAGGGCCGCTCCCGTCACCCTCCCGCGGGCGACCGCTTCCGCATCCCCGCCCCGCCCACAAGGAGCCACTCATTAGCCTAGAAACTGTCACTCACTCCCACCGTCCCACCCACAGCAGATACACCAGCACTGATTGGCCACCGCTGACATCCGGTATGCCGTGATTGGCTGCCGCCACCACCCGCTCGGCCCTCACTCACCTTAACCGGCTTGGGCAAAATGGCGCCGCTGCGGGTGACGGTGGCGCTCCGGGAGGGCACAAGCAGCGCGGCCGGGGAGCGGCGCGGCTCGCCCCAGCCTGCCCGCCCGAAGCAACCCGCGGCCGCCGCCAGGAGCCGCCCGCTGGCCGCCGCCATCCTCCCTCCTGCCCCTCACTGGGCTACCGTAACGGCCGAGCCGAGGCGTTATCCGGGGCGGCGGGGCTTCCGGTTCTCGCGAGGCTCGAGGAGGAGGGGCGAGATCGCCACTACGCATGCACGGGACGGCCCCGCCCTACGGCCGCTATGGCTCCCACCGGGGCGGGGGGAGGGGTAAGGGAAGCGGGAGGCCTTTCTGCGCCTCCCGCCTTTCAGTGGGCCCATTAAGGCTCGAGAGAGGACAACCGGCCCGGGTGACCCCGCAAAGGGGCAGGGCGAGCCCCGCAGAGGTTTCCCGCCCGTGTTGGGGGCTCACAGCTCCATTGGCAGCGGGCGGGTTACAAATCAACAGCGCGTTTATTCGGCTTCATGGCATAAAATACAAACGATAACAACATCTTGAATACGCGTAGTACGAGTTCCGCGTGCGAAACGACGGCACATGCAAAACCGCCTCTTAACCAAAAAAAAAAAAAAAAAGAAACACGTAGGCTACCTAAAATACAAGCGCTTGAAGAGACAGGAGCGTTAACTGCAGGTCATTCGTAGTGTTGGCTGTTAATTGGGCAGATTTATGAAGATGCCACTCACACAGGAACGCCACACATGTTCCCTGGGTGATGTGTGGGGGTTACTTAATTTTCTCTGCAAAGGCAGTTGAGGTGGGTAATGCTCAAGGGGGTCACCCGCCCCCCAAAACTACAAATGCAGTGTTCGGTGTTGGTTGTAAACATCCACCCAACGGCTAGTGGTGGCCATGGCTAAAATCTTTAGGTTACTCTAGTCACTAGGACCTGGATTCGGTGGAAAACATCACCACAGTTGTTCTATAAAAAAAAAAAAAAGATAAATGTGCAGAAATAATACAATACATTATGGGCCTGAATCTGAAATCCCAGCCTCAGAAAAACAGAAGGTTTTCATCAGCTCTTTTAGAAGGATCAGGATCCTTTCTTGGTGCAGCTTACAAAGGCCATGTCAGCATCTCCCTCCCTCTTTCAGTCTTCAATTTCTTCTAAATTCTAGCATTTTTCTCTCATCGCTTTTGAATTATTATGCTAAAGACAACTCTTAGGAAAGGATTTGACTTCAGTACTTTAAGAAAAATAACCATTCAGCCTTAGTGTTCAGCCCCCTCCTTTGCTAAGGAACCTATTTTGTGCTGCCCAGACATTTTCTAGTTTTTAAAAATAATAAGGAAAAGCAAAGGCGGGAGGTGAAACAGTCCAAACCTGAATGACCAGAGAAAAAAAACAAGTGTGTGGCAATCAGTCTTATTTTGCTGTAGGGGACAATGAAAATGCTGTGCTTTTCCTGCAACGATCTCTGCCTGCAGACAGAAAGAGAGGACACGCCATTAGCCATCTGCATGTGCAATCTCAGGAAGCTGAAATCCTGACCTTCTGCCTGGGGGATGCTTCAAAGGCGCTGCCATCACCACCAGTCCTCAGCTGAGCTGGTTTGACAGCCTCCACCTCAGAGGAGTGGTCATTAAAAAAACCTGTACCTCCATACAAATTTGGGCATGGCTCCATTGTGGCTCTTTACTAAAGGGCCATCCTTGTTATGTGAGCAGGATGGTGAGGAAGCCCTGACCATGCGCATCCAAAGTCACGCAGCGCTGTGGAGACCTCGCAAAGGCCCCGGCACAGACAGCTGCACCAAGTACAAATACTGTTCAGGGTTCAGCAATTTTCTTCTCAGTGCTGCAGAATAAAACACAAAATTACTCCAAATGCGATCAAACAGAAAGCAGAGCGCAGCTTCTCATTTGTAGGATTTAGGATTTAGTTGGGATATGTACTAACGCAAAGGCAGGTAGCGTGGAAATTGTGCCATTTGAATGGGACAGATTAAGGCATTAAATATAAGCTCTTTAGTAGTGTTACTAGCACAATCCTGGCTTATTAAAACAAACTAAGCTTCTTAAAAGTGAAACTGCCCTTAAATGAATAATACTGTTTCAGTTCCAGTTCTGACAGAACTGGCTTTGTTGATTTCTTTTCCCTTTCAAGTCACTCCCAATTCCTGGGTCTCATGTAGGAACTGCCATTACATTTTGATTTATTTTGGAAGTTAAATCTTCACTGTCAAACTGCCTTATGTAAGTCTGAGATACCAGGAATATTGTTCTCCCTGTATTGGAAAAAAAAAAACAAACAATGCAAACCATAGAAAAATGCTTGCCAAATCTGACCCTGGCCCCAAAATACCCACGCTCACAGCAAGGAGGCACGGAGTAGTGCCATGCCCTGACGCTGCTGCACTGCCAAGGGGAAGGGGACAGGTTCCCAGCCGGGAATGCTGCAGTACTGAACAATTTATGCATCAGATAGGGATGCAGAGCTGGCCCGTAAGTCCAGCCAGCTGGGTTGTCATAGAGCCTGGGTACTGGCCCATGGCCACCTGCTCCATTTTTTTCTGAACTGTTTTCACTTTTAAAAGCAGAACAAAAATAATCCTCCCAAACTCAAAGATCCCTACTGTGAAGAAATACCGGCACAAACTGGAGAGGACTGGATTGCATCACTCATATGTGAAGGTCACACTCCCACTGCCCAAAGTCATATTTGTAAGGTCTGATTTAACATCCGATTTCCTCTAACATGCCATTGAGCCATAATTAGGCAGCAGGCTGGAAGTTCGGCATCCCAAACTACCAGAGATATATTTTCAAAGGCACCAAGAGTTAATGGAAGTCATTTGTTTTCTGCATTGGCAATCTCTACTGGCTATTGCAAAGTATTAAGCTGTGTGTGTTTAACTCCAGAAAGGCAAATAGGTTCCTACCAGTCATGACCTGGAACGGCCTCTTGCTTTCCTAGCAAGGCTCCTTAATAAAACAGGGCAATAAAAACAGGTTTAACACTGTTAGATAGGAAGCACAAGACTGCTTCACACATTTTTTCTGCTCTGAAAAACAGCCCTTGCCAAGAGGATAAGGGAGAAGATTTATAAACCTTCCAGTGTTCCAGTCCCTGGACTCAGCACCCACCTACTCGTACCGTCGGCCTCGTGGACAAAGTCTCTGACCTACTGAAGGACAAGTTTGTTTCTTTAGCGAGGTGATAGGCGTGCCTCCCCGCAGTCCTCCTCACCCGACGGGAGGATGGGAAGTACTACGGAGATCAGCTGAGCGATGTTGACATGAAATTGGAGGGAAGCACCAGCAGGTCAGGCACTGGCTTTGGTAGAAGGCAGCGATACGGCTTTGATGCTAGAGGAGCAAGCCCAGACACTGCTGACACGCAGTCAGTCAGTGCAACCTGTAACTCACTCCCACACCTTTACTTCTCTTCCCGGGGCCAGCCTTCTCCTCCTCCCTGCTCCTCCACAGCCTCTCCTCCAACTGCGCAGCTCTGCTGGGGGCTGGGCAGAGCCAAAACAGTGAGAGGGGCTCTGCAAGAGCGCAGCCCTGGACGCTGTCTCGGGCAACCTGCCCAACAAGTTGGCTGAGTCCTATATGGCACTTTCCAGGAGCTTAAAGTATGTGCAGAGGCTGATAAATTCACCCCTGGCAAGGCAAAGAGGCTTTAGTGTCCCTGTTTTTGGAACAGGGAAGGCTTGAGCCAGAGACATTAACAGGCTTGGCTACCAGTTGACAGAGTCCAGATCAGCCCTGGGGAGCTCCTGGTCCTTGCCGTTCCTTCAGACCAGGCTCAGTGTCTCCTTTTCAGCCTCACTGCTGAGCTCGGGCACCCAAAGAGACAGATGCAAGGCCATGAAATCCACATCCTGAGAGATCTGGCAGGGAGGAAGGTTAGTGCAGATGAGAGTTAAAAAAAACAATGACTCAGGAGCCCGGTCCTTGTTGCCCTGGCTGCTGGGCCAGCCACAGCCATGGTGGCTCACACGTGTCCTGTGGTGAGAGAGGCAGAAAGGCTGGAGGCACCCACAAGGGCCAGTGGCCAGTCGGAAGCATTTCGTAAGAGCCCAGCCTTATCTGCAGCAAAAGAGCAAAGGCAGAAGGACTTCGGCGCAAGACCACAGACAATAAGAAACGCTGACCTGTGCAAACTTCCATGCTGAGAAACAAAACAAAAAAAAAAGTGGCGAAGGAGAGGTCGGTGATGAAGCACCCAGAGCATCCACCATGCCAGGATGGCAAAAGGCCAAGCCTGTTGGGTGAAGTTCATTGCATATGTGCCGATTTGGGCACCTCATATCACCAGCAGAGGAGAGTTTAAAGGTGGCTCCGCTGATATTACACACTCTCCAGCTGGATAAAGCCTCATGGAAATGAAATGTGAGGTTTGTGGAAGACCTGGGTCCCTCCTACACGCCCCGTGAAGCGCACGTGCACCACGCACTTGGCCACCGACCAGGGCAGGGGGCAAGCAGCATCCCTTGCATCGCTCTTCCCGCACGGGAGACAGGCTGCTGGGCATCGGCTGGCCAGTGGCTTGCGCCCCCAGTCATGGGTGTCCCCTCTTCTGCCTCTCCTGCCACTCCCGTCTCAGCACCGCGATCTCCTGCCCATACCAGCTGTGCAGCTTGGAGAAGCAGGCCGTCTCTGGTGACACCGGGCTCTCCGGCATGGCTGGTGCGAGGCCAGGGACCGGGGACCCCATGGCGCTGCTGGCAGCTGAGCGCCGGCGCGGAGGCAGGGGCGGGGGCTTCGCGTGCCCCCCATCATGGTCGGGGCAGGCAGCCCCGACGGGGATGCCACCACCACTACCCCAAGTGGAGTAACCATTCTCCAGGACAGTGGGCTTCTCCTGGAGGGGCAGCAAGGCGGGGTTGGAAAGGTGCCTCTTCCTGCCAGAGGAGGAGGACCTCCGTGGAGACTTGTGGCAAGCAGCCAAGCTCTTGGAGGCCTCCTCCAGCTGCTTCTCCAGCTCCCTCACCACCAGCCGCATGTAGTCAAAGCTGGCCCGTGAGAGTGCCTTCACCCAGGCTTCCATGGCAGCCTGCCCGTCAGCCACCAGCACATAAGCCCTGGCACCGGCGTCGTCAAAGCGGATGGCAAAGGCGAACTCCTCGGCGGCCTCGCACAGCTCCACGGTGCAGCCCTCCAGCACCACCAGCCCCACGGGCTCCCGGCTCTCCCGCTCCTCAAAGTAGAAGAGGAGATTGCCCTTGAGGACGAACCAGCGGCGCTGGTAGGAGGTGGTGTGGTGGTGGTGGGCATGGTGGTGGTGCCGCTCCACCCGCTTGCGGAGGAACCCGGCATGGTCAGCAGGTGAGTCACAGGTGGCGTAGTGGGCCACGCTCCGCTCGTTCAGCTTCATTGCCCCATCTAGGAGCAGAGGAAGAGAGGGGGAAGAAGTTGGCTTAGGGTGAGGAACATCTCACCTGCCCCAGTAGGACAGGCCTGATCCTGCCCTGAGCCCACAGTGGGGAGAAGCAGCCCCGACTCCAGCAGCCAGTGCTGCAGGACAGCGTCTCACCCAGCAAACACCCCTGTGATGGCAGGCTGGCTCCTCGCTGCTGCAGAAAGGTGTTCATCACCACAGCCCCACCACAGCCCCACCTGCCTTCTCCAGGAACGGCAACATCGCTGCTTCGTTTCTTATTCCACGAGTGACCTACTTTGCTGGATTTTTTATGGGGCACACCAAATAAATTTGCCTTTGTGCCTGCGAGACATTCATTTTGCTCTCTCCTGTATATAGGGCAGGATAAGGAGGGCGTTTTCAGATGCAAGAGTTCTGGGACCTCTGTTTGAGCACCCTCTCCCTGCTTCCTATCTCCACACAGGACCACCCGTCTCCACCAGCCCTCCCAGCAGCAGCAGCCCCAGCCCCAGCAGGTTCAGTGGCAGCAGAGTGCGAGGTGCCGTACCGGCTG